>NC_062551.1:88004760-89256221 GCF_016906955.1 Phacochoerus africanus
TTGAGTGATGTCTATTTGTAGCTTGAAATTGGCCATGCCAGGATTATTTACACCATGGAGACTGGGAAATGCTACAGATCAGAGCTGAATTATTGTTTTGATGATTGTATACATTTAAATTAATGGAGAAAATGTTGCTAATGCATATTAAAAGTGCATCCTGTCTGTAGCCACTACATTGTAAGCAGAGCCAAAAAAAAAAAAAAAATCAAGGCAATAGTCCTCCAGTACTCAAAAACTATTTTCCAGTTTCACAAAGTCACATCATTGATGAATGAATGAAGTTCTAACACATCTTCATTGTTCTACTTTTCTTTTTTTTCCTTTTTAAGGGCCGCAGGTGTAGCATATGGAAGCTCCCAGGCTAGGGGTCGAATCGGAGCTGTAGCTGCTGGCCACAGCCACAGCCACATCCATGCTGGATCTGAGCCGTGTCTGTGACCTATACCACAGTCATGGCAATGCCAGATCTTCAACCCACTGAGTGAGGCCAGGGATCGAACCCGAGTCCTCATGAATACTAGTTGAGTTTGTTACCACTGAGCCACAAAAGTAACTCCTACTTTCAAGTCTTTAAAAGAAAAATATCAACCATCATTTATGTCAAGTTCGTTTATGGCAACCACAGGTCGGCTAGGATAAAAGTGTTTGACAAAAATCAACAAAAGTATTCTGTGAGAATTAACTGTCTATATGGAATTTAAAATGTAGAGTAATGCATATTTTATTGTCTTAAAATTGTGTTACAATCCTATATCAGTAAACTGTGTATCAGTAAAATGTAAACATATATATATACACACACATACACATGTACATATAATTGTTTTCCCACTCCCCACCCCCCAACATTGTTCAACATCCTGACTACATCAGAGGCAAAGCAATCTCACTCCTATGGGAATAGGTCACTGGATTTAAGGAAGTAAAGGTCTTTGATGCTGAGGGACTAGAAGAGGCACTGAATCTGCCAAGGATGAGAGAATGACTCAGGGTTGGACTTCAAGGCCCAAGGAACTCCATGCATTGAGTGATGGGGAGGTGGGAGAGGAAAGCAGCCATGAGGGGTAGTGGTTGTAACAGCCCAAGGATGACTGTCTCAGCTGGTATTAGTCAAGAGCAGAACAATGGTCTGGATACAACCATGGAGAGCTGACCCCTCATCTCCCAGTGGTCTTTGTAGTTCATAGGTCATGGGAGAATGAGTATCCCATCTTTGAGGTTGCAGAGAAAACAGTGTCCTCAGGGGACAACTTGTTTCAGTTATTAATAATAATAGCTTCTACTATTGCATGCTAGGGGACGTTAGGACAGTGATATGATCAGGGCTTCTGAGTTAAACATTTCAGGTTAGAATTCTAGCCCTGCCACTTACTAGACATGTGATACTGGGCAAGGTACTTACCTTTTCTGAGCTTCCATGTCATAATCTGTAAAATGAAGATAATATCATCTACTGCACAAAAGCTAATATACTTCAAACACGAAGCACAGTGCCTGGCACATGGTAAACTTTCCATAAATTGTAAATACTGGAGTTCCTGTCGTCGGCTCAGTGGTAACAAACCTGATTAGTATCCATGAGGATGTAGGTTCAATCCCTGGCCTTGCTCAGTGGGTTAAGGATCTGGCGTTGCCATGAGCTGTGGTGTAGGTCGCATAGAGGCTCTGGTCTTGTGTTGCAGTGGCTGTGGCGTGGGCCGGCAGCTACAGCTCTGATTCGACTCCTAGCCTGGGAACTTCCATATGTCACGGGTGCAGCCCTAAAAAAAGACCAAAAAAACATGCAAATACTATTTTGGCTATGTAAGTGAAAAAGGAAGATACATAATTACATAATTACAATTATACATAGAGGTAAGGAGGAGAGGTAAAAGCAATACATCATTATAATGGCTGTCCCTGGATGGCAGTACAATGAGGGTTTTTTCCCTTTACTTCCTCTGTATTTCTCAAAACTTCTACAATAAGCTAATTTTGACTTTCATTCTAAAAAAATTTTTAAGCAAGGAGTGTACAATCAGAAGAAAAATCTTCATTAAAAAAAAAAAAAAAAGGAGTTCCCCTGGTAGCTCAGCAGGGGAACCAGACTAGCATCCATGGGGATGCAGGTTTGATCCCGGGCCTCGCTCAGTGGGTTAAGGATCCATCGTTGTCGTGAGCTGTGGTGTAGGTTGAAGACGAGGTTTGGATCCCGAGTTGCTGTGGCTCTGGCACTGGCTGGCAGCTACAGCTCTGATTGGACTCCTAGCCTGGGAACCTATATATGCCATGGGTACAGACCTAAAAAGAAAAAAAAAAAATAGTGCTGTCAGGTATGGGAAATAAAAAGTCTTCAGTAGGGAGTTCCCACTGGGATGCTGGTTCAATCCGAAGCCCCACATAGTGGGTTAAGAATCCGGCATTGCCACAGCTGTAGCTTAGGCCTGGGAACTCCATGTGCTGCAGGGCAGCCTAAAAGAGGAAAAAAAAAAAAAAAAGTCTTAAGCAGACCTAGTACCTGGGCAAATTATTGTAAAGGGCAGAAAAAAACACTTCACCACTAAAAAAAGTGGTAAGTTCAAAGGCCGTCTCCTCATCTCTATTTTCAATCTCATCCTGTGATTTTTAGATTTCAAGAGGGCTTGCAGTAATGAATAAAGGTACTATAAATTAATCTAAACATGATTCGAATCTTTAATTTATGTATTCATTAAAATTTTACCTGTTATCAATCTTAGGGTTCCAGGTGTTAATGGCAACTCTAAGCGAAAGTCAAAGATAATCATTTGCATAAAAGCATTAGAAGTTGATTAATTGGTGTTTTCAGGCAGCTGTGATCTATTCTGCACTTCCAGAGCCGAAAAGAGAATGTTTCACTAAAAACATTTACCTGTGCTAATCCTATGAAACAGCACAACATCCTCCAGTTTTCCATGTACTCAGTTACATTTATAGCATTTTCATTTCTAGAGTCACATTTCATATTTCCAGATTTTAAAAGGCATTACAATGGCACACCGTTGAAAATTAAACTTGTTTCCACACCATTCCTTGAATGTTTATGTGTTCTGTTCCAATAGGAAGATAGAGATTAAATCCACTCACCTTAACAAATTCCTATTTGGGTGTCTTAGCATGATTTGGGGTATAGATCCCAATTTCAAGGGGCCTAAACTTGAGGTGCCCGAAAAAATAAGTAATAGGGCTTAGATAGAAAAGTGTTTTCAGAAAAGTGATTTATCTATGCTGAATAAAAACTGTAGCACTGCCAGCTCAGATGCAGTTACGATTGCTAAAGCATGTCCAGGCTGGTTATCTAATGCCTCTGCAGGAATTTAGGCCACGCATTAATGCACTGAAGATAAAATCAATTTGAAAATTTCTTAAATCAAACACCAATACTGGAGTAATACTCTCGGTGCAGGGGAACAAGCCAACAGTAATAGGAAGCCAATTATAAACTATAAACCACTCTGCTCAAATGTCCTGGTTTGTTACTGGTAGGGCCCATTACACACAGTTTGCACAAGCTAAATCCACTGACTATGCAGAACTGTTGTACACGGGGACACAGGCACTCCTCTCTCCCCTGCCCCCCACACTTCACATAAAGATGCAGCTCAGTTGTGTCTCATTGAGGGACTCATTGAGGCCGAAAACCCAAAGCAACATTCTGAACATAAACATCTTCCCATTCTACTACAGCAGTACAGCCAAGCAGTTAAGTACCAATTTTAGAATCAAACAGGTCCAAATGCAAATGTTAGCCCAGCCTCCTGCTTCTTACTTCACTTCTCAGTTTGCTCATCTACAAAATGGGATTAGGGAGTTCCCGCAGTGGCTCAGCAAATTATGAAGTCAGCTAGTATCCATGAGGATGCAGGTTCGATCCCTGGCCTCGCTCAGTTGGTTAAGGACTGGTGTTGCTGTGTCTGTGGCATAGGCCAGCAGCTCCAATTCGATCCCTAGCCTGAGAACTTCCATATGCCACAGATGTGGCCCTGAAAAGCAAAAAAAATAACTAAATAAAAAGGATTAGCAATGAGCAGAAGCCTATGAAGATAAAATAATTCATGATAATTAGTATCATAATAATCATCATAATACATGAGATAATTCATGATAATTCTGAGCCTAGTCCTTCTCATCAGATGTTGACTAGTGTTATTTCCTTGCTCTTCCATCTTCCTGACTGCTCTGACCCTAAAACAGCAAAGGGATCAGAGGCCCCAACTCTGAAACACCTCTCCTTACTGCAAGCCATCACCAGCCCACCACCCATACATAAATGGTCTCAGCTTCTACTCTCTTCAGTACATTCTCATTGAACTGATAATTATTGCATGCCCAGTAAAAATCAGCCACTGAGTTTACATAACAGGTACAGCCTCTAACTTAAGGATTTCTATCTTTTTCTCCCCCCCCCCCCCGCCCCCCGCGTTTTTGGCCGTACCCCATGAGGAATTTCCCAGGGCCAGGGCTCAAACAAGCTCCACAGCAGTAACCAGAGCTACAGCAATGAAAAATCCCTAACCTACTGAGGCACCATGGAACACCAAAGATTTCTTGAATACGCTTTCTGAGCACAGATCTGATCATGTAATTGCTGTGTTTACCAACCTTCAGAGGGTCCCTTTTGCCTAAAATAGAGGTTCCCAACTTGAGACTGATTCAGAATGACCTTTATGTTGCCTGGACACAGACATTTTGAATAAACCATGTAGCTGAATCTGTTTCCACCTGATTGAAAAACAAGACTTTGAAATTTCTTGCTATGACATCCAATATCCTCTACAATATGACCTCAACCTTGCCAGCCTCCCCAAATACAACCTGACCTCTGCCTAAACTCACCTCCATTCCTTGCTATACTTCAGCCATATTTCCCAGTTATCTCCTTAATGTACCAAGCTGTCTTTCAAATTGACACATACTGATACCCATACTGCTTGGAAAGTGCTTCCACTGCCTTCACAGTGCATTTGCACATAGTACTAGGCTCCTTCACCTTCCTCAGAAACCTTCCCTGACCATCCCATCTAAATCCATACTTAATTCTAGTCACTAGCCCCTTACCTACTTTACTCTCTTCCCATCTTCATAGTACCATTCACTATCTGGAAGTTAGTTACCTGTGTACCTCTTTATTCTTTATCTTCTCCAATAGTACTTAAACCCTGTAAGGGCAGCGTTTGTCTTTGCCACCATATCCTAAGTGCTTTCACTTGTGTGTAGTATGTGGTAGGTGCTCAAATACTTGGTAATACTTTACCAGTAAATCTTCACTCTTCCCATAGGTTCCTTTAGTCACAGCACTTAACACGCTATTTGTATAATCCCTTCAAGTCAAGGCTCTAAGTATGGCTATCAAGAAGCTGACTCAAAGTACTTAAAAAAAAAAAAAAAAAAAAAAAGCAACAGCAGAAGCCTCTGGAATCTCCCTGTTTCTATTTTCTAAGGTAAAAAAAAAAAAAAAAAAAGCCACAAGCTGAGTGAGGATAAGAAAGGTGTTAAAATTCTTTATCTTTCAAGTTTTCAAGGTGACTGAAAGAGTAAGTGGGATAGAGAAATGCAGGCTTGCCAGAAGGTACTAAGGCCTTACTGGAAATCATGACTTCAAACACAGAAACCATGCTAGCAAGTTCAGTTGCATACATGCTCTAAGTGCAGAGAACGTGGCATACTGAACTTAACCATAAATGGAGTTCAGCCAGACAGGTATAATGAAGCAAGAGAAGGGACAAAGCAATGTACTGTGTGGCCAAGTGATTCTAACACTAGACCACAGAATCTGAGCTCGGGAATAAAGGACATGAAGTGAAATCAGTGAACTATAGGTCACACAGTTCTGTAACCACTCACTCTTGTTTGTATGTGCACATATCTGACTCTTCTGGACTGAAGTCCTCCAAAGTGGGACCAGGGTCTTTTCATTCTTAGTACCTCACTGCATAGATTTGTTATCTGGATGGAAGAGTAGATGTTTATCCATAGTTCAAGGGAAAGCTCCCACCTCAAATCCTATGGTATGTAAAGTTCCTCCTTTCTCACTATTCTTAAAGAGTTCAAGTAAAAAGTTTCAGTCCTACATAAAAACCCTATTGGTATAAACAAATTCTTTGAACTGAGACAAGATGCTGAATTCCTAGTATCCAAGAACTGAACCAGAAAATGAACCAGATGTATCCCAACTAATGTTCAGGCTGCCCCTACTGAACACCTGGGAGCCATAAAATCTGAACATCCCAACCTCTATAATTATTTCACCTCCTTGCAGTAATTATTAGCAAGACCCAAAACAGGCCTTGAGAAAACCAAGTTTTTTAAGGAGACATAAGCGAAACTCAACCTGAGGGTGGAGAACAAATGCACAGACAAAGAGCATGTAAAATATGTTTTATTGTTCTTTAAAAGGGCTCAGGGTTTGGTTTTAAATCAGGCTGCACACCTTTCATCAGTCTGACGTCTCTCTTACCATGTCAAACTGGCTTAAGCTAGCAGTACTTCATTGAATCCAAAAGAAAAAAAAAACTTTTAATTTTGAAGAAGAAAATCCAGTTCTGAGAACAATTAACATTACTCTATACTTCAAAACAAAATAAGGGCCAATGTTTCATGATGCTTTATTCACCCTTCTCCTCTCACAGAACCAGGAATGTAATTTTCCTAACTCAGGCAGGCACTGATACTGGTGGATACTACACACTCGCACGCGTGCATACACGCACGTGCGCACGCACACACACACACACACACACACACACACACAAAACCTCTCCCTTCCCCTCCCTTCCTCCCTCCAAACAACAAAAATCCGAGCATGTCAAAGGAAAAAGGTTTGTTATGGTATTGATTAAAACCCTTGGAGTCAACAGTCTATCTGAGCTTAGAGGGTATGCTGTTTTGATCTTGAGCCTATGTTAGAGGAATCTACTGTCAAGTTCTGAAATAAAGAAGTTTGGGTAGTACCATCATTTTTCACTTTAAAATCCTAGAAACAATTTCAAAAAGCATTATTTTGTTTTGTTTTTTGGGATTGGGCGGGAGAGAATCTACAGATTTTCATTTATTTCAAAATCAAAACAACTCAGCACAGGAAATAGGCAGTTCACATAGCCAGCCAACATCTGAGGTATCATCAGTGTGAGACAAGGTCCCAGTCCATTCCTACTGGCCTAGCTGATCCTAACAAAATGGAAAGTTATGGCTCTACACAGCAAACTCCAACAGGACAAGATGACCCTAAGGCTTTATTCAAATCCTTGGAAGCAGAGCACTATTAAGCATGTTAATATTTAGATGGAGAGTGCAAGAGCCCCTGATGGTATCTCCCAACTTCTTTGTCAATGCAGCCTGGTCACAACTAACTTCTGCAAAGGAGCAGGAAAACAGCTTTTCTAGATCTGCACAATGAACCCAGCAAAGAATCTACAAAAATGATACATTACACCAATTCACTAGCCACACAGTCCCTTTGCTACTCATTGAACCACTCGTTCTGTCTCTCTTCTACCCTGTTATGGCCTGTGGACACACACTCACTAGGCATTGTTGGTTTTGAACCAGCAATCTTTTTTTTTTTTTTTTGAATTTCATAAAGACCTAGTAAGAAAATAACAAGGCAATCAGTGGTTAAACTGAACTGTACATATAGGGGACAGTTTGGAAAATACCCATTACAGGCATTTCTCAAGTCTAAAATATTGTCTTTGCTGCTACTCCTTTGACTGTTCCTGAAAATTCAGAGTACAAATAAGTTCTAAAATAAAAATTTTTAACTACGAGCATTTTCTGACATCATTAGACAGAAAATCAGAGTTGCTACAGCCCACAATTCTACAGAGTGTAGAAAGTGTGCTAATGCTCTGCCTGGACACATCTTCAGTGATGGCCTGGAGTACTCCTCTTCAGAAAAAAACCTCTGGGATATCCACTTAGCTTCATTGGTTGGAAAAGAAAAGAATTTGACTCTCAGCTAAGTTCTCTGAGAAGAGACTCCTCTTAAAACGCTGTTTCTCCACAAAGTTATCAAAACAAAAGGTTCTTGGCTACTCTGCCTAATGTTGAATATGGTTTTCAAGAAAAGAAACTAACATGAATACCCACCATCAATAAAGACTAAAAACCACCTGGATCACATAATATATATACCACTGCTTTTTTTTTGGTGTTTTTTTGTTTTGTTTTGTTTTTTCTAAAAGTGCCCAGGTGGGCTTAAGGCTGCCAGACTGCACACACATCTAAAGCAAAATGGGCTTCTCCTATTCCATCTACAACTTGTATCGGGGGGAAAAAGAGGGACAGAAAAAAGTGAGAAGAAGAGAAAAATATCCCCCCCCCCCCGCCCCCCCATGAAAGAAAGAAATCCCACAATAGGGAGATCTATGTGCCAAGCATAATGGAAGAGTGTGCTCCCCAAACAGATGGTTCTGCACAGGCTAATGTTCTGCTGGTTTTCCTTGGAGACCTATTTTGAGAAAGTTTAAAAAGACAGGAGATTTTGAAATAATTCAATCCTGGCAGAAATTCAAACTCCAACACTAGGAGCAAAATCACCCTTCACTGAATTAATCCCTTTTTTCTTTCTTTTTTTCTTTTCTTAAACATTTTTATTCACGTTATAGAGGGATTTCTTTTTTGTTTGCTTTTTTCCAATCATTAGGAGAGTGGTTGAGGAGTACTGAATCCATCACTACTTTGATGACACAGTTAAGATTCCAGATTCACATTTCCAGGTACCAAGAGTTCCCTCTAAATGCCACAATCAAGTCAGCCTTCGTATGCATTTCTTTTTACTGAACACAGCAATGCCCATTGGTATCTCTGAAGCGTAATCGCATCTTAGGTCGGTATTTCTCCAGGTAAAGCAGCTGTTTGGAATTGAATGCTCCCCTTCTTTTCCTGAAAATACAAGAATGGCAAGTTTTGTCATGTTAAAAGAGAGTCCACCTGCTTCACCGAAATGCATTATTCCTTTCTCACTCTACAAAGCTGAAAACCAGCATATTTCCCATACAACATCACTTCTTGAGTGAAAGGACTAAGTTGAAACATGAACTTCCTGTGCTTTCCTAAGAGAAAAAATGGACAAATTTTCTTTGCTCTCATTCGTCTATTAATCATTTAATAAACATCAGAATGGTTTATCCAGAGACATCTGACTTCATTCTTCCCAATTAACATATTCTTCATAATAGAGTCAGCAGCAAGCATTTAGTATAAATGAGCAAATATTTACATGAAGCAACAGACTCAGCTGGCATTCCCTGAAATATGTTACCTTCCTAGAAATGCTACCATACATCTCATGCCCTTTATCACAGTCATTTTCTCTTTCTTTCAAGAAAAGTTTAAAAAGGGAAAGGGTAACATAACTGCCAAAGAATCCTAGACAGCAAAACAGCATGGCCTGTTATTCCAGACTCATGTCAGATTCTGTCTGAGAACTACCATCCTGATTCTTTAACGGAACAGGTCACTGAAGGGTCCTAAGCGATTAACTGCTCCTGTATAGTTTCTTCCTTTCCTTTTAGTCACAGAAAGTTACAAATTTGGAAGGCATTTTGTACATCCATTAAAAGAGACACTAGATCACTGAGACTCTACTACCTAACTTTTCAAAGATTCCTAGATATTCAAGTCATATACTGGACATATTTTAATTTTTTTGTCTTTTCTAGGGCCGCACCCGAAGCATATGGAGGTTGCCAGGCTAGGGGTCCAATTGGAGCTGTAGCCACTGGCCTACGCCAGAGCCACAGCAATGCAGGATCTGAGCCACATCTGCGACCCACACCACAGCTCATGGCAATGCCGGATCCTTAACCCACTGAGCAAGGCCAGGGATTGAACCCACAACCTCATGGCTGGATTCGTTAACCACTGAGCCACAACGGGAACTCCTACTGGACATATTTTATAATGTCCAACTTTACCCCTAAATTAGAAAATCTTTAAATCTGGCGCCAGTAGTATTATTGTGAGTCTCTTTATGACTTGCATTTTTTGATAACTTCAAGCAATATTTTAAACCAAAGACAGCAAATAACTCTGCACTATAAATGCATACTTTCATAATTTCTTTCTCTTGCATGATTTTGCTTTATGTGTTTTTGAACATAAAATTTCATACTCACTGTCTTATAAACTGAACTGCATCTTCATACTTCATTCCACATTCAATCAAAGCAAGTGCAACCAGCACAGGTGCCCTGAAGAAAGAAACTTATTTGTAAATAACCAGAGGTCTTTGGAATTAAAGGATTTTTTTTTTAAGCCAGGATTACATATTACCAAAACCATGTAAAGCTTGAGCTTTCCTTATTCCTAAATATTTGGTACCTTTCTACATAGTAGAAGTATCTAGGAGTTCCCACTGTGGCACAACATGATTGGAGCAGTGGGGCACAGGTTTGATCCATAGCCCAGCAGAGTGGGTTGAGGATCTGGCGTTGCCACAGCAGCAGTGTAGGTTACAACTGCGGCTCAGATCTGATCCCTGGCCCAGAAACTCCATATGCTGTGGGACAGCCAAAAGAAGAAAAAAGAAAGAAAAAAAAAGGTAACTAAAACATTATAGCTTCTACAGTATTTTCTGTTTTTAGTAAAGCACAAAATTCTTAATTTTTAAAGAGATCTTTATTCTTTTAAAACATCACATTATAGCTCAAATTTTTTACATCATTTTGTCATAAATGACCAAATGTATTATCTTCAGTATCTCAGAATTTTCATTACTAATCAATTTTATTTTTTTATTAAAGTATGGTTGATTCACAACAAATCAATTTTAATATCTCATCAAATACTTCAAGAAAATCTTTCCCACGAGGCTAGGAGAATATCACAGAATTGGTAGGTAGAATATTGGTAATAATTGGTAATATAGAATAGATTTATCTGTGTGTGTGTGTGTGTGTGTGTGTGTGTAATCTAACAAAGGAAATGATGTTTTTAAAAAGCCCATTATAGGGCACCAACTTTGGACTGACTACCTAACTAGGATAGCTATTAATTTAAGAAACTACCCCAAGTCAAGTTAGAACACTACCATTACCCTTCAGGATAAGGTCTGAAACTTATAAACCTGAAAAAAAAAATAAAACTGTACTACACTAAACTGCAAAAAAAGAAAACAGCCAACAAAAGAGTTGAGCAAAGTAAAGCCTGAGTCACCACCACCTTGAGGCAACAGCAGCCTGCATTAATGTTTTAAGTCAAAGGGCATGTCATAAACTGACATTTAATCTGTTGTTGATGACTGCTGCAACACCATTCCATGCATTGCTCAAGGAAAAAGATTTTAAAAATCAATTTTCATTCTCCATACATCTACTTTCAAAAGTTTAAGACTCAACCATCTGCTCTCCACCTATTAACTTCCCATTCATCTCAATCCAAAATTAACCATGCAGATTCTTTAAATCTAAAATTACTTTAACTTTGTTGCCCATTTCAAAGACCTAAACCTTTGATTACTTAAAATTGGAAGAAAAAGAAAACATACTGAATTATAAGACTCTATTTTTGACTCAAAGGTAAGATAATTACATTAAATTAGTTTCAAAACAACTTCTGAACCATCACCCACTATATCTGGTATGGTATCAGACAAATAATGAAACATAAAAAGTTATTTTGGGAAATCATTACATCAGCTTTGGCTCTCACTTCCTTTCCTTTCAGGCAATTTAATATTTAGTGTAATAAATGCAACTTTCTATCAAAGTGAAATTTTTGATAATAAATTCACAGAAAAAAGGGGGAAAAAAAAGCTTACCTTCCCAATCCTGCAACACAGTGCACTGCAACACAGCAACCTGGCTCTTCACGAAATTTGGTTTTTAGTAGGTTTAGCCAATCATCTACTATCTGATTAGGGGGTGGTGCTCCATCGTCAAATGGCCAATCCTGGGAGAGAAAAACCTTTTGTATTAAATTGATATTTTCTCCAGGGTTAACATCCTAATGTACAACAGCTGCATAGTACACAGGGTAGGCCCAATTGCACTAACTGTACTATATATAATACAGTTAGTGCAATATATATATATATATATATATATATTCTTTTTTTTTGTCTTCTTAGGGCCACACCTGCGGTATATGGAAGTTCCCAGGCTAGGAATGGAAGTGGCCTACACCACGGCCACAGCAATGCCAGATCCAACCCACATCTGTGACCTACACTGCAGCTCACAGCAACGCGGGATCCTTAACCCACTAAGCCAGGCCAGGGATTGAACCTGCATCCTCATGGATACTATTTGGGTTCATTACCACTAAGCCACAACAGGAACTCCTATATATCTATTCTTAATTACACAATTCTGATCTTTGCTGATAAATGATCCAATATCAAAAATTCAATGTGTCAAACAACTTAGCCTTCTTAATGAAGCATTGCCAACATCCTAACAAGTGATCTTTATTTAATCTTTGGAAATATCTCTTATCGGAGTGATAAGAGGCTAGTGTTCTTTAAATATTTTATCTGAACAGAGAATTAGACATAATAGAGAAAACTAAAAATTAAAACAAAGACAAAGTAAGAGAGGACACAATATCTGTCAACAAGATTCAGCAGTCCACTCTGGCAAAGAAGTGCACAAATGGTATCTCATTGGTCTCTACAAATATTTGAGGATTATCCCCCAAATAGCTCTAAGTTATAATATCTTGTCTTTAGAGAAGGCTCTCGGATAAGTAATTTCCAATAGTTAGCATATCATAACAGAATCATACTACCATTTCTGTACTTATATACATATTTTTTAAGTCAATTAGCAAATATTTTTCAAGCTCCGCCTAAATTATATACACCCCATTTAACGAGCACAGTGTCATATGACAGGATCCTGAGCAAATGAAGACTCTCAAATATTCCTTTCTCTTTTTGTATTCATTGACTTGGGTTGTTTTTTCAATGAAGACCAATCCCATGTGCATTCATTATAGTGGCAAAGATTGATCTTGTTATTTAGCATGAGTTCCTGAGAAACCAACACAAATCAGCTTTGAAGAAAGGCAGGGGAGGGAGATTCATATGTTCTCCTATCTAACTTCAAGCACAGAAATGCGAAGACACTGTGAATTTTTTTTTTTTTTTTTTTTAGAGCCGCACTTGCAGCCTGTTGGAGGTTCCCAGGCTAGGGGTAGAATCAGAGCTATAGCTGCCAGCCCACGCCACAGCCAGAGCCACGCTGCATCTGAGCCAAATCTGCAACCTATACGACAGCTCATGGCAACATCGGATCCTTAACCCACTGATTGAGGCCAGGGATCTAACCCACATCCTCATGGATACTAGTCGGGTTCATTTCCACTGAGCCACAACAAGAGAGATTGGAAAAGAATACTTTAACATATTAGAGAAGGAAAAAGAGAAAAGTGACAGGGTACAAAATTGATTCTGCACTCATTACTGGCATCACTAGAATACTTCATGTAGCCCATTAGCCATGATGGCACGTTATGTTTGATTTGTCAACTACGCCCCATAATTAAAGGGCTGTCAGTGTTATCATTATAAATGTCACTATAGAGTTTAACTGTAAATAGCAATAAAACCAGTAAGTACCTTAATCGAGAGCTTACTTCCTGTAATACTCCCTAAAATGCATCTAGCTAGAAAAAAAATATGAAACATGCTTTGCTTACTTATATAAGCAGTTTCTATCAAAATAATCTCTAAAATAATAATTTAGAAGCATCTGAACTGCAAACTGGCACGGCTGAAAAACCACCATTAGTCTTTTCCAATGTGCCTCTCTCTGATTTGCAAGAACACTGGTTAAGGGTAGAGAGGTCTCACTTTAGGGATATGCCCTTTAAAATGTCCCAAACCCTCTTTACCTAGCAAAAGGAAATTAACAATCCAACTTAAAATTTCTGCCTAGGAAAAAAAAGAAATTCCAAGCTTAATTTTAAATGTCCTTTTTTTTCCCCACAGCTTTAGTTAGACCTTTAATTTTATCTGATCACACCTCTTTAAAACAAAACAAAAGCCTAAATTTAAAGGCCTGGAATAAATCTCCATCCTTCCATTATCTTTTACGAACTACTTCAAGTTCTTTAGTTCACTTCTATTTCATAAAGGTGTTTACCAACATTACTGATTCAAACAGACTATGGTCAATCTGTAGTTCATTTTCTCACCCTGCCATCTGTCAAAATGATTTCTCATCTACCCACTAAACAACATACTCATGATACAGGAAAAAGAACCTGTATTCAGTTTAATTACAGAGGTTAAAAATCTGTTTTTATGTTTTAAAACACAAGGCTACATTTTACACATATTCATACTTATCTTCAGTGATTTCCAGCCAGGGGACCTTAAAATCACTTAGAAATGGGAATGCAAGCAAAGTATTATTACCACAATATACTATTAAAACACTTTTTTTTCCCCCAGTCTTTCGTCTTTTTAGCACCACACCTGCGGCATATGGAAGTTCCCAGGCGAGGAGTCTAATTGGAGCTGTTGCTGCCGGCCTACGCCAGAGCCATAGCAATGCAGGATCCGAGCCATGTCTGTGACCCACACTACAGCTCATGGCAACGCCGGATCCTTAACCCACTGAGCAAGGCCAGGGATCAAGCCTGCAAGCTTATGGTTCCTAGTCGGATTCGTTAACCACTGAGCCACAACGGGAACTCCATGTTTGGCTTTTTAATTTGTGTGTTTTCCCCAAAGTGAAGGTGAAGAAACTTTATGGGTCAGATGTAAGACATGTAAGGCCTTACCAACAGGACATTTATTTATTTATTTTTGTAAGAACTGTCTTCTCAACCACTAACCATTTATTTCATTAAACATCTTTTTTTTTTTTTTTGCAAGAACTGCCTTCTCAACTACTAACCAATGTAATAATAACCACTACACAACTACCTCTCAAAAAAAATTTTTTGAAACAATTTGAAACAGGAGTTCTCCTGTGGTGCATCAGGTTAAGGATCTAGTGTTGTAACTGCAGCGGCCTGGGTTGGGGCTCTCGTGTGGGTTCAATCCCTAGCCCAGGAATTTCCACATGCCACAGGCATGGCCAAAAAGAAAAGGAACATAACCTTGTATCAACATCTTCCTTGATACCTTTTCCCTACTCAACTACTTCAAAAATCTCCAGTTCTCTTCCCACTACAAAGCCTTCACACAATCACATCAAACAGCTCTAAGACACAAAGACTACAAGGTCATTTCAATACATGCTCCTGTAATTTAGACAACTGTTTAGGGAATAAAGCATAAAATTTTACCTAATCGGAGGTTCCTATTTCCAATAATGAATAGCAAATTTAAAGGCCAAGGAGAAATTTAATTTAAAATAATTCCAATCACTATGTCCAAACTGAACTATGAAAGAAATCTTATCTTACAAAAGCTTCTTAGAAACCCATCAAGTGTCAGAAACTATCCTAATTACTCTGAAGCAAAGTGCCTTATCCTTTTCTCTTATCTTCTTCTCCCACCTTTTTGTGCTCTATAAATTATCCACAAAATAGTAAGTAACCAATTTGTACTTGCTAAGTCAGAGAGAATATTTCCAAGTGATTTAAGAACATCTCATGGAAATTACTTTCAGTTATATTCAAACTAGTAGCCTAGAAACAAATGGCAAATATTGTATTAACTTCCTAGAGAAAACAAAATGAAATTTCGATTTTCTTGAACTAAGTATGCACTAAATTTTGCTTTTTATTTGGTGAAAATACTTTGCATGTGTACACATTAAGGGCACAAATGAAAAAAAACTGGTAATCCAAAGGAATTTTAATAGATTGCTAAAATCACTGTATCTCCTACAAGTTTAGAAAGCAAACTCTCAGTGCCAAGTTTTAAAAATATTTATGCAGGAGTTCCCGTCGTGGCGCAGTGGTTAACGAATCCGACTAGGAACCATGAGGTTGCGGGTTCGGTCCCTGCCCTTGCTCAGTGGGTTAACGATCGGGCGTTGCCGTGAGCTGTGGTGTAGGTTGCAGACGCGGCTCGGATCCCACGTTGCTGTGGCTCTGGTGTAGGCCGGTGGCTACAGCTCCGATTGGACCCCTAGCCTGGGAACCTCCACATGCCGCGGGAGCGGCCCAAGAAATAGCAAAAGGACAAAAAAAAAATATATATATATATATATATTTATGGTTAAAAGGTACAACTTGTCTGTAGTGAAAAATTAAAACACTACACACTCACTAGAACGTGGATTCCTTCCTTTTCAACTGGTGCTTTATCATATGTAGCATCACAAACTCGAACCAAAGTTGTCACTCCATACTTCTTAAGTTCCTTTAAAGAAAAACAAACATAAGGAAATTTTGTTTTGTTTTGTTTTGTTTTGCTTTTCAGGGCCACAGGTGAAGCATATGGAAGTTCCCAGGCTAGGGGTCGAATCAGAGCTACAGCTGCCAGTCAACACCACAGCAATATCAGATCCAAGCCATATCTGCAACCTACACCACAGCTGTTGCTGGATCCTTATCCCACTGAGTGAGGCCAGGGATTGAACTTATATCCTCATGGATACTAGTCGGGTTCATTTCCATGAGCCACAACAGGAAAACTCCCATGAAACTTTTTAAGAATCTGCAATCAAAGCTTTAAAAATATACTCTTGTAAACTGAAGGGGGAGGTCTGATTCTTAGACAAAGATCAAAATCATTCTCATTGTAACAACATATATAATGGACACTCTTCCAATAACAGTGGAAGAATCATTAGGACCCACCTTTATAAAGGGCAATCTGGCAGCATAACACAAAAACTTTAAAAGCACACACACTTTGACCTAGAAATTCTACTTCTGGGAATTTATACTAGTGAAATAATTAAAGATATATACAAAGATTTAGGTACCAGCATGTTTCAACAGAGATTGTTTGGATGATAAAAAGCTAGAAACATAAATGGTCCAAAAACAGCTGAATGGTTAAAGAAAGTACAGCATTTCCATACAGAGAACTGTGACAGCTACAAAAAAAATGAGGGGTTGGGAGAAAATTTTTTTTTTTTTGTCTCTTTTGCCATTTCTTGGGCCACTCCTGTGGCATATGGAGGTTCCCGGGCTAGGGGTCTAATTGGAGCTGTAGCTGCCAGCCTACACCACAGCCCATGGCAACGCCGGATCCTTAACCCACTGAGCAAGGCCAGGGATTGAGCCCACAACCTCATGGTTCCTAGTCCGATTCGTTAACCACTGTGCCACGACGGGAACTCCGGGAGAAAAATTTTTTTTCAATACAGTGTGATCCTACCTATCTATCTATCTATCTATATATATCCATATATACAAATAAAAACGTGTAGAAGCCAGGTATTAACAGTTAAGTATTTTAAATTGTCTTTTATTTGTACCTTCTGTTATTTTATATACTAAGTAGTTAACCGCTTTTTTTAATTTAAAGAAACAAGTAAAAGTAATTCAGAAATTAAGATTAAAAAGTGGTATTATAGAGTTCCTGCTGTGGCACAACATCATCAGCAGCATCTTGGGAGCAGTGGGACATAGGTTTGATTCCCCAGCCCAACACAGTGGATTAAGGATCCAGCATTGCTGCAGCTGTGGCTTAGGTCACAGCTGTGGCTCATATCTGACCCCTGGCCCGGGACCTCCATATGCCACAGGGAGGCCAAAAAAGGGGGGAAAAGTGATATTATATTACAAAGCCAACTAACACACAGTTATAGCCAGACGCCTTGCTCCTTTAAATTGTCCTACAGTAATGCCTGATCCAGTAACTACCTAACTTCAAGGGGCCACCAACATCTTTTTATAGTTGCAGGAGTCTATGACTAAGGAATCCACAGGCTGAAAATAGTATCACGTAATTCAGCCAGGCTTAAAGGTGACTGAACAACCTGAGGGCATAAAGGCCTGGAACCACTTGTACACTGTGTACACAAAGTTAAGAAGCTCAGAGAATTAAAAGTATAAATAAGCAGCAACAGTGATATCCTACGAGAAGCGTCATCATTTGGTTACCTAAAGAGACAAGTTTATTTTAATTGCTAAAGGACTTTCCTTTTCACAGAAAGATTTTCTTATAAAGAATGACTTTCTTAGAAACTCAAGTTATTATATATTGAGTAAGGAATTTAAAAAGTGTTTTTAACTACAAATAAAAGCCCATTAAAAGAACTCCACAGTAGCTGTTCACTGAAAGGTTATGGCAGAATTTTTTATGGTAAATATCTGTGATCTTCCCCAAGTCAATACCTCTTCTGAACTCAGTTTTCTGCCATATGTCAAGTGAGAAGGATAGATTTAGAATCTCTAGGAGTTCATCTAGCTCTCTAAGTCTCCTCCATAAATACATCAACAGAAATCACACTGAGACTGAAAAACTTGAGAATGATTAAAAAGCTAACATTCAAATGTTTAAGTACAAAAATTTCCTTACTACTACCAATAGAAAAAAATTCAAGATCTGACCAAAAAATGCTACCTCTAAGGAATTCCCATTGTGGCGCAGCAGAAATGAATCCAAGACTAGGAACCATGAGGTTGCAGGTTCAATCTCTGGCCTCACTCAGTGGGTTAAGGATCTGGCGTTGCCATAAGCTATGGTGTAGGTCACAGACACGGCTCAGATCTGGCACTGCTATGGCCGTGGTGTAGGCCAGCAGCTACAGCTCCAATTCAACCCCTAGCCTGGGACCCTCCATATGCCATGAGTGCAGCACTAAAAAGAAAAGAAAAAAAAAAAAACACCTACCTCTAATACCTTTCCTTCTCCTAAGTTTCTGAACCCTTGTACATGATGGTTACTACTGCTAGGTAGTTCTGGGGTAGCTTTTCATCAAAAGTGGTTTTAGAACATGTGAGGTAGAAATAGACTTCAGTGTCAGAGATAGTTCTTCCACATACTGCATGCCTTTAGGCACACTGCTAAATCACTGTGACCCTCAGTTTCCTCATTTATAGGATATAAATAATAATAGTACCCATACCTCAACCTCATAGGGTTATTAGGAGTAAATGATATAATGCATAAAACTGCTTATTGTAGTGCTGGTGTTACTAAGCGTTCAATATTAATTATCTTTAATATTAAAGCATAACAAAAGAAATGGTAATAATGTTGAAAGGATATAAGGAAAAAAACACAGTACTAAGTAATCTCTAAGATCTCCCCAATTTCCTTAAACATTCTTTTAAAAATCTGTTGTAACTAATTCAATTCAATTCAAAGATTGATCAAATGACCATCCACACCCTAAACACAGATTTCTTTACAATGGTTTTTAATCTTTAATGGGATTTTACCTATAAATCAATCCAAAAGATAAGACCATGCTACAATCTTACCTCTGTGAACTTGTTGAGGGTAGCATTGGTAGGGTTGTGGGTTATCAGAAAACGCATGTTCTCATAGGAGATCTCCACAGGGGCTGGACGGTTCATTATGGCAAATAAAAAGTGTGAGTGTGCGTGTGTGAAAGTGATGGGGAAAATGAAAAAAAAAAAAAATCAATAAATCTTGAAATGTTTCACAGCAGAAAACATTAAAAAGACCACTAAAATGCCTATTATCAATCAGTGTTTTCTCTATTCAACTTGTTTATTCTTTAAGAAGCTTCTCTCTTCAAGATAAGCAGAAGTATTTAGAATCCACTTGAATCCAAATTCAATCTGGGCCTCGATGTCTGCTGATGGATACCTTCGGACTCCAAAAAAATCCAACTACATACAAAACTTAAGCAGCCTTTACTACATTTAGGCACTAGTGAGACAAGTTAAAAGTGTAGGTCGCTTTCCACTTTTGTTTACTTGATGCTTAATTTTACTGGAGTCATTAAAAGAAATATGCTTGCAATTAAAAAAAAAAAAAAAAAAGCCAACTATTTCTGAGGCCAGTCTCGGTGTCCAGAGTCTTCAAGGCAATGTTAATTATGGCACATTGAACCTCCAAGCTCACTTGTCAGCGGAAATGCTGTGCTGAGCCTGGCAGAAGTCTGCCCTCACACTCAGAATCGCCATAAATGTGCAACGTATATTCCAACGAAAAACCTGGAGGAGAAAAGCATAAGTTAAATGAACTGGAGGTTGACAGCATAGTAAACACAATACCCAAAGTCAAGAATACATTCTTTATGAGCCCAAAGACATCTGACATAGCACCAACTCTAAACTACTGACATCTATCGAGAATAGGATAAAAGCGTACACCAAGAGTTTTAAAATAGATTCAAAAGTAAAGTACGTCTTTTTTCAAAATGAGGTTCAATAAAGTTTCCATACTAATAAGATTGTTTCTATCATTTTAAAATGACTGAATTTCTAAATTCATTTTATATCTTTTTTTTTTTTTTTGGCCGCACTTGCAGTATATGGAAGTTCTTGAGTCAGGTATTGAACCTGCGCCACAATATCGACCTGAGCTGCCATAGTGACAACATGGAATCCTTAACAACCACTGTGCCACAAGGGAACTCCCATTTTAAGTCATTTTTAAATGATTAAAAAATACTTAGAGAAGGCTTTCCCCATGGACTCTTTTTCATAAAGTTCACAATGATCTTATTTTTCTATTTTGATGGTTAAGTACTTTGCATAAAATCATACCCATCTGTAAATGGCTGAAAGATCATTTACCAAAATTCTTTGAGGATTTAATTCTTTCTATCCAAAATATATGCATTGGCCCCAATTATTACATCAGTTCATAAAGTACTTTCAAAAAGTTGTCTTTTTTCCTCACAACTCTGAGCAGTTTTTACTACCTATGAGGAATGAGAAAAGAGGATCAGAAAAGTGATTTATCTAAGGTAAATAAGTTAGTTGAGCCCAAATTCAAACCCAAGTCTTCTGTTAGTCCTGCATTTTTTCCAAGGTACCAAAATGCCAGCTGACTCAATTAATGTATGATTCCCATTCTCTCATTTCTCATCAAGTTTACCTTTTTACCATTTCTCACATCACTACCTCAAAGAGTCCAAAAGCATTTCAAGGTCAATGATACACACAGCATCCTCCTGTCCAAATATTAATCCCTACCAAAAACAAGGCAAGAAACTGAAGTGGCAGAAATTTTAATATTATTTTAGGCCTGTATAGCTGGCTCAGGCAGTGTCAACATAATCATATATTCCTCTGAAAATAGGAACAAGGTCTCATTTCTTTTACTTGCCTCTTTGAACTAAGCCACCAATAAACGCTCATTTAAGAACTCTAAAAAAGATGACTGTGACCAAATTGATGAAAGACAGTAAAGCACACAGAAGCACTTGCAAGAAAAAAAAACTGAAACAGATAGGAGTTCCCATCGTGGCTCAGCAGTTAACAAACCCAACTAGTATCCATGAGGATGCCGGTTCCATCCTGGTCTCGATCAGTGGGTCAGGGATCCAGAGTTGCCATGAGCTGTGGTGTAGGTCACAGATGTGGTTCGGATCTGGCATTGCTGTGGCTGTGGTGTAGGCCAGCAGCTACAGCTCTGATTGGACCCCTAGCCTAGGAACCTCCATATGCTGTGGGTGTGGCCCTAAAAAGACCAAAAAAAAAAAAAAAAAAGAAAAGAAAAAAAACTGAAACAGATAAAGACAAATCTAAGCCTCAAACTTTCAAGCCTAATCATCTATCTTCAAGTCTTCTTTTTATGAGATTCTTATGGCATTTTATTTTATAAATTAGATACTTTTGACTATATTACCACAGACACAAGTGTAAAACTGAAATAGGGAATTCCCATCGTGGCACAGTGGTTAACGAATCTGTCTAGGTACCATGAAGTTGAGGGTTCGATCCCTGGCCTTGGTCGGTGGGTTAAGGATCTGGCATTGCCGTGAGCTGTGGTGTAGGTCACAGACATGGCTCGGATCCCTAGTTGCTGTGGCTCTGGTGTAGGCCGGCGGCTACAGCTCTGATTAGACCCCTAGCCCTGGGAACCTCCACATGCCGTGGAAGTGGCCCTAGAAAAAGCAAAAAGACCAAAAAAAAAAAAAAAAACAAAAAAAACCTGAAATAGTCCTAAAGTATGATAGACAATAAATTCAAAAGGGCATTATAAGACCTTTAAAACCTCAGCAGAATGAATTATTCACTTCAGTAAAAGTACAAAACCTCTACATTCCAAGTAAGAAAAATAAAAATACATACCATCATTCTTCCTAACTCATAATTCTAACTACAGCCCTAAAAACACAGCCACTTCAGAGTACACATTTTATAGCGTTCTTCTTGTTCAGTCAAGGATTTTTTTTTTTTTTTTTTTTGCTTTCTAGGGCCACACCCGTGGCATATGGAGGTTCCCATGCTAGGGGTCCAATCGGAGCTGCAGCTGCTGGCCTACAACTCAGCCACAGCAACGCAGGATCTGAGCCATGCCTGTGACCTACACCACAGCTCATGGCAACACCGGATCCTTAACCCACTGAGTGAGGCCATGGATCTAACCTACAACCTCACGGTTTCTAGTCGGATTCATTTCTGCTGCGCCATGACAGGAACTCTCAGTCAAGGAATTTTAAGATTAGCAGAAACTTAAGAAATCAAATACACTGACCTTAAAAAAAAAGAAAGAAAAAAAACAGTGATGTTTGAGATAGAGAGGTTAATATGACTTAACTAAGACCATGATGTGAATTAGTAGCAGATCCAGGACAAGAAACCAGGTCTCCTAACTCCTTATTTATTTTTCCTTCAATTTTGACTAATGGAGGTACCCACATATTTTTCAAGTCACAATTTTTTTCGTGAAAGTGTAACTTTTCTCAAATATTTGCTTGGATGTTCATTTGCAACTCTATGACCTTATAATAAGAGGAGAAAAGATTATTAAAGTAACTACTCAAAGCACAATGGTTTGCATGCAGTGCAAAACACAATGAAATTCTAACCTGTTTGAATCCCTTTGGTTTAATGATGTTATCTCAGTAATATGTGTGTCAGCTGAGAGAGGCACTGAAAGACCAGCATTGTCCTAATAGCCAGGCTTAAAAGGTTACAGCTCTAGCATTAAGTTTTCTACCTCGTCGTCATCAGTGTTTGTCTGCTCAGCAAACAGAACAACCTTTATCCCATCTTATTCCTCCAAGCTCATTTTGGAAGGAGCACTTCCAGGGATAAGGATAAGTCATTATTAGATTTTCAATTCTTAATACCAAACTAAGATTCCCAGAAAGGAATTTCTGCCAAATGAAACAGTATGTTCTATCAGTGTTAACAGGTCCATGATATAAGCTTTTGTTCCTTCCCCCCTCCAAAAAATTCAACGACGCATTAACAGTTAAGTGTTCTTGTATCTGTCAATTCAGATAAACTAATGTGAATTTCTGTGACACCCATAAGAATGCAAAGCAAGGAGTTCCCGTCGTGGCGCAGTGGTTAACGAATATGGCTAGGAACCATGAGGTTGCGGGTTCGGTCCCTGCCCTTGTTCAGTGGGTTAACGATCCGGCGTTGCCATGAGCGTGGTATAGGTCACAGACGCGGCTCGGATCCTGCGTTGCTGTGGCTCTGGCGTAGGCCAGGGGCTATAGCTCCGATTCGACCCCTAGCCTGGGAACCTCCATATGCCGCGGGAGCAGCCCAAGAAATGGCAAAAAGACAAAAAAAAAAAATTCAAAGCAAACAATCTATAAGGGAAAAAAAAAAACAATTTACCACAGCTGGAAAGTACTCAAAAGTAACAGAACCCTACATTTTAGCATAACTCAGCGCCTGTATACCTAGAGGAAAACTTTCTTCTAAAAGTTTTCTCTGTATTAACTCTGTTCTACTACTTAAAAAATAAAATAATTCAAATACACATCCATCTTCACCCTTTATCTTTTACAGAACCTAACTTTTAAAATACTAAATTTGGGACATTTCCATTTTTAACAAAAGAATATAACTTCACTAAAAAATTAGAGAGGGTGGTCTGGCACAGAAAAAGTCCTTTTAAATTAAGGAGGAGGAAAGGAGAAAAGTAGAATGAAGAAAGAGGAAGCTGGAAGAAGAGCAAGCAAGCAGAGGCCTACCACACTAAGATATTGCACTGCCAGTAAGACTAAATCAGTAAAACAACAGAGGCTACATATAACTCTGACAAGGGATATGTTAAGTCTCTGTCCAGTATCAATACTGTACTGCTAACATCTACCTAGATGAGAATTAAAAGGCAAAATGCATGAAATAACACGATATCCATCACTTAATCATGGCACAATGTTCAAACAGATAACTATTCAGAGGTTAAAAAATAAAATAGATACGGGAAGATGGCTAAGAGACACTGATAAGTGAAAAGAGCAAGGTACATGACAGTCTGAACAGTATACATGAAAATACTTATGAGTACTGTACATGTTTTCATTCCCCTGGATTATTTGGAAAGTAACAAGAAAAAAGGTAACAGCGATTGCCTGGGGGTGGAAGGAACTGGAACTGGAGGCCAGGAGCATTATTTACAATATATAACTTCTAAACAGGTTCAATTTTTTCCCACGTACATACATTACCTTCATGTTTTACTTCTAATTCTAGGGTGATAAGGAACTCTACAATGATTTACAATTTAACTATGTCCTTAACAGTGCTATAACCACTGGATTACCAAGTGCCTCAAAAGAGCTAGTCCCTCTGTCCCAGGCAAGGCTGTACCTACACAATTCCAGATGGACAGCTTTGTTAAAGATATTTAATTACTGAGTAAAAGTCCAAACCTGCTTTGGCAACTGTAATTCTAAGTTCAAATATAAATGTAGAAAACTCAAGGGAATGAGGGAACTTTATAAAATCAGCCCCATTTAGGAGTTCCCGTCGTGGAACAGTGGTTAACGAATCAGACTAGGAACCATGAGGTTGCGAGTTCGATCCCTGCCCTTGCTCAGTGGGTTAAGGATCTGGCATTGCTGTGAGCTGTGGTGTAGGTTGCAGACGCGGCTAGGAGCCTGTGTGTAGGCTCTGGTGTAGGCCAAAGGCTACAGCTCTTATTGATTTGACCCCTAGCTTGGGAACCTCCACATGCTGCAGGTGCGGCCCTAGGAAAGGCAAAAAGACAAAAAAAAAAAGAAAAAAAAAATCAGCCCCATTTAATATAATCTAAACTAACTCATTCAGCATCTTTTAAAAAATCCTGTCAATCCACTCATATCCTACTAGCATTTGGGTAACTTTGGGGGGATGGGGAGGGAAATGTGGGGGCAAACAAAAACATCACTCTGGTGACTTTTGATATTCATTAGAAACAATCCTTAAGAGTTCCCATTGTGGAGCAGTGGAAATGAATCCCCACTAGTACCCATGAGGATGCAAGTTTGATCCCTGGCCTCACTCACTGGGTCAGGGATCTGGCATTGTTGTGGCTGTGGCATAGGCCAGCAGCCGTACCTCCAATTCGACCCCTAGCCTGAGAACTTCCATATGCCGCTGATGCAGCCCTAAAAAAGCAAAAAAAAAAAAAAAGATAAATACCATATGATACCACTTATATCTGGAATCTAATATATGGCACAAATGAACCTATGTATACAGAAAAGGAACAATCTTGAGTTCGGTCTACATAGCGCCCAGAGTGGAGCCGGACCTCACAGAGATGGGGCTCACGGGGCGCTGGGGAGGGCAAAGGTCTTCTGAAGTGAACCTTCGGGCTGTCATCCAGGTGTCCCAGGTCGTGGCCCAAGGCTTGATAGCTCAGGGAGCTCTGGGATCCATTGTGAATGTCTCCAGCCAGTCCTCCCAGTGTGCACTGACTGATCATAGCATCTACTGTCCCACCAAGAGTGCCTTGGACATGCTGACCAAGGTGATGGCTCTAGAGCTTGGGCCGCACAAGATCTGTGTGAATGCAGTGAACCCCACAGTGGTGATGACACCCGTGGGCCAGGCACACTGCAGCAACAACCCCCAGAAGGCCAAAACCATGCTGGACCACATCCCACTGGGGGCAGGTTTGCTGAGTTGGAGAACGTGGTGGACACCATCTTCTTCCTGCTGAGTGACGGAGCAGCATGACCACAGGAGCCACTGTGCCAGTGGGTGGGGGCTACCTGGCCCCCCTCCACCCACACACCCCCCGTTCCCACTGAGCTCACTTCCCCCCAGCCCCAGTAAACATGATTCTTATGTGAGGAAAAAAAAAACCACACTCATAGACATGGAGAGCCGACTTGTGGTTGCCAAGAATGAGGGGGAGGGACTGGGACTTTGGGGTTAGTAGATGCAAACTAATGCATTTGGAATGGATGAGCAATGAGATTCTGGAACTGTATCTGATCACTTGTAATGGAACATGATGGAGGATAATGTGAAATAAAGAATGTGTATATATGTATAACCGGGTTACTTGGCTGTACAGCAGAAATTGACAGAACACTGTAAATCAAGTATAATAAAATTTTTAAATAAATAAATACACAATGAAAAACTCTAGATCTTAGAAATTAAAATCTAGGGAGTTCTTTGGTAGTCTAGTAATTAAGATTCAATCGCTGATCTGAGAACTGAGATCCCACATCAAGCCACTGCATACCAAAAAAAAAAAAAGGAAAGAAAAAATCTAGGAGTTCCCGTCATGGTGCAGCAGAAACGAATCCAACTAGGAGCTATGACATTGTAGGTTCGATCCCTGACCTCACTCAGTGGGTTTAGGATCCGGCTTTGCCATGAGCTATGGTGCAGGTTGCAGATTGGCTGAGATCCTGTGCTGCTGTTAATGTGGTGTAGGCCGGCAGCTACAGCTCTGATTCGACCCCTAGCCTGGGAACTTCCATATGCCTTGCGTGTGGCGGACGAAAGAAAGAAAGAAGGAAGGAAGGAAAGAAAGAAGGAAAGAAGGAAGGAAGAAGGAAGGAAGGAAGGAAGGAAGGAAAGAAAAGAAAGAAGAAAGAAAGAAAGAAGAAAGAAAAGAAAGAAAGAAAGAAAAAGAAAGAAAGAAAGAAAGAAAGAAAGAAAGAAAGAAAGAAAGAAAGAAAGAAAGAAAGAAAGAAAATAAATCTAAAAGCAAAAGTCTGAAGAACAAGCATACATTTACTTTTCTTACCATTAACTCTACAGGAAGTCATGCAAATTTGAGTCAGCTTGGTTTCCACAAGCAGACAACATGAAAGCATAATATGGTATGTAAGACTAAAATCTTGCAACAATTTTTTAATTCATTTCACCTCATTGAAGATGTCTGCACTTCCCTCAAAATAAGTACGAATAATCTGTCAACAGTAAAGAATTCATTCTCATGAAGGGTTAGACATTTTCCCTATTTGGCTAGTGAAGAACTTATAAAGACAAATATATATCAGACACATAATAAGTATATATTCTTATAGGTGCAGAAAGAACAGTAAACAACAAGGAAAATTCATGTCAGGATGGACCTTATATATTAATAGACAGGAAAAAGACCAATAAAATATGCCACCACTATGGAGAAAATTCAAAGCGAGGGAATGTGTAGTGCCAAAAGGGAGAAGGGATTCCACTCTTAAAAAAGGCTATCAGAAAATGCCTCAATGAAAAAAGTGACATTTTATCCTAGACCTGGAGTTCTGAGCCAAAGAGATATTTGAGGGAGCATTCTAAGTAGAGGGATTAGCTCTTGTAAAGGTTATCAGGTGAGGCCATGCTTGGAGTGTTCTAGGAACAGCAAGGGGGCCAGTGCTATTGGAGCAAGGAAGTCAAGAGAATGAATATAGCCACAGAAATAAAAAGAGAGACTCAGAGGCCAAAAGAAGTGTATGTCTATCATTCAGAGAGAAATAAGAGGTTCCAAACAAGAGTAACAACTTATGCTTAAAAGGATCACTCTATACATTACATGGAGGCAGATCATATGAACAGTAAAGGTGGAAGAAGGGAGATTTGGTAGGAACCTGATTATAATCCAGGAGAGATAACGGTAGCTTGGGCCAAAGTAGTAGCAGTTTCAAGATATACTTTGAGGTAGAACAAAAAGATTTGTCCACAGACTGGATATGGGGTCCGTGGAAAAAAAGAGTTAAGTTCCTGAGTAACTGTTAAGAACTCATAGAAGCTGAATCTAATATGCACAGACTATTCAGACAAGAGATCATGAAATCTTTTTTTTTTTTTTTTTACTTTTTGCTATTTCTTGGGCCGCTCCCGCGGCATATGGAGATTCCCAGTCTAGGGGTCCAATCAGAGCCATAGCCACCAGCCTACGCCAAAGTCACAGCAACTAGGGATCCGAGCCGTGTCTGCAACCTACACCACAGCTCACGGCAACGCCGGATCGTTAACCCACTGAGCAAGGGCAGGGACCATAAAATCTTCATAACCATCAAGGAAGAAAAGTAAGGGAATTCCTCTGTAAAGAACTACTATAACTACTACATTTTGACCATCTGTGTTTTCGTTTGTTTTGTCTTTTTTGGGGCCGCACCCATGGCATGTGGAGGTTCCCAGGCTAGGGGTCGAACCCGAGCTACAGCTGCAGGCCTACAGCACAGCTCACAGCAACGCTGGATCCTTAACCACTGAGCAAGGCCAGGGATCAAACCCGCAGCCTCATCGTTCCAAGTCCGATTCGTTTCCACTGTGCCACAACGGGAACTCCCATTTTGGCCATTTGAAATTAAAAAGTATCCTAAAACTTGTAAACTAAAGACAACTCGACTATGCTAATTAAATACTCATCTTTGGGTGGGAGACTGTTCAAAATAGGTAAAGGGAATTAAGAGGTACAAACTTCCAGTAATAAAATAAATGTCATGAGGATGTAATATACAGCATAAGGAATATAGTCAATAATACTATAATAACTTTTTATGGTGACAGATGGTTACTAGATTCATATAGGTGATCATTTCATAATGTATTCAAACTCTAATTTGTTACACACTTAAAATTAATATATTATACCAACTAAACTTCAGTTTTTTTTAAGAAATTCATCTTCTGGCTAACTGGCCTCAAACTGAAATTTTTACTCTTCTTTCATAACCTACTCCCAACTCATCAGAGCCCTGCAGAAACAAGAGTTCTACTCCTCCAAAGTACTTATCTTTGTTCATCTGTCTACTGATGCATTTATCAAACTAAAAGTGAATACATCTAGCTTCCCAAATTAATGTTAGTTCTCTCCTACTGACTATAGTCCTGGGGAACTGATAAGAGGTACCATTAAATTCTGGGAAAACTAGGATCCAAAATATCTGTAAACAAACTGAAAATAGCAAAATGCTCATTACTGCTAAAAAAAAAAAAGTTTCATAGTTACTCCCTTGGTTATTCCCACTTTTCTACTTCCTCATTTAATGAGGGAACTTGAAAATCAAGTTCCAGTACACAGATCAATAATCAGGTTCTATAAAAAGAAATTATGACCTTGATGGTGGGAAAGTATCTTAACATTTCAGAACCAGCAGGACATACATAGCCTACCACTCAAAAAGGAAAGGAAAGCAAGTAACCAACAATCACACCTGCTTCTGAGAACAGTGACAGTTATTTTCTGAAGTCCTGTGGGTTAAGTTCCCACTCAAATGAAAAGGGAGTGGTTTTCAAATTTATATGTTCCCTGGTGATTAGAAGTAGTTGACCTTTTCTAGTAATTTCTACCTCTACAAATAACTGTAAGACAAAAATTGCATTAAATATTTTCACTTTAAAATATTTAATGCAATTTGTACTCCATTGCTCCTCTAAAGAATAGCAATTCTCCAGCTGAACCTCTTTTTCCAAATATGTTATTTTTTCTTTCATAAGTAAAACTGAAGTGGAGATAACAGCACTATGACCAATTTTTGCTTTTTCTAAAAAAATTATTTGAAAAAATAATTTACCAAAAAAATTTCTTAATTCTAAACATAATTCTAATATTGGACATTAATCTCACAAGTTAAATAGCTCTATTAAATTGATTCTATTCATTCATACTTCCATTTCCAGGCAAAGGTATCATGGCTATCCTCTCCATGAGCTTTATGTTTAAAGACTTCAGTTTGTATACATCTCAAGACTCCCATGCCTCTTTATTATAAAGTTTAAGCACATTCTTTTCCTAAATAACTCTGGTAACCTCCTTTACACAACAGAGAACTATCTCAAATTCGGCTGCATTCTCATGTAATGAAATCTTGTTACTTTTTTGTTTTCCTTCCATCCTTTTTTCTTTAATCTCAAAAGGCTAAATAATTTTCCTGGAGAACTTATTAAGTCTTAATCATTTTAATTTAGTTTCCAACATCACTATACATACATTAACCCAAGAACCACTGAATCAATTATTTCATTAACAAAGAAACACATTGAAGATTCTGAACTTCAATTATAATAAAGCAAATTCAGTAGTAAAAACCAAAAAGGACACCTGAATTCACCCTGTCAACACCACTCTGAAATGTTTTCTGAGCTATATCAGGACAGTTAGAATAACCGTAACAGCTGCAAGTTCCCTGAGGTTGCAAAATAGATACTTGGGAAAAGGTTATTTGAATCACCTTTCAAAATAACCTACAGCACAGGAGCAGCATGCAAAGCAAAAACTTCCAGGCTATTGTTAGCATTATTTAAAATATATGTTTCCTAGCTTAGCAGTTTATGGGTCAGCTTAACTCTTTCATTTCCCCATTTTGTGTAATGTATTGAGCACATTTAAAGGTTCTGTTCTAGTACCTACCACCAAAAGGGGGGAAAGAAGCTCTCTATGTACAGAATACAGAATAAAAACATTCCAAATTACATCTTCTCAGCATAAATCTTTTGTTTGAGCCCCAGAAATTTTTCTGCTGTTAGGGCACTTTGGTCCAAGTTTCTCCTAAGTAAATTACACTTCACTTCCTCTCCTAAAGTTGCTTCTTATAAGTCGCATTATACTTCACAACCGTCTCTCTCTGTGCATGAGTACAGGACAAGATAAACAGAGAAAAACCCAAATTATTCAATTTGGAGCTGCTGGTGGCCTTTTAAAATATACTGTCTGCCCAATAATGACTTGATGTTTATTTTTATGAAATACATTAAAAAATCTTTAGAAACCATACAGTGAAAGCAGCTATTTCACATATGAATGTGAAGTTAAAACAGTAAAATACTTTTATAATGTCATGTCAAGGAGTTATTATTCTTTTTTTTCTTTTTTTTTTTAGGGCCACACCTGCGGCATATGGAGGTTCCCAGGCTAGGGGTTGAATCGGAGCTGCAACTGCCAGCCAAAGCCACAGCAACTCAGGATCCTTAACCCACTGAGCAAGGCCAGGGATCGAACCTGCGTCCTCATGAATGCTAGTCAGATTCGTTAACCACTGTGCCACGATGGGAACTTGTCCAAGGAGTTATTATTCTTAGCTCACTAGCTTACTTCAACATGGATCCACCTTTTTTCTCTTCTCAAAGAATGCAAAATTTAGGGAGTTACTCCTGTGGCACAGTGGGTTAAGAATCCTACTGCAGTGGCTCAGGTTGCTGTGAAGGTGCAGGTGCGATCCCCGGCACAGCACAGTGCATTATAGGATCTGCCACTGCCACGGCTGCAGCTCAGATTCAATCCCTGGCCTAGGGATTGAATATGCCTCGGCCATTGGGGGCAAAAAAAAAAAGAATGCAAAATTTCATTTTTCGTGCACTCTTCCTCCAAATGTTTACCAAGATGAGGAACAATATAGCTCTAAAAGATACTAAAATGCAGCACATCTTATCTTAGAACAAGCATTCATGGAATTCTTTGTGCACTGCATACAATCACCATTCAGGATCAAGATTCTGGAAGAATCAATGTTGGTGAAAAATATTTGATGAGCATTAAAATTTCATTATTAATGCTACAAACTTTGAAGACAAAATAAGCATGAATAAAACAGAAGGATTAATTAAGACTTCTGAAGAAAGGTAAAACTTTTATAAGACTGGTAGAAACAGTGACAGGCAATGGCAGCATGACTTGAGAAAGGAACTAAGTCCTTAGTTAGATAATTCCGAGGAGTCCTTAACTATGTTGAGAATTCCAGACCAATTTAAATGCAATAAAAGCTCTCAGGAATTTAAAAAACAGAGTAGGAGTCTTCTTGTGGCACAGTGGTTTAAGTCCAAAGTTGTCACTGAAGCAACATGGGTCACTGCTGTGGTTCAGGTTCGACCCCTGAACTTCCACATGCCACAGGCTGAAAAATAAATAAATAAAATAAAAAGTTGAGTGGTAGTAAGGGAAAAACTCTGCTTGTTGAGAGAAAACAAATATTGCCATGTTGGTGGGCATCTTCTGATCTACTAAGCAGTGCCACTAATTATCAGCACGGTTCACAAAAATAGTCTCCCAGCTTCTAAAACCTACCTGATAGTTGAATTCTTTTTCCTAGAAAACAGATACAAATTTAACTAAATTCTACTTGTTGATGACCTCCAAAAGAATATCTCATCTTACTAAAAAAACAATTCAGAATTGTACTATGACTTAAATTTGATGTGCTCTTCATCTAGAAAGATCTAAATTATCTGCATAATTTAAACCAATCACCAAAAGGAAACTTAAAACGTTACAACACGTGTGGAATGAAGAATAATGTCACTAGAATCTATTGTTTTTCCATGTATCCTTCTCAATTTGCTGACAAATCCTACTGATGACTCATATCCTTCTGAACTAACCACTCTGTTCCCTCATGATAGGCTTGTCACTGATAATGGAAAGAGGGAAACATCAATTTGTTCTGCTACTAAAAACAGTAAGTATCAACATATGTATATAAAACCAATCTACAAAGACTGTGGTCGTACAACCTGGTGAATGTTTAAAGTAAAAGAGTACAAAGAAGTTATGCTCAAATCTCAAAACTAAAAGACAACCAGAAGCAAGCAGACTTGATTATGAATTTGAATTCTTGTCAAACAATACATTAGTTAAGAGCCAACATTTTTGACCACTGTAGAAATAAAAATATAAAGTCATTTATCTGATCTGCTAAAACAAATATATCATATGTTCATTTTATGCCAAAAGAATTAACATTTTCTGAGAAGAATGAAATTTCAACCCAAAAATACTATGAAAGGAATTAAATACACAGATTCTCTAAAAGGTAAAGACAGTTCTAATGGTCAAAACATTTTTTCAAAACAGGCTCAACTAGCAAAGAAAGGGTCACAGAAAAGCTTAATCTTTAAATTTTTTACAGTTTAAAAAAGAATGTTATACAATGTAAATTTATATTCAAATGATGAAATTTAGTTTCTAGGCCACTTAAAATGGAGTGGATGCTGTGTTACAGAACCTACGTGTGGAGTTCCTGTCGTGGCTCAGTGGTTAACAAATTCGACTAGGAACCATGAGGTTGCGGGTTCGATCCCTTGCCTTGCTCAGTGGGTTAAGGATCCGGCGTTGCCGTGAGCTGTGGTGTAGGTTGCAGACACAGGTCAGATTCCGAGTTGCTGTAGGCCGGTGGCTACAGCTCCGATTAGACCCCTAGCCTGGGAATCTCCATATGCTGCAGGAGCAAACCTAGAAAAGACCAAAAAAAAAAAAAAAAAAGAACCTACGAGTAAGAAATCAGTGCAGGCAAACAAAAAACATTTGTATTCAAGTCACAGAAATAAAAAGTGTTGGTATAATCTGTCAGCCCCTCATAGCCATTTTTCTGGCAGAGTTTATGCGCTGTAAATCTATACTGATTAAACAACAAGTGCAGGGGAAACCACCTTAATTAACACTCACAGGAGAAAGGTTATTTTCTCACCTGCGTCCTAGTAACTCCACAGGGTAACTATAGAAAGTAGAGAGAGCCTGAGTGCTGTGCAACTTCTTTCATGGAGGTGCTGGAGTAGTGACAGTTTCTGGTTTAGCTTAGACCTCTACAGCTTCAAGCAGCAAAAGATGCACATACAATATCCACTTGAGCTCTACACCAAGCAACCCTCTTAAGACTTCACATCTCAAGAGAGTGTCCAGGAGGTCAAAAGAGCTAGGTAATGTGTTTCAAGCAATTAAAAGAAGAATAACCAGAATAAACGAAGGATAACCCCATACATATACTAGTTCTGAAGTTGAAAATGGAGAAAAGATTTTTCTAATATTCCACATTAATAGACTCAAATCTCTATTTCCTGAAGTAACTTTAATTGGCAGCATCCATGTTCATTTAACAAACCCAAGGTGCAAAATTATCAGAAATGTAACATCAAGGACTCTTGCTTTATAAATTTAGAGAATAATCATCTGTTTCTATATAACCCAACTAGTATCTTGAGAAAAATCCCAAAGTAGCAACATCCTAAAAAGAGCAAAAAAAAAAGTATGCAAGTAACTTAAGTATCCTTTTTAAAAGAAAGCTAAAAACTGGAGTTCCTGTCTGGCTCAGGGGAAATAATCTGACTAGCGTCCACAAAGACACAGGTTCAATCCCTGGCCTCGCTCAGTGGGTTAAGGATGCGGCATTGCTATGAGCTGTGGTATAGGTCTCAGATGTGGGCTCAGATCTGACGTGGCTGTGGCTGTGGTGTAGGCCAGCAGCTACAGCTCCAATGTGATCCCTAGCCTGGGAAACTCCACATGCCTCAGGTACAGCCCTAAAAAGACAAAAAAAAAAAAAAACCTAAAAACTAAATTTCAAGCAAAGAAAAGGCTGACTTCCTTAACATCTACTATTTCCTACATACCTCTCCATAAAATGACTAGAGTTAACTGGGGGAAAAAAAGGTTAGCCAGAGACTTAAACCCCGAGGGGAAATTTTTTTTAAATCCACTGCCATCTATTTACTGATATTCTTTAATTATGATTCAATAATTGATCTCTAAACCAATTTTCTTATTTGTAAAATTAAAAGAATGCCACTTAATCACTCACAGGATTATTATGAATTTTAAATGAGATGATTCATGATTTAGCACAAAGAAGATTCTTAAGAAGGTAATGTTGAAACCTAAAGCATAAAGTTGGACTTTATAAGAATTCCAAGACCTCAAATCTTTACCACTATCAATTCAATAAACATAACTACGTCTTTCATGTTGAAACTACAGATCCTGATTTCCAACTGCTGGAAATTTTTAAAGATCCCTAACTTCAGTAAGTAGTACACCTGACAGGATAGCACTTTAAGAAATCAACCTAACTTAGGCTTCACTCTAACTTAAGCTTCACTCTTCCAAGAGCAACAGCTAAAAATGTATGTACTTCTCCCCTGCATCTTATTTGTAAATGCTTTTTCTAGAGGCATCACTGGTTACCAATCCCATATTCCAACAAAAAAGGAACAGTACAGTCAAACCCTGTAAAATAAATCTCCATTAAATTTCAACTTTATGTCTCAAAACCATAACTTCCTCATATAGAAATGCTATCTTTAAAGACAAAAGTGAATAAAAAGTTATACCTTAAGAAAAATAAATCTGTTTTTCCTTGTTCACACAAATGTCTTTTCAAGTAAAATATAAATATGGGGCTGTCAAACTTTTTAAGAAAGTTATATGCACAAGCATTCAAACATTTACTCTTCCCTAGTGCCACCAAAATTCAATGATGTTGTAAATGGTTTCTGCCTATAAATTTGGTTCGTTCAAATTGAATATTATTTGCCTGACTCACAGAGGGAGTGGTTTGACTTTTGCTGTTCTGAGTCAGAATATACCCAGTTCAGCAGTTCTAAATAGTTTTTCATTGGTATAGGTGGTCTAAAATGCTAGTAACTTTTTCCAGCTACTAAATATAACAAACTGTTGCCTTAGAAGAAACGTCTTAGTGATAATACTTTGAATCTATATTTCAATTTATAATTTAAAAAGTACTTTCATATATATTTTCTCATTTGACCACAATCTCCTGAAGTAAATATCCCACAAGGCTGATGAGAAAAACTTTCACAAAGAACTGACAACTTCTGGTTGACTCTTAGCCCCAATAAATATACTCTTCTTCTTCTCCCCCCCCCTCCAAAAAAAAAAAAAAACATAAAAGGCTGCTGGGTTTCTTTAATCAGACTTTCCTCTCCCAGACACATCCCAGGTGCCTCATAAAAACTCTGTCTCAAAGCACACACCCCGAGGCCCCAAGAGAGTTTCAAGGCAGAGTCTCCACCCACATAAAAGCCTAGCCTAACTTAGGCCCCACAGAGGCTCAAGTCAGCATCTCCTAAATGATCTCCTTGCCCCCAGCCATTCAGTCTTCCACATTAACTTCAACCTCTCTCATCTGTACAAGCTGCTGGGTTGCTCTGTTGATGAGAAACCTCAAAGTGAGACAACCTATTGCGAGAGTAGTTAATGATGTAGTGCAAAACTAAGGACTTTGGAGTCAGACTGACCTGGGTTTTTAATCCAACTCACATTCTTATTACCTTGTGACCTGGGACAAGTTACTTAACCTCTGTGAGTCTCTATATATCTTCATCTCATCACTGTTAGTCAATGAGGGCTCATCACTGTATCCCTAATGCCTGGAAAATAGAAACCACTCAATATGTGCCAAATGAATGCAAATGAGGACACCTACCACCTTTTAATAGTAGCTATGAGAACTGAATGAGAGTATAAAAAGTACCTGGTACATAGTAGGCACTTAATACTAATTAGTTAACTGAGTCCCCCACTGAATACTAACAATACTATTTACTATTTCTGAAAGTGGAGAGCATACTAGTGATCAAGAAAAAAGACAACGTAAGAAAAATAAAATTTCTGACCTCTAATTACACATCAGTGCTTTTGCTTGTAATTCTATCAGGCCTACTAACAAAAGGACCATACTACTCTTTGCTTATATGGAAAAGACGCCCAACTACTAAGAGACTTCCTATCACTATACTATAAAATCCGTATCAATGTACTCCTCTTCTACAACACAAGAACCTAGGAAAAGTCCACCACGATTAGCCCATTCACTATCCAATATGAAACAACTTTTAAAATGAACACCAAATAACCAGAAAGCAACTTCTAACCATCTGACCAACAGAATGGTATGCTGGCAAGTGATGATGAAGCCTTAATACTGTGTCATTCTAAAGCCTTAATTTCCTTTTGGACATTCAACAAGGCATAACTCACTTCCTGCCTGAAACTACTCTGTAACACAGAGAATGGCAGCAAGGAACTACCCAGCAGTAGCTACAGTTTGGTGACTCCAAACAGACAAGCATTTGCTGAATGCCTACAGTGATGCTAGAACTTCTAGAAACTTTATATGTTTCTCGACAAATTCCAGAAAATAATAAACTAGCCCATGGTTCATCTAATCAACATGTTACATCATTATTATTATCATCATTATCATTATTTCTTAAAAAGCTTCTCTCCAGAAGGTTAGGAAAGAGCTAAAACCTAAAAAGCATTACTTTAATTTACCCAAACAATAAAATATCTTTCACCTGAAAAAACTAGCAGTACTTTACAAACTCTAAAGGCAAGACCCTAGAATCCTGGACAATATACAAGTTTTAGTTAGCTCTCAGAACCCCAGATAAGGATGGGATGCCAATCAGATAGATGGCTGACAAATAGGAAAACTTATGTCCCTATCATGAAACGAGGGAGAGGGGGTAACAACAACAAAAAGCACGGAGCCAGAAGATGACAGTGCTACTGGGACAGACTCTTGTACGCTTTCCTCATAACGTGAACCCAAGGACCCAGGGACAATATGCTCCTGGAAATAACTCCCTAATCCAGGACACCCTGGTTCACTAGGGCCCTGGAAAACGATCCAGGAGAGCCTCCAGGATGCCTGCTGACACACTGGACAATCGCAGGCACACCCTTCCACGCTCCCTCATCTGCCATCTCCTTCTCCCCAACCTCTCTCTCACACTGCTCTCGCGTTCTCCCCCCGACCCCATGCGTACCCCATGCGCGCAACTCCCTCCCCGACTTACTCTCCCCATTTTCCCCACTCTCCCACACACACTCATTCTCCCCTACACCCACCCATTGACGCTCTCCCCCCCACCATCCTGACACCGTCCCTCTTACCGCCCCCGACTCACACTCCCCCCTACTCTCCGCTACACACGCAGACTGCTCCCAACTCCCCCGTCACACTTTCTCCTCGCCACGCTCCCTCTCCCCGCCTGCACGCGCAGCCCCGTCCCCAATTCACACTCGCCCTCACGCACGCACATTCCCCCCAACCCACAAGTCACCATTCTTGCACACAGCACTCGACCCTTCCCCTCCCACACGCGCGATCCTCCCCCTTCCTCACCCACCCTCGCTCTCCACGCTTCCCGGTCGCGCTCCCCCCGCCCCCGGGCCCGGCCCGGCCCTCCTTCCGGGGACGTGTCTCGGGCCTGCACTAATGGCTGCGGCGCCTCCCGCCCTCCCTTGCCCTGAGGCCCCGGGAGCCGGCGCGGGGGCCGCCCGGGGGCAGCGCACTCACGCTGGCGAGCTGGGGACTGGGCATTGAAGTCCGGCGGCGGCGGGAGCGAGGAGGCGCCTCTCTCCTCAGTCACCTCGGCGGCGGCGGCGGCGGCGGTAGCGGTGGCGGCGACGACTCCCCCCCAGCCTCGGCGCGCGACACCCGGCCCGGCCCGGCGGCGGCGGCGGCGCGTGTCCACGAGTCCGTCTTGCTGCTGCTGCTGCGGCCGCCTCTGCGTCTCCGGCTACCGCCGCTGTCCCCACTGCCGCTGCTGCCCTGTGGCGTAGCCTCGCGCCGTGCCCGGCCGCCGCTGCCGCTCCAGCCGCTACCGGACTGACGACGGTTACAGCCCGGCCGATCGCGCCGCCGCCACCACCGCTGCGCGCGCAGCCGGAACCAGCTCCCGCCGCCGCCCCTCAGGGGGCGCTGCGGGGCGCGGCGCGCGCGCCCGCCGGCCCGCCCCTCGCGCCCGCTGACTGGCTGGCGGGCCGGCTTGAGGCGATAGAACCCGCCCACCCGCCCCGCGGGGCGCTGACCCACTGCCCTCGGCGCCTCCCCCATCTTTTCCTCGTGGTTCGTTCCGCCCGGCACTCCTGGCTGCGGAAGGCGCGTCCATGTGACCGGGGAGGGGTGGGGGGCAGAACCTGGCCTGAGGAGTCGGTCGCTTATGTTGCGGCCCGCCGTTCCGCACCTGGACTGGGCAAAGGCCGGAGGCCGCGTGGTGACCCTCAAGGTCGAAGGGCTTTTGCTCTGCAGCCCAGGCTGTGAGGCCTGGAGCCAGGTCCTGATGGGACCGGGCGGCAACCGAGAAAGACCGAGCCCTTTGCGCGGGGATTTCCAACCCAGAAGTGAGAACTGGGGCAGCTCAGTTCTTGGCTGCCCTTTCCCGAGGCCCCAAATAAATGGCGTGTGTGTCTGCAATTGCGAAGGATAGTTCTCCGCTCACCCCCCCCCAACGCCCCGCGCGCGCGCGCGCGCGCACACACACAACATACACACACACACACACACACACACACACACACACACACACCCCTAGGAACCCTCAGTAGCAGATCAAAATTCAAACTTCGGGATGTAGCTTCTTGGGCAAGTTGTTTCCTCTCTCGACATACTTTAAGCTGTTACATGGAAATAGTTACCAGCTACCTCATGAGACTCTTTTCACATATCAGTGATAAAATATATGAAAAATGTCTGATGAAGAGGAGACGCCTGAATTTCATGGTTACCAACCAAATGTCCTCTTTAACAGGGATTATTCTAGGGATCTCAGTATTCTCTCTTGCATTTAGAAGGTGGCTGGAAGTTCTTTCTCAGTCTGTGTTCTGAATTTTGGTTTGGAAAATGTGGTCACCGGTGAGTTGGAAGACTGGTCCGGGCTACTGCCCGATGGCAGCCAGAAAGATACTGGAGGCTGGCTTCAGAGGAAGAGGGGAGGCTTACCCATGAGAGTTGGGGGTAGGGGGCAGGGGGCTCTGTCCTTCCCACTCCACTCTGGGAAGCCTCACCTGTTCAGACCTGGCACCTATCTAGAAGGGGACTCCTGCCCCTTGGGCTGCCTCTCTCCCAGCCCCCTCACCACCACACACATGTTCACTTGGCCCTATGGGGAGAAGCAATGGTCAGTAGTCATCACTATCCCTCCCCACAAGGTAGACCTGGGGCTTTTTCTCCTGACCAGAAGGCTTCCATAAGAGCTTAGTAGTTAAAAAAAGGGTCTTATGACTCAGCCACAGCACAAAACCCAGGATGCTCACCACCAGCAGGTGGCCCAGGAGGAGGTGTTCCAGGGCAGCCTGGCTGGCAGGGCTGCGTGGGAGTTGAGAGTCCTTGAAGCAAGAGGGGCTGCAGATCAGAATCAAGGCCCTTTGGGTGAGGAGCACAGGCTCAGCTGCTGCTCTCACATTCTCTCTGCCTTCAGCAGGCAACGTTTTCCACTTCCTAGAAGCATAGGCTTGAAACAGGAACTATCTGTTCTACAAAACTTTTACTGAGTTCCCCAGTTGTTGATTCTTCCGCTAAAGTCTCAAAACACCTTATGCAATTCCCCTATCATAGCAAGTATCATGTGTGTTGTAAATGCCTGTTTTCATGTTCTCCCCTACTCAGACTGACTGCCAGGTCATTGTAGTAGATGGTTGAGCAATGAATGAATCTTCCCTGCATCTATCTCTCAGCTCAGTCCTAAAATGTCAGTAAATAATATAACAACATAAAGATAGCAATAACGGCTATGATAACAGATACCATTTATTAAGCATCTGTTCTCCAGCCTAAGTCCCGGGCAAGGTGTCTTTAAATATATTATCAAGTTATGCTTCAAAATAACCCGTGAAGAAGATGTTATTATCCTCATTTTAAAAGAGATTGGGGGCTCAGAGAGATGAAGAGACAGAAGCAGGATTCAGCCCCGATGTTTGCCTCTGAAGCCTGAATAAGCATGAAGTTAGTCTCTAACTTCAGTCAATGACTGTGTACCTCAGATTAGGCCGGAATCCCTTCTGAGATGTTGGGAACACCCACCTCTGGGAGCAAAAGATCTGAGATCATGGCACCAACAACCCCCTCATACTCCCAGGACAGCAGGGAAATGCTCTAACCCCTGACATGAATGACCTCATCCAAATGGTTTCCCAAGGATGTGGCTCCCCACCTCAAACAGATCAGGAACTGAGCTGCAGGCCCCTTATTACAGCGTGAACCACCCTTGGCAGTGGGTTTTACACATAACAAGTGCCCAGAGTTTATCCACTGCCTTTGCCGAAGCATTCCAAGTGCCATTAGCTTATTAATCCTCCCCAGCACCCCTGTGAGGCAAAACTGGCGGTATTCTTGACTGATTTTATGGAGCATTAGTTCCCTGATAGCAGGAGCTGTGTGGGCCTGCCACACACAGGGTTAGAGAAAGACATAACAGTGGTGTGGCAAAGCAACCTAGACTCTTAGGGAAGTGGTTTTAAACAGTAGTGAGGACACAACCTAGGGGTCTGGCTCCCACTCTGGGACCCTAGACTGTTTCATCAGGCATTTTGCATTGCCATCTTGTTGCTGTGTAACTTCAGGAAGTTACTTCATCTAATCTCAATTTCTCCATCTATAAAATGGAAAAGGAAACAGTACTTACCTCATGACATAGTTTTGAGCATTACAGGCATATGTATAACTCAGGGAGCACCATACTGGACACATAGAAGTGTTCAATAAATGTTAGCTATTATAACAATGATTAGTACAACCACTAGGGAAAACAGTATGGAGGTACCTCAGAAAACTAAATATAGAACTACCATATGACCCAGCAATCCCACTCTTGGGCATACATCCAGACAAAACTTCCCAAAACATACGCATGCACCCGTATGTTCATTGCAGCACTATTCACAATGTCCAACACATGTGATGGACTGAGAAGTGATGGACCAAATGTGCATCGACAGATGAATAGACTAAGATGTGGTATATATACAAAATGGAATACTACTCAGCCATAAAAAAGAACAAAAGAATGCCATTTGCAGCAATATGGATGGAACAAGAGACCCTCATACTAAGTGAAGTCAGAAAGGGAAAGACAAATACCGTATGATCTCACTTACATCTGAAATCTAATATATGGCACAAATGAACCTTTCCACAGAAAAGAAACTCATGGACTTAGAGAACAGACTTGTGGTTTCCAAGAGGGAGGGGGAGGAAGTGGGATGGACTGGGAGTTTGGGGTTAATAGATGCAAACTGTTGCATTTGGAGTGGATAAACGATGAGATCCTGCTGTATAGCACAAGGAACTCTATCTAGTCACTTGAGTTGGAATATGATGGAGGATAATGTGAGAAAAAGTATATACATATAATATGACTGGGTCACTTTGCTGTACAGTAGAAATTGACAGAACACTATAAATCAACTATAATAGAAAAAATTAAAATCTGAAAAAAAAAAGAAAAAAAGCAATGGTTAGAATGGTGCTTGGCACTGTGGAATGAATCAGTGGAATGAGTCTTGCTACCACTGGCTTTATAGAGTTTATTTCAAGACTGCAGTCTCCGGCCCTCACAATTATCTTTGTGTCCTTGGACAAGTGGCCTAACCTCAGGAATGAACCTCTATCCTCATCTGTGCAATGGAATAGCTCTGAAACAAAGATTTTGAAAGGGCTTTGTAAACTGTCAAGTACTATACAGACATTAACTGTGGTTTAGGGAGTTCCCATCGTGGCTTAGCAGTAAGGAACCTGACTAGTATCCCTGAGGTCATGGGTTCCGTCCCTGGCTTCACTCAGTGAGTTAAGGATACGGTGTGGCGGTGAGCTGTGGTGTAGGTCACAGACACAGTTCAGATCCTGAGTTGCTGTGGCTGTGGTGTAGGCCTGCAGCTGTAGCTCCAATTCAACACCCAGCCTGGGAACTTCCACATGCTGCAGGTGCAGCCCTAAAAAGCAAAACAAAAACAAAACTGTGGTTTTGTACTATGACTGTATAGGAATTCCAGCTCTGCCCCTCAAATTCCCAACTTCTAAAGTTGCCTCATGTGTAATGGCCATGGTGCTCACATCTATCTCAGGGGGTTGTGAGAACTCAAATCAGGTGTTCCTGTTGTGGCTTAGTGGGTTAGGAACCCTACTAGTATCCATGAAGATGCTGGTTCAATCCCTGGCCTTGCTCAGTGGGTTATGTGGCTCAAATCCAGTGTTGCAGCACCTGTGGCATAGGCCTGCAGCTGCAGCTCCAAATCTACCCCAGCCCAGCAATTTTATGCTGCAGGTGCTGCTATAAAAAGAAAAAGGAAAGAAAAAAATTAAATCATTAAATTAGCACTGTGGGAGGTAGTCCATACATTTAACTTCTCTACCCACTAATAAGTGTTCCCTTTCAATGTCTTCCTAAGTAAAAGAAGCTGCAGTGTGTGGGGGGCAATTTACCAGAACCAGTAGAGCTGGGATTATTCCTAGCTCTGCCACTTTGTGACCCTGGGCAAGTTACCTAACCTTTTTGAGCTTTCTAATTTCTCGCCTAGCTAACAGGAGGTAAGGCATGCCTACACTGCAAAGTTTTAGCTAGAAAAGACACAGTGACCCAGCCCAGACTCTGCCTCAGAGTAGGGGCTTGTCCAATAAGTGGGAGCTACTGACATATGCACAGGCAGGCCTATGAACTACTCTTATGGAAAGGACCCATTTGGAAGCAACGACCAAAATTCCCCAGCCTGAATCTAAATGGGGTCCTGAGCAATCCAGGCTCCACAAAGTTCAGATGAGCCTGGAAGTTTCCCGCCCAGCACTGCTTAGCTTGTCTGGACCCTGCCTGTGCGCCGGTCAGGAGAAGGCCAAGAGAGGACTCAACCCTCCCAAAGTGATAACCGGGGAGGGGGAGGCAGGGGGAGGAAGGAATGTACTGATTCACCGCCCCACCCATCCCCTGCCTCTAATCTCTCTTCCGGAATTTTACAGCCCTCTTTCACACGGGCGGAGGCCGAGGGGGCAGGGCGCCGGTTACCGCGGGCTGCAGGAACGCCCCCTGTCACCACCACCACCCCGCCCTTGCCAATCAGCTTCTGCAGGAAGTCCCCAGGAGTCGTGCAGATCCGGGCAGTTTTGCTCAAAGCGGCCGCCCCCACAGAAGATCCTGGGTGCGAGCTGCTGGGGGAGGCCCAGCAGGGAGGGCGAGGAGCTGTGAATTCCGGGAGAATTCAAGGCTCGCTCCGGGGGTGGGTCCGCGAGCTGGGAGTTCCCTCCCCGGGAGCCGGTAGGAGCTGGAAAGCTGCTGCGGAATCAGGGCTGGGCCTGGGTGCACTGGAAGGCCGAGGCCTTCTTCGAGATCCTTGCCAATCAGCTAGCAGGATCCCCCCTCTCCACCGCGCTCAGGTGTTACGGGATTTCAGCCAGAAATCCAGAAAGAAAATGACTTCAGGAGCTGGCTGCGGGGGAGAGGGAAAAGTTTAGAACTGCGGTTCTACCTCCTTATTTTATCCGACTAAGGATGGGGCAACTGAGGCCCCAAGAGGGCGGGGATCTGCTCAAGGCAGAGCTAAGACTCGGCGCGGGGCTCCAGGCTAGGACTTGAACCTCTGGCGCAGCCCTGACTGCTCCGTTCGGTTCACATCATCCCCTGATACCTCAAGATTTAGTTCCCCTTCGTTTGGCAGTTGGGAAATAACGAAGAATTTGTTAATCAATGAAACAAGAGCTGTTGGAAGTGAAGCAGCAAATCTCCTACACAACAAAGGAAGAGATTGGGAAGTAATGACAGCTAAGTGTCACAGCTAACGCTTACTGAGCATTTATTATGTGCCAGGCACTGCTGTTCTAAGCTCTTTATGAGTATTAACAAGTTTAATTTCACAACCATCCGTATGAGGTGGACATTATTATTATCCCAATATATGGGGAAACTGAGCTGTGTGTATAGTGAAGCCACTTGATCAAGGTCACCCAGCTAGTAGGTGACAGAGGCAGGATTTGAACCCAAAGAGGGTTTGTACTGAGCCCCACACCCTCATCCTCTATGCTGTCTGCTTCTCAAATGAGAATGTGGTTACCGTCTACCTACATTAGGGATGCTGGCTTAACCGTGTGAGTTCTTTTCATCATGGCAACCTCTTTCAGAGTGACTTAGATTATCTGCTTGTGTATAAATGTTTAATGTATGCTCTGACAGTGATAATGTTTCTGCACACTGAGACTTCAAAGCGCCGGGTTAAATGGGGCAATCAAGGTCACATTATGAAATCGAGAGGATTCCGTCCCTCCTTGGTGCCAGGTGCTGTGGTTAGAATCTTGACACCCGCCCCCACGCCCACCCCCACTCCCAGTAGCGGCTCCCATTTTACCTACTGGTAACCTCCAGTACCCATCTCTGCACCAATGCTCCTAATTTAATTACCGTATGTTTTTCAAGGAGGCCGTGAAGGTTGCCCTATTCCCTTAACCAAAACATATCCCTTACCCTATCCTCAATTTGTGTACATATAAACTGCACACTTGAAGTTTTCTTTCTTGGCTCAAAGCCAAAATGATAGTTCATCTCGTGTCAAAATGCAAGCATCACCAGAAAGAAGAATAAACCAGGCCTCACCAGCCATTTTCATGTAATGAGAGTATTAGATCATTCCTAAAAATCAGTTTTGGTAAGAGAAAAAGCAAAAGGACTACAAACTCGCAGAAACTAATGTTCAAAAGAACTTCCAATGCTATAAGATTGGGTTGTGATGATCGCTGTACAACTATAAAGGTAATAAAATTCATTTAAAAAAAAGAACTTCCAAAGTCATCTAGTGTAGCCTTTCCTTTTATAGGTCCAGAGAAAGGAGTTCCCACTGTGGCTCAGTGGTAATGAACCTGACTAGTATCCGTGAGGACACAGGTTCGATCCCTGGCCCCAATCTGGCGTTGCCTTGAGCTTCAGTCACAGACCCAGCTCAGATCTGGCATTGCTGTGGTATAGGCCGGCAGCTTTAGCTCCAATTTGACTCCTAGCCTGGGGAACTTCCATATGCCATGGGTGCAACCATGAAAAAAAAAGAGAGAAAAGGAGTTCCCGTCGTGGCACAGTGGTTCACGAATCCGACTAGAAACCATGAGATTGCAGGTTCCGTCCCTGCCCTTACTCAGTGGGTTAACGATCTGGCATTGCCGTGAGCTGTGGTGTAGGTTGCAGACGCGGCTCGGATCCCACGTTGCTGTGGCTCTGGTGTAGGCCGTCGGCTACAGCTCCGATTAGACCCCTAGCCTGGGAACCTCCATATGCGGCAGGAGCGGCTCAATAAAAAACAAAAAGACCAAAAAAAAAAGAGAGAGAGAGAAAAGAAAAGAAATTTCTCAAGCCACTCAGAGATACTGAGGGCCTGAGGAGGATGGGAGGACCCATCATGGGGAAGGGAACAGAAAGCAGGCAAAAGGGCAGAAGATCAGATTAGCCTCAACGTCAGACTTTCTATCTAGTTGTGCTTTAACACTGCTTCCCAGCCCCCGCCTTAAAAATTATACCTGCATTCAATGATATGGAAATTATAATTTAATAAAGTTGTTAAAAAACAATCAGGGGCATTCCTGTCGTGGTGCAACAGAAATGAATCAGACTAGGAACCCAGAGGTTGCAGGTTCAATCCCTGGCCTCACTCAGTGAGTTAAGGATCTGGCATTGCCGTGAGCTGTGGTGTAGGTCTCAGACTCGGCTTGCATCTGGCATTGCTGTGGCTGTGGAGTAGGACGGCCGATTCAACCCCTAGCCTGGGAACCTCCATATGCCGCGGGTGTAGCCATAAAAAAGACAAAAAAAAAGACCAAAAAAAAAAAACCCACACCCAAAGAAAGAATCACTATTAACAATGTCCCTTATGGATTTCCCCTCATGGCTCAGTGTTTAACGAACCTGACTAGGATCCATGAGGATGTGGGTTCAATCCCTGGTCTTGCTCAGTGGGTTAAGGATCTGTTGTTGCCATGAGATGTGCTGTAGGTCGCAGATGCGGCTTGGATCCCGTGTTGCTTTGGCTCTAGCATAGGCCGGCAGCTGTAGCTCTGATTCGACCCTTAGCCAGGGGCCTCCATGTGCCATGAGAGCGGCTCAAAAGTGTCATATTGTTCCTCCCAATTTTCCTCTGTACTCTCATATTTTTTCTGTGCATATATGTATACACGTGTGTGTTTAATGGAAACAGGATTATTTCTTTTAATAGTTATGTCTTAGACAGTTTCCAATGTTAGTAGATTTAGACCTACCTTATTCTTTTTTTTTTTTTTTTTTGGCTTTTTAGGGCCTCACTCTCAGCATATGGAAGTTCCCAGGCTAGGGGTCGAATCAGAGCTGTAGCTGCCAGCCTACACCACAGCTTATGGCAACACCCACCTTAACCCACTGTTCAAGACCAGGGATTGAACCCTCATCTTCATAGATACCAGTTGGATTCGTTTCTGCTGCACCACAAGGGGAACTCCTTAGACCTACCTTATTCTTTTAAAGACTGCCCTCGTAGTATGGCTGAACTGTAATTTACTTAACGGTATCCCTAATGATAGATACTTGGATTGTTTACATTTTTTTTGCTAATACAAGCAGTTCTGGAATAGACATTTTTACACATACATCTTGAGCCCTTTTAGGGGAATTCTGTGCCATAAAACCATGTCCCTGATCAAACTCACAGAAAGTGCTTAGGATATAGTACACATTAAGTAATGTGTTATTTTCATGATTATTATTACCATTATTTCAAGATATCATTAGTCTGGTAGGTAGAAGTTGATCCCTTCAGTCAACAACTTTTTTTTTTTTGGCTGCACCCACAGCATATGGAAGTTCCTGGGCCAGGGATCAAAGGCAAGCCACAGCTGTGACCTATGTGACAGCTGCAGCAACACCAGATCCTTAACCCACTGTGCCACAGCGGGAACTCACAGTCAACAATTATCTATGAGCTTCTACCATGTGATGGGCCTGAGGATCCAGCATGAACCGTTGTAGACCTGCCCTCTGGAACTGGCCGTCTACTCTTTGTTGGATGTATCAACCAGCGATTGCAACACTGTGAGATAAAAACTACCAAAGCAGGAAGTTCAGGGGAGAAAAGGGAGCACATAGGAGAGATAATAACCAGTCTGAAGAAGGGCAGGTAAGAGAGGGAGATGAAAAAGAAGTAACAGTTTGAGTTATCCAAAGAGGGAAGGTAATGAGTACCCCACCTACCGGAGGTATCTGGGCAGAGGCCAAGACACCATCTCCAAGTACTACTGGTAGGAACCAGGAGTTCCCATTGTGGGAAAGAACTCAACCGGTAACCATGAGGACATAGGTTTGATCCCTGGCCTCACGGTTAAGGATCCAGTGTTGCCATGAGCTATGGTGTAAGTCAAAGACGCAGCTCAGATCCCAAATTGCTGTGGCTGTGGCGTAGGCCACCAGCTGTAGCTCCGATTCCACCCTGAGCCTGGGAACTTCCATATGCTCCATGTGTGGCCCTAAAAAGCAAAAAAAAAAAAAAAAAAAAAAAGGAAAAAAAGAAAAGAAAGAAAAAAGAACTACTGGTAGGAACCAAATCAGTGCTTTTATTTAGTTTAAAGGACAGGCTTTCATCCTGAGAGTGTACCCTTCCTGCTTTTTTTTGGTATTAACATGTCCTTTCTATGATGGAAGATCATGTGAAAAAAAGAATGTATATAAATGTATAACTGGGTCACTTTGCTATACAGCAGAAATTGACAGAACATTGTAAATCAACAATAATAAAAAAATTTTTTAATAAAAAAATAAAATAAAAGGTCCTTTCTTTCATGAAGTAGGGGTTGTAGTTGATGGTAGCTGTTTTTCACTGATGTTTTTGTTTGGCCAACCTAAAAGCCAGCAACCATATCTGGATCCCCCTCCTTACTTTTTAAACTTCTGAGTATTGATGACATCTGAAAGTCTTAAGACCTCTAAGCCAGGTGACTTCTAAAGCTTTTTCCATCCTTGTGGTTATAAGATTCTCTGCTCGCCAGTGATTATGGCCTGAAGCTAAATTAGGTTTGCATTCTCTGAGCCAAATCTTTTTCAACAGACATGACGTAAAAATAAACACATAAGTATGTGAGTAAGTAAAAGAAAGAAAAACAATTTGGTACCCTCTCAAACACTTTTATTTCTTGGTTCCCAAACCACATCAGAGTACCTCAAGTTTCCATATAGACTTGCTTTCTTGCTCCCAGGAAATGAAGCACCGAAGGAGAAAAACCACAGAAATAACAGATAGAAGTGATATGGGAAAAATCAATTTGGTGCAGTTTTCACAAACCTTTAAAAGAGAGCGATTTAAGTGATGATGGGGTTTCGTGGCCAGCAGGGACAGAGCCTCTGCTGGTGTTTTTCTGGCATTTCTCTGAGGGCATGGGAAGGGGAGGAAAGTGATTTTTTTTCTCCTCCTCTTCCACTTAGAAGAAAATAGAAGCAATGAAAAGCAAAAGTCTCCTGTAAGGACCCATTAAGGAGAACAAATGAAATGCGATTCCCCTGTAGCCAGAAATCATAAACCCTCAGACGGGCACCCGGCAGGACTTTTCTATGATGCTGCAGGAACTGAGTATTCACCAGCACACCTGGCACTGCTGTTACCATGGCAACGCCTCACCTTTTACATTCCTTGACTTGGGAGTTGAGACTAGTTCAGGGCACATCTGAGTTTTCATGTTTCTCCTTGGCTTCTGGAAAAGGAAAGGGGAGGAGAAGGAAAGGATTCTAAATCAGCTGACTCCTCCTGCTCTGGCTATTTGTTTTGCAGCTTGTGTAACTAGGCCTCGCTGGTGACAGGGGCCTGCAGCAGGGTGAGGGACATGGCACTTTGGGCTCCCCAAAGACCTAGGTTCAAATCTCAGCTTCTCAATTGAATCCATTTATGAATTCCAACAAGCCCCCCCGCTGGGCCAGGCACTAGCTGCAGAGAGGTGACAGAATAGCCAGAGTTGGCCCTTAGAGAGCTCGCAGCCCAGAGCAAAAGCTGGGTCAGCAGATGACCACATGCCAGTGTGACAAGTGACTTCACAGAGGCAGGTGTCAGTTCTATCACAGCCCAGAGAGGTGACCTTGCATGGAGGAAAGAAAAATATAAGCCACACTGCATTGAAAAGAACTCTCAGGAACACCCTAGCAAGAGCCCCTGCCTCTTAGGCCCACAAGCATTCAGCATGAGGGCCTCAAGTTCAGGGTGACAACATTTGAGATTTGTACTCTGACCTCAGTCAGGCATGTGAACTCACTTTCCTGAGCCTCAGTTTCCCCATCTATGAACCAAAGCTAATAGTTAAGTACCCTGCTCCTGTTGAGAAAAACTACATTAATTAATACATAGTGATGAATCATAGAACAGACAGACCTGGATCCAAGCCCTCACTCTCTAATGCCCAAGTGAGAAATAATTCTGGACTTTAACCCCTTTGAGGCTCACTTTCCTTACCCATAAAAGGGCAACCATAATCATAAAACTCTTAAGGGTGAAGCTGATGGAATATAACAGGTGAACCACTTAGTACTAGCATACAGTAAAATGCTGGTTACTTATTTTATTTTATTTATTTTTGCTTTTTAGGGCTGCACCCATGGCATAGGGAGGTTCCCAGACTCGGGGTTGAAACAGAGCTACAGCTGCCAGCCTATACCACAGCCACAGCAACATGGGATCTGAGCTGCATCTGCAGCCTACACCACAGCTCACCGCAATGCCGGATCCTTAACCCACTGAATGAGGCCAGGGGTCAAACCCACATCCTCATGGATCCTAGTCATTTTCATTAATCGCTGATCCACCAAGGGATCTTCTTTTTTAAAATTTGTTTGTTTTCATTTGGGGATATTTTGGCTGTGCCCCCAGCATGTGGTAGTTCCTGGGCCAGGGATAGGACCTGTGCTGCAGCAGTGACCCGTGTCGCTGCAGTGAAAATGCCAATCCTTACCCCACTGGGCCACAAGAGAACTCCAAAATGCTAGTTGCTTCATATTACAGAAGCTGATCCTCTGGTCTAGTGCCTGTGTGTCCTTAAGTCCGATATTATTATTATTTTTTTTTTGCTTTTTAGGGCTACACCTGTGCCATATGGAGGTTCCCCAGGCTAGGGGTCGAATCAGATCTACAGCTGCCAGCCTACACCACAGCCACAGCAACGCCCACTTAACCCATTGAGCAAGGTCAGGGATCAAACCCACAACCTCATGGTTCCTAGTCGGATTCGTTTCCGCTGCGCCATGACAGGAACTCCAAGTCCGCTACTACTATTATTAATGTTCCATGGCACTCGGGAGGCACTGTGTAAAGATTACTTTCCCAGTCTCTTTGGACCCTCTCCTCAGACCAGACCACCTCTGCATCCTCTCCAGCTTTCAGATGTGTTGGCCTCCCAGACCAAGGAGGGCGCGGGTGAATCTGCATCCATCTCAGCACCCCCTTTTCCACCTTGGTTTTTGCCTCTCTCCTGGACTGAATGATGAGGGGAGAGGGCCTGGGCCTGGCCCCCAGGGGCTCCTCTGGGGACGGAGATGGGAAAAGGCAGGGAATGCGTCAGCCCTGATGCAATCGCAGGCTCATTGCTTGGCCCACGTCCTCCTCTTTGGGTGTTTACCGGAGCCTGGATTCCACAGGAACCCTTGGACGTGTGCACGAACAGTGGGGGCGGGCAGCACACAAAATTGTCCCTGCTTTGGGGACAGTTTAGGGAGAAAGTGATAGCACGCCTGCCTGGCCTCACGCACCCTGGGCTCAGGAACACAAAAGAGATACCAGGTGTCGAATCCAGAGGGAGGGGCAGGGAAGACAGGCTCGAGGAGGGGGCACTAACCACGGGCTGCTGCCAGGGCCGGCTTCCAGACCAGCTCCGGGAGGCCCCATGAATAGGTCCTTTATCCCTGAGCTTAGAAGCTCAGGGGAGGGCCCCCTGAAAGGGGGTCTCAGGTGACAAGGAGCCTCAGAACGAGCCAAGAGGATCCTGTGCCTTCCTTCCCAGGAGAAATCCTCGCTGGAGAGAAGCTTGTTTACCAATCATTTGCTAAGGATCTTCATTTGAGGGGCCCCTCACCAGCCCCGCAGCCTTGCTGGGTCACCTAGAGACACTCTCAGAAGCGCAGAGTCGCACCGGGTAAAGAACACAGGCTTTTGGCAGTCACTTCTCAGAACTTCCAGTTACTGGCTGGATGCCCTAGGCAAGTGACTTCACCTCTCTAACTCTCAACTTCCTCGTGTCAAACGGGATAATCAGAGTAGCTGACTTCAGAGATAAAGTCCTTAGGCCCTCAGAACAGGGCCTGATGAGGGCGAAAGTACTCAGGAACAGTTACATATTGTTATTGTTATTAAGGCACAGCCGGAGGCAGAGAGGAAAAGGATCCCAGCCACAGCTGCTTGCTCCCTAGCCACACTTTAGAATCCCCTCCTGCTTCCAGAGACTTCGTTCTCTTCTTCCCCCCCACCTTGAAGATGGGGCCTAATTGTCCTTCTTTCAATATCTAATGACTGTTTCCCAGTTAGCAGGAAAGCATCCGAGCACTCCTCCCCCAGAGCTGTGAAACCCAGTAAGCAAAGCTTGCTCAAGCTCCTGAGTCATTCAGCAAAACCAGCCCAAGATAATCAGTGGATCAAGGAAACCAGACGCAGAGTGGGGAAAACCCAGTAAAACCCAGCCCCAAAGCCTGGGCCTCCTCGCAGGGCAACACCCTCTGCTCGCCCCTAGGAGGAGTTTTCATTCGGGTTCCACAAACCAGCCAGCACCTGGCCCCTGAGTCCTCCCCAGGCCCTCCTGTACCCAGAACAAGACCTCAGCTACGCCTGGGTCTCTAGCCCGCAGCCAGGCCTTCCCATGGAAACTTCTTTGACACAAACTTTATCTACCCCCCACCCCCCCCAGGCTTGTACCTGCAGCATATGGAAGCTCCCAGGCTAGGGGTCAAACTGAAGCTGCAGCTGCTGGCCTACACCACAGCCACTGCAACACCAGATCCAAGCTGTGTCTGCAACCACAGCCTTTGGCAATACCAGATCCTTAACCGACTGAGCCGGCCAGGGATCGACACTGAATTCTCATGGATACTAGACAGGTTCTTAACCTGCTGAGCCACAGCGGGAACTCCCAAACTCTTTTTTTTTTTTTAATCTTTTTCAGCTGCACCCATAGCATATGAAGTTCCCACGCCAGCAATCAAATCTGAACTGCAGCTGCACCCTACACCACAGCTGGGGCAATGCCAGATCCTTAACCAGCTGGGACTCAGCAGGAACTCCAACATAATCTCTTTGCCCAAGGACAAATTTTCTCTTTCCTGCCACACCCCAGTCCTAGGGAGAGTCAGCACCCTGCCTCCCATCCTCCCCGCCCACTCATTTCTCAGCCCCTGCACCTTGCCTTTGGCCCAACCACTCCACTCCCATTACACTCATCAATGACCCCTTAGTTGCCAAATCTAAAAGACTGTCTCCAGGCCTTTCCTTCTTGCCCTCTCCAAACACTAACTGAAACAGCCAAGACATGGAAATAAACTAAATGTCCATCTACAGGTGAATGGATTAAGAAGATGTGGTATACATACATAATGGAATACTACTCAGCCATAAAAAAGAACAAAAGAATGCCATTTGCAGCAACATGGGTAGAACGAGATACTCTCATACTAAGTGAAGTAATCAGAAAGACAGACAAGTACTATATGATATAACTTACATCTGGAATCTAATATATGGCACAAATGAACCTTTCCATAGAAAAGAAACTCATGGACTTGGAGAAAAAATTTGTGGTTGCCAAGGTGGGGGAGAGTGGGATGGACTGGGAATCTGGGGTTAATAGATGCAAACTATTGCCTTTGGAATGGATAAGCAATGAGATCCTGCTATATAGCACTGGGAACAATATCTAGTTACTTGTGATGGAGCATGATGGAGGATAATGTGAGAAAAAGGAGATATAGGAGTTCCCGTCGTGGCGCAGTGGTTAACGAATCCAACTAGGAACCATGAGGTTGCGGGTTCGGTCCCTGCCCTTGCTCAGTGGGTTAACGATCGGGCGTTGCCGTGAGCTGTGGTGTAGGTTGCAGACGTGGCTCGGATCCCGCGTTGCTGTGGCTCTGGAGTAGGCCGGTGGCTACAGCTCCGATTCAACCCCTGGCCTGGGAACCTCCAAATGCCGCGGGAGTGGCCCAAGAAATAGCAACAACAACAACAACAACAACAAAAGACAAAAAAAAAAAGAAGAAGAAAAAAAAGAAAAAGGAGATATAGGAGTTCCCGTCGTGGTGCAGTGGTTAACAAATCCGACTAGGAACCATGAGGTTGTGGGTTCGATCCCTGCCCTTGCTCAGTGGGTTAATGATCTGGTGTTGCCGTGAGCTGTGGTATAGGTCGCAGGCGAGGCTCGGATCCCGTGTTGCTGTGGCTCTGGCATAGGCTGGCAGCTACAGCTCCGATTGGACCCCTGGCCTGGGACCCTCCATATGCCAAAGGAGTGGCCCAAGAAATGGCAAAAAGACAAAAAAAAAAAAAAAGGAGCTATATATACAAATATATGTATGTGTGTGTGTGTGAGACTGGGCCACTTTACTGTATGGTAGAAAACTGACAGAACACTGTAAACAAAGTACAATGGAAAAAATAAAAATAATTTTAAAAATAAAATAAACACAAATTGGAGTTCCCGGTCGTGTAGCAGGTTAAGGATCTGGCATTGTCCCTGCTGTGGCTCAGGTCACTGCTGTGGTGTAGGTTTGATCCCTGGCCCCCGAACTTCTGCATGCTGTGGGCACAGCCAAAAAGAAAATAAAATTTAAAAATAGGAATTCTGGTGAGTTCCCGTCGTGGCGCAGTGGTTAACGAATCTGACTAGGAACCATGAGGTTTCGGGTTCGATCCCTGCCCTTGCTCAGTGGGTTAACGATCGGGCGTTGCCGTGAGCTGTAGTGTAGGTTGCAGACGCAGCTCGGATCCCGCGTTGCTGTGGCTCTGGCGTAGGCTGGTGGCTACAGCTCTGATTCGACCCCTAGCCTGGGGATCTCCATATGCCACGAGAGCGGCCCAAGAAAATGGCAAAAAAAAAAAAAAAAAAAAATAGGAATTCTGGAGTTCCCGTCGTGGCTCAGTGGAAACCGGTGTGACTGGCGTCCATGAGGACACAGGTTTGATCCTTGGCCCCACTCCGTGGGTTAGGGATCCAGCATTGCCGTGGGCTGTGGTGTGGGTCCCAGATGCAGCTTGGATGCCATGTTGCTGTGGCTGTGGCGTAGGCTGGCGGCTCAGCTCCGATTACACTCCCTGGCCTGGGAACCTCCATGTGCCGTAGGTGCACCCTAAAAAGACAAAATACAAAAAAAAAGAAAAAGGAGTTCCCATTGCGGCTCAAGGGGTTAAGAATCCGACTAGTACCCATGAGGATGCGGAATTGATCCCTGGCCTCGCTCAGTGGGTTAAGGATCTCGCATTGCTGTGGCTGTGGCATAGGCCGGAGCTGCAGCTCTGATTCAACCCCTAGCCTAGGAACTTCTATATGCCGCACATGCAGCCCTAAGAAGAAATAATAAATAAATAAATAAATAAATAAATAAGAACTCGGACCACTCGGCACTGGACCACTGCCTTCTTTAAACTCTCCTTCCTGGGCTTCTGTAAGGCCACAGTCCCCTGGTTCTCCTCCCTCTGGGACCAGCACATTTTGGTTTCAGGCTGCTCTCTGCCCTCAGGATTGCTCCTTGAGTTCTGCTCTTAGCCCTCTTCCCTTCCATATCCTCACAGCCCCTCCCAGGTTTAATCAGTGCCCAGGTCTTCAAACTCCACCTCTTTACTGGTTACTTCCCAGGCCGTAGCTCCAGCCCAGATCTTCCCCCAAATGCCACCTAGCAGCTCTATTTGTGTGACACCCCACCCCCCTCCCAGGCACAGCAAGCTCAACATGCCCCAGACCTAACTCTTTACTTTCCCCTCCAAATCTACTCCTTCTCCTGGGTTCCCCATGTTTGTTTGTTTTTTTGTTTTGTTTTGTTTTTTTTGCCTCACCCTCTGGCATATGGAAGTTCCCAGACCAGGGGTTGAATCAGAGCTGCAGCCTCTGGCCTACACCACAGCCACAGCCACAGCAAGAGCAACTCAGGGGATCTTAGCTATGTCTTCAAACTAAAACTCAGCTCATGGTAACAGGGGATCCTTAAACCCACTGAGCGAGGCCAGGGATCCAATCCGCGTCCTCAGGCATACTAGTCAGGTTCATTACCAATGAGCCACAAACGGGAATTCCCTGGGTTCCCATCAAGACGAAAGATACCACCTTTTTCCCTGTTACCCAGGGCAGAGGCTCAAACATCATCTTTGCCACCTCCCTGCCCTGCCCACAAGTCACTATGATCTTAACGTCTTATCAACATGCTCCTTACTGCTCCACTCCAGCTGCTGCTGCTCCAGTTCAGGTTTTCATCACGACCTGGAGCCTCAATTATTACATGACTCAAAAGTAGACTCTCAGCCTTCATCTCTTCCCCCTTTGTGCTAGAATTGTCTTGGAGTGTCTTCCCACCTGCAGTCCTCTTCCTGAGGACCCACTGCTGCCCAAAGACCTCGTTGAACAGGTGCCCTTAGACTTATGTTGGCCTCATCAAAGCCTGCCCTGTGTTCACCACGGTGTTTGGAACCAGAGGTGTACCTTTGACCTGAGCTGCGCTAACTCTGTCTTCTGGGACTCTGAAACTGGGACATAGTGATTCTAGTCCAAATGCCCCCCTCTCCCCCCGGGTCACATCAGCAGTGACAAAGAGTGGAACAGCCCAAGGAGAGACAATGGGGAATGGGCGATTGTGACAAATGGCAAGTGGGGCCGCATCACATGACAGCAGCTGCTACTCTGCTCTAGCAGATGGTTGCCATGGGAATAGAGGCCCAGACTTGTCAGATAGTCTGATTTTCCATATTTTTATGTGAAATCTCCCAATTTTCTGGTATTGGGCACTAATTCATTTTTTTCATGCCACAGGCTAAGAATATCTTGCATATCATATTAGACTCATGGGGCTGCAAGGTTGTAATTTGCACCAGGAAGTCAGGGTTAGGCACTGGGCCCGAAGCTGGAGATGGCCGCTTTCCGCCAGGTGTATGGAGAGCAGAGAAAGCCTCTGTGTGACAGAAGAACAAAACCTGTTCCTTCTGGCTCCTTGCTCTCTACTCCCCCACCCCCACCCATCGCAGGTACATTATAGCCCCAGGTTTCCTGGCCCAAAACCTGCTGCCCTGCTTTGCAGGCCCAGAACTAAGTGATAGTTAAAGTTATGAGGTCTGAGATCAGATAGACCTGGGTTCAAGCGCTGACTCTGTGACCCCTGGCTGTGTGTTCTTGGGCAATTCACTTCACCTCTCTGAGCCCCAGTTTATTCTTCTGTAACACGACTACTTACTTTCTTCAAAGGGTTGTTGTTGGAGTTAAAAGAGATATTGTTTGGCATTCCCATTGTGGCTCCAGTGGGTTACAAACCTGGCTAATATCCATGAGGATGAGGATCCCTGGCCTCACTCAGTAGGTTAAGGATCCAGCACTGCTGTGAGCTGTGGTGTAGGTCACAGATGCAGCTCGGATCCCGCATTGCTGTGGCTGTGGTGTCATAGGCTGGCAGCAGCAGCTTCGATTTGACCCCTCGCCTGGAAACTTCCATATGCCTCAAGTGCGGCCCTAAAAAGAAAAAAAGAGAGAGAGAGATTGCTCAGAAAGCTCTTAGCACAGTGCCAGGTACCCAGGAAGCACTGATTAAGGGTTAGCCATTATTACTCTTATTGTTGTTAGTGGTAGGTTTACTCCGCCTCAGCACAGCCCTCTGTCTCAGAGCACCTTCATGCTTGTATACCTCTCTGCACATTTGCCATTTGTTCTTGTTACTTATGGTTATTTTATCTGCCTTGGTATATTGTAAACTAGAGGGAAAGGCCACATTTTCTCTCTATATATATGGAATGGAGGGGAAAAGAGGCAGAGTTGGAACACGGTGTTTGGCACATAGTAGGTGCTCAAGAAACATTTATTTGTTGGTACACTACTGGATGAGGATGATGAGGATGATTTGCTTTTTTAGGGCCACACCCACAGCCTATGGAAGTTCCCAGGCTAGGGGTCGAATTGGAGCTGGAGGTGCCGGCCTCCGCCACAGCCACAGCCACAGCAACGCGGGATTCCACCTGCTTCTGCCACCTACATCACAGCTCACAGCAATGCTGGATCCTTAACCCACTGAGTGACACCGAGGATCAAATCCGCATCCTCATGGACACTGGTTGGATTCGTTTCCACTGCACGACAACAGGAACTCCCATTCCTGGAGTTTAAAGTCCATGACAAAAGACCTCATCTGTCTGATTCACTATTGTATCCCCTGAGCCTAGTACACTGTTGAGCACATGCGGAGCCCTCAGTGAGTCTATACTGAATGAAAGAATGAAAGGCATCTCATCACCTTTCACCAGGATTCTTTAACATATCTTGGGAGGTTATTGGAGCAAATCTTAACCCACGGTTTTAAAACAGTAGATTCTGGAATCTCTGTAACAAGCATCCCATTTTCCCTTTAGGAAACTGTTCTTCCCCCACTCAATGTGGCTGACCCATCTCAGCTCTAGGAATTGTCATGCGACCCAGGGTTAGTCAATCAGAGGCAATAACCCCCTGATCACACGGATTGGTTCAAGAGGGACTTATAATTCAGTCAAAGCCAATCAGAGCTGAAAGCACTGGAAGGGAGAAATTTGCTTTCCACAGAAAATGCTAAGTCCTGAGAATACAGGCCTCAAGCTGCTAGTGGCCATATTACCACCAAAAGGAGAAAGCCTACCTAGAAGGAAGCAAACACAGGGAAAGATCTGAGACATGAAATGAGATGGGTGCCTAACAGTACTTTTTGAGCAAGGGGATCTACTGGGTCTAAACCCAAGCCCTGGACTCTTCTGTTAGAGACAATGTTCTTTTACTTTTGCTTAAATTATCTTGAGTTGTGTTCCTGTCATTTATATACAAAAGATTGCCAGTTTAATATTGGAATTTGATAAGGAGTCATAGTAGACAGAAATATACATCTTTATAGGAATCTGCCCAACCCACAGATCTTTCTCTAAGAACTTGCCCCCACCCTCAGCCTGGGCCAATAGCCATGTTCATACTGAACCCTTTCCCCCAAGGCCACAACTGGTTGGACCAGAAGTAGATGTGTATTGCAGCATCATCCAATCAGATTCTCTCTCCTGGAGATTTGGGTTTAGGACTGAGACATCCTAGTTCGGTCTGAGCTTCAGGCTTGAACAGAGGGGGTGTAAAATTGGGAGCTGGAAGAAGGTCACATTCATGGAGGAGCAGAGAAACCTATGTGCAGAAGGAGAAGAATGAGACTGACTCACACATTGGAGCAGAGGCCAGAGGCCATGAGCTGAGAGACAGAGAAGAGAAGAGGGAGAGAGAAAAAGAGAGAGAGCTTTCTCATCTCTCATGAGACTAATTACTTCTCCATTGGGGTTCCAAGCAATTTCTCTGTGTTCATATAATTCTCTCCTCCACCATTACCCTCCCTGCTTTTTTTATTTTTTATTTTATTTTATTTATTCTTTTTAGGGCCACACTCACAGCATGTGGAAGTTCCCAGGCTAAAGGTCAAATCAGAGCTGCAGACACCACAGCCACAGCAATTTGGGATCCAAGATGCACCTGCCACCTACACCGAAGCTCATGGCCACACTGGATGATCCCCAACCCACTGAGTGAGGCCAGGGATCAAACCTACTAGTCGGGTTCGTTACTGCTGAGCCACAACAGGAACTCCCCTCCTGCCTTTTTAAAACTCAAAATATCTCCAGCGTTGGGGGGAAGGGTGTTTTTCTCTTGTAACATGTTTTTAGACCACCATCCTAGGAACAATTCCATAGCCAAGGCATCCTATTCACTAGGCTGACAAAGACCCTGACTTCCTAATCAAGACATCCACACATTCAATTACTAGCTGTGTAACCTTGGCCAAAATACATGGATTCACTAAACTGGCTTCCTCCTCTGTGAAATGGGAATAAAGCCTACCCTACCAGGTTGTTGCTTAGGCTGAATGAGATAAGGTGGAAAGAAGAGTTTAGCACAGTGCTGGGCACCAAGATGCCATGTAATAATCTTGCGCTAAATGCAGAAGAGGGATTGCGCCCAAGCCTCGAGTTAGGCCACACTAGTAGATGCCAGCAAAGACTACAAAAGGAAAGGGTAACCCCTCTCCCCATCAGCACCCTTTTCATCATTTGTACCTTTTTTTTTTTTTTTTTCTGGGCCTTTGGCATGCCGAAGTTCCTGGACCAGAGATCAAACCTGCGCCACCACTGTAACCAGAGCCACAGCAATGACAATGCCAGATCCTTAACCCACTGAGCCATGAGGAAACACCATTTGTACCTTTCTTTTTTGTCTTTTTAGGGCTGCACCCACAGCATAGGGAGGTTCCCAGGCTAGGGGTCTAATCAGAGCCACAGCCACTGGCCTACACCAGAGCCACAGCAATGCCAGGTCTGAGCCGAATCTGTGACCTACACCACAGCTCACGGCAACGCTGGATCCTTAACCCACTGAGAGAGGCCAGGTATCAAACCCGCAACCTCATGGTTCCTAGTCGGATTCATTTCTGCTGTGCCACAACGGGAACTCCTGTACCAATTTTTAAAAACCATCGAGGAGGGAAAGAATATGTTTTTTAAAATACACACTCTGGAACTCTATTCTAATGATATAATCAGACAAGAGAAAATACATATGCATAAGAATGCTCTTGCAGTAGTGTTTACATTGGGGGAAAAAAGGAAATGACTTAAATGTCCAAAACTGTGTCTTGCTTAGCAGATAAAAGTACATGCATACAATAGAATATTATAAAGATTTTGGGGAAAAAGACACAATATTTTTAAATAAAAATAAGCATGCAAAATGTTATGGAGTATAGTGCAAAATTTGTCTGAAATTTTAAGGTAAAAGCCCAATATTTCAAAGAAGTTTCTCCAGCACTCTTAGATTCTAGCACCACACACTGTCCCACACAACACCCACCCAGCAATACATTTATCTTTTCTGCCTTGAGGGTAACTTGGGTGGAAAAATTGAAGAAGCATTTATGTAAGTACAAGTCCTGAGGCCTCTAACATTAAAGGTATTGACAAGGATGAATGTTCACAACATTTTCTGAGTTTTTGTTTTTAAAAAGCAGGTTACAGAGTTCTGCTCTAGCATAGGAGGTTAAGCATCTGGCAGTGTCTCTGTGACAACTCAGGTCACTGCTGAGTCATGCGTTTGATCCCCAGCAGGGGGACTGGATTAAGGATCTGGTTTTGCCGCAGCTGTGGCGTAGGTCCCAGCTGTGGGTCAAATTTGATCCCTGCCTGGGAACTTCCATATGCCATGGGTGAAGCCATTAAAAAAAAAAGTTCTATTCAGCAAGTGGTGCTGGGAAAACTGGACAGCCACATGTAAATCAATGAAACTGGAACACAGCCTCACACCATGCACAAAAATAAACTCAAAATGGCTTAAAGACTTAAACGTAAGACAAGACACCACCAAACTCCTAGAAGAGAACATAGGCAAAACATTCTCTGACATCAACCTTACAAATGTTTTCTCAGGTTAGTCTCCCAAGGCAATAGAAATAAAAGCAAAAATAAACCAATGGGACCTAATCAAACTGACAAGCTTTTGCACAGCCAAGGAAACCATAAAAAAACAAAAAGACAACTTACAGAATGGGAGAAAATAGTTTCAAACGATGCAACTGGCAAGGGTTTAATCTCTAAAATAACTTATACAACTCAACAGCAAAAAAGCCAACAACCCAAATGAAAAATGGGCAAGAGACCTGAATAGACATTTCACCAAAGAAGATGTACAGACGGCCAACAAACACATGAAAAAATGCTCAACATCACTGATTATTAGAGAAATGCAAATCAAAACTACCTCACACCAGTCAGAATGGCCATGATTAATAAGTCCACAAATAACAAATGCTGGAGAGGGTGTGGAGAAAAGGAAACCCTCCTACACTGTTGGTGGGAATGTAAATTGGTACAACTGCTATGGAAAACCGTGTGGAGGTACCTTAGAAAACTATACATAGAACTACCATATGACCCAGCAATCCCACTCTCAGGCATATATCCAGACAAAACTTTCCTTGAAAAAGACACATGCATCCATATGTTCACTACAGCACTATTCACAGTGCCCAAGACATGGAAACAACCTAAATGTCCATTGACAAGTGAGTGGATTAAGAAGATGTGGTATATATACATAATGGAATACTACTCAGCCATAAAAAAGAACAAAATGATGCCATTTGCAGCAACATGGATGGAATGAGACACTCTCATGCTAAGTGAAGTAAGTCAGAAAGAGAAAGACAAATACCATATGATATCACTTGCATCTGGAATTTAATATATGGCACAAATGAACCTTTCCACAGAAAAGAAACTCATGGACTTGGAGAACAGACTTGTGGTTGCCAAGGGAGAGGGGGAGGGAATGGATGGACTGGGAATCTGGGGTTAATAGATGCAAACTATTGCCTTTGGAATGGATAAGCAATGAGATCCTGCTGTATAGCACTGGGAACTGTATGTAGTCATTTATGATGGAGCATGATAATGTGAGAAAAAGAATGTATATACGTATGTGTGGCTGGGTCACTTTGCTGTACAGTAGAAAATTGACAGAACACTGTAAACCAGTGTTTGTGGAAAAAAATAAAATCATTAAAAAAAAATTCTAGGAATTCCTATTGTGGCTCAGTGGGGCCTCGCTCAGTGGATTAAGGAGCCAGCATTGCTGAAAGCTGCCGTGTAGGTCACAGATGCGGCTTGGATCTGGCATTGCTGTGGTTGTGGTATAGGCTAGCAGCTGCAACTCTGATTCGACCCCTAGCCTGGGAACTTGCATATGCTGCAGGTGCAGCCTGAAAAAGCCAAAAAAAAAAAAAGGTGAAAATATGAACAATGATTATCTCAGGCCATGAGATTCAGGATTTTTTTTCTTTGTATTTTTATGTATTGTCTGAAATTCTTATAATGTGTGTATATTATATTTATGAGAAAAAAATAAAGCTATTTTCACAAGGGGCGAGAGATACCTTTATTTTATTTTCATCTCTATTGTCCTCAACACATATTCTTCCGGATTACTTTTAACACACCTTCCTACCTCAAGATCGGAGATTTACCTGGCTGCCCAGTTCCATAGAACTGCTGCAGACAGAAGCTCCTTGTCCTGGAAGGAGAGCCTTCAGTGAGCCTGGCAGAAGTGCTAAGCAGCTTGCTACTGCCCTCTCCTGGTCAGAACAGGTCAGAGACTGATATAGCAAAACAGCACATCAAGTGCCTCCTGACTGGCCAAGGTCATCCTAGTGTTATGACTTCTGGCTACCCCTGCAGTCATCAGTGCACTGCACACTGTCACTCGCTCTAGAAGTTGGAATAAAACGTCTCCTGGGGGCCTCTGGCTTGGCGAGGACAGCACTGTCCAGATGAGTTTGTAGTCATTAGGCTCAACCCAGATAAGCCTAGGCCAAGCCTGTTTGAGGGTGGGATGCTGAGCAAGTGATGGATGCCTTTCCTGCCCACTAGAGAGCTCTAATCATCTGGACTTGAGGTTTGAGAAAGCAAAAGGCAGAAATGCAGGAAGATAAAAGCAACTATTCTAATTACAAAAGCTCTTGTTTATATGGTTCTAATTACTTTTTAAGTATTTGCCAAGGCAGCTGTACATGTACAAATAAATCCATACAAGAATATTTGTTTATTAAGAATATATTTGAGGAGTTCCCATAGTGGCTCAGGGGTTAACGAACTGGACTAGTATTCATGAGGACTCAGGTTCCATCTCTTGCCTCGCTCAGTGGGTTAAGGATCCCGTGTTGCTGTGAGCTGTGGTGTAGGTCTCAGACGAGGCTTGGATCCTCTGTTGCTGTGGCTGTGGTATAGGCTGGCAGCTACAGCTCCAATTTGACCCCTAGCCTGGGAACCTCCATATGCCTCGGGTGCGGCCCCCCCAATATATATACACACGCACACACATATATATATTTGAAACAACAATCAATATCCCTGGCTATGGGTGCATTTGGACGATATGGAATATTATGCAGCTGTTAAAAAGAATGTGGTAGATGTTTATGTGTTGCTGTGGAATAATCTCCAAGATTCATTGTTAATTTTTTTTTCATCTTTTGGCCATTTCTTGGGCCACTCCTGTGGCATATGGAGATTCCCAGGCTAGGGGCCCAATCGGAGCTGTAGTCGTGGGCCTATGCTAGAGCCACAGCAACGCGGGAGCCGAGATGCGTCTGCAACCTACACCACAGCTCATGGCAACGCTGGATCCTTAACCCACTGAGCAAGGCCAGGGATCGAACCTGCAACCTCATGGTTCCTAGTCGGATTTGTTAACCACTGAGCCACGACGGGAATTCCTGTTAGTTTTTGTTTTTTAAAGCTATATGTGTAATAGTCAATAAGTGTGAGTGTGTCTTAAATGAGAATCCATTTAACTGCACACATATCTATTTAGATATGTATAGAATATATTGGATGGAAATACCAAAAACTGATAATAATGACCATCTCTGGGGATGGCAATTAGAAAGAGAACTACTCTCACTATATATCTTTTTGTACTGTTAAGTTCTTTACCATGTACAGGTTTTACTTTTTCAAGGTAAAATTTGTTTTGGAGTTCTCCTGTGGCACAGTGGGCTAAGGATCTGGCATTGTCACTGCAGCAGCTTGGGTTGCTGCTGTGGTGCAGGTTCACTCCCTAGCCTGGGAACTTCCACATGTGGTGGGCACAGCCAGAAAAATTTGTTTAAATTTTTTAAATAATATTTTTTGAAAGATAGATAGATGTAATGGAATCAGAAAGACTTGGGTTCAAATCTGGACTCTGAGGTTTACCAATTGTATGACCCTAAGTAAGTCAATTAACTATTCTGAACTCTAATTTTCTCATTTCTAAAATGGGATTGGAGTTCCCATTGTGGCACAGCGGAAATGAATCCGACTAGAAACCATGAGGTTGCAGGTTCGATCCCTGGCCTTGCTCAATGGGTTAAGAATCCATTGTTGTCAAGAGCTGTGGTGTAGGTCGCAGACTTGGCTTGGATCCCAAGTTGCTGTGGCTGGGGTGTAGGCTGGCGGCTACAGCTCCGATTGGGCCCCTAGCCTGGGAACCTCCATATGCCACAGGAGTGGCCCTAGAAAAAGGCAAAAAGACAAAAAAATAAATAAATAAAATGGGATTAGTGGAGTTCCCTGATGGCCTAGAAGCTTAAGGATCTGACATTGTCACTACTGTTGTGCTGGCCTGGGAACTCCTGCATGCTGCAGGTGTGACCATAAATAAATAAATAACATCAATCGTAGACAAATTAGTAACCTCAATCTCACGGCATTATTATAAGGATTGAAGATAAGCATGTGGTATCCAGAAAATTTTTTTTTTTTAAGGACCACACTCACAGCATACAGAGGTTTCCAGGCTAGAGACTGGATCAGAGCTGTAGCTGCTGGCCTACACCACACCCACAGCAACACCAGACCCGAGCCCCATCTGCAATCTGCACCACCACAGCTCATGGCAATGCCAGATCCATTTTATTTTATTTTATTTTATTTTATTTTATTTTATTTTATTTTATTTTATTTTTTGTCTTTTGTCTTTTTAGGGCCGCACCTGCCGCATATGGAGGTTTCCAGGCTAGGTGTCTAATCGGAGCTGTAGCTGCCAGCCTATGCCAGAGCAACAGCAATGTCAGATCTGAGCTGTGTCTGCGACCTACACCACAGCTCATGGCAACACCAGATCCTTAACCTGCTGAGCGGGGTCAGGGATCGAACCCACAACCCCATGGCTCCTAGTCAGATTCGTTTCTGCTGCGCCACGGGAACTCCGGTATCAGTAAAATCTTGTTGCATCCCTCCAGGGGCTGTTATTTACATTGTGTTCTATATTACTGGCGCCCTCTGGAGATGAACATCGTGATACTCCTGTTGAATGCAGGGCCAGATACAAAGCAGATGCAGGGAAAACCATGCATAATTTTCATATATATTTTCTCATTTCAATTTGTCATTTACTCCAAGAATTTTATTTACTTCTTTATTTTAAATTTTAAATTTTAGTGTGGTATTGTTGTACTCAAAGAATTCTATACCTAAAGAAATAGAAATAGATCAGCCGCTAAACTTGGCTTGGAACCTGGGTCTCCAACTCCTACTCTAAGTTGAGTTTCTGTTTCGTTTTGTTTTTCCTACTCTAAGTTGAAAGCAAAACACTAGGAAGATTAGCCTAAAAGCTGCATGGGAGAAGAATAAAAGGATAAGAGTTGGGGAATGTGGCATCTAGATTGAAGAGTAAGAAGTAAAACTATCTCTATTTGCAGATAACATGATCTTGTGTAAAGAATATCCTAAGGAATACACACACACATACACACACCCAATTAGAACTAGTAAACTAGCAATAGAATAACATATTTAGTGATTTGCAAACAACAGAATTTTATTTTTCACAGTTCTGGAAGCTGTAAGTCTGAGACCAGGGTGTCAGCATGGTGGGATTCTGGTGAGGACCCTCTTCTGGGTTGCAGATGGCTGTTTTCTCTGCCAACACCCTCCTCCCCCATTTTGGGGGGTTTTCTTAATGGCTGCATCCACAGCATATGGAAGTTCTCAGGCCAGGGACTGAATCCGAGCTGCAGCTGCAACTTACACCACAACTGTGGCAACCTGAACCCGGCCGGGGATCACACCTGGGCCTCTGAAAGGATTAGAGCCACTGTAGTCGGATTCTCAACCCACTTTGCCACAGTAGAACTCCCTCTAGGGCCTCTTTCATAAGGGTTCTAATCTCACCCTTATGACTATATTATCTCCCAAAGACCCCACCTCCAGTTCCAATTCGACCCCTAGCCTGGGAACTTCTATATGCTGCATGCTTGGCCCTAAAATAAATAAATAAATAAATTTTAACTTAAAAAAAGAAATGTGAAGACTCAAAGGGTATCTTAGATCTAAATGGAAAGAAATCCGTTCATGGATTGGAGTGAACAGATGGTATTCTGGGGAGTAAGATGGCAATGGTCCCCAAACCAATCTACAGTTTCAATTCAATGCCTGTCAAAAGCTCAGCTAGCTTTCTTGCAGAAATTGACAAGCTGGTCCTAAAATTGATATGGAAATGCAAATGAAAGAAAAGCCAAAACAATCCTGGGGGAAAAGAATTTCAAGTTTCTTACATGGCTAATATAATCAATGTGTGATACTGGTATAAGAATAAAAATAAGATTAATGGAATAGAAATGAGAGTTTAGAAGTAAACCTTTACATTTACGTTTAATTAATTTTAGAAGAGAGTGCAAACTCTACATGCAAAAGAACATAGTTGGATCCCTACTTACACCATGTAAACAATTTAATTCATATGTATCATAGACCTAAATGTAAGAGCTAAAATCATAAAACTCTTAGAAGAAAACAGGAGTAAATCTTTATGACATTGGATTAGGCAATAGTTTCTTAGCTATGAGACCAAAAGAAAAAGCAACAAAAGGGAAAAATAGATAAATTGGACTTGGTAAACATTAAAAACTTCTGTGTTTCAGAGTTCCTGCTGCAGCATCTCTGCAGCACCAGGATGCAGGTTCCATCCCCAGGCCAACACAGTGGGTTAAAGGATCCAGTGTTGCCACAGCTGCAGCATAGGTTACAACTGCAGCTTGGATCTGATCCCTGGCCTGAGAACTTCATATGCTATAGGGCAGGAAATAAAGAGAAAGAAAGAAAGGAAGAAAGAAAGAAAGAGAGAGAGAGAGAGAGAGAGAGAGAGGGAGGGAGGAGGGAGGAGAGAGAGAGAGAGAAAGAGAGAGAGAGAAAGAGAGAAAGAAAGAAAGAGAGAGAGAGAGAGAGAGAGAGAGAGAGAGGGAGGGGAGAGAGAGAGGAGAGAGAAAGAGAGGAGAGAGAGAAGAGAGAGAGAAGAGAGAAAGAAGAAAGGAGAGAGAGAGGGAAGGAAGGAGGAAGGAAGGAAGGAAGGAGGGGGAAAGGAAGGAAGGAAGGAAGGAAGGAAGGAAGGAAGGAAGGAAGAAGAAAGAAAGTTCCCGTCGTGGTGCAGTGGTTAACAAATCCGACTAGGAACCATGAGGTTGCAGGTTCGGTCCCTGCCCTTGCTCAGTGGGTTAATGATCCGGCATTGCCATGACCTGTGGTGTAGGTTGCAGACGCAGCTCGGATCCCGTGTTGCTGTGGCTCTGGCATAGGCTGGCAGCTGCAGCTCCGATTGGACCCCTGGCCTGGGAACCTCCATATGCCGTGGGAGCGGCCCAAGAAATGGCAAAAAGACAAAAAAAAAGGAAGGAAGGAAGGAAAACTTTTGTATTTCAAAGGACACTGGAGCAGCAAAAATATTCTGGAATTTGAGTGATGATTGCACAACTCTGTGAATATACTATAAAGTCACTGAATTTGATTTAAGTGAATTATATATTAATAAAGCTGTTCTTTAAAAAAAAAAAGAGTTGGTGATTGTTAAATGGGAAACACTCATAATTGCTTCCTGATGATTCTGGTCCATGAAAAAACATCCATTGATATAATAATCCTGGCTTCTCTCTGCCTCCAACTCACTCCTCCCCTAAAGGAGAGAAGTGACTTAATTAATCTGAGTTTGGGATAAAGAACTGGTATATGAAGTTCTGCAGGCTCTTCTCCGGGAGGAGGTGTTCTGCCTATTTCTCTATGTTTATTTCTCTTCAACATCATGCACTGCCAGCGAAGGGGTGGTTAAGTTGGTCTGATTCTGGGGTCAATACTAAAAAGCACACCTATACACAGACATCAACAACTATCTCCAACATCGGTTTTATCAATAACAGGGTTGATATTTTATTTTATTTTATTGTCTTTTTAGAGTCACACCCATGGCATATGAAATTTCCCAGGCTAGGGGTCAAATCAGAGCTGTAGCTGCCAGTCTATACCACAACTCATGGCAACGCCAGATCCTTAATCCACTGAGCAATGCTAGGGATTGAACTTGAGTCCTCATGGATACTAGTCAGGTTCGTTACTGCAGATGTAACCTTTTGAGTGTCCAGTGGGCATCTGAAAATAAACATGTCCAGGACTGAGTTCCTGGTGTCCACTCACCCCAACCACTTTTGTTCCTTACCACGAAAATGGGAACTCCACTAAGGCTGATATTTTCGTATCCACATATCATACTTCATCATCTTATTTGGTTCAGAACTTTTTCAAGCAAAGAAGGGGGCTATTTACTGACTAATCCCCAAGGACTCCAGCAGCATGAGGGGCCTCGTGTGAGTGTCATCAAATAGCTACTTGTGTATCACAGAGACACTGAATTTGGAAAGGTGGCACGGAGCAATGGGATGAGTCAATGGACCTCGTTTCTTCTTCTAAATTCATTCATTCATACATTTATTCAACAAATATTTAGCATGCACCATATATGCCAGGCATTGCTGAAGGAGCTGGAGAGGCAGCTTTGAAGAAAACTGACCAAATCCCCAATATAATGAAGCATTACAACTACATTTTAGTGGGAAGACTGATAACAAGCCAGAGTATATATTATCTTAGACAGTGATAAGTCCCAAGGAGGAAAAAATAGTATAGGGAAGGAGAATTGGAAATATCAGCAGAGGATGTGAAATTTTGGATAAAATCCAGGAAAAGCCTCACGAGAAGTTGGCATTGGAACAAAGACCCGAAAATTATGCAGAAGTCATGTGTGTATTTGGGGGGAAAGAGATTTCCAGGCAGAGTAAACAGCATATGCAAAGGCTCTGAAGTTATGGGGAGGGGGAGACTGGAACATGAAATCAGGGAAGTGTCAGGGAGCCAGCTCAGACAGCGCCTTGCAGCTCTGAGTAATGACTTTAGCTTTTACTCATCAATTAACCCATTGAAGGGTGTCGAGCAAAGGGATGACATCTGAATCTACTGAGAACAGATTAAAGAGGGCAAAGGCAGAAGCAGGAAAACAGCTAGGAAGCTATTATAATCATCTAGGTGGCTGATGATGATGGCTTGGACCAGAAAGGGAGCAGTAGAAAGAATGAGATGGGGTCAGTTTGGGAGGCATTTTGAAGGGACCAGGTGTGTTGATGGCCTGGAGCTGGGGCCATCAATAAGAGAAGCTAAGGATAACTCAAGGTTTATGTCCTGAGCAACTGAAAGGAAAGGTTGCAATTAACTGAAGAGGTTGGGGGGAGTGGACACCAGGAACTCAGTCCTGGACATGTTTATTTTCAGATGCCCATTGGACACTCAAGGGGTTACATCAAATAGGCAGCTGGACATGCAAGTCTAAAGGTCCAAATGGGAGTTCCCACCGTGGCGCAGCGGAAACGAATCTGACTAGGAACCATGAGGTTGCAGGTTCGATCCCTGGCCTCGCTCAGTGGGTTAAGGATCCAGAGTTGCAGTGAGCTGTGGTGTAGGTTACAGACATGGCTCGGATCTGACGTTGCTGTGACTGTGGCATAAGCCGGCAGCAACAGCTCCAATTAGACCCCTAGCCTGGGAACTCCATATGCTGCAGGTGCGGCCCTAAAAGGACAAAAAAATAAAATAAAATAAAATAAAAAATAAAGTTCAAAATGGACAACCAAACTACTCACTTGCTTACCATTTAGCCATTTGCTAGCCTTGTGACCTTAGACAAGTCACCCGTCTTCCCAGAGCCCCACTTTCCTCTTCTGTTAAATAGGGATAAAAACACCAGCTGTAACACAAGGCTCTTGTGAGAATTAAATGTGATGATCAGTAAAATAACTGGTTCACAGGAGGCTCTGAATAAATCGTTGCTATTACTAAGCTCAGCATTTAGTTGCTGGGAACACAGACAATGAAAGATATAACCCCTGCCCTCAATCTCAATGGAGAAAACTTGGTCAAAGCTTTCAACAACCTTTCAAGCAACAACAATCATTCGGAGAATCATCAGGTCCTGGCATCTAACAGGAAAGAGAGAAGAAAAGAAGAGTCAACGATAACAGACAATGAACCTCAGAATGAAAGCAGCTTGAGGAATTGGTGAGAAAACCAGGAATGTACTGTCAGTCCTCACATCACTTTGCTGGGAAGCCTTGGGCTCATCAACCCTCAACCTCTCACTTCCCCAATGAGTAAACCCCAGTCCCCTCGAGATGTTTACAAGTGACCAAAGTTGCTCAGGGGAAAACACAGATGCTGTGATGTTAATCACTTCTCCCAGGCCTGTGTGCCCACCTGCTCTCCTCGGACAGAGCCCCATCCCCCCAAGAGGACTTCAATCCCCTGTGGGCCCAGAGCCTGGTTCTCCTCAGCTTCTAGTCAGGAGGCAAAATAGCTCAGAAACCCTGCACAACATCAAAGAACCCATCTTGGTTGGTTCAACCAAGGGAGACACTTGAACCAACATGAAGGGGAAAGTCAGGACATAAGGCGAGAGAGGTTTAATTGAATTCCTCCTGGGCCAGGGGTTGGGCTACATATTTTCAGGGCTGAGGGCCACAAAGATTAAATATGGATCTATGTTAGAGCATTGGGCTAAGGGCCTGGCACACAGCAAGAGCACGATAAATGTCAGCTTATTATTATTATTATTATTATTTTATGGCCATACCCTTGGGATGTGGAAGTCCCAGGCCAGGGACTGAATTCACACCACAGCTATAGAAACACCGGATCCCTTAACACACTGTGCCAGGCCAGGGATCAAACCCAAGCCTCTGCAGTGACCTAAGCCAATTCGGTCAGATTTTTTTGTGTATGTGTCTTTTTAGGGCCACACCCACGGTATATGGAAGTTCCCAGGCTAGGGGTTGAACGGGAGCTGTAGCTGCAGGCCTACGCCATAGCCACAGCAACAGCAGAATCCGAGCCACATCTGTGGCCTGCACCACAGCTTACACAATGCTGGATCCTTAACCCACTGAGCAAGGCTGGGGATTGAACCGGAGTCCTCATGGATACTAGTCGGTTTCCTTACTGCTAAGCCACAACGGGAACTATGCAGTCGAATTCTTAACCCACTGTGCCACAGAAGGAACGTCTCAACTGTATTATTTTTAGATCTGTATTATTTTAGACTTTTTTAGATTTCTTTTAATCCTCACAAGAGCCCTGCAAGCTGGGCTCTAAAACTAAGAGGCAGTTTGGTATAGTGGTGTGTGCTCTTGTATCAGACAAATCTGATACAAATCAAATCAAATTCCTTTTCTGCCACATCTAGGCTTTCATGATCCTAGGAAAGCTGTTTTATCTTTCTGTAAAGGGGAAAATACTGGTAACTACTAAACAAAGATTCATCTAAAACCATTAGTGTAGGGCCTGGCACACAGTAACTGCTCAATAATCACTAGATATTCCCAGCATTCTTGGAGGAGGGGACATAAATGTTCCAGAGGTGAGGTTACTCATCCAATTTCACACAACCAGAGTTCCCACTGTGGCACAACAGGATCAGTGGCATCTCTGCAGCACCAGGACAAAGGTTTGTTTCCTGGCCAGGCACAGTGGGTTAAAGGATCTGGCGGGGTTTTCCTGTTGTTGTTTTTTTTTAAATTATTATTTTTTTTTTTTTTAAAAAAAAGGGAGTTCCCATTGTGGCTCAGTGGTTAACGAATCCGACTAGGAACCACGAGGTCGTGGGTTCGATCCCTGGCCTCGCTCAGTGGGTTAAGGATCCAGCGCTGCTGTGAGCTGTGGTATAGGTCGCAGACACGGCTCGGATCCTGAGTTGCTGTGGCTGTGGCATAAGCCTGCAGCTACAGCTCCAATTAGACCCCTAGCCTGGGAACCTCCATATGCCACAGATGCGGCCCTAAAAAAGGCAAAAAGACCAAAAAAAAAAAGGGAGTTCTCATTGTGGTGCAGCAGAAACGAATTCGACTAGTATCCATGAGAAAGTTGTTTTGATCCCTGGCCTCGGTCAGTGGGTCGGGCATCCAGTGTTGCTGTGAGCTGTGGGGTGAGTCACAGATGAAGCGCAAATCCCATATGGCTGTGGCTGTGGCTGTGGCTGGCAACAGTAGCTCTGATTCAACCTCTAGCCCAGGAACTTCCAGATGCTGCAGGTACAGCCCTAAAAACCAAAAAAAAAAAAATATATATATATATATATATGTATTGCCATGATTGTGGCATAGGTTGCAACTGCCGCTCAGATCTGATTCCTGGCCCAGAACGTCCATATGCTGTGGGGCAGCCAAAAATGAAAAAGGAAAAAAAAAAAACGCAAATTCACACAGCCAAGTAGAGTTGACTCTTGGCAGTCTTTCTTTTTCTTTTTGGTCTTTTTAGGGCCACACCTGAGGCATATGGAGGTTCCCAAGCTAGGAGTTGAATCAGAACTATAGCCACTGGCCTATGCCACAGCCACAGCAAGAGCAACACAGGATCTGAGCCAAGTCTGCAACCTACACCAGAGCTCACAGCAACACCGGATCCTTAACCCACTGATCAAGGCCAGGGATCAAACCCACAACCTCATGGTTCCTAGTCAGATTCATTTCTCCTGCACCAGAATGGGAACTCCAGAAGAGGCCTCTTAAGAACAGCTGTTTGAGTTCCCTCATGGTACAGTGGGTTAAAGATCTGGTGTTGTCATTCCTGTGCCTTGGGTCACAGTTGTGGCACCGTTTCAATCCCTGGCCCTGGAACTTCTGCATGCCACAGGAGTGACCAAAAAAAAAAAAAAAAAGGAGTTCCCATTGTGGCTCAGTGAAAACAAATCTGACTAGGAACCATGAGGTTTTGGGTTCAATCCCTGGCCTTGATCAGTGGGTTAAGCATCTGGTGTTGTCGTGAGCTGTGGTGTAGGTTGCAGACATGGCTCGGATCTGGCGTGGCTGTGGCTGTGGCATAGGCCGGCAGCTGTAGCCCCGATTAGACCCCTAGCCTGGGAACCTCCACATGTCATGGGTGCAGCCCTAAAAAGAAAAAAAAGCAGTTATTGTCAATCACAGCCCACCACCAGCCTGTGGAGGGAGCCAGGGGCATAAACACTTTCCTCTCCTTTTGTCTCCCATCCACAGACTCCCTACTGAATAAGCCCAGCAAGAAGCCAGAAGGCAAAGGTGCCTATAGGTGGAAGCAAGTCAGACCCAGAAAAGGATGAAGGATGGAGCTGGAGGAGCAAACAGGAAATAGCCCGACAGCCTCTCCCACAGTCCCATGAAGACCTTTCGGAAGCTCGGAGCAGCGGATTTTTTTGTTTGTTTTATAGACGCACCTGCAGCATATGGACATTCCCAGGCTAGAGGTCAAAGGTCTGCTGCAGGCCTATGCCTCAGCCACAGCAACACCAGATCAGAGCCACATCTGTGACCCTTCTCCAGCAAGGCCGGATCCTTAACCCAATGAGCGAGGTCAGGGATTGAACCCACATCCTCATGGACACCATATCGGGTTCTTTATCTGCTGAGCTGTAATGGAACTCCTCCGAGGAGAGTTTTAAAACTCTCATAGTTCCCTTCAGTCTTACCTGTGCAGTGCTTGCCCTCCTTCCCAAGAGAAGAGCCCAGAGGTTGACACACAGGATGTAGTAATTCTGAGCGTCTGGGAAGAAGCCGCTGATCCAGCCCTGCTAACCATGCAGGAAGAAAGAAGCCTCCAGCTCAGCTGCCTGCACAGCCAAAGAATCCTGGGCTGATCTTCACCCCACCAGCTTCCTTGCCCCTATGGAAATCTGTCTCCCGGCCAGTTTGGCCCCAATCTTGAGCACAACCAGATAGCAACTCCCTTTCTCTCCATAGGAGATGTCTGTTTCCTCCTGCAGCCAAGCCAGAGAAGCTTCTGGGATTCCCCACTACTGGCAGGGGCCCAGCCATGCCCTGAGGATAGGGCTGAGCTGCATCCAAGTATCTCATTTTGGTCACACAGACACCTGCTCCCTCTTCTTCCTTTACAAACCACTCACCCTAGCCTTTTTGTTTGTTTGTTTCTAGAAAATGACCATTCTCATTTATTTTTTTCTTTAAGATTTTTATTTTTTCTATTGTAGTTGATTTACAATGCACTCACTCTACTCTTTTTTTTTTTTTTTTGCCAAAGTAGTTTCCTCCCTACCTCTCAAATCCAATTGAAACCCTAGAATGTCTTCAGAAAGCCTTCCTCATTAACTCACTACACTGTTCCTGGTATGATGATAATCACTACCAGAGGTCCTTCTGCATGTAAAATCACTAATAATAGCAACTCATATTTAGCGAGTGTTTTTCTGTATATACCACTGAGCTAATTGCCTAATAGAAACCATCTCATTTGGGAGTACCCTGGTGGCTCAGTGGGTTAAGGATCTGGCATTGCCACTGCTTCAGCTCAGGTTGCTGCTGTGGCGTGGGTTCAATCTCTGGCCCAGGACCTTCCACATGCCACAGACATGGCCCAAAAAACCCATCTTGTTTAATCTTCACAACCATGATATTGGGCTACCAATATATAGAATATGTTGTGATTGGCACCCATCAGATTGGCACCTTCAGAGCAATTACCGTATCCATTTCTACAGAGGAGAAAACCGAGGCTTGAAAAAACTGACCAACCGCTAGTTTAAATTCACACAAGCAAACAGCAAGCAGAGATGAGACATAGACCCAGCTGTGAAGCCCATGACCAACCGTAAAACCCCATGATCTTAATACTGAAATATTTTATGGGAACTCAGCTATGTGCAGTTCCAGAGTTAGGCAGTGGCTGGAGGAGTTCCTGAATCTTCTCTCTAACATGGATATTACATGTTCTGGAATCACAGTGAACATAACTTATTATGCAACTGTAACACATATTCTGTATAGAGTAAGCAACGCTCTCAAGTTCTTGCAGCAGAAACACCCATCTTCCATTCATGGTTAAACCCGCTTGGTCACGACCTTGGCTCTCAAATCCTAATGAGATGTCAAAAGCTTGAAGATAATTTCATTAATGATGTCAGTGTGAGATTACAGACAGAGTAGAGAAAATAAAGGAACCCACTAGGAGCTACTGGTGAGACACTCAGGCTATTAGCCTGCCCCATTTCCCACCATCAACAAAACCATCATTAGCCCTTGGAAAATTGGCCTCGTTTTCACTTCCTTTGTGAACTGCCCCATGGGGTACTTTCCCCAGAGTGTAAACAAGTCTTTTTACATTAATCAATTCCATTAATTCTCACAAAACACCATAAAGTAGGTATTGACATCATCTCCATTTTTATAGACGAGGAAACTGAGGCACAGAGAATTTAAGTAACTTCCTCAAAGTCACACAGCTGACAAGTGATAGTGCTGGGATTGGAACCTTTATGTCAGCTCCTGAATTTAGGCATTTAACAACTGCCCATCTTGTTTAATCCTGCTACTCTGTAGTTTAACAATAAAGCTAAATTAAGATTATTAGAAAATTCATCGAAGCACTAAAAATGAAAAAAAAATGTGGATAAGGGCTTTTTTTCCCCCCCAGAATCTATGTGTTCCAGTAATGAAGAGAAGAGGTCTCCCACCCCAGAATGCATGGCTAGTTGGATTGACCAACAAAGAATGACAAAGTTCCTGTTGTGGCTCAGTGGTTAATGAATCCGACTAGGAACCATGAGGTTGTGGGTTCAATCCCTGGCCTCGCTCAAAATAGAGTTTTAACTAAAGAACAACCCCCACCCCCTTGGCTAAGAAGGCAGCTGCAAGCCTTTCCAGCTATGCTCCTCACTATACCACCCTTGTTGTAATAATGTAACAACTGTGCGCCCCTGTGTCCGAGCCAGCAGCCCTGCTAATCATGTACCCAACACTGCTTATCAATTCTGCGCTGTAACCTTGCTTGCTCAGTCTCTTAGGGAGGAACACTGTCTGCTTGGGGATGGGGGGGAGGTCCGGGATGCTTACATGGGAAAATCAAGACAATGTAGTGCATAAAAGTTACTGAGAACAAAGACATGGTGCTCAGACTCTGGAGGTGACTCCTCTGAGCCTGCACCGGTGCTGAATAAACCTTGCTTTTCCATATCTCTGAGTGCTGTTTGTCTCCTTCTACTGCCACGGTTTTTGCAGTTTCTGCAACAGCTCAGTGGGTTAAGGATCCGGCGTTGCCATAAGCTGTGGTGTAGATCACAGAGGCGGCTTGGATCCCGAGTTGCTGTGTCTCTGGCATAGGCCAGCAGCTACAGCTCCAATTAGACCCCTAGCCTGGGAACCTCCATATGCCGCAGGTGCGGCCCTAGAAAAGAAAAGAAAACAAAACAAAACAAAAAAACTCAAAATTAGGTATAATTAGTTGATGGTGATAGATGTCAGAAGTAGTAGTTTTGAGAGCTACCATCGTGGCTCAGCAGAAGTGAATCTGACTAGTCTCCATAAGGACACAGGTTGAATTCCTGGCCTTGCTCAGTGGATTAATGATCCAGCCTTGCTGTGGCTGTGGTGTAGGCCGGCAGCTACAGCTCCCAATTCAGCCCCTAGGCTGGGAACCTCCTTATGCAGAGGGTAATGTCCTAAAAAGACCAAAAAAAAAAAAAAAGATTTGTGCATATTACTGTATTTCTTTTATACCTAAAAAAGGAGGAAGGAAAGCTTAGCTCCTCCCCCAAAAGATAAAAGAAACTGTGATAGCACTGCTCTAGGGACTGTCAATATTTTACAGTTTGTGAACTGATATGATGTTTCACAAAGACCCAGCTTAATGGTGAAGTGCCCCAGGACCAGGAGTCTTTTTTTGATTCTTAGCCCTACTGTTCCAAAGCATTTCTACTGGGGTTCAGATCTCAGCAGGTCCACAGCATCTGTGACTCAGCATCTGCTCAGAGCAACACACTCCAGACCCTGAGCGTTCCACGCAACACTCATTTCTGGCGTGTCTGCTCTGTGCCAGGCTCTGTGCTGAGAGCTAGAACTATGGAGACAAATAAAGCACCAGCCCTGCGCTTAAAAGCTGCCAACCAAGAGGTGGGTGCCTCAGGATGAAGAGAGGATTCCTGCAGCAAACAACTCATCCATCAGCACATATAAAATAATAATAGTAACAAACAACCACCATTTATAAACTGCCAGGTGCTTTATGTAACAGATTCTCCCCCCTTCCCCCCCTCCTCATTGCTATTTAAAACCACAACTGCCTGCAGCTACTTTTGTCTGTTAGGGGAGTGGCATGATTTTTCTCTGGGTATACAGATCTTTGTTTAGAAAAACACTTAATAAGTTGCTTTGGCATGAAGAATGAAGCTCCTGGGGGCTAGTCAAGACAAAAGAAACGGAATTGCTTTGCAAATTAGAGTAGGAAAAATGTGGCAACAGGGAGAAGGAGGGCGGTCTGAAAACAGGAGGAGGGGAGATGTTAGGAGATACAGTTAGGGAGATCTGTGTTGTTTTTGTTTTCCCAGACTCTGTTCCTTAGAGCACCACCCTTTTGCCTTCTAATCTCACTCATGCTTCAGGTTTTGCCTTTCTTTTCTTTCTTTTTTTTTTTTTTTTTGTCTTTTTCTAGAGCCACTTCCCTTGGCATATGGAGGTTCCCAGGCTAGGGGTTGAATCGGAGCTGTAGCCACCAGCCTACGCCAGAGCCACAGCAACGCGGGATCCAAGCTGCGTCTGCATCCTACACCACAGCTCATAGCTCATGGCAACACCAAATCCTTAACCCACTGCGCAAGGCCAGGGATCAAACCCGAAACCTCACAGTTCCTAGTCGGATTAGTTAACCACTGAGCCACGACGGGAACCCAGGTTTTGGCTTTCAAAAATCACTTCCTCATACCATGAACAATACTGGAAAGGAATGAGGCAAAACTCTCTCCCCTGACATGGAAAGAGGCACTAGATATATTGTGAAGTGAGAAAAAGTAACCAGCAGAACAGGTGCTTAATAGACTCTCATTTTTATTTTATTATTATTATCATTATCATTATTATTATTAGCCACATCAAAGTCATATAGAAGTTCTTAGGCCAGGGACCGTACCTACACCACAGCAGTGATGACACCAGATCCTTAACTTCTAGACCATCAGGGAACTCCTAGAATCACATTTTTTAAAAGGAGTTCCATATATATGTATTTACACTTGGCTACATATGGAAAATCCCTGCAAAAGCACATATCACTATATTAACAGCTGTTACTATTAGGAACAGTGGTGGGGGATAATTAGAAGCTTCTATTTTCAACTTTTACCCTTTGTACCTCTAAACTTTTTTTTTTTGCTGTGGTTGTTTTTGTTTTTTTTTTAGGGCCATACCCATGATGTATGGAAGTTCCCTGGCTAGGGGTCGAATTGGAGCTGCAGCTGCCAGCCTACACCACAGCCACAGCAATGCCAGATCTGAGCCCCGTATGCGACCTACACCTCAGCTCGCTGCAATGCTGGATACTTAACCCACTGAATGGGGTTAGGGATCAAACATATCCTCATGGATACTAGTCAGATTTGTTACTGCTGAGCAACAATGGGAACTCCTACATTGAAATATTCTATCGTGAAATTGTATTTCTTTTTCAGGTCTCTTCCTCCAAGCAGCCTTCCCTGACTTCTATGGTAGATGGGTCCCCTGTGGTATCTTCCTCTGTTGTGACATTCAGATCATTGTTATTGCCTGCTCCCTACTTCTCCCAGCCCTCTACCTCCTGCACCCACTGTGCTCTCCTCTGCTCCAAGATGACAGGGACTAGGAACTCCCAGCAGAGTGCTTGGCATAGCTGTTAACCAAATGAATAAATTCTTCCACCTTCCAAAGCATTTTCTCCTGCCTGGCTTGCATCTTCCAGAGAGAGGGGGAGGCAGCTCAGCCCCACCTACGTGTGTTGCTCAGGCCAGGGTCACAGTGTTCCGGCTAATTCTCTGCCCAAGGTAGGGTGAGATGCCCTCTTTCTTGTTCTGGAGAGAAACGTAAAAGCAGCAGCTCCTGCCCTCTTCACTGCCTCGGGGACCTGAGGGATGCTGAAATGCCTGAGACCAGGACAACCTGTGAGAGGCATGAGCAGGTGGGGGAGTCAATTACTGGAACAGACCAGGGCAGCCTGGCTGACCTTGGCAAAAGTAGAGACGGCTTCCCTTCCATCTATCTTCCTTTTCTTTCCAGCACTAAGAGGAAGAGGAGACAAAGGCCTAATTGCTTTCACCTTGAGAAAAATCTGCTGCTGACCGTGTGCAGAGAGAATCACTCAGTTATACAGCAGGGGCTCTAGATGATATCAGATCAGGAAGGCTGACATGTTCCCTGAGGCCCTGGCTGATGACGAAGGGGAAGAGAGATACTTGGCCCACTGCCCTCCTCTGTGCTCGAGCTTACCAATCAGTGCCAGCCCATCTCCCGCTTTATTTCCGCCCAGAACCCTGAGGGAAATCTCCATGTCTGCCCCACCCCACCCAGGCTGCTGTCACTAAGATGGTGCCTTCGCTAGGTTTCTGGAAGGGAATTAAAGCTGTCTCATGGACCCTGACTGCTAGGTGGATGCCTCTCTTGACCTAGCCAGCCTCTTCCCACTGAGTTCAGACAGGAAAAATGATGCCAGCCACTGGACCTGCCAGGGAGTGGCACTGGCCAGCTGCAAGTACCCAATTCTGCCTGAACACTTCTAACAATTGAGGCAAAGGATGAACTCTCAAGGCTTTCTCCATCCCTGATGAAAAGCAAATTCAAGAGCCACATGCTGTCCTCGACCCCTTAGGTGGAGCAAGGAATGTGATAAAGAGAAAGCGCTATAACTCAGGAGAGCAGTCATTGAAGTGATACCAATGCTTTACAGGAAGTCTGCTCAGCACTCAAGCCACTGAAAATCGCCCAGGAAGTATGCAATACAGTATGTGATACAATTAAAGACATAAAGCTTCAGAGCACTAGCTAGTCACCTATTGGGTTCCAAGTAGAAACATCCTTTAAGAAATTCTTAAGAGGCAATAGAAGCCCACAGCTTCATATACAGGCCACTTCAACCACTTTCGAGACGGGATTAAGATGGCGGAGTAGAAAGACTGGCACTCACCTTCTCTCGTAAAAGCAACAAAATTACAACCAACCACAAAACAGACTGGAAACTATCAAAAAAGATATCCTACTCCAGAAGATAAAAAGAAGTCACATCAAGATGGTAGGAAGGGCGATGATGTGATATAAGCAACCTCATACCTGCCAGGTAGGTGGCCCACTGGCTGGAAAGTAACTTACAAGGCTCACCCACAGGGGGATGAGAATTCTGAGTCCCATGTCAGGTTTCCATGCCTGGGGATCTAGCATTGGGAGGAGGAGTCCCTAGAGCATTTGGTGTTGAGGGCCAGTGGGGCTTGTGTACAGGAGCTCCACGGGACAGGGAGAAAGGGAGACTTCACTCTTAAAAGGCACACGCAGGCTTTCATGTGCACTGGGCAAAGCAGAGACTCCGTAAGAATCTGGGTCAGACCAGTCTGCCGTTATTGGAGGACCTCCTGGGAAAACAGGCTTGTTGTGGGGGAAGGACATCGGAGGCAAAGGTCTTGGGAATAATCAGTGTGAACTCTTCTAGAGGTGGCCATTTTGGAAAAATTCTGGCCCCGCCCATCAGGGCTGAGAAACCCCAGGTCAAACAACAAACCTGGTGGGAACGGCCCCACCCCTCAGCAAAGAGGCTGCCTGAAAACTCTCACCCCACCCCCCCAGGCACACAGCAGCCTCTAATAACACCCAGAAACAAAGCCCCACCCACCAGAGGGATAAGAATCAGCTCCACCTACCAGTGGGCAGGCACCAGCCTCTCCTTTCAGGAAACCTGCTGCAAGCCCCTGTACCAACTTCAGCCATAAGGAGGACATACATCTGAAGCAAGAGAGGCTACAACCCCAGTGTCTGCAAAAAGGAGACCACACCATAAAATCTATACAAAATGAAAAGGCAGAGAATTATGACTCAGATAAAGGAAGAAGGAAAAAAAAAACAGAAAAACAGCTAAGTGATCTGGAGATTACCAACCTCCACGGAAAAGACTTTAGATTAATGATAGTAAAGATGATTTAAGATCTTGAAAATAAACTGGAGATAAAGATTGATAAATTACAAAATGGAGTTCCCATCATGGCACAGTGGTTAATGAATCCGACTAGGAACCATGAGGTTGTGGGTTCAATCCTTGGCCTCACTCAGTGGGTTAAGGATCCAGTGTTGCTGTGAGCTGTGGTGTAGGTCGCAGATGTGGCTCAGATCCCACATTGCTGTGGCTCTGGCATAGGTCAGTGGCTACAGCTCCAATTAGACCCCTAGCCTGGGAACCTCCATATTCAAGATCTTGAAAATAAACTAGAGATAAAGATTGATAAATTATAAGAAACACTGAGCAAAGAAATAGAAGATTTAAAGATTAAGCAAGCAAAGATGCAAAATACAGTAACTGAAATAAAAAATTCACTAGAAGGAACCAATAGCAGAATACAGGAGGCAGAACGAATAACTGAGGTGGAAGACAGACTGGTGGAAATTACTGATGAGAAAATATTAAAAGCAGCTAGAGAAAAGAAAGAAATAACATACAAGGGAAACTTGATAAGGTTATTGGTTATATCTTTCTTTTCCCTAGCTGCTTTCAATATTTTCTCTTTGTTTTTAAATTTTTGTAAGTTTGATTAATATGCATCTCAGTGTGTTCCTCCTTGGGTTTATTTTTTATAGTACTCTTTGTGCTTCCTGGATTTGAGTGGGTGACTCCTTTCTCATGTTCAGGAAGTTTTTAGCTATTATCAGCCAATAACCTTATCAGGGTTCCCTTGTATGATTTTTCAACAGAAACTCTGCAGGCCAGAAGGAAATGGCATGATATATATAAAGCGATGAAAGGAAAAAACCTCCAACCAAGATTACTCCACCCAGCAAGGCTCTCATTCAGATTTGAAGGAGAAATCAAAAGCTTTACAGACAAGCAAAAGCCAAGAGAATTCAGCATCACTAAACCAGCTTTACAACAAATACTAAAGGAGCTTCTCTAGGTGGAAAAGAAAAGGCTACAACTAGAAACAAAAATATTACAAATGACAAGGCTCGCCAGTAAAGGCACACATAAACTAAAGGTAGGAAATCATCCACACACTAATATGCTATCAAAACCAAAAATCATGAGGAGGGTACAAATACAGGATACTGGAGATGCACTTGCAATTAAGAGACCAACAACTTAAAACGATATCGTGTGTGTGTATATGTGCGTGTATATATATATATGTATGTGTGTGTGTATAAAAATACAATCTCGTATATATATTATCATATATATATGATAATAATATATATATTCTCCTTTATCAAAACTTCATGGTAACTGCAAACCAAAAATCTACATTAGATACACACACAATAAGAAAAATCAGTCCAAACACAGCACTAAAGATAGTCATCAAATCACAAGAGAGAAGAACAAGAGAAGAAGGGGAGAAAAAAGACCAACAAAGATAAATCCAAAACAATTACTAAAATGGCAATAAGAACACACATATCAATCATTACCTTAAATGTAAATGGATTAAATGTCCCAGCCAAAAGACATAGACTGGCTGAATGGATACAAAACCAATACCCATATATATGCTATCTTCAAGAGACCCACTTCAGTCCTACAGAAACATACAAATTGAAAGTGAGGGGATGGAAGAAAATATTCCATGCAATCAGAAATCAAAAGAAAGCTGGAGTAGCAATGTTCATAACAGGCAAAATAGACCTTAAAATAAAGAATAGTATGAGACAAAGAAGGACATAACATAATGAGCAAAGAATCAATCAAAGAGGAAGATATAACAATTGTAAATATATATGCACCCAACATAGGATCACCTCAATATATAAAGAAACTATTAACTTAAAAGGAGAAATTGACAATAACACAATAATAGTGGGGGAATTCAACACCCCACTTACAGTAATGGACAGATCATCCAGACAGAAAATCAATCAGTGGGTTAAGGATCCAGTCTTCCTATGAGCTGTGGTATTGGTCTTGAACACAGCTCAGATCCTGCATTGCTGTGGCTGTGGCATAGGCCAGCAGCTGTAGCTCCAATTCAATCTCTAGCCTAGGAAATTCCATATGCTGTGGGTGTGGCCCTAAAAAGACTAAAAAGAAAAGAAAAGAATAAAAACTGTATGATCCTCTCAATAGATGCAGAAAAACTTTTGACAAAATCGAACAACCATTTTTGATAAAAAAAAAAACCCTCCAGAAAGTGGGCATAGAGGGAAACTACCTCAATATAATAAAGGCCACATATAACAAACCCACAGCTAACATCATTCTCAATGGTGAAAAGCTGAATGAATTCCCACTAAGATCAGGAGTAAGACAAGGATGTCCCCTCTGGCTAATACTATTCAACATAGTTTTAGAATTCCTAGCCACGGCAATCAGAGAAGAAAAAGAAATAAAAGGAATCCAAATTGGAAAGGAAGAACTAAAACTATCACTATTTTCAGATGACATGATACTACACCTAGAAAATCCTAAAGACACTACCAGAAAATTGTCAGAGCTCATCAATGAATTTGGTAAAGTTGCAGGATACAAAATTAACAACACAGAAATCAACTGAATTTCTATATATTAACAATGAAAGATCAGAAAGGGAGATTAGGGAAACAATCCCATTTACCACTGCATCAAAAAATAAAATATCTAGGAATACACCTACCTAAAGAGACAAAAGACCTGTACTCTGAAAGCTATAAAACAGGAAGTTCACATCATGGCTCAATGGTTGGCAAAACCGACTAGCATCCATGAGGACACAGGTTCAATCCCTGGCCTCGCTCAGTAGGTTAAGAATCTGAAAATCCATTGCCATGAGCTGTGGTGTAGGTCGCAGATGTGGCTCAGATCTCGTGTTGCTGTGGCTGTGGCATAGGCCAGCTGCTGCAGCTCCAATTCGACTCCTATCCTGGCAACCTCCATGTGCTGCTGATGTGGCCCTAAAAGACAAAAAGACAACAAACAAACAAAAAAACTATAAAACACTGATGAAAGAAATCAAAGATGACACAAACAGATGGAAAGATATACCATATTTTGGGTTGGAAGAATCAATATTGTCAAAATGACTATACTACCAAAGGCAATCTACAAATTCAGTGCAATCCCTATCAAATTACCAATGGCATTTTTCACAGAACTAGAACAAAATATTTTAAAGTTTGTTTGGAAGTACAAAAGACCAAGAATAGACAAAGCCATCCTGAGAAAGAAAAACGGAGCTGGAGGAATTAGGCTCCCTGGTTCCAGACTATACAACAAAGCTACAATCATCAAAACAGTATGGCACTGGCACAAAGACATAAATATAGATCAGTGGAACAGGATAGAAAGCTCAGAATTCAACCCATGCACCTATAGTCAACTGAACTATGACAAAGGAGGCGAGAATACAAAATGGAGAAAAGACAGTCCCTTCAATAAGTGGTGCTGGGAAAACTAGACAGTTACATGAAAAGAATGAAATTAGAACACTCCCTAACACCACACACAAAAATAAACTCAAAATTGATTAAAGGCCTAACTATAAGACCAAATACTACAAAAGTCTTAGAGGAAGACCTAGGCTGAACACTGACATAAACCACAGCAGTATCTTCTCAGATCCACCTTCTAGAGTGATGACAATAAAAATTAAAAACAATGGACCTAATTAAACTTAAAAGTTTTGCAAAGCAAAGGAAACCCTAAACAAAATGAAAAGAACCCACAGAATGGGAGAAAATATTTGCAAATGAAGCAACTGACAAAATACATAACACCCCCTGCACCTCAATACCAAAAAAATGAACAACCCCATCAAAAAATGGGCAGAAGATCTAAACAGACAATCCTCCAAAGAAGACATACAGATGGCCAAAAAAACATGAAAAGATATTCAATATCATTAATTATTAGAGAAATGCAAATCAAAATTACTATGAGGTACCACCTTACACCAGCCAGAATGGCCATCATCAAAAGGTCTACAAGCAATAAATGCTGGAGAGGGTGTGGAGAAAAAGGAACCCTCTCATACAGCTGGCAAGAATGTAAATTGGTGCAACCACTATGGAAAACAGTATGGAGATGCATCAAAAACTAAAAATAGAATTACCATTTGAGGAGTTCCCGTTGTGATGCAGCAAAAACGAATCCAACTAGTAACCATGAGGTTGCAGGTTTGATCCCTGGCCTCACTCAGTGGGTTGAGGATCTGGCATTGCCATGAGCTGTGGTGTAGGTCACAGACAAGGCTCGGATCCTACGTTGCTATAGCTGTGGCATAGGCCGGCAGCTATAGCTCCGATTCCACCCCTAGACTGGGAACCTCCATAGGTCATGGGTGTGGCCCTACGAAGGAAAGGAAGGAAGGAAAAAAGGGAGAAATAAAGAAAGAGAAAAAGAAAAGAATTACCATTTGAGGAGTTCCCATTGTGGCTCAGTGGTAACAAACCCAACTAGTATCAAAAACTACTGTGAGGTACCGCACACCAGTCAGAATGGCCATCATTAATAGGTCCACAAATAACAAATGCTGGAGAGGGTGTGGAGAAAAGGAAACCCTCCTACACTGTTGGTGGGAATGCAGATTGGTACAACCACTATGGAAAACCCTGTGGAGGTACCTTAGAAAACTATACATAGAACTACCATATGACCCAGCAATCCCACTCTCGGGCATATATCCAGACAAAACTTTCCTTGAAAAAGACACATGCATCCATATGTTCACTACAGCACTATTCACAGTGCCCAAGACATGGAAACAACCTAAATATCCATTGACAAGTGAATGGACTAAGACATGGTATATGCAATGGAATACTACTCAGCCATAAAAAAGAGCAAAATAATGCCATTTACAGCAACATGGATGGAATGAGACACTCTCATACTAAGTGAAGTAAGTCAGAACGGGAAAGATAAATACCATATGATATCACTAGCATCTGGAATTTAATACACAGCACAAATGAACCTTTCCACAGAAAAGAAACTCATGGACTTGGAGAACAGACTTGTGGTTGCCAAAGGGGAAGGGGGAGGACTGAGAGGGACTGGGAATCTGGGGTTGATAGATGCAAACTATTGCCTTTGGAATGGATAAGCAATGAGATCCTGCTGTGTAGCACTGGGTACTGTATCTAGTCACTTATGATGGAGCATGATAATGTGAGAAAAAGAATGTATATACATATGTGTGACTGGGTCACTTTGCTGTACAGTAGAAAATTGACAGAATACTGTAAACCAGCTATAATGGAAAAAATAAAAACCATTAGAATTAAAATTTGAAAAAAGAATTACCATTTGAGGAGTTCCCATCGTGGCTCAGTGGTAACAAACCCGACTAGTATCCATGAGGACTTGGGTTTGATCCCTGCCCTCGCTCAGTGGGTTCAGGATCCAGCATTGCCGTGGGCTGCAGTGTAAGTCAAAAATGTAGCTCAGATCCTGCATTGTGGTGGCTATGGCATAGGCCGGCAGCTGTAGCTCCAATTCAACCCCTAGCATGAGAACTACCATATGCCTTGGATGGAGCCCTAAAAAGAAGAAAAAAAAAATACTTTCTGTCTGCGTGACTTTTGGTCATGTCACTTAACCTCTCTGAGCTTCAATTTTCCCAAGTGTAAAACTGAATTAATAACACCCACTTCAAAGGTGTCATAAAATAAAATTAATATAAATTATTTAGCACTGTATTTAGTGACCAGAAAGTGCTCACTAAATGGTAGATGTTTATATTGTTACGGAGCCATTGGTGCACACTCTAGCAGACACCGGTGAAGTAGAAAGTGGGGAGGCCTTTAGGACCACACAGACCTGGTTTCAGACCCTAGTTCCATTACTTCCATTGTGTGGCCTTGGGAGAGTTAATTCACTTCATTGAGCTTCAGTCTCCCGCTTTAAGAAAGTATTAATGCCAGCCATGGAGTTCCCTGCATGGCTCAGCGGTTAACGAACCAACTTGGTCCATGAGGATGTGGGTTCTATGCCTGGCCTCGATCAGTGGGTTAAGGATCTGGCGTTGCCTGGTGTAGGTCCCAGACGTGGCTCCAATCCCCAATTGCTGTGGCTGTGCCATAGGCTGGCAACTGCAGCTCTGATTTGCCCCCTAGCCTGGGAACCTCCATATGCCATGGGTGAGGCCCTAATAAGTGAGTAAGTAAGTAAACAAATAAATAAATAAATAAATAAATAAATAATGCCAGACTTGTCAACAGGATAGAGTCCATCCATCACCTGACCCTGAGCACCTAGGTCTGCTCAGGAAATGTTAGCTGTGTGGGTACAAAATCACCACTCTCTTTCCAGCATCCTCCACCTGGTTTTTTTTTTTTTTTGGTTGTTTTTACTGAGAGACCAAAGCCTGCTCAAAGTGACTTACTTTGGAGTAGCGTATTGATTTTGTCAAAGCCAGTGGTCTCTTTCCTGTTGTGATTCTTCCAGACATGTGTACGCTATTTGACCCTGGCGGTCACTTCTGCGTTTTTTGAGACCTCCTCCCTGCTGCGTTTTTTGAGACCTCCTCCCTGTCACCCATGATCTTTTTGACTCTGATCCCCTGATATACCCCTCTCTCTCTCTTTCTGTCTCTCTCAACTTCTTCCTGGCCTCTTCATTATCCTTGGCTTATTCCTTATCCATCTTTCCTTTCTCTCTACATTCTACCTGCTCTCCCCCAGACAAAGGCTACAATGTAATCACCAAGGGCAAGCTGTCCTTGATCCTCATCTCAGAGGTATCATTATTCTTCCAGCCAATCATACATCAAATCCTAGATTTTTGGAGTTTCCTGGTGGCCTAGTGGCTAAGGATCCAGCACTGTCACTGCTGTGGCACAGGTGCAATCCCTGGCCCAGAAACTTCTGCATGCTGTAGGTGCAGCCAAAAAAAAAAAAAAATCCTAGATTCTTTTCTATTTCCTCTCCTCTTTCTGAATCCAATAATTGTCCAGCATCTCTATTTTTTCCTCCAATACATTTCTCACATCTACCTCCTTCTTTTCCATTTTCTCTAGAACAATATCAACCCAGGTCTGATCTAGTTTAAATGGCTAATTCCAACCCATCATACCTAAAAAGATCATTTTATGTTATTTATTTTTTTGTCTTTTTAGGGCCGCACCTGTGGTATATGGAAGTTCCCAGGCTAGGGGTTGAATCAGAGGTTCAGCGGCCAGCCTACACTACAACCACACCAACGGGGGATCCGAACTGCATCTTCCACCTACACCACAGCTCATGGCAATGCCGGATCCTTTAACCCACTGAGCAACGACAGTGAGTGAACCTGCATCCTCATGGGAACTCCCAAATGGTTACTTTAAACATGCCAAATATTCTCCTTCCACCACTTTCTCACCTCCACTCAATCCTATTAAAGGAGTTCCCATCATGGCTCAGTGGTAACGAACCTGACTAGGAGCCATGAGGATACAAGTTTGATCCCTGGCCTTGCTCACCGGCGTTGCCGTAAGCCGTGGTATAGGTCATAGCTGAGGCTCGGGTCTGGAGTTGCTATCCCCAGCCTGGGACTTTCATATGCCATGGGTAGGGCCCCCCAAAAAAGACCTAGGGCATTCAAGACCTTATATATATGATTTCCTAGATTTGACTTTCCTTCAGGCCCCAATCCAGACTTTTCACTCCAAGCATGTCTTCTCCATGTCTATCTCCTCTCCTTTGTCTCTATAGCATCCTCTGTTTGGAGTGCCATTTCCTCCATTTCCTCCCCTATTTAAATTTGATCCATTCTTTAAGGCCTAGGTCCAACTTTTTCTTCCTGAAGCCTTTCCTGCCCACTCCGGTGCAGTCATCACGTTATTTGCATTTTCTTTAATGATGTCGGTGTGCAGTTGTGCTGGAGAGCTCCGTGTCCATGGGGCTAGCTGGTCCATGCCTGCTGGGACACCAGCCTATGCTTTCCATGTACACCGGAGGGCAGAGTTGGTATCTTGTACATCCTCCTGAATGACACAGCATAGTGTTACGGCAATTTGGAGTTGGACAGAGCTGTGTTCAAATCCTAACTTGTCACTTTCCCACTGGTTGCAAGACCAATCTCTCCAAGTTTCACTTTCTTCATCTGAAACATAGAGGTCATAGTGGCCTCATAGATTTGTTGTAAGGATCAAATGATAACATATGCAAATGACTCTGCACAGTGCCTAGCACGCAGTCTACAATAAAAGGTAGAGATTATTATAGTTCCTGGCACCCTGCAGTCTAAGCATTACTTATACATCTCTATGCATTTGCATAGCCGAATACCAATTTACATAGGACTGGGATATTTGACTCTAGGTATATCTGCTTTTAAAACAGCTCTCTTTTTCCAACTTTCCATTTTTATAAATGGCACCTCTGTTCCAAGGCTCGCAGGCTCAAACCTTGGCAGTATACTCAGCTTTTCCTACTCTTTCACGGGCCAAACCCACTGGCACTTAATCACGGGCTGTCTCTAACAGTTCTGAGAATGTCTTAACTCCCTGTTGGGAGTAAATGCTTTGAGAGCAGGAACTCGGACTTACACTGCCTCGGTGTCTATTACACTGGCATAGACCAAGAACTCATATATATTTGTTTTCTGACAAGATGCTATCAATGAATTAATTTACAGAAGCAGATATGAAAGAGGTACTGCACCAATCTGAAATACAGATCAGATATTGTGTGATTACAATGTCTGGCGTTGCTGAGGACATTTTATCCTCCCCCACTTCTCTACTCCGTGAATTCTTCCTATTCATTGTTTAAGGCCCAAATCAATATCCTCCTCTCCAAGATCCGAAATAAACATTATTTCCTTTCTTTCACTTATACTACTTATTTGCATAGAGTTTTAACCAACTTTTTTTCCTCTTTTTAAGACCACACCTGCAGCATATGGAAGTTCCCAGGCCAGGGATTGAATCAGAGCTACAGCTGCTGGCCTACGCCACAGCCACAGCAACTCGGGATCCAAAGCACTTCTGTGACCTATACCACAGCTCAGTGGCAATGTGGGAATCCTCAGCCCACTTATTGAGGCCAGGGATCGAACCCACCTCCTCATGGATCCTAGTCAGGTTCGTGACTAGTGAGCCAAGAGGGGATCTCCCAATTTTTTCAATTTTTAATTTTAAAAAATTGGTTAATTGGCGAGTTCCCATTGTGGCTTAGCAGTCATGAACCCCACTAGGACCCATGAGGATGAGGGTTCGATTCCTGGCCTCAATAAGTGGGTTAAGGATTCCGGCATTGCTTTGAGCTGTGGTGTAGGTCTCAGACGAGGCTCAGATCCCAAGTTGCTGTGGCTGTGGTGTAGGCCAGCTGCTGCAGATCCAATTCGACCTCTAGGCTGGGAGCTTCCATATGCTTCAGGTACAGCCGTAAAAAGCAAAAAAAGGGAGTTCCGGTCGTGACGTAGTGGTTAACAAATCCAACTAGGAACCATGAGGTTGTGGGTTCAATCCCTGGCCTCGCTCAGTGGGTTAAGGATCCGGTGTTGCCGTGAGCTGTGGTGTAGGTCACAGATTCGACTCGGATCCCGAGTTGCTGTGGCTCTGGCATAGCCCAGCGGCTACAGCTGGGATTAGATCCCTAGCCTGGGAACCTCCAGGATGCAGCCCTAGAAAAGGCAAAAAGACAAAAAAATAAATAAAAATAAAAAGCAAAAAAGAAAGAAAGGAAAGAAAGAGACAGAGAAAGAAAGAAAGAAAGAAAGAAAGAAAGAAAGAAAGAAAGAAGAAAGAAAGAAAGAAAGAAAGAAAGAAAGAAAGAAAAATGATATAGAAAGATATACAATGATGATGAAATTTTGTTTCTCTTAGTTCCACTTCTCAAGGGTAACAAACTGGGAACATTTTGGTGGCTATGCCTCCAGATCTTTTTCTGCTGCATTGGGAATCAATATCCTACGCTAAGACAGAATATAAAAACAAAATTTTAAGGAGTTCCCACTCTGGTGCAGTGAGTTAGGAATCTGACTGCATCAGCTCAGGTCACTAAGGAGGCTTGGATTCAATCCCCGGCCCGGAGCAGTGGGTTAAAGAATCCAGCATTGCTGCAGCTGCAGCATAGGTCAGAGCTGTGGCTCAGATTCAATCCCTGGTCCGGGAACTCCAAAAGCTGTGGGGCAGCCAAAAAAAGGAAAAAAATAATAAAAAAAAATTAAAATTAAAATAATTGTGTTTCTCTGAAATTTTACATGCTCCTAACAGCCATTTTCTGGATCAGGGGGTAGGGTATTAAAGTCAATTCAAGCAGCAAAATAAATGACAAAACTTCACTCTTGTTCCATAGCACTTTGATACCTATTAGTATCTATCACTCTTCACAGTGGGTATACATCTCTGCCTCCAAGCTAACTTGTATACTAGAGCAGCAAATGACATTAATTTTGATATTCCAAATACCTAATTTGCACATACTAAGTACTCAGTCAATGTTTAGTGAAGAATGACTTGGAACCCCCATTATGGCTTAGCAGGTTAAGGGCTCAGCATTATCTCTGTGAGGATTCGGGTTTGATCCCTGCCCTAGCTCAGTGGGTTAAGGATCCAGCATTACCACAACCTGTGATGTAGATCACAGATGCAGCTCAGATTCAGTGTTGCCATGGCTGTGGTGCAGGCCTGCTCCAATTTGATCCCTTGCCTGGGAACTTCTATGTGCCACAGGTGGGCCATTAAAAAACAAAAAAGAAGAATGATTTAACTTTCATCTCCTATCTTTTTGAAAATGATTTGTGGCTTGATTTTTTTAAGTATAATAAACAGATTTTACATTGAAAATTCTGCATCTCACCTTTAAATGATTGACCTATCAGTCAGTCTCAGTAGAAAACCGATGATTCAAGAAACATTATTGGGAGTTCCCATTGTCACTCAGTGGTAACAAACCCAACTAGTATCCAAGAGGACATGGGTTTGATCCCTGGCCTCATTCAGTGGGTTAAGGATCCAGTGTTGCCTTAAGCTGTGGTGTGGGTTGCAGACGTGGCTCAGATCTAGCATTGCTGTGGCAGTGGCATAGGCTAGCAGATATAGCTCTGATTCGACCCCCTAGCCTGGGAACCTCCATATGATGCCGGTGTGGCCCTAAAAAGCAAAACAATAAAAAATTTAAAAAAGAAAGAAACTTTAGTGAAGCGTATTCAAGAGGCCTGAACACCAAAAAGGGAGGTTGAGGTCAGCAATAGCAGGAAGTTATTACCATGTTTGCTTGAAAAGGCAAGGAGAAGGAAATGGAGTTTCCTGAACCTGGCAAGACCCTGAGCTGTGAACGGGGGCTGCTGACAGGACCTGTTGTCTTGGAAGGAAGTAGTCACTCCTGGAAAATAAGTAAATGTGGCACAGAGCAGGGCGAGAATTCCCAACTGACTTCCTACATGCCAATCTGCTGCCAGTGCCTCCCATTGGAGGAGCTCAAGTGAGCAATGAGCCCCCATGATTCAGTCCGTGGAGCTCAGCACGGGACAAACAAGGGCAAAGGATGGATGGGGGTGGATAACAGGGAGGCACAAAGTCCTTCAGTTACCAACCACATTGTTGCCAAGTAATGTCAGCTCAGTTAACTGTTCATTTGGAATTTAAATTGTAAAGTTAGCCATCACCAGTATTTTTCATGCCAGATTAGGGAAATGAGGGAGAAAGAGAAATGATCAATGAATATAAGATACAGTAGCTACAGACCCTGCCTCGGTAGGTGGTCAGGAGGCTAAGATGGTACTCATAGCTGCCTTCTTCCACCATCTGTTCCATGCTCCCCTCACCTTCTGCCAGCACATTGGCTGGAGGGGCTTCTTTACTTGGTGGAATGGCCCAAATCTTCATGTCCACAGGATTCATGCCCTTTGTGGTCTTGTCTTTATTGCTTTGCTATAGTTTTAGACTAAAGATTATTGGGCACGGTAATATTAAGAGGTACCCTAGTGAATCCACTGGGAGCAGACAGAATTCTCCTTGCTACTGTTGTTAGCAGCAACCTAATTTCTACTTGATAATCAGAATCAATTGTCCTACCCACTGTTGTAAGCCCCTTTGCTGCCACTGGCTCAACAGCATAAGGAGACCAAAATACCAGGAGGAGGGAGGTCTCAGCTTCCAATTTAATCGATCCAATTTAATGTCTGTGCTCCTCAAAGGAAGCATTCTTTGGGAAACAAGACCTCCAAACCCACTAAACACAAAGTCACAGGGACAAAAAGTGAAATAATTGTGAGTGAGTTACAAAGTATAAACACGAGAAGGATCACTCCCACCTTCACCCTGGACCCTTGAATTTTGGCCATGAAAAAGATGGCACCATATACTGGTGGCTTCATTTAGGGTATATGCCACATCCTTTGATATCACCCCAACTTTGCCAGGTGCTGCCACCTAAGTAGCATCCCAAGGAATCAGATAGCTGTGGTTTACTAAGATATTTCTATGCAATCCAGAATTTGTCTTAAGGTTTGACTTCTAATTCTAAATTGGAAGGTTTTGCTGGTATCTTTACCATCTTTCTGTGAAAAAGGCTATTTTGGTTATTTGAGAACACCATGTATTTTCATCACCAAAACAAACAAAATCAAGAAAATAAAAAACACTTGGAGTTCCTGTCGTGATGCAGTGGTTAACGAATCTGACTAGGAACCATGAGGTTGCGGGTCTGGTCCCTGGACTTGCTCAGTGGGTTAACAATCCAGCGTTGCCATGACCTGTGGTGTAGATTGCAGACGTGGCTCGGATCCCAAGTTGCTGTGGCTCTGGCATAGACTGGCAGCTACAGCTCCGATTCGACCCCTAGCCTGGGAACCTCCATATGCCGAGGGAGTGGTCCAAGAAATGGCAAAAAGACAAAAAAAAAAAAAAGAAAGAAAGAACGAAAATAAAAAGCTTATCTTAGGTTATACAGGTAGATCCCACCTAAGATACTTGACTTTTGTCAATGCTCTTCTTTTTTTTTTGGCTTTTTAGGGCCGTACCTGTGGCATGTGGAAGTTCCCAAGCCAGGGGTGGAATCAGAGCTGTTGCTGCCAGCCTACACCACAGCCACAGCAACTCAAGATCCAAGCCGCATCTTCTACCTACACCACAGTTCTCAGCAACACCAGACCCTTAACCCACTGAGCAAGGCCAGCGATCAAACTTGCGTCCTCATGGATACCAGTCAGATTTGTTACTGCTGAGCCATGATGGGAACTCCTGTCAATGCTCTTTGATGCCTTATTGTCATTCATATCTCAGTTCTCACTGCCTCAGTCCATCTAGTGGAGAACATGTCCACTAGGCCCATATCAGCAATGGCACAGAGATGTTTTAGATCTCCTCTTAATTAAGAACCAGTCCTGATGACAACTTTGTAATTATTTGGTGTCATAAAATGCAATACGGGAGTTCCCATTGTGGCTCAGTGGGTTAAGAATCTGACTAGTATACCATGAGGATGAAGTTTTGATCCCTGGCCTCGCTCCATGGGTTAAGGATCTGTCATTGCTGCAAGCTGCAGCACATGTCACAGATTTAGCACGGATCTGGTGTTGCTGTGACGTGGTGTTAGCCAGCAGCTGCAGCTCCAATTTGATCCCTAGCCTGGGAACTTCCATATGCTGGAGGTATGCCCCTAAAAAGAAAAATAAGTAAATAAAATAAAATACAATATGCTCTGTAACACATCAACAAAATGTGTTAGATATTCCCATCGTGGCTCAGCGTTAACAAATCTGACTCTGACTACTATCCATAAGGATGCAGGTTCAATCCCTGGCCTCACTCAGTGGGTTAAGGATCAGGTGTTGCCATGACCTGTGGTGTAGGCTACAGACATGGCTCAGACCCGAGTTGTTGTGGCTGTGGTATAGGCCAGTGGCTACAGCTCCAATTAGACCCCTAGCCTCCATATGCCTCGGGTGCAACCCTAAAAAAAAAAAGACAAAAACAAAAAGTGTGCTGAAGTCAAGAAAAAAAGATAATGGCTTCTAACACTTCTCATTTTATATTTTGATCTAATAACTTAGATTAAACTAAGGAGCAGTTTGGGATGAAAGGAAGAGTCTGATTTATTCAAAATTGTAGGGGAAACACCCTCATAATAATCATTCTTATGTATTTAAATAAGTGTCTATATTTTAGAGCAAATCTCTACCACTATTTAGTTTAGGAGCATGGACTCAGAAATCAGACAACCCTGAAATCCAAACCTAATTCACTGTCTATATGATGTGGGCAAATTATTTAAACTCTCTGAACCTCAGTCTCTTCCTCTCTGTAAAGTCAACTATAGTCCTTTTGCCCAGGCTTAAAGGCTTACACAGTATTTATGTACTAGCCCTTTGCAGTATTTATGTACTAGACATTATAGGTGTTGGGCTCTAAAATAAATGGAAGATGCTGGAAGTCTCCTTTTGTAATAGGGAAATTTACCAAGATGAAAGATTCCAATTTAAGTTTCCTTTAGTTGTTTTCTTAGAAGTTTGATCTTAGAAGTTCTCCCCCTCCTCAAGCCCCTCAAAAGACTTGAGAAACTTAAAAAAAAAAAAATAGGAGTTCCTGTCGTGGCGCAGTGTTTAACGAATCCGACTAGGAACCAGGAGGTTGTGGGTTTAATCCCCAGCCTTGCTCAGTGGGTTAAAGATCCGGCATTGCCGAGAGCTGTGGTGTAGGTTGCAGACGTGGCTCAGATCCTGCATTGCTGTGGCTCTGGTGCAGGCCGGTGGCTACAGCTCCGATTCAACCCCTAGCCTGGGAACCTCCATATGCCGAGAGAGCGGCCCTAGAAAAGGCAAAGACACAAAAAGACAAAAAAAAAAAAACATAATTGCTAATCATAAGCTTTAATCATAAGAACTTAATATTATAATAATTTGAGAACAAATCAACTCATTTAGGTCAAATTAATAGTACAAAGAAATTCTGTTTCTAATGAGTTGTAAATATTTTTTGGTAGCCACTGTATTGATGCCATTGTATAATCACCAAATTCAATATAATTACACCCAATTTTATAGAACTAGAGGCAAAAATTTACCAATCGACATAATTTTAGGCGTTTCCGTTTGCATCATTATCTTTAAATCCCTAAACTAGTCATACCTATGGTATAGTGCTGTAAAATTTGGGCTCTCGGAGTTCCTGTTGTGGCGCAGTGGTTAACAAATCCGACTAGGAACCAGGAGGTTGCGGGTTCAGTCCCTGGCCTTGCTCAGTGGGTTAAGGATCCGGCATTGCCATGAGCTGTGGTGTAGGTTGCAGATGTGGCTTAAATCCTACATTGCTGTGGCTCTGATGTAGGCCGGTGGCTACAGCTCTGATTAGACCCCTAGCCTAGGAACCTCCATATGCCGCAGGAAGCAGCCCTAGAAAAGGCAAAAAGAAAAAAATAAAAATAAAAATAAATAAAATAAAATTTGGGCTCTCAAAAGAGCAGAGCTGGAGGAATCACACTCCCTAACTTGGGAGTATACTACAAAGCTAGAGTAATCAAAACAGTATGGTACTGGCACAAAAACAGACAAATAGATCAATGGAACAGAATAGAGAGCCCAGATATAAACACATGCGCTTATGGTCAATTAACATATGACAAAGGAGGCAAGAATATACAATGGAGAAAAGACAGACCTTTCAGTAAGCGTGCTGGGAAAACTGGACAGCTACATGAAAAGAATGAAATTAGAAATTCTCTAATACCATATATAAAAATAAGCTCAAAATGGATTAAAGACCTAAACATAAGACTGAAAACCATAAATCTCCTAGAAGAAAATATAGGCAGAATGCTCTTTGATATAAATCACAGCAAAATATATATATATATATTTTTGGCTGTGCCCCCAGCACATGGAAGTTCCCAGGCCAGGGATCAAACCTGTGCCTCAGAAGTGACCTGAGGCACTGCAGTGACCACACCAGATCCTTAACCCACTGTAGTACAAGGGAACTCCCACAACAATATTTTCTTATCTGTATCCTAAAGCAAAGGAAATAAAAGTAAAAATAAACAAATGGGACCTAATTAAACTTAAAAATTTTTGCACATCAAACCATCAACAAAATGAAAAGACTGAGTTCCTGTTGTGGCTCAGCGGTTAATAAATCTGACTAGTATCCATGAGGACACAGGTTCAATCTCTGGCCTCACTCAGTGGGTTAAGGATCCAGTGTTGCCATGAACTATGGTGTAGAGCAGCAGTCACAGCTCTGATTTGACCCCTAGCCTGGGAACCTCCATATGCTGCTGGCATGGCCATAAAAAGACAAAAAAGAAAAAGAAAAAAGAAAAAAAGAAAAGACAACCTACTAAATGAAAGAAAATATTTGCAAATGATATGACTGATAAGGGATTAATACCTAAAATATATTAATAGCTCTTACAACTCAACATCAAAAAACAAACTACCTGATTAAAAAAATGTGTAGAAAACCTGGATAGACATTATACCAAAGATGAAATGCAGATAGCCAACAGGGACATGAAAAGAGGCTCAACATCACTAATCACCAGGGAAATGCAAATCAAAACTGTAATGAGATATCACCTCATACCTGTCAAAATGGCCTATCATTAAAAAGACCACAAATAAGGAATTCCCACTGGCTCAGTGGGTTAATGATTCAACTTGTCTCTATGGCATTGCCAGTTCGAGGATCCTGAGTTGCTGCAGCTGTGGCCTAGGTCACAGATACAGCTCAGATTTGATTCCTGACCCCTGGAACTTCCATATGCCATGGATGTAGCCAAAAAAGAAAAAAAAAAAAAGGACCACAAATAACAAATGTTGGCAAAGATATGAAGAAAAGAAAAGCCTCATAAATTTGATTGGAATGTAAATTAGTATAGTCACTGTGGAAAACAGTAAGGAGATTTCTCAAAAAACTAAAAATAGAACTACCATATGAGCCAGCAATTCCACTCCTGGGTATATAGCTGTAAACAACAAGAACATTCACTCAAAAAGACACATGCAAGGAGTTCCCTCATGGCTCAGCGAGTCAGAGGATCTCGCGTCATCACTGATGTGGCTCCTACAGCTGTGGTGTGGGTTCAGTCTCTGGCCTGAAGACTTCCACATGCCATGGGGAAATGATACATGTGTCCCACTGTTCACAGCAGCATTATTTACAATTGCCAAGATATGGAAGCAACCTAGGTGTCCATCAGCAGATGAACTGCATAAAGATGTGATATACCTATAAACAATGGAATATTACTCAGCCATAAAAAATAAAATCTTGTTTGTTTTGCTTTTGCTTTTTAGGGCCGTACCCATGGCATATGGAAGTTCCCAAGCTAGGGAATCAGAGCTACAGCTGCTGGCCTCCACCACAGCCACAGCAACACAGGATCCAATCTGCATTTGCAACCTACACCACAGCTCATGTCAACACTGGATCCTTAACTTACAGAGTGAGGTCAGGGATTGAACCTGCGTCCTCATGTATCCTAGTCAGGTTCGTTAACCACAAGCCACGAAGGGAACCCCAAAATCTTGCCATTTTCAACAACCTGGATAGACCTGGGGAGTATTAGTAAAATAAGTCAGACAGAGAAGGAAAAATACCATATGTTTTCATTTATACGTGGATTTAAAAATAAAACAAACAAATGAATATAACAAAAGAGAAATGGACTCATAGATGTAGAGAATATTCTAATAGTTACCAGCGAGGAGAAGAAGGGGTGAGGGGTAATATGGGAGTAGGAGATTAAGAGGCACAAATCTATTATGCATGAAATAAATAACCTACTAGGATATATTATACAACACATGGAATATAGCCAATATTTTATAACAACTATAAATGGAGTATAACCTTTAAAAATTGGGAATCATGGAGTCCCCTTTGGTCCAGTGGGTTAAGAAGGCAACATTGGCTTCTTAACTGCAGTGGATTTGGTCATTGCTATGGCTCAAGTTTAACCCCTGGCCCAGGAACTTTCACATGCCACAGGTATAGCAAAAAACAAAACAAAACAAAACAAAAGTGTGAATCGTTACATTGTATGCCTGTAATATATAATATTATATATCAACTATATTTCAATTAAAAAAATTAATTTAAAAAAAAATTTGGGCAGTCGGAGTTCCTGTCGTGGCTCAGCAGAAACAAATCTGACTAGTATCCATGAGGATGCAGGTTCGATCCCTGGCCTCACTCAGTGGGTTAAGAATCTGGCATTGCTGTGGCTGTGGAGTAGGTCAGCAGCTACAACTCTGATTCAACCCCTAGCCTGGGAACGTCCATATGCCATGGGTGTTGTCCTAAAAACACACAAAAACAAACAAACAAACAAACAACTTGGGTTCTCAAGTCAGACCCTGGGTACAATCCCTGGGTTCAAATCCCTGGTAACCTTGAACAAGTGACTTAACTTCCCTGTGCTTTTATTCTTTCAACTATAAAATAGGAATAACATTTGTACAAACCTCAGAGGATTATTGTCAGAATTAAACTTAACACATGTATATGTTGGCTATTATTATTATTATTTTTGTCTTTTTGCCTTTTCTAGGGCCACTCCCACGGCATATGGAGGTTCCCAGGCTAGGGGTCAAATCGGAGCTGTAGCCGCCGGCCTACACCAGAGTCGCAGCAACGCTGGATCCGAGCCGCGTCTGCAACCTACACCACAGCTCACGGCAACGCCGGATCCCTAACCCACTGAGCAAGGGCAGGGATCGAACCAACAACCTCATGGTTCTTAGTCAGATTCGTTAACCACTGCGCCATGACGGGAACTCCGGCTATTATTATTATTTCTGTGATTCCAAGTTCCTAGGTCCTAGTAAAGAAGGGTCTGCACTATCAAAATGGTATCTGAAAGTGCCCTAGTGAGCTTGTCTCAGGAAAAAGTCTGATTACACAAGCAGTGAACCATTCGTTATCCCAAGAAATGCAGATCAACTGTGCTAGTAAGGAATCTATTTTATGCACAACTACCCTAGAGGTTAGGAACAAACCTAATGAGTCAGCTTACTGGCACACAGAATCAACTGGTCCCATCCTTTGATAAAATGGATTTGTCAAGTATCCATAAAAAAGCTTAAAGCAGGCCCTAAGTCTCTTTGCCACACTGCACCCCTGGGCTATGGCCTCACAGATGGTGAGTTTTAAGTAGAATTTGGCAGCTTCCCAGGTAGGTCTTTTCCATTATTCAGAGAGTAATGATTTTTCCCTCCTCTGTTCCTTTTCATCTAGTTATGGGAGAACAGAGGTGTTCAACCAGAATACTTTGGGTTTTCCAACACTGAGGATAATAGCAGGCTCAAAATTACAGCTCAATAGATTATTATGAAGACAGATTTGAGGATATTAGGGGGAGAGGCGGTTGAGAGTTGGGCAGGCTGCTGAACCAAGTCATTTTGTTGCTGAAAAATCTTTGAAAGCCTCTCCTAAGCAAAAGCAAAAGGTTTACATTTTAAAAAACACAAACCTTGGAGTTCTCTTGTGGCACAGCAGGTTAAGGATCCTGCATTGTCATTGCTGTGGCTTGAGTTGCTGCTCTGGCCAGGGTTCCTTGCCCTGCCTGGGAACTTACACATGCCGCAGGCCCGGGCGCCGGGGCAAGGTGGGGAGTCCTGTTGTGGTTCAGCAGTAACAAACCTGACCTGTATCCATGAGGACACGGATTCAATTCCTGGCCTCGCTCAGTGTGCTAAAGGATCTGGCTTTGCTGTGAGCTGTGGTGTAGGTCGAAGATGAGGTTTGGATCTGTGGCTATGGCATAAGCTGGCATTCCACAGGTGTGGCCCAAAAAGCAAAAAAAAAAAAAAAAAAAAGAAAGAGGCCAAGAGAAATAAAGTTTCCAGCAGGCTAAGGAACCGACATTGCCATAGCTGTGGCACAGGCTGAAACTGTCATGGGTCCAATTCTGTCCTGGGACTTTCCATATGCTGCAGGCACAGCCAAAAGGAAAAAAGAAAAAAAAATCAAGAGAGTTCCTGCTCTGGGGCGGTGGGTTAATTGCCCAGCTCATCTCTGTGGCATTGCTGGTTCTATCCCCAGCCCAGCACAGGGGGTTAAAGATTTGTCATTGCCACAGCAGTTGTGGCTCATATTTAATCCCTGGCCCAGGAACTTCCATAATGACATGGGTACAACTGAAAGAAAGAAAAAAAAATCAAAAAATGGACAGAGGATCGAATAGACATGTTTACAAAGACATACAGATGGTAAACAGACTTATGAAAAGGTGCTCAACATCACTAATCATCAGAAAAATACAAACCAAAACCACAGTATCACCTCACACCTGTCAGATTGGCTATTATCCAAAAGACAACACATAACAATTGTTGGCAAGAGATAGGAAGAAAGGGAACCCTCATGCACCATTGCTGGGAATGTGGGATTGTAAATTGGTTCAGCCACTATGGAAACAGTGTGGAGATTTCTCCAAAAAACTAAAAATAAAACTACCATATGATCCAGCAATTACACTTCTGGGTATTTATCTGAAGAATACAAAAACAGGAGTTCCCGTCGTGGCGCAGTGGTTAACGAATCTGACTAAGAACCATGAGGTTGTGGGTTCGGTCCCTGCCCTTGCTCAGTGGGTTAACGATCCAGCGTTGCTGTGAGCTGTGGTGTAGGTCACAGACGCGGCTCGGATCCCGCATTGCTGTGGCTCTGGCGTAGGCCGGGGGCTACAGCTCTGATTCGACCCCTAGCCTGGGAACCTCCATATGCCGTGGGAGCAGCCCTAGAAATGGCAAAAAAGACAAAAAAAAAAAAGAAAAGAATACAAAAACACTAATAAGAAAAGAAATATGCACCCCTATGTCATGGGTGCATACATGGAGGCACCTAAATGCACATCAATAGATAAATGGATAAAATATATATATCACGGGGAGTTCCCGTCGTGGCGCGGTGGTTGACCAGTCCGACTAGGAACCATGAGGTTGCGAGTTCGGTCCCTGCCCTTGCTCAGTGGGTTAACGATCCAGCGTTGCTGTGAGCTGTGCTGTAGGTTGCAGATGCGGCTCGGATCCCACGTTGCTGTGAATCTGGCGTAGGCCGGTGGCTACGGCTCCGATTGGACCCCTAGCCTGGGAATCTCCACATGCCGCAGGAGCGGCCCAAGAAATAGCAAAAAGACAAAAAAAATAAAAAATAAAAAATATATATCTAATATATATCAATGGAATATTACCCATAAAAAATGAAATCTTGCCATTTTGACAAACATGGACGGACATAGGGTATTATGCTAAGTGAAATAAGAGAGAAATGCTGTATGATTTTACTTATATGTGGAATCTAAAAAACAAAACAAATGGACAAATATAACAAAACAGAAACAGTTTGAGATACAGAGTGCACATAGGTGGTTGCCGGAGGGGAAGGGGGAAGGACAGAAATAAGTGAGGGAAATCAGGAGCTACAAACTTCCAGTTGTGAAATAAATGTCATGGTTATGAAATATAAGGTGTGGGGAATACAGTCAACAACTCGGTAATATCTTTGTATGGTGACATATCATAACTAGACTTGTGGTGATCATTTTGAAATATACAGAAATATTAGGAGTTCCCGTTCTGGCTCAGTGGAAACAAATCCAACTAGTAACCATGAGGTTGTGGCCTCACCTAGTGGGTTAAGGATCCGGTGTTGTCATGAGCTGCGGTGTAGGTTGCAGACATGGCTTGGATCCTGTGTGGCTGTTGCTGTGGTGTAGGCCAGCAGCTGTAGCTCCGATTCGACCCCTAGCCTGGGAACCTCCATATGCCATGGATGCTGGCCTAAAAAGCAAAAAAAAAAAATCAAATCACTTTGTCGTGTAACAGGAACTAACATAATACTGTAGGTCAATTACACTTCAAGAGCAAGCAAAAAAACTCATAGAAAAAGAGATCAGATTTGTGGTTATCGGAGGCAGAGAGTGGGGGGAGAGGGAATCGGATGAAAGCAGTCAAAAGGTACAAACTTCCAGTTACAAGATAAATAAGTACCAAGGATGTAGTGTACAACAGGATAAATATGATTAACACTGATGAATCAATATCATATATGAAAGCGGTTAAGAGAGTAAATTCTAAGAGTTCTCATCACAAGGAAAAACTGTTTTCTATTTCTTTAATTTTGTATCTGTAGGAGATGATATTCACTAAACTTATTGTGATCATCATTTCCTGATGTATGTAAATCAAATCATTATGCTGTCATTATGCATTAAACTTACACAGGGCTGAATGTCAATTTTATCTCAATAAACCTGGGAGAAAAAAATCAGTAACAACACCAGTAAAGCAAGTTAATTTCTTTTTCTTTCTTTTTTTTTTTGTCTTTTTGCCTTTTCTAGGGCCGCTCCCAAGACATATGGAGATTCCCAGGCTAGGGGTCTAATCAGAGCCGTAGTCACGGGCCTACGCCAGAGCAACAGCAACTCGGGATCCGAGCCGATTCTGCAACCTACACCACAGCTCACAGCAACGCCAGATCCTCAACCCACTGAGCAAGGCCAGGGACTGAACCCACAACCTCCTGGTTCCTAGTCAGATTTGTTAACCACTGCGCCATGACGGGAACTCCAAGTTAATTTCTGTAATAAAAATATTTGTTGAATATTTACTGTAATAGCTTCCTCATTGGTCTTTATGCTTCTGTTCTCCCTCCAATTTCTTTTCTTTCTTTTTTTTTTTTCTTTGTCTTTTTGCTATTTCTTGGGCCGCTCCCGTGGCATATGGAGGTTCCCAGGCTAGGGATCGAAGCAGAGCTGTAGCCCCTGGCCTACACCAGAGCCACAGCAACGCAGGATCTGAGCTGCGTCTGCGACCTACACCACAGCTCACGGCAATGCCAGATCCTTAACCCATTGAGTGAGGCCAGGGATCAAACCTGTGTCCTTGTGTATACTAGTCAGATTGGTTTTCACTGAGCCATGACGGGAACTCCTCTTCCTCCAATTTCTACACAAGAGCTAGAGAAATGTCCTCACTTCAACTTACACAGCTATACTGGATTCTGATCCTACCTACCTCACCCACCTCACTCCTACAGCTGTCCCCTATGCTCACTTATTCTCTAGCTATTTGGCTCTTCTTATGTTTCTAGAATTTCCTCAAATAGTTCCCGCCTAAAGGCCCCTGCACTTGCTGTTCTTTTTTTCCAGAGTGCACGTCCTTCAGCACTGGCCATGACTGGTTGCTTCTTCTTCATCAGGACCTCCTCGGAGACCTTCCTGGCTTATCCCACCTAAAGTATCCAACCTCCTCCCCCAACCCCCATCACTATATCACAGTATCTTGCTTTATGGTCTTTCTAAATCTTATTTCTTTACTATTCCCCCCCCCCCTTTTTTTTTTTTTTTGGTCTTTTTAGGACTGCACCCATAGCATACGGAAGTTCCCAGGCTAGGGGTTGAATTGGAGCTGCAGCTGCCGGCCTACACCACAGCCACAGCAACAACAGATCCTTAACCCACTGAGTGAGGCCAGGGATTGAACCCACATCCTCATGGATACTAATTGGGTTCACTACCACTGAGCCACAACAGGAGCTCCTCTAAACTTTATTTCAACTCCATTAGTTTACTAGGTGATGATTCCTCTCCTCTATTTAGAAAGCAGCACAGAAGCAGGACCCTGTCTATCTTGTTCACCACTTATCTTGACATCCAGAGCAATACTTGGCATCTATTGGGTAGAAATTTAATGTGTACTTATTGAATGGATTCATGTACGCTGAATCAAACAAGCACAGTACTTGATGCTTTGGGTGGGTGTGTCTATCCTTGTTCTGACAGTGCCATCATTGCTCAAAAGTATTTAGGGATCACTTTAAAAGTTACACAAGAAAATCAGATTCAGGAGTTCCCTTCACAGCTCAGGGGTTAACAAACCCTACTAGTTTCCATGAGGATGTGGGTTTGATCGGTGGGTTAAGGATCCAGCGTGGCCATGAGCTGTGGTGTAGGTCACATTCACGGCTCAGATCCCTCGCTGCTGTGGCTGTGGGGTAGGCCAGCAGCTGTAGCTCTGATTCGACCCCTAGCCTGGGAACCTCCATATGCCACGGGTGCAGCCCTGAAAAGAAAAAAGAAAAAAAAAAAGAAAAGAAAATCAGATTCACTACTCCATAGTCACACTTAATTTTTTAATTGAAATCTTTCTCGCAATTTCACTTCTACCTTATTTACTCACTTTGGCTCTAAATTATGTTTCCCAAAATAAAATTTGCCCTCAAGAATAAAAATTTGATCAGCTTTAAATGCTACTCATTTTTCTGCATAAATTGAATTTGTGTTAATTCAAAGAGTCAATTATAAGTACATAAGTAACAGCAGCAAAAACAAAAACAAAAACAAAACACCAGCTTTGATAACAGTCTGAAGAATGGGCTTTAGGCCCTGAAGGCAATTTGAAAAGAAGAACTCAAAAACTTCTCATTTCAACATGTAAAGTTCTGGAGAGTAATTTTAACCTATTACCTTTTTTTTTTTTCTTTTTAGGGCCGCACCTGCGGCATATGGAAGTTCCCAGGCTAGGTGTGGAATCAGAGCTACCGCTGCCAGCCTACGCCACAGCCACAGCAGCATGGGATCCAAGCCACATCTGTGACCTACACCATAGCTCACAGCAATACCAGATCCTTAACCCACTGAGCAAGGCCAGGGATCAAACCCATATCCTCATGGATCCTAGTCGGGTTGGTTAACCACTGAGGCACAAAGGGAACTCCCAACCTACTACTTTATTTTATGGTGAAACTTCATACACAAAGACAATGGTGTTTTCACCTCTGGATTGGTTTATTGTTTTAGTTTTTTTGAAATAACCTCTTTTTAAAGAATTCATCCTGCTATGTTGCACTGGGAACTCTGTCTAGTCACTTATGATGGAACACGTAATGTGAGAAAAAAGAATGTATTCATGTATGCATAACTGGGTCACCATGATGTAGAGTAGAAAAAAGTATATATATAAATAAATGATAAAAAAAAGAATTCAATTTCCAGAAAACAACCCAATGGTATTTAGATTAAAAAGCAGCTTGGGGTCTATAAAAATTTTTTTCTATAAAAATCACTCCAGCCTAACACTTCTCTATTCCTCACACACCTCACACATTCTTACCAGTCCTTCTTGATCTTTCTTCTGACTAGAATGGACTTTCAATGCTCCAACCTAAGCCCTAGCAAAATTTTATTCTTTCCTCCAGGCTCAGCTCAAATGTTTGCCTTCCAGAGCTCCCATCCCATGAAAACCTCTTTCAGAATGAATTCCATCATTTGCTGGCCTCCTAAACCACCTAGGTGTAAACTGTATGAGGTCAGAGACCACATCTGTTTTCTTCATGACTGTATTCCCAGCACCTAGCACAGTATCTGGCACACAGTAGGGGCTCAAAATTTATTTGTTGAATGAATGACTGCTTCTCTATCCTATTATCTAGCACTATTTATTCATTCATTCATTCATTTTTGCCTTTTTTTAGGGCCACACCTGCAGCATATGGAAGTTCCCAGGCTAGGGGGTCAAATCGGAGCTACAGCCTCTGGCCTGTACCACAGCCACAGCAAGGCCATGTCTGCGACCTACACCGCAGGTCACAGCAACACCAGATGCTTAACCCACTGAGCAAGGCCAGGGATCGAAACTGCATCCTCATAGATACTAGCCAGATTTGTCTTCGCTGAGCCACAACAGAAATTTCTAACATTATTTAGTTATTTAAATAAGACTGTCGATTTCTTCTGCACTAAGGACCACCACCTGATTTATCTTTTATCTCTGAGACATGGAGATGGCAAGGGGGTGGAGCAGAAGAAGGTAGCATTTATCTTGTTAAAACCCCAAAGTTTCCATTCATTTACTCTCGGGATCAGCCAGGATCAGAGCAGATTTCCCTTTTTCTTTCTTTTTTTTTTTTTTAAATCTTCTTTTGTTTTTTCTCAAACAAAGCTTCTGATGGCAGGAGAAGGGCCCTAGGTTCTGAAGCTTATTCCCCTCCCCCCGCCCCAAGCCTTAGCTCTGCTGACTGAGGCCACATGTAGTGTCCCTTGGGTCTAAGTGTCTCCAAGTTGAATAGCAACTCCCTTTGCTCCCTGGGTCCCTTCCCCTACTTGCTCCTCTCTCTCCAACCCCTTCTTCCATTTCCCCACCAGAATGATCCCTCTAAAACTAGGTCACTAACTCAAATGCTTAGAATGACAGGCTGGTAGAAAAACTGCTTGGGGAGTTAGAGGTAGCGCCCTCTAAAGGTGAAAGCTAATTATTGCTTGCAGGAGTACGAACTCAGTGTTCCCTGGTTTTGAGAAAAGCTAGAAATCCAGAATTTCAGAAAATATGTAAAATCTCCCAATGTCTAGGTACTGGGAACTATTACAAATTTTTGAAAATTAGGCAGGCCAATTAAAATATATTTACAGGCCAAATAGGGCCTGTGAGCCACTGGATTCCTTCTCTGCTCTCCATCTCTGACCATGTGATCTTGATGCACCTCATGAGCATTCTATTTCCTTACTTGAGCATCAAGACACAGACTACCTTTGGGGCCTGAAAAATCTCCTAGCATTTCCCATGCACCTCCCCCCACCCACAGTCTGGATCATACCACATGACTTGGCATTCCAGGGCCCCAGGCCAAGATGTGTGATGCTTTCATGTCTCTGCATGTGCTGTTCCTATTTCTACTCATCGAGCCAACAACTCTTTTGATCAGCCAATGCAATATGTGCTGGGTGCTGAGGACATAACCTTAAGCGCCACAGGCAAAGTTCTTGCCCTCTGGGGGTTTACACTTAAGTAGCAGAAGGGTAATCACACAAAGAAGTAAATTTAAAATGTGGTGTTAGAAATGAGCCATGAGAGAATATAACAATGAGAGCTAAGCTGACCCACCCTGGGGATCCAGGAAGGCTTCCCTGTGAAGTGACTTTTTTTTTTTTTTTTTTTGCTTTTGCTTTTTAGGGCTGCACCTGCAGCGTATGGAGGGTCCCAGGTTAGGGGTCAAATTGGAGCTAAGCCGCCGGCCTACACCAGAGCCACAGCAATGCGGGATCTGAGCCTTGTCTGCGACCTACACCACAGCTTACAGCAATGCCAGATCCTTAACCCACTGAACAAGGCCAGGGATCGTACCCGAAACCTCATGGTTCCTAGTCGGATTCATTTCCGCTGCGCCATGACAGGAACTCCGAGAAGTGACATTCTCTTTTCTTTTATTTTTTTTTCCTTGCTCTTCAGGGCCTCACTTGCGGCATACGGAAGTTCCCAGGCAAGGAGTCAAATTGGAGCTGTAGCTGCCGGCCTCAGCCACAGCAACTTGGGATCCACATCATGTCTACAACCTACACCACAGCTCACGACAACGCCAGATCCTTAACCCACTGAGCAAGGCCAGGGATTGAATGGGTGTCCTCATAGATACGAGTCAGGTTCCTAACCGCTGAGCCACAATGAGAACTCCAGAAATGACATTTTCATAAGTCTGAAGGGTGCATAGAAATTACAGTATCCAAGGAAAAGAGACAGTGTAACAGAGAGGGTCTGGAGTGGAGTGGGGGGAGCCATGACTGGAGTGTTAAGCAAAGGAACCTGAAAGTGTGCAGTCAGGGGAAAGCAGGAGCCTGGCTCCTTTGAGGAACCAAAAAAGGCCAGGGTTGCCAAGCACAGGAACTGAGGAGGAGAATGGCCTGAGATGAGGCAGGAAAGCCATGCAGGTAGAATTGGGTCAGACATGGTAAGGGTTTTGGTCTTTATCCTAAGGGCAATGGGAAGCCACTGAAAAGTTTTAACAAAGGGTGTATGTGTGTGAGAGAGAGACAGAGAGACAGAGACAGAGAGGCCGACAGACAGACATGATCAGATTTGCATTTTGAAAATATTATGCTGGCTTCTGGGTAGAGAATAGAGGCCCAGGAGCAAGAGGAGAAGTAGGGGCCAGTTTGAAGATTGCAGAAGTTCAGGTGGGGTGTGGATAGTGGAGACAGAGAAACATGGATGGGCAATATTTATGAACTAAACAACAAATAGAATTTAGGCACAGATTGTTCATGGTGGGCACAGAGCAATGAGGCAGCAGAGAAAAGTTAAGGATGACTCCCCTCTTTCCAGCTGTGCAGTGAGGATGCTGTTCCCTAAAACAGGGAACATTGGAGGAGAAGCAGGTCAGTGGTGGAGGCAACAAGGAAAATGAGAGTTTAATTATTTTGCAGCTATTTACTTCGTCAACATTCATTTATCAAATGCCCATTTTGTTCCAGCCTCTGTCTATACAAAAAAAGAAATGGTTTCTTCACAGAAGTCACTCACCTTCTGGATTAGGGAACAGACAGAAAAAAGATATTATCCAAACATCACACAGGCCTCATAAGCCTGTAGGTGCAAACAAAGCCATAAGAACACAGGAGTGCCTGCTGTGGAACAACAGGATTGGCAGCATCTCTGCAGCACTGGGACCCAGGTTCGATTCCTGGCCTGGCACAGTGGGTTAAGGATCCATCTGGTGTTGCAGCAGCTGCTCGTGTAGGTCACAACTGCAGCTCGGATCTAATCCCTGGACTAGGAACTCCATATGTCAAGGGGCGGCAAAAAAAAGAAAAAGAAAAGCCACAAGAACACTTATCATTCCAAGTTCCTCTTGTTGCCCCTGCAAAGTCCCCTTCAAGTATTCTTGGGACACTTCTAGGGACTTTTCACATGTGATTATCAGACTAAACAGTGGGGCCAAGTCATTGGGAACACCACCCTGCTCTGACCCACCTCGTCCCTGCCCACTGCCCCTACAAAGGATGCCTTCCGTGGGAATGCTAAGAGCACCCCAGACTAGACTGAGGCAAGCAAGCAGCATGGCCCTGAAAGTCGGTGCCTTCTTAAATGTTGCTGGCCTGAAGAGGGAGTTGTTTTCTCAAGTCGTCTGGGCCCTAAGCAACACAGCTAGTCGCAGAAATTTGAGTTTTACTGGGGACATGTTGAGTTTGATGAATCTCTGAGACATAGAAACAGGGATGTGACAGGAATGCAACTGGCTGTCTAGATTTGGAACTCAGAAGTTTGGGTTAGAGATCTAAATTCCAGAATGTGGAGGAGGGAGAACAGGCATGGGCCCAAGCTCAGCTGAAAACATTTAACTGCCCTGCCCCCCACTCCATCTGGCAACTTCCCAAAAACCCAACTTCCCTAATTTATGTTGGCAGTTGGCCATTCACTCCTTCCTGTGCATTCCTTCAGCTCTTTGTACAGTCCTCTACACAACCCTTTCCATACTGCGTGGTAACTCTTGATTTACATATTTGTCTCCTCCACTCAACAGTGAGCTCCTTGAGGGCATGGACTCTCTGATTCAATGTTGAGTCTTGTGCCATTTTCATCTACCCACATTTGGCAAAAACTAAAACTATGGGGAGAGAGTTCCCAGAATTGATTTGAAGAGGTGCGAGAAGAGGATGCTGCTTATCCTGCTGCTTGGCACAATCTTTTGTATCATTTCTAGCAATGTATCCCATAGACATACTGATGTTATTTAGTACACAAAGATGTTCTGTAGGGCAATGCTTGTTGCAGTATCATTGGCAATACTGAAAAGCTGGAATCAATCTACATTTCTATCAGAAGGGAACTGATTAAGAAGTACTTGATAGGGAGCTCCTGTTGTGGCTAAGTGGGTTACAAACCTGACTAGTATCCATAAGGATGAGGGTTCTGTCCCTGGCCTTGTTCAGTGGGTTAAGGATCCAGCATTGCCGTGAGCTGTGGTGTAGGTCACAGACGCAGCTCAGATCCAGTGTTGCTGTGGCTGTGGTGTAGGCCAGCATCTACAGCTCTGACTCAACCCCTAGCCTGGGAACCCCCAGATGCTGCAGGTGGGGCCCTAAAATAGCAAAATAAATAAATTTAAAAAATTAAAAACAAGTTAATTCAACTATACTTCATCTATATAAATATATACAAAGAGAGATGATATATATATACTTCATATATTACATATAGTCTTTTTAGGGCCACACCTGAGGCACGTGGAGGTCCCCAGGCTAGGGGTCAAATTGCAGCTGTAGCTGCTGGCCTACACCACAGCTCACAGCAACGCTAAATCATTAACCCACTGAGCAAAGTCAGGGATTGAACCTGTGTCCTCATGGATGCCAGTAAGGTTTGTTAACCACTGAGCCACAATGGGAACCTCTAGAAGTCAAAAGCTGTTTGCATAGTATGCTGCCATTTGTGTTTAAAACAAAAAAAGAGACAGACTTGCATATAGATGCATTACAATGTTTCAAAATCTACACAAGCAACTATTGAATAGTTATCTTTAGAGAAGAGCAGTTTTTAAGGGGAATTTTACTTTTCACTTTATGCCTATCCTTTTTTTTTTTTTTTTTTTTGGTCTTCCTTTAGGGCCTCACCCACAGCACATGGAGGTTCCCAGGCTAGAGGTCGAATTGGAGCTGTAGCCGCTGGCCTACGCCACAGCCATAGCAACGCCAGATCCAAGCCACTTCTGCGACCTACACCACAGCTCATGTCAACGCTGGATCCTTGACCCACTGAGCGAGGCCAGGGACCACATGGTTCCTAGTCGGATTCGTTTCCACTGCACCACAATGGGAACTCCACTTTATGCCTATCTTACACTGAAATATTTCTTACAACTAGAAGCATATATTTTTATAATAAAATACACCATTTATTTAACATTTATAATCTACTTGGCATTACTCTAATTATGTACTCTGAGCTCTTATAACAGCTCTATCAATTAGGTGTAGTTTACCCCCAACTCACAGAAGAGGAAATGAAGCACAGAGATGTTAAAACAATCAAAGCATATACATATATATATATATATATTTTTTTTTTTGCTTTTTTAGGGCTGCACCTATGGCATAAGGAAACTCCCAGGCTAGGTGTTGAGCAAGGCCAGGGATCGAACCAGCGTCCTCATGGATACTAGTCAGGTTTGTGACCGCTGAGCCACAACAGGAACTCCTCAAAGCACATTTTTTTTTTTGGTATTTTATTTACTTATTTATTTATTATTATTACTACTATTTTTTGCCTTGTTAGGGCCGCACCTGCAGCATATGGAGGTTCCCAGGCTAGGGGTCAAATCAGAGCTGTAGATGCCAGCCTACACCACAGCCACAGCAACTCAGGATCTGAGCTTCTTCTGTGATATACACCACAGTTCACAGTAATGATGGATCCTTAACCTACTGAGCGAGGCCAGGGATAGAACCTGGGTCCTCATGGATGCTAGTCAGATTCGTTTCTGCTGAGCCACAATGGAAACTCCAAAGCACATATTTTTATAATTTAAAAATCTTAGAAAAAATTTAAATATTGAATCTGTCTTCCTTTTTCCTTCCCCACCGTCCACATATTTAGCACCAAATAGCTGTTTAAGAATGAACAGTTGGGGGAGTTCCCCTTGTGATTCAGTGGACATGAATCTGACTAGTATCCATGAGGACGCAGGTCAATCCCAGTCCTCGCTCAGCAGGTGAGGGATCCTGCATTGCCATGAGCTGTTGTGTGGGTTGCAGACAAGGCTCGGATCCTGTGTTGTTATGGCTGTGGCTGTGACTGGCAGCTGTAGCTCTGATTCGACCCCTAGCCTGGGAACATCCATATGCCGCAAGTTCGGCCTTAAAGAGAAAAGAAAAAAAAAAAAAAGTACAGATGAACTACATTCTTGGAAGAGAAACCTGTCCAGGGCTGGAGCCCTCTTCTGGGAACTGGCTGCGAGGCAGGGGAGGCAGATGGGGTCTGCAGATCCTCCATTGGTGGAGATCACATGGGTCAAGCAGCTACAGGCAAAAAAAAAAAAAAAAAAAAAATCCTTCTTGCCCCTCTGTTAGGGACTCAAATGAGAGTATGCTACAAGGTAATCAATAAAATGTATAGTAATAATAATAGCCACTATCATTTATCAAGCACCTACTAATTGGCAGCTCCTGTGCTGAGTGCTTTACAAACACTCTCTCTCTTAATCCTAACAGCCCAAGGTCAGTATTGTTAGGACCCCTGCTTTATCAGGGAGGAGAAAGCAGAGGCTGAGGAATGTCAAGTAATGTGCTCAATCATCCTGCAGGTAAGAGGAAGAGCCAGCATTTGTGTCTAACTCAATCTGAATCACTATGCTCTCTCAATTGCTCCTGCATCCTATACATACCATACTAACTGGATTAAGGGAGGAAATAGGGTAGAATAAACTTCTCCACCGCCCCCCCCAACAAAGTCTAGATATAGTCCTGAAAACAAGACAGATTAAAGAACAGGCCTTTCAGATGCACAGCTAACATGAAGCACCCAAAAATCTTCATTAGGCACTAAATGGAATATTAATCATTATTATTCGGTTTATAAATCCTACTGTCAGGAGGTTTACACTGGTGTTTGTTCATGTTCACAATTCTGCAATATAGATACTATACCTCCACTTTATAGAAGAGGAAACAGAGGCCCAGACAGGTTATGGTTTCCCTAATGACTCACGGTGAGGACTTGATGGCTTTGAATTTGTCTGCCTCACTCCAAAGTCAGTCTTTTCACAAGGCCATGCTGTTAATACCTTCAGATGAGCCTAGGGCAGAATACTGTGGTTAACACAAAATCAAACCCAGGAGTTTGTGTCATGGTGCAGCAGAAATGAATCTGACTAGGAACCATGAGGTTGCGGGTTCAACCCCTGGCCTCGCTCAGTGAGTTAAGGATCTGGCGTTGCCGTGAGCTGTGGTGTAGGTCTCAGAGGAGGCTCAGATCTGACATTGCTGTGAGCCGTGGGGTAGGCTGGCAGCTGTAGCTCTGATTAGACCCCTAGCTGGGAACCTCCATATGCTGCAGGTGCGGCCCCGCAAAGACAAAAAAAAAAAAAAAAAAAAAAATCAAATCCAGACCTCTAGGCTTTCAGGACAGGAATTACTCTGCCCAGACTCCAGGGAAGCCCCCCTGAAGTAGGTGTTGCTTCACCTACTTGGTAAATACACTGCAGCCTCACAACCCATTGCCTCAGAGATTACCTTTTGTGTGTCTCACTAGGAAGAAGAGCTCAAACTTCCCCCTTGACCCCACCTTCAGACAAAGCAAGTAAAGACTTGGCAGCCTCCCAGAAAGAATGTTGATTCTAGTCTAGAAACCCATAGATACCACTACCCAGTGCCCTCTCAGACACTTCTTTATCAAAGTTTTATTAGCCTCAGCTCAAGGTACCTCCATTTGGGTATCTCATTACAGAGCAAGGGCACTTCAGCCGTTTGCAACACCACCACCCAACCAGGAGTTTCAAGGACAGCAGCAGAAATGAGTTGCAAGGGAGCTATAAATCCTTGTCACCCCCTTTCCCCTCCTCCATGCATTTGCTCTCTCATTCCACCTATCTCTTCACAGTCTGCAACTGGATTTCTCCCATTCCTTAAATGCATCTGTGACATTTTCATCTCTGTTCATTTATTCACATTTCCTTTTGCCTGGAACTCATTCTCCCCTGGCCAAAATCTATATTCCACTTTGAACTCCAATCCCACCTAATATTCATTTATCTTTGGGCATTTGTCACATTACTCTCTTCACTACAATTATTCAAAAATATTGTTTTCTTGTACATGACTGTAAACTACCTATGTGTCCTCAAAGTAAAGTACTACCCTAGACACTGGAGATAAATACACATATGGGATAATTTATGGATAGGACTGTGTTTTGTTCTCATTTCTGCCGGTGATTTCTCTCCCCATCCCCAAGAAGGTAGTCAGGGCTTAATGTTCCCTAGCTGAAGGTTTCTAAGTTTCAGGTCTAAAAATTAGCAGTTTCCAGGCACCCAGAGGACGATTTCCAGAAATGCTTTTGAAAAGCGTGGGTTTATTAGGGAACTGATCCAGAAGGAAAAGGGATGGGAGTGCTTTGAATGGGGGAAGCAAAAAATCTGTGGAGGGAAGAAAAGAGTTAGAGATGGTACCAGGTGTTTTAGAGTTTATGGGCGAATAGAGACCTAGCCTTCATTTGCATATAGCACCCCAGGATGAGGAGACCGCTGCAATATCTTGGCCTTGAGAGCAGTGGTCTTTTTGAGCAAGCGTGGAATGATTCATCGGGAAGGGCAGGGGGATTAGCGCTCACATCAGTAGAAGGAATCACCCTAAAGATGCAACCATCACAGATTAAGGTGCTGGCCTCTATCCCACTTTTTTGCAGACAAAACACATCTATGGAAAGCAGTACTATATGTAAAGAGCTAAAATGCTTCGTCTTTTAAGATGATTTCTCTGACCAACAGCTAACGCTTAAGAACCTACTTTAGGAGTTCTCCTGGCTCAGTGGTTAACGAATTGACTAGCATCCACTAGGACACAGGTTCGATCCCTGGCCTTGCTCAGTGGGTTAACGATCTGGTGTTGCCTTGAGCTGTGGTGTAGGTCTCAGACTCGGCTCGGATTCTGTGTTGCTATGCCTGCGGCAAAGGCCAGCAGCTACAGCTCCGATTCGACCCATAGCCTGGGAACCTCCATATGCCGCAGGTGTGCCCTAAAAAGCAAAAACAAAAACAAAACAAACAAAAAAAACCCCACTACGTTGGAAACCTTGGGGTACTACTTGGCTTCCCTGCTCTGGTCTGGGGCCCCGTTTCCTGGCTAGATATCAGGTCCAATCCGAGCCCTCCCTCTTAGTTCAAGTCTTCCAATAGCCTCCAGTCGTCCCACTGACCGGTCCTTCCTCACTGCCCCCTTCCAAACTTCCCTTTCCTATCTCCACCCCTCAATCCTGCGTCAGACTCTCCCTGGTCGTCCCTTCCTCATCTCCCTGGCTCCTTTCCCTCTCCCCGTTCAGGCAGTCTCTCTCCCTCCTTTCTTTCTGGGCAGACGACGCCAGTGCTCTCTCCTTCCCCTCCCACGGCCCCCACGCGGGTCTCTTTTATTCAGTGACCTCCCCCCTTCCCCACCCCACTCCACTCCACTGAATAGAGGCACCCCTAGCAGTTCGGCCGTTGGAGGGGGCGTGGCCCTGGAGTAACAGGTCTCCCGCCCCACAGGCCGCGGGCCCGCGCGCAGACAAAGACATTCCACAGCCCCCGCCCCCTCCGCGCACCCGGCCAGAAGGGGGAGGAGACACGTGTCCCGCTAGCGCCGAGTCACGTGGAAAAAGAAAACGAACGAAGCCCGCGTCCACCCGCGCACGCGCACGCGGCTCCGGCCTGGCGGGCTCACAGGGAACACGGGAGTTGGAAGACGACTTCTTCGGACTCCGCGGCGGTGCGCAGGCGCCGTGGCCCGACCGGGGACTTTGTTCTCCGCGGAGAGACCCAAGGGCGGTGCCGGTGCCTGGTGCGCCTGCGCGCCGCCTCATTTCCGGTGCTCTCTTTCGCTGGGTCGCTTGGGTCGGCTTCGGTCGCCGTAGCTCCTGCTCTCCTACCCCCGCCAACCGCCGCTGGGGCCTCTGCCGCGTCGCTTCCTCGATCATTTGATCGGACATCCTCTCCAATGCAGCGCCGAGACGATCCCGCCGCGCGCATGAGCCGGTCCTCGGGCCGCAGCGGCTCCATGGACCCCTCAGGTGCCCACCCCTCAGTGCGTCAGGCGCCGTCTCGGCAGCCTCCGCTGCCTCACCGATCCCGGGGAGGCGGAGGGGGGTCCCGGGGGGGTGCCCGGGCCTCGCCCGCCACGCAGCCGCCACCGCTGCTGCCGCCCTCGGCCACCGGTCCCGACGCGACAGTGGGCGGTCCAGCGCCGACCCCGCTGCTGCCCCCCTCAGCCACTGCCTCCGTCAAGATGGAGCCGGAGAACAAGTACCTACCCGAACTCATGGCCGAGAAGGACTCGCTCGACCCGTCCTTCACTCACGCCATGCAGTTGCTGACAGCAGGTAAGCGGGCCTCCGTGGTCCCTTTGGGTCGCCCGGCTACCCGGGGGCAAGGGTGGCAGTGGCTTTGTTTCTCTTGTTTCCCGCCCCCTGGGGACCGGGGAAGTCATGGACTCCCCTTCTCTCGTTCTCATCTTCGGGAGTCTGGATTCCACTTTCCCATCCCGACCCAGAGTGCGAGGGAGAATTTCTAGGCTGCAGTGGAGGCCCGAAGGGGACTTGGCGATCTCTTAGCGCTAAGATCTTGATGGATTTTGTGCCTCGCTCCCGCCCCCTTGCCGACCCTTCCCCTTCACACCTCTTGCAGCTGCCCCGCGCTCCGAGTGTTCGGATTCTTCCAGAAATGAACCACCTTCTCTCCCTTCCCCCAAAGGGAAAGCTTATTTGATCGCTGGTGGCGGTCGGCGCCTGACTGAGGGTGTAGGAGGTGCAGACAGCCTGAGCCGGGAGAAACCGTGGGAGGGAGGGCCGAGGTGAGATGGGGTGAGGCTAGGGTGCCCTATTCAGCGCGCCGCGGCCGCGGCCGCTGGGGCCGGATCGGACTTAGTGGTAACTGGAGCTTGAGTTGCTCGGAGGCAGGAGCAACCTGTGGGAATCGAAGCTTAAGGTTTTAGGAATCAAATTTCCAACTTGGACCGATAAGGTGGTCACTGCTGCAGTCGGAAGATTGGACCCCATTCTTTTACAACGTGTGTTTGTCACTCAAGAGGGGGAAAAAAATAATAACGCCAGTGACAGTGAAAGGGGATGATAGAGGGAGGTAAAGGATGGTTTGCATGGCATTCCCAATAAGATGAGGAAAAAATTGAGAGAAGTTGCATGATGGTTGTACCTGAAAGGTTTGGTCTCTCTCCGCCCTCTCCCCCCCTCCTTTTTGCTTCAGTAGTGAAATAGATTAGGAATAGTAGTCTTTGTTCTCTGTCTGTAGGCTAGTTCCTTTCCTGCTCAGCACTGGCCGTCACTTAGTCGCTCTTATTTCTCCCTAAAGCCGTCTGTTTTGCCCTCTCCAGTTAAAACGTTTTTAATAAATATATTTTATATCTAAATTTTATTAAGCAAATAAAAATTCACAGCCTTCAACACTGAATCAGCTGAACTCTTTGGCAAGGTTCATATAATGGACAGATCCGTTATGAAAATATCATATCTTCCTTTGTTCTCTATTTCTCACCATTGGTAAGAAGTCTTTAAACACAGCAAGCAAAGCTCGAGGCGGTCAAGAATAAGGACATTTAGATAAACTGCTTGCATTTTCAACTCTGTTTGCTGTTCTGTAATACAGTCAGATTGTTTAAACGTTATTGTTTATCATCTTCTCCCGGCAAACTCTTTGAGGGCAGGGAATACTTTTTAATCTTTATAGTTTTCATATTGTCTTGCGTATAGCATACATTAGGTATTTGAATATGAAAGCAAGTACATGCAGATTCCGGAAAGACTAAATGGTGAAGGTTTGAATGGGTCTTATTTTTATTTCTTTAATTTTTGGTCAATCCAGATTAAATGTGTGAGAATAAAATAACAAACTTTAAAGCTTTAAGGTGCTGACTTGGGTTTGAAATTCTAACTCTTGACTAATTTCTCTTGGGAACTTTCTGATCCTCGGTACCTTATCAATAAAGTAGGATAGTGAGTTGTGGGGATTAAGTGTTGGTTAAAAGCACTAGCACCATTCCCTTTGACCTGTAATCATTAAGTGATAACTGGTCACAAGTTTTCTTCTAGTTGTAAACCTGTAGAGTAAGATATGAAAATGCAAAAAAATTTTTTTTTGCTCTTCTGAGCACATCAGTTGTCCAGTATAGTGCTCATTTTAAGTAAAAGATGGTTTCTAGGATAGCCATCAAAAACTATTGAGCCTTAAAGTTACAATTTTCATCCTTCTCTCACTGCTTAACTTCTCAGGGCGTGCTCTTTCTTCCTTTCTTTTTTTAACTTGGTTTTGTTTTTTGTTTTTTTTTTTAAGGGTCCTACCTGTGGGATATGGATGTTCCCAGGATAGGGGTCCAGTCAGTGCTGCAGCTGCCAGTCTAAGCCACAGCAATGCCAGATTCAGGTCAAGTTTGCAACCTTCCCCACAGCTCGCAGCAATGCTGGATCCTTAACTCACTGAGTGGGGCCTGGAATCTACTGTGCATTCTCATGGATACTAGTTGGGTTCATTACCACTGAGCCACCATGGGAACTCGTAACTTGGGCTTTTCTGATGTTTTTTTCCTTTGACCAAATTGGATTTTAATCGGAGAAATGGAATTGAGGTAATGCTGGCTCATTGAGAGAACTGACTTGGGATGTATGGATACTTCTTATCACGGATAAGTCTTGATATATGTTGGACTCAGCTTTTAATGTTTTTGAGTGATCTGGAAAAGGAAGTGTAGTAAAGTCAACCAATTGTGAGGAAGTGAGACTGCAAATACAGAATAGTAGTATTTAAGCTCTGTCGAAGGATATGTGTAAGAAAAATATCACTAACTGGATGCAAGACACTGGTCTGAAAACTTTACATCAAATATTTAGTCTTCATGATACTACTCTGAGGAAGTTACTGCTATTATCTTTACTTTTATGTATGAGGAAACTATGGCACACAGATTAAGTAATTTGCCTAAGGTAACAAAGTTGGTAAGCACATAACTAGGATTAAGTTTGGATCTTCACACCTTACCCTCTTTGCTCTCCACCTTTCACCCCCTACTGTAGTACCTGCAACAAATTATAATTTAAAAAATATTTTGTGCTAATGGAGTTCCCGTCGTGGCACAGTGGTTGATGAATCTGACTAGGAACCATGAGGTTTCGGGTTTGATCCATGGCCTTGCTCAGTGGGTTAAGGATCCGGCGTTGCCGTGAGCTGTGGTGTAGGTTGCAGACATGGCTCGGATCCCACGTTGTTGCTGTGGCTCTGGCTTAGGCCGGCGGCTTCAGCTCCGATTGGACGCCTAACCTAGGAACCTCCGTATGCCATGGGAGCGGCCCAAGAAATGGCAAAAAAGACAAAAAAAAAATTGTGCTAAAATATTGTACAAAATATTAGAAGAAAATTTGTTTGAGGACATCATATTGCTAGCCAACAGGTCAGTGGAGATGACCAAGCCAAGACGCAAAAGAAGGAGAATACCCAGAGAGCAGAGCCTAGCATTTGGGATTCTGACTCTTCCAGGCACCTCTGCCATTTCCCAAGAGGTGCTGCAAGACCCAGCCCACTCTCCCTTTACCAGCCACACATCCCTCCCTGTCCCTTTCCCAGCTTTACTTTGTTTTGCACTTAATCAGCATCTAATGTACCATCTGTTGTAGTTATGTGTTTATTGGCTGCCCTGACTTTATGGCTAGAGTGCCAGCTCCGCTAGGGCCGGGATCTTTTGTCTGCTTTGTTCATGGCTGTTCGTTGAAGTGTGCTGCAGAGAGTGACCTCTTACTAAATATTTGATGAATAAATATTCATATTCATTTCATAATGGAAAAATATGAACACAATTTTGAGGGATTTCTGTTTTGAATATAGACTTCTATATTAGTCAAGTTGATAATCAACTGATGACAATTAAATGTGTTTGCAGACAGTTATACAAAAGCTCAGAGTAGCCATTCTTACTTTCTTTTTTTTTTTCCTGTCTTTTTGCCTTTTCCAGGCTGCTCCTGCAGCATATAGAGCCCAGGCTAGGGGTCCAATCGGAGCTGTAGCCACTAGCCTACTCCAGAGCCACAGCAACTTGGGATCCAAGCCATGTCTTCGACCTACACCACAGCTCATGGCAACGCTGGATCCTTAACCCACTGAGCAAGGCCAGGGATCAAACCCGCAACCTCATGGTTCCTAGTCAGATTCATCAACCACTGAGCCACGATGGGAACTCCGTTATTTTCTGAAACAAAAATAATTTACGGAGTTCCATCGTGGCTCATCGGTAACAAACCTGACTAATATCTTTGAGGACTTGGGTTCGATCCCTGGCTTTGATCAGTGGGTTAAGTATCAGGCATTGCCATGTGCTGTGATGTAGGTCACAGACGTAGCTCAGATCCCACATTGCTGTGGCTGTGATGTATGGTCTAGGCTGGTAGCTACAGCTCCAATTAGACCCCTAGCCTGGGAACTTCAATATGCTGAGGGTGCGGCCCTAAAAAGACACACAAAAAAATTTATTACTTGCGTTAAATGTTTACATAATAAACACAGAATGCTTTTATGTATATCAGTGGTTTTTTTCCCCTACTTTGTATAGCTGGGAAAATGTTAGTATAAATGACTCAGGAATAAGTAAACATTTTGAATAGATTAATAATCCCCAAATAATCTGAAAGGATACTCAGAAATTCATCTTCCAAAGTACTCAGTGAAGAATATTTACAGACAAAAATCTACTGAAACTTCAAAGTAGTTATTTATAGTATATTATAGAAATACATGAAGATATTCCCATTTCATTCTACAGGGCTACCAAAACCTATTAAAACCAGAAAGTGGAATTGCAAAGAAACTATAGACCAAATACGGTCCACCCTCCATGCTACGGGTTCTCTGTATCTGTGTTTTCAACCAGTGGTTCATCAGGAAAGGGGAAGCTAAGATTCCAGAAATTTCCAAAAAGCAAAACTTAAATTGGCCTTGCACTAGCAACTATTTCATATTATTTACAATGTGTTTACAACTACTTACATAGCATTTATATTGTATCAGATGTTGTAGATAATTTAGAGATTATTTAAAGCATAGAAGAGGATGTACATAGGTTATAGGCAAGTATTATGTCATTTTATATATGGGACTTGAGTATCCTTGGATTTTGATATGAGGGGATGGTCCTGGAACCAATCTTCCTTGGATACTGAGGAATGACTGTTTAGGTATGACTATTAGGAAAGGAAAAGGCAGAATTTATCATTATTTGCAACAACTTCATTGTCTTTTACCTAGGAAAGTAGTGAGTGATGTGGCTGATTACAAAGTAAAGACATATAAATCAGAAGCTTTCTAGAGTTCCCTAGTGGCTCAGTGGGTTAAGGACCCAGTGTTGTCTCTGTGAGGATGCAGGTTTTAATCCCTCTAGGCCTCAGTTACAACTCCTCTTTAACCCTTAGCATGGGGACTTCCATATGCCACAGGTGCAGCCATGAAAAGGGAAAAAAAGATAAAGAGCTTTGGGATAGGCAATAAAAATCAGTTCAAGGAGTTCTTGCCATGGTGCAGTGGGTTAAGGATCTGGCATTGCCACCACTGTGGCTTGGATTTGATCCCTGGGCCAGGAACCCCTATATGCTGCAAATATGGTCTTTAAAAAAAGAAAGAAAAATCAGTTCAAAATGTATGTGAGTAATCATAAAAGTAACATTAGTAATATTTTAAGAGTTCCCATTGTGGCTCAGTGAGTTAGGAATCTGACTAGTATCCATGAGGATACAGGTTCAATCCCTGGCCTTGCTAAGTGGGTTAAGGATCCTGCGTTGCTGTGGCTTGTGACAAAGGCCGGCAGCCACAGCTCTTATTGGATCCCTAGCCTGGGAACCTCCATATGCCACAGGTGCAATCCTAAAAAGAAGAAAAAGAATTTTTAAATAAGTAACTAAAAGAGTAAGTGAAGATAAATGAGAAAAAAAAATTGAGACAAGAAAATAATGAAAACCTGCTCCATTGACAAAAATGAAGTCAAACAAGACAGTGCTGGAGGGGATGTAAATTAGAAAGAACTCAAAACAGTGCTGGTAGAAGTGTGAATTGGTACAACCACTTTGGATAACAGTTTGGCATTTCATTTGAAAGCTGAACATTCAGATTCCTTCAAATTCAGCAACACTATTTCTAGGAATATACCCAAAAAACCTTTTGCACGTGAAGTGACTCACTCATAAAATGGTGCACCTTATTCACGAGATGATGGGACTTTCACCATTGACTGGATACAGTGAGATTTTCAAAATGAAATAGTTACACAGCAGTGAAATTGAAAACTACAGGCTACATTCCACAACATGGAGAAATCTTGGAAATCTAAGGTTAAGTGAAAATAGGCCCCATGAGGCTACATGTGTATGGTACAATACTGTTTTTATGAACATAATACTACCAAGATTAAGTAAAATATTAGTATGCATGGGTGTCTGTAAAGCAATTTTTACAAAACTAAATACATGTTTACTGTACAGCTCAGCAGTTGTGTTCTTGGTCATTTAACCCAGAAAAGTTAAAACTTAGGTTTACGTGAAACCTATACATGAATGTTCATAACACCTTTATTCATAATAGGCAAAAAGAAATAAACCGTATGTCTCCATTTGGTGAAGGGTTCACCTGTGCTGTGGTACATCCATACCATGGATATTTTTATTTTTATTTATTTATATTTTTCCACATTGTGTAAAAGTTCCAGGGCCAGGGACCAAAGCTTGAACCACAGCAATGACATGCCCAATTCTTAACCCTCTGAGCCACCAAGGAACTCCCCAAACTCCCTGGAACTGTTGAGTTCCTGTCGTGGTACAGCGGAAACGAATCAGACTATGAACCATGAGGTTGTGGGTTCGATCCTTGGCCTCGCTCAGTGGGTTAAGGATCCAGCATTGCCATGAGCTATGTTGTAGGTCACAGATGTGGCTTGGATCCTGCATTGCTATGGCTGTGGTGCAGGCCGGCAGCTGTAGCTCTGATTCAGCCCCTAGCCTGGGAACCTCCATATGCCTCGGCTTCAGCCCTAAAAAGCAAAAAGAAAAAAAAAAGAAATGAACTATTGATAAATGCAACAACTCAGATGGATCTCAAGAGAATTATGCTGAGTGAAAAAGCCAATCTGAAAAAGTTCCATACTGTATAACGGCATTAATTTAATACTCTTGAAAAGACAATAGAGATGGAGAACATTAGTGGTTGCCAGTGTAAGGGAAAGATGAAGTGATGTCACTGTGGCTAATTTAAAGGGTAGCATGGGGATCTTTCTGGGGGAACTGATCTGTACCTAGACTGTGATGGTGGTCGTGTGAATCTGATTAAATTGCATAGAACTAAGCACACTCACAAATTAATACATGTAAAATCAGTGATATCTGAATAACTCAACAGATTTATTAATGTGAGCTTTCTGGTTATGATTTTGTATTATAGATATGCAGAGTGTTAGAGAGAAACGTCAGTGATGGTATATGAGATCTCATTTCTTACAACTACACATCTCAAGATAAAGGTTTTTTTTTTTTTTTTTTTTTTTAAGAGGCAAAAAAAACACCTCTAAATTCTACCTAAGAGATTTGGGAGACCATGGTCAATATACTGTAATAGAGTTTGCCGTTATCCTGGGATGAGAATTGAGCCCCTTAGAGGGCTCTTAACTCATGCTCTGGGGCATTTTTTTGAGCCAGTACTCACCCTTAATATGTAAATATTGTTTATATCTTTTTCTGGGGTGCTAGTCTGTAGGGGCTCATGACCCCAAACAAGATGAAGAACCTCTTGGGGAGTTCCCATCGTGGTTCAGTAAAAACAAATCTGACTAGGATCCATGAGGATGAAGGTTTGATCCCTGGCCTTGCTCAGTGGGTTAAGGATCCGGTGTTGCCATGAGCTGTGGTATAGAGCAGCAGCCACAGCTCCGATTTGACTCCTAGCCTGGGAACCTCCATATACTTTGGGTGCAGCCCTAAAAAGGCCCCAAAGAACCTATTGGAGTTCTCTGGTGGATTAAGAATCCAGGTTGTAATTGTTCTGGCTTGCATCACTGCTGTGGTGTGCAGGTTTGATCTCTGGCCCAGGGACCTCTGCATTCCCTCGGGTGCAGCAAAGAAAAAAAGAAAAAGGTTAAGAACCTATTGCTCAAAAAAAAAAAAAAAAAAACTGTTGCTCTGTGCTCTTCTTTTAAGCAGGAAGTAATCTGTAAAACGAAAAGAACGGAGTGGTTTTATACAAAGTTAGTAAACTTCCTGGACTTGTGATTCCAAAAGGATTTACCAACAGAAAAGACACAGGGCAGAGGATTATAAATTTGGGAATGATAAGGTTATATGAATCATTAAGTCAAGTTGAGGGTGTTAACATTTCTTTCATTTGATAAATGTTTATAAGTTGCTATTGTGTATTAGGCATTGTGCTACAGATAGTACACACTTAGTTTAGTGATGGAAGGGAGGGTTCCAGAAATTGTTCACAGCAAGGAAAGGAGTGTTATCCTTAGATGTATGAACCTAATACATTGGTAATCTGGAGGAGGACATGACCTTTGACCTTTCATAGCAGATAACCTATAAATTTTGCTTCTAAGAAACTATCTCAGGATGCCTTAGTCAGAAAATCTTGACCATTGTTTTGCTCCTTATGCAGCTTTTATCAAATGTTCAGGTTAGGGAGTTCCCTTCATGGCTCAGTTTAACGAACCAGACTAGGAACCATGAGGTTGTGGGTTCGATCCCTGGCCTTGCTCAGTGGCTTAAGGATCCCCCGTTGACATGAGCTGTGGTGTAGGTTGCAGACACAGATCTGATTCTAAGTTGCTGTGGCCTAGACCAGCAGCTGGAGCTCGAATTCGACCCCTAGCCTGGGAACTTCCATATGCCTCAGGTGTGGCCCTAAAAAGCCAAAAAAAAAAAAAAGGTTCAGCTTAATGGGATGTACATGATAGTCTCAACAGTTAGCAAACCCGACTAGCATCCATGAGGGTGCAAGTTTGATCCCTGGCCTCACTCAGTGGGTTAAGGATCTGGTGTTGCTGTGAGCTGTGGTGTAGGTCACCGTTGTGGCTTGGGTCCCGTGTGGGCTGTGGTGTAGGTTGGCGGCTACAGCTCTGATTGGACCCCTAGCCTGGGAACCTCCATATATCATGGGTGCAGCCCTAAAAGAAACAAAAAACAAAACAAAAAGACCAAAAAAAGATAGTCCACTTAAAATTTGTATATAGTTTTTCCATATTCCTCTAATACTAACATTTTTGTGTTCATTAAATCTTTTTTTCCCTTAAAAGAAATCCTCCTTGGAGTTCCTGTCGTGGCTCAGGGGAAACAAACCAGAATAGTATCCATGAGCATGAGAGTTTGGTCCCTGGCTCTGCTCAAGTGGGTTAAGGATCCAGCGTTTCTGCAGTGTAGGTTGCAGACGAGGCTCAGCAGCTATAGCTCCGATTGGACCTGTAACTTCCATGTGCAGTACCCATGGCCCTAAAACAAAAAAGAACAACAACAAAACCCTCCTTTTTGAATGTAAGAAGGGAGACTAAAAGGTTTAACGACTTGCCCAAGGTTACACACCAAGCATGAAGCAGAGCTGGAAATAAAACCCAGTTCCATCTAACTTCAAAACTCAGGTTCTTTCCTCTCAGACATACATATAAGAGACAGTTCTTATCCTTTGGAGCTTAGTTTGGTTGTGATAAGACCTACCAAAAATTAAAGAAAAGTTATAGCAAAAGATGGGGTAGAAGAAATACCACAAGGTCAGTTGAATTTGCTCTCACTTAAGGAACAACCTGGGTTTAAATGTCTGCTCTGTCACCAGTTTTGTGATCTTGGACAAGGTTTCTTCACCTGTTAAGTGAGGATAATTCTGGTTATAAAGACAAAGGGAAACAATAAATACAAAATTCCTGACACATAGAAGACATTGGATAAGATATCATTGCCAGCATCTAGCTTTGAAACAAATGGGTCACCTGTGTTGTTTACACGTTAGCTTTTTTTTTTTTTTTTTTTTTTTTTGACTCTTGGGACATCCAAGGTCTAGAGGTTTGGGAGTTAGTTTCAAAAAAGATTGTCTACGGAGTTCCCATCGTGGCGCAGTGGTTAACGAATCTGACTAGGAACCATGAGGTTTCGGGTTCGATCCCGGCTCGGATCTGGCATTGCTGTGGCTCTGATGTAGGCCGGTGGCTACAGCTCCGATTGGACCCCTAGCCTGGGAACCTCCATATGCCGTGGGAGCGGCCCTAGAAAGGCAAAAAGACCCAAAAAAAAAAAAAAAAAGATCGTCTACAAAGTATTTTTGCTGAGGGTAAGCCATTTTTAAAAAGCTTCTCCTTGATTTTTTTTTTTTCTTCCATCATAACCTGCTCCTAGCTCTCCATTAGACATGAGGCCAAGGAGAGAAATTGAAAAAGAAAAGAAAGGAGTTCCCGGAGTTCCCGTCGTGGCACAGTGGTTACTGAATCGGACTAGGAACCAGGAGGTTGTGGGTTCGATCTCTGGCCTTGCTCATTGGGTTAAGGTTCCGGCGTTGCTGTGAACTGTGGTGTAGGTCAAAAACGAGATTCAGATCTGGCGTTGCTATGGCTGTGGCGTAGGCTGGTGGTTGCAGCTACTATTAGACCCTAGCCTGGGAATCTCCATATGCCTTGGCTTCGGCCCTAAAAAGAAGAAAAAGAAAAGAAAGATGAGGCAGCTGAGCATCTGAGACACCCACAGAGCCCTTTTGTTGCCTTTAGCTGCATGACAGTGTCTGAGGGTATAAACTGTACTTCCCCAAACTACAAAATCGGCTCTTTCTTGCTTAAAGTGACCCTCCCCCAACTCCGTCCACCTATACCTTGTTGAGAGGCAATAATGAAAGCATGAGGTATGCAGTTAGAGAAAGCCTGGTCTTAATCCTTATTCTAGTGCTATTTTAACACCTATGATTTAGATATTTAACTTCTCTGAGTTTCAGGTTCCTCTGTTGTAAAATGGAGATAGGACCAGCTACTTCACTGAATTATTTTTTAGGATAGTCGAGGTAATATTTGTGTAGGCATTGAATAAACGTTTGGTCCTTCCCCTTCCAAACAGGGAAGGTGACCCTTCTTAAAGTTTCAAGTTGCTTCCTGCTCTTTTGCTTTCTAGGCTAAACTCCCCTGATTCTTTTGTCTTTTCAATCCTCGTTTATTTATTTATTTGTTTGTTTATTCTTTCTTTTTAGGGTCACACCTACAGCATATGGAAATTCTCAGGCTAGGGGTCAAATCAGAGCTGCAGTTGCTGGCTTATGGCACAGCCACAGCAACTCAGGATCTGAGCCGCATCTTCAGCCGCATCATGGATTTTTAACTCACTGAGCAAGGCTAGGGATCAAACACAAATCCTCATGGATACTAGCTGGGTTCGTTACCACTGGGCCACAACGGAAACTCCAATCTTATTTTATATAAATCATAATTTTTCTCTGAATACTCTTAAAATGCTTTAATATTTTTAATTGTAAGATAAATTGGACAAAGGGATCCTAATAAAGATCTAACTAGTTCAAAATATAGCGGAAGAATTCATGTCATAGATAGGTCTTAAATTCACAGGGCAGGAGTTCCCCTCATGGCGCAGTGGTTAACGAATCTGACTAGGAACCATGAGGTTGCGGGTTCGGTCCCTGCCCTCGCTCAGTGGGTTAACAATCCGGCGTTGCCGTGAGCTGTGGTGTAGGTCGCAGACGCGGCTCGGATTCCGCATTGCTGTGGCTCTGGTGTAGGCTGGCAGCTACAGCTCCGATTGGACCCCTAGCCTGGGAACCTCCATATGCCACAGGAGCGGCCCAAGAAATGGCAAAAAAAAAAAAAAGACAAAAAATTCACAGGGCATATTACATTGATATTAAACAAAACTTTCTACTGAGTTCAGTTTTGCAGCCCTGCTTCCTATGGAAGTACAGCAGATGAATAGACTTTTGAGTCTTATCTTCTTACACTGACCAAGTAGAAGTTTCTGGAAAGGGGTATAAAATACAGCTGAAGGGCCTAACTCAGTGGTAGCAAATAGGACACACAGAGAGATATAGATAAGATGATGTAATTTATTCCTCCCTCCCCTTTTTTTTTTTTGGCCTGCAGCATGTGAAAGTTTCTGGGCCAGGGATCAAACCCAAGCCACAGCAGCAACCCAGGCCAGAAGCTCTTCAGTGATATTTTCAGATTAAATATTTGGCATCTTAAAAAATAAAAACAGGAAATTTTTTAAAAAAGAAATGTGGCATCTTATTTATAACTGAATTACTTTGCTCTACACCTGAAACTAATACAACATTGTAAATCAGCTATACTCCAATATAAAATAACTTTCATCTAAACTCCACCTTCCCTCCAAATTAAAAGAAAAGAAAAGAGAGAGATGTGGGAATTTCTGTTGTGGCTCATCGGGTTAAGAGCCTGGCATAGCGTCTCTGAGGATGCGGTCTAGATCCCTGACCTTGCTTAGTGGGTTAAGGATCAGTGTTTGCAGAAGCTGCAGCATAAATTGCAGCTGACTTAGATCTGTTGTTGCCATGGCTGTAGCATAGGCCTCAGCTGCAGCTCCAGTTCAGCCCCTAGCCCAGGAACTTAAGTTTGCTGTAGGGGCCGCTATTAAAAAAAGTAGAAATGTGGCATCTTTGTTCCTATAGGACTTTTGAGGATTGAATATCCAAGTTACCAGCCTGGAAACTCAAGAAGAGGTGTGTTCAGAGATGGTAGGCTTAAAACTAGTAACTACAAAAAGTTAATATTAGCAATAAGTGGAAAGGGGTGGAGGTCAGGATATACCACCAGTGAAATAGCAAACAAATAGGGTGTTGAATGAAGCACTTATTTAGTCTGATTATAAGGTCAAATTTGTTTTCTATTCCAGGCAATTGTAAATAGGAGTGCAAAGAGCCCTGTCATTTACAGTTATTATAGGAGTATACGGTAATATCTGAAATTAAGCTTTTTAATAAATAGAAGCCTTTAGTTTGAAATTCTGAACTCTATGAAGTCTGTCAGTTTCAGTAATTTTCCTCTGTCTGTACATCACAGCTGGACTTAGTCTAAACAGTTTAGAAAAAAAGTTAAAGGTATAGATTTGCAGAATGTGTTTGAAGTAGTGTATCTTTACATTGAACAGGTGGTTTTCAGAGTGTGATTCCCTAGAGGAGCAGTATCAGCCACACATGGTAACTTGTTACAAATGCAAGTTCCTAACACAAATCCCAGGCTGGGATTGGGACCTAGCAATCTAGTTTAAGCAATGCCTCCAGGTGATTCTGATGCATACTGAAGTTTGAGAACCCTTGCCTTAAAATGATAGAAGATAGAAACACCATGAAAATTTTACATAAGATGAGCATTCGGAGTTCCTGCCCTGGCATAGTGGAAATGAATCGGATCTCTGGCCTCCCTTGGTGGGTTAAGGATCCAGCTGTGAGCTGTGGTGTAGGCCAGCAGCTGTAGCTCTGATTCAGCCCCTAGCCTGGGAACTTCCATATGCCATGGGTGTGGCCCTAAAAAGCAAAAAAAAAAAAAAAAAAAAGAGCATTCTGTGTAATTTAGAATGTTCCACGGATTTTAGGGAGTATAAATTTCTTCTTTCCCTTCCTCCCTCCCTCTTTCTTCCTTCCTTTCTCTCTCTTTCACTGTTCTCAGTGGACCATATAACCTTTCTAGTCTTCCATAGTGGTTAGTGATCATAACCTGTATCCATCCCTTCATCTGCCTCTCCATAGGAAGCTTTCAATCACTTGCAATCACTGAATGAATGAATGGACCAACTTGGCTGATGATAGGATATCCTTTTGGATGCTAACGTTCTAGCTGATGAAACTGTCTTAACCTGAATTGAAATTGCCTTGGTACTTTTTTTCCCTTTAGGGCATTGAGTGAATTTGGGCTAGAAATGTTGACTATATACTAAACACTTTCTAAGAAATGGACTTTAGGAGTTCCCACTGTGGCATAGTGGGTTAAGGATCCATCATTGCTGCAGCTGTGGTGTAGGTTGCAGCTCCAGCTGGGATTTGATCCCTCGGTGGGAACCTCCATGAGAGGGAGGGGGCTCTTAGCATGTCTTTGTTTTTTGTATTTTTTTGTTTTAGGGCCACACCCCTGTGCCATATGCAAGTTCCCAGGCTAGGGGCTGAATCACAGCTGCAGCTGCCATCCTACACCACAGCCACAGCAATGCCAGAATTGAGCCATGTCTGCAACCTACACCAAGCTCATGGCAACACTGGATGGATCCTTAACCCACTGAGCAAGGTCAGGAATCAAACCTGCATCCTCATGGATACTAGTATAGTTCGTTACCACTGAGCCTCAACAGGAACTCCTATTTTATTCTGTCTTTATAGCAACCTCATGAGGTAGATATTACCTCCATTTTTCAAAATAAAGAAATAAAAACTCAGCAATTTTTAAACTGTTTAGAATTTTGTTTGTTTTTGGTTCTTCAGGGTTTTGGTTTTGTTTTTCTTTTCTTTCTTTTTTTTTTTTTTTTTGTCTTTTTAGGGCTGCACCAGCGGCACATGAAGGTTCTCAGGCTAGGGGTCTAATTGGAGCTATAGCTGCTGGCCTACACCACAGCTCACAGCAACGCCTGGTCCTTAATCCACTGAGTGAGGCCAGGGATTGAATCTGCATCCTCATGGATCCTAGTCAGGTTCGTTAACTGCTGAACCATGAAGGGATCTCCCCTGTGTTACTGTTTTAATAAGCAAACTCAAAATCTGTTATTTACAAGAACAAAACTAAATTAAATCCTGTTTGTCATATTCAGAAATTGAGAAGATTCAGAAAGGGGATTCAAAAAAGGATGATGAGGAGAATTACTTGGATTTATTTTCTCACAAGAACATGAAGCTGAAGGAGCGTGTACTGATACCTGTCAAGCAGTATCCCAAGGTAAGGGAAAGAGTGCCTCACTTTGAATTGTCTTTGTAGTCTGAGAGTATGCAGTGTGTCTTGGGCTGTAGGCTATAGCAAAGACTTACAGAGATTGTGATGCATCAGAAACTTAAACTGGTGAAGCTTTTGTCCCATAACTTGTAATACCTGTATCTGGCAGTTGAAACCTAGAAGTCTGTAAATAATAGCGTAACTATAGCCAGGAAGAAAATATAATCTTTTTTATTATTTAAAAAAAGAGTTTCTTTCTCAAATGATTGTTCAGGCTCCAAGTTTAAAGAAAAAAAAATAGTGAACCCTAAAGAGTTACTCTCTGTCAAAAGATTGACCTGAAGGTCTAAATAAAGGAAATATAACACAAATCTTTGTGATACAATTTTATTTCTTACTCAAAGCTTTTATTTTATTTTTATTGACTTTTTTTAACTTTATTTCTATTTATTTTATTTATTTATTTTTTGTCTTTTTGCCTTTTCTAGGGCCGCTTCCACGGCATATGGAGATTCCCAGGCTAGAGGTCTGATCGGAGCCGTAGCCACCAGCCTATGCCAGAGCCACTGCAATTCGGGATCCGAGCTGCGTCTGCAACCTACACCACAGCTCACGGCAACGCCGGATCCTTAACCCACTGAGCAAGGCCAGGGATCGAACCTGCAACCTCATGGTTCCTAGTCGGATTCATTAACCACTGCGCCACGATGGGAACTCCCAAAGCTTTACTTTTAAATAAATGCTTTCCCCTCATCCTTTTTTTTTTTTTGTTACCTTGGAGAGCAACTAGTTAAACTAAATATAACTAGTACTTCCAAAGGGTGCCATATGTCTATTCTGTTCTGAAGTAACTGCCTTAAAACGTTTATGTATGTTAAGGTATGAAGAGTTGCATTGTGATATTATGAAAAAAGCGCAAACTACATCAGGAAACCCCAAATTCAAGTCTAAGAATTGTCACTTTCCAGTTGTATAACCTAAGGCTAACCACTTTATCAGTACAACCTCAGTATATCCTTCAGTAAAATTGGAAAGGTGATACTCTACTTCTTTTACGGAATTATTGAAAATAAATGAGGTAATACGTGTGGAAATGTTCTATAGGAACATGCGTATTTAGACATTTGTCTTTATTTTCTGTCAGTTCAATTTTGTGGGCAAAATCCTTGGACCACAAGGGAATACAATCAAAAGACTGCAAGAAGAGACTGGCGCAAAGATTTCTGTGTTGGGAAAGGGCTCAATGAGAGACAAAGCCAAGGTAAGCTCGCACTAGTGAGACAAGAAGACACCCTAATGCCTTCCAGTAGCCCAGAGTCCAGTATGGGTGCCTTATGGAAGTTGGCACTTGTGTACGTATTGAAGGTACCCTGCTATTTGTTTTCTTTTTATCTTTGACTATGTAGTAATGAAGACAGCAGTAGAAACATAAGCATTAGTAAGCTTATCTGTGAAAACTTGAAAGGGGAGCTGGATGAAGTAAAACTCACTCAAACTAAAGATACTAAAATCTGAATAGCACATTCCCAGAAACATTTCCAGTAAAAGTGAGAGCAGGGAGTTCCCTGTGGCACAGTGGGTTAAGGATCTGGTGTTGTCACTCTAGTGGTTCAGGTTTGATCCCTGGCCCAGGAACTTCCACACACTGTAGGCATGGCCAAAAAAAGTGAGAGCAATAGTGTGAGTGCAGGTTGAACCTGAGGATTAGTTGGCTGGTATGTTTTATAGCCAGCTGGACTATGAGCCCACTAAAAGAAGGTATGAGTTCCCAGTAAAAGGAACCTTGAGTAATCGTCACTGACAGCAGAACCTAATGCTTATTTTTTTCCATGCCATAGCCGTATTCTTTGTACCCTTTGTTAAGTGCTGAGAAACTTTTCACCAAAACAAAGTCTTAGCCTTCCAGAGTCAGCTTTTCAGAAGAGACATACTTACTACAGCCTAACACTTAGTCTTTCAGGCTTCCTTTCTTTTTGTTTTGTTTTGGCTTTTTTGTCTTTTTTGTCCTTTTTAGGGCCTCACCTGAGATATATGGAGGTTCCCAGGCTAGGGGTCCAATCAGAGCTGTTGCTGCCAGCCTACGCCAGAGCCACAACAACACCAGATCCGAGCCGCATCTGCAACCTACACCACAGCTCAGGCAACACCAGGTCCTTAACCCACTAAGCAAGGCCAGGGATCAAACCCACAACCTCATGGTTCCCAGTCAGATTTGTTTCCACTGCGCCACGACAGGAACTCCAAGGTTTCCTTTTTTATGCAGTCTAATTGATGAATATGATTTTCTCAGTCTCTCTTCTTTTGTCCACTCATATTTCTCAGTAGATGAATATGCTTAGGACTGAAGTATGTTATTCTAGCTATTGAGATTTTCTCCTCTCTATCCTGACTTCTTTCCTTCCCTAGAACTTCCCAGACCTATAAGCAGATAAGAAGAGCTCTACCTAGGATTTAAAAGCAAGTGCTTGGCAATAAATGAATGAATGGATGAATGCTTGGCAAACAGCTATTATCTGAATGGAGTCTGGAATTAAGTCTGTCTCTTTAACTTTCTATACCTTCTAATAAGAGCACCAGTGAGTGTACCAGGGATTCAAAACAATAGTTAACTTTTAGCAGCAGACCAATTGCAGGTTTCACAGGCTGTGTAAATTACTTTTCTCCAGAATTTGTTTTACCATTTTCTTTCTGTTTTTTTCAGGTGTTGGGGTCATTTCTTACCATCTCTTTCACCTAGAGGTAAAGGTGTCATTTTTCTCCCTAGTCCAAGTGATGTGGTGTTTTTGTGCTTTTTTTTTTTTCTGTAGGAGGAAGAGCTGCGCAAAGGTGGAGACCCCAAATATGCCCACTTGAATATGGATCTGCATGTCTTCATTGAAGTCTTTGGACCCCCATGTGAGGCTTATGCTCTTATGGCCCATGCTATGGAGGAAGTCAAGAAATTTCTAGTACCAGTAAGGAAATCCATATCCTGTATCTTTTGAGCAAGGGAAAACTGGGATCTTATGCTGTTACTGAGGCAGGGGTTCTTAACCAGGGTCTCTGCATAACCTAATATTCCATACCAAATTGTGCGTTTATATTCATTTTTCTGAGGTGATCCATTACTTGCACCTAGTTCTCAAAACACTGCACACCAAGCCACTCTGCTGCTCCTTGTCTAATGTGGTTTTAATTTTATACCAGTATGCTTTGTCAGTATCTTGGGTCCACAGTGTATATGGCATTCCAACATAGTTAAAGCTTTAACAAGGTCTTTGCTGAGTTAAATATTTTGGTACTAGTGTGGAGCCAGGAGTTTATGATAGGAAAATGACTAAAATGGTCATAGCCCCCTGCTCTTAAAGGGGTTTATATTCTAGACTCTAGAGAATCTGGATGACAACAGCAAGCTTCTAGTGTTAATGGATTAAATTCTGACCTGGGTGCATTCAGGGCTTTCTCTCTTTGGAAGAGTTTACTCAAATAGTTTTGATTTGAAAGAGGCATGATTGTTGCAGACTTAACTCTTGATGATATTAAACAAGCTTGGCATACAGCTACTTTCAGGATGTAACTAAGGCCCAGAATTAACATACTACTTACTGTTAAGTATTTAATAACCAAGGATGAATCTGGAACCTTAGGAAGCATTTGGAATACTATTCAGCTGGAATTGAGTAAGCATCATTGGTTCATCACTATGACGAGGTGATTGGTTTTCTTGTATATGCAAAATGAGGGAGTCGAACTGTGTCAGAAGATATGAGAATTGGTAGAGCAAAAATTTATAGACAATGTGTATTTATCATGCTGAGCTCCAAGGATTGCAGCACTGTCTCAAATAACTCAGCAGTTGCTTTGCTTCTAAGTACTTTGTTGTCCTTAAAATGTTCAGCATGAAACAGCCAATTTAAAACATCCTATAGAAAAACTCAGAGCTAGTAAATTTTCTCTTCAGGGGATTCTTTTTATTTTTTGAGGTGTGTATTGAAACATCCTGAGACGTCCATTTTCTGAAGGACGGCAGGGGAATGCTCATTTCCTCTTAATTGTTAGTCTCAGCATATTTCTCTAAAGGGATAGGTTTACAAGGCTTCCATGTAAGTGGATCTTCAAAAAAGAAGCCTGCCAGAGAGATCTTGGTCTCCTCAGTGTTGATGTGGCAGTTTGAAGAATCTGAGCAAATGGCCCGTCATTGGTCACTTGGTTCTCCAGTATGAGTCTCAAGCCGCACTAATGTGTAAGGTAGGAGAAGAGTTGAGGGAGGGCATCTCTCTGTGATGACTAGAATCTTCTATTCTTGAAGCTGTGGGATATATGAATGACTCTCATCAGGAAATATGTGAAAAGATTTGCAAATGGCATTTGACTCAATTCTTCCCTCTTGTGAAGAAAAAAAGTGAGCCTGTTTTTGCGTCCATGACCAGAGCCCTTCGTTTTCCCCTTAGAACCATTAACTGTACCAGAGAGGCTTCCTGGTACAGTAGGAAGAGCACTGGACTGGGAGCTTTATCTGCATCATCTTGGACAAGTTATTATTTCACTTTTCTGAGCCTCAGGTTCCTTGTTCATCCCAAACATTTGTTAAGTATCTGGTAGGTGCCTAATACTATGCGTGGGTCTGAAGTTACAAAAATGGCTCTTGAAGAGCTCACAACCTAATGAGAAAGACAACTCTAAAATGATGTGGTAAGTTCTTAGGTAGAGAAAATTACATGGTGCTCTGGGAAAAAAGGAGGGAGTGAGGGGTTGACATCAAGAGAAAGTTTTTTGAAAGAGATGAATCTAATATAATATTTTAGATTAAATCTTGTAGGAGAGTCCCTCAGGTAGACAAAAAAGGCAATAATGTAGTCTAGTGATTCAAAGCCTAGATTTTGGAGATCGGTATTCCTGAATTCACGTGTAGAAGCTGCCACTTACTAGCTCTATGTCCTTAGGCTGATTGTTTTTTGCTCCCTAAATCTGTTTTCCCAAATGTAAAATGGGAAGATCTGCCTACTTCATGGTTATTTTAAAGATTACTGAAAACATTATGTAAGATTTCTTATATGGTGCCCAGTCATAGAGCTTAATTAATGGTAGTGGCTTTTATTATTCTAGGAAGAGAAAACCATTTGCAGGAATGGATGTGTAAGAGTATGCCATGTTCTGAACTCCGCGTTGTTCAGCCTGGCTTAAAAGGAGGTTATTCATGGAGAGAGGATGGAAGTGAACTGGAGAGCTAGGCAGGGACCACATCATGAAGAGCTTCATCGGAATAATGAGGGGTCTGCCATCAAGACTTTCCTCAGAAAGGTGATAGGTAGCGTGCTGCTTGACTTCAGAGAATGACCTGAGATGTCATCTGGGCCTTTCACAGTTGTTCTTAGTATCCAAGGCTCATATGGGCAAGATGACTTCTCAGCAGGAGGTAGAGATGTTGCAGCACACCCCTTCTCATTATCTTTTATCCACAGGATATGATGGATGATATCTGCCAGGAGCAGTTTCTAGAGCTTTCCTACTTGAATGGAGTACCAGAGCCCTCTCGCGGACGTGGGGTGCCAGTGAGAGGCCGAGGAGCTGCACCTCCTCCTCCACCTGTTCCCAGGTATAAACTGTTTTGGGTTTGGTTTTTGGTTTTTTTTTTTTTAATGCTTTCATTATTTTTCCCTTTTTTTTGTTTTTGCTTTTTTAGGGCCAAAGGTGTGGCACATGGAAGTTCCCAGGCTAGGGGTTGAATCAGAGCTACAGCTGCCGGCCTGCACCACAGCCACAGCAATGCTGGATCCACAACTCACAGCAACAACAGATCCTTAACCCACTGAGTGAGGCCAAGGATCAAACCTGGATCCTCATGGATACTAGTCTGATTCATTTCCACTGTGCCACAGTGGGAGCTTGCTACCATCTCTTTCTTACTGGTGCTCTTATCTCCAACTTAGAAGGGGTTTCAGGATTGGTATATTGCATCAAGAGTGGAGTTTTAGATCTTGGGCACTTTGGTCATAGTCTGGTACAGCAGTCCTGCTAAAATTTTAAGTTTGTTACTTTTGAACAGTTTCAACATTTTTTCCTTTTTTTTTTTGTTCCTTTTCTTTTTTCTCCCCCTTTTTTTCCTTACTTCCTGTCTTTCTTTTTTTAATTTTTCTTTTTTTTAAATGGCTGCAGCAGTAGCATATGGAAGTTCCCAGGCCTAGGGATTGAATCAGAGCTGCAGCTGCCAGCCTGTGCCACAGCTACGGCCACACTGGATCCAAGCCACATCTGTAACCTACAGTGCAGCTTATGGCAACACCATATCCTTAACCCACTGAGTGAGGCCAGGGATCAAACCTGTATCCTTATAGACATTAGGTCCTTAACCCACTGAGCTACAGTGGGAACTCCAGTTCTAGCATCTTTAAATGGTCTCTGACTTTAGAACATAACATATTGTGACTGACCTTTATGAACTGTTCAGACTCTCCCAGGCAGTCCACTGATGAGACATTAACAGGTCCACCATGGGACTGGGGAGTCTTCCAGTATGGATCTTTTTCCCATTCACACACTCCTCTGTGTTTTAATAATAGTCTAAAGCATCGTAAAATCTCCTACCTAGCTTTAGAATTTGTAAACAAATCTGAACATGAAAGTAGCCTATCTATAAAAATTTCTATTTAAAATAAACTTTCTTGGAGTTCCCTTCGTGGCTCAGCAGTTATAGAACCTGACTAGGATCCATGAGGATGTGGGTTTGATCCCTGGCCTCACTCAGTGAGTTAAGGATCTGGCATTGCCTTGAGCTGTGGTGTAGGTCGCAGACCTGGCTCGGATCTGACGTTGCTGTGGCTGTGGCATAGTCCAGCATCTGCAGCTCCAATTCAGTCCCTAGCCTGGGAACTTCCATATGCCACAAGTGCAGCCCTAAAAAGCAAAAAAATAAAATAAACTGTCTTCTTTGCAGGGGCCGGGGTGTTGGACCACCTCGGGGGGCTTTAGTGCGTGGTACACCAGTAAGAGGAGCCATCACCAGAGGTGCCACTGTGACTCGAGGAGTGCCACCCCCACCTACTGTGAGGGGTGCTCCAGCACCAAGAGCACGGACAGCAGGCATCCAGAGAATACCTTTGCCTCCACCCCCTGCACCAGAAACTTATGAAGAATATGTAAGAAGTTTGGACATTTGTGCAATTTCCCCAGTACCTAACAGGTTGCCAAAGGAAGCAAATGATAGGAACTGCCTGTAAAATTTGAAATCTGCCCTCTTTTCTTGCAGTGAATGTTAAACTATGAGAAAATTTTTCCATTTTAAGCATGGTTTACTGTATGTGTATAGATTAAACAGGAAATAAGCTGTGCTTGATAATATGGTGTTTTACTGAAGGGTCTCCCACTACAGTTATTGATTATGCTGAAGTTCAGCCTTGTACCTTTATTTCCTTCCCACACTAGAACGGTTGGTTTTGTTTTTTTGTTTTTTTATTTGGTTGGTTTTGTTTCAAAAAAGAGCCCTTTCTTGACTATTCTGTAACGTGTGTTAACATTTTGGAGGGAAATTCCATGTCTGTTAATCTAGAAGCCTACCATACTCCCATGGGGTATAGTTACCTTACCTACTTTCTGTGATTCTGACTTTCTATTTTATTTTATTTGTTCTAGGGATATGATGATACATACGCAGAACAGAGTTATGAAGGCTACGAAGGCTATTACAGCCAGAGCCAAGGGTGAGTCAGGCAATAGGAGTGTTAACTTCATGTCCTTGGGATGGATGGGGGAGTTGGAGGAACTGAGAGATTTAGGCAGCACAAATCTCAGGAGCTCACCTTTTGAGGGTATCTCTTCCACCTTTGATATCTATGGGGCACACATTTGAATCTGCAAATTTGAATAACTGAATCTTAAATTATAGTGTAGAATATGGGGTTGGCATATGAAAAATTCCCTAACTGTGATTACATAGAAACAAAGGGAAAATGCCTTAAAATTATTTTGATTTGTTATTTTAAAATGTTACAGCTGCGGAGTTCCCGCTATGGCATAACGGGATTGATGGTGTCTTGGGAGCGATGGGATGCAGGTTCAATCCCATCTGGCACAGTGGGTTAAGGATCCAGCGTTACCACAGCTGTGACTTAGGTCACGACTATGACTTGGATCTGATTCCCTGGCCCCAAAATTCTGTATGCCTCAGGGTGGCCAAAAAAGAAAAAAAACAAACCAAGAAAATCACAGCCACATTAAAGTTGCATAAAAGTCTAAAAGGAAACTAGAATCTTACTACAGTAACTTACGTTCTTTTCTCATCTTTTTTTTTTTTTTTTTTTTTGCGGGGAGAGGCACACTTGTGGCGTGCAGAAGTTTCCGGGCCAGGGATCAAACCTGCACCACAGCAGCAAGCCGAGCCACTGCAGTGTTAACCCTCTGTGCCACATGGGAACTCCTCTACTCTTTAGTTAAAAAACAGTTGTGTTTGTATGTATGTGTATCTTAACTGAGGTTGCTTGAAAAGGCCTCTCATAATTCTACTGTGAGGACAAAACGGTTCTCTTCATCTCAGTTTATTCTCTTCTAGTGAGCCCTGTGAATACATGTGTATGTACACTGTGGTTAAGATAGTCAGTTTTGGATTGAGCTTTTTCACTTTAAATGTTCACTGTTCATTTTTCTTTGCTATAGTTGTCACAGTTGTTTTGTTTTGAGTACCTAGCATATACATGTTTTGGAAATATTTTGTGGTTTGGAGATGGGGTAAAATGAGTGCTTTTTTTTGGTATCATACACAGTAAAATAACTAAAATATGGAAGTAGTTGGGAGAAAAGTGAAACAAACATAGCTGCTATATAGCTCTAACACTCTGTCTTTGGCTTTCAGGGACTCAGAATATTATGACTATGGACATGGGGAGGTTCAAGATTCTTATGAAGCATATGGTATGTCTTAATATTTCTGTGGTGGGACAAAATGTGCAAGTAAGTGCCCGGGAGAATGCTGGTGACTGGATTTGGGGGGATCAGACAGTGACACACCTAAGGAGAAAACCTCTACTACAAGGCCAACATGTTCGTAAAAGTGACAATCAGAGTCCTGCTCTTAAAATTGTGTGGTATGGTAGAAAGAGGGACTATTGAAAAGAGATGGGGTGTGCACTCTTACTCTTGGAAGGCTAAGCAGGTGTCCTAAGCTAGGGCTTAGATTCAGCTTGGTGTGGTTCGAGCAACAGGCTTTTAAACTGATGCTGATTTTTTGTTTTTTTGGGTTTTTTTTTTACTATTTTAGACTGAGAGATGGCTAGGCCTGAGTTATACTGCTGGGCCTTTGCTGCTGATACCTAGGCTCCATTGGTGGCTAATAATTTAATCATACCCAGCTCTTCTTCCCTACCTCATTTTTAAAAACAATTTTGGATCTTATCATAAAGAATTTCATTATGGGAGTTCCCATTGTGGTTCAGCAGGTTAAAGATCTGACATCTCTCTGAGGATGCAGTTTCAATCCCTGGCCTCGCTCAGTGGGTTAAGGGTCTGGTGTTGCCACAAACTGCAGCATAGGTTAACTCCTAGCCTGGGAACACCACTGGTGTGGCCGTAAAGGAAAAAAAAAAAAAAAAGGAATCTCAAGAGTAGAGGAAATGGTAGCTGAAAGGAACCTAGATGGCAAGAGCAGGTTTGGTGCAGGAACAGTGCCTGTTAGATTAGGAACTGTGGGGCTAGAGCGAGTTCAGGGCAGTACTGGCACCAAGCTCCTTACTGTCATGGAGACATCGCAAGTTAGTCCTTGATCCTAAGAGACCTATAGATGCTGGAATGGCAGCAGGACTAAACTGCCATCCTTGAGGTTTGGTTGAAAACACATTGCTCAGGAGTATCCTCAGCAGCCAATTACGGCCCCACCTTAATAGGCCCCAGCGGGAGTGCCATGCGGCAGTAGACGCAAAGAGAGCAGCCTTTTATTTGCATGTTTGTTTGTTTGTTTTTGCTTTTTAGGGCCACGCATGCAGCATATGGAAGTTTCCAGGCTAGAGGTCGAATCTGAGCTGCAGCCTCTGGCCTATGCTACAGCCACAGCAATTCGGGGTTTGAGCCACATCTTCGACCTACACCACAGCTCATGGCAATGCCGGTTACTTAGATATTTAACCCACTATGTGAGGCCAGGGTTTGAACCTGCATCCTCATGGATACTAGTTGGATTCGTTACCACTGAGCCACAGTAAGAACTCCAGAGAGTAGCCTTTTCAATGTGAGGTGTTTTCCAGCAAACCTGAGGGAAGTCCAGAGTCCTTGGCAAGGGATTCAGCAATTGACAGTTTACCTTAAGATATTGATAGTTTTCCTTAACCCCTAACTGAAAATGGAGAACCTCTTAAGGCTTCCCACAGACAGACTCCTCAACTCCTCAGCACAGTATATAGTAGCCAGTCAGCTGCTTGCCCAGGGAAACAGTTTTTACCAGTTCTAGCAAAATGGTACTGGACAGCTGCCATCAGTAACACTGTACCGCTCTATTCATATGCCATCATTTAGAAGGGTATGATTGCCCCAGGGTATGTCCGTTCATCAGTGAGACAGCACAATGGGGCCTCTGTGTGTGCCAAGCTACTCTTTGTGCTCTGGGTGTGATGTTGCCACAGTTAGTCTGTTCTGATTTCTGTCTTTATAAACAGAATTAGAAAAATAAACTATCTTACTGGTACCCAGAAGTCACTTGGAAAGTGATGGATATAGCTATTGTACTAGAGGTAGAAATGGGCTTAGAGTTTTGTGCAACTTTACATCCATATAGGGGTTTTAGACCTACAGTTATGGAAGCAGATGTTTGTGAGTACAAGCAGCTAGAGAAATACTGGCATGGGTGAAGTCTTGGAGTGAATGGGAAGAATAAGCTTATAAACACAACTCATGTTCATAAGAGGTCAGCTCTAGGAGTAAATGGTCATCTCTTTTAGGCTTTTCCATGTCACAAAGGAAAGGGATATTAGTCACATTGTTGGGTTTCTCTGGACTATTGGCATAAAAAGAGGAGATAATAAATTCTCCTAATGAGTGCTATTAACACATTTGATTGTACTTCTGACCACCAGAGCAGTGGACCAGCTGTACAAGTGGAGGTCTCTTGAAATGTGGCCCTGGCTTGCTCTTCCAAAGGAGCCAAAGGACACTTCTCCACAGGGAAGTCTAACTTGCTGCTGCGTAGAAAGGGAGCTTCCAATCTGAAAGACTTCCAAAATTGTCACCTTACTTGAGTCTGTCTGCAAAATGGCTTTGAAAAGAGGAAAGGGCATTGCAGAGCCAATGAGATTGATTTCCTCACTGTCTCAAGCAGGGTGTTGAGTTTATCCAGGTTTGGGGGCTGGATATGTTGCCTGTGGAGAGCTTCTTCCCTGGAGATCACTCCAAACCTTTCCTAAACTATTTCCTCTGTCCATCACTCAAAACCGCCCTACAGTTGGGAAATTGCCTAAGCCGTACAGTGGGGACCAAGCAGAGTGAAAAATAAGGACACCAGGGAGGTGGCAAGACATTAGAAGCGAAACAGTGTTTTGGGTGACCTTTCATCAGATAACCTACCCCTGCTTATCCCAAAATGCCATTGGCACATAGTTTACAAACTGTTATTGCTTTCCCCACAGGCCAAGATGACTGGAATGGGACCAGGCCATCGCTGAAGGCCCCTCCAGCTAGGCCGGTGAAGGGAGCATACAGAGAGCATCCATATGGACGTTATTAAAAACAAACTTGAGGGGAAAATATCAATTATGAGCAAAGTTGTTACTGATTTCTTGTATCTCCCAGGATTCCTGTTGCTTTACCCACAACAGACAAGTAATTGTCTAAGTGTTTTTCTTCGTGGTCCCCTTCTTCTCCCCACCTTACTCCATTCTTAACTCTGCATTCTGGCTTCTGTATGTAGTATTTTAAAATGAGTTAAAATAGATTTAGGAATATCGAATTAATTTTTTAAGTGTGTAGATGCTTTTTTCTTTGTTGTTTAAATATAAACAAATGTACCTTTTATAATAAAAAAAAAGTTGAGTAAAAAAAAAACCACAAACCTGTTAGTTTCAAAAGTGACATTGCTTGCTTAAAGGTTCTGAAGTTAAGGCTTGTTAACTTTCTCTTAGTTTTGATTTGAGGCATCCCGTAAAGTTGTAGTTGCAGAATCCCAAACTAGGCTACATTTCAAAATTCAGGGCTGTTTAAGATTTAAAATCACAAACGTTAACGGCAGTAGGTGCCACCATGTAAAAGTGAGCTCAGACGTCTCTAAAAATGTTTTCCTTTAAAAGCACATGGCGGTTGAATCTTAAGGTTAAATTTTAATATGAAAGATCCTCATGAATTAAATAGTTGATGCAATTTTTAACGTTAATTGATTTAAAAAAAAACAACAGCAAAATTAGGTTTGTAAAACTGACTTTTTCATTATGTGGGTTTTGAAATCTAGCCCCAGACATACAGTGTTGAGAGATACTTAGTGGGAAGTAGGTTTTGAAGAGGTTGATTCGGGGAGAGGGGCTGGCCACCTGCATTGAATTTGTTGCAGAACTTTTTAGTCACGAACAACCTTTCAGTAATGTACTAATAATTAAAATTTCAGTATTTAAAAAGACAAAAGTATTTTGTCCATCTGAGATTCTGCACTCCTTGAAAAGCTCACTTGGACACTGAGGCCAAAAGCTGATGATTTTCTTAAGTTGACGGTTGTCAATATTGAACTGTTCCCAAAGTAGTTAGTCAAGTATGTCTCAACACTAGCATGATATAAAAAGGGACACTGCAGCTGAATGAAAAAGGAATCAAAATCCACTTTGTACATAAGTTAAAGTCCTAATTGGATTTGTACCGTCCTCCCATTTTGTTCTTGGAAGATTAAATGCTACATGTGTAAGTCTGCCTAAATAGGTAGCTTAAACTTATGTCAAAATGTCTGCAGCAGTTTGTCAATAAAGTTTAGTCCTTTTTTAATCAAAGTAAATGTGATGAATTGTCATTTTTTTTGGGTGGACAATAAAATAATTTTCTCTTTCAAATAAACTTAAATTAACTCTAAAGTTAATGGGCTTGTTAAAAGTTGGAGACATTCTTAAAAGTGGTGGGGGGGATTTTATTTTAAGTTTACCAAAAAAAGTTTATGAGTTGTTAAGTTTTAGTTTAAAAATAACCAAAGCTTTTTCACCCCCTGGAAGTTGTTGAAAGCAGTTTTATGCAATCCTATCACAAGCTCTAATTTCTGGAGAGAAGAATTTAACTAAACTGAAAATTGGATTGGTTCCCACACATAGGCCTCAATAATTAAAGTGCCAGCCACCCTAGTTTGCACCTCCTATAGAGCCCCTAGGTGACCCTAAGAGTTTCACCAAATAATCTCTGTGAGCTTGGAAAGGGATAGCACTTGCCTTTAGAGATGTCAATTCAGCAAACCCTGGGTGCCCTTAAGGGGTTCCCTTCCAATCCCAGAAATGCTATTAAGTCACCTGGACTGGGGCAGGATCTGGCATGATAGCCTGGCTTTGAACCTCCCTCCTGAAAGACCAAGAGAGGAAGTGATGGAATTGGTTGACCCAGTTTCCACTCCTCTATGTTAATTCTCAGAGTTCTCATGCCTTCCCTAAGGGAGCCACGTAAACTGCTCGGGGGTGAAAAATACTCTTGTATGAAGTGCCAAGCTGCCTGCAGCAGTGCATGATGGACATTTTTTTTCTTTTTAAAACACACCAACAAAAAATGTATTTGTAGATTGTGATAAAGTGTAAATAACTGAATTTTCAACCATGGTTTGAAGTCAGCTTTCAGGGCATTATGTCTTGTTTTGATGAAAAGAGATCACTCTATACCCCCCTTTTTAAAGGAAAATTATCGCAAGAGAATCAGGATGTGTAAAGCTAACATGCATCGCAAAAAACCAAAGGTAACCTAAATGTCTGATTTTAATAGCACATATTTCTCTTTTACATAAACTGTGACAGCAACTTGCATAAACAATTCTGTAGCTGTTAATTTTAATGTTAAAATTTTGCAAAACTTGTTTAATAAAAATAGCTGTAAAAAGAAAAACCATATGCTGCCGCATAAATTAGCCATAACTCTTAATAATCCTGCCCATCACAAGTGAACTGTAATGTAACCTGGGCACAAAGTCTGACATCTTAAATGACACATTGTAAAATTTCAATGACTGTAGTTTAGACCTGCTGCTCCCCAAAGTAAAGCTTTCTGCTCAGCTATTTTAAAATGTACAAGGATGAGCCCCTATAGGTCCCCATATTGATATTCACAATGAGACATTACTTAAAAATTCTTTAAAGTTGCATGTTTCTCTCCTGTAATGTGTAAACTGCATGCAGGATCTCTATCTTTTATTTTGTATGTCTTTTGAACTTCCTCTTTAAAAGACTGATCTCCTACTTCTCCATTTTCAGGTGATTGAAAACTCCCAAGGAATTTCCTGGAGTAGAATGGGTAGTGAAGACCCATGTCAGGTATGTTAAGGTGGCTTTCTATTAAGGACAAGGGACTTTTATCCTAACTGTAAAACAGTTTTGCCAGAAGGTGGCCTGGGAGGTGATAAATGGGTGAATCTTGCTTGTATGTCGTTGTACCATGTTTACAGTAGGGCCGTGCTTTTATATTTTATAGTTCATAGTGAGTTTACTTCTGATGACTAGGTAGTGTCAGCTTGAATCTATTGACTCGGACTCTGTTCTCTCAGTGACATGAGGTGGTAGTGTTTCATTTGGAGTTCATTGGTTATAAGCTACAAAGTGACTGTCTAGTATAAATAAAAGAATTTACTAGGAGTTCCCGTTGTGGCTCAGTGGGCTAAGAACCCAACTGGTATCCATGAGGATGCACATTCGATCCCTGGCCTCGCTCAGTGGGTTAAAGATCTGCTGTTGCCACAAGCTGTAGTGTAGGTCACAGATGAGGTTCAGATCCAGCAACACCTTGGCTGTGGTGTTGGTCAGCAGCTGCAGCTCTGATTTGACCCGTAGCCCAGGATCTTCCATGTGCCGCATGTGCTGTCCTAAAAACAAAAAAAGCAAGAAAGAAAAGAAAAAGGGAATTTATTGGAAGGATATTAGGGGCCCACAGATTTAGCATGAAGGCTAGAAAATCTGGGCTTGGGAACCAGAGTAGTTGCAGCAAACCGAGACAGTAGTAGTAGACCACAGGAGTGGTCCTAAAGCTGGGGTTAGCTGCTCAGGCACTGTTGCTGGAATGAGTACATTCTAGTCATGTTTGGTTTCTTTCTTCTTCTGCTCAAGATTGAAGTTCTAGGGAGGCAGTATCGTCCTGGATCAGCTTGAAGTCACATGCCCATACTTTACCAACATGCAGTAAGAAAAATTCCTCAAAAGGAAGTCAGAGCATTTTTAGGAAAGGGAAATAAATGCTGGGCAACCAAAAAACAATTATTCAGCAATATCCATATTTTAGTTTACAGAAGTAACAAAGACTTAATAAGGTTAAGTGGCTTCCCAAGGTCACATAATTAGTATGGCTAGTAATCAAGCCCAAGTTTGTGTGGCCAGAACCTAACGTCTTCAACTCTCATACTGCTTTTCATCTAAGGTAGGAGTATTTCTCACACTGAAGAGACACCTGGCTAGGGACATTGTGGTGTAGTAGAAAGAGCATGGAACCTGACAAACCCGTTTCTTGTTTAGTGAGCTAGGACACATCACTTATCTCCACATCGGGAAAGGAAGATTGTGATAACGTATACCTTATAGTCGCAAACGGAAGGAGTTCTATATATGTAAGGCCAACCAGTTAGTTCTGTGTCCTATACTTAGTAAGTATTAGTGTACTTTTCCTAAGAAAGTTTAACCTCTTGGTTTGGGTAGCTGGGGGCTCTGACAAATGAGTGAGCCTTCCTGTTGCTTGAAGTCATCGGGGAACTAACTGGATTTTTCCTCTGCCCCTGAGTAAGTTATTAGGATTACGAGGGCACTGGGGAGAAAGGATCCAACTAGGTAAGCCAAAGGTATTGAGCCTTTGACAGTGAAATTTGCCTTCTTGGAGATAATTTCTTCCAAACCTGCCTCTCAGCCAGAAGCCTCTGAGATGCGGAGGTTTTAAGGAGGTCCATGTGTATTGAACATGGTCCTTGGCATCCAGAATGTCCTAAGTTTGATACTGGTCACATGAATGGCTAGGAAATTTTAGGGGTAAGTGCCCAAAGGCAGAGAATTTTGTCTCTTTTCCAGAATAGTCTTAAGAACAGAATTTGAGGACACTGCTTTCTTCAATTTGGCCTGTAAATCTGTGCTTGGAAAGATAGGTTCCATGGTTGACAGGCATAGGCCTCCTAGTGGTCTGCTTATTATGGGTATGCAGCTCAGTCAGTCGGTCCCAGTGTTTTCTACAGCTTTCTGTCACTACCTCTGAATCTTTATTCCAATTCTAAAAGCTTTAGAGCCAGGCAGGATTGAGGACCTGTCCTGGCTTTACCTCATGATAGCCTTTGTTTTTGTTTTGACAAAAACAAAAATCCTTACCCCCCCCCCCCACTGTGTCTCATTTCTTTATCATCAAATGGAGTTGGTAATAGTAAACACTTACCACTTTGTGCATCATAATATCTTAAAGCAGTTAATAAAGATTACCTCATTTGGTTCTCTCTACCTTTTTCTTTTTTAATTGAGATAAAATTCACGAAACAGGAGTTCCCATCATTACTCATCAGGTTATGAACCAGACTGGTACCCATGAGGACATGTGTTCAGTCCCTGGCCTCATTCTGTGGGTTAAGGATCCGGCATTGCTGTGAGCTCTGGTGTAGGTTGCAGACGTGGCTTGGATCCTGTGTGGCTGTGGCCAGCAGCTGCAGCTCCAGTTCGACTCCTAGCCTGGGAACTTCCATATGCTGCAGGTGCAGCCCTAAAAAGCAAAACAAACCAAAGCAAAACAAAGCAAAAATTCATGAAACATAAAATTTATCATTTCAGTCATTGTAAAGTGATTGAAAATATTCACAATGCTATGTGGCCATTATTGCTGTTTAATTCCAGAAAAACTGTTACTTCCAAAGAAATTTGTATATGTTAGTAGCCACTCTCAATTCCCCTCTTTCCCACCAATCAGCTTTCTGTTTCTATGGATTTTCTCTGTTCTGGACGTTTCATATAAACGGAACCATATCATATGTACCTTTTGTGATTGGCTTCTTTGACTTTGCAGAATGCTTTCAAGGTTCATACATGTTATAGTATATATCAGTACTTCCTACTAATAATGGGAAATGTATTACTTAGAAAAGCAGCCCATTTCATTTAGGACAGCTCCATGTATTAGAAGTTTCCTTTCATTTTGAATGAGTCACTCTACTAACTTACACTGATTCTACTTTGGACCTCTGAAAGACTATCCTTTCAAGTATTTGAAGATCATTTAAATTCATTTTTCTTTCCCAGCTCAAAAAGTTACTTGTTAGGAGTTCCCATCCTGGCTCAGTGGAAACGAATCCGATTAGGAACCATGAGATTGAGGGTTCAGTCCCTGGCCTCACTCAGTGGGTTAAGGATCCAGCGTTGCCATGAGCTGTGGTGTAGTTTGCAGACGTGTTTCGGGTCTGGCATTGCTATGGCTGTGGTGTAGGCCAGCAGCTGTAGCTCCAATTAGACCCCTAGCCTAGGAACCTTCATAAGCCATGGGTGCAGCCCTAAAAAGCAGAAAATAAAAAATAAATAAAAGTTACTTGTTAGACTTACTAGATCTGATTTTCAATAAAACTAGGAATTTGGATTTTATATACCCCAATTTAATGTTTGCTCAGATTTGTGTCAGTCCCTGTAAAACATCTGCTACAAGCCAAATGCTGCCCTTAGGCTGCCAGTTTGCAGCTTCTGGTTAGCTTCTACTAATACAAATTAAAAATATTAGAATTATTGGAGTTCCTGTTATGGCACAGCGGAAACAAATCCAACTAGGAACCATGAGGTTGCAGATTCAATCCCTGGCCTTGCTCAGGGGGTTAAGAATCTGGCGTTGCCATGAGCTGTGGTGTAGGTCACAGACAAGGCTCAGATCTGGTGTTGCTCTGGCTGTGGCATAGGCTGGCAGCTATAGCTCCAATTCCACCCCTAGCCTGGGAACCTCCATATGCCAGGGTGCCCCTAAAAAGCCAAAAATAATAATAATAATAACCTTAGAATTATTGAGATATAATTCATATGCTGTACTCTTTAACCATTTGAAGTGTACAGTTCTGTGGTTTTCCGTCTATGGAGTTGTACAAGTCATCACAATCAACTTCAGAATGTGTTTATCACCCCAGAAAGAAATTCCTTGCACATTAACCTGTCTACCCACAATCCGCTTACCCTTTCTAGCTCTAAGCAGCCATTAGTCTCCTTTCTGTCTCCATCAACTTGCCTATTCTGGACATTTCATAAAATGAAATTACATAATATGTGATCTTTTATGACCGCCTCCTTTCACTTACCATAATGTTTTCAAGCCTCATCTGTGTTGTAGCATGTTGTCAGTATGTCCTTCTGTCAGATACTATTTCATTGTATGCATATACCACAATTTTATTTATCATTTACCCGTTGACATTTGAGTTGTTTGGCTTTTTTGGCTCTTCTGTGAACATTCATGTACACATTTTTGTGTGGACATACGTTTTTTATTTCTTGGACATATATACCAAGGAGAGGAATTACCAGGTCACGTGACAACTCCATTTAACTTTCTGAGAAACTGCCAAACTGTTTACACAGAGGTTGCACCATTCCCACTGGCAATGTGTGAAGTTTCTAATTTCTTTATATCTTCACCAGCACTTGTTATTTTCTTTTTATTATAGCCATACTGCTAGGTGTGAATTGGTATTTAATTTTCATTTTGATTTGCATTTCCCCAATGACTTATGTTGAGCATGTTTTCATGTGCTTATCCACCATTTATATATCGTCTTTGGAGAAATGTTTACTTAAATCTTTTGTTAGTTTTTAAATTGAACTGTCTGTCGTTTTGTTTGTTTTGTCTTTTTAGGGCCAAACCTGTGACCGGTGGAGGTTCCCAGACTAGGGGTCGAATAGGATCTGTAGCCACCAGCCTGTGCCACAGCAACTCCAGATCCAAGCTGCGTCTTCAATCTACACCACAGCTCATGGCAACGCCACATCCTTAACCCACTCTGCAAGGCAAAGGATCAAACCTGAATCCTCATGGATGCTAGTCAGATTCATTTCCACTGAGCCAGGACAGGAACTCCCGGTTTATTATTGAATTATAAATTCTTTAAATATTTTTATGCTAGACCCTAATTAGACATGGTTTGCAAGTATTTTCTCCCATTCTGTAAGTTTTTTAATTTTCTTTGAAACACATCAGTGTTAAATTTTGATAAAGTCCAGTTTATCTTTTTTTTTCTTTGCCTGCTTGTGCTTTTGTTATCATAGGTAAGAAGCCATTGTCCCATTCAAGGTCCTGAAGTTTTATACCCATTTCTGTCCAAGAGTTTTATAGTTTTAATTCTTTTATTTAAGTCTGTGGTCCATTTTTTATTAACTTTTGGTATGGTATGAGGTGGACATTTCATAATCATTCTTTTGCATGTGAATATCCAGTTGTCTCAGCACCAGTTATTGAAAAGACTGTTCTTTCTCCATTGAATGACCTTGGCACCCAGCTCAAAAATCAGTTAATCATAGAGAGTTCCCTGGTGGCCTAGCAGTTAAGGATCCAGCTTTGTCACTACTGTGGCATGAGTTTGATCCCTGGCCCAGGAATTTTTGCATGATGTAGGCGCAGCCAAAAAAAAAAAAGGTACAATTTGAGTTCCCACTGTAGCTCAGTGGGTTAAGGATCCAGTGTTGTCTCTGTTGCTGTACAGGTTCAATCCCTGGCCTAGGAACTCCATATGCCATGGGTGTGGCCAAAAGAAAAAAAAATTCATCATAGATGTGTAGCTCTATGAAGTATTACTTAAAGTGATTAATGTGATTTTTGGCATATAGTAGCTACTCAATAATAAATAATAGCTGATTGGATTATTTGGGCATCACTAAGAGCTAAGAAGTGATGGATTTGATCCCAGGTATGGATGACTCCAAATCATGTCTGTACCCTGTGTATTATACTGCAGGCTGCTGAAGTGGGGATGAAGCTGTTCTAGCTGCCATGCCTGGCCGTATATAATTCTCCAAAGGCTGAGCCCCCTCAGAAAGTGTCCTTCTCCTACCATCAGTCTCCTTTGCTCCTCATCTCCCTCCAGGGTTTCCAGGGTGTTCTTGTCAATGACACTTCGCTGCTAAGGGAACTCTCACCCTTCCTTAGCTGGGGATATAACAGTTATTCAAACAGCCTTAGGGTTTGTCCACTCTTGCTTTCTCATCCACCACTTCCCATTCCTTGCCCCAGGCTAAGAATATATAGGTAAAGATGCATCAGCTGCTAGGGCTTTCTGAACACCAAGGATGAAAGAGACTGTGTTTTTTTTCTTTTTTCTTTCTTTCCCTTTTTTTTTTTTTTTTTTTTTGGTCTTTTAGGGCCACACCTGTGGCATTTGGAAGTTCCGAGGCTAGGGGTTGAATCGGAGCTGTAGCCACTGGCCTACACCACAGGCCACAGCAACGCCAGATCCAAGCTGAGTCTGCGACCTACACCACAGCTCATGGCAACGCCAGATCCTTAACCCACTGAGCAAGGCCAGGGATCACACCAGCATCTTCATGGATATTAGTTTCGTTAACCACTGAGCCATAACGGGAAGTCCTTGACCCTACTTTTTTAAAAGAAGACACAGAGAAAATAGCTTTGCTTGACTAAGGAAGAAGATAACTTAATTTGAATGCCTATTCTGTGTCTCTGTTTTTATAAATGAGGCAGCTGATCCCAGGAGAGGTGCAGTAATTTCCTACAGTTGCATATAGCAAGTTGTGGAGGAGGTACACATCAGCATTTTTTACACCACAGTCCATTCTCTTTGTTCAGAGCATGTTGCTTCTGTAAGATAAACATCGAATTTCATTGACACTCAGGCCATTTATTCTAAGATACATCACTAAATACTGCAGAGAAAGAAAAAATACGGCCAATTAAACTGACACAGTGTTCTGTTTTCATATGAATGTAAGATGCATCCTGATTCCAGAAATATTAAAATCTGAAGAAAAAAAAACTCACTTAGCTGCTATTGCATTTTCATCAATTCTAACATTTATTTACTATGTGTGATGCACTATCCATTTGTGACAGAGCTATTATTACCCCGTTTTTACAATTTAACAACACACATTACATAATGTAAATAGCTTTGGGACCTTAGATGAGTTACCCTCTCCAAGTCTCAGTTTCATCATCTGTTAAATGCAAGGATAATATCATTTATTTTACAACATCATTTTGAAGATCGGGTGAATTAATGCATGTAAAACATTCAACATGACATGTATTAAGTGCACAGGACATGTTAGCTATAAACAGACAAGAAGAGTAGCTTAGTGCCAATTTTGAAAAGCTACAATTGAAGAAATTTGGACCTTATTCTAAAGTTTGGGGAGCTATTTTAAGGCCTTATAAGTAGGGGAACAACTTGAAAACACTTGTTCTTGCCCTTGTGCTGGCAACCTAGGCAAGAAAGGGAAGAAGAAGAAAACCACTTTCCTGAAAGTAGCGCCATTCTCCTCCCCATGCCTGACCTCTCTTCCCTGAAAGCTTTTTGGTTCTTAACTTTTTCAGAAAGAATAGCCATCTCTTTTCTCAGATACTTGGGCTCTTCACCATTTGTTGAGGGAGGAGTCTTTCCAAATCCTATTTCTTTCACCACCACCACCACCACCACCACCCCCCCGTGTGAGTCTCCACTGATGATGCTCTTAGGGATATTAAGCAAGGCTTTGTGTCACCACTCTAAGCCCTGAATGAATGAAATCATTACCTCCATTTTAAGCTCTTAATTCTGTGCTAACTCTCTGGGGAGTATCATATTGCAGCATTCCATGTCATTCTCACAAACAACCTGTGAATTGGGATTCTCCTAGGAAACTGACATGCACAGATTAGGATGGCCACAGGGTCCAAATGTTTGGACCCACGTCTTTCTGCTCCCACTTAACTGCCTCCTGGTCTTTCCTCTGTACCTACAGTGGCCACCAGAAGATCAGCTTACCTTGAAAGTAGTTCTTGGCTTTGATGCATAGGATGGGTGACCCTAGCCTGGTTTACAGATTCCTGAAGTTTAAAAGAATTTGATCCTTCTGAGCCCTCCCTTGCTCTCTCTCTCTGGACCCTCATGTACCTCTTGCTCTCTGGATTAATTTTCATTGCATGTTAAAAGCTAGCAAGCATCTGATGAATATTGAATAGCTTTGAACAGACAGACTGCATACAGCTGTCTGAGACAGCAGCTATTGGGGGTGGGGGAGTACGGTATATTGCCACCTAGTTCTTTACATCTCTGGCCTAGCCCCTGTAGGCCTCTTAGGAGCAAAGATCTATGGTGGGCACTGCACCCTATTCTCTTGTGACCTGGTACCTGCCCTCGGCTCCTAGGGAGGCTGCGTTCAAGCAATAGACCAAACCCTTTTGTTTAGAGTAATGAGGAGCAGATGTATTCACTGATCTTTAAAATCAATTTTCTAGCCCCTGGGCCGGAGGTCTTCTACTTGGTAGCCTTTTCTGGCTCTGGGACTAAGGATATATTCTCATCCAGTATTCTGCCAACTGTAGCTCTCTGTTCTAAAACGAGGGAGCCTTTATCTGGAAGGGATTTGAATCTCATAATCATGCTACTGGAGGTGAGCTTCTTGACATTCCTTGAGTACAAATCCAGCAACTTCTCAGCAGTAGGTGTACTTCTCATTCTGGCTTAAGCTGTGCTGATTGTCTTTGGCTGCATCTCAGGCAGGAATGGGCAGGTAAGAGTTCTTAGCTATCACAGTGCTTCCCCCACCTAGACCTGGGGAGCTTTTTGTTGTCATTTCCAAGGCAAGTTGGGGGAAGTGGGGGGGACCCCTGAGGAAAGACAGCCTATTTGAGATACTTCCAGGCAGAGTGTGAGGTACAGCTAGGCTATCAGGCCAGATTAATCACCAAAGTGGAATGCATTGCTTGGGAACTTTGGGTACTGTTTCTGTTTTTTTCATTTTTTGGGGTTTTTTGTCTGTTTGTTTGTTTGTTTTTGTTTTTTGTCTTTTTGCCTTTTCTAGGGCTGCTCCTGTGGCATATGGAGGTTCCCAGGCTAGGTGTCGAATTGGAACTGTAGCCGCCGGCCTGCGCTACAGCCACAGCAATGCGGGATCCTAGCCACATCTATGACCTACACCACAGCTTAGGGCAAATCCGGATCCTTAACCCGCTGAGCGAGGCCAGGGATCGAACCCACAACCTCATGGTTCCTAGTTGGATTCGTTAACCACTAGCCACGACGGTTAACTCCCTATTTGTGTTCTTAATACTGCATTGAGATGCCCGAATTAGCTGTTCCCTTGTCAACCCCAAGAACCCATCTCTGGGCAGTGTTTTCACCAGGGCATATAAAGAATTTGAGATAAACGAGTTTGCATTCAAATACAGAACTAATTCTTCTCTGCAGTCTACTGGCCCCAGCAGCCTTCATGCTTCCCACTTATGGCCCAGCTTTAGGTATAAGAGGTGCTTCCATCTCAGGCTCTCTGAGGTTGGATTATAGGAAACAAACTGCATCTGCCTTTGAGAAAGAGAAATACCTTGTGCTCTGATAGGACTCTTCATAAGCTTCTCTCCAGAGAGCAGTAGAAATGCCCCCTTCCAACTTTTTAAAAATACATTCACTGTACAAATTGGAGCACCTACTAGGTGCTGGACACTGGGGAGTCAGTGGCAAGTGAATAAGATAAAATTGGTCGCTGACCTCATCGAGCTTATAGTATATCTGGGGAAACAGACACTAAACATATTTATCTCATAAATAACGTAAGTCATCTCAGTTATGGTAAGTGCTGTGGAAGAAAAGAACAGTGCTGTGAGGGCATACGACCGGAGCTGACCGAGCTCAAGGGGGGTTCCTTGAGGAAATGATGTTTCAGCCGACATCTAAAGGAAGAGTTAACTAGGTAGGGGGTTGGAGAGATGGTTTGGGGAAAGGACATGAAGCACATTCCAGGTAGAGGGTAGGACTGTTCAAGGTGGGGTAGGAATCTGAACCTTAAACTGGTCATCACAGAAGACCACTGAATCCAGTAGTGAGGGGTGAGGAATGACGTGATTACATTTCTGCTTTTTAAACTTCCTTGCTCCTAAGTGATAATGGGTTATGGGGACCTAATGGAAACTTTGCAAGCTTAATCCAGGCAGGAAATGAGAAGGATGTACAGTAGGTGATAATCAGTGAAAGTGTAGAGAAAGGGATGGATTAGAGAACCTTTAGGAGATAGAATGAACATCATCTGGTGATGGAACAGAAGTGGGAGAAGAGGGATGTACTAAGGAGAACCCCATGTTACAGGTTTGAACAGCTAGGGGAATGGTAGTGCCATTATTTTTTAAAAGATGAGGCACTCAGAATGGCCATCATCAAACAGTCTACAAACAGTAAGTGCTGGAGAGGGTGTGGAGAAAAAGGAACCCTATTACACTGTTGGTAGGAATGTAAACTAGTGCAACCACTCTGGAAGACAGTATGGAGATTCCTCAAAAAACTAAAAATTGAATTACCATTTGATCCGGCAATCCCATTCCTGGGCATCTATCCAGAGAAAACCATGACTCAAAAAAATACATGTACTCCAGTGTTCATTGCAGCCTATATACACTAGCTAAGACATGGAAGCAACCTAAATGTCCATCAACAGAGGAGCAGATAAAGATGTGGTACATATGTGCGATGGAGTATTACTCAGCCATTAAAAGGAAAGGAACGGCAGTGTTTGCAGCAACATGGGTGGACCTAGAAATTATCATACTAAGGGAAGTTCATCAGACACACCAGTGTCATAGGCTATCATTTATATGTGGAATCTGAAAAAAGGACACACTGAACTTCTTTGCATAACAGGTGCTGACTCACAGACTTTTATGGTTTCCAAAGGAGACAGGTTAGGGGGGTGGCTGGGGGTTTGGGGTGGAAATGCTATAAAATTGGGTTGTGATGATCGAATTGTGCAACTATAAATGTATTAAAATTCATTGAGTTAGAAGTTCCCATCGCACAGCAGAAGCGAATCCAACTAGGAACCATGAGGTTGCAGGTTCAATCCGTGGCCTCCCTCAGTGGGTTAAGGGTCTGGTGTTGCCACGAGCTGTGGTGTAGGTCGCAGATGCGGCTTGAATCTGGTGTCACTGTGGCATAGGCCAGCAGCTGTAGCTCCGATTAGACCCATAGCCTGGGAACCTCCATATGCCGCAAGTGCAGCCCTAAAAAGCAAAAAAGTAAAAATAGAATTCATTGAGTTAAAAAAAATTTTAAAGTTAGAAGATGTACTCAGCTAGGCTTTGGCATGAGATTGGGGCCCTGGGATGAACCCCGTCATAAGGCCAGAAGAGAAGGACCCTCGAGCCTAGGACTGATACCAAGAGCTACGAGAAGATGCCTGTTCCCCCATTCCCTTTCTTCCAAAGGCTTTAAAGCTCTTCGTTAATCTCTCCTTCATATCTCTAAGAGAGAAGAAATCATTTTTCCCTTTATGTAGCTGGAGACCCCACAGTTTGTATAAAGACCCCAAAAGATCTAGTTGACTCTGCCCTGGATCACTCGGCTCAAACATGACCGAGCACGAGGTGTAGGCTCCATTTTCATTGCCTGACTGAGAGCAAAAAGGGACCTCATAGACTGTGGACTTCTTTCTGTTTTCTACCCATCTATGTACCCAGAAACCTTGTCCTGAATGCAGCCACTGGAGTTGTCTGTCGGGTGGGAGATTGTAAGAGAGGCAGCCTGGCCAATGGGAGGCTGGGACCCTCGGATATGGCAACTTCATGCGTCTTAATTTTCTGCCTATGTCTTTGCAGCAATCAGAGGACCCCGGAAACCAGGAGAGCTGCCTGCTGTGTCAAGGCTGGCCTGAGGGCATTTGCTGAGCACAGAGAAACCTGGGAGAGGAGATCAACAGCCTTTTCCCACCCCCACCTCTTGATCTGTCCGATTTACCCACAGAAAGCCAGCCAGGATCCCCTAAGAGAGTCTCTAGGACCAGAATGGAGTCCTTAGGGCTGCAGGGGACTATGATGCTAACAGTAAATCTGCTCAAGACTTTAAAGCATTTGAAGGGAACTAACAGAATCCTCAGCATGGCCTCCTGGATGTGAATAAAATGGCAACTCCTACTGTGTCACTCCCAGTTTGCCTGCTTCCCCTTAGGCTCCAGCAGAACTGGCTGGAACATCCTACCACCACCTCCTGTTTCCCACCCTGTCACACATGTGCTATTGGCGCCAGCCTTGGACACTCCAGAGGGCTCCCAGAGACAGGCTGGTCACCACCTCTGTAACAGGCTGAGGAGAGCCAAATGAGAAGGTTCCTGTACTTTAGGAAAGTTGCTCAACCTTGGGGCCTGACTGTTGATTACTAACCTTATCCAAAAAGCTCTTGGAGGGTAGGGTAGGGCTTTTCCCACTTCACCTCTGAACTATATCCCTTCCCCAACAAACGTTTGGCACTGAGATGCTCAATAAAGTTTCAGTTAAGTGGTGAATAGTCCCACTCTGGTAGCTTCTGTCAGCTTTGAGAGAGAGCCAAAGCCTAGCTGCCACTCTCCTAGCTATATTGGGCTAGCTGTTTATCCTAAGCTTTTCTCTTTAAAGTACTGGAAAGTCAGCCTTCGTCTAGACTTCTAGTTTCCCATGGCCTATGCTATAGGCTGTTTTTACACTGAGCACTCTAAGGGGTTAGGGACCTCTCTAATACTGCACTTCCTTCAGTGTCTTCTGGTTATTTATCCTAACAAGGGAACCAGGGGAAGGGCTGAGTTTGAAGAGTATCCACACATGCCTGAAGCATTCTAATGAGCTTTGGATTCATTCTTAGCAAGAAAGGGACCTTGAAAACAGTGTATTTACTTTGGGCAAGTTGTTTAACCTCTAAGCCCCCTTTTTTGTTTTTTTCAGGGGTTTTGGTTTTTGTCATTTTAGGGCTATACCCATGACATATAGAGGTTCCTAGCCTAGGGGTCAAATTGGAGCTGCAGCTGCTGGCCTATACCAGAGCCATGGCAACACAGGATCTGAGCCACATTTGTGAGCTATGCCACAGCTCATGGCAACGCCGGATCTTTAACCCACTGGGCAAGGCCAGGGATCAAACCTGCATCCTCATGCATACTAGTCAGCTTTGTTACCGCTGAGCCACAACAGGAACACCTCAAAGCCCATTTTTATCTTCATTACTGTTTAAGTAATAGCTAATAATTTATTGAATACTTAATTGTAGCAGGCATTATGTCAAGCATTTATATGTGTTAATTCATTTACTTTTCCAATCCATTATACTCATTTTACAAATGAGGAAACTGAGGCTCGAGGAGGTTAAATAACTTGCCTAAGGTTAAAAAAAGGTGCTGTCGGACTTCATAGAGGGTTCTCTTGTGGTGCAGTAGGTTAAGGATTTGGCATTGTCACTGCAGCGGCTTGGGTTGCTGTTGTGTCACAGGTTCAATCCCTGGCTCAGGAACTTCTACATGCCACAGTGCAACACCTCCCCCCCCCCAAAAAAAGGTTTCATAGTCCCTGTTTTTGACCTGTTTTTACCTCTTAGAGCCACAAGTACTTTGAAACAGTAAAGCATTGAGTTTGCTTGAGAGATTTATTTAAAGTGACAAAAGCACCCAGGTTTACCCAAGATGGAGAAGGTTGCTGGGATGTTGGATTTTTAGTCCTAAAACCAGGAGAATCCCAGGCAAAACTGAGCTGATTTTGTCAGTCTGTATTTGCATGGTGACTCTCAGTCCAAGGTTGGCCATCGAGGCTTCATTTTCTTTGACTTCTTGGTCTCCTAGGCTGTATACCTTGTGGCCAATTTCTTTATGGGGCATCAAGGACCTGCTTCAGTCCAGCAAGCAGGGAAGAAAGGACTTTGGAGTGGGGGGGGGGGTTAGGGAATCAGAGGGCCTCTTGGTCATGGAAAAATGGAGAGGCAAAGCCTGGGTCACTACTTAAGAAGCCAGTGCTAAGTTCCAGGCAGCCTTATCCTCAGCCCCCAGATGCAGGGTATCTCTTGGCCACAGGATTACAGAAAAGACCACAGGGCCAAAGCCAAACAGATCTGGATTCAAATCCTAGCACCACACTTTGCTGTGTATTTTTCTGGGCCTGTTGACTCTGCAAAAGGATTAATAACCCCAGTCCACTGAATGGGACCTGAGAAGCAACTGAAATGTGTGTGAAATACCTAGCAAAATACTGCTCAACACTTTAGTTTCCTTCCTCCTCCTTTCTGGCTTCTGTTTCTTACCCAGCCCTGTCACCTGTCACGTCCATCACACATTCCCTCCTCCTATTACTGCTTGTAGCCCTAGGGATTTTCCTTTGAGAACCCTGACCTAGTGGGCTTGCCCCACCCAACCAGTTGCCCTGCATGTCAGTCACCTGTCCTGCCCCTGAGAAGAGATGATGTCAACTCCCCACCCCCACCCCCAGAAGCCTCTGGACTGTTTTGAGCCATAAATATTTTAGCTGGGCTTTTCTCCAGCTGTTGCCAGGGTGACGGGACTCTCAGGGGACTAGGGTGGGAGTGTGGAGGCGGGGCTCAGGCAGCCTGGGGCCTAGCAGCAGAGCTGGTCCTGGAGGGGCGGGTACGAAGCCTGGCCAAGAGCCAGTGCTTGCTGCAGCAGTTCTGAAGGCTGTGGCTCTCTGCCTGCCTTTCCTTTCCTGGGCTCCTCAGAGCTGCTCCTACCGCTTCCAGGCCCTTGTACTTGATCTCGGGTAGATTGAGAAATATCTCTAGGCCTTCACGTTAACATCTGTGATGGGGAAGATACAGTAAAGGAGGTTTTCTAAAAATCCTATGCAACACTAGCTTGGTTGGTTAGTCATGATTGGAGAAGCTAGGCCCCAGAGCCCTTTCTGACCAACAGGCTGGGACCCCAGGGTGATATGGATGCCGCTCTAAGGGCAGATTGTCAGATTTGGCGCTGCCTCCCATTCTTCCCCATTCCTCATACTATATGGCTCCAGCCCCTTGTCTGAGGTCCCCAGGCCTAGCTAGATGACCTGGCCTGGCTTGGGTATTCTAATGAGTTTGGCTCTTAATGAGCAGAGTTGATGAAAGCCATTTTGCTTGAGATAAAGAAACTCAGCACACACACACACACCCACACACACACACCTGGTATGTACACATGCACACACACATACACACACAGGGGAGATCTGACGCTCATTCTTCGACCTTCTATCCTAGAGATCTTAAACATGAATAGTTGCTAAGTTCTAGCTTGTGGCATGCTTACCACTTACCTTGAGGTGGATCTAAGAAACAAAATAGGGCCAGAGAGGGGCGCCTGGATCCATTCCCCTCCCCGACCATAGAGAAGATCTGGATTGGTCCAGGATTCCACATCCCTTGCACAGCCCTGCCCACCCGTTTTCCTGTGGAGCTGGGAGCACTGATTCCTTTGTATTGTGCTCCCTCTGGTGGTTGAGATGTGCATTGCATGAAAAGATATCAAAAGAGGCTAAATTTCAGTCCACCCTGAAATGGGGGGTGGTTTCCTCTACAGCAAGAAGAAGCCTTGACCCCGGCTCCAAATGACAGTTATCCCGTTTCCTATATAGGATAACTCTCCAGTATGTTTGCTTCTCTCTGTCATTAATCCTTACAACAATTCAATGACATGTAAATTACCCTAATTTTACAGATGAAATAGACATAAATGAAACCAAATCCAAACTCTTCACTGTAGGTAGCAAGTAGCATTCAGGATCCTTAAGTGATATGAACTTAACCTATTTTTTCAGCCTCGTATTCAGTTACTCTCAAGCTCTTTTGGAACATAGCTTGCCTCTGGACCTTTGCTCATGCTGTTTTCTCTATCTTCATGCATGACCTCCCAAAATCCTACACATTTTTGAAAAACTAAAATACAGCATTTTTTAATTCCCTCATGGCTCAGCAGGTCAAGGATCTGGCTTTGTGACTGCTGTGACTCTGATTACAGTTCATTCCCTGGTCGGGGATCTTCCATATGCCGTGGGTACAACCAAAAACAAAAAAAAAAAACATTTTCTCAAGCTTGTATATATTATCTTTGTAATAATCAAATATTATTAAGACATGGAAAGGTTTGGATGAGAACAGGCAGCTGGGTTTCCCTAAGATGTGGGAGTTTGGATAGGGAGATTAACATATATATGGAAGTGAGAATAGCCCAGAAAATTAAAAGAAAATGAAGACATCTAGATTCTCTTGTAGGTTCTTGTAGTAAAAATTAGCTATAAGTATTCTTGCTGGCAAAATAAAGAGCAGGAGCTCCCATTGTGGCTAGTATCCATGAGGAAGCAGGTTGGATCCCTGGCCTCACTCAGTGAGTTAAGGATCTGGCATCGCCACGAGCTATGGTGTAAGTCGCAGACACGGCTTGGATCCCGTGTGGCTGTGGCTGTTGACCCGTAGCCTGGAAACTTCCATATGCCATGGGTGCTGCCCTAAAAAAAAAAAAAGAAGAAAGAAAGAAAGAAAGAACAAATCTCTGGGAAGCAAAGAGAGCTTCAAGTGGCATTTCTTCAAAGTTGTCAATCTTAAATTCATACTACTTTTCTTTGTACTTCATAATATTTTTATGTTTTAATAATGATAGGTAATACTTAAATAGCACTACCACCATGTATGTTCTAAGTACTTTACACAGACTAACTCAATCTTCACCATAATCTTATAAAATAGGTGCTAATACTAGCCTCACTATTTTTTTTTTAGGGCCACACCCATGACATATTTAAGTTCCCAGGCTAGGGGTTGAATTGGAGCTGCAGCTGCCAGCCTATGCCACAGCACAGCAATGCCAGATCCAAGCTATCTGCAACCTACACCACAGGTCATGCCAATGCCAGATCTTTAACCCATCGAGCAAGGCCAGGGATGGAAACTGCATCCTCATGGATCCTAGTTGGGTTCTTTACCAATGAGCCACAATGGGAACTCCACTATTTTATTTTTTTCAATTGAGGTATAGTCGGTTTACAATATTAGTTGCAAGTGTATAGCACAGTGGCTCAAAATTTTTATAGATTAGGAGTTCTCGCTCTGGCACAGTGGGTTAAGGATCCAGCAGTTTCAGCTCAGATTCGATTCCTGGCCTGGGAACTTACATATGCCATGGGTATTAAAACATAAAGGGGGAGTTCCCTTCGTAGCTTAGCGGTTAACAAACCTGACTAGGAGCCATGAGGATACGGGTTCAATCCCTGGTCTCACTCGATGGGTTAAGGATCTGGCGTTGTCACTGCTGTGGTTCAGGTCACTGATGTGGCATGGGTTCTATCCTGGCTCAAAAACTTCCACATGCCATGGGTTTGGTCAAAAAAAATTTTTTTAATTAAAAATAAAGTTATGAGGAATTCCCATCTTGGCGCAGCAGAAACGAATCCAACTAGGAACCATGAGGTTGCGGGTTCGATCCCTGGCCTTGCTCAGTGGGTTAAGGATCCACATTGCCATGAGCTGCAGTGTAGGTCGAAGACATGGCTCAGATCTGGCTTTGCTGTGGCTGTGGCGTAAGCCAGCAGGTGTAGCTCCAATTCGACCCCTAGCCTGGGAACCTCCATATGCCGTGGTGCGGCCCTAAAAAGACAAAAGACAAAAAAAAATGAAGTTATGACAGTAGTTCCTATTGTGGCACAGCAGTAAAGAACCCAACTGGTATCCATGAGGATGCAGTTTCGATCCCTGGCCTCGATCAGTGGATTAAGGATCTAGCATTGCTGAGAGCTGTGGTGTAGGTCACAGACGGCTCAGATCTGGTGTTGCTGTGGCTGTGGCATAGGCCAACATCTGCAGGTCCGATTGGACTCCTAGCCTGAGAACTTCCATATGCCTCAGGTGCAGCTCTAAAAAAAGCAAAAAGAAAAAAAGAAAGAAAAGAAAAGCAAAAAAGTTCTGATTAAATAGTGGCTATATTCCCTGTTCTGTACAATATATTCATTTTATTTTTATTTTACTTGCTTTTTATAGCCACACCTGCAGCGTATGGAGGTTCCCAGGCTAGGGGTCGAATAAGAGCTGTAGCCACCGGCCTATGCCACAGCCACAGGAATGTAGGATCTAAGCCACCATCTGTGACCTACACCACAGCTCATGGCAATCCTGGATCCTTAACCCACTGAGCAAGGCCAGGGATCAAACCCGAAACCTCATGGTTCCCAGTCGGATTCTTTTCTGCTGCGCCACAACGGCAACTCCTGTACAATATATTCTTGTAGCTTATTTACTTTATACATAGCACTTTGTACCTCTTAATCCCTTACCCTTATCTTGCCCCTCCTCTTTCCTCTCCTTACCAGTAACCACTAGTTTATTCTCTATATCTGTGCTTCATACCATCCTCACTTCACACGGAGGAAACTGAAGCACAGAGAGGTTAAATCATTTCCTAAGGTCATGCAACTTGTAAGTGGTAGAGCGAGGATTTGATGCCATGTCAGTCTGGCTCAGAGAACATGCTCTGGATAACTACACTTTTATACTGAAAACCTTACCTTACATTTCTGTAAATAAAACTGACACTCAGGAAGCAGTATTGTGAGCGATTTTGTTTGTTCATCTGTTTTTTAGGACCCCACCAGCGGCATATGAAAGTTCCCAGGCTAGGGGTTGAATCTGAGCTGCAGCTGCCAGTCTATGAAACAGCAACAGCAATACCAGATCTGACCTGCACCTTCGACCGACGCTGCAGCTTGCGGCAACGCCAGATCCTTAACCCAGGGAGTGAGGCCAGGGATTGAACCCACATCCTCATGGATACTAGTCAAGTTCTTAACCTGCTGGGCCACAGTGGAAACTCCCAGTATTGTGTTTTACCTGTGGTTTCAGGATCCCCCACTGTGTACCACCAGAGATCTATATAATTCAGGCTGAAAACTGATCTAGAGGACAGATTTACCAGCCTTGGTCCCAGAATAACAGGACCAAGTAAGAGGTCCCAACTCCTGACACCCAATGACATAGGACTGGTCTAGAGCCAGTGGCATTTCCTCAAAAACTCAAGACTCCTGGAAGAGCCAATAGAGAGCAAGTTAATCAGGAAATGAAGACACAGAGGAAGGAAGTGAGGGCTTCAAGGTCACAAAACAGCTGAGATGTGTGGCCACAGATCTAGAGACCCTAACAACATCCTGCCATCTTATGATTATTTTCCCCAGGGAGCCTGTAGGAGGCATATGTAAAAGGATTAAGGCCCTAGATGTTTCAGGTAGATATTGAGATGGAAGTGTATATTGTTTTTTGGTTTTTTGTTTTGGTTTACTTTTTAGGGCCTCACCCGCAGCATATGGAAGTTCCCAGGCTAGGAGTCGAATTGAGCTGCAGCTGCCAGCCTACACCACAGCCACAGCAACTCGGGATCCAAGCCATGTCTGTGATCTACATCACAGCTCGTGGCAACAACAGATCCCTGACCCACTGAGCGAGGCCAGGGATCAAACCGGCATCCTCGAGGATACTAGTTGGATCTGTTTCTGCTGCGCCACAATGGGAATTCTAGAAGTGTATATTGTTTTAGGGAGTTCCCTTTGTGGCTCATTGGTTAATGAACCCCTCTAGCATTCATGAGGACTCAGATTCTATCTGGCCTTGCTCAGTGGGTTAAGGATTCAGCATTGCTGTGAGCTGTGGCATAGGCCAGCAGCTGCAGCACTGATTTGACCCCTAGCCTGGGAACTTCCATATGCTACAGGTGCAGCCCTGGAAAAAAAAAACAAAAAAAAAAAAAACAAAGAAGTGTATATTGTTTTATATTGTTTCAGTAGCTGTTTTCAGACACCAAACACAAACTGGCTTTTTGTAACAAAAAAGTCCATAAAAGCTTCAGGTATAACTGGACCAAATGATGCTGTCAAGGAGTTCCCATTGTGGCTTAGCAGCTAACAAACCCGACTAGCATCCATGAGGACACGGGTTCAATCCCTGGCCTCACTCAGTGGGTTAAGGATCCAGCATTGCTGTGAGTTGTGGTGTAGGCCGAAGACACAGCTCGGATCCGGCATGGCTCTGGCTGTGGCCAGCAGCTGTAGCTCCAATTTTTTTTTTTTTTTTTTTTTTGCTATTTCTTGGGCCGCTCCCGCGGCATATGGAGGTTCCCAGGCTAGGGGTCCAATCGGAACCGCAGCCACCAGCCTACGCCAGAGCCACAGCAACACAGGATCTGAGCCGCGTCTGCAACCTACACCACAGCTCACGGCAACTCCAGTTCGTTAACCCATTGAGCAAGGGCAGGGACCGAACCTGCAACCTCATGGTTCCTAGTCAGATTCGTTAACCACTGCGCCACGACGGGAACTCCTGTAGCTCCAATTTGATCCCTAGCCTTTAGGTTCGGCCCTAAAAAGCAAAAAAAAAAAGACCAAAAAAAAAACCTAATTCGGTATTATCACTGCTGTGGCTCAGTTCACTGCTGTGGCATGGGTTCAGTCCCTGATGGGGGAACTTCTGCATGTTGTGTGTGCAGCCAAAAAGAAGTCTCCTGATTTTTTTGCTTTTCCATGTTTCTTTCCTTTTCAGCTAAGTTCTCCCCCAAAGGTGGCAAGATAACCACCAAGAACATCAAGCTGATATTTTATTTCCTTATCCATCCCAGAGGGAAAAGAATTTATTTCCCAGTAGTTCTAGCAAAGATCCTAGGATTGCATCATATTTGGCCTAACTTAGGTCACAAACACACCTCCACTCCCCACCCCAACCAGTCCCTGTAGCCTAACGTGGCAGGGATGGAATGCTTTGACTCACCAGGCCAGGGTCATCTACACACATTGGAACTGCAGAGTAAGGCAGCCCCACTAAGAGAGTGGGAGAAAGGGTAGCTCCCCAGTGGAAAAATTGGTGTGCTTATCAGAAGAAAGATGAATGGATTCCAGGCAGGCAAAATCAGTAGTCGACCCTACGAGGTGGGCAGGAGCCACAGGTAATGGACTACATGCATAGCGGTCCGTGTGAGTGGCCTTCCTCTGGGCTGTACGAATACCCTCAAATCAATTCAGCAAACGTTTTCTGAGTATTTGCAATGTGCAAGGTCCAGTTCCTTCCCCACATTAGATACACAACAAGACATTCTCCTGACACCAGCCCAGTAATGCAATTACCAGGCTCAAGCTACTGCTTCCTTCCTTAGGAGTATAACAGGCAAACTCCCATTCGCCTCTCAGAAACCAGCTCTGATGTCATCTTCCATGAAGCCTTCTCTTGATGACCTCCCCTGTCAGGCTTAGTCATCTCCATCCACCTCTGAACTTGGGACATACTGCTATTATTATCACACTGTGTCATAATTTATGGATTCTCCTCTCTGTCTCTCTCACTAATGAATGGCACCTCTGTATCCCCAGTGCCCATGATATAATAGATGCTCAGAACTGTTTATTAGCCCGAGTTAAAATGAGTTCCCAGGAAATACCTGGCCTCAGTTTTCTTTTCTTTTTCTTTCTTTTTTTTTTTTTTTCTTTCTTTCTTTTTAGGGCCAGAACCACAGCATATGGAAATTCCCAGTCTAGGGGTCCAATCAGAGCTACGGCTGCCGGCCTACACCAGAGCCACAGCAATGCAGGATCCGAGCCGTGTTTGCGACCTACACCACAGCTCACGGCAACACCAGATCCTTAACCCACTGAGCGAGGCCAGGAATCGAACCCTCCTCATCCTCATGGATACTAGCTGGACTCGTTTCTGCTGTGCCACAAGAGGAACTCCTAGCATCAGTCTTCTATGTAATATTCCTGAAATCCTTTAGCTTCTGTTCCCAACTGGCCTTCCTTTCAAGAGCCGTTTTGGCACTACCTCAGTGCAACTGAACTCATTCTTACGGAATGCCTATTGTGGGCCAGAGAGTGTTAGGCTTTGGGGTATTCAGAAATTAACAAGATACACTTCAAACTCAGTACTCTCAAGAGGTCAGAATCAGCTCTTCTGACCAGAATTTCTTTGGCTAGAAAAAGAAATCTCAGGGGGTTCCCATCGTGGCTCAGTGGCAATGAACCCGACTAGTATCCATGAGGTTGCGGGTTCAATCCCTGGCCTCGCTCAGTGGATTAAGGATCCGGCATTGATGTGAGCTGTGGTATAGGTCGCAGATGCAGCTCTGATCCTACATGCCTGTGGCTGGGGCTGTGGCCAGCAGCTGCAGCTCAGATTCAACCCCTAGCCTGGGAACTGCCATATGGAGGTGTGGCTGTAAAAAGTGAAAGAAAGAAGGAAAGAAAGAAAGAAGAAAGAGAGAGAAAGAAAGTAAGAAGAAAGAGAGAGATAGAAAGAAAAAGAAAGAAAGAAAGAAAGAAAGAAAGAAAGAAAGAAAGAAAGAAAGAAAGAAAGAAAGAAAGAAAGAAAGAAAGAAAGAAAAGGAAAGGAAAGGAAAAGAAAAGAAAAAGAAAGAAGAAATCTCAACCCTACTTTCTACTCTGCCCTGGGACCTGGTCATTGCCCTCCCTTGGCCTCTTTTTTCCCAGAAGAGAAGAACTGACTGGGTGTAAAATCTGTAATTTATTAAATATATCTGTGTTGAATTAAATTCCATATTTCCATTTGCCGAGGCTAAAAATCTTGGAGTAATCCTGATCTTCTGTTTCTTCCATGTACCTATCAAATTTTATCTTCAAATCCAGAATCCAATCGTGTCTCATCACCCCACCCAATCTGGTCCAAACCATCAGTATGTCTTGCTAAGATCTTTGCCATAGCATCCTGGCCTCCCTGATTCCATTCTTGTGCTCCTACAGACTATTCTCACAGGGAAGTTGGAGAGATTCTTTCAGAATGAAATTTCAAACCCTCCAGTAGCTCCCTATCTCACTCAGAGTAAAAGCCACAGGTCCAGTCCTTCTCACATCCAACTCTCTTGTTTATTCCATTCCGAGCTACACTGGCCTCCTTGCTGTTTCTTTTTCTCTTTCTTTTCTTTCTTTCTTTTTTTTCTTAAGGCTGCACCTGTGGCACATGGAAGTTCCCAGGCTAGGGGTCAAACGGGAGCTGCAGCTGCCAGCCTACACCACAGCCACAGCAACTAGGATCCAAACCGCATCTGCCACCTACAGCGGGGCAACGCCAGATCCTTAACCCACTGAGCCAGGCCAGGGATCAAAACCGAATCCTCACGATACTAGTCAGGTTCTTAACCTGCTGAGCACAACGGGGACTCTTCCTTGCTGTTTCTTAAAACACTAGAGGCAGGCTCATACCTGAGGTCCCTTCCAATGACTTTTCCTCTCTGCCTGGAATGCCCCTTTCTCCAGATATCTGTGTGATTGACACAATCATTTCTTTCAAGTGTTTGTTGAAAAGTCACCTTCTCAATGAAGCCAGACTCTAAATTGCAACCTCCCATCCCCCTTTCCTGTTTTCCTCCACAGGAATCATTCCCTTCTAACATACCACAGAATTTACTTTTTTTTTTTTTTTTTGTCTTTTTAGGGCCACACATGCAGCATATGGAGGTTCTGAGGCTAGGGGTCGAATCGGAGCTGTGCTGCTGGCTTACGCCACAGCCCTAGCAACACGGGATCTGAGCCAAATCTGAGACCTACACCAGAGCTCACTGCAACGTCGGATCCTTAACCCACTGAGAAAGGCCAGGGATCAAACCTGCATCCTCTTGGATGCTAGTCAGATTCGTTTCCGCTAAGCCATGACAGGAACCCCCAGAATTTACTATTTTTGTTTCTGTCCATCTCCTCCCACTTAACTGTAAGCTCTGTGAATATTAATTAAATATCTACTAAATCACTTAATTAATTGAATATTATTATCTATTATGTGTCAAACATCATGCTAAAGTGATGGGGTACCATGTGATTAAGACAGCTTTGTAAGTCCTATGAGGATAGAAATAATGAGTGCTAGTACCTCATTTATTGAGTGCTTTGTGTTAAGTACTTGCCAAACACAATAATAGTAATGATGGCTAACTTTTCTTAAAACAAACTGTTCTAGGAGTTCCCACTGTGACTCAGCAGTAACAAACCTGACTAGTATCCATGAGGATGAGTGTTCAATCCCTGGCCTCACCCCCTCGCTCAGTGAATTAAGTTTCCAGGATTGCTGTGAGCTGTGGTGTAGGTCATAGACACTGCTTGGATCCCACGTGGCTGTGGCTGTGGCTGTAGCGAAGGTCAACTGCTGCAGCTCAAATTCAACTCCCAGCCTGGGAACCTCCATATGCTGCGGGTGCGGTCCTAAAAAGCAAAAAAAAAAAAAAAAAATCACACAAAAAACAAACCCAAAACAGAAAACACACAAATGCACAAATAAAAAAACTAAAACAAAACTGTTCTACATGCATTATCTCACTTAATCCTCACCAAGGCCCTTAAAGTGAATATTACTAGTAATGGGCAAGAAACAAGATTTCAAGTCTTGGAACTGGCAAAATCAGGATTTGAACTAAGGTGGTGAGAGAAGAGCAGGGTCAGATAAGAGAAATAACTACAACTTAGGGTCAGCAAGACTAGGTGGAAGATTGGTTGTGGGGGTTGATGGAACAGAGGAAGTGACTCCCAGGTTTTGATTGGGGTAAACGGAGGAACAATAAGGCCAAAGAGAAAGATGAAAGCCTTGGGCATCTATTCAGAGAAAACCATGACTCAAAAAGACACGTGTACTCCAATGTTCATTGCAGCACTATTTGCAATAGCCAAGACATGGAGACAACCCAAATGCCCATCTACAGAGGAATGGATAAAGATGTGGTGCATATACACAATGGAATATTACTCAGCCATTAAAAGGAAAGAAATAACAGCATTTTTAGCAACATGGATGGACTTAGAAATTATGCTAAGCGAAGTCATTCAGACAATGAGACACCAACATCAAATGCTATCACTTACATGTGGAATCTGAAAAAAAAACACAATGAACTTTGCAGAACAGATACTGACTCACAGACTTTGAAAAACTTATGGTTTCCAAAGGAGACAGGTTGGGGGGTGGGGGCATGCGCTGGGGATTTCGGATGGAAATGCTATAAAATTGGGTTGTGATGATCATTGTACAACTGTAAATGTAATAAATTCACTGAGTTCAAAAAAAAAAAAAGCCTAATTTGCGACAAAGCGAGTTTTGAGGCGCCAGTGGACCACTCATGGATGCAGGAACCGAGAGGGGTTCTGACCTCCTCCCTTATCTTCGAAGAGGAGCTGAGAGAAGGTACACAAGGGAAGAGCAGGAGACAGCTTCCCTCTCTCTTGCGTTATTCAGCAGCAGCTGCAGGAAGGGTGTGGAGGACCGCGAGACAAAGAGCGCGCGGCTCTGCCTTTGTCCGCGCGGCCCCTTTAAGAAGCGCGCCCCCAACCGCTAGCCCGCCTTGTATGCAAATTTGGCGGCGAAGCGGTAGCGCGCAGCTGATACCCGGGGACTGGGCTGCGGCGGTTAGTCCTCTCCCGGCCGCCGTCGCCTCCGACATATTGCCCGCAGAAGCTGCGGCGGCGAAGCAGAAAGCGCCGGGGGGAGGAGATGGGTGAGCAGCGCGGGTCCGGCTTGGCCCGGCAACGGGCGCGCTCGGGGGTTAGGTTGGCCAAGCTGCTAATTGCTCCCCCACGCGGACAGGATCCTGGCGAGGGGAGGGGGAGGGGATGTGGTCGCAGAGGGACCCCGCCCCCTCCTGTCGTTTTGCGGGTGGGGCCTCTTGTGGGGGCGGGACATTGGGGCGGAGGGAGGGGCTTCTAAAATGTACACGCTCCTGGGGGCTTTGGTGAGGACCCACTCTGAGGACTAGAGAGGGCGGGGTTTGGCAGTAGGCGTGGCCTTGATGCTAAGAGAGGAGTCCGTGTGCTGTAGGCCCTAGTGCAGGGGCAAACTTTCGGGGTTGCAGGGCCTTTGTACTGGGGGAGGTGGAGCAGGAAGGAGACCTTGCAGAAGAAGGGACCCCACTCTGGAACCGGGCTTCTGGGCAGAGAGAGCTTTTATTGGCTTGTAGGCGGGTTTTCTGGGCTGACAAGTGTGTGTGGGTGGGGCTTCTGGGCTGAGGGGCTTTATGTGGGTGCAGAGCTTCTAAAGAGGGGAGAGTGGGTGTGGGCAGAGCATTCGGACTGAAGGTGCCTGTGTGAGGTTTTCTAAGCCAGGTACAGTAGTGCGTGAACAGAGCTTTGGAGCTGGGGTCTGGTTGGGGGCAGAGCTCCTGGACAAGAACTTTTTGGAGATGTGTGGGAAGAGCTTCCAGGCTAGAAGCTAGGGCAGGTGTGGGGGTGGGGGTGGGGTGGGGTGGGGGTGTGTGTGTGTAGAGCTTACAGGCTAGAAGCTAAGGCAGGGGTGTGTGTGGGTGGGTGGGTGGGTGGGTGGTTGTAGGCTGCTGCGCTGCCATGAGGAGGTATGAACAGGCTATAACTCAGTGGGACTAGGGTGGTGCCCAGGATCTTTGTGCAGGGTAGTGCCTGGGACCTTGGGCTAGGCTGCTAAGCCTAGAGAAAGAGGTTGTGGGTCCAGCATTCTTCCAGAGCCCATATCCTTGACACTGTGCTCAGGCCCTGGAACCTGACCATGAGAATCCAGGATGCTCCTTGAGCTGGATCTTGGGTCCTGCAGGCAGAAACCTCAAGAGTACCCATAAGTGTCAGCCTACAGAGACTTAGAGTATCCAAAAGGAGCAGTGTTCACCAACGCTAAGAGCAGAAGCCCCAGACTCCCAGACTACCTATGACACAGTGAAAACTGAGTTTCCCAATCTGTGGAAAATCTACCTTGCTGGGTTCATTCCCTCATTAACATGTACTTATTGCAGCCTTGCTTTATGGTGGGCACTGTGGTAAGGGGACAGGATACAGCGGTGGAAAAGACAGACCAAGGAAGTCCCTTGTGGCTCAGCGGGTTAAGGATCTGACATTGTCGCAGTTGTAGCACAGGTTGCAGGTGTGGCATGGGTTAGATCCCTGGTCTGCAAACTTCATGTCCCACAGGTGTGGCCAAAAAAAAAAAAAAATCAAGATAGTGACTACTGGAGTTCCTGTTGTGGCTCAGTGGGTTAAGAACCCAACTTGTGGAGTTCCCGTCGTGGCGCAGTGGGTAACGAATCCGACTAGGAACCATGAGGTTGCGGGTTCGGTCCCTGCCCTTGCTCAGTGGGTTAACGATCCGGCGTTGCCGTGAGCTGTGGTGTAGGTCGCAGACGTGGCTCGGATCCCGCGTTGCTGTGGCTCTGGCGTAGGCCAGCGGCTACAGCTCCGTTTAGACCCCTAGCCTGGGAACCTCCATATGCCGCGGGAGCGGCCCAAGAAATAGCAACAGCAACAACAACAACAACTACAACAACAAAAGACAAAAAGACAAAAAAAAAAAAAAAAGAACCCAACTTGTATCCATGAGGATGTGGGTTCAATTCCTGGCCTCACTCAGTGGGTTAAAAATCTGGCATTGCTGCAAGCTGCGGCATAGGTCACAGATGTGGCTCCAATCTAGTGTTGCTGTGGCTGTGGCATACGTAGGCCGGCAGCTACAGCTCCAATTAGACCTCTAGCCCAGGAACGTCCATATGCTGCAGGTGCAGCCCAGAAAAAAAAGAAAAAGATAGTGACTCCACTGACCTTCTGTTCCAGTGGGAAAGATAGACAATAAATATGTTAACGAATGAATTAGATAAAGTTGAAGTGTGAGGAGTTCCCGTTGTGGCTCAGTGGTTAATGAATCTGACTAGGAACCATGAGGTTTCGGGTTCGATCCCTGGCCTTGCTCAGTGGGTTAAGGATCCAGCGTTGCCATGAGCTGTGGTGTAGGTCGTAGACGCGGCTCAGATCCTGTGTTGCTGTGGCTCTGGTGTAGGCCGGCGGCTATAGCTCCAATTAGACCCTTAGCCTGGGACGCTCCATATGCCGCGGGAGTGGCCCTAGAAAAGGCAAAAAGACCAAAAAAAAAGGTTGAAGTGTGAAAAAAATAGAAATAAGATAGAAAGTTATGGGGGCAGATACTTACCAAATGGCAGAGAGGATATAGCATCTGTAAAAGGTAGCAACAAGCTTGGTTTGCCCAAGGAGAGAAAGACCAGGCTGGCTGGAGCATGGAGACGCAGCAGAGAATGATAGGAGATGAGTTTGAAGAGGTAGTCAGGGTCTAGGAATAATGTCAGAGGAATGTCTGATTAAGTGACAGAATGAGGAGTTCCCATCGTGGCGGGGTGGTTAACGAATCCGACTAGGAACCATGAGGTTGTGGGTTCAATCCCTGGCCTTGCTCAGTGGGTTAAGGATCTGGCATTGCCATGAGCTGTGGTGTAGGTCACAGACACAGTTCGGATCTGGCGTTGCTGTGGCTCTGGCATAGGCTGGTGGCTACAGCTCCGATTGGACCCCTAGCCTGGGAACCTCCATATGCGGCAGGAGCAGCCCTAGAAAAGGCAAAAAGCCAAAAAAAAAGTGGCAGAATGAGACACCAGGTAACGGATCCAATATCATTGCTTGTATCCTTGATATATGCTCTCTGGCTTGAGGATCTACCTTATGTTGAGCCCCACAGGAGGACGAAGAGGTCCCAACAGGACATCCTACTGTCGAAATCCACTCTGTGAGCCAGGATCTTCTGGGGGCTCTGGTGGGGGCCACACTTCCAGTGCATCTGTCACCAGTGTCCGTTCCCGTACCAGGTAAACTGCGTTCTGTCTCTTGCCCCTCACTGTGGGCTCACAGGAGCCATCTGGACAAAACACTCCCTGACTGGGCTCATGGATGTGATACTCCAGATGCCAGATGGGGGCTTGAAGGGGTAGGGAGCAACAGCAAAGTCCCAGAGGGTGCTCCCTGGGGCAAATCCATTGGGACATACTGTAATGAGACCAGAGGCCAGGATTCCAGTTATGGTTCTGCTCCTGATTTGCTCGTGGCTTGGACAGGTGGGCCTCCTTTTCTTCATCTATAAAATGGATGTAATCTTCCTTCTCTTCCTGGGGAATTTGGAAAGCCGGAGTAAGATTAGGGATAGGACAAGGCTATGTCAGCTCCCTTGTCTGGCAGGCAGGTTTAGGAAGACTCCATCCTTGCCCTGAACTGCTTTTCTGATCTGACCCGACATTCTTGTGCCCCAGCAGCCCTTGGTAGGATTCTCAGGTCAGCCTCTGATGTTGTTCCCTCCCACCTCCAGGAGCAGTTCTGGGACGGGCCTCTCCAGCCCTCCACTGGCCACTCAGACGGTTGTGCCCCTGCAGCACTGCAAGATCCCCGAGCTCCCAGTCCAGGCCAGCATTCTATTTGAATTGCAGCTTTTCTTCTGTCAGCTCATAGCCCTCTTCGTCCACTACATCAATATCTACAAGACAGTGTGGTGGTATCCACCCTCCCACCCACCCTCTCACACCTCCCTGGTAGGTGCCCAGCTGGGACCCCCTGTTGTGTGTGTGTGTGTGTGTGTGTGAGAGAGAGAGAGAGAGACACACACACACACACACACACATTTGGTTTCAGTTTAGCATGGCTTACCAGGCACCCCATATGTTTGGCCTCGTGCTGGCCATGTAGGAGGAACAGGAAATGGATGATTCCTGAACGCTCACCCCTAATGTGCTCAGCGCCACACTATGCATTGTAAGGGTAGCAGAGATGAATCTGACACAGACTTTGTCTAAAGGAGCACAGAGCCTTAAGTCCTTTGCGGGGAAAGTCACAGGCATACGTGAGTGTTTCACGGAGTAGCAGGAGCTCTCTGCAGAAGGAGAGGGACAGGGGCACCAGTGATCGGAGCAAGAAGGCTCACACACCACTCTCTTATCTCCAGGGACTGTCCCACTTCCCTCCTCTGGGTCCTGTTCTACTCCTCTAGGTATTTTCCTGGTCTGACTCAGCTGGAGGCCTGTGAAGGTCAGAGAGTGGGGACAGTCCCAGTGGAAAGGACTGGGCAGGGGGAAGTGGGTATGTGAAAAGCCCATATATGGGCAGGGGGCCCACGTGACCCCCAGCCTCTGCCCGCCCCCTCCAACAGAACTTCCACCTGATCGACTTCAACTTGCTAATGGTGACCACCATCGTTCTGGGCCGCCGCTTCATTGGGTCCATCGTGAAGGAGGTGATTGGGTCCCAGAGGCTGGCCTGGGGATTTTGGGACTTCCCTTTCACCCTGGGGATGCCAAGGAGACGTGCCCAGCCCTTCCACCTCGAGGCGTCTCCTCGGGGCTCCCTTTGAACGTGGTTGAAGAACATTAGTCACAACCCATGGCTCTCGGAGTTTACTGGGTGCCGAGGGGAAGGATTTGTCTTGCCAGTTTCTGCCCAGCTTGCTGCCCCACATTTCCCTGGGTGGGCTCACGGGCCGTGCTGGGTGGGACTTGGGCACAGCCCCTGAGGCCTCCATCCAAGGCCCCATCCCGTCCTGTCTCGCCCTGACCCAGGCTTCTCAGAGGGGGAAGGTCTCCCTCTTTCGCTCCATCCTGCTGTTCCTCACCCGCTTCACCGTTCTCACGGCCACAGGCTGGAGTCTGTGCCGCTCCCTCATCCACCTCTTCAGGACCTACTCCTTCTTGAACCTCCTGTTCCTCTGCTATCCGTGAGTACCCCTCACTTCACCCCTTGCCACCTAGCACCTGTTCCTGACCTCTGCCCTGAGTGTGGCTGGGTCACCAGGTCCCTGCTCCCAGAAGCCTCACGGGCAGACAGCAACAGTACCTTCTCATATTGTCTGACAACGCCACCCTGAGATCAAGACGATTAGCCTGTTTTTGCAGGAGCAGAAACTGAGACAGGCATTGTTTCCCTGAGATGCCACTGACGGGAAGTCAGGATGGGGCTCAGGTCCGAGTGTATATCCCACTCGGTTCCTGGGAGATGGTGCACAGGCTTCCTCTTCCTCTCTCTTCCCTTCCATTCTCTCTGGTTCTTTCTCTTTCCCTGTCTCCTTGTGTGTCTTAGCGTTTATGGAATCTCTCGGTTCCTCCCCCAGGTCTATGTGCATGCAAGTACCTGCATGTGTGAGTGTTTCTGGGTGGGTGTCTGTGCATGCAGCATGTGTGTGTGTTTCTGTACAAGCATATCTGTATGTCTGTCTGTGAGTCTGCTTTGCTCACTCATTCCCTCTGTGTTGCCAGAATTCAGATGGTTAAGGATGGAAAGGTAGTATCTGAGCGGAGCCCAGGCCTGCCCCCTTTCTGGCCTGGAAGTGGGGAGAACTTTGGCAAGGGGTCCACTCTGGCCATTCCTGGGGCAGGCTCCTGGCTGCTTAGGCATTAACAGTAGTTTCCCAATCCCTGGGCTTTCTGGGTCATGAACTTCCTTGGGCTGGACCAGCTCTGTTCCCTGGGAAGCTTCAGAGCTAGACAGTCCTCCCTCTATATCTTGCGTGACCAAAAGGGCACTATCATGGGAGGAGCACGATCACACTTGCTTTAGTTATAACTGGTTTTTATTTTTTATTGTTTTATCTTGGCCATGCCCACAACATGCAGAAGTTCTGGGACCAGGGATTGAACCTGAGCCATAGCAGTGACAACGCTGAATTCTTAACTTCTAGGCCACTAGGGAACATCTAGTTTTTTTAATTATAAGAGTGATATATGTGTCATATGAAAATATTAAACTTTACAGAGGCTTTGAACATAGAAAGTGAAAGTCTCACATAATCTCAGTTCTCCAGAAAATGATTACTTGCAGCATATCCTTCCAGATTTTGTCTACAAGTGCACACACATACACACTTTTTAAAAACAGAAATGGGATTGATCTCTGTGCATAATATTGTACTGTTGACTACATTTTTCACAGTCATGTAATTTGGTTGTTTTTCCATGGCAAAGTATATGAATCCACCTCTTGTTTTTTGTTGTTTTTTTTTTAATAGCCTCATAGTATTTCCATTGAATAGACTTTTCACATTGTGTTCTGTTTGTTTTCTTTTGGTGGACTTTTGAGTTGTTTGAGCTCAAAAGCTGAGCTTTTCCCTATTAGAAACAGTGAGGCAGGGAATATTCTTTTGCATCTGTCTTTGCACACTTGTCCAGTATTTCTGTACAACAGATCCCCAGAAGTGGAATTACTGCACCAAAAGATATGTTTTATGTTTTTGATAGATAAATGGCCCTCCAGGATTGTGCTGGTTAGAAATATCAGTAATTGGGGAGTTCCCATCGTGGTTCAGTGGAAACGAATCTGACTAGCATCCATGAGGACGCAGGTTCAATCCCTGGCCTTGTTCAGTGGGTTAAGGATCCGGCATTGCGGTGAGCTATGGTGTAGGTTGCAGACGTGGCTTGGATTCTGAGTTGCTTGTGGCTGTGATGTAGGCCAGCAGCTGTAGCTCTGATTCTACCCCTAGCCTGGAACCACCATATGCCATGGGTGTGGCCCTAAAAAGCAAAGAATAAATCAATACAAAAATTTTTGTTAATGTAAGACATGTTGTAAAAAATCAAATCCATTAGTGCTAGAAAGTTTATGAAGAAAAACAGCCTTTCACCCCACCCTCAGATTTTTAGTCCTACATCTGAAAAGCAACTTTTTTCATTTATTTCTCATTTTAAGTGTCTTTTTTGAGTTATCTCCATAATTTTAGTATCCCTTTGCTTCTTTTAAAAATTTACTGATTGATTTTATAGTTGGATAATAGGTTTAACTCATTAAAATTAAAATTAAAATATGTAGGAGTTCCTGTCGTAGCTCAGCAGAAACAAATCTGACTAGTATCCATGAGGACCCAGGTTTGATCCCTGGCCTCGCTGTGGGTTAAGGATCTGGCGTTGCTGTGAGCTGTGCTGTAGGTCACAGACGCAGCTCAGATCCCATGTGGCTGCGGCTGCGGCTGTGGCTGTGGTGTAGGCCAGTGGCTACAGCTCCATTTGACTCCTACCCTGGGAATCTCCATATGCCGTGACTGCGGCCCTAAAAATATGTGTATATATGTATGTATGTGTGTATAGAAAAGAATGTAGAATGCAAATGTCAGCTCCCTGGACTCCTGTCTCCCAGCTACCAAGTTTCCCTTCCAAGAGGTAAACATTAGTGTTTCTTGTTTCTTGTATATCCTGGAAGTAAATGTTCTGTACAAATACAAACACAACCCCCCCACACACGTATATGCACACATGCACACATACATTGATTCCCTCTGAATGACAGATGAAGATTTAGTTCACTTTCCATCCATACTGTTCTAGTTCTAGTATTTGATAACTGTTATTGTTTTTAATTTTCTGTTATGCTTGTATTTTTATTCCATCAATAATAGTCAATGCCAGAGTTCCCATTGTGGCTCAGCAGAAACGAATCTGACTAGGATCCATGAGGACGCAGGTTTGACCCCTGGCCTTGCTCAGTGGGTTAAGGATCCGGCGTTGCCGTGAGCTGTGGTGTAGGTCGCAGATGTGGCTCAGATCTGGCGTTGCTGTGGCTCTGGTGTAGGCCAGCAGCTGTAGCTCTGATTTGACCCCTAGCCTGGGAACCTCCATGTGCCAAAGGTGTGGCCCTAAAAAAACAAAAATGATAATAATAGTGAATGTCTTAATCCCTTTTCTATAAGAACATAATATTAGGAGCCCTACCCATCCACTTTTCCTCCCCTCTCCCTCCTCTCCCTTCCTGGCAGCTGAACTCTTTTATGTTGTCATACTTGACATTCACATTCTCCTATATAGCCACATTTGTCTTCCATTCTTTGTCTAAGGCTAATTCTAAAAATTAAAAGCTAATAAGTAGCCTTGATATTACTATGAATATGAAAATACCATTCACTGCATAGACAAAATTCCTTCTAAGTTACTGAGTTATAATCTTGGGCCTCTTGAAAAAGAAAATTCCTAGTGTCAAGGTCAAATGGTTTCTCTTTTCTTACATTCCATCAGTTGCTTAAAATCACGCCACATTTTGCTTCATATTTAGATTGTAACTTTCTTATATAGCTTTTTGCTTTTCTTGGAGTTTCTAATTGCCTTTCTTTTTTCTTGTTGACAAAAGAATGATGGGCCTTCATCATATCCTCAAGTTTATCCAGCCTGTCAATCATGCTACCTGTTGCCTGGAGTCCATTTTTCCCCCCAAAGACATCCCTCCTGGAGCCCTCCATCCTCCTACTCCAGTCTGGAGTGGTTGCTCTTTAGGCCTGCTGTTCAGCTCTCAGCCTGAGACTTCCCTTCGCTGCCCTCCTGGGTTGGATCCACTGTTTCCTGGATCCCATGTCTTCCTCTTTCTTGGTTTTCTCCCTTATTTTGCTGGAGCGCATTATCAGGTAATTTCCTCAACAGGGGGTATGTGGGAGGTATATACATTCTGAGTCCTTGCATGTCTAAAAATGTCTTTATTCTGCCCTTATACTTGATTGATGGTTTGGCCAAATGTAGATTTCTAAGTTCAAATTCGTACTCTCTCAAAATTTTGAATATTGCTCCATTGTCTCTGGCATCCAGTATTTCTAATGAGAAGTCTGATGCTAGTTTCATTCCAGTTACTTTGTTGATGACTTGTTTCTTTCCTTGGAAAACTTTCAAGAATATTCTATCTTTTGATTGTTTGAAATTTCACAAGGAGGTGTCTGATGTGGAACTTTTGTCATCCATCTTATTAGAATTCTAGGACTTTTTTAACCTGGGGATTTGGGTATTTCTTCCGGTCAGAGAAATTTTCTTGTAGTATGGAATTCCCCTTGTGGCTCAGTGGAAACAAATCTGACTAGTATCCATGAGGACGTAGGTTCAATCCCTGGCTTTGCTCAGTGGGTTAAGGATCCAGCATTGCCATGAGTATAGTGTAGATCAAAGACATGGCTCGGATCTGGCGTTGTTGTGGCTGTTGTATAGGCTAGAAGCTACAGCTCCAATTGGACCCCTAGCCTAGGAACCTCCATATGCCATGGGTATAGCCCTAAAACAACAACAACAACAACAAAAATTTTTTTTCTTCTATTATTTCTTTGGTAATATCTTCCCTTCCTTTTTTTTTTTTTTTCTGTTCTCTGAGACTTCTCTTCATCAGATGGTAGACCTCAAAGATTGGTCATCTGTTTCTCTTACATTTTCCCTCATACTTTTTATCTCTCTCCCTCCTTACCCTCTTTCTTTCTTTCTGTAGCTCTCTCTGTCTGTCTTTCTTCTCTCTTTTTACTTTGCCTTTAGGCAGATTTTCTCAACTCTATCTTCCAGATTTTTTATTGAGTTTTTTTTCAGCAATCATAGTTTTTCATCTCTAAGGCCTCTTGTTTTCCGATTATCTTTTCGCATAGCATTCTGTTGTTTTAAAAATCTTATATTCCCTCAATTTTGTCTTTACCCTGGGACCCATTTTTCTGTTTCATGCTGCTGGTTTTCTAAGTGTAGTTAGTTTCTTTGGTTATCCGTTTACATTTAAGAGTGGAGGATGAGTGGTTTGGGGTGCATTTTCTCTCCCTCTGCCATTGTATATGTAAGTGAGAGGTGTGTCTGGCTCTTCTAAGTGTGTGGGTAGGGCACACTGACCAGTAGACTTTGCTTTAGGATGAGTGAGTGAGGTGCTAGCTGTCAGGGTGTGGGCCCCCATAGGCCAAAAAGAGGAGGGGTTATTATTACTCTAGGATGCCCTCATTAGAGACCTTAGGGTCTCCTCAGTTTATTCATTTTCTTTAGCGAAGAATCCTTCAGGGCAGATTGTGTCAGGCATGTGGGAGAATAGAGGGAATGACTCTAATTCAGGTCTTTGTTTAATCCCATTTGTTCAGCCCTGCTTCTCACTTCCACCCTCCATCAGATATGCTCACTTCAAGCCAGTCTCTCTTGGGGTCAGTCTGGGCAGATAAGTTCCTATGCCCAGTGCAGTTCTCTCCTGGCACATTCTAGACCTGTGCTCTCTGGTTTAGTAGCTTCTGGCTGCCTATTGTTATTGAACATTTGAAATGGGCTAGGTTGTATTAAAATGTGCTGTTACTATAAAATATGTACTGGATTCTGAAGATTTAGTACAAAAAAAGAAAGTAAGTAAAAAAGCTCATTCATAAATAAAGACTATAGGTCGAAATAATATTATATGTATTTTGGGTCAAGTAAAATAGAGTATTAAAATTAATTTCTTGGCGTTTCCTTCGTGGTTCAGCAGTTAACGAACCTGACTAGGATCCATGAGGATGCGGGTTTGATCCCTGGCCTCGCTCGGTGGGTTAAGGATCCAGTGTTCCTGTGGCTGTGGTGTCAGCTGGCAGCTATAGCTCTGATTCAACCCCTAAGCTGGGAACTTACATATGCCCCGTCAGTGTGGCCCTAAAAAGCAAAAAAAAAAAAAAATAATAATATAATAATAATTTCTTTTTTTAGTATGGCTAATGGAAAATTTTAAATTACACATGTGACTCTGTATTTCTATATGACAACGCTGCTCTAGATGTTGATTCCTTCTTCATCTGTCAACATGTTTCCAACTGCTCTCTGAATTTGTCGGGATCACTTATGTACTGATAACCCCCACTCCCATCCTTTTTTTGCTGATGTGTATCTTTTTTCTACTTGTATGTATTTTCTGCATTGATCCTGTCACATCTTGGGTGGAGAGAATGAAAGGGAATCTGCCGTCCTGCATGGGAAGTTGTTCCTAACTTGTGACCTGTCAGAGCAGCCACTTGCCATTACCAAACAATTTAATTGTATCGACTGTCCTTCTTAAAGGCAAAGCCAGGAAGATTTTTTTTTTTTTTTTTTTTAAGGCCACACTATGGCATATGGAAGTTTCCAGGCTAGGGGTCACATTGGAGCTGCAGCTGCCGGCCAATACCACAGCCACAGCAGTGTGGGACCTGAGCTGCAGCTGCGACCTAAACCACAGCTCATGGTAATGGCAGATCCCTGACCCACTGATCAAGGCCAGGGATCAAACCCACGTCCTCATGGATACTAGTCAGGTTCGTTTCCACCGTGCCACAACGGGACCTCCAGAAAGATTCTTAAGTAGTTGTCCTTAAGTTTGAGTCTGAGGCCATTGTATGTTCATGTAGGTGCCCCACTCCCTCATTCCCACTGAGCAGAGTGTTTTGGGAATCTCATTTCAGTGTTCTTTACTGGCCCACAGAATCATTGGCCTGCTTCTTTTCTGAACAAATTGTGCTGATTTTCTGCTCTGGGCCAGACACCATGCTGGGCACTGTTGCAAAGATTAAAACAGAGTATCTATAAAAACACTACCATAATGCCTGCCTGAGCATAGAGAATCAACATGGCCTATGTAACTTAAGGCAAGTGAAGGAAACTGAGGCTCATAGAGGTGACATAACTTGCCCTAAATCACAGCACTAGTAAGTGGCAGAGCTGGGATTTTAATCCTGGCCTATGTGACCACAAAGGTTATGCTCTTAACCTAAATTTTCTAAGTTATTGTGCTTGAACCTTACCTCGAGGAAAGTGGTAGCTTTCCCATTTTATAGACCAGAAAGCAAAACCCAAAGAGACTAATTATAGGAGTACCCAAGGACACTCATATATTCCTTCTTGGAAGTTCAGAATAAAGGAAGAAAACATTGCTATAGATTAAAAAAACAGCATTCTCATTGGCTCTAGCTCCTGGTAGCAGCCCAGGGACCCTTCTGCAGCTGTGTCTGAGGACCTGGGGAAATTGAAAGGTGTAAACTAAAACAAGGAATGCCTAAAAAAACTAAACCAGGAATTCCCTTGTGGCACAGCAAGTTAATGATCCAGTGTAGTCGCTGTAGCAGCTCGGGTCACTGCTGTGGCATGGGAATGTGGAACAAACAAACTAAAACAAAATGAAAAAACAAAGAATGCATGTAAAGTGCACCTATCACAAAGTTCCACATTAATTATCTTCCCTTCTGGGTTATGGGTCTGTCTAGTTTTCCCCTTAAAAGATACCAGCCACACACTCCACCCCTTGAATAATTAGCTTCAGCTCTGACCTTAGGGTACTCCTCAGAGGAATGAGTTTGTACTGTTCAGGGGCCCATTTCAGTGCCTCACACATGATAGACACACAATAAATATTGTTCCTGAACTACCCTCCTCTGCAGAACAAAAAGCTGCCTCTAACACATGCACCTGTGACAGTTTCTACCTCTCTTTTGCGGTAACACATACAACGTACATTTTTTTTTTTCTGTTTTTTTAGGACTGCACCTGCAGCAGATGGAGGTCCCCAGGCCACAGCTACAGCATCGTGGCCTCGAAGCCACGTCTGCGACCTACACCACAGCTCACAGCATCGCCGGATCCTTAACCCACTGAGCGAGGCCAGGGATCAAACCTGTGTCTTCATGGATGCTAGTCGGGTTCATTAACCGATGAGCCATGGCAGGAACTCCCAACATGTACATTTTAAATTAATGAATTACGCATAGTATTTGTTGGCTATCTGTCTTGATCTCTGGTACCAGACAGTTCTGGATTGGAATTCCAGCTTCATTACTTCCTTACTCATTGTGTGACCTTTCAGAATCCACTCCACCTTTCTGAGCTACAGCTTCCTCAGCTGAAAAGGCCACAAAATAACAATACCTAACAGAGTTAGGAGAAATAAAAGAAGAGAATGCTTGTAAAGCACTGAGTCCAGTGTCTGGAGTATAGGTTGTGGCCAGTGAACATGGGCCATGGTGACTCCTGCTGGTCAGCAATAGACTGTGAGGCCAGAACTCATGTCTTACTTTCCACTGCATCCTCGCTGCTCAGCACAATGCCTGGCGCACACTCGGTGTTAACATGTTGAATGGCTGACCATTGGCTGGGAGGCTGGATGGCTAGAAGGATGGGTGAAGTCTCCCCTCTGAGCAGCCAGGAGACCTAAAGTCTGAGGAGGAAAGTCCCTCAGTGGTTAAGGGTCGGGATCCTGGCCCATGGGCAGGCCTGCCCTCACCGCTGTCTTCCCCACCAGGTTTGGGATGTACATTCCGTTCCTGCAGCTCAACTGTGACCTCCGCAAGACCAACCTCTTCAGTCACATGGCCTCCATGGGTCCCCGGGAGGCGGTCAGTGGCCTGGCACGGAGCCGGGACTACCTGCTGACGCTGCGGGAGACATGGAAGCAGCACACGCGGCAGCTGTATGGCCCAGATGCCATGCCCACCCACGCCTGCTGCCTGTCGCCAAGCCTCATCCGCAGCGAGGTGGAGTTCCTCAAGATGGACTTCAACTGGCGCATGAAGGAAGTGCTGGTCAGCTCCATGCTGAGTGCCTACTACGTGGCCTTTGTGCCCGTCTGGTTCGTGAAGGTGCGTTAGCTTAACCCAGGGAGGGCTGGGGCCTCACCCTGCTGCCTGCCCCCCAGGAGCCCTCCTGCTACTCCTGCATAAGTAACTCTGCTGCTTTGGATGAGATTCCCATCTGTTCTCTTGGCCAGAGTGACTACTGCTTTCATTTTAGAGTGGAAAAAACGTGGCTCACTGAGCGGAAGTGGCCTGCACAAGGTCACCCAGCCAGTGAGGGGGCCATGTCATTGTTGTTCACATCACTTGACAGCAAAGTCACACCGTGACTTTGTATTTCAGTGTGGCCATTTCAGCACAGGCACGTCTCAGGGTCCTGCTTTATCATTCAGTGTGAAAGCCAGGATTCATCCAGGTCTGAGTGATGCCGAAAGCCTGTGCTCTCTGTCTCTGGCTTGTAGGGCCATCTGGGAAGGGACCTCCCCAGCTGACAATGGGCTGGACACACTTCTCCAAGGATGGGCTGCCCTGGATGATGGGGGTTGAGAGGACCTCTTGTCTGTTAGGCACCTACAACATGCTAGAGTTTCCAAGGACGTTATAATCCTGCTCAAGTCTCTCAGAGGTGGTTACTCTTATCCTCACTTCATAGATGAGGAAGCTTGGAGTTCCCATGTGGCTCAGCAGGTTACAGACCCAACTAGTATCCAAGAGGATGCGGGTTCAATCCCTGGCCTCACTCAGTGGGTTAAGGATCTGGCGTTGCCGTAAGCAGTGATATAGGGCACAGATGCAGCCTGGATCCCATGTTTCTGTGGCTGTGGTATAGGCCGGCAGCTGCAGCTCTGATTCAGCCCCTAGCCTGGGAACTTCCATATGTCACAGGTACAGCCCCAAAAAGCAAAAAAAAAAAAAAGAAAAAAATAGATGAAGACGCTAGAGCTCAGAGAAGTGAAATGACTTACCTAAGGTCCCATAGCGAATAAGCAGCAGAGCCAAGATTTGAACTCATTTTTGTTGGACCGCAGACCCTGTTCTCTGACTCAGAGTGGTTGGCAGTGGGAGCATTTCTCTGTGTAGAAAACTTAGCAGTGAGCACAGGGTTTAAGTGCACCATTAAGCCGCCTTTGTTAGGTGTTTGATCCTTGGTCTCAGGCCACCCCCGGGTCTCTGGGGCTGTCTGGACCTCCGAGGCAGATGGAATCAGGGAAGGGGGAGGAAGGGAGGCCATTAGGGGTGTCCCAGGCCTTACCCACCTTCCCACTGCCCCCAGAACACACATTACTATGACAAGCGCTGGTCCTGCGAGCTCTTCCTGCTGGTGTCCATCAGCACCTCAGTGATCCTCATGCAGCACCTGCTGCCTGCCAGCTACTGCGACCTGCTGCACAAGGCCGCTGCCCACCTGGGCTGCTGGCAGAAGGTGGACCCAGCGCTGTGTTCCAACGTGCTGCAGCACCCGTGAGTTGCCCTTCCCCGACTCACCCAACCCCAGCTCCCCTGGTCAATGTCTGGAGTCACTAGCACCCTCCCCTAACTGATTCTCTCCCCACCCCTGCAGCTCATCAATTCATTTATTTAGTTATCAAATAGCTTTTTTTTTTCTTTTTTCGGCAAGACCAACAGCAGAGCAAATAGTTTTTGAGTGTGTTTTGCAGGGCCCAGGAAGGACGTATCCCCTGTCCTTGGGTAACTTTCAGTGTCCTGGAGATGGGGTGGGGGGCAGGTGGTAAATTCATGGACCAGTTGACTTTCTCATTCACGGACTTACTCGTTGACTGATTTGCTCACGCATCCATTCATTGCTTCCCTCTTTCCACTCACTCATCCGTCCAGTCAGTGGGTCGTCTACTTTTTCAGCAAACATTTACTTCCACCTCATCCATCCCAGGCCTAGTGCTGTGTATCCAAGCTGCCGTGAGCTTGGACTTTGACCTAAAGGCAGAGGGGCACTATGGAGGGTTTTGAGCAGTGGAAGGACCCATTCCCAAGTGTGCCTTAGAAACATCCATCTGATAACAGGAAATGGTCTCTGTTAGTTGACGACATACCCTGGCCAGGGGAGGACCACCACATGGAGCAAATGGCTTAGATGAGACCCCTTGAGGAGTTCACAGTCTGGTGGGGGTGACGGCTGTGTACACAGAGGTAGGATGAGGGAGCTGAAAGGGACCCAGCTGCAGGCTGGCATTGCCCTCAGAGCAAAGGCAGAAGTCACCCTGCTCAGGAGCCCTTAGGTGCTGGGCTGTCCTCCCCTCAGCCTGACCCATCCTTCCCGGTGCCTAGCCTCTCCACAGCCCTTCATCACAGTGGTTCCACCCAGGTTATGCTAATTGTCCTGCCTGTATTCCCCCATTAGACTGGAAGCTCCTCAAGGCTGGGATCACCTCTGAATCACATCTGAGTCTTGGGCCCAGCTCAAAGCCCGGCAGAGAAGAGGCCCCTAGGACAGGTTTGTAGAGGTAGGCCCACAGAGGTGCAAAGGGAGGCCACAGAGGCCAAGCCTCCTGATGTTGGCCCTCCATGCTAATCAGGGTCCCTCTCAGACTTCATCCAAGTGGTTCAGAAAAGGGATGGGTATTATGGGACGATGGGGGCTTGGTTAGCCTCAGGCTCTGAGGGGGTTGGGGGTGGAAAAATACTCCATGGCTGAACATAGGGATAAACCCGTCCATGGCTCACCGTGGTCCCCAGATAAGACCCAGGCTCCTTCACGTGACTCCCCATGATGAACAGGGTCCTGCCAGCCCTTTCTGCCTTGTCTCTTCCCACGCCCAGACTTGTACTCCTCTCTAGCCAGACCCAGTCTCTTTGGATCCTCAAAGTCTGTATGTTCTTTTGTATCCATGCTTTTGCATATGATGCGTGTTTTGCCTGCAATGCTCTTTCCAGCTTCCCTTTCCTGTTTAATTTCTGTTCATCCTTCAGCATTGTACTTCCTCCAGGAACACTTTCCTGACCACCCAGGATAGGTTCAATGCCCTGCCCTCTGCTCCCCCGACCCCACAATCCCATGATCATTGCACCTAACGCTTTCTGCTGTGTTTGCTCAGTTACTTGCCTGTCATTCCAGGACCAAAGCTCCTGGAGGTCAGGGTCCTTGTCTGTTAAACAGTCGACCGTCTTCTCACTTCTGGAAAAATGCCTGGCTTGTGATGGGTCCATAGCAAATTTTTGTTTGTTTATTTATTTTTTTGGTCGCCCCCCCCTCAGCATATGGCATTCTTGGGCCAGGAATCAGATCCAAGCTGCAGTTTCGACCTACATCACAGCTGCCCAACAGCAGATCCTTTAACCCACTGTGCTGAGCTGGGGATCAAACTTGCATCTTGGCACTGCAGAGATGCTGCTGATCCCATTGCACCACAGCAGGAACTCCCACAGCAAATTTTGTGTGTGTGTGTGTGTGTGTGTGTATAGTCCTTTTTTTAAGGTAAAATTTACATACAGCAAAAGGCACAAATATTTTTTTTTCTTTTTGGCCATCTCGTGGCACATGGAGTTCCCAGACAAGGGATCAGATCTGAGCTGCAGTTGTGACCTAAGCCACAGCTGCAACAACACAAGATCCTTAACCCCCTATGCCAGGCTGGGGATCAAGCCTGTGTCCCAGGGCTCCTAAGACGCCGACAATCCCTTTGTACCACAGTGGGAACTCCCACAAATCTTCAAGTATACAATTCTTTGTGTTTTGATAAAGACATACACACCCATGTAGCCCATCCCCCATCAAGATATAGAACATTTCCAGCCCCTCAGAAAGGTCTTTATGCCCCTTCCCCATGACCCCCTCCGCTTGGCAAGCATCTTTTCACTTCCTTTCACCATAGCTTAGTTTTGCCTCCAAAACACATAAATTAAATCATACAGTAGGTATTCTTGGGTCCAGTTTTTTCCATTCGGCATAATGTCTACAAAGTTCATCCATGTTGTTGTGTATAATCTGGTAACTGTTTTTAAATGAAGAAATCAATAGGACAAGAGTGTGAGAGTGAGCTTCTTGCAGACGTGATTCTCAGTCCTCTGGCCCCGGACACTTGGAGTTACTGAGAGGTCTCACAGAACACTGAAAAAAAATTCCCTGGTCCAAAAACCTTATCCGCATGCTCACTGGGGCCTCTCTGTGCCAGACCTTGTGATGTGCTGCAAAGACACAGAAATAAATTGGACACCATCCCTTCCCATCAGCGCTCCCAGACCAATGAGGGATACAGGCAGATAAATAATCGACAAAGCACTGAGGAGAGTGGACCAGTAACCACGAGGTTGCGGGTCTGATCCCTGGCCTCACTCAGTGGATTAAAGATCCGACATTACCGTGAGCTTTGGTGTAGGTTGAAGATGCAGTTCAGATCCTGCGTGGCTGTGGCTGCGGCATAGGCTGGCAGCTACAGCTCCGATTCAACCCCTAGCTTGGGAACCTCCATAGTCCTTGGATGTGGCCCTAAAAAGAAAAAAAAAAAAAAAAGGCTCCTGAACTCTGTGGGGAGTTTGGGAAAGGCTTTCTGGAGGATCTTAGATTTCAAAAGATGACAAAGAACCTGCCAGAAAGATGAACCATCAGGAAGGGCAGTCCGATGGGGAGGAGCACCTTATGCAGAGGCAGGAGCAGTTAGGTGTGCTGGATGAGCCGGAAACTTGAGCAGGTGCTGTGCAGTGTTAGTCCACACAGCCCTAGAGGCCAGGCCAAATCCTTGGGGACCTGACTCCCGGAGCACTGGAAAGCTTTGAAAAGGTTTGGGGGAGAGAATTGTCAGGTTCAGCTTGGTATCTTCCAAAGACCACCCAGAGTTCTCCTGTGGTACAGCAGGTTAAGTATCTGGCATTATCACTGCAGTGGCTTGGGTCACTGCTGTGGTGTGGGTTTAGTCCCAGGCCCAGGAACTTCCACATGCCACAGGTGTTGGCCAAAAAATACAGAACAGGAGTTCCCATTGTGGCTCAGTGGGTTAAGAGTCTGACATAAGGAGTTCCATGGCTCAGGGGAAACAAATCTTACTAGTAACCATGAGAGAATGTGGGTTCGACCCCTGGCCTCTCTCAGTGGGTTATGGATCTGCATGGCTGTGGCGGTGGCTATGGCGAAGGCCGGCAGCTACACCTCCGATTAGACCCCTAGCCTAGGAACTTCCATATGCCACATGTGCAGCCCTAAAAAAGACAAACAAAAGAATCTGACATAGTGTCCGTAAGGATGTAGGCTTGATCCCTGGCCTTGCTCAGTAGGTTAAGGATCCGGCATTGCCATGAGTTGTGGTGTAGGTCGCAGATGCGGCTTGGATCCCGCATTGTTGTGGCTCTGGCGTAGGCTGGTGGCTACAGCTCCGATTCGACCCCTAGCCTGGGAACCTCCATATGCCACGGGAGCGGCCCTGAAAAGGCAAAAAGACAAAAAAAAAAGAATGCAGCTTAGATCCACCGTTGCTGTGGCTGTGGTGTAGACCAGCAGCTACAGCTCCAATTCAACCCCTACCTAACCTGGGAACTTCCATATGCTGCAGGTACGCCCCCCCCCCAAAAAAAATATACCAAAGACCCCTCAGCTTAGGCAGCTGTGTGGTGGACTGCTTAGAGGCTGGAGGTGAAATTGATTGGAGGCTAGATGAAGAAAATGAGCCCAGGGAGGGAAGAGGGTTTTCTTAAAATCCCTCAGAGACATGAATGTCAGCCCTAACCCTCCCTACTCCCAGGGCAGTGGCTTTCTCATGATTCTTACCCCACTTTACAGAAGAGGCAACTGAGACCCAGAAAAGGAAAGTCACTGTGTCTGAATGATAGCAATGGGAGTAGAGCCCTGCTGGTCACCCCATGCCTAGTCTTCCAGCGTCCCCTTGTGTGGGTGAGCCGGGTATAAGGGATTCTGTTGGGCTGTGTCTCCAGGTGGACTGAAGAGTGCATGTGGCCACAAGGCGTGCTGGTGAAGCACAGCAAGAACGTCTACAAAGCAGTGGGCCACTATAACGTGGCCATCCCCTCCGACGTCTCCCACTTCCGTTTCCACGTGAGTCTCCTCCCCTGGGAAGGAGGGTGGGGCCTGATCTAGAGGGCAAACTAGGCAGAAAGGTGATGCCATAGCAGGAGAAGGCTATTTTCACTATTTCCCAAACCCCAAAGAAGACAGCGCACACATGCAGCCCAGGAACAGCCATGCAAGTGATCACGTCATAACTATAGCTCACTTGGAACCAGATCTTTGAAAACATTGAGTGGCAGTGGAAGAGATGATAAAAGGAGGGGTTCTTGGTGGTGAGAATAACTACGATCATCATTTCTGGAAATTCCCTGGTGGTCTAGTGTTGGGATTTGGCGCTTTCATCGCTGTGGCCTGGGTGCAATCCTTGGTCTGGGAACTGGATTCCAAAAAAAAGAAAAAAACAAAGAAACGTCATCATTCCTTATTGTGTGCCAGGCATTGTGGTAGGCACTTCTGTGTATCCTTGCAATCAGTCTGCACCGCAACCTTGTGTATGAGAGAAATACCAGGGCTATCCCAGGTTTCAGGTACTGAAATCGGCTTAGAGGGTTTAACTTGTTCCGAGGGTTTCCTACTGGGAAGCTTGGAAAATAATGGTAATGGCTTATGGTCCTAGCACTATGGAAAAGGGCCGCTCAGCAGCATCTGGGCTGGTCTCCATTTTACTGTCAAAATCCTTTTTTCCAACATGGTCATAAACTAAAATTTGATATATAGGGGACCACATGGTGCTTCTCTATTTTAAAGGGTTGGACGTTCCTTCACGTTCTGCCCCCACTGCAGTAGCCCCTAAAGACCTCCCCAGGAGTTCCCACTGTGGCTCAGGGATAACGAACCCAACTAGTATCCATGAGAATGTGGGTTCGATCCCTGGCCTCAGTGGATTAAGGATCCAGTGCTGCCATGTGCTGTGGTACAGGTTGAAGACGCTGCTCAGATCTGGCACTGCTGCAGTTATAGAGTAGGCTGGCAGCTGCAGCTCCAGTTCGACCCCTAGCCTGGGAACTTGCATAAGCCACAAGTGCGGCCCTAAAAAACAAACAAACAAACAAAAAATGGAATTCGCATTGTGGCTCTGCGGGTTAAGAACCCGACTAGTATCCATGAGGATTCTGGTTTGATCCCTGGCCTTGCTTGGTAGGTTAAGGATCCAGCATTGCCAAAAGCTGTCAAAAATGCGACTCGGATCTGGTGTTGCTGTGGCTGTAGCGTAGGCCAGCAGCCACAGCTCCAATTCGACCCCTAGCCTGGGAACCTCCATATGCCACAGGTGCAGCCCTAAAATGAAAGAAAGAAGTCGATTAGGGATCTTAAACAACTTATGTGTTTTAAGTAGTATTGGCAGAAAGAACACCACAAACAAAGGCAGAGGTAGCAAGGTCCACGCCCAACCCTCCAGAGGCTTCCTCCCCACCCAGGTCTGCATGGGGCCCCAAGAGCCTGACCCCTTCACTGGCCCACCCAGAACCCCCATCCAAGAGGGGGGGCTTCTGGGCCATACTTTCCAGCCCTTGCCTACTCTTTCCCCGGCAGTTCTTTTTCAGCAAACCCCTGCGGATCCTCAACATCCTTCTGCTGCTGGAGGGCGCGGTCATCGTCTACCAGCTGTACTCCTTAATGTCCTCTGAAAAGTGGCACCAGACCATCTCACTGGCACTCATCCTCTTCAGCAACTACTACGCCTTCTTCAAGCTGCTGCGGGACCGCCTGGTACTGGGCAAGGCCTACTCGTACTCTGCCAACCCCCAGAGGGACCTAGACCACCGGTTCTCCTAAGCCCCAGGGCGACCCCAGGGACCACATCCAGGCTTCAGCCAGGGGCTCTCTGGGAGGGGGCTTTTGGGGAGGGTTGGGTGAGGGCACAAAACCACAAAAACAGACAAAAAAAATCCACCAGAGCTTTGTATTTTTGTTACATACTGTTTCTTTCTTTGATAATTGATGTGATTATCAAGGGGGGAAAAAAGTCCTATTTTTATACTCCCAATAAACCCGTGTCCTGTATTTCTTTCTCTTTTTGCCGGTCAGGTGGATAGCAGAGGTGTGGGATTCTGGGCCAGAAAGCCCTGTGTGTGGCTGCTGGGACCCCTGGCAGCTCTGCCTTCTCCAGTGGAGAAGAGGTGAGGAGATGGCAGAGGCAGGCCTTGTCTTTTTTTTTTATAGGGCCTCACCTGTGGCGTATGGAGGTTTCCAGGCTAGGGGTCCATTTGGAGCTGTAGACACCAGCTTACACCACAGCCACGGCAACGCTAGATCTGAGCCATGAGCCACATCTTTGACCTACACCACAGCTCATGGCAACGCTGGATCCTTAACCCACTGAGCAAGGCCACAAATTGAACCTGTGTCCTCATGGATACTAGTCAGATTCATTTCTGCTGAACCACTGCCAGAACTCCTACAGGCCTTGTCTTAATCCAGTTTTTTTAAACGTACAATGATAATCCCCATTTTTAATTTTATTTTAAAATTTTTATTTAAAAAATTTTTATTTTGGAGTATAGCTGATTTACAATATTGTGCTAGTTTCAGATGTGTAGCAAAGTGACTCAGTTATACATACACATATATCCATTCTTTTTCAGATTCTTTTCCCATATAGGTTGTTACAGAATACTGAGTTCTCTGTGCTATATAGTAGGTCCTTGTTGATTATGTTTTATATATCGTAGTATGTATGTATGTTAATCCCTAACTCTTAATTTATCCCTCCCTCTTCCCAGCTCTCCCCTTTGGTAACCATAGTTTGTTTTCTAAGTCTTTGAGTCTGTTTCTATCTTGTAAATAAGTTCATTTGTATCATTTTTTTAGATTCCACATATAAGCAATATGTATTTGTCTTATCTGACTTCACTTAGTATGATAATCTTTAGGTCCATCATTATGTCATTCTTTTTTATTGCCGAGTGATATTCCATTATATATATGAACCATGTCTTCTTTATCCATTCCTCTGTCAATAGGCATTTAAGTGGCTTCCATGTCTTGGCTATTGTAAATAGTGCTTCAGTGAACACTGGAGTGCATGTATCTTTTCAAATTTTGGTTTTCTCCAGTTATATGCTCAGGAGTGGGATCGCTGGATCATATGGTAGTTCTATTTTTAGTTTAGTTTTTTTTGTCTTTTTGCCATTTCTTGGGCTGCTCTCGCAGCATATGGAGGTTCCCAGGCTAGGGGTCCAATCAGAGCTGTAGCCACCAGCCTACACTAGAGCCACAGCAACACGAGATCCGAGCCGAGACTGTGACCCACACCACAGCTCACAGCAACGCTGGATCGTTAACCCACTGAGCAAGGACAGGGATGGAACCCGCAACCTCATGGTTCTTAGAATTCATTAACCACTGCGCCACGACGGGAACTCCCTATTTTTAGGGTTTTTTTTTTTTTTTGTCTTTTTTGCTATTTCTTTGGGCCACTCTCTCGGCATATGGAGGTTCCCAGGCTAGGGGTCTAATTGGAGCTGTGGCCGCCAGCCTACTCCAGAGCCACAGCAACGCAGGATCCGAGCCGCGTCTGCAACCTACACCACAGCTCACGGCAACGCCGGATCGTTAACCCACTGAGCAAGGTCAGGGACCGAACCCGCAACCTCATGGTTCCTAGTCGGATTGGTTAACCACTGTGCCACGACGGGAACTCCTACTTTTAGTTTTTTAAGGAAACCACATACTATTCTCCATAGTGGTTGCACCAACCTACATTCCCACAAAACAGTGTAGGAGGTTCCCTTTTCTCCACACCCTCTCCAGCATTTATTATTTGTAGACTTTTGATGGCCTTAATCCAGTTTTTATTGCAACTCTAGGAGGTAGGTACTGCTACTCCTATAAGTGAAAAACATGAGGCCAAGGAGCTATAGTGACTTGCCTAAGGTAACACAGCTGAGAAGTGGTAGAGCAAAAAACCCTTGGAAAGGGTTACAATCCTAGCAGAATATTTTTTGTTTTTTAGATTTTTTTGTTTTTTTTTGTCTTTTTAGGGCTGCACCCGCGGCATATGGAAGTTCCCAGGCTAGGGACTGAATCGGAGCTGTAGCTGCTGGCCTACACCACAGTCACAGCAACTTGGGATCCAAGCCGCATCTGTGACCTACACCACAGCTCATGGCAATTCAGGATCCTTAACCCACTGAGCAAGGCCAGGAATCAAATCCGAGTCCGTTTCCTTACCATCGAGCCACGATGGGAACTCTTTCTTTCTTTCTTTCTTTTTTAATCCTAACAGAATGTGGCATTCCCGTCGAGGCTTAGCAGTTAATGAACCCGACTAGCAGCCATGAGGATGCAGGTTTGATCCCTGGCCTCGCTCAGTGGGTTAAGGATCCGGCGTTGCCATGAGCTGTGGTGTAGGTCGGCAGCTACAGATCCAATTGGACCCCTAGCCTGGGAACCTCTATATGCAGCGGGTGCAGCCCTAAAAAGACAAAAAGACAACAACAACAAAAATCCTATCAGAATGTGATGTCCGGATTCCCAGCATGCAGTCACTGAGACTCTACTCTGTGCCAGATGCCATGGTAGACAGTGAAGATGCCAAGACAGAAACAAGTCACTACACTGGGATGGGTGTAACAGTTCGAAGGTAATGCTCTCTGGACTTCTTGGAGGAGGGGATAGTCTGAGGTGTGGACAATAGGTAAAGCCTCTTCAAGTAGAGAAAAGGGCAAGTGCAATAGCACAGAGATTTGGAAGATTCTGGTGTGTTGAGGAGGGGTGAGCAGATTATGATTCCTAGAACAGGACAGATAAGGGAAATGGGGTGGAGGTGGGTTGGAGCTGGAAAGGTCTGTAGGGGCTGGATTAGGGAGGACAAATGGCTCTAGGCTAGGGAGAGTGTGTGGGCAAGGCCAAGGGCTAGAATGGAAACAAAGGTGCTTAGAAAACCACCTGGCTCCCCTGGAGCATGGGATGGAGGGCTCTGGGGCAGGCAGGGGAGGAGACAGACAGTCATAGCTACTCATCCCTTCTGCCCATGTTCCCTGAGCCCTTGTTTGGCCCAAGTTATTCAGATGTTCCCATGGAGGTGTATAGGAGACACTGCTGTACATACTTTTAGTGCCTGTGTTGAGGCAGGCATTGTGCCTGGCACTGGGACAGAGACAAAGATAAGGAGGATATTGTTCCTTCCACAGACAAGCAAGAGAGAGAAACCTGGGAGCAACTTAGGGGTTATTGCCAAGTGCTGAGAACAACGTGTGTTCTCACGTTGGACAGATACTCCTACTCTATCTGGAAAGACAGGATTTTTCAAGGAGGTAAGAGTTGTGTTGGGTCTTGAAAGTGAGTAGTTCACCTCATGGTCATTGCATTTCAAGCAGAGGGAAGAACTTATGCAAAGACACAAAACAAGACAGGAGCATATTTGGGGGAAAGTGATGTGATAAGGTCTCTACTTTTTTTGTTGTTTTGTTTTGTTTTTTGGTCTTTTTAGAGCCACACCCATGGCACATGGAGGTTCGCTGGCTAGGGGTCGAATCAGAGCTACAGCCACAGATCCAAGCCGCATCTGTGACCTACATCACAGCTCATGGCAATACCAGATCCTTAACCCACTGAGCAAGGCCAGAGGTCGAACCTGCATCCTCATGGATACTAGTCAGATTCGTTTCCACTGAGCCACAAGGGGAACTTGTAAGGTCTCTACTTTTAAAAAGATAGTAGGTGCAAGTGGGAGAACCTGGAGGCAGGAGACCAGTGAGGAGGCAGGTAAAATAGGCCAGCAGAGAATTAAGAATTCTGACCTTGAGCAGTGGCAGTAGGAAGAGAAAGATAACCCTTCCGTTCCTGACTGAGTCCTAGAGTCGGCTTTTTTTTTTTTTTTTTTTTTGGCCGCACCTGCAGCATATGTAAGTTCCCAATCCAGGGATCGAACCCCAGCCGCAGCTGCAACCACAGCTGTGACAACACCAAGTCCTTAACCCACTGTGCCAGGCTGGGATCAAACCCATGCTGCCACAGAGACAATGCCAGATCCATAACCCACTGCACCACAGCAGGAAATCCTAGATTTGCCTTTTTGAGTTGTCTCCCTCAATGTGCCAGGTATATAACTAGAGATGGCAATTTGTTGGGACAGGACCTAGGCTTCCAAAAGATAGCTCCCTCTGGGGACAGGTGACTGGGAGACATAGCTTTCCCGTGTGGAAAGGAGAGGACTGTCATGCTATTATGCAAAAAGGCAGGCCTAATGTATACCAGCCATAAATTCCATAATTCAAAAGACACATGAACACTCAGAGCCTCAATTTCCTCACCTCTTAAGAGGGAGGGGAATTCCCATTGTGGCTCAGCTGATTAAGAACCTGACTAGTATACATGAGGACAAGGGTTTGATCCCTGGCCCCACTCAGTGGGTTAAGCATCCAGCGTTGCCATGAGCTGTGGTGTAGGTTGCAGACACTGCTCAAATCTGACATTGCTGTGGTTGTGGCGGAGGCCGACAGCTGCAGCTCCAATTCAACCCCTAGCCTGAGAACTTCCATATGCCGCAGGTGCAGGTGCAGCCCCAAAAACAAACAACAACAAATAAAGAGGGAGATCATACTCCTTGTTTTGTGTAACTCACAGGTCTGTTCACTCCTTTGTTTATTCACTCAACAGTTACTTATGGTGCACTACCATGTACCACATACTATGCTAGGTGCTGAATAGCAATGATGAACAATGCAGGATCGACCTCTGCTCTCAGAGAACTTGCGCTGAAGATAAACAGCTATGTCAACTATAAAGCACGGCATGGGTCTCATTATTTTTCTACTTCTTATCTCCCAATAAGATTGTAACTGGGTTTGCTCTGGACTTCTTTAATTCCTTATCTCTATATCCTTGAGCAAGTCACTTCCCCTTTCCAGATGAATCTTTTTTCATACCCAGCTCAGAATCTAGGCGTGGTTTTTCAACTAGGAAAGGTAGGAATATCTTTCTGGAAGAAAAAGTTTCTAGGGGAGGTAAACCTCACTACAAAGAGGAAATAGAACCAGAAAAAAACTGAGAAACCCTAAGCACGCTTAACTCTCTTTAGTAGATATCCCTCCCAGCTTCCCTCCACCCACCCCTTTCATCATAGTCCATCCCTATTCTCCGCCTTTAGTAGCTGCTGTCTCTTTAAATGCGCTCCACTGCGTAAACTAGGCGGTGGAGCTGAAAGCGCGATTCTTCCCGGGATCGAGTGTTAAGTTGTTTGTCCGTTTCGGGCTGCCGTCCTGCAGGTCCGCCATATTGTCTACAGAAGCTGCTGCCGCTGCCGCCGCCAAGTAGGAGCGAGCGGAGCCGCGATGGGTGAGTAAGGAAACCAAGCAACTGGGGACTCGGGCTGAGGCGGTCTCGGGGCTTGGGGTCTGGCGAGAGCCTGTCTCTAGTCTGCATAGGATGTCTTAGTCTTTCCAAATAGGTTTGAGGGAGAGAAGCCAGGCCGGGAGCGCTGCTCAGGCCAGTTTGGGGCCGGGTTAGGGCCCATGCGGGGATCAGTCTTTGGGGGGCTGGTTCCGGGAACACCTTGCTACTCCTGGAGCCCCCACGTGGTGGCTCTAGGCTTGATTCCCCTTGTTCCCTGGGGCTGGAAGGGGGCCGACCCTCCGGCCTGCGCTGAGCCCGGGGCTGGGGGCCGGGCTCCTGGTGGCAGGCCCGGGCGGCGTTAAGGGGGCCCTCTCCAGGCGTGTGTCTGACCGACGCACCTCCTAATTAGATTCACTGGTTCCCCTGAACTCAGGCAAATCCTGCCTACGTCGCAGAGGGAGTCCTAGGGCTAAGGGACGCCTGCCGAGCCGGCTGCAGGCCCTTAACCAGGGGCAGCCTTGCCGAATGCAGCCTGGGCCGCTGAAGGCCGGGAAAACTTCCAGAGCCGAGGCGAAAATGGGGTGGTTCGGTTGGGTTCAGAGTGACAGCTTTCATAGTGGTAGAATACCACTGCCAACACCTCGTAGCCATATATAGGTCGGAGACCTTAGGTCTCTGGGCCCGGCACTGCTTAGGAGAAAAGGAGCGACCTGTTGCTCTTCCTAAAGGGACTCCAGCTAGCAAGGCCTGTGCCCAGAATGCGGTGGCGAAGTCTTTGGACGTAGGAACAGAACCATCAGGGGTACTTCCTCTCCAGCAATAAAAACTATTAAATTTGCTAAGCTCTTCCTGTGTGCAGGCATTGTTCTGATTGCTGTACATGTCATGTTTTATTTAATATGTACAACCTATTGAGATAGATATTGCTGTTATCCTCGTTTTACAGATAAGGAAACTGAGGCTTAGAGAGAGGTAAAGTAACTTAACCAAGGTCACACAGTCAGCGGCTTAAACCGGGGTGATCACTAGCCCTAGCTAGTTTATAGCTGCTGTTCTTTATGGCCTGGCCCCCTAGTGGTTGGGCTAGAACAGGGAGAAAGAAAGCTTTTAATCCTAGGCAAAGTTGTAAAGGTGTTTTGTTTTTCTGCTAGTGGACTCACTTTTTAATCAGAAAGAAACTGAAAAACTCCAAAGTGAAATTGCTAACCCTAACTATTGTGTGTGTTGAGAGTGGGGGAGATAAATGAGATTCTGGGATTGAGTTTTGTAAGATCTGCCATCCTGAGGAAACATGAATTATTCCCTTGAACTGCAAAACAATAACTTTAGAATCAGATCTGGTGTTAAAATCCTACCTGCTATGCCCTCCCTAGCTCTCTTCCAGTCACTTAAATGTCACATACACATGGAAAACATCTAGCACAATCCACAGTAAATGTTATTTTCCTTCCTTTCTGAGACTTCCTTTCCTTGTCTCTAGGAAGAGGGAAGGGAATCCAGGTGTTTGAAAACTAAATAAGACACGGCAGTATTTGGAGACTAGGAAGGGCTCTATAAACATCAGTAGTTCTTTTGTGGCAGTGAGTTAAGTATCTGGGTTGTCACTGCAGCAACTTGGGTCACTGCTGTGGCACAGGTTCAATCCCTGGCCTGGGAACTTCTGCATGCCACGCGCATGGCCAAAAAAACATTGATAGGCTTGTCTTTGTAACTGTAACTATGTATCAATGAAAAATTTCAGGGGATTTTATGTCATAGATTTTGTATTGGCCTTCAATTTTAGGAACACTGCTGCATCAAAGGTGAGGAACTAATATATAGTTTAATAAGCCCCTTAATTTTTACAGATTGGGAAACTACCTCAGAGAATATAACACAGGCAGTAAAACAGCAATGCCAGAACTGAGATCCTTAGCCATTTTGCTATACATAAACCTCTAAGACTTAAGGTGTGATTAAAGCTAGTCTTTTTCCTGGTAGACTTTTTTTTTTTTTTTTTGCCTTTTCTAGGGTCTCTCCCACGGCATATGGAGGTTCGCAAGCTAGGGGTCCAATCAGAGCTGTAGCTGCCAACCTACGCCACAGCCACAGCAATGCCAGATCCGAGCCGAATCTGCAACCTACACCACAGCTCTCAACAACCCCGATCCTTAACCTGCTGAGCGAGGCCAGGGATCGAACCTGCAACCTCATGGTTCCTACTTGGATTCGTTAACCACTGCACCATGACGGGAACTCCTTCCGATAGACTTTGAGAGTTCTTTAGTAGAGCAACAAAACCCGACCAAGGTCCTGAAGGGGACTTTTAGTCCAGAATCAGGCAGCCCTTTTCTCTGCAACTACATTTCAGGCACCTCCCCCGATCCCACCTTGCTCCTTGGCTTTCTGAACACCAGGTTATTGGTATTTTTGTTTCATGGGGGTTTTTTGTGTTGCGTGGGTTGGTGTGGGTTTTTTTGGTGGGGGGCGTGGAGGTGCATCTATGGCATATGGAAGTTCCTGGGGCAGGGATTGAACCTGAACCACAGTAGTGACCCGAGCCACTGCAGGGACAACTCCAGATCCTTAACCCCCTGTGCCACAAGGAAAATCAGTGGGTTGGTTTTTTTGCTTTTTACTCTGGCCCCTGTACTACAGGGGTGAAATGTATCCTTACATTTAATCCTAACATCAAATCTGAGGTAGTTTGGGTTATCCCCATTTACAAATGAGTAAATAGGCTTTGAGAAGATTAGGTGATTAGTCCAAGGCTGGTGATCTAGGCCCTAGTGCCAGGGACACTGACATGGCCTGTGCCACACCTCCATTAGTCTAGAACCTGCTGTATTTCACTGCTTCTCAGGTGTGCTCTCCTTGATATGTGACTTATATCCTATACTATTTCTCCTGTGCCAAAAATGTCTCTAGCCTTAACAGACCTTTGTGGTGATTTCACTGCTATTGGGAGCCCTGTGGGGGTGATGCTTGCAGCCCTGGAAAGTTACTTTTTCTAACCCTCCCTAGCAGAGACACAGCCTCTCAAGACTTAAGTCTTCTTTATTGACACTGGTTGTTTTATCACTGGTTGTTTTATCACTATTCCTGCCATCCTACTAACCAGGAATCTGGCAGCACCTTCCCAGCCCCAGGGGTATGTCTTTGATATATATAAACTCTAAACCAATCATTGTAATTCTCTCTCCCTAGGCAGTGATTGATTTAGGCATGGGCATGTGATGCAAATTTGGCTAATTAGATGTGAAGGAAAGCCTGGAGGACTTTTAGAAAAGCCTTCCTTATTTAAAAGAGATTTGCTAGATTTTATTTTTTTGCCAGTTTATATTTTAACCCAGATATCACCAAAGTGTGAGAGATTCAGAAAAAGGGAGGGGGGGATGGAAAAGCTAGAATAATAACCATCATGTAATAGAACTTACTGTGTGCTAGGCACTGAGTACTGTAATACTAATTCATTGAATTCTCAGATTCTTACGTTATAATTGAGAAAACTGAAGCAAAGAGAGGTTCAGTACCTTGGGCAAGGTCAGAGCTAGTAGTAAATAGAGGAATCACTTAATTCTAGAGGAAGAATTTATGAATAAGCAGGCAAGTCTAAGAGGGAGGGTAAAGAAGATGAAAAGAATCTGATCTCTTCATGATGTTTTCGAAACTGTCTTATCACTGGGTTCAGCTAGGATACTGAAGGCTGCTTCTAGTTTGCTTTGGGCTGCAAGTAACAAAACCTTTCTGATAACCCTTGCAGTTTAGGAAGTAACTTAGCCCATCTCTTCTTTTAGTTTCCCTCCAGCCTTGCCCACCCTCCCCACAATCATAATAGCAACTTAACAGAGAAGGTACTAAACTAAATATCCCATGAGCTACAAACTCTCTCTTCCTGACATGCCTTTCCTGCATTTTTGATAATGGTAGGACCTACTAGGGCATAAAGTAGAAATCTTACCCATCTTTGATTCCTTACTCTTTTCTTCCCTTCTGTATTGGCTGCTGTCGGATACTGTGTATTTCAGTTACTGATGCCGTCCCTAAGTTGTTTTGTGTAGTTTTTCTCACAGCATCGTCCCACAAAGACTATTAATTCTGTGGTCTTTACCCTTGTGGAGTCTCAGGCTCCTCAGTGTGAAAGTATGATGATGTTGTTAGTAAAAGCGTCAGTGCAAATGTCAAAAATATTGTAAATTTTAAAGGTGTTATTTCAGGAGGCCTCTGAATCTCTTCTCTAGCCTCCTGTCGTATGACCAATTCTGCTGCAGCAGTGTTGCCAAAACACCCATCTGACTTTGTCAATCTACTCCTTAGTTTAGGAACCTTCATAGACTCCTTGTTGTCTACAGGATAAAAATCTTAATCCAAGGGGTGGTAGTCAAGGCCTTCCTCTTGACTTTACCAGTCTTATTCCATTTAATATTTATCCACATATCCTGCATTCCACTCAGACTACCTCCTTCGTATGTACTTCAGCATTCTTGGTAGAGAAAGACACAAGCAGTCCCTTCTCCGAGACCTAACTTTCCTATGGAAATCTTGCCTCTTTTACAAGATTTAGTTTAAGTGCTACTTCCTTAAGGAACCTTCCCCAAATATGTACTTTATGCCTTCAGAACTATCCTTCTGAATTCTGTAGCACTTTGTTCTTGCCTTTTGTATAGCCCTTTTCATATTGTATCCTGTGTTATAGTTATTTCATTCTATAATGTAATTTTGACCAGTTGCTTAGTCTCCAGAGCCTTAGTTTCCTCATCTCTTAAAACAGGGATAATGGGAGTTCCCATTGTGGTGCAGTGGGTTAAGAATCTGACTGCAGTGGTTTGGGTCACTGCAGAGTTGTGGGTTCGATCCCTGGCCCAGTGGTTGAGTTAAAGGATCTGGTGTTGCTGCAGCTGCAGTTCAGATTCAATCCCTGGCCCAGCAACTTTTGTATGGTTCGGGTGTGGCCATAAAAAACAAAAACAGGGATAGTAGTGTCTGCCTCATAGGAGTGTTAACGGTGATTAAACGAGCTAATGCTTATAAAGCATGGTGTTTGGCACACAGTGAGTGCTCAATAAGTGATAACTAATTGCTGTTTGTCACCTAGTATGCAAAGTACTGAGTAGAGTGTCAGGCCCTGTGCTAAATATAAAAAGTTAATCAATTCGTCTTTTAGGGGGAGGCAGAAACATACTTTTAGGGCATAGGCAGGCAAGTTATTTGTTAATTTCAGAAAAATGTTTATTGAATGCCTACTGTGTGCTAGCTACTGTTCTAGGCCCAGGAAATACAGTGCTGAACAAAACAGACAAAAATATATCTTTCGCTATCTTTCAAATGAAATCCCAGAGCTTAAATTCTAATTGGTGGTTGAGTAAAGTCAACCAAATGGAGACTGGTAGGCCAATTAGAGAGTCCCATGCAATCTGAGGAGCTCCAGCCTGTTGTAGCCATGGGGGAATGTGGGTCTAGTGTTGACTTATTGCATAATTTCCCATCTCTTTCCACAATCCTGCTCTCCTTTGAGGTTGGAAATCTGGGTTTTCATATGATTTCTTAGGGATTTTTTTTTTTTTTTTAGGACCACATGTGTGGCATATGGAAGTTCCCAGCCTAGGAGTCAGTCAGAGCTGCAACTGCCAGCCTATGCCACAGCCACAGCAACCGGGGATCTGAGCCATGTCTGTGACCTGCACCATGGCTCATGGCAACGCCAGATCCTAACCCACTGAACAAGGCCAGGGATTGAACCCACACACATCCTCATGTATAATTTAAAATCTGGGAGTTCCCGTTGTGGCGCAGTGGTTAACAAATCCGACTAGGAACCATGAGGTTGCGGGTTCGATCCCTGCCCTTGCTCAGTGGGTTAACGATCTGGCATTGCCGTGAGCTGTGGTATAGGTCGCAGACGCGGCTCGGATCCTGCGTTGCTGTGGCTCTGGCATAGGCTGGTGGCTACAGCTCCGATTGGACCCCTAGCCTGGGAACCTCCATATGCCATGGGAGCAGCCCAAGAAATGGCAAAAAAAGACAAAAAAATCTGGCTGATTTAGACGTGATTAGCTGGTCATTATGTTATTTTGCTTTTCTTCTTTGGCTACATCCACAGCATATGGAAGATCCTAGGCCAGGGATCAGATCCGAACCAGAGCTGCAACCTGAGCCGCAGCTGCAGCAACACTGGATCCTTAGCCCACTGCACCAGCGCAGGGATTGAACCAGCACCTCCACAGAGATAAGCTGGATCATTAACCTTTGTGTAGTTTGCCATAGTGGGCCCTCCTATTTTGTTTTATTGTGATGTGGCAGGTGATATTCTGATTCTTAGAAGCTTTTACTTCCAGAGATCTCAGCACTTTAGCTTCTTTGTTCCTCTTGTTTGCATTCACATTATTTTCCATTCAGTTTCTTGATAGGAGTTTAAGGTATTTATTTTGTGAATGTTAATTAAAAGTAGATAACTTGTAAATCCACTTAACTAGGCAGCAAACTACAGAATGATGCAGTATGGGTTTTTAATTTTATTTTATATTGGAATATAGTTAATTTACAGTGTCGTGATGCAGTTTGTTAGCTGTAAATGAACTAGTATCTTCACACCTGCTTGGTATAACTCCCAGTCTTCCTTCAGGAAAGCTTGGCCATCTGACCAACAGATAAAAGTTGCCAGTATCAGTAGGCTAACAGGAAGTTCCATTTGTGGCACAGCAGAAACGAGTCCGGCTGTATCCGTGAGGATGCGGGTTTGACTCCTGGCCTCACTCAGGGATCCGGCATTGCTGTGAGCTGTGGTGTAGGTTGCAGATGCGTTGCAGACACGGCTCAGATTCTGAGTTGCTGTGGCTGTGGCATAGGCCTGCAGCTGTAACTGCAATTTGACCCATAACCTGGGAACTTCCATATGCTGCTGGTGTGGCCCTAAAAAGCAAAAAAAAAAAAAAAAAAAGGCTAATATATAACAAAGCCTTACAAATATATACATTAGTAAAAAAATATATATGTATGTTTTTCTTCCTACGTCCCAGTTGATTTTCAGTATCATACTTTGGAGACCATTATATAATGATAAATATTTTGAGTGGAGCAGGCACAGTGCTATAGATGCATATAGTAAGAGGGCCCACCCCAGCCTAGGGGAATCAGGGAAATCCTTTAAGCTCCCTTTAATGAGACCTGATCTGTGGATAAGAGTTGTCAGTGGCAGGGTGGGAATGATTGGATATTTCACAAGCTAAAAATTAGTAGGCTAGATGGGTTGGTAGCATGGAGGGAATGATATTTGGACCTTATCCTGATGACAGTGAGGTGCCACTGAAAGGTTTTAATCTCAGATGTGATGTGATCACATTTATTTATTTATGTTACTTGACTGCTTTGCAGAGAATGAATTAGACTGCAATAAGATTCCAACCAGGAGTTTCTTGAAGTAGTTGGTTCTTAAGTAGGGTGGTAGTCCTAGCAAGTGTTGATGGCAATCGAGGTGGCAACAGTTGAGAATAAGTTAGGAATTTGAATTAGCAGGGCTTGGTTATTGATTTTCATCTGGAGGCTGAAAGAGGGGGATTAAACATGATTCCTAGGCCTCTTCCTTTGAGCAGCAGGCTGGATAGTGCTGCTGCTGAGTTGAGTTTCAATTTGAATTATTTTGTGGTATCTCTGCGACCTCCAAGGAAAGGTGTCCAAAAATGGATTGGATATAGAAGTCTGGAGCTCAGGCATAGGATCTGGGAATGGAGATAGAGGGTTGATCATCTAGTTATCTCTGTAGATGGTAACTTAAAACCGTGGAATGACCAATAGAGAGTACCTGTGAAAAATGTGTATCATGGGAAGTGGGCTGAAAAGAGAGCCTCAAGGTACATCAGCTTTAATGTGCAGTAAGAAGGGAATCAGCAGCCATAATTAAAAGAACATGGGGCGATTGATATCTCAGACCACTGGCAGAGAAGGACATGGCTGTCAGGATTGAGTGCTGTCAAGAGGACCAGCAAAATAAGGACTGAAAAGGTCCTGTAAATTTAGCATCATGCACTTGATCAATATCTTTTACCAAAACAGTTTTGAATGGAAGGAATTGTAGTGTGCTAAGACATAAGAGAGGAGGGGGTTCCCATTATGGCTCAGTGGGTCACAAACCTGACTAGTATCCATGAGGATGCAGGTTTGATCCCTGGCCTCGCTCAGTGTGTTAAGGATCTGGTGTTGCTGTGAGCTATGATGTAGGTTGAAGATGCAGCTCAGGTCTGGCGGGTTGCAGATGTGGTGTAGGCAGGCAGCTACATCTCTGATTGGACCCCTTGCCTGGGAACTAACATATACTGCAGGTGTGGCCCTTAAAAAAAAGGCAAAAAAAACCCTTTTTTAAAAAAAAAAGAAAAGGAAAGAAATGAGAGAGGAGAGGCAATCTGTTTCAAGAAGTTTGGAATAAAGAGAAAGAACCGGTTAATGAGGCCCTTAGAAAGTCTACACAAGAAGTTCGTGTTGTGGTTCAGCAGATTAAGAATCCAACCAGTATCCATGAGGATGCAGGTTCAATCCCTGGCCTTACTCAGTCAGTTAAGAGGTCTGGTGTTGCCATGAGCTGCAGTGTAGGTCACAGACATGGCTGGGGTCTAGTATTGCTAAGGCTGTGGTGTATGCCAGCAGCTGCAGCTCCGATTCGACCTCTAGCCCAGGAACTTCCATATGCCGCAAGTGCAGCCATTTAAAAAAAAAAATTAAAGCAAGAGATGATGAAGATCTGATTTAGGGTAATGGCGGTAGGAATGGAGAAAAAGAGCCCAGAAATAATTAGGAAATAAAGCCAGCCATTCTTAGTGATTGGATGTGGGCATGAGGGGAAAGGACTTGTCAAGGGTGACTCTTAGGCTTCTGACTTGAAAAGCTGAGAAGATAATATTACAGTTCCCTGATCCCTTATATCAGTTTAACCTCAGCCTTTCCATTCATTGTCACCATCCTAAGAAGCCCCCCCCCTTTTTTTTTCGTCAGCGCCTGTAGCATGTGAAAGTTCCTGGGCCAGGGATCAAACCTGCACCATAGCAGCAACCCAAGCTGCTACAGTGACAAGGTCAGATCCTTACAAAGAACTCCTAATTTAACGTTTAACCTAAAAATCTTTTAGTCATTCTTAACCTTGCATCGAATAAAAAGCAAGCTTTATGCTTACTCTTTCTATGTATGAAGTACAGATATACCTATATAAATAGAGAGTATGTCTGCATATTAAAATCTCATGGGAGGGATGCATTAGGGAAAAAAAATGTCTAAAAAGTCTTTGGAGTTCTCTTGTGGTACAGTGGCTTAAGGCTCTGGCATTGTCATTGTAGCAGCTTGGTTTGCCGCTGTGACTTGGGTTTGATCCCTGGCCCAGGAACTTCAATGTATTTCAGGTGTGGCCAAAAAAATAAAAAAATAAAAAAGCTTCTTAAGAGTTCCCAAGTGCAGCCAAAAAAAAAAAAAAAAGAAAGAAAGAAAAACTAAAAAGCTATTTATATTTAATTAAGGATTTTTTCTTTTGTTTTGTTTTTGCTTTTTAGGGCTGCACCTGTGGCATATGGATGTTCCCAGCTAGGGGTCTAATCAGAGCTACAGCTGCTGGCCTACACCACAGCCACACCAATGCCAGATCCGAGCTGCGTCTGAGACCTACACCATAGCTCATGGCAACGCTGGATCCTTAACCCAGTGAGCAAGGCCAGGGATCGAACCTGCAACCTCATGGTTTCTAGTCAGATTTGTTTTCGCTGTGCCATGATAGGAACTCCTTAACTAAGTTTTTTTTCTTTTAGTTTTTTCGCGTTTTTTTCTTTTTGGCCAAGGCATGCAGAAATTCCTGGGCCAGAGATGGGACCCACGCTACAGCAACAGCCAGAGTTGCAGCAGTGACAATGCTGGATCGTTAATCCACAGTACCACAAGGGAACTCCACATTTACCTAAGTTGTTTTTTTGTTTTTTGTCTTTTTAGCCATGAAGGGAGCTCCAGGTTGAAAATTTTTTTTTTTTTTTTTTTGTCTTTTTGCTATTTCTTGGGCCGCTCCCGAGGCATATGGAGATTCCCAGACTAGGGGTCTAATCAGAGGTGTAGCCGCCGGCCTACACTACAGCCACAGCAACTCAGGATCCGAGCCGCGCGTCTGCAGCCTACACCACAGCTCACAGCAATGCCAGATCCTTAACCCACTGAGCAAGGCCAGGGATCGCACCCAAAACCTCATGGTTCCTAGTCAGATTCGTTAACCGCTGTGCCACAACAGGAGCTCCAGGTTGAACTTTTGAAAAACATTTCCAAACCTTACACCTGACTTAAATGTTGTTTATTTTAGCTCACCCTATTCCCCTCAACTTTGTTGTTTCTTTTGGTCTCTTTTAGGGCTGCACCTGCAATATATGGAAGTTCCCATGCCAGGGGTCGAATTGGATCTGTAGCTGCTGGCCTGTGCCACAGCCACAACTCGGGATCCGAGCTGCATCTGTGACCTACGCCACAGCTCACAGCAACACCGGATACTTAACCCACTGAGTGAGGCCAGGAATTGAACCTGCATCCTTCCTCATGGATACTAGTTGGGTTTGTTACCACTGAGCCACAACAAGAACTTGACCTTGGCATTTTTGAAAGAGCTTTCAAAAGGATTATCTTTAGTTTTGGATTTAGTAGATAAAAGGTTTTCACCATGGCCTGAGACTTTGGAAAGCATTCTGTTTCTTGGTTTTGTTTGTTTGTTTGTTTGTTTTTTAGGGCCGCACCAGCAGCATATGGATGTTCCCAGGCTAGGGGTCGAATCGAAACTGTAGCTGCCAGCCTACACCACAGCCATAGCAACACAGGATCTGAAACCTACTGAGCAAGGCCAGGAATCCAAACCTCCTCCTCATGGATACTAGTTGGATTTGTTACTGCTGAACCACAACAGGAATTCTTGGAAAGCATTCTGAACTGAACTTGAGAAGACTGCTTTACATCTAGCAGTGAGGGCATAGATGTGTGATTTTCTTAGCAGAGGCATTATCTGTGCCTGCCTTGTGGAAATAAGTAACTTGGAGTTCCTGTCCTGGCTCAGCAGAAACAAATCTATTATCTATGAGGACGCAGGTTAGATCTCTGGCCTCACTCAGTGGGTTAAGGATCCAGCGTTGCTGTGAGCTGTGGTGTAGGTCACAGGTGGGGCTTGGATCTGGCATTGCTGTGGCTGTGGTGTAGGCCAGCTGCTACAGTTCTGGTTCGATCCATCTCTAGCCTGGGAACCTCCATATGCTGTGGGTACGGCCCTTAAAATCATTTAAAAAAAAAAATTTTAGGAGTTCCCGTCGTGGCGCAGTGGTTAACGAATCCAACTAGGAACCATGAGGTTGCGGGTTCGGTCCCTGCCCCTGCTCAGTGGGTTAACGACCTGGCGTTGCCGTGAGCTGTGGTGTAGGTTGCAGACGCAGCTCGGATCCCGCGTTGCTGTGGCTCTGGCGTAGGCCGGTGGCTACAGCTCCGATTCAACCCCTAGCCTGGGAACCTCCATATGCCGCGGGAGTGGCCCAAGAAATAGCAACAACAACAAAGACAAAAGACAAAAAAAAAAAAAAGAAATTTTAAAACGTTGTGCTTAACAGAACACTATCATGGGAGTTCCCTGGTGGCTCAGCGGGTTAAGGATCCTATGTTGTTACTGCTGTGATGCAGGGTCAGTCCCTGACCCTGGAACTTTTGCATACCTTGGTGCAGCCAAAAAAAAAAAAAAAAAACAAAACACCATGGATGGTGAGCATTATGTAAGTACTCACTTATATTGCTTTATTTTGGATGACAGCTGACATATCAAAATGCAACTCAGTTTTTTTGGTGTATTTTTTTTTTGCTTTTTAGGGCCACACCCGAGGTATAGGGAAGTTCCCAGGCCAGGGGTCTAATTGGAGCTGCATCTGCCAGCCTACACCCAGCCACAGCAACTCGGGATCCAAGCCAGGTCTGTGACCTACACCACAGGTCTCAGCAATGCTGGATCCTTGATCCACTGAGCAGGGGATTCTTTGGGTCCTGCTTATCCATATTTATCTTTCTATACAAATTGGTATATTCCTTTTCTAGATTTTTAGTTTTTATATTTTGTTGAATTTATTGTAAACCACTTCAAATCCTTTGGAAAATGACATTTAAAATGATGGATAGAACATCTGAGAGTATGTATATGGGAGTTCATTTCTGTTGTGGCTCAGCGGTAATGAATCTGACTAGTATCCATGAGAATGCAGGTTTGATCCCTGGCCTTGCTCATTGGATTAAGGATCTGGCATTGCTGTGGCTGTGGTATAGGCCGGCAGCTGTAGCTCTGATTTGACGCCTAGCCTGGGAACTTCCATATCCTTTGGGTGCCCTGAAAGCCAAAAAAAAAGGATAAGAGAATGGCGGTGATGGTGGTCAGAGGAGGTCAGTCGAGTCAGAGAAATGAGCAATTACAAAATCCAAGGGAGGGGTTAGTCCACATGAAACCCAACTGGGTTTGCTATGGTGCTTATTGAATATAGTCTCCTACCCCTCCCACAGAGCCTGGGAGACAGGGACCCTATTTTCAGGTGTTGGCCAAACAATAAATTTATTTGGCGGCCTTGAAATTTTCTCCAGCAGGAACTTTAAAGGGCACAAGGGTCATCTAGCAATGTGACCTTGAGCTATTAGAAACTATGTTAAGGATTTTATTCAAATCTTTACAGGCCAAGGTTGAAGCCTAGTTGAAAAAGGGCTCAGAAGAGCCTGGATAGAGTTTAAGGAGGGAATTTGAGGGAGTTCCCTCGTGGCTCAGTGGGTTAAGGAGCCGGCATTGTCACTCTTGTGGCTCTGCTTACATCTGTGGTGCAGGTTCAATCCCTGGCCCAGGAGCTTCAGCATGCCATTAGCAAGGCCAGAAAAAAGAAGGGAATCTTTGGCACAGGTAAAAATAAGTTTACCAACCTGTTTTTGGGGAAGAGAAAGTTCATGATTGACTCTAAGACTAGTTGAATGGTAATGGCATTAACTATGAACTGGGGAAGTTAGGAGAAGAAACTGGTTTGAGGAGAGAAGGTGAGGTGGAGGTTGCCAGTAGGCATTTGGAAGTACACTTAACAGGCAGAGGTTGTGACAATAGATATTTGGTACTTGGTGTAAAGGTGATGGTTGAAGCTAAGGAGATCACATGGGAATGAGGCAGCTTCTGCTGAGGAGGACCAAAGGTAAATTTTTTTTTTTTTTTTTTTTGCTTTTTAGGGCCGCACCCACAGCATATGGAAGTTCCCAGGCTAGGGGTCCAGCCAGAGCTATAAGCTGACAGCCTATGCCACAGCAACAGCAACTCGGGATATGAGCTGTGTCTTCGAACTAAAACACAGCTCACGGCAACGAGGGATCCTTAACCCAGTGAACGAGGCCAGGGATTGAACCTGCATCCCCATGGATCCTAGTTGGGTTTGTTAACCGCCGAGCCACAATGGGAACTCCCTAAAGGTAGACTTTTGCTACACATTGACATTGAGAGATTGGCATTAGAAGAGGAACACAGTATGAAATGGAGAAGGAGTGGTCGGAAAGTTAAGAAAACTGGGAGGGTGGTGCTGTCAGAATCATAGGTTTCAAGAAGGCAAAGGTGATCATCAGTGACAAATTAGATAGTCAGATAGAATGAATACTGACAAGGTCACTGGGTTTAGCTGTCTAAAATGTTTTTTTCTGAGCTGTCTGTGCCCTGCAGCCTTTTTCTTTTCTTTTTTTTTTTTTTTATTTGCTTTTATTAATGTCTGTGTGTCTTGCAGTCTTAGAGCAGGGCTTTTGGCCGCACCCGAAGCATATGGAAATTCCCAAGCCAGGGATCAAACCCACGCTGCAGCAGCAACCCAGGGTGATAGAGTGATGATGCTGAATCCTTAACCTGCTGTGCCATAAGAGAACTTCTCAGCAGAGCATTTTTATTCACTTTTCATACCAATACTGGAGGAAACCTGTGGTTTCTGGGTTTCTAGGAAAAAATCTTCCTAAAATTTGCTTTTGGAAATTCTACTCCACTCCAGGCACAAGGAAGATTCCTTTGCTGTATACTTCTCCCCTTACACTTACTAGCAAACACTTGTTACCCAACTGTTATAGCTAGGTCTTTTGTCTGGGACAATGTAGAGGTTCAGTAAGCATTGAATAGATACAGATTGAATTGAACAGATACAGATTGTAAACAATGTAATGAAGGAACTAAAACAGGTGTTCTGATGGAAATAGAGCTGCTTACTTTGGGTTAGGATGACAGGGGATGGACCTAGCAGTTCTAAGAGCTAGGAAGGAGCATTGTGGGCATAAAGAAAACAGGAAATGTGAAGACTGTATCCAAAAACAGCTTGATAGTTTCCAAATACTGAGAGAGCCATTGTGACTGGTGCATATGATGACTGAGGGGGAAAAGTCTGATGACATGAGATGAAGATATAGGCAGCACCTTAAATTGTGAAGAAGATTTTACTTCTACATGGCGTCACTGGTGTGCTCTGGTCTTATTGTATGGTGATACATTTGGGGTGAGGAAGAGGTTGCGTTTGTAGTCAGGCAAGAGATGACAGTGACTTGGATTGGGTAAGAGAGATGTAAATACATTCAGGATACATTCAGGATTTGTCAGTAGATTAGATCAAAGAGGCGAGAGACAGGATAGCTTTTTTTAACCTAGGATTTGGATTAAGTAACTTGTAAATGCTGTTGCTGAATGGGGTTAGAAATCAAGTTAGTTTTGGATAGCAAAGTGAAGATTTCTATAGGAGGTTGAATATATGAGTCTGGGGTTTCTGGAAAAGGACTGGGCTGGAGACATAAACTTGGGAGGTATGGGAATGGATGAAATGACTTGAAAGAGTGAAGATAGGAACCAGTATGTAGATGTATGAAGGGAGGAGACATCAAGAAAGACAGAAGATCGGATGAGGTTGATTGAGGGTGGTGCCAAGAAAACTGAGAGGAGGGATTAGTAATTACTATTGCGGAGTTAAGAAAGGGACAGAAATTTCTATCCATTAGATATGGCAATGTGGAGGTTGTCAGTGATCTTGATAAAAGCAGTTTCTCTGGGGTAGAAGGAAAGGAAGTCAGATTTGAAGAGTTAGAAGGGCGAACAGAGCACACAGATTGAACAATATTGGCAATGCCTATTTTTTAAAGTTGGTTATTTCATTGTGTTATTATATCTTATACATAAAATATGTAATATTCAGGAAAAATGTCACATAAAATTTAAGTGAAGGGTATGTAGGTGACTTGCAAGAAGAGAGATGATTACCATCAAATTTAGTATCATCTGGGCAACCTGCCATTAGATGCCTCCTGATGTGATATAGTATGAAGCACCAAAATAACCTATATGTATCCTTGCTAAAAATATTTTTAAAAATTATTATAGTTGATTTACCGTGTTCTGTCAATTTCTGCTGTATAGCAAAGTGACCTGGTCATACATAGATAAATATGTGAGATATATATATATACACACACACATAAATAGATAGATAGATAGATAGACAGACACACACATATACATCTTAACTTGAGTCTGTTCTAGCCTCTAGACTTAACATCTATTTTACAGGAAACACAGGGGATAGGGGTATAAACTTAATGACACAAACCAAAATGTGGAGCATTCATTAAGACTACTCTCTTCACTGGGAATTCCCTTGTGGCACAGTGGGTTAAGGATCTGGCATTGGCAGTGCAGAAGCTTAGGTCGCTGCTGTGGCATGGGTTCAATCCCTGGCCAAAACTAGTCTCTTCAGAAAGTCAGTATCACAAGTAAATAAAAGGGGGTTGGTGGAGGAGGAGGACAGGGACTTGGTAGATAAAAAGTGAAGAAATGTTGGAAATTTTAAATTTTTTAATATTGTAATTTTAATTTTTTTTTTTTTTGTCTTTCATCTTTTGTCTTGTTAGGGCCACACCCGTGACGTATGGAGGTTCCCAGGCTAGGGGTCCAATCGGAGCTGTTGCTGTTGGCCTACGCCAGAGCCACAGCAGCACAGGATCCGAGCTGCATCTGTGACCTACACCACAGCTTATGGCAACACCAGATCCTTAACCCACTGAGCAAGGGCAGGGATCGAACCCGCAACCTCATGGTTCTTAGTCAGATTTGTTTCCACTGTGCCACGACAGGAACTCCAAATTTTTTTTTTTTTTTTTTTTTTAAGGGCTGCACCCACAGCGTATGGAAGTTCCCAGGCTAGGGGTCCGATCAGAGCTGTAGTTGCTGGCCACAGCCACAGCAACACCAGATCCGAGATGCATCTGTGACTTACACCATAGCTGATGGCAACACCAAATCCTTAACCCACTGAGTGAGGCTAGGGATTAAACCTGCATCCTCATGGACACTAGTCGAGTTCGTTCTTGCTGAACCACAATGGGAACTCCAACAAAATTTTATTCTCTCAAAGTTCTGGAGGCTGGAAGTACAAGATCAAGATGTTTGTTCTGGCTCATTGGGTTACAAACCCGACTAGACTCCATGAAGATACGGGTTCAATCCTTGGCCTCACTCAGTGGGTTGAGGATCCGACGTTGCCATGAGCTGTGGTATAGGTCGAAGATGTGGCTCAGATCCTGCGGTGCTGTGGCTGTGGCACAGGCCATCTCTGGTTGGACCCCTCCTGGGAACTTCCATATGCTGTGGGTGCGGCCCTAAGAAGCAGGAAGAAAGAGATTTGCAGTGTTGGCTTCTTCTAAGACCTCTCCTTAACATCCACATGGTGTTTTCCCTCTGTGTACATCTGTATCTTAATCTTCTCTTATGAGGGCCCTAGTCATATAGTAGTCATGTTGGATTAGGGCCTTACCTCAGTATCCTCATTTAATCATTTTTTTAAAGACTTTTATCTCCAAACACAATCACATTATGAGGTACTGGGGTTTAAGACTTCAACATATGAATTGGTGGGGAAAAAGAACAATTCAGGCCATAACAGGATCTATACTTATTTCATGTTATTATTGCTAGTCCTTGGTTCTAAGAGCTTAGAAAATATATGGGAACATTCAGAGTTCCTGTCGTGGCACGGTGGTTAGCGAATCTGACTAAGAACCATGAGATTGCGGGTTCGGTCCCTGGCCTTGCTCAGCAGGTTAAGGATCTGGCATTGCTGTGAGCTGTGGTGTAGGTTGCAGATGCTACTCAGATCCTGCGTTGCTGTAGCTCTGGTGTAGGCCGGTGGCTACAGCTCCGATTCAACCCCTGGCCCGGGAACCTCCATATGCCTCGGGAGCAGCCCAAGAAATGGCAAAAAGACAAAAAAAAAAAATGGGAGCATTAATACTTATTTTCTAGAAATCAGGCACAGGAGCTCCCTAGTGACTCAGGAGTTAAGAGTCTGGCTTTGTTACTGCTGTGGCTCTGGTTACAGCTGTGGCATGGGTTTGATCTCTGGCCCAAAAACTTCCACATGCCAAGGGGGCAGCCAAAAAAAAAAGAAAAAGAAATGAGAGGTACAACTTCAGAGACCTATTACTCACTTTGAGAGAGTTCCTTGATGAAGAAAACTCAAGAGTCTACCTGAGACAGTCAGTTGCTAGAAAAGGTATATTTATATTGTGGATTTCTTCATCCAGTCTCAGCAAGTAAGGGAGTGCTTGATGAAAGAGCCCCTATGCCTGCTGGTCCCCAAATGAGAGTCCAGCATTTCCTTTGGTTGCTTATTCCAGATAGGCTTCTGCAGATATTCCTCCTTCCAATCTAACCCCTCCTTGGCTTCTCCAGTGATGTCATAAGCAAATATTTGTGATAGTTTCTTGTCACCATGGTGACGAAAGAAGCACAATCTGGTTCTCCTTCCAGCTTCACTGTCAGCTCTGCTGGAAGGAAGGGACAGCCCTCTGGGGGAGCCCAGGTTCAGAGTCATGAAAAACCATGTGTCAGGTAGAGGGGCTCAGCAGTCCGCAGGGCTGCCTTTTGGAGTTTGTCATGTGCCTCTTACATCTCCAGGCACAGGGATAATCAGGGACGCTAAGGGGAGGCCACTGCAGTCCCTAGAACTTTTTTTAACAGTGAATCGACTTGGGCTTTGCCAAGTGCATGTGGCCTGGAAGCTTGCACATTCTTCGCCCCTGCCGCTGTTGGTTTGCCTGCCTGCTTCCCAGAAAGGACAGAGGCGCCTTCTCTAAAGTTTCCTTTCCTTAGTACCTCTAGCTCCAGAATTCAACTCGTTCTTCAACTTCCGTTTTTATTTCTCTTTCAGAATCTCTTAACAGACTACTTCCCCCCCTCACATTTATATACTTTGTTGTTCCATTTGTACTCCCAGGGTGATCCCCTGCTTGAACCAGCCTTACCTTTGGGAAATTTCTTTTTAAACTCATCACAGTCACCCCAAACCATTCCAGAAAAGGAGCAGTGATAGTGTTGTCCCTTTTCGTGTGCCTATAAAACTTATTTTTCCTCCTTTTGGTAATACTTTTGGTAACTCGGATTAGAAATTTAGAAGGTGGGAAATGCCTATAAAGGGGGAAACAAGTTGGTAAATCATCCTCTACTCAAACTTCGACATAATCAACTTCACTTTTATCAGTCTTTTAAATACTGAGATTGTCTTAAAAATGTAAATATTGGATAAAATATGATCAAGTCACCACAGCCACAGGAGAAAACAACAGTGAGGTTTGGAAGGAAGAAGTTTATTATACTCACAGGTCTGGGGGTGGGGTGAGTCGCAGGTCACCACATCCCACACAGGGTCACAGAGGCAAATGCCAGGGTGGTCAGGAGGCAGAAGGGGCAGGAGCAAGCAAGAGGTTTAGGCCAGAGCCTTTTTGGGGTTTCAGAGGGAAAGAGAAGGCAAGGCAGAATAAACAGTTTAGGATTGGCTAATTTGAATATTTCTGGAAGGCTTGGGGTTATGGGAATACCTTCTGGTTGTCTGCTACCTTGGGGACCCTGGGATGATGTAGCAGAGGAATATTGCCTCCTGGGTGTACAGGCAAGATAAAGGAGATAAGCCTCTGGATTGGATTGGTTCCTTTGCAAAGGCATGCTCTTAGGCAAATTGTTAGCTTTAGGAATTAGCTAGCTGTGGGAGTGGCAGTCTCTCCCCTCAAGTGCCAGAACACAGAAAATAAAGTATGGTTAATATAATTGGTCCTATGATGAATGAATGCAGATAGACAAATACGAAATCTTTTTTTAAAAAATATAGTTAGGAGGGGAGTTCCCGTCATGGCGCAGTGGTTAACGAATCCGACTAGGAGCCATGAGGTTGCGGGTTCGATCCCTGCCCTTGCTCAGTGGGTTAACGATCCAGTGTTGCCATGAGCTGTGGTGTAGGTCGCAGACACAGCTCGGATCCCGCGTTGCTGTGGCTCTGGCGCAGGCTGGCAGCTACAGCTCCGATTAGACCCCTAGCCTGGGAACCTCCCATGTGCCGCAGGAGCGGCCCAAGAAATGGCAAAAAAAAAAAAAAAAATATATATATATATATATATATATATATATATATATAGTTAGGAGTTCCCACTGTGGCACAGTGGGTTAAGAATCCGACTGCAGAGGCTCAGGTCACTCTGAAGGTGTAGGTTTGATCCCTGGCCTGAAGAGTTCCCAATTGTGGCTCAGCAGGTTAAGAACCTGACACATTGTCCTTGAGAATGCAGGTTTAATCCCTGGCCTTGCTCAGTGGGTTAAGGATCCAGCATTGCCATAAGCTGCTGCATAGGTCACAGATGCAGCTCAGATCCATTGTGGCTGTGGTATAGGCTTGCAACTCCAGCTCCAATTCGACCCCTAGCCCAGGAATTTCCATATGCCCCAGGCACAGCCCTGAAAAAAAAAAAAGGAAAAAATAAACTGACTTTTTTAAAAAAGGCTAATTTTATATAGCATCTTTTCATGTGCCTGTTGGCCATTTGTGTATTATCCTAGAGAAATGTCTATTCAAGTCCTTTGCCCTTTTTTTTTCTTTTTTTTTTTTTTCTTTTCTGTCTTTTAGGGCCACACCTGAGGCATTTGAAGGTTCCCAGGCTAGGGGTCTAGTTGGAACTGAAGCCACCAGCCTACACCAGAGCCATAGCAACTCGGGATCTGAGACGCATCTGCAAGTTATACCACAGCTCACGGCAACACTGGATCCTTAACCCACTGAGTGAGGCCAGGGATTGAATCCGAATCCTCATGGATGCTAGTCGGGTTTGCTAATTGCTGAGCCACGACAGAATTTCCTCCTTTGCCTATTTTTTTTTTTTTTTGTCTTTTTGCCATTTCTTGGGCCACTCCCGTGGCATATGGAGGTTTCCAGGCTAGGGGTCCAATCGACCTACGCCTACGCCAGAGCCACAGCGACTCCTTCGCCTACGCCTACGCCAGAGCCACAGCGACTCCTTTGCCTATTTTTAAATTGGATTGTTTGTCTTTTTGTTGTTAACTTATAGAAATTCTTTATATATTTTGGATATTAAACCTTTCTCAGATAGGTGATTTGGAAATAATTTCTCCTGAAAGTTGTCTTTTTACTCTCTTATGTCTCTCTCTTTTTTTTTTTCTTTGCTTCTGCTTTTGATGTTAAAGCCAAGAATCCACTGCAAAATCCAAGATGATAAAAATTTACCCCTATGTTTTTTTCTTAGAGTTTTATGGTCTTAGCTTGTGTATTTAGGTCACTGATGCATTTTCATTTTTTTAATTTATTTTTTTTCTTATTTTGTTGGTGCATTTTTAATTTTTTTTCCTTTTTGCAGCTGCACCAACAGCATACAGAAATTCCTGGACCAGGGGTCAAATTGGAGCCACATCTGCAACCTACACCACAGCTTTCGGCAACACCAGATTCTCAACCCACTGAGCGAGGCCAGGGGTTGAACCTGCATCCTCAGGGAGACAGCTCCAAGTCCTTAACCTGCTGAGTTTTTTTTGTTTTGTTTTTGTTTTTGTTGTCTTTTTAGGGCTGAAATTGTGACACGTGGAAGTTCCCAGGCTAGGGGTCATGTCAGAACTTTGGCCTCCAGCCTATACCACAGCCACAGCAATGCGAGATCTGAGCCACATTAAGGTTTTTTTTGTTTTTGCTTTTTAGGCCTGCGTCCTGTTCCCAGGCTGGGGGTCGAATTGGAGCTGCAGCTGCCGGCCTGCACCACAGCCACAGCAACTCAGTATCCAAGCCTCGTCTGTGACCTACACCACAGCTCATCAAATCCTTAACCCACTGAGCAAGGCCAGGGATTGAACTCATATCCTCATGGATCCTAGTCGGGTTTGTTAATCGCTGAGCCATGAAGAGAACGCCTAAGTTTTTTATATGATAGCAGCTAGGGGTCTGACTTCATTTTTTGGATCTGAAAATTTAGTTGTCTTAGCACCTTTTGTTGAAGAGACCATTCTTATTACATTGAATGGACTTGACACCCTTGTCAAAAATCAATTGGCTGACTGCCATGGATGTGTGAGTTTTTCTGGACTCTCGATTCTGTTCCATTGAGCAATGTATTTATCCTTATGCCAATACCACACTTTTTCTTTCTTTCTTTTTTTTTTTTTTTGTTTCTGCTTTTTTAGGGCCACACCTGTGGCATATGGAGGTTCCCAGGCCAGGGTTTGTATTGGAGCTGTAGCTGCTGACCTATACCTGAGCCACAGCAATGCCAGATTCGAGCCGAGTCTGCAATCTGTACCACAGCTTACAGCGACATCATCCTTAACCCACTGAGTGAGGCCAGGGATCGAACCTGAAACCTCATGGTTCCTAGTCAGATTCATTTCCACTGAACCACAATGGGAACTCTGCCAATACCACACTTTTGATTATTGTATCTTTGCAGTAAGTTATGGAATCAGGAGGTGTGAGTTCTCCAACTTTATTATTTTAAGTGACATGTAGATTCCCAGGTTAGGGGTCAAATCAGAGCTACAGCTCCTGGCCTACACCACAACCACAGCAACGTAATCCATTAACTTTTATTTGTGGTTTGGGGTAGACAGTAAGTCTTTACAGACATCATATAGTTGAATCTTTTTTTTTTTTTTTTTTGTAATCCTCTGCCAGTCCCTGCCTTTTGACTGGAGAGTTTAGTCCATTTAAGTGTAATGTAATTGCTGATAAGAAAAGACTTCTGCCATTTTCCTCCTTTTTCCTTTTTTTTCTTAATAATAGCTTTATTGGCATAGAATTCACACTCTACACAATTCAGCCACTTAAAGGGTACATATATTTTCAGTTGATATTCTCATTTTGTTCAACATTTTCCTGATTTCCTTAGTTGTTTGTCCATATTTTTCATTGGCTCATTGAATGTATTAAGGATAGTTGTTTGAAAGTCTTTTTCTTAGTTTGTCTAGTGTCTAGGCTTCCTAAGGGAAAGTTTCTGTCCATTTATTTTGTGCTGTTGAATGGGCTGTATTTTCCTATTTCTTTGTATACCTTGTAATTCTTTTTTTTAAACCAAAAACTGTAGAGGTTCCCACTGTTAGTGCAACAGTATTGGTGGTGTCCCTGCAGTGCCAGGACACAGGTTAAACCCCTAGCCTGGCATAGTGGATTAAAAGATCTGGATTAACACAACTGCAGTGTATGTTGCACCTGTGGCTCAGATATGATCCCTGGCTCAGGAACTCCATATGCCATGGGGTGGCCAAAAAAGGGAACAACAACAACAAAAAAGAATCCAACTGCAGCAGTTTGGGTTGTTGCAGAGGTGTGGGTTCAATCCCCAGTCCAGTAGAGTGGGTTGGTTAAAGGATCCAAGGTTGCCACTCTTCAGCACAGGTCGCAACTATGGCTTGGATTCGATCCCTGGCCTAGGAATTCCATATGTCATGGGCTCAGCCAAACAAAACAAAACAACTGGACTTTTTTTTTTTTTTTTTTGGTCTTTTTAAGGCCACACATGTGGCATATGGAGTTTCCCAGGCTGGGGGTCAAATCAGAGCTGTAACCACTGGCCTACACTACAGCCACAGCAACCCCAGTTCGTGCCACTTCTGCAACCTACACTGCATCTCACGGCAATGCCAGATCCTTAATGCACTGAGCGAGGCCAAGGATCAAACCTGCATCCTCATGGATACTAGTCAGGTTCGTTTTCCCCTGAGCCATGACGGGAAATCCCCAACTGGACTTTTGACTATAATGTTTTAACACTGGAAATCAGTTTGTTTACATTTGCCTTTTGAGGGGGTGCTGTGCCTATGATGTGCAGAAGTTCCCTGGACCAGGGACCAAACCCACACCACAGCAGTGACGATGCTAGATCCTTAACCAGCTGAGCCTCCAGGGAACTCCTATTATATATTCTTGGGTCTTTTTTCTCTCTTTGCTTGCTTTCTTTTGAACTGTTTTTTATAATTCCCCTATTATCTTCTTGGGATTTAAGGGAGTTTTACCTACTTTTTACCATCTCTAATATTCTTCCTTTTGTGAATTTCTGAACTTCCATCAGGTATAATTTTCCTCCTACTTGAAGAACTTTAGAAGTCTGTTTCACTTTCATTTTTGAAAGTATTTTCAGGAGTTCCCATCATGGCTCAGTGGTTAATGAATCTGACTAGGAACCATGAGGTTTCGGGTTCCATCCCTTGCCTCGTTCAGTGGATTGGGGATCCAGCATTGCCGTGAGCTGTGGTGTGGGTTTCATACGCGGCTCAGATCCCATGTTGCTGTGGTTCTGGCGTAGGCGGGCAGCTACAGCTCTGATTCGACCTCTAGCCTGGGAACCTCCATATGCCTCGGGAGAGGCCCTAGAAAAGGCAGAAAGACAAAAAAAAAAGAATGGGCTTCATTAGCCCATTAAAAAAAAAAGAAAGTATTTTCAGAGTTCCTCTCGTGGCTTAGTGTGAGTTTGATATCTGGCCTCACTCAGTGTGTTAATGATCCATTGTTGCCACAAACTGTGGCATAGGTCACAGCTGTGGCTTAGATCTGGCTTGGCTGTGGCTGTGGTGTAGGCCAGCAGCTGCAGCTCTGATTCGACCCCTAGACTGGGACTTCCATGTTTCATGAGTGCGATGTAAAAAGAAAAGGAAAAAAAAAAAGCAGTGGAGGAAAAAAAGTATTTTCACTGGGTATGGAATTCTAGTTTGAGAAGTTCTCATTGTGGCTCAGCAGAAACGAATCCAGCTGGTAACCATGAGGTTGTGGATTTGATCCGTGGCCTTGCTCAGTGTGTTAAGGATCCAGCAGCATTGCTGTAAGCTATGGTGTAGGTTGCAGACTCAGTTCAAACCTAGCGTTGATGTGGCTGTGGTGTAGGCCGGCTGCTGTAGCTGTGATTTGACCCCTAGCCTAGGAACCTCTGTATGCCGCGGGTGCGGCCTTAAAAAGCAAAAAAGAAAAAAAAAATTCTAGTTTGATAGCTTTTTTTTCTTTCAGTTGCTTCATTATCTTCTGACCTGTATAGATAGGTTCAAGAAGTCATGTCATATCTTTATAATGAATCTTTCTGGCTGATTATCACTAATTTTCATGAATTTGACTCATGTGCTTTACTGTGATTTTCTTTGTTTTTAAACATGTTTAAGGTTTATTTTGGTTTCTTGGGTTTGTAAAGTCAAATTTGGGAAATTTTTCAGTCTTCGATTCTTTTTTTTTTTTTTTTTGGTCTTTTTGTTGTTGTTGTTGCTATTTCTTGGGCTGCTCCCTCAGCATATGGAGGTTCCCAGGCTAGGGGTCTAATCGGAGCTGTAGCCACCGGCCTACGCCAGAACCACAGCAACACGGGATCCGAGCTGCGTCTGCAACCTACACCACAGCTCATGGCAACGCCGGATCGTTAACCCACTGAGCAAGGGCAGGGACCGAACCCGCAACCTCATGGTTCCTAGTCGGATTTGTTAACCACTGCGCCACGACGGGAACTCAGTCTTCAATTCTTAATGTTTTTCTGTCCCTCTCCCTAATTTTTCCCCTGAAGTCTTACTTATGTTTTTAAGCTTTTAGTAGCCTTTTCCTGTTCTAAGTAGTACTTCACATGTATATAAAGCTGTTTAATCCTTCTAACAACTCTAGGAAGTAGAAACTATTATATTCCTGTTTTAAAGATGAGATCCTGAGGCATAGAGGGTAAAGCAACTTGTTGAAATATGCACAGCTAACAAGTAGAAGAGCCAGAATTTGAAACCACACACTCTGCCTCAAGGGCTGTATCTTTTAATACTTTACATATAGCAATTGCTGTAATAGCACTTACTTAATAAGCTTATTATGATTAAAGGAGACAGTGTGTATTGGTGTGGGGATGGTACTAGAGAAGTCAGGTGCACTTGCTGTGATTATTAGGCCTCCTTGGAAAGCTATGGGTCCTCTGAGTAGGGGAGGGTGGGTAGGAGAGAAGCAAGAGAGAAGGAAATGTTAGCTTCCTAAAAAGGCTTTGCCGGGAGTTCCCATTGTGGCTGAGCAGATTAAGGACCTGACATTGTCTTTGTGAGGGTGTGGGTTTGATCCCTGGCCTCACTCCATGGGTTAAAGGTCTGGCATTGCTGTGGCTGTGGTATAGGCCGGCCTCTGCAGCTCCATTTTGACCCTCAACCCTGGGAACTTCCATTTGTTGCAAGTGCAGCCGTTTAAAAATAAATAAATTTAAAAAAAAAAAAAAGCCTTTGCCACTGTGTTTGTATCTTCCCTTCTTTAGAGACCATGGCGAGCCCAGGAAAAGACAATTATCGAATGAAGAGCTATAAGAACAATGCCCTAAACCCTGAGGAAATGAGGCGAAGAAGAGAGGAAGAGGGCATTCAACTCCGGAAGCAGAAACGGGAGCAACAAGTGGGTTAACCTGAGTATTTTCCAATATGCCTTCAGGGAAGCGGTCCAGCAGCCCTGGTTGGCCTCCACTTTGCACTCTCTCTCCTTGGGAAAGTGGCTTAGCTTTGTGGGCCTCCTATCCAATTTCATGTTGAAAGTTTTGAGAAAGAACTGCCCCTTATTCCTTTTCCATAACTTAGAACAACTTGGACATCATTTATGTCTTCAAAATAACACTCTAGTGCTAACCCCTTGTTGCCTTCTTTTTTTTAATTAAAGTATAGTTGATTTGCAAAGTTATGCTAATTTCTGCCGTACAGCAAAGTGGCTTGATTATTCTTTTTTTAAAAAATATTCCTTGTTTTTTAAAAAATAATTCCTTTCTGTTATGGTTTATCCCAGGAAACTGGATATAGTTCCCTGTGCTACACATTAGGACCCCATTGCTTATCCAATCTAAATGTAATAGTTTACATCTACTGCAATCCATCCCTCTCCCTCTCACCTCCCCCTTGGCAACCACAAGTCTGTTCTCTCTGTCCGTGAGTCTGGTTCTGTTTTGTAGATAGGTTCATTTGTGCCATATTTTAGATTCCACATATAAGTGATATCATATGGTGTTTGTCTTTCTCTTCCTGACTTACTTCACTTAGTATGAGAATCTCTAGTTGCAGACTTCTCTTTTTTTACCCAATAGTCAATATTAAGTCTGGCCTTCGAGGCACAGCCCCAAGCCTGGCCCTTTAAGAAGTTTGTCAGCCATTCTGGACCGTGTTGTTGCTATCTCTAGAGTCCATTCTTTTAAGTCTCCCTAGAACTGAGACTGTATTAATGCCTCATCATCTATGTTTTGCCACACCAAATTGGTTCCTTCTCAGGTCTAGATGCTAACCTTCAAAGCCTTTATACTCATCGCCTTTTATACAAAAGTCACAGAAATTGTAAAAGATTTTTTTGCTGATAGAAATGTCCTCCAAAAATGTGAACAATTAGATACAACATAGAAAGTAAAGCCCTTGAATAGCTTTCCATATCAGTATATTAAGCTTGGCATTTTCTCATAAATAGCATTTCCTTGACAGTTACGCCATAATTTAACATTGTCTTAGTTTCGGTGAGTAGGCTTACCACCATCTCTTCTCTCTGCTTTTAGCTTTTTAAACGGAGAAATGTGGAGCTGATTAATGAAGAAGCTGCCATGTTCGATAGTCTCCTCATGGACTCCTATGTGAGCTCTACCACGGGGGTAAGACCCTTGCATGTGCTTCAGGCAGACTTGGAAAATACTTCCTTCTACAGAACAGAAATTGGGCAGTTCTCATCATCTTGTAGCTTTACCAACAACCATGAACGTTTGTCTTTATTCCATGCATCCATTTGTAGCTGGTCAGCTTAAGGAGTCAACGAGCATTCATCTCTGATGGAAGCACCAGAGGAAACATTTAAGGGAAGCCATCGCTTGCCTCAGAGGTTGAGAATCGCTTCCAGATGTCCCAGTTTGGAACAGCTGTGGCTTACACAGACACCTTCTGAGCCTGCTGTTAGGCCTTCCTTTTGCCCTCAAGTCTTTGGGAAGCAGGATGCCAAGCAGAATTGTGGCTCACATATGGCTCTAGTGTTGGTTTGCAAAGTCTTGAACCTGGGAGTTCCCATCGTGGTGCAGTGGAAACAAATCTGACTAGGAACCGTGAAGTTGTGGGTTCGATCCCTGACCTCACTCAGTGGGTTAAGCATCCAGTGTTGCCGTGAGCTGTGGTGTAGGTCGCAGATGCAGCTCGGATCTGGCTTTTCTGTGGCTAGGGCCAGCAGCCACAGCTCCAATTAGACCCCTAGCCTGGGAACCTCTATATGCCATGAGTGTGGCCCTGAAAAAGCCAAAAAAAAAGTCTCTAACCTGTTTTTTATGTTCTAGGAGAGTGTGATCACAAGAGAGATGGTGGAGATGTTGTTTTCTGATGATTCTGACCTGCAGTTAGCAACCACACAGAAATTCCGGAAACTGCTCTCCAAAGGTACAGAGCCTAGGCCTCCCTAAAGAGGCCCTGCATGAGTTAGCCTCTTGTTTCTTCTCATTCACCTCAGCTTTTCCACTTCATTCATTCTGCTTTAGCCCTACTGGCTTTGGGGTCCTTGGGTCCTTGCACAAGCCAGGCACATTCTTACCTTTGCATTGGCTATTCCCTCCACCTCATAGCCTTTATGTTCAGATGTCTATGTGACAGCTGCTTCTTTTCTATAATCAGATCCTATCTACATGGCAAAGCCTACCCCTGTCACCCTGTCTAAAATTGTAACTCCCTACCCCTGCAGCCGTTTTTTTTTTTTTTTTTTTTTTTTTTTTTGGCCATGGCATGCAGAATTTCCTGGGCCAGGAGTCCAACCTGTGCCACAGCAACAGCCTAAGCCATACCAGTAACAATACCGGATCCTTAACTGCTGTAGGGATTCCTCTCCTACAGCATTTTTTAATTTCCTTACCCTGCCCTATCCCTTTTTTTTTTTTTTTTTCTTTACTTTCTCTAATATAACAGAATGTCTCTCCTCACTAGGATACAGGTTCTATGAGAGTGGAGACTTGGTTTTGTTCACTATTGTATCCTTAGTACCTAGAACTGTGTCTGGCACATAGTTCACACTCAGTGAGAATTTGACATATGATGGGAAAAATACTCCTTGACTTTTCTTCCTCCCAAGAAAGGACTGCCAGTCTAAGAAGGGACGTGTTTAGACTAGAGTTGCTCCTTCCCTTGTCTTCTCTTCCTTAATTCCTTATTTGCTTAGGTTAGTAAGGTTACTTACTCACTTAGGTTTAGGAAGCCAAAGTTGAGCATACTTAGATTAGGATTGACTTTTTAGCATCCTAGATGTTTTATACAGTTCAAAAATGACCAGCTGGGAGTTCCCGTCGTGGCGCAGTGGTTAATGAATCCGACTAGGAACCATGAGGTTGCGGGTTCGATCCCTGCCCTTGCTCAGTGGGTTAACGATCCGGCGTTGCCGTGAGCTGTGGTGTAGGTTGCAGACGCGGCTCGGATCCCGCGTTGCTGTGGCTCTGGCGTAGGCCGGTGGCTACAGCTCCGATTAGACCCCTAGCCTGGGAACCTCCATATGCCGCGGGAGCGGCCCAAGAAATAGCAACAACAAAAACAACAACGACAAAAAAAAAAAATGACCAGCTGTTGTTAACACTGCCTCACCAAAAGGGAACCTGGGAATGTTTATAATAATGGTAGTCAGAGAATCTAGGAAGGATGGGGGACTGACCCCAGTGAATGCATCAGCCAAAGCCTATCCTGACTTTTTCTCTCCTTCCTTTGTCCCTTTTCCAGAGCCTAGTCCTCCAATAGATGAAGTTATCAATACTCCAGGAGTGGTGGATCGGTTTGTGGAGTTTCTGAAGAGGAATGAGAATTGTACATTACAGGTGAGGCCTGAGGTAGAGAGGTACTGGATGAAAGCCCTTTTGCCAAGAAATTGCAGCGAGATGTTTCTATAGACATGTCTCCTGGGATATAGTCAAGCTATTGAGGAAATATTTATGAGATGCTGTTACCTCAGAGGCCTTGGCCTCAAATAAGAGAGCCACAGGCTGTTCCCTAAGACAATCTCAAAGCAAAGATACCAGACTATGAGACTGATTATTCAGAGGTTATATTATAAATTATAAATATATAATGCAAATTAAAGGTTCTGAGAGTTCCAGTTGTGGCTCAGGGGGTTAAGAACCCAACATGGCGTCCTGAAGGATGTGGGTTCATTCCCTGGCCTCGATCAGTTGGTTAAGGATCTGGCGTTGCTGCAAGCCATGGCATAGATTGCAGATGCGGCTTGGATCCACTGTGCCTGTGGCATAGTCTGGCAGGTGTGGCTTGGATTCAACCCCGGGGAACTTCCATATGCCACAGGTGTGGCAGTAAAAAGAAAAAAAAAGGGATTAGTCCACTTCTAATCCTGAGATGAACTATTTAGCTTCTCTGGGCCTCTCTTCTCAGAAATGGGTAATGTGTCAGTCAATTGAAACTTGTTAGAAACTTCGCTGAAAGGGACTTTGAGAGACCCCTCTCACTCTTATCCTGGTTTCAGAAATAAAAAAAATAAAGCTCAGAAAATAAAGGTGATGTACCACATGGGTCACTGCTGTGGCACGGGTTCAGTCCCTGGCCCTGGGAATGGCCAAAAAAAGTGACTTGCCAAAGGACTCATGGGTGCTGTGGTAGTGCAGGACTGGACCTGGGACCATGGCAGCCCAATTCCATCTTCCCGCTGTGTTGCATCACTGCCAGTACCTCTTCCTGTTATTTAAAGGGGGATTGGGAAGGGATGGTGTTTTGATCCTTTTTTTTAAGTCAGGGGCAGAAGGCTTACTATTCTGAGCCAGCTGGTAGGCATGACTGCTCTGTCTGGAATGACAATCAATCATAGCTTTTATCTCGATTTCAGTTTGAAGCTGCTTGGGCTTTAACGAACATTGCCTCTGGAACCTCTCAGCAGACCAAAATTGTCATTGAAGCAGGGGCTGTGCCCATTTTTATAGAGCTGCTTAACTCAGACTTTGAGGATGTACAGGAACAGGTAATGCCCAAATTTGACTTCATTCTCGATGGTACTTGTCATTTAATTAAAAAAATCCATTTTGTTTTTATCTCCATTTCCTGGCTAAGAGCTCCCCCAAACCTTGGGATTTTCTCAGTGATAGAAGTGTCTTTTGTTAACCCTAAAGAGCCCCTTTGGAACACACCTGTGACCATGCTAATGCAGTGACTTGGGGTGGGGTGGGGAGGGGGGGATTGCTCAACCCCACCCCACCTCCACTCTTTCCCACCCTTCCAGCTCAGCCTCCCCAGAGAGGTTAGAGGGGGTGGAGAGTGGGCCATTAAAAGTTTTGAATAGGCTAGAAGTCTTCATAGGCTTCTGAGCTGGTGAACATATCAATGTGCTGTGAAGGTGACATGTGTGGAGAGGGCATGGAGGTTTTGTACAGCCCCTACTCCTCACTCCATACCCGTAGGCGTCTCTTCCATTTAGCTCTTCCTGAGTTGTAGTCATTATAATAAACGGTAGACTTAAATAAAGTCTTTTCTTGAGTTCTGTGAATCCTTCTGGTGGATTATTGAACCTAAGGAGGAGATTGTGGAACTCCTGAATTTGTAGCCAGTTGCTAAGAAGTGCAGGTGGTGCCTGGGAATTGCAACTAGGATCTAAAGTGAGGGCAGTCTTGTGAGCCCTTAACCTGTGGGTTCTGCACTATTTCCAAGTTAGTGTCAGAATTTAACCATTGACTCAGTTGATATCAGAATTGGTTGTTAGTATGGAAAAAACTTCGCACATTTGGCATCAGAGGTGGTGTTGGGAAGAAAAGATACCACAGTACCCCTTTCTCAGCACCTACAGATCATAAAAACCCAACTTCCAGTTCTTCTGCTGGGATTTTACGGGTTCAATAGAACTGGAACGTGATACTGGGGTATTTTACTCTATTACTACATAGATGATCAGTCCTGTGAGGCTGCAAGAATGCAATTTTCCCATCATTTTGTCCTTTTCTGGGAGGTGGGCATAAAGGGGGTCTTGGTTTGGCTTTCCTGGCAGCAGTACACTGTGAGTTTCTCTGCCACACTGAACGGCAACTCTCGGAGGAACAGTCCCCAAGAGCTCAGTAAGGATATCAACAAGGAGGGTGCCTGTGCTTATTTACAGTGTTTTTCAGGCCTTGAGAGGGTATTTGCCCTGGTTACTGGTGGGTGTTACTCTGTAGTTCTGAGTATAAAGTACTCACAGAAGCCGCTAGGCTCGGCAGGTGACAGTTCTATCATCCCTTTTTTAGGCAGTCTGGGCACTGGGAAACATAGCTGGAGATAGCTCCGTTTGCCGAGATTACGTCCTGGGCTGTTCCATCCTTAATCCTTTGTTAACGTGAGTACTTGTTATCTTTTGCACCTGGAACATCTATCAGGCAGCCATGTGGCGCAGCTTACCGAAAGATGATGAGTAAATACAAAAATGCAAAAAGTGCATTCTTATTGCCAGAGTAAAAGATAAGTATGTTTTGAGAGTAAGAAGATTGTGCCAGAGAGGATCTTGTGTGTCCTCACTTCTTAGCACTTATAGGATCTCGTGACGGTCATACCTGTCTCATTGTTGAGCCAGAGGAAAGAGGCAGGACTAGCCTATCTGGAAAAATCTAACCTCTACAGGATGCATTGACTTGCTATGGGTTTCTGTGTAGGTACATTGGAGAGCTCTGTTGTAACCACAGGTCTAAGACCCCTTGTAAGGTCACCTGGATGCTCCCGCCCCTTTCTCCCATACTCTTAACCTAGAGCTACATCCAGAACAAAACAGAGGGGTGAGCTGTTCTTCGGGAACCCCAGTCTTATGGGCCTGTCGCAGAAAATCACTCCATACCACGTGGCTAGAATCCTCACTAAACCTTCAACTTTGATTTCAAAAGAAAGCAATGCTCTTGTTTAGAGCTAGCTTGTGGCCTCAGTTAGGGGCACAGTATGTCCTCTTAAATGCTTAGGATGCTTACTCAGGGTTCTGCTCTAACCAGTCATAGCTGGTCCTGATCCTCTGTGAAGATGCAGCTCGGCCTCTTGGGCCAGGCAGACTCACTTAACTTAACTCTATGGGTAGGAAGAAACAGTGAGGCTGCCAGAGTCTTAAGGGTCTGATTGGATTTGCTCCTGGGGTTCATGGGCAACAGCTCTATGCCAAGGGCATCATTGCTCAGGATCTGGCTTTACTGTTTCCTTCAGACTCCTTACCAAGTCCACACGACTGACAATGACACGGAATGCAGTCTGGGCCCTGTCAAATCTTTGCCGCGGGAAGAACCCACCCCCAGAATTTGCAAAGGTAAGAGAGCGTCTTACCAGTTCCTGAGTGATAGCAGATTCCTTTATGGGGAGGAATTTTGATATGAGGGTTTTCAGGTTTGGGAGGAACCCCTTAGAGTCTTATTCCGTGGGAAACTGAAAGAGGCAGTAGTCAGGGAAGAAGGTGATCTCATGTGCCTGGATGGTGAAGTGAAAACTTGGGCCTGAAATTCCCGCTGTGGCACAGTGGAAACAAATCCAACTAGGAACCATGAGGTTGCGGGTTTGATCCCTGGCCTTGCTCAGTGGGTTAAGGATCCAGCGTTGCCTTGAGCTGTGGTAGGTTGCAGACGCAGCTCAGATCTGGCGTGGCTGTGGCGTAGGCCAGCACCTGTAGATCCGATTGGACCCCGAGTCTGGGAATCTTCATATGCCGCAGGTGTGGCCAAAAAAAAAAGAAAGAAAGAAAATGTGGGCCTGATGGTTAATGTAATAATCTCTAGGTCTTAGAATTGCTTAGTAGTGGAGGGCTTGGCAACGTTAGGCTTAGTGGCAGAGCTCATATAACCCTGTCCGCCTGAGGCCCTCTCACTGTGCTTCCAACAGGTTTCCCCCTGTTTGCCTGTGCTGTCTCGCCTACTCTTCAGCAGCGACTCGGACTTGCTAGCAGATGCTTGCTGGGCCCTTTCTTATCTGTCTGATGGCCCCAACGAGAAGATCCAGGCAGTCATAGACTCTGGAGTCTGCCGAAGATTGGTAGAACTTCTGATGTGAGTGAGCTCAGTTAGAAAGGGTTCAGATTCCCTAAGCTTCTCCAAGCTCAGAACTGCAGTCAGCAGTCTGCTGCCCTGTCCAAAGGTCCGGAGCCATCACTGCTGCCGGCCTTGGTGGTCAGCAGAGCTGAATGCCACGTCCTGGCCTGCTGCTGATCAGATCGCCCTTCTCTGTAGGCACAACGATAACAAAGTGGCTTCTCCTGCCCTGAGAGCTGTGGGTAACATCGTCACCGGGGATGACATCCAGACCCAGGTAAGGAGGAGAGCTGTCTATGAACAAAATCCTTCTCTGCCACAAACTTTGGTCCTCATGGGAGGGAACATGAGTAGGAAAGAAAGCATGGGCCTGAGTGAAAATTCCAACTCTGCCGCTTTCTCTGTGATTGTGCCTTCTTCTGTGAATTGGAAGCAAGTCATCATTCATTGAGTGCTTGAATGAAAGAATCTGACTTCCCTGGGACATTGTAAAGTAATTAACAGATTTTGAGGTATGGTACCTTTAAGATACTAAAAGCTATGGAACCTGCCCCTGCGTCCTAGACCTGTAGGATCCCCTGGATACTACCTCATGCTAGTCTTGTGTTACACACACCTCCATTGAGGGCACAGCATACAGCTTGTGTTCAAAGGCTAGAGATCTGAGGATTCTTTGGGTTTTGAGTAGTTTGCATGATTCTGTGGGATTCATTTTCTGGGTCATTGTTATGTGTGTGTATGCACCTGTATGTGCAAAACATTCATAACATAAAATACGCTGTTTTTACCATTTTTATTTATTTTTATTATTTTATTTATTTATTTATTTATTTTTGTCTTTTTTCCATTTCTAGGCTGCTCCCTCAGCATATGGAGGTTCCCAGGTTAGGGGTCTAATCGGAACTGTAGCCACTGGCCGACACCAGAGCCACAGCAACGCCAGATCTGAGCCTCGTCTGCGACCTACACCACAGCTCATGGCAACACCGGATCGTTAACCCACTGAGCAAGGCCAGGGATCGAACCTGCAACCACATGGTTCCTAGTCGGATTCGTTAACCACTGTACCACAACGGGAACTCCTGTTTTTACCATTTTTAAATATATAGTTCAGTGGCATTAAAATACATTCTCATTGTTATTCAACTATCACCACCATCCATTTCTACAACTTTTGCATCATTCCAGACTGAAATTCTGTGCCTTTTTTTTTTTTTTTAAGGGCCACACCCACAGCATATGGAAGTTGCCAGGCTAGGGTTTGAATCAGAGTTGCAGCTGCCAGCCTACACCACAGCCACAGCAACATCAGATCCAAGCTGCATTTGTGACCTACACCACAGCTCATGGCAATGCCAGATCGTTAACCCACTGAGTGAGGCCAGGGATCAAACCGGCATCCTCATGGATCCTAGTGTGAATAATGCTGCATTGAATATTGGCATACAGGTGTCTGTTTGAATCCCTGCTTTCAGTTCTTTTGGGTTCACACCAGAAATGGAATTACTGGATCGTATGGTATTTTATGTTTTAAGATTTTGAGGAACCACCATACTGTTTTGCACAATGGCTGCACCATTTTACATTCCCATTAGCGATGTACCGTGTTCCAGTTTCTCCACATCCTTACCAACACTTCTATTACCTGGGATTTTTCGAGAATAACCATCCTCATAAGCATGAAGTTATAGCTCACAGGGGTTTTGAGTTACATTTCCCCTAACAATTTGATGCTTGGCATCTTTCTATGTGCCTGTTGGTCTTTGGTATTTTCTCTGGAGAAATGTCTGTTCCAGTCTTTTGCTCATTTTAAATTGAATTCAGTGTTTTGTTTTGTTTTTTACCTACATATTCTGGATATTAATCCTTTTCAGATAATATGATTTGCATATATTTTCTTCCATTCTGTGTTTTGTATATTCATTCACCCTGTTAATGGTATCTTCTGGTGCACAAAAGTTTTTACTTTTAATTAAGTCCATTTTATCTAATTTTTTTTGTTGTTGCCTGTGCTTTTGGGTGTTCTAGGTCATTCTTAACTGTTCAGCCCTCCCTTGCCTCCTCCACTTGCTGAGCAGCTCCAAGGAATCAATCCGAAAGGAAGCTTGCTGGACCATTTCAAATATCACTGCTGGCAACAGGGCTCAGATACAGGTAGAACATGCAGGAGGGAAGTTGGGGGGCTGCTGGTAGAAAGGCCTGGGAACATGAGATATTGTGGGATATTTCCCTCCAGAAGAACGAATTTGTTTCTTTTTAGAAATTGGGGTCAGTGCATGCCATTGGTCAAAGAGTCTGTTCACGTTCCTCTGTAGTCTCTTACCCGTATGAGAAGAACAAAGGAGAACTTTGAGGAAGGTTAAGATTTCTAAATCTTAGCTGATGTGTGATCTGGGTTTGCTTTATTCTTCTTGAAGTGACTTTCTCCCACTGTGCCCCACCCTCCACCCCCCAATTCTCTCTCAGGCTGTCATAGATGCAAATATCTTTCCCGTGTTGATTGAAATCCTTCAAAAAGCAGAGTTTCGTACAAGGAAAGAGGCAGCCTGGGCCATCACCAATGCCACATCAGGAGGAACCCCTGAGCAAATCAGGTATCCTATTCCTTTGCCATTGTCTTGATATGCATACTCTGCCTCTTGGCTCATGGTTTACATATAACCTCTAAACTGCCTTTTCTGGGACAGGTCTGCCCCCACCCAGTAGGGTTTAACTGGTAAGCTCCTAGAGTGCGGCACTGGAATCTGAAATAGATTCCTGTAAACCATGTACCTCTTTTCCATCCTGGAGAATAGAAACTGCAGAGTTCCCACTGTGGCTCAGCAGGCTAATGATCCAGTGTTGCTGCAGCCGTGGCTCAGATTATATGCCACAGCTGTGGCTAAAAAAAATAGAGGAGTTCCAGTCGTGGCACAGCAGAAACGAATCCAACTAGGAACCATGAGGTCGCAGGATCGATTCCTGGCCTCGCTCAGTGGGTTAAGGGTCCAGCGTTGCTGCGGCTGTGGCATAGGCTGGCAGCTGTAGCTCCGATTGGACCCCTAGCCTAGGAACATCCATATGCCATGGGTGTGGCCCTAAAAGGATGAAAGACACACACACACAAATAGAAACTTATGACACAGACATCCATCTCTTCTCTGCCTCTATCCTCCAGATAATTTAAATCTATGTAATTCTCAATTATCCACATAAATGAGGGAGGTCCATGTTACGGTTCATTCAGAGCATCTTCTTTGAAAAATCATCTTTTGGGAGTGATACTTGGGAGAACAAATAGAAAGCCATTTTGTGTGCGAATGCTCTGATTTTGACTTCCATTATCCGCTTGAGGAGCAGTGGTGGGAATGGGAAATACATCGCCTTCAGCTTGTAGTTCTGGAAGAGGAGTATATTCAGTATACGTAAAATCTCAGAAGTAAAGGGATAGCCATTGAGTTAAGTTTTGGAGGGGTTGTAGATGGCCTTTTGGACAGGAAAAAGCATGAGTAAAGGTACAAAAATCAGAAACCTAGGCGTTCCCGTCGTGGCGCAGTGATTAACGAATCCGACTAGGAACCTGGAGGTTGTGGGTCCGGTCCCTGCCCTTGCTCGGTGGGTTAACGATCCGGCGTTGCCCTGAGCTGTGATGTAGGTTGCAGACGCGGCTCGGATCCCGCGTTGCTGTGGCTCTGTCGTAGGTCGGTGGCTATAGCTCCGATTCAACCCCTAGCCTGGGAATCTCCATATTCCATATGCCGCGTGAGCGGCCCAAAGAAATAGCAAAAAGACCAAAAAAAAAAAAAAGAAACCTGGAAACCTTTACATGTTTGACTGGAATGTCGTACTTTTGGAAGTGAATAAAGGGAGGCAGAGTTAGAAAAGGCCATTAGGAGCCAAATTGTTCTGTCATGACTATAGAGCTTGGACTGTGAAAAATTTTTTTTTTGTCTTTTGTCTTTTTAGGGCCGTACCCGTGGCATATGGAAGATCCCAGGCTAGGGATCGAATGGGAGCTGTGCTGCTGGCCTATGCCAGAGCCACAATAACGTGGGATCTGAGCCACGTCTGTGACCTATACCACAGCTCATGGCAATGCCAGATCCTTAATACACTGAGCGGGGCCGGGGATCAAACCCACGTCCTCATGGAAACTAGTCAGGTTCGTTAACCACTGAGCCACAACAGGAACTCCTGACTGAAAATTTTGAGGCAAGTGATGTGTTCAGAGTAGGTAATGTTGCAACAAGGAGACTAGGAGGCAGAATTAATGGCAGCTTTCTTTCTACATGGAAATAAACTAGGCCAGTAGCATTGGGAGAGTGAAGAGATTGAGATAAAGAGTGGATGGTTCTGAAGGCTCAGTTGGAATGGGTTGCGGAAAGTATTGATGTGCATGAGGAGACCCAGAGGCCCCATAGCATAGCACCTGCCTGGCACCTCCCTGGCCCTGTATTAATTTAGAATTTGCCTGGTCCCTGCCCCCCAGGTACCTGGTCTCCCTGGGCTGCATCAAACCCCTGTGTGACTTGCTGACTGTAATGGACTCAAAAATTGTACAAGTAGCCCTCAATGGCCTGGAGAATATCCTTCGGCTTGGAGAGCAAGAGGGCAAGCGCAGTGGCTCAGGGGTCAATCCCTACTGCGGCCTCATCGAGGAAGCCTATGGTATGTGCCCTCTCCCCAACCTCACCTCTTCCTCTAGCTCAGAACTTGGGGACTCTGAGCCTCTGACGTATACATTCACGAGGGAGGGTGCATGGGGTGGGAGGGCGTCAGCACTGAATGCGAGGTTTTAGCCCACCAGTTCTGTTTTCCTCTGAGGAGTAGGAGACCGGTTCTCTTACTGATAGGCTCTACCCAGTAAGTAGATTATGGTACAGATGGAAAAATAAAGCTCCAGAATTGATAATAGTATCAGGAACTGCTAGAAGACATGTTTTCAACTGAGTTTCTAGCAAGTTCTTTTTTTTTCTTTTTTTTTCCATTATGGTTTATTATATAATGGTTCCCTATGCTATACAGTGGGACTTCTTTGTTTAGCTATTTTGTATACAGTAGTTTGTATCTGATAATCCCAAACTCCTCTAATTATCCCTCCCTCACTTTCTCCTTTAATAACCATAAATTTGTTCTCATGTCTGTGACTCTGTTTCTATTTTGTGAATGACTTCATTTGTATCTATCTTTTAGATCCCACATATGATCTTTTGTCTTTTTCTGTCTTCACTTAGTGTAATAATCTCTAGGTTCATCCATGTTGCTGCAAATGGCATTATTTCATTCTTTTTTATGGCTAAGTATATTCTATTTTATGTATGTACCACATCTTCTTTATCCATTCATCTATTGATGAACATTTAGGTTGCTTCCATGTCTTGGCTATTGTAAATAATGCTGCTGTGAATATTGGGGTGCATATTTCTTTTGAATTACAGGGTTTTTTTTTTTTTTCAGATATATGCCCAGGAGCAGGATTGCCGGATTGTATGCTAGCTCTGTTTTTTTGGGTTTTTTCATTTTTTTTTTTTTTTTTTTAGAGCTGCACCTGCAGCATATGGAAGTTCATAGGCTAGGAGTCAAATCAGCCACAAGCCTATGCCACAGCAACGTGGGATCCAAGCCACGGATGCAACCCTACTCCACAGCTCATGGATACAGTGGATCCTTAACCCACTGACCAAGATCAGGGATTGAACCTGCATCCTCAAGGATACTAGTTAAGTTTGTTACCACTGAGCTACAATGGGAACTCCCATGCTAGTTTTATATTTAGTTGTGTTTTTGTTTTTCTCTTTCTCAGCCACACCTGCAGCATATGGAAGTTCCCAGGCCAGAGATCGAATCTGAGCCACAGCTGCGACCTACACCACAGTTGCACCAATGCCAGATCCTTAACCCACTGTGTCACTGCAGGAACTCCTATTTTTAGTTTTTTGTTGTTTTGTTTTGTTTTGTTTTGGTGTTTTTGCCTTTTCTAGGGCTGCTCCCACAGCATATGGAGGTTCCCAGGCTAGGGGTCTAATCGGAGCTGTAGCCACCAGCCTACACCAGAGCCGCAGCAACATGGGATCTGAGCCCCATCTGCAACCTACACCACAGCTCATGGAAACGCCAGATCCTTAACCCACTGAGCAAGGCCAGGGATCGAACCTGCAACCTCATGGTTCCTAGTCAGATTCATTAACCACTGCGCCAGGACGGGAACTCCCTCCCATTTTTAGTTTTTTTAGGGAACCTCCATGCAGTTCTCCATAGTGGCTGCACCAGCTTACATTCCCAGAAGCAGTGATGGAGCATTCCCTTTTTGCCACATGTTCTCCAGCATTTATTTGTAGACTTTTTGATGATGGCCATCTTCACTGGTGTGAGGTGATACCTCATTGTGGTTTTGATTTACATTTCTCTAGTACTTAGCTATTTTGAGTGTCTTTTCATGTGGCTGTTGGCCATCTATATGTCTTAGAGAAATGTCTAGGTCTTTTGCCCATTTTTTTTTTTTCCTTTATGGCAGCACCTGCGGGATATGGAAGTTTCTGGGCCAGGAGTTAAATCCGAGCCGCAGCTGCATGCCTATGCTACAGCCACAGTAACACTGGATCCAAGCTGCATCTGCGACCTATGCTGCAGCTTGCAGCAACACCATATCCTTAACCCCCTAAACAAGGTCAGGGATCAAACCCATACCCTCATAGAGACTACACTGGGTTCTTAACCCACTGGCCCACAATGGGAATTCCTTCTGCCCATTATTTGAGTTGTTTGGTTTTTTCCTATTGAGCTATATGAGCTGTTTGTATATTTTGGAAACTAAATATTTGTTGGTCACATTGTCTGGGAATATTTTCTCCTGTTCTGCAGGTTGTCTTTTTGTTTTATGGTTTCCTTAGTAAGTTCTGTTAAGAGTACTGGACTGACTCATCACTCTATCTCCAAGAAATTCTGAATGATTAAGGATTTGCCCAGGTTAAAAGCAGAATTAGGACTAAAATCTCTGATAATATAACTGACATTTTGGGGAGTTCCCGTTGTGATGCAGCAGAAACGAATCTGACTAGGAACCATGAGGTTGCAGGTTCGATCCCTAGCCTTGCTCAGTGGGTTAAGGATCCGGCGTTGCCGTGAGCTGTGGTATGGGTCACAGACTTGGCTCAGATCCCGCATTGCTGTGGCTCTGGTATAGGCCAGCGGCTACAGCTCTGATTAGACCCCTGGCCTGGGAATCTCCATATGCCGCGGGAGCGGCCCTAGAAAAGGCAAAAAGACAAAAAAATATATATATATATATATGTATGTATGTATAACTGACATTTTGGTCTTTTTCCTTTGGGGTTATGTAGTTTTGGGAAAAGATGTTGGCTGTCCTCTTCCTGGTCAAAGAGAGGTCTGATCATATTACTTGTGTTTATAAACACTAACACTAAACCTCAGGGAAGGGAAAATAGATTCAATGTTTCATGGACCCATAGAAAAGCGCTCAAAGTGTACTCATGTGCCTCCTTCTTGTCACCATAGGCTTGGATAAAATTGAGTTTCTCCAGAGCCATGAGAACCAGGAGATCTATCAGAAGGCCTTCGACCTCATTGAGCACTACTTTGGTGTAGAAGATGATGATAGCAGCCTGGCTCCCCAAGTGGATGAAACGCAACAGCAGTTCATCTTCCAGCAGCCTGAGGCCCCCATGGAGGGCTTCCAGCTATAATGTCTGCCTCCGGGGAGGGGAGGGCGTGGGAAGCACCACCAACCAGCGGAAAAGCAGCCCTCTGGTGGGCGGGAGACCAGCCCCCCCACCATCAGCCACCACACACCTCTGCTGCCCTGGAAACTGTGCTCTTGACCCGCTCCGCCCCCTTCCCTGGAGGGAGCACCCTCTGGACAGACAGAACCATCTGAGGCTCACATTTGGGTTTTGTGACAAGAAGGGGACGTGTTGGGTTTTTCTTCCTTACACTATATTTTGACTGCACATATGTCTTTAACCCAGGAGCCCAAGGGTAGACAAAGGAGGACTGAGGTAATCAATTTTGCACCTTTTTTTATTTTTATTTTTTGTCTTTAGTGGTAACTTCCTTCCCTTTTATCTTTCTTCATCCTTCCCAGTCCTCTGCCCTGATCTGTATAACTCTTATCTTGGGTACTTGAGCAGATGGAGTATTCCAGAGGTGGGGGGTGGGGGGGAAGGGGAGAAATCCAAAACAAAGTGTTCTTGCTCTGACAGAATATTAATCTTGTATGCTTGGATTGAGTTATTTAATTTTTTCTTTTGCACATTTTTCTTGTATTAAGATTGCTCTTTCCAAGAGCCATGAGCTCCTGGTTTTAGGAATCCCAGCTGCCAGCATTGTCTGGGACTAGAGGCTGAGGAGAGGGTAACCATGAGACAAAGGCCCCTCCCTCCATCTAACTAACCCCTTGCCCAGACCTCTTTAGTTTGGGAGCTCCCCTTCACCCTCCTGGGGCCTATACACCAGGGAGTGAGGGGGGAGGAGCACAGGCCTTCAGACGGGGCTTCCCATGTGTCGCTACTGATCCCATATTTCCTACCCACCTTCCACTGGTGCGACCCAACTTCATTTGTTTACTTGAAAATTCCCCTCAGAGTTGAAATGAACCTCTGAGGTAGCTGTATCTTTTTCTTGTAAGCACGTGACAGGGGGCTGTGGTCCTTCTTTCTCCTGAGGAGAAAGTCCTTGCTCTGGTGACCCTTAAGTTGCAGCGGAGATTGGAGTGAGAGTGTCATGTATGGGGATAGCCAGGGGATCCCTGCCTTTGGCCTTTCTTCTTCTTCTTCCTCTTCCATAGCTGGATCATGTATATTTTACTTCCAAAGGAGAGAATGTCAAAAAGTTCTGTATTTTTTTATATTCTGTATATTAGGTAGGTCGGTCTTCATTGGTCTTAAGAGGAAGAACTGTCTCTGTAATTTCTGTGAGTAGGATACTGTGAGGAAGACCAGAAAGAGTTGCGGAAGCTCTTTCGCTCAGGAAGCCTGACCTGGGTCCTTCTATCTGCTTGGTTTCTAGGCCACCACCTGGGACCTACCCTTAGCTCTGGAACCTTCATATAGCAGGTCAGCCTGGTCTGGTTGTGCCGGCACCTGCAGGGAGCAGGGGTGGCCCTGGGGCCTGGTGAAGTCTGCCACCACCCTGACCCTCACTGCTGAGCATCCTTTGTACATCAGGAAACCCGAAAGCAGTCTGCCTCTCAGGCTCAGCCTCACAGGCCCTTGTCCACATAAATTATTGCAGATGGCTGCCTGTCATATTATCGGAGAATTGTAGGGACTTTTGTGAGAGTGACTGATAGCTTCCCTGATTGGGATCCTCATACACAGTTTGGGTTTTGCCCTTCCTGTGACAGTTATAATCCTGACGCCTTTTCTTTTCCCTTCGAATAGAGCTGCTGCAGTGCCTCAGTGGCTTCAGTGGATCACACGGGATAGTAAAGCCCAGTTCTTAGGAGTCGGGTGGAGGTAGTTGCTGGCTGAGGGTAGAGAAATGGTGGAGCTGAAGGCACAATCTGCTCTGCCCCTGCTTCACCCCTAGGTTGGTCAGAGGTGCCCCGTTCCAAGCCTGTTTTCCCTTCCCTAGAAACAGTGCCATTCTGGCTGCCATTCCTACCTGCCGTGCTCAGGTTAAATCCAAGCCACTCTGCTTACGGATAAAAAGTTCAGATGCTTTTGGTCTGGAATCTGCCCTCTCCTTCTTGTGTGAAAATCCAACTCCAGAAGCATTTTCTGAGAAAGGTGGTTGGGGTTAGTGGTTACCACTGAAAAATCATACCAGTGCTGTGCCACCTAAGTGAGTCAGATGTTACTCTTCATCTTGGGCACGATGAATACCAAATTCTACTCTCCCCAGGTAGGCAAGGGCCAGGACCCTTTTCACTTGGCCTGCTGACTCCATTGCAGAACTATTTCCTACAGTGCAAAAGAACCCCCCCCATCACCACCACATACACCTGCCCCTCACCCTTGTCCATATGGCATTGTGTTTTATAAGATCTACGGTGTACATTTCTTGCATTAGTTAAGTCCCTGCTGTTGGAGCCAAATTCTTATTGCGAGACACACATCCTGCCTTCCCTAACAGTTCTTCCAAAATCTGCTTTTGCTTCAGATGTGTATGAATTTTTGTTTGTTTTTAGATAGCTCTTTCTGATCTGGCTACTGCTTGAAGCCTGTTTTCTACAAGGACTCCAAAGGCTGAAGTGTCCCAGGGCACAGCATGAGGACAAATTTCTCATCAGATAAACGGCCTTTAGGATCTTTCCTTTGTTAGTGTCTTCCTCAAACCATGTTTCCCATTATCTTCCTCTGGTCCCCTTTCAGTCAATAAGTGAAGTTCTTCCAGGCCACAGAGGCAATAACATCACCTTCTATGTCTCCTCTCCTCCTCTGGCCATCTTGGGAAGCAAAATATTATTTCTTCCTAACCCAGGCTTGACAGCCACTCTTCATGGGCAGCTCCCATCTGGACTTCAGACTCTGGCCACAGTGAGGTCAGAGGCTCTAAGAGAGATTTCTGAATGGATATTATAGGGAGTGTGGGTTTCCCTCACCTGCTATAGAGTATAGCCTGAGAAGACATGTGTTTGGAATCTTAATATTTTGTAGCATGCTATGTCCATTTTAAGATCTCTGGTGGGTTGGAGATATTTAGGTGTGGATTAAGAGGACGAGGAGCATTTTTCTTAGTAAAGTGTTCAAATAATGTTTTGAACATTTCCAGCTATTGCTTATTGCCAGTCCTTCTGAGCGTTCCACTCTCAAACCATCTTCTCTAGTATTAACAGGATCTTTAGTCTTAGAAGCCTGCTGTCAGTTCTGAGCTTTCCCCAGTGACTGACTGGCCTTGGTGTTGGCTGCAACCTTCTGACAGAACCACATAGGCTCTACCCTCCACTGGCCAGTCTGGATACTTAGGGTAATGGGTACAAATGACCCTTCCAAGGAACTGGTTTGATGACTTCAGGTTTCAGATACCTGTTGTGTTCCCCCTTACCTAGAACCCAAAAATCCACTCCTGTTCACTTTCCCTGGAAGCCTCTTTCCAAGAGCCCATTTTTTGGAGCTAAACTGCACAGATTATAGCTGCTACCATACTTAGTCAAGGAAGAGTGAAAGAAGGCTCTCAGGCACCGACTTTCAATTTTTCTCAAACCAAACCAGTTTAAAATGAAAACTGTGGCAGAATGAACTGGATTTCCATTTTCTCATGTCTGCCTGCCTTTCCCTTACACACTCTACAGTCACCCATTTCTAGCAAAAGTAGAAGGGAAGGAGATGGAACACCTAGCCATACTTCCCTCCTCCTCCCACATGCCCATCTTCAAAGGCCTCAGCTCATTGTTCAGGCCACGTCCCTTCTCCCCAAGACTCACTCAGCTTGGTATCTACCATCCTGGATATTCCTCAGATCATCCTGTGGGCTCGGGTTCTGGATTCTTAAATGAAGGCAGGGAGCAAGATTCTCCAGGTCTCTGCAGCCACTATAAGGACCCATAAGGAGAAGAGGCTGGCTGGGGGCCTCCCTGGCAGGCTGGCGAAGGATGGTGCAAGGCTTAGTGCACTGAACCATAGGAAAGACAAGCATAGCAACATCGTCCAGGTAGGACTATCCTACAAACAAGTGCGTGTGAGACTAAGAAATTGCTAAGAGTAGGTTTCTTCACAGCTGTTTTAGCATTGTGTATTTTAGACCAATCTTGTCCAGTATTTTTTGTGTCTTGTATTTTTTTGTTAAGCCAACAAGCTGAGAACTTGGCCCTCTGGGAATCCATATAGGTAGGCAATAGCTAGCTGCTCTTTGGCCAAGGCCTTCATAAATGATTCAGTCATCCCATTGTCTGTTCCCTAGCCCCTCCCCTGGATGAAGACCATGGTAAGGGAAGAATTTGAGGTTGATACCACCCAACCAATTAAGTCTAAAGTAAATCTGTTAGTTTTTCCCTGAGAGAGCATTCTTGCATCAGACTTGGCTGTTTGCGGAATCAAATCTGGTTGTGAGTTAGAAGAGGTGCCATTAAATTGGGGGCCCAGAACACCCCTGAAGAGAAAGGTTTGTGTAGTGTGTCATAAAGATCTTCAGGGGATTTGGGCCCACCTCTCTACTTCGGGCCAGCCTAGCTGTTTTTGTCCACATTAGCACATACCTGGGTCCCTCTGCTAAATTCCAACCCTTTCCCTTATGTAGGCCAGATGTTCAGCTTCTGGGTTTGTGAAGAGTGAAGTCTGCCATGCCAAGAACCCTCAGGCCCTGAGTTGAGTCTTGGCTCTTTTAGCCAGCTTTTGTGGGCATTGCCTTTGATTGAACCACTAAAGACGAAAGGGGGTATGAGGACCCAGCTACTCAAGACAGATGCCCCTGAAAAACATCTTGGTTTCCCAGCTCCAGATCCAAGGAAAGTGAATCAAACCTTTTTCCTCACTGGTTTTTCTTTTCAAATTGATTTGCTTTTAAGAACTACAAACTCTGGCTGTTATTTTCCATATTCTCAGGGCCCCTGGGTAGACAAGACAGAGCTTGATGATTTCAGAGCAGACATAAGCCAAGAAACCATGGCGCTGAGTGTGCTGAGTCCAGACAGACAAATGATATTTATATACACATCCAAATTTGAAGAGAAAATGTATTTCTTTAGGTTTCAAACACTGTAATAGATACAAAGCAAAAATAAAAACCTGTTGCAAAGTTCTAAATTGTGTTCTTTGGAATGATCCTAGACTGGATTTTTTGGAAACGAGCGAAAAGAGGGTGTTTAAACTTGTGGCCCAACAGTGGAGTTAAGAATTGCAACAGCCTGATTCTGCTATAAAGAAATTTTTAAAATCAACTCTATTGAAATACGGACATACAGTAGATGGCAACATATTTAAAAAACAAAATTTGTTAAGTGTTGACACGCATCCACGAGACCACCACAATCAAGATAGTGAAGGAATCTATCACCTCTAGAAGTTTCCACATGCCCCTTAGGAATCCCCTCTTCCTGCCTAACTCCCAACAACCACCAATCCGGAGTTCTGTCACTATGGTTCAGTTTGCATTTTCTAGAGTTTCTCTAAAGGATTTTCACGTTTCTTCGCCACTCCCTTTGAGCCCAAAGTAGTTCACAAACTGCTCACGTTGGTTTAGATCAATTCCTAAAGCAGCAACTGCAAGCCAGCAACCAAAAAGTGTATACAATCCGAAAGGAAGGTTTTGGTTGGCTTATAGGGTATGTTTTAAATTTTAATTTGTGGCCAATATTGAAAAATAACAGTAATAAAGATGTATCTTTAAAAATATCTGGAACTCCTGAGCCTGAGTTTCTGCTTGAAAACAATGGGCAAGAGCTCTATTTAACCAGTCACCACCACTCCCAGTGGGCTCCCTGACTCACTGGCAGGTGCTAATACTGTTGCCATTTTCTTTTATGGCAAAGGAGAAAGTAACTTTCTAAATCTTCTTTCCTTGCCTGCCTGCTGTGCTCATTACTCAGCTGTAGGCCACTGTTGACCCTTCTTGGTACACATGCCACCCACTGCTCACCCCGTGCATACCTCGTCCTGGTATGTTCTTTATCTCTGCCTAGAACACCCTCTTCCTATAGAAATCCATCAAGGCCTGATTCATAGTTGATCTCCTTAAGCCATTAACCACATGCTTTTCTGAAAATAATCAGGGCCTCAGTTTTGAGAGACTTGGATCTCAAACCTTTCAGAGCTTGAGTTCCATTATATGATTATCCCAACATTACCTTTCACCGTAACCTGGTAAATGCTGCCTATGGGATAGGGAAGAGTACTGCCCAGAAGTCTCCTCAACCAGGGGAAACATTTACCATCTTAAGAGCCCTAAAACAATGCCCAGTTTGCACAATTTAAAACATTCTTGGAGGTCCTGCTGTGGTGCAGTGGGGATTGGCAGCATTCCGGGAGTTCTGGGACATGGGTTCAGTCCCCGCCCAGCACAGCGGGTTAAGGATCCAGTGTTGCGACAGCTGTGGCTCAGATCTGATTCCTGGCCTGGGAGCTCCCTATGCCGCTGGGCAGCCAAAAAAAAATTTTTTTTAATAAAATATTCTCTGCCTTCTCTACCCCCAGACTGATGCTGGGCTTTAGGACTAGAGAATTTAGCCAAGAGTTACTGCAATTTTCAGGGACTTGTAAGCAGTAATTTCAACACCTCATCGCTAATGATGTAACAGAACTCTCTCCACACCTAGGGAGCTAGGAGGAACTGCAGAGCACTGCAAAGGCTCTTTGAAGTGGGTGGGCCCCAAAAGGTTTTGTTTTACTCAGAAGGGCATTTTGGGAGGTGGTGTTGACTGGAAAAAAAAAAAAATGCACAACCTAAACGTTGAGAGTTGTTTTATTTGGCAGACAAAACTGAGTACTTAAGTCCAGGATGCAGCTTCTGAGAGACTGTTCTGAAGACGTAAGGGAGAAGCCAGGATCTATAGGAGTTTTTTGCAACAAACTGCAGGTAAATTACCGTTAATTAAAGAAAACCTGAGGAGTTCCCATTATGGCTCAGAGGAAATGAATCTGACTAGCATCCATGAGGATGCAGGTTTGATCCCTGGCCCCAGTCAGTGGGTTAAGGATCCGGTGTTGCCGTGAGCTGTGGTGTAGGTTGCAGACATGGCTCAGACCTGGCATTGCTGTAGCTGTGGTGTAGGCCAGCCAGCTACAGCTCCAATTCAGCCTCTAGCCTGGGAACCTCCGTTTGCCGAGGGTGTGGCCCTAAAAGACAGAAAAAAGAAAACCTGATACTTCAAGTTAAGGAATTTAGCAGTTTTCTGTGTATGGGAAGATGCAAGAGTCTGGGCTTATTTCCTTTGATATGCAACTCAGCTAACTGGGACCACTATCAGGTGCTTTTTCATCCTGAGTCTCCTCAGGGTGCTCTATGGGCTTGGGCGGGAGGGTGACTGCAGCACAGACTGCTAGATGGCAGGCAATTTGTTTCTACCCTGAGTTTCCCCAGGGCTCACCTTTGGGCAGCTGTAATGTGATGGCTTGATGGCTGCAACATCCTTTGTTTACTGATATGGCAGGTAACATTTTTTTCATTGACAATGGTATGGCACCTGCAAAAACCTGGGAAATCCTGGAAATAGTAAAAGTATAGCTGGAACAAAAAAGGCAGAGGGGGATGAAACATTGTAAATCAACTACGCTTTAATAATTTTTTTAAAAAGGCCAAGGGGATGAGGAGGATTGACAGGAAATAAAAGCAAAACCATTTAGGCATTAAATTTCAAGCACAGGAGTTCCTGTTGTGGCTCAGCGGTAAAGAATCCAACTAGTATCCATGAGGACACAGGTTCGATCCCTGGCCTCACTCAGAGGGTTAAGGATCTGGCATTGCCATGAGTTGCAGCGTAGGTTACAGATGCGGCTCAGGTCTGGCGTTGCTATGGCTGTGGTGCAGGCTGGCAGCCACGGCTCTGATTAGACCCCTAGCCTGGGAACTTCCATATGCCGTAGGTGCAGCCCTGAAAAAAAAAAAAAAAAAATCCAAGCACATAGGTTGCTGTGTTTTATTCTATTGTCTACAGACAAATGGAAAAAGAATTGTGATTTCACATTTTGAGAAAAGTTTGGCTATTTTTTCCCCTTTAGCACCAGTGCAACTGGGACTTGGTAGGAGTGGGCCAAAGAAAAGGCTCAGGAATCTGCTGAAGCCAAACTTCCCCTTACAGGGCCTCCTCAGCACCTTCCAAAGAGGGACTCAAGGTGGAAATGGTGATGGGAAATTAAGTATTTACTTTTCCAAGTTACCTTGACTCATCCTCAAGGAAAGCGCACCATGGTGATTATTTCTTCCTGAGTAAGAAGCAGGGTAGTCCAGTAGTTGAGATGGGTGCCAGGCTTCCTGGCTTTGAAACTGCTCTAATCAGTCAATAGCTATGTGACCTTGGACAATCACCTAACAGGTGTAAATTGAGAGTAACAAATACTACAGTATTTATCTGGAGTAGTTACTGGGAAAGCTAGCGTTCAAAGAACTACTGTTATTAAAATTTTCTATAGGAATACGGAAATCGAGGCTCTGGGAATGAAAAGAATGCCCGGTCACATAGCAAATTAGTGATGAAATTAGGACTGGAAGGAATACAGATCTGATGCCCAGCCCCGTATTTTATCCCTCGTCCTCAGAGTTCCTAGATAGTCACAGATATTCTCAGCAGGAGGTAAGGAGGGGGTTGAGGTGTGCGGGGAAAAAGCAGCCAGGCGCAAGGCTCTGGGAGCTGAATCATAACTTCTGCGTGATGGAAAGGAGGTTGACCTGAGTACCAGTGCAGAATGACTGGCTGCTTTCGGACCTCCTGGGTCTGGGCTCCAAGAACGAAAGCCCTGTTGCAGCTTGGGAGTCGGGATCAGCCCGGTGCATGGAGGGACATGTAGTCCTTTCTGTTTCCCGCCCCGCCCCGCCCCGCCCCGCCCCGCCCCGCCCCGCCCCGCCCCGCCCCGCCCCGCCCCGCCTTCCCAACTCACCCGCCTCAGAGGCCGCCTTCGCTTCAAACTTTCCCAGCAAGCCCCGCGAGAGCGCGGGCTATTGATTGGCCGCGGCGCGAGCAGGCGGCTCTGCCGGCAGCAGTTACCCAGGGTTTCCGGTGCGAGGCCAGAGCAGGAGAAGCCGTCGGGACGTCGGCGTTGGGGTGCGTATTGCGTCGGTTAGGGGTACAAGGCAAGCAGAGGGCCCGGGACCCGACGCCTTCGGCCGGTTCAGGGAATTACGCCGATTCCGCACGAGGACTCGGGCTGGAGTGCAGGGGCCGAGGCCTGTGCGCATGCGCGGGCGGAGCGCGCGGCTAGAGGGCGCGCGGGGCGTGGGTGGCTGCGCGCGCGCGGGGGGGGGGTGGGCACACGTGGGGCCTGGGGGGCGGGGAGGAACCGGGAATCCAGCGTCCCGCCACGTCAGTCCCTGGGCCTGAGCCTGTCCCGCGCACGGGCTGTGGTGAGAGGGCTGGGTTGTGCTGGGAAGTAGCTTCGGGGAAAAAGGAGGCCTCCTCTCCCCTGCTGTTGGGCACACCAGACTTCCCTGACCGACCAGAGATAGGGAGCCCCACTGGCTCCCCTCCGGGGAAGGCCGGTCGGTTTAATGCGGGTCCGGTGTGGAGATATCAGATCCAGGCTGCGAAGAATTGTTTAAAGTCTGGAAAATAGCAAGTGTATTTGTTTCTATAGGTTCTGCTCATAACCTAACGTTGCAAACAACAATGAAGAACCAAGACAAAAAGAATGGGGCTGCCAAGCAATCTGGCCACACTTCCAACCCCAAAAACACCCCGGGGCAACCGGAAGCAGGACCAGAGGGAGGCCAGGGGCGGCCCAGCCAGTCTGCTCCCACGACAGAAGCTGAAGGTTCCACCAGCCAGGCTCCAGGGAAGGCTGAGGGTGTGTGCCAGCTCTGCTTTTCCAATGGGCAGGGGGAGGAGTTTATGGTGCGTCAGTCTAGCTTCTGGGGTTAGAGGCCAAGGCCACTGTTTATCCAGAAGGGAGGAAATGTAGAATGAGGGGAGGACACCACTGAGTCCGTGAGTGCCCACCCTGCGCTGGGGAGTTGATAGAGCCTCCCACCCTGAGCACAGGGAGAGAACTCTCCTGAGAGAAGCTTCTGACAGGATTAAGTCAGGTTGGCAGTCAAATGAGGCACCCAACCAGCAAATCAAAAACACCACTTTCAGCAGTGGGTAACTGCTATTCCTATTTGAGGCATTTCTGGAACTTTTTTTTTTTTTTTTTCTGTTTCTTAGGGCCCCACCCTAGGCATATGGAGGTTCCCAGGCTCGAGGTCGAATTGGAGCTATAGCTGCCAGCCTGCACCACAGTCACAGCAACACAGGATCCTTCACCTACTAAGTGAGGCCAAGGGTCGAACCTGAGTCTTCATGAATACTAGTCAGATTCGTTTCTGCTGCACCACAACGGGAACTCTTGGAACTTTTTTAATAGCAAGAAGTGACATTTGCAGGTGGACTAGACCTTGAGTTCCTGCTACATGATGCCACCTCTGTTGGGTGGTCTCCTTACTTGATTTCTCTTATAACAAACATGGTTGGGCAGAGGTGAGAAATAGTTTTATCAGTAATAAAACTGAGGTTTAAAGAAGTTAGGTAACATTTAACCCAAACTAGTAAGTTTGGGCTTGAAAAAAATCCCAGCCAGTGGCATAATGGTCTTATTCCTGTCTCTGCCCCTCATCCCTCCTGCTGCAGGAGCACAAGCCAAAACTGGGGCCCTCCGTGATGTCTCAGAGGAGTTGAGCCGCCAATTGGAAGACATCCTCAGTACATACTGTGTAGACAACAATCAGGGGGGCCCAGGTGAAGATGGGGCACAGGGTGAGCCTGGTGAACCTGAAGATGCAGAGAAGTCCCGGACCTATGCCTCAAGGAATGGGGAGCCTGAGCCAGAGACCCCAGTAGTCAATGGTGAGAAGGAGCCCTCCAAGGGGGAGCCGGGCGCAGACGAGATCCGGGCAAGTGACGAGGTTGTAGACCGAGACCACCGAAGGCCCCAGGAAAAGAAGAAAGCCAAAGGTCTAGGTGAGCAGAGGGCAGCTGCTTATGAGGCTGGTGAGGGGAGGGAGTTTGAACCTGACATTCCTGGGTTAGCCTGCTGTGCCAGGATTTGGAGGAAACACTACTTCCAGAGCAGCTACATAGTTTTTGTTTTTGTTTTTTCTAATGTTTTTTTCATTCAGCGGGTTTATTACATTTATACCTGTACAACCATCATCACAACCTGATTTGAGAACATTTTCAACCTACATAGTTTAATGAGAGCAGGGGCTGCAGAACCATAGCATGGAGATGTGCAGGTTCACTGCACAAGGGCTTCTAGCCTGGGAGCAAGTGGGAACCGAAGTCTAACCTGCTCTCTTTGAGAAGATGGAAAGAAGGAGGCCTGAGTGGTCAGTCCTCTGTCAGCCAGCACCACTTCTAACTTGCTGTGTGACCTTGGGCGAGACCTTTCTCCTCTCTGGTCCTTGGTTTTCACTTCTCTACACAATAAGAGAATTGGATTAGATGAGGTTGAAAACTCAAATAAAACCAAGCTAGCCAGAGGAGCCCATGAGGACCAAGAGAATGCCTGCTTTATTCAAAGGCTTGACTGCCACCTGGCCCCAGGTGAGACGATAGCATGGAAAACTACAGGCTAACTGTAGCTGGCATTTGTTTTTTAAGCCAGAAATCTAGCGTTATTATGTGACATCTATAGATTTTTTACAGTTGGCAACTAATACACTAGAAGCCAAACATAACCCATCTGTGGGTTGTATTTGGCCTGTGTGCTAGCGATTTTCAGTCTGTGCATTGATTTCAGAGCCTCCCAAGGTTAACACTTCAGGAGCCTAGTGCTGTGCTATCTACGCTGATCCTCTCTCTTTTTTTTTTTTTGGCTTTTTTGCTATTTCTTGGGCCGCTCCCGCGGCATATGGAGGTTCCCAGGCTAGGGGTCTAATCGGAGCTGTAGCCACCGGCCTACGCCAGAACCACAGCAATGCGGGATCCGAGCTGCGTCTGCAACCTACACCACAGCTCACGGCAACGCCGGATCGTTAACCCACTGAGCAAGGGCAGGGATCGAACCCGCAACCTCATGGTTCCTAGTCGGATTCGTTAACCACTGCGCCACGACGGGAACTCCTGATCCTCTTTTTGACTCAGGCACAGCCTAAAGGGGAGCGACTTGGGTGCAGGTAGAGGGTTAGTGTGTGTTAAAGAATCAAAGTTAGGGAGTTCCCATCGTGGCTCAGTGGTAACAAACCCAACTAGTAACCATGAGGACTTGGGTTCAATCCCTGGCCTCCCTCAGTGGGTTAAAGGATCCCGCATTGCCGTGAGCTGTGGTGTAGATTGCACATTCAGGCTCAGGACCTGTTGTTGCTGTAGCTGTGGTATAGGCCGGCGGCTACAAGTCCGATTCAGCCACTAGCCTGGGAACTTCCATATGCTACAGGTATGGCCCTAAAAAAGCCAAAGAAAGAATCAAAGTTAGGTGACATTATACCCACATCTTGGTCCCTACTACCACAAGTCCCGACCCCCTACTTGTCATCCTAATTTAAAGAATATTTTTTTGAGGAGTTCCCGTCGTGGCTCAGTGGTTAACGAATCTGACTAGGAACCATGAGGTTGCGGGTTCGGTCCCTGCCCTTGCTCAGTGGGTTAACGATCCGGCGTTGCCATGAGCTGTGGTGTAGGTTGCAGACGCAGCTCGGATCCCGTGTTGCTGTGGTTCTGGCGTAGGCCGGTGGCTACAGCTCCGATTAGACCCCTAGCCTGGGAACCTCCATATGCCACGGGAGCGGCCCAAGAAATAGCAAAAAAAAAAAAAAAAGACAAAATATTTTTTTGGTTATTTTCATCATGGAATCAAGTATTGGAATGTGTAGTCATTTTATTTTACTTATTTATTGGGGGAAGCTCACTATTGGCTACCCCTGTGGACGAGAGTTCAGTGTTCTCAAGGAGAACTATTCCTTTTTGTGTCCTTTTTCAGAAGGGTCTTTCTTGCATTGAAGCAGTAGTGCTGAATTCACAAGTGGGATGTCTTTCACCTGTAGGTAGAGCAGTTTTCCTGCTCCCACTCCTGGTGCTCTCCACAGAGGTTTCACAGGCAGTCATTCGTGTACCAAGTATTAGTTGAGCGCGTCCTCTGGGTTGGGCACTAGGGGCAGTACTGAGGCAGAACCGAGTTGATCCCGGCCCTCACAGAACACACAGACCAGCAGGGAAGGCAGCCAGGTCAGCCAAGAGAAACATAAAGCATGATAGGGAAGAGCTACCCCGAGGCCGAAGAGTGGGCCCAGGCCTGAAGGGGACCCCCAGAAAAGGGGGTACATGCCTTTGCTTGCTGCGCTTTGCAGGAAAGGAGATCACATTACTGATGCAGACCTTGAACACGCTGAGTACCCCAGAGGAGAAGCTCGCGGCTCTGTGCAAGAAGTATGCTGAACTGGTCAGTTCTCCCCCTTGTCTGCACACCCTCCCTGCCTCGGGAGGCCAGCAGACAACGAGAACAGGGTTAATGACTCTGAGTCATGCGTTTTTTCCTATACAGTGCTGAATGGGCTGGTGGGAGCAGGGCTGAGCTGGGAGAGGACAGGATCTGAGGAGGAGTTGAAGGACTGCGAGGCCAGGGAGCCAGAAGGATTGTCAGTAATGAAAAGGCCAGCTTTATACTAGGAATCATATTGAGAAAAATGGTGAACCAGCAGTGAAGTCTTGGAGCAATGAGACGGCCAGAGGGGTCTGTTAAGGGCACAAGGAGGGGTGGCAGGGCTCATCTGAGGGCACAGATGTCCTGAGAGTTGGGGGGACTGTTATTGTCTGAGTCTTGCAAATTATGTTTCTGAGGTCAGAGCTGGGAGAGAAATTGGTACCTGCTGGCTGTGCGCTTCTGCTCATCCTGAGTGTCCGTTTCCAGATTCTTGAGCTGGGGCCCTTGGGGTTACTAGGGGAGTGTGTGAAGCACCCGCATGGTGTCATCTGAGCTGTGGTGACAGGAGTCAGGTCAGCTCAGGAGACCTTGGGTCCCCACGGGGAGAGCCCCAAAGGGCTCTTACCTGCCTGCCCTGCCCCCACCCCATCCCCATCCCTGTCCCCAGCTGGAGGAGCACCGGAACTCCCAGAAGCAGATGAAGCTCCTGCAGAAGAAGCAGAGCCAGCTGGTGCAGGAGAAGGACCACCTGCGCGGCGAGCACAGCAAGGCTGTCCTGGCCCGCAGCAAGCTGGAGAGCCTGTGCCGCGAGCTGCAGCGCCACAACCGCTCCCTCAAGGTGGGTGGCCACTCCCTCGACCTCACTTGTCTTTGGTGGGCTGTCCACTTAAAAGGCAGCCCAGGCTTGGAGTTCCCGTTGTGGCTCAGTGGTTTAAGAACCCGACTAGTATCTATGAGGATGCAGGTTCGATCCCTGGCCTCACTCAGTGGGTCAAGGATCCGGCATTGCTGCAAGCTGTGAAGTAGATTGCAGACGCGGCTGCAATCCCACGTGGCTGTGGCTGTGGCGTAGGCTGGCAACTGCAGCTCTGATGCGACCCCTAGCCTGGGAACTTCCATATGCTGCAGGTGTGGCCCTAAAAAGAAAAAACGCTGAGGAAAAAAAAAAAAGAAGGTAGCCCAGCCTTTCAGCATAGACAGATTTCCCTGAAAATGCTGTACGTTAGTTAGAGCTACTTGTAATCACTTGACACGCACTGGTATTAGGTGAGGTAAAGGCCAAGTGCTTAGGAGACCCAGGTGCAGGCTTCAGATTTTCCCCATCCCATAGCAGTCCCCAGGGGAGCGGCTCTTCTCCCAGAGGGTGGTCAGTCAGGAGTGCCTGGGCCTTTCTCCTTGTTCTGCTTCCCCTAGGGTGGGGTCTGTCTGCTTAAGGCCTGGTCACTGACCTCCAGATCATTTGTATATGCATATCTTTCATATTTCTCTACATGTGTTGTTTCAAAGCCTATTCCATTTTCTCACTTTACGCAATGCCTTACCTTGCCCAATCAGTTTATATAAGGCTGTCATTCTTTTTAACACTGTCATTGAATGGATGTACTGGATTTCATCAGTGCCCTAGTTAAGGTATTTTGGGTTGTTCCCAGTTCTTCACTATTACATATATAGAGCTACCCTGAAAATTCTTGCTGTGTATGTCCTTGGCTAATTTTATAGAGTTTATCCATAGGATAAATCTCAGAAGTGAAATGTCTGAGTCAAAGAGTATGCAAATTTTATTAGATTTTACCAGATTGCCTTCCTACCAGTGGTCTGAGCGCCTAATTCTGTACAACCCTGACAACGCTGGGTATTACTGGATTTTAACTACTGGGATGGGGTGATCAGAGATGAAAGAACTTTAAACTGAGAGTAATAAGCCTTCCAAACCTATTCTGAGGCCTGGAAGAATTATCTTCAGGAGATTCCAGTCCTGTAGAAAGGCACTTAGAGGAGTTCCCGTCGTGGCGCAGTGGTTAACGAACCCGACTAGGAACCATGAGGTTGCGGGTTTGATCCCTGCCCTTGCTCAGTGGGTTAACGATCCGGCGTTGCCATGAGCTGTGGTGTAGGTTGCAGACGTGGCTCGGATCCAGCACTGCTGTGGCTCTGGCGTAGGCTGGTGGCTACAACTCCGATTTGACCCCTAGCCTGGGAACCTCCATATGCTGAGAAGGCGGCCCAAGAAAATGGCAAAAAGACCAAAAAAAAAAAAAGAAAGAAAGAAAGGCACTTACACATAAGCCTGCACTTCTCTAGGAAGTCCCTTGCTTGATGTCACCTGATCTACAGCGAGGTCCTTTAGGAGTCCCCTTTGCATGACATCTTGGAGCCTGGCTACTCCTCACTTGGACAGCAGGGGGGGCGCTGGGAGAGACCATCCCTGGACTGGCGGGGGAGCCTCCTGAGGCCGGCTGGGGAGCAGTGGATGATGGAGCTGTGGCTGACTTCTCCGCCCAGGAAGAAGGTGTGCAGCGGGCCCGAGAGGAGGAGGAGAAACGCAAGGAGGTGACCTCGCACTTCCAGGTGACACTGAATGACATCCAGCTGCAGATGGAACAGCACAATGAGCGCAACTCCAAGCTGCGCCAGGAGAATGTGGAGCTGGCAGAGAGGCTCAAGAAGCTGATTGAGCAGTATGAGCTGCGGGAGGAGGTGAGGGGTCCCCAGGGAACTGGGATCTGGGCAGGTGCCGGGCGCCGGGCAGCAGCTTCCAGGTTTCATCCCATTCACAGTCCACCCTCCTCTGTCCTCGGAGGGGGTGATGTTGTACATTCTCATGGGGATGGGGATCCAAGGCAAGGAGAAGAGACTTGCCTGGAGCCACAACCACCGGTCTTGACCCAAATGGCGGGGCCAGTGTCTTTAGGCATTAGAACTGCTCACATTTTAGACGAGTTAAACGTTCACAGACTGTATGTTACATAGCGCCCCCAGCAGGCCCTTGTGGCAGCACCCCCAAGTCAGACACATGGAGATTTATGCAGTTAAACCTCTGAGGCAGCTCCCCTTGGATTATTAGTTAGCCTGACAATGACTGGGGTCAGCTGTATCTGCCTGCTTTTGATGATTTCAATTTTCAGACTTTTTTAGAATTTGGAATCACAAGGTGAGAGCTGGAACTATCATGAGTGATGGACCCTCAGGGCTGTGTGCTCTTATTACTTGGTGTTCTGCTGCCCTTGCCACGTGAAAGGGCAGGATATCAGTGCCTTGGCTGGTGTTGGGTGCTGCCCCAGGCTCTCAGATCCTTCCCTCTGAGTCCCCAGACAGCATTCACTTGGCTGTCCTGGGCTTCTGTTTCTTTGTCATGAAAAGAGAGACTGGCAGCTACCTTATGGGGCTGGACCAGACCCCTTCCTAGGCCCTGGAATGTGGTGGTGGGTGGGTGGTCAAGCCCCTACCCTCTTGGGTTCACAGTCCACACATGCAGTGACCATGTGTGTGCAGGGTCTGGAGGGGCCTCCCCAACCCACCTCTTCTTTTCCTGTGCTTCATCCTTTGGGAACAAGACTGGTTTGAGGAGTTGATCTGAGAAACATGGAAGCTTCCTGAGTGAGGCACCTAACTTGGAAAAGTTGAGGGCCCTCTCCCTCTCCTCTCTCACTGGTACTACCTGTGGAGCTGGCGGTGCATCCCCCATCCCCAGTCAGATTCAGGCATTCCCACCCTGCCCCCCTGAGCCTCTGGACTTTCAGGTGACTCAAATCCATCCTGTCCCAAGCTAGACCTCGAAGCCACTTCCTCTTCCCACATCCAGAAAATACAGCCAATGCTCCACCTCCCTCTTTTCAGTTGCTTTGACCTTTGAAGTAGCACTTGACTCCACACCTTCTCTGCATCACTGCTCCCCCACCCTAGTCCCAGTTCCCAAGGCTCCTCCAGCTGTCAGGACAGCCATTCTCTGGGATGCACACATCTAGTCTACAGATACAGCAAATTTCTGCCAGCTGAGCTGGTAGAGGTGTCATTTGTGCCCTTTCCATTTACAAAAGTGAGGGTTGTCGGGAGTTCCCGTTGTGGCTCAGCGGTTTAAGAACCCAACTAGTATCCATGAGGAATGCAGATTCAACCCCTGGCCTCATTCAGCGGGTCAAGGATGTGGCATTGCACAAGTCGCAGATGTGGCTTTGATCCCAGCATTGCTATGGCTGTGGCGTAGGCTGGCACCTGCAGCTCCAATTCGACCCCTAGCCTGAGAACTTCATATGCTGCAGGTGTGGCCCTAAAAAGCAAAAACAGGAAAAAAAAAAAAAAATGAGGGTTGTCAGTCCAGTAAAGTAATCTTTCTTAGGGCTAGAGGTTTGGGTGTATTAGTTACTTGACTTTCTGGAGTTGATCTCATGCTTAAACCCCTGTGCTTACCCCAGACTGACTGAGGCAGAGAAATAAGGTGAGATTGGGAAGACTTCCAGACACTTGTGTCCCGTGTTCCTATGGGACACATGGGAGTCCAGCATGTCAGACTCAGGTGGGGGGCTGGGCATTGTGCCCTGGTCTCTGCAGATGGGGCCTCCCTGAAAAAGGGAGCTCCCAACAGGCAGACCCCTCCCACCATGCTTTCCTGCAGCATATCGATAAAGTCTTCAAACACAAGGACCTACAGCAACAACTGGTGGATGCCAAGCTCCAGCAGGCCCAGGAGATGCTGAAGGAGGCAGAGGAGAGGCACCAGCGGGAGAAGGATTTTGTGAGGCTTGGGCCCTGGGGGTGGGGGGCCTGGGTTCTAGCTTATCTCATAGTCAGGTTTGTACAGGAGAAGTTGCTGCCTGGTGAGACCAAGGCACTGCTTCCTCAGACCAGTCTGTGAGCAGGAAGCCTTAGTGGGTTATGGCATGTGTGGCTGAAAAAACAAACCCTTAGGAGCTTCTGATGGGATCTGGGGTCCTTTCTTGGAAATAGCTCCTCAAAGAGGCTGTGGAGTCCCAGAGGATGTGCGAACTGATGAAACAACAGGAGACCCACCTGAAGCAGCAGGTGAGCCTGTGTAGCCCACCCCTACATGGTGTGCCTCTGTGATCCCCATGCTGAGCCCCACCTGGGGGGAGGGAAATGGAACCCTCATTCTAGGACCACCTTGACTCCTGTGTGCCCTTGCTGAGCTTTGTTCTCTCTGGACCTGCCCAGCACCTGTGTGGTGGTGACCAGGTGGCTAGGTGAGCTTGCAGGACTCTGTCCTAGTCAGAAATGTTATGCTGCATTTGAGGAGGCGGGCTCAGAATGGGTGATTTTATTTATATAAATTAGGAGTTCCCGTCGTGGCTCAGTGATTAATGAATCCAACTCGGAACCATGAGTTTGCGGGTTCGATCCCTGGCCTCGCTCAGTGGGTTAAGGATCCAGCATTTCTCAGACGTGGCTCAGATCCCGCATTGCTGTGGCTCTGGTGAAGGCTGGCAGCTACAGCTCCGATTAGACCCCTAGCCTGGGAACCTCCTTATGCCGTGGGTGCGGCCCTAGAAAATACCAAAAAAAAAAATTATATAAATTAGATTTCTTTCCCAAAGAAAAGTTGGAAAACATAAAGGCATAAAACAAGTCACCCCAAATCCTACTTTTTAGGCTTAGCATTTTAGATTATATCTTTCCAAATATATAGTTTTTGTTTTAAAGGAAACTGGTATCTCATTAGAATTGTTGGGGCGTGAGGTCAAGGATGGGTCTGAGTGTGTTGACCAGAAGTGCCCTCCAGAGAAGCCCTGTCTTACTTGTGCGTTTCTTTCTCACCCAGCTTGCCCTGTACACGGAGAAGTTTGAAGAGTTCCAGAACACTCTTTCCAAAAGCAGTGAGGTGTTCACCACATTCAAACAGGAGATGGAAAAGGTAACTGTATTCCAGATTGGGTGTGGCTGCAGGAGCACAAGTGGCTTCATTCAGAATTAAACATTGGGCGGGGGTTCCTTGTGGCACAGGGGGTTAAGGATCCGTTGTTGTCACTCCAGCAGCTCCAGTCCCTGCTGTGGTGCAGATGATTCCCCAGCCTGGGATCTTCCACATGCCCCAAGTTTGCCCCCGACTCCCCTGCAAAAAAAAAAAAAAAAACACTGGGCCTGCCTTCAGAAAGCCCCCATCCCCGCGGTGCTTCACGGTGAACTGTTTACAGCGGGGGTGTGGTTGCTACCATGAGGAGGGCATAAGTGGGCTGTGAGGAGGCTCACATCCTTTCCACCCTGTTAGGGACAGACACATGGCTGGTACGTGTGCCCTTTAGGTTGTCCTGGAGAGGGGGCGGTCTTGTCATTGCCTGTATTGGTGGTGGGCACTTGAGACCTCCTAGGGTGGCACAGAAGGCACTGACCACGCCCTGTAGGACCTCATGCCCTTGGGTCTGTTCCCCACCTTGGAGATGCACAGACAGCCGAGTCCCCTGACCATTTCATTCTATATGTTCCATAACCCAGATGACTAAGAAGATCAAGAAGCTGGAGAAAGAAACCACCATGTACCGGTCCCGGTGGGAGAGCAGCAACAAGGCCCTACTTGAGATGGCGGAGGAGGTGGGCTGAGTGCGACCTGCCTCTGGGGCTGGGGTGTATGTCCTGTACATTCTACCGAGAAGTGAGGCAGCTGGCACCAGATGGAGCTAGGACCCATGTGCACGTCTGTCCAAGTCCAAAAGCACCATTGGCTGTCTCTCCAAGGGAGGTGGTGAGCTTAGCAGTAGGTCTGTAGTGGGAGGGGATGGAAGAAAGGAGCAGAAAACAAGGGGCAGTGATTGTGGAGCCTGTGTGCAGAGCCGCCCAGATCATTTAATTGTGTGGCTTGAGATGTAGGAAAAGAAAGTAACTGATTGCTGGGCCCTGCTGAGTGTTTAGATGTGCTGGTTCATAGAGCTCTCTTGAGAACTGTTAGTGGTCCATTTTAACAGATACAGAGATAGGCTCAAAAGCCAAGTACTTTGTCAAGGCCATCAGGTGGATAAATGCAGGACTCCGTCACCTCCAAGCTTTGCCTGTTCTCAACACCACACTGCGCCTGACCGACAGTCAGAGTCTCAGCGTAAACCTGGAAAGGGGCCGGCTTTTGACTCTGGTCTGTCCCCAGCATTGTTTTTTGTTTGTTTGTTTTTGTCTTTTGTCCTTATAGGGCCGCACCCGCGGCATATGGAGGTTCCCAGGCTAGAGGTCTAATAGGAGCTATTGCTGCCAGCCTATGCCAGAGCCACAGCAACGCGGGATCCAAACCATGTCTACAACCTATACCACAGCTCACAGCAATGCCGGATCCTTAACCCACTGAGCGAGGCCAGGGATCGAACCTGCAACCTCATTGTTCCTAGTTGGATTTGTTTCCACTGAGCCACAACGGGAACTCCTGTCCCCAGCATTGTTAGCGTGTGAATGTTTTCTGCCACATGGCAGTGTTGGGTGGGAGGTTGATGGCATGGCACTGAAGGCTCCCCTTTCTCTCCCTAGAAAACACTGCGGGACAAAGAGCTGGAGGGGCTGCAGGTAAAAATCCAGCGGCTGGAGAAGCTGTGCCGGGCGCTGCAGTCAGAGCGCAATGACCTGAACAAGAGGGTGCAGGACCTGAGTGCTGGAGGCCAGGGCCCCCTCACTGACGGGGGCTCTGAGCAAAGGCAAGAGGCTGCCAATGCCTCCAAGGAACAGGGTGGTGAGGGGCCCAGGGTCCTAGCACCTAGCTCCCCAAGGGCCACCGAAGCGCCTTGCTGCCCTGGAGCATCAAGCACGGAAGCATCAGGCCAAATGGGGCCCCAGGAGCCCGCCCCCGCCACCGCCTAGGGAGCCTGCACAGGGAAGGGAGCGAGCAGCCCAGCCAGGCCTGGCCCATGCAAGGCTCCCACCACTGAGACCCAGGGTGCTCTGACCTGGCTGGCATCAGACTCTGCAGTTTGGGATTTTATGGGTCAGTTTTGCATACATATGGCATGTGTGCAAGGCCTCATACATTTATATCTGTAAGTGTAAACTGGGCTTGCACTGGAGGTGGGAATGTGTACAGATGAAGTCAGTGGCTCTTCCGTGAGCTGAAGAGTCTTAGAGCTGTCATCTGTGGCTGCTGTCACAGTGAGCTGGCAGGACAAGTGACTTGAGCATTTCCCTGCCCTATTTGAGACTCAGCCCCTTCCTCCCTGCCTTTCAGGACTCGTGACAGATGAAATGCCCAGGCCCTGACTGTCTTTCTCCTGTTAGCGGGACTTGGGCAGCTCAGGCTCTCCTAGCCCCCCTGGGAGGAGCTCCCTTGCTTCTCTTGACCCGGAAGAGGGGTCACCGGGCAGAGCGTTGACAGGGTACTCAGCTGGCAATGGAACTGCTTTCCTGCCTAGGACAAGGGACCTGGAGAATGTTCTGTGCAGGATGATGTGCTGGTAGGGAGCTCCTCAGGCACCGCTTCCCCTGCCCCCTGGTCTTTCTAGGACCAGGCCAATGATGCTTCGCAGTAGCCTTATCATTCACAGGTGCCTCTCTAGCCTGCACAAATGATTGATGAGAGATCACCCAAAGGATTCTTTCTGAAGGTTTTTGGGTTTGGTTTTGTTTCCTTGTTTTTGTTTTTTGTTTTCTTTGTTTTTGTTTTGCACATGACAGTGTTTGTAACGGAATTTTCTGAGGAAGAAGGGGTGCTGTAGCAGTGGTGCCGGGGTTCCTGGCCTCCAGCACCCTACCACCTCACCACCCCACCTGGCACTTTGCTGTGTTTTGGTGCTGAGGTTTCCTGCTTAATGAAGTCAGGTTGTTTATAGTAACAGAAAGGAAAAGGCTTCTGATGGCTTCACCACAAGCTTACCTATGGTTTCCGTCCTGGGAGGGTCACTGCTGATGCTATCACACTATCTCCATGTAGCAGTGGCTGGGCCCCAGGTCCATCTGTCCCCTTGGCTTCTTGAGTCTGTTTCTGCTTCCTTTACCCCCACCCACAGTGTGCAGTCTTTGAGATTTGCCCTGAGTCTGTTGCCGAAGTAATAAGCGCTGGCATCCCACTTCTTCCTGTGTGGGAGCCCCCAGCTCTCTTCTACAGGTAATGATGAGAATGAGACTCAATCATTGCCTAAGCCTCAGAAATCCACCAAGTGGCTGCAGGTATTTGGGTCTGCTTCTTCTCTCCCCCTCCCCTACCCCTCATACTTGCTAGTCTATCCTCTGAGAGTTCTGCTGGTTGCAAACTTGCTAGTCTTTGTACAGAACAGATTTCAGAACAGCAGAATGAGTCTCCGGTCAGGAAGCAGGGCTCCGCTGGGTTTGGGCTACTGTAAGCTCATGTCCACTGGGCCTCAGTTTCCATGTAGCTGAGGGAGCCACAGACCCAGATGGATCAGATGGTTGAGTTTTTGCTTCTCGCTATGTTTCCTTGAAGTTAATTCTTTCTTACAGGTCCTTTCATCTTCCACAAACAGCCCACTCTTTCTGCCCTTAATTTAAATCCCTCAGATAATTAGGTTCATGAAGAGTGTGACATACTCCTGAATTATGTTAGGACTTAGACCAGAGATGGCAAATGAATGGCACATCATTTCCTCTCTTCCCCCATGGTAGGTACCACTGATTTGCTTCAGAGTATTTCCTGCTCAATCCCTGGTATATCCTCATTTCTCAAGATCCCCCCAGCAGCCCGTGTCAGTGTTGACATCCCTATTTGCCAGCCCTGGCTGAGATCCTACTCTGCTGAGGAACAGAAGAACTGCCTGCCCCATTCAGGGTTTGCTGGGCCAAGAAAGCACAGGGAAGAGGCAGAAGTTCCTGCCTGCGCCCTTCAGGGAGAGCAGGAAGGCCTGCAGTGGCCCACATGATTGCCCGCCTCACTTCAGCTACCTCGTAAAGCCCATGGTTTTGGCGGGGAGGGGCTGTTGGAGCCCAGCGCGAGGGTGGGGAATCAGCCGCAAGGCGCAGTAGCTCTTTGAAAGCAAGCCTAGCTGCTGTGGAGCTGCAGTGAGCGAGGTAGAAGCTCTGCTCTCAGCTCCAGCCGTCTGCCTGTAGGCATCCAAGCCAGACTGTAGGTGGGGGTCCCATCCTTCCTCTCCATTGACCAAATCATCAATCACTACAGCTGCTCTGCTTGCTCTGCTTTCCAAAGTCAGCCCAGGTTCCTGGGTGCTGCCCACACCAGCCAGGATCCTGGGCCAGATGAAAGGGAGGTGGCCTGTCCATGGATGAAGGCCAGTTCCTTCCTCACTGGGCAGGTCTTAGGCACGTGACCTCAGTTTTAGGACCAAGAGCTGTGTTGGTTTCTTAGGTTGCTAGCTTTTCCTCCAGGGGACCACTGCAAGTGAGGCTCTGCTGACAGTTTGTATTCAGGGTCTTGTCCAGCTGAGCATAGCGCTTCATGCACACCAGATTCTGAGAGGTGTCAGCAGCACTTTTTAATATTTGTTTTCCATGAGGTTTTTGGACCATGGGCTGAGCTCAGGCACTTTCTGTAAGAGAATGTTACGTCTGTAAAGATGGTTATTTTTCCTCCTCCACCCCCATCGTGGTGGCCCTGCAGAGGGCTGAACAAAAGGCCAGTGGAGCTGCCCTGGTGTCCATGGGGGAGGGCCGAGGCCTGCTGAGTTGGTTCTCCAGCCGCTGCTCTAGCCCTCCCACCTTGCACAGCGCAGAGGAGCTCACCCCGGGGACAGCCAGGCACCTGCCTGGGGGAGGGGTGCTGCCTTCTGTCCCTGTAACTGCTTCCCTTATGGCCCAGCCTGGCCGTCCAGATTTGTTTGAAGCTGTGCTGACAGCATTTTTGTCTCCTTTTGGTATTCACAACAGCCAGGGACTTGATTTTGATGTATTTTAAAACCACATTAAATAAAGAGTCTGTTGCCTTACTTTCTTTTTTGACCTTCGTGGTCATTTGGTGTTTCTGGATCCATCCCGCCATCTCCAGTTTGTCCAGATCTACAGAGTTTGGCTCTTCCCTGAAACCTTGTACCTTCCAGAGTGTCCTGCCTTCTATCCGTCACTGGAGTCTCAGGACACTAGCAAATTCACGGGCTGCCTGAGCAGAGCCCTTGACAGTTGGCATGATGCCCACTATATATGTAGTATAATTATATACTATATATATATAATTATATATAGAGAGAGAGTCTGTTGCCTTACATTTTGTATATATGATATCTTTCAATCAGAAACTGTCCCTGCTGGAGTTCTCTTGTGGTGTAACGGGTTAAGGATCTGGCTTTGTCACTACAGCCACTCAGGTCGCTGCTGTGGCTCAGGGAAAAGGTAAGGTTGGTGTGCTGTGGGAGCATAGAGGAAGTCTGTTCCTTTCAGCAGGGGGAGAGAGTTGGATCCTGGAGGAAGGGCCTTAGGACCCAAAAGGCAAGTGGATTTTGGCATCTCTTAGTAAGGAAGTGGTTCACCTAGCAATGCAGGTGCACAGGAGGGTGGCAGGAGGAGATGAGGCAGGGGCCAGATCCCCTCCAGCCTGTGTGCCAGGTTAAGGAATTTGGGCCAGATCTGGGGGCAGGGAAAACCACTGAAGGTGGTTAAATAGGTCCATGAGGAAAGCAAAAGGCAAGACCAGAGACGGGAGTTCCACCTGGCACAGCAGGTTAAGGATCCAGCATTGCCATAGCTGCAGCTTGGATTCCAGTGGAGGCCCAAATTAAGATGAGCAGACATGGAGTTCCCATTGTGGCACAGTGGAAATGAATCTGACTAGAACCATGAGGTGGTGGCTTTGATCCCTAGCCTTGCTCAGTGCGTTAAGGATCCGGCGTTGCCGTCAGCTGGGTATAGGTCGTAGATGCAGCTGGGATTCTGCATTGCTGTGGCTGTGGTGTAGGCTGGCAGCTGTAGCTCCGATTGGATCCCTAGCCTGGGAACCTCCATATGCCACTGGTGTGGCCCTGAAAAGCAAAAAAAAAAAAAGTTGACTAGCCACTGTCATTACTGCTATTGGGGGCTGTCTGCCATGGGCAGCATCCCTTTGGTACTGGCCCACCCAAGGGAAGGAAGCTCCAGGTTCCTCTGATCTGCATTCCGTGATAAGACCACAAGCTGCATGCAGTTCTTAAGAGGGCTGGTTTCTCACTCCTAGCAAGGCTAGGTGTAGAAGTTGGGACTCATAAGGGTTACATCCTACTGGGCGCCTCACCCAGCACCCTGTTCATCACTCCCTGCCTGGGCTGGTCCCACACAAAAGATCATACGATGAACACCCAAAAAATGGCAGAAACAACTGATGTGCCCTTCCTTCCAAGCCTCCACAGATGGGTCCACACTGGCTATGACAGTCCCCACAAAGCCTCTGCCCCTTCTAGCCAGGGTCCTAATGTGCTGATGTTTTGCCGTGCTGGCCACATTGGTTCCAGTTAAAGATCCTTTGGAGGAGGTCTGGCAAGACTGCCATAATTCTTGGAGCTCCAGAGTAAAGCAGCTCTGAGAATAACCGCCCTAGAGGTGCTCTTGGACACCCGGCTACTTTCCTGGAGGAGCCTTTGTGCCACTCCCTAGCAGCTCTGTGCAGACCCCTCCCTCTGACCCCTGTTGTTGAAGAAGTCTCCCCTTCTGGAGCAGTCCAGGTGTTGGAAGCACCTGGGAAGTCGCCCTGCTCAGGTGCCTTTGGAAATAGTGCCTACCCCTCCAGAACTCTGAGACCCAGGCCCAGAGAAGCTGCTCCTGCCCAGTGGGAGGGGAAGGTAGGACAGTGACTGTGCTGGCCCTGGTGCAGTTAATTCAAGACTGCAGGGCAGCCTGGCCAAGGATAAGCCTGTCTCCTGTTGCATCAGAGGCTTCTCTAGGGACCCGAGCTGGCAGCCTTTGCCAGGTCTTTTCATAGCTGCCCATTGATCTGCCCCCTGGGGCAGCACCAGCAGCGCTGGGTCAGCCTCCATCAGGCACTCAGGTTTCCCTCCTGGGGGCTGGCGTCAAGCGCAGGGTAAGTGCAATGATCTCTCTTTGACCTGATGTTCCCCACGTGTCCCCTAGGCCTGGGGGTGCAGGTTCGGAATGGTTGAATACAGCCCCCACTGGCCACCAGTGAAGAGTGTCCGAATGTTGTCAGAGGAGTGGTACTGGAATTTCCGTCATGGTGCAGTAGAAAAGAATCCAACTAGGAACCATGAGGTTGTGGGTTCGATCCCTGGCCTCACTCAGTGGGTTAAGGATCTGGTGATACCGAGAGCTGTGGTGTAGGTCGCAGACGAGGCTCGGATCCGGAGTGGCTGTGGCTGTGGCTGTGGTGTAGGCCAGCAGCTGTAGCTCTGATTCAACCCCTAGCCTTGGAACCTCCATATGCCTCCTGTGCGGCCCTAAAAAGCCGAAAAAAAGAGGAGTAGTACTGCCCTCAAAAGACTTTTGTTGTTTTTTCACTAAAATGGGACGATGGTATCTTCCTTCAGGGCTGTTATGAGGATTAAATGTACATAAAGGAGTTCCCGTCGTGGCGCAGTGGTTAACGAATCCGACTAGGAACCATGAGGTTGCGGGTTCGGTCCCTGCCCTTGCTCAATGGGTTAACGATCCGGCATTGCCGTGAGCTGTGGTGTAGGTTGCAGACGCGGCTCGGATCCCGCGTTGCTGTGGCTCTGGTGTAGGCCGGTGGCTACAGCTCCAATTCAACCCCTAGCCTGGGAACCTCCATATGCCGCGGGAGCGGCCCAAGAAATAGCAACAACAACAACAACAAAAGAAAGACAAAAGACAAAAAAAAATGTACATAAAAATGCCTTAGGTGCTTTCTTTTTTTTTTTTTTGGTCCACTTCTGCTAAAGCTGTCACCATTTTTTAAGGGACTTCTAGCTTCTCTCCAAAACTGACAGTTTAATAAATGTCTCTCCAGAGCTGACAGGAAGATAGCCATCACACAACCAACCCAGTCACCTTAATTCAGATGGGGAGGTAAAGTGAGAAGGACAGCTTCAGAAATGTGGGGATGTTCCTCCCATCTTGCTCCAGCCCACTCTAAAAAAAGGCCACTTTCTCTTTAAATGCAAATTACCTCCTGCAAGCTCAGCTTCCACCCTTTCCGTTCCCTAGTTGGAGAGTGCTGAGGTCGGAGGGAACCCACACTGAAGCATCACTCCAGACCCCAAACCTCCAGGTCAGTTACCCCCTTCGAGGGTGGGTGTGGAGGTGGAATGACGTTCGGATCCTGGCTCCTTAGCTGAGCGATCTATTTGCCACTTGGCTTTGGAGACTGATGGTGGGGAATACATCCCAGGTCGCCCCCAGCCGTTCCTGGGAAGCGGGAGCTCGCGCTGCAGTTCTTGCGTAGAGTCCCTAAATGGACTAAGCTGCTACTGGGCCAGGCATTTGCTGCTCTCCAGTCTCCCCTCCACCACACCCCCTCAGTGCCAGCCAGCCTCGTACCATAATTTAAATGCTTATTCCTCCAGCGCCACTGCCATCCCAGAGTGCGGACGGAATGGGGCTTGGTGGTGCAAGCTAGGAGCGAGCAGCTTGGGGAAACCTGTAAAGCGCCCCCAGACCTGCGTGCAGGGGGACTTCTGCGGACCTGATGCTGAGGGGCGGGGCAGGACCAGAGGCCAAGCGGTGCCAGCCTTGGGCGCAGTCTTTGTCAGAGGCCTAGGCTTGCCTGCTGCTCTTCCTGACCACCCAGCCCACTCTGGCTGCAGCTGAAGCCAAGCAGGAACTTCCTGACTGGGGAGGGCTAAGCAGCTGGAAGTCTGTCCCGTGGAACTTCTGGGAGTCCTGGTGTTTGCGGTTGGGGGTACGGTGGAAGAGGAGGGAGGCCAGTATCTAAGTGGGGGAGCCCACACTGACCTCTGCCTGCATGCCAGGCTTCTGCCATTGCTGCCCATCCTCTCGGGGATACTTCTTGATGCCAAGGGCGTCCCAGGCTATCCCATCCACATCTTGGTCACCTCCCATGCTGACAGGGTTTGTCAGAGTCTGTCCAGGCAGTTGATAAGTTCTATTTACCTATTTAGTGGAATTAAGACACCCCTAATACTAAACTGGGCTCCTTCCAGCTCATATCCACCCAGTGTCCCCTGAATTTCCTCTGCCAGCCCCACCCCCTCAACTACAGGACTGGAAATCCAGGAGCAGCTGCAGCAGAAGAACAGTGCCTGGTCCAGCCCAGTCCAACCTAGGCAGGGCCTAGGTTTTCAGGCTAAGGCTATAACATAGGGAAGGACCTGGAGTGGGCCACAGAAGGTCCTTCAGATACCTATCTGTGACCCCAGCAGTAGGTGCTGCACCCATACTTGCCCATACTGGACAGATGAGGGAACAGAAAGCCCCAGGGGAGTCCTCTGCAGCTCTCAGGGATTTCTGGGTGGAGGAACGGCTTTGCCATTCACTGTCTCTGTGGGACTGCCTCCCTACCAGGGCCTGAGGCCTAGCCAGCATCCAATGGAGGACAAAAAGAAGAAAAGGAGCCCCAAGCCCTGCCTGACCCAGCCAGCCCAGGCCCCAGGCACCCTACGCAGGGTCCCAGTGCCCACCAGCCACAGCGGCTCCTTGGCCCTGGGGCTCCCTCATCTGCCATCCCCCAAGCAGCGGGCCAAGTTCAAGAGGTGGGTACGGAAGGGAAGCAGGGCAAGGAGGGAGGCACCTGAACTCAGGGTTGAGTCCTGTAGGGAGGAAGGTAAAGGAGGCTTTAGCCTATCATTCTAAGCAATAATCCATAGTTCTAAGCAATAATCCATGCCTTCCCTGGGGCTCCCTCCCCCCCACACACACACCACTCACCCCCAGCCCCTGAGAACTTAGACCCAGTCCCTACTCCCAAGTGTGTTGGGAAAAGGCCAAGGGGTCCCTGAGACCACAGGGTGATGATGCATCTTGGAGCAGGGAATGAGCTTCCGTGCCAGGAAGTGAGTCAGAGAAGGGACTGGAAAGGGAGAATGTTGAGAGCCTTGCCTGGCAGAAGTCTGGGAGAAAAATATTGCTTGAAAGGTTCTGGGAACCACAGGTGGTTTGGTGGTCTTGGAGTGTCATGGGACAGGAAGTGGTGAGAGGAGGCTTGAGTGTACAATTTGAATTCTCTGCTTAATTTTTTTTAATGATTGAAATGTGCCTCCTACCCTATAATGTATCCGTGTTTGTTTCCTACTAAACACGTGTTCTTTCTCCAATTACTGTTTCCCTTGGCTTTGTACACCACCTGCCTGAGAGGCATGTTTGAAGGCAGCCAGAGTGGGGTATAGCTGAAGCTCAGGGCTAGGACAGGACTAGTAGGAAATGCAATTGGAGGGGGTGGGGCAGGCTGGAAAGGGCGTTCCATGTTATCCTGTGGGCAATGGAAAATTCAAGAAATGTTTTTTACCTAGAAGAAGGGCAGAAAGATATTTTGGGAGCTCTTATGGAAGTAAGGGAGTCACTGCCCCGAGTTCACTGAGGACCAATGAGGACAAGTGATTCCCCCAGGGTCACAGGATGAATGAGTGAGGGGCTCAGACAGGAACCCAGGAGCCCCGTTGCAGACGTAGCTCTGGCTGTATCATTGGCAGAAAAAGACTTCTTTTGACCTCTTACCCTTCCCCCCTTCACCTACTCCCTTCCCTTTACCATTCCTGGTGCCCAGGACAGGGCCAGAAGAACGAACATCCATTTATGTTGGTGAGTGGACAGCAGGATGGATTAGTGCATAGACAGATGGCACAAAAAAAGACCTGGGGATTCCTGGCTGCCCTCACCCTGTGACCATGGCCATGCCCACTTACCCAGGGTAGGCAAGGAGAAATGCCGCCCGGTGCTGGCCGGAGGTGGGGGCGGCTCTGCAGGCACCCCCCTGCAGCATTCATTCCTGACGGAGGTGACGGACGTCTATGAGATGGAGGGAGGGCTGCTGAACTTGCTCAATGACTTCCACTCAGGCCGGTTGCAGGCCTTCGGTGAGTCCTGGGGGAGGGGCTTAGAGGGCACGTGGGTGGGGTTGGAGGGCCGGACTCGGGGGCGGGGCTGGGGCCCGGGTCCCTAGCTTGCTCCCAGAGCTGACAGGTGCTGTCCAGGAAAGGAATGCTCCTTTGAGCAGTTGGAGCACGTGCGGGAGATGCAGGAGAAGCTGGCCCGGCTGCACTTCAGCCTGGACGTGTGTGGGGAGGAGGAGGAAGAGGAGGAAGAGGAGGACGGGGTCGCTGAGGGGCTGCCAGAGGAGCAGAAGAAGACCATGGCTGACCGCAACTTGGACCAGCTGCTCAGCAATGTGGGTCAGGGCTGGGTGCTTCCGTTCCTGGGGACACTAGGCGTTGTGGGGGCGCGGGGGGGGGGGAACATGCTTCTAAGACCATTCCTGGTCCCTGGGTGAAAAGCTGGAGGTGCATGGAACCGAAAGCTCTGGGCCTCTAAACCCATACCAGAAACCCCAGACCAGAAAGCTCCTGACAGAAACCTTTCTCTCTCTGTTTTCAGCTGGAAGATCTTAGTAATTCTATGTATCCTTTCTAGGGGACTTGACTGTGTATATGCAGTGCATGCCTCAGAGATAAAATCAGCTTCTGCCTCCCCACCACCCTCCAGGAATGTTCACATGTAATCAACATCCTTATCCCTTTAGTCATACTGAGTCAGAATTAGCCACAAACTGCCCCTACCCAGGTAGAGAAGTACATCAAGAATTCCCTAAATATTAGAGAAAGACAGTTGTGGGGTTTGCCTGCTTGTCAGTGTTTGCAAGTAACTTAGCTGATACCATTCCATGGCGAATCTTGTCTGATATCTTCCTACTCTTCAGCATTTTTACTTACATTATCTCTGCATCTCATCCTACTCAGAAGTAGTGGCAGTCCATGCACCTGCATGATCTAAACCAAAAGCAAAGGGGGAAAGCCACCTAGGAAGAAGGGCAGATGAGGAGTCAAGCCCAGACCACGAACCACCCCAGAGTCCCTGGCCCCTACCCCTTTGCACAGTTGGGGGAAACTAAGCCTGCGGAGGTTGGGAAAATAGGGTTGGAAGGACTGGGGTTCAAAGCATCACAATCCTGGACTTCCCACTGTAGCACAGTGGGTTAAGAATCTGCCTTGGGAGTTACCGTGGTGGCTCAACAGAAACGAACCCGACTAGTATCCATGAAGAAACAGGTTCTATCCCTGGCCCGGTTCAGTGGGTTAAGGATCTGGTGTTGCCATGAGCTGTGATGCAGGTCACAGACTCGGTTTGGATCCCGCGTTGCTGTGATTGTGGCATAGGCCAGTAGCTGTATCTCCTATTTGACCCCTTTACTGGGAACTTCCATATGCTGCACCTGTGGCTCTGAAAAAGAAAAAAAAAAAAAAAAAAGGAAAACCTGCCGCCTTGGCAGAGGCCCTGATTCAACCTCCGCGCCTGCGCAGTGGGTTAAGGATCCCAGGGTAGCAGCTGGGGCTTGGATTCGATCCCTGGCCCAGGAGCTTCCATATGCTCTGGGTATCAAAACAAAAAACACAAAACAAAATAAACAAAAAAAGGCATCACAATCCTTGACTGGCACAGACAGAAGCTGCACCTGGCCGAGAACACCGAGCCTGAGGAGCCATCAGCTGTGTAGTCGGACCCAGGCCCAGACTGCCCCTTCTCATTCCTTTAAAACTGTGACTTTTTATGAGCTCGACTGGATGTTCCGCGGGCCCCCTCCAGGTGCTATGGGGGAGGGGGAACTGGATGGAATTAAACCGGAAAGAAGCAAGCGGCTCCTTGTTCTCCTTCCGCTCATTGCGCCTTTACTCGGCAGGGGCGGCTAGGCCTCACCTCCCGTGGGGAGGCCCCTACGCAACACCCTTCCGATCTAGAAGATCCTGCTGGGGGATTGGGCGGGATTACACTTCCCTGTGCAGTTCTGGAAGTGGGAGTTTGGGACCGCAGCAGGACCACTCCCAACCCAAGAGAGCGCAGGAAGGTTGCCGTGGAGACGGCGGGGCGGGATCTGCTCGCCCAGCCCGCGGCGCGGACGGGTGACGCAGTGCGCAGGCGCCGGGCGGGTCAGTTGGCGCCCGGATGGAGCGAGAGCGGTTGGTTCGGAAGGTGACAACACTGCAGGTGCTGGGCGGGTCGGGGTATTTAGGATTATCTCCCCCATGGGCTCTCAGACGAGATGAACCTGTCACGTTTAGTAACCTACCCGCATGCTCACCTCTGAAACTATTAACCCACCCCGATGGCCTGAAGGAATGCTGGGACCCAAGGACCCTCACGCGCCCCCCACTCCCCCCCCCCACTCTTCTGCGGGAATCGGGGAAATGGCGGGAAGGACCATCAGTGGAAGAGTTTGTTCGAGTCTAGCGCATTCCTTCGAATCCCCGGAGCTGCAGAGCACAGCGTCACCTCTCCGTACTTTCCCCGAGGGGCTGGATGATCCCTCGGGAAATATCCCCCAAGACGCCCCCATGTTGCAGTGATAAGGGTTTTTCTTTCCCCACGTTCTCCACACCAGGGCTGCGTCCGGGGCTTCTTGGTCCGACGCCAGTTCCAGAGTCTTCGAGCTGAGTATGAGGCTGTTGTACAAGAGATCGAGGGTGATCTGGGCACACTTCAGTGGACCAGGGGCTGGATTCCCAGGCCTCAATTTCTCCCAAAGGTAATACATACCCTGGAGGCAGAAGGAAGGGGAAGGAGGGACCTGGGCAGAGGATTCAAGGGAATGGCAGAATCTACCCTTCCAGCTAAGCTTTTCTCAATGGGGAAGGCAGCAGACACACCTCACAGCCCAGTCCTCAGTCCTCACCAATTTGCATGTTAAATCATGGTATCCTGGTACTTGGAGGATTTGGCCTTGGGACTCTCATACTTCTCTGATTTCTCAGAAGGCAAAATCCCATCAGACCTGGAAAGCTGGAGAAAGAGTACCAGATCCAGAGCAGGAACTGTGGAGCCGCTTCCCCTGTAAAGAGCCTGAGAAAGAGGCCATCTGGGAGGGGATGATACTGAAGAAGTCTGGAGAGAGCTCAGCAAACTCAGGCAGTTTTCCCTGCAGAGATGAAAGCCCATGGCCTCAGAATGAGCAGAGCACGAAGACCAGGAAACTGAGTCAAGGGGAGACCAGAGACATGTCAAGGATGGAGAATCCAGGTACCACTCTGCCTAGATCAGGGCAACCCCCTGACCCTCTCTGGACTTCAGCGTTGCCATCTGAAAAGTGAAAAGCTTGTGTAGATAAGCTGCGTTCCTTTCTGTCTTCCCTCTGCCCTGTTGGGAGCAACTCATGGGTAGGCAGGGGGAGGATGCCAGGGTCTAATGCTAGGCCAGTGCCCAGTGTCTGCCTCTCAAACCTTTCTCCCTTCATTCTTTCCTCCTTCACAGAAGCTGCAGATCCAGGACTGTCCCACAGCCAGACTGAGCTCCAGGAGCTCCAGTATCAGCGCAGCCACTTGGCCATGGAGCTGCTGTGGTTACAGCAGGCCATCAATAGCCGTAAGGAGGTAGGCACTAACTTGAAGGCCTTTCTGCACATTTAGGGCCAAGGGTGGGGTTGGGGAAAAGCCTCTTGCCAGACCCAAGCAGGCCTGCCTGATACAGTGTCTGTTCTCCTCCTCAACAGTACCTGATTCTCAAACAAACACTGAACTCTTCAGAGGTGAATCAGACCAGAGACCAACCCTGCATGTGCCCAGACCATGGGGGTCAGGGCTGTGAGAAAGGAGAGTCACAACCAGTCCCACCACTGGAAGACCATTCCTCTAGAGCCAGGCCCACTGGAGAGCAAGACCATGTGGATGACTCCTGCTGGAGACTCAAATCACAGCCCCACAGATCCCCAGAAAGACTGGCCACTACAGACAAAACCACTGCTGGGGCCAAGTACAGGGACTCATGCTACAGGCGGACCGGACCACAGCTGCCCACACCATTAGATAACCAGGCCGTAGGGAAGAGGTTCAGCAAAGAGCCAGACGCTGGGGAACAGATCTTTGGAGGGACCTGCCTGCAACTAACAGAACTTCTAGAGAACCAGACCCCCAAAGGCCTCAAACCTAGGGGCTACTATTCTGGAAAAGCCAGGACACAGCTGCCCACACTCTGCGAGGACCCAGACATTGAAGACAAGTCTCCCAGAGGGCCAGACCAAAAAAAGCCTGATGGCCAAAAAACTAGACCACGAGAGTTGGGCCTCTCAGAGGACCACGTCATCTGGGATGGGTCTTTGGCAGAGCATGGTGGCCTGGATCTCTGGAAGAATAAACCACCCAAGAGCCAGACCTCCAGTGATAAAAGCTCCAGAGATAGGACCTCCAATGAATCTAGTCATGAAGGGTGGAAAACCCAGAAGACTGTACCGTGGAGATCAAGGCCACCTGAGAAACTGTCTTCCACAGGGTCAGACCACACAGCAGAGGACCACTGGAGGGGCAGGCCGTGGAAAACAGGACCACCAGGCTAGACCCTACAGAACCAGGGAGGACCAGGTTTCAAAGGGGGATGCTGTGAAAGGGCAACGAGGGAGACAGGACCTCATCCTAACTCCCTGGTACCAGCTCTGCCTCCTGCCCCTGCCCCTGGCCATTGGGAGGTAATGAGGCAAAGAGAAGCTAGAGCACAGGGCTGGCACCCGCGGGGGGAATGGAAGGAGGAGGATGCTCTTATCCTCAGCCTGTGGCTCAATCCAAATTTTGGGACAGGGAGGTACCTGGGGTGAGTGAAGTTGGCAGGCCTGATGGAGAATAAAGGTTTTCCTTAGCTTCTGAGCCTGGTTGCATTCATTTCTGCCTCTGGTTAAGAGACTCTGGGCCCTCTTGTTTGCTTCCTGCTGACATGAGGCATCTTCCCCAGAGCTGGCTGGGAGCCACAGCCCAGGAGCAGACTAGCTATCTTTGGGGAACAGCCCCCAAAGCTAATCTTCCTTTAAGCTTAGCCCTCTGGGCTACAGAGTGGCAGGCAGGCTCTGAGAATCCCTCCCACCTCCCAGTATGGGACATGGGTGTTTCAGTGTGATCTCTGCCACTGCCTCTCTCACTGCGCCCCTGGCTCTTCCTTCGTATATAGTCATCAGATTTGTCCAACTCTTGTGAGGCCCTGCCAAGAGCAGAATGCATGAGACCCTGACTGCAGACACACGCTCCTGTGGAGGCTCTCCCTGCCTTTCTGGGTGAGAGGGCAGGACTCCACCTCTGATGAGCGCTGCTCCCAGCCCTGCCTTAGTTGCCTGGCAACAGCTCGGCGTCTCTAGCCAAGGAGACACACTATGGCCGGTGGCAGGGCAGCAGCCAAGAGGGTAGTGGTGTACCGGAACGGGGACCCCTTCTCCCCAGGCCACCAGCTAGTGGTGACTCAACACCGCTTCCCCACCCTGGAGAGCCTCTTCTGTGAGGTGACAACAGCTGTGCAGGCCCCACTGGCTGTGCGGGCTCTCTACACGCCTTATCATGGCCACCCTGTCACCAGCCTGGCAGACCTGCAGAACGGAGGGCATTATGTGGCTGCTGGTTTTGAACAATTCCGCAAACTCCCGTGAGTGGGCTGGGAGAGGCTGGGGAGGGAGGTAACAGCAATAGCAACAGCATGTATTCAGTACATAATTGTGTGTCTTGGGAGTTCCCGTCGTGGCACAGTGGTTTACAAATTCGACTAGGAACCATGAGGTTGAGGGTTCGATCCCTGGCCTTGCTCAGTGGGTTGAGGATCTGGCGTTGCAGTGAGCTGTGGTGTAGGTTGCAGACACAGCTCGGATCCCTCGTTGCTGTGGCTGTGGTGTAGGCTGGCGGCTACAGCTCCAATTAGACCCCTAGCCTGGGAATCTCCCTATGCCACGGGAGTAGCCCTAGAAAAGGCAAAAAGACGAAATTAATGAATTAATTTAAAAGAAAACAAAAAACAAAACAACTGTGTCTTGTGGAGTATGGCAACCCCATGAAGGGGTGGTCTTATCCCCGTTCTTTGCAAGGGGAAATCAAGATAGTGAAATAACCTGCCTGAGAGTATACAAGTAACAAAAGTGGACCCATGGTTCAAGTCAGAGTGACACTGATGTTCATGCCGGTGGGAAGAGGAACACTCCCACTGGTTGAGCCCCTTTTTCCAAAGGCTCTTCTTAACTGGATCCTCTGCCCCCATCACCAGCACCACCAAATACTCTAATCCATCCAGCACTTCCTCCTTGCTGCATTTAGACACCAACTACTCTCCATTTAGGCTGGGATCACCCTTTACAGGGTGGGGCTGTGCCTTCCAAGATGGGAGAACAATCTGAACGACTGAGCTTCCAACCCAGATCTGGCTTCCAGGGTCTTCCTCGGCTTTCAGCTGACATTGCTCACTGTAATGGAAGGAGCATGGAGTTGGGAGCTAGACAGACTTAGAATCTGGGCTCTGTCATTTCCGTGTCACTTAGGTGAGTCACTGAAGTTACTCTCAGTCTCACACAAAATGAGATAAAACCACCCACACCTCATGAATGCGGAAATTTGAGACAGTAGGGTCTCAACCTTTAATGTTGTGGTTTGTTGTCTAAGATCCCAGTCTGGATGTTCAGCCTGATACAGGGCCTAAGGCAGGTTCAAGTGTCAGCATCTGGAGTTCCCGTCTGACTCAGCAGAAACAAATCCAACTAGGAACCATGAGGTTGCGGGTTTGATCCCTGGCCTTTCTCAGTGAGTTAAAGATCTGGCATTGCCATGAGATGTGGCATAGATTGCAGACACGGCTTGGATCTGGGCTGTGGCTGTGGCGTAGGCCCGTTGCTGTAGCTCCGATTTGACCCCTAGCCTGGAAACCTCCATATGCCACAGGTGCAGCCCTAAAAAGACAATAAATAAATAAATAAATAAATAAATAAATAAATAAATAAATAAATAAATAAATAAATAAAACAAGTGTCAGCATCTGTTTCTGGATTGCTGACTGAGACTATTCCACTTGGAAGGCAGACCTGGTAAGCTGGACCCCAGCCCTGCACTCTGGTAGCTGCTTGGTTGTTGCGATCCCAGGCTCTCCGAGATGGTTCCCGTCGTGGCTCAGTGGTTAACGAATCCGACTAGAAACCATGAGGTTGTGGGTTCAATCCCTGGCCTTGCTCAGTGGGCTAAGGATCCGGCGTTGCCGTGAGCTGTGGTGTAGGTTGCAAACGCGGCTCGGATCCTGCCTTTCTGTGGCTCTGGCATAGGCCGAAGGCTACAGCTCTGATTAGACCCCTAGTTTGGGAACCTCCATGTGCCGCAGGAGCGGCCCTAGAAAAGGCAAAAAGACAAAAAAAAAAAAACAAACAAAAAAAAACAAAACCAGGCTCTCCGAGATGACCTGTGATCTGTCTGTCCTTTCAGCTATTTATCCCCTGGGAGGAAGGATCCAGGTGGGACGAGCAGCAGACCACCAGTGAGTCCTGGGGCAGGCCGCCCCCTGCCCAGTCCTCCCGCCCCTCCAGGGATTGCCCCCAGTTTGGTCTGGGAAGTCAGGGGGCCTGGAAGCCGCAGGATCTGCCACTCTGCACACCTCCTCTGGAGCCAGCTGCTGCCTTCTCGGGATGCAGCACTGCAAGACACTATGCCGTGCTCCTTTCCCAACATTTTACTTTATCTCCAGGCTGTGGTCCTCAAAGGAGAGAGGAAGCTTAAAACAGAGGAGCGGGAGAGGGTTAAGACTAAGACTTAGGGGAAGTAGAAGCACCCTGTGGTGAAAGGTGTGACCACACCTTCTTGCCCCCTCTTCTACCCCAGGCAGGTTCCTTTCCTTCACCCCACCCACCTTGGAAGGACCTATCCCTATCCCGAGACCTCAGCTCTCTCCTGACTTGGATTTCAGGGTCCTCCCGTGACTCACGAGCCGTGTGATGGGGCCCTTGGCCGGCAGCTACCTGCAGGTTCCCCCTGCTATATCCAGTGAGTGCCCTGCTGGGGAGCAGAGCATAGATTTTCGTTTCAGCGAGACCAAGCAAATGTGGGTGGATTTGTCCCAGGAGCCTCTGGTGACTGGTGGGGCTATAACAAGTCCAACACGCTTGCTGGGTGAAAATGGACCAGGGCACTGATTCTTGGGCCATCTTCTGGCCCCCGTGCCACCCTCTGCTCACACCGAAGGAGTTCTAGGGGCCCTTCCCCTTACCAAGCTGCTTTTATCCCAGTGTGTTCAGGAATGGAGACCTGTTAAGTCCCCCGTGTAGCCTGAAGCTGTCCCAGACGGCCAGCGAGGACTGGGAAGCAGTGTTGAAGCTCCTGACCGAGAAGGTGAAATTACAGAGCGGGGCTGTGTGCAAGTGAGTCTGGGGAGCGGGGAGACCCTCAAGTCCCCAAAGGGAACCTCCCTATTGGTTTTGACTGTCCTTGAGGATGAAAAGGCCCAAGGAAGGCATGTTTCCCCAAATGAGAATTCTTTCTCTGCCACAGGGAAGCCCCCACCCCCCCAGCTGTCAGAGCCAGGGCAGAGCCCGGGTGAGCAGCCCAGGTGCCCAGAGGGCCAGTGGCCAAAGGGTACCTTGGAATAGCTGTACCCACCCCTCACAGTCTGCTGACTATGAAGATGCATCTTGTTCACTGGCCCTTGTCTGCTCACCTCTCTCTCCCAGACTCTGCACCCTGGAGGGGCTCCCACTGTCAGCACCGGAGGCTCTGGTGAGTGGCCATTACTACGTGGCCGTCGGAGAGGATGAATTCAAGGCCCTCCCGTATCTGGAACTGCTGGTACCTAGCCCCTCACTGCCCAGGGACCGCTGGTATGTATACTGAGGTGGAGGGGAAGCAGGTTAGAGCAGAGGAAGCCCCCCAATTCCATGTCCTGCTCTGCCTACCACAAGCCTTCTCGTTTGTCATTGCAGGCATCCCCCAGACCCAAAGTCCAGGGCCCACAAGCAGAGGGTAGGTGACACAGGGGGTTGTGGGGGTGGGAAAGAAAGGGGAGACTAGCTGAGACCTCCTCCAGCTTAGGCTCTGACCTTATATATCCTCTCAATAATCTCCTGAAACAGATTATTATTCCCATTTTCCAGAGGAGAGGCTGAAGTTCAGAGAACTGAAGTGGTTTGTTCAGGGTAACACAGTTATTGACAGGGGCCAGACCAGAACCTGGCCTGAAGCCAGCTCATCTGAGCTCTATGAAGATCTTTAAGACTCTGACTTGCTGGACTTAATGCCTTCTTTTTTTTTGGGGGGGGGCATATAGAAGTTCCCAGGCTAGGGGTCAAATCAGTGCTGCAGCTGCTGGCCTACACCACAGCCACAGCAATGCCAGATCCAAGCCATGTCTGTGACCTACACTGCTGCTCGTGGCAACGCTGGATCCTTAACCCACTGACGAGAGCCAAGGATTGAACCTGCTGCCTCATGGATACTAGTCGGGTTCATTACTGCTGAGCCATAACGGGAACTCCTGGACCTAACGCCTTCTCTCCAGGTTGGATGCCAGGACAGAGAACCAGGATATCTGGCATAGTAGGGTCCACGGATGCTTATCAGCTTCCCATCTTAACCCAGGCCTGAGCCCTGGATAGATAGGGGGACATGGCCTGATTTCACTGGGCATCTAGAATACCAGGCACCATCTGCTGTGTCCCTGGATAAGGCAGCCTGGTGGCAGAGCGAGCAGGGAGGGAGGACACAGGTTATGCAAATGGACAGCATCTCCTCTCGCACGCTCCCACAGGCACCAGCAGCGTTCAAACCCAGCCCAGGAACAGAGAAGGGAAGAACAACCAGCACCGCTGGCCACACAACACAGGTGACCCAGTCCTCTCCAAAGGCAGCCAGACAAGTTAAGCCATGTGCTTTCCATGCCAGACCCCAGCAGGCTATTCAGCCAAGAAGCAGGCTCCCTACTCTCTCATTTCCATCAGGTGAGGAGACTCCAGAATCTAAGAGCTTCTCAGCCAACCCCTGACAATGACACAGGATGGTCCGTGCAATTGTGGGGGGAGGTCCTTAGGGACACAATGCCCAGGTTCAAAGCTGGTCCCAACCTCAGCACAATTGTTCCCTGCTCCCCCATGTGCATAGCCAATCCCTTGTCTCTTCACAGGGACTAGCCTTAGGAAGAGCAGCACATGGAAACTCAAAGCAATGACATTTCAGGGGTAGGATTTGGAACAGATGGGGATGGGGGCCAAAGGCCTGCCTGTGAACTAACGTGCCACCCTCCGAGGCCACGAGGAATGTGGAGCTAGGCTGGGGGAGGGAAGGGGGCTGGCAGAGAAGGTCAAGGGAAAGAATGCTGAGGGCTCTTCAGCCTGAGCTCGACTCGTTGCCTCCTGCATAGGAGTCAAGGGAGTGTACAGGGCTCCCCACCCGAGGAAGGAGACAGCAGGGGCCCAGGAAGTGGCAAATGATGAAAACACCCAGGCAGAGGAGCCCTTGGATCAGGTGGGCTGGGGCTGGAGGCCGCGTGTTGGGACAGGGGTTCTGAGCTGGAAACCCGCAGCCCTGGGTCCCAGAAACAGTTCTCCCTCGTGACTGTGAGCAGATCTCCTCCCTGAGCTGGACTTCCCACCTTGTTAAGTGAGAGGGCAGATCTTAATTTCTAGTCTCTTCCTTTCCTGGGGTCGGGGAAACTCCAGGCTGAGGCTGAGGGCTGGAGAGGGGGCACAGGGTGGCTAATGGCTCCATTCTGTATGGCCTCCTGCCTCCTCCAGAGGGCAGCACAGACAGTGGAAGAGGCCCTGTTCCCAGCAAACCAGCCTGGGGTGGGGGCAGCTATCCCAGCCTCAGCTCCTGTTCTGCCATCCTGAGAGCCAGTAGCTCCAGCCAGGAACTAGGGACCTCCACGCTGCAGCCAACTTTTATCCTCCATCGCCAGCAGCCTGTTCTCGAGGAACCAGCGCCTCCCTGGGCTCACAGGGTACGCCGCAGCCTCTCGGTCCCGCTCCTGCTCCTAAACCCACAGCCCAGTCTTCCTTTCCTCTCTGAGCAGAGCGGCCCCAGCCACAGAGGCCATTTCCTTATGAGGGTCTTTGGACAACTGAGCTTGGGGGAGAGACCACAACCTTGGAGCAGGTCTGTCACAATAAAAGAATACTTACTATCCTCCACCTGTTTCCTGCAGATTTATTACAGACAACTGCTTGCCAGCGTTGTGCCACATGCTGGAGTCAGGCAGTGTGGGGACTCACAGTTGTTTATCTGTTTGAGGGGGACAGCAGTTGAGGATTTCCACCTACCTCAGGGACAGGCAAGACTAAGAGCCAGCTCCCCTTCCCCTACATCTGCTGTCCTTTTTGTTGTTGTTTTAGGCACACAGAAGTGCCCAGGCTAAGGGTCGAGTCAGAGCTGCAGCTGCTGACCAATGCCACAGCCACAGCAACGCGGGATCGGAGCCAAGTCTGTGACCTACACCACAGCTCATGGCAACGCCGGATCCTTAACCCACTGAGTGAGGCCAGGGATTAAACCTGAACCCTCATGGATGCTAGTCAGGTTTGTTTCCCCTGAGCCGCAAAGGGAACTCCTACATCTGCCTCCTACATTCTGCCGTTCTTGTGCACCTCCCCCTCAGTTCCTCCTCAGCCAGCCAAGGCTGAGCCTGGAGGCCTCCCGTTGGCATTTCTGGCTCAAAGAGTATAGCTGGCGCTCTCCTTGCAGCTGGGATTCTGCAGTCCACCAAGCATGCTGCTGGGACAGTCCAGATCAGGCCATAGTAACAGTGTCAGATCTGGGGACCTGACATGACAGCAAGAGTGCTGCTGGGGCAAAAAGGTTGCTGAAGGTGATTGTGAAGTTTCTTGCGCTGAATCCCAGCAGTTGAAAGTTACAAAACCCTCTCACTCTTGTTCTCTCTCTTTTTTTTTCTTTTTTCTTTCTTTTTTTTTTTTTTTTTTTTTTTTGCTTTTTAGGGCCACACCTGCAGCATATGGAGGTTCCCAGGCTAGGGGTCAGTCGAATCGAAGCTACAGCTGCCAGCCTACACCAGAGCAACAGCAAGGCCAGATCCAAGCCGCATCTGCAACCTACACCACAGCTCGCGGCAATGCTGGACCCTTAACCCACTGAGCGAGGCCAGGGATCAAACCCGCAACCTCATGGTTCCTAGTCGGATTCGTTTCTGCTGCACCAAGACAGAAACTCGTCTTGTTCTCTTATTATGATCCATGAGGTAGCTATTATCCCAAGAGATGAAGAAGTTGAGGCTGGGATGGGGTGGGGGGAGGGGAGGGGAGGGAGGGCTAAGTCCGCATGCTCATGCTCATGGCCTCTACCTCCTGGCCCAGGGGCTCCCTGGACAGCAGAGCTGGAGGGTGGCCTTGGCCCACTCAAAGCGTAGACGATTGCCCCTGAGTCTTGTTCACTGAGCTTGTGATGCAGAGAGTAATTCCTGCCGCGGTGAGCACCATGCCTGTGAATGCTCCTGGGATAATGGGCAGAAATTGAGGGATTCTGAGAATAGCCACACCAGCAGGAGTTGGTTCAGGTCTGAGGGAAGGGCTCAGAAAGGGTCTGTCCCCAGACTATCCAGGGGAAGGAAACTCTGATGGCCAAAGGAAACAAGAGAGCTGCAGAGGAAAGGGGTACAATGGGGGATGATTCTCTCCTTACCCGAACATGGGAGATGGAAAAAAATTACCCAGGGGTGTCAAAGCCCTGTAGTGGCTTCCTGAACTTGCAGTGGCCTGACTTACGTTTTCCACCAATATCTTCTCCAAGGGCCTTCCCAACAATCAGTGTAAAGACGATGGCCAGAGAGTTACTGATGGGTACCGCGAGGGTCAGATCTGGGAGATGAGAATGAAAAGAATCTCTGAGACGCAAAAAAAAAAAAAAAGTCTTTCTAGATACAAAACACTTTTATTACATCATCAAGATAGTCTTTTCATAAGGGTATCTTGGAGTTCCCTGCTGGCTGACTGAGTTAAGGATCCAGCATTGTCACTGCTGTGACTCAAGTCACTACTGTGGTGTGGGTTCATTCCCTGCCCCAAGAACTTCTCTATGCTATGGGTGTATCAAAATAAAATTAAAATAAAGATCCCCAACCCACTGAGAGAGGCCAGGGATAGAACCCACATCCTCATGCATACTACTCGGATTCCTTTCTGCTGTGCAACAACAGGAAACTAAATAAAATAAAATAAAATAGGTATCTCATGACTCCATTTTCCAGATGAAGTCACAGCAAAACTCAGGATTCAAACTCAGGTCTTCTGACTCCATGCTCCCTCAGAAGCCACAAGTACAGCATATGGAAATTCCCAGGCTAGGAGTCAAATCAGAGCTACAGCTGCCGGCCACAGCCACAGCCACTTGGGATCCGAGCCACATCTGTGACCTACACCACAGCTCACAGCAATGCCAGATCCTTAACCCACTGAGCGAGGCCAGGGATCGAACCCACGTCCTCATGGATGCTAGTCGGGTTTGTTAACTGTTGAGCCATGACGGAGGCTCCAACAAGGTATTTTAGATACTCTCCCCACAGTGACTCTCCTGAGTAGCCTCCACCACTACCACATAGCAGTTTTAAGCCAAAGACCCACCTGTTGATGCCAAGGTGAGGTAGTAGAGAAGGGAGCCACACTGGTTGAGGAAAAATGGCATCAGGTACTGGAAACAAAAGAAAACTGCAGTCAGTGTGATTAACTTAGCTGCTTTCTTTGAACTTGGAGATACAGTTTTCCTTGGATGGAGAGGTGGCTATAAGAGCCTGGGGACTAAACCCTCTGAAAAGGACCCTTCCAGGGTAGAGGGAAAGTCACTGAGTTCCACGCCTTTGCCCTGAATGCCCTCCCTCTCAGCCCTGCTGGTTCCTATCCTCCCCATTCTGCAAGTCTCTGGGTGCCAATGTCCCTACCTTCCTAAAGCCTTCCCCCAGTCTCCTACCTCCAGCCTCCATCCTCTGAACTCATGCACTTTATCTGTACCTCACCTAAAGCCCTTAGCCTAAGAGGCAGTTGTGTCTATTTCTTGTCTTTCCCATTAGCCTAGACAGGGAGCTTTGGGGTCAGAAATAGTTCTCTATATCCTTCCTTATCCTCCCTCCCCAAGGCCAATTTGAACCCTAAGCCCTCCCCCAAGAAAGGTCTGTTGGAGGGATCACCATAATAAAATACTAATAATATTTAGGAGTTCCTGTTGTAGTGCAGTGGAAACAAATCTGACTAGTAACCATGAGGCTGTGGGTTCAATCTCTGGTCTTGCTCAGTGGGTTAAGGATCCAGCGTTGCCATGAGCTGTGGTGTAGGTTGCAGACATGGCTTGGATCTGGCATTGCTGTGGCTGTGGAGTAGGCCAGCAGCTACAGCTCTGATTAGACCCCTAGCCTGGGAACCTCCATATGCCATGGGTGCAGCACCCTCCCTCCCAAAAAAAGCAAAAAATAAAATACTAATAATACAGCTCAAAGAATCACAGATTTGAGCCCTAATTAGTTACTAGGCCCAACGCTCAGAGCTTTAATGTGCCTGACCTCACTCAGTCCTCACAACCGCCCAGTAAGATGGTTACCATTATTACTCCCATTTTACAGATGATGAAATTGAGGCTCAGGGCCCACAAAGGACTCATCCAAGAGCTTCTAGCAAATAAGTGGTGGGATGCAGATTCTGACCCAGACGTGTCTGACTCCAGAGACCAAATTCTTATGGGCTACCCCCAAGAGACGGGTCATTCACAGACGCACCTCAGTATTCAAGAAGAGGGTCTTCATTTCCTGCAGCAACTGCTGGACCCAGGTCCTCTCATGAACCTGCTGCAGGCGGGAGGAGGCCCGCTTCAGCAGCGGCTGTGTGCCACCCCACAGAGCGGCCACCAGCACCAGCGCCAGCACTTGCCCTGGATGGAGATGCGAGTGACACCCCCTCCCCCCGCAGGCCCACCACACAGGTCCAACCCTCCTTCAGCCACCCAGCCCCAGCTCCCGCCCCCAAATCCCTTCTTCCTCTTGGAGGCTCCGCGGCGTCTGGCCACTAGGACAGACCCCGGGAAGCCGGGGAGATGGATCCAGGATCCCAGGTTCGGGGTTGCATCAGGGGTCGGGTTAGATGGTGGAAATGGAGAAGGAGATGAGCTCCGGAAGAGGGTCTGAAAGCCGAGTGAAGGGCGGGGCCGCCTACCCAGGGTCGCCGCCATGGCAACACCGCCCCTCTGCACTTCCGGGAAAGAAAGGGCGGAGACCCGTAATCCGGAAGTGGCGTCAAACCCTCTTCCGCTTCTACTCACGTTGCCGCCTTCCCAGCGTTTTCGCCGGTATGGTGAGTTCTCTTTAGTTGGAGGTGTTTCCATGGGGGTCCTGGCTGGGGCATGGGCCTCTTCTGGGCACTGACACTCTCGTCCTGTCCCCACAGAAGCCGATTCTGCTGCAGGGCCATGAGCGGTCCATTACGCAGATTAAGTACAACCGCGAGGGAGACCTCCTCTTCACGGTGGCCAAGGACCCTGTGAGCGTCCGCCGGAGGGCGGGCCGGCGGGACATACAGAGGGAGCCTGGGAGGGGGCGAGTTGCTTCTGCTGGGTCGAAGGGTAGACTAGCCAGTTTTGCCGCGAGGTAGAAATCAAAGAGCGCCCCATTCTGAGTAGAGAGAGACCATCCCGTGGTTAGGTGAGAGAGAAGTGAAGAAAAACTCAATTGTTGGTAGGAGGAAGGAGTAGCCGGGGAGAAGAAAAGCAAATACCATTGTGGAAGGGGGACGGGGAGGAGGGTCAGCTCTCGGGGGGCGGGGAGGAGACCATTCTGGGGAAGAAAGCTATTCTACAAAAATAGGGGAACAGACCACCTGTAGAAGGGGAAAGTTGATCCTTGAGCAGCTAGAGACACAGTGGCCTTAGTGAAGATGTCCCTGCTGTCATTTCAGTCAGCTCTTTTGGGCCCTACCCTGTCAGTGACTGCAAACAGCCCCTCACATTACTGCCTGTTGAGGCACCTCCATATGGAGGAGGTTAACTCTAGTGACTAACCTGGAGGCTCTGAAACCAAACAGACCTGGTTTGAATCCTGCATTCAGTAGCAGTGTGACTGAGCAGCGTGACTGCATTCACTATGTAGTGTGTCCTTTTTTACAAAATGTAGGTGGCAATAGTACCTCTCTCATGGTGTTATCTTTAGGATTAAAGGGGATTATTCAGGTAAGGAGTTTAGCACAATACCTGGTGTGTGTGAGTACCTAGTTAATGTTACTCATGTTATAAATTGCTTAGACATTATTTTGTTAGAGCTACAGAGCTATGCTTTGAAGAAGGCATTATTGTCATGGCCACTTTACAGATGGGGAAACCGAAGATCAGAGGGGAGAGGCACTCATTTTGAGATAATACAGTGAGAGAGTAGCAGAGCAGGGACTGGAACCCAGGCTTTCTTACTACCACCTGTTCCCATTGGGACAGAGCACCAAAGTTGCTGCTTTTTAGGCTGGCACTCAACTTGACCTTTTATTCTTCTGAGGGTTTAGGAATCTGGGGAAGGACTGGGATAGTGGCAAATGGAGACTTTTTGGAAGCCTTCAGACTCCCCAGCGGGAAGGAGGAGAATCTAGGAGTTGGTCTTTTTTTAACAGCCACCTGCTCTTTCCCAAGAGACGAGCAGGAGAGGGCAGAATCTGGCTTGGCTGGAGCCTGCTGGGGGCCCCTGAAGGAAAATAGGAGGCCATTGCTCTGCTGGGACACCTGTCATGCTGTCACATTGTCATTGATTCCTCCAGATTGTCAATGTATGGTACTCTGTGAATGGTGAGAGGCTGGGCACCTACATGGGCCATACCGGCGCTGTGTGGTGTGTGGACGCTGACTGTATCCTTGTCTATGCTCCCAGCGTCAGCCAGCAGCAGAGAGGCAGCTGACTTGGAGTTGGGAGTTTGAGATGCTCTTGTGGGTTTAGAGAATGATACCTACCTCCTACTTTTTGGTCCATTCATCGGTTGGGAGAACATTTAGGAAAGTTTCCATTTTGGATGGGGAGGTTATGATGTTCTGAGATCAGAGAAGAAGGGGGCTGTCTGGGAGGTTGGCCTTCCAAGAGGACAAGGGTTCAGGTGAGCTCTGTCGTGCTTCTTAACACCCTCTTCAGGGGACACCAAGCATGTCCTCACCGGCTCAGCTGACAACAGCTGTCGTCTCTGGGATTGTGAAACAGGTAAGCCTGGATCCTTTTTCAGCAGTGAGGACCTACGATATACTGGTTTAGGTGACCAGGTTCTGGGGAAATAGAGGTAAATCCAGAGATGGTTCCTAGTCTGGGGAAAAAGAGACAGGTGAGAAAAGAGGCCCTGCAGTAAGACACAGACCATGTGAGAGAAAGCAAGGAGCACTGCAGAAGGCCAGAGTGGGGCAACTGACGGCCTGGAATGGGGATGGGAGCCGCCTGGGACTGTTTCCCATGGTAAATGTCATATGAGCCAGGGCTTGAAGGATGAGAAATAGGTCAGGACTGAACGCACGGCAAGTGTCATGTCCAAGTCATCTGATCGGGCAAGAATTTCTGCTACATGGAAGACAGCAGTGGAGATGAGGCAGGCTTGGGCCAGACCAGGCCTTGAATGCCAACTCAGGAGCAGGGGCTTTGTTCTGTAGGACTCCGCACGCTGTGAGGTCCCTGAGCAGGGAAGAGCATGTTTGACAAACCCAGGTGGCAATGGGGAGCATTGGAGGAACAGACAGGAGACAGGGAGCCTATTAAGCCGCTCGGTTTACTAACTCTCTTCTGTGGACACGGAGAGAGCTAGAGCAGGTCTTTGCTGGGGAGGAGCACATCCAGAGGCAGAGACATATAATGCAGTCCACTCTGAGTGCCACCGTGGCAGGGTGTCTGAGGGGGGACTGTGGAGAGAACTTAAAAGACTTGAGCCAGGAGTTCCCTTTGTGGCTCAGTGGTTAACGAACCTGACTAGCATCCATGAGGACCCAGGTTTGATCCCTGGCCTTGCTTAGTGGGTTAACGATCTGGCATTGCCGTGAGCTGTGGTGTAGGTCACAGACACAGCTCAGATCCCGTGTTGCTGTGGCTGTGGTATAGGCCGGCAGCTGTAGCTCCAATTCAACACCTAGCCTGGGAATCTCCATATGCTGCGGGTGAGGTTCTAAGATAGCAAAAAAAAAAAAAAAAAAAGACTTGAGCCAAAGCACAGCAGTGAGGAAGCGGGTGGGGTGGGAGTCACCAGCACAGGAGAAACAGCTCGATGTGACGACAGGCAGGTGGAATGTCCTCCCCTCAGTGGCAGAGGGCAAGGGGTAGCCCAGGCTCTGCCTATCCGCAGGGAAACAGTTGGCCCTCCTCAAGACCAACTCAGCAGTTCGGACCTGTGGCTTTGACTTTGGGGGCAACATCATCATGTTCTCCACGGACAAGCAGATGGGCTACCAGTGCTTCGTGAGCTTCTTTGATCTCCGGGACCCAAGCCAGATTGGTGAGCCGGCACTGGGGCTAAGGACTAGGGTTGGGGTGAAGGATGTGGCCCCAGAGCCCAGGGCCTGACAGCTGCTGCCCCACACAGACAGCAACGAGCCTTACATGAAGATCCCCTGCAATGACTCCAAGATCACCAGTGCTGTTTGGGGACCCTTGGGAGAGTGCATCATTGCGGGCCATGAGGGTGGAGAGCTCAACCAGTATAGTGCCAAGGTAAGAGACTGGGTGGGCCCTAAGCCCATCGGAATGATTCTCTCTCTCTCTCTCTTTGTTTTTTTTTAATGGTTGCACTTGCAGCATAAGGAAGTTTCCAGGCTAGGGGTCGCATCAGAGCGCAGTTGTAGGCCTCCTCCACAGCCACAGCAACGCTGGATCCTTAACCCACTGAGTGAGGCCTGGGATTGAACCTGCATCCTCATGGACACTATATTTGGTTCTTAACCTGCTGAGCCACAGCAGAAACTCCCAGAATGATTCTCTATGGGAGTCCTCTTGCAGCATGGCAGGTTAGGGAGCTGACTTTGTCACTGCAGTAGCTTATAAGCCCAGTGGGTAGAGCGAGGGCTGGATTCATACACAGATGTCACCACTCTCCAAGTATGTAATCTTGGGCAAATTACATAACTTGCCTGTTCATCTGTAAGATGTTTCAAGATTGAATGATAGCAGGTGTTCAGAAAAACCTGTCACCAAGTACTCAGGATATATTCGTAATGACCACAGCTAAGTATTTTCCTGCCACTATTGAGTGCTAGGCCCCATGCTAGGCTCTGAGGACAAAGAAGTAAATCAGGGGAGTTGCCATTGTGGTGCAGTGGAAATGAATCTGACTACTATCCACAAGGGTACAGGTTCAATCCCATGCCTCACTCAGTGGTTGGGGATCCAATGTTGCCGTGAGCTGTGGTGTAGGAAGCAGATGCAGCTCAGCTCTGTGGCTGTGGTGTAGGCCAGTAGCTACAGCTCTGATTTGACCCCTAGCCTGGGAACCTCCATATGCCACAGGTACAGCCCTAAAAAGCAAAAAAAAAAAAAGAAGAAGAAGAAGAAGCACAAATAGCTCACACAAGTCAGATTGTGAGTTGTGCCACCATAGAGGTCTCAGCCAAGTACAGAAAGTGCCCTCTGTCACAGAAGAGGTGGCATGTACATTAGACCGTGAAGATAAATAAATAGAGCTTCAAGCTGGAAGCGAAGGACGTGTCAGGAGATAAGGAGTTGTGATTTTTCCCTTCAGCAGTTGAGAATCTTCAAATTGTTGTGAATGATCAGGTTTTCTCTTTAGAAAGTTCTTACAGGCTATAGTTTGGAGAATAGACATGAACTAGGCAATCGCCGCAGGAATGTGGAGTACCTGACAGTCACGAGGCATTCCAGGCGACTGATGAGATGGGGAGTTAGGGAAAGGATAAAGGCCAGGCTGGCTCACATTTCTTTTTTTTTTTTTTTTTTTGTCTTTTCTAGGGCCGCTCCCGCGGTATATGGAGGTTCCCAGGCTAGGGGTCCAATCGGAGCTGTAGCCACTAGCCTACGCCAGAGCCACAGCAACGCGGGATCCGAGCCACGTCTGCAACCTACACCACAGCTCATGGCAACGCCGGATCGTTAACCCACTGAGCAAGGGCAGGGACCGAACCCGCAACCTCATGGTTCCTAGTCGGATTCATTAACCACTGCGCCACGACGGGAACTCCCTGGCTCACATTTCTGATGTGAGTGCCTGGGATTCTGGGGAATCCTGCAATATAAGAATGTAAAGATTAGTCAGTCACTCAACAAGCTCTGACTCTGGTCCACTAAGGTACCAGGCCTACCTGCAGGAAGGGAAAAGGAACCAAGATCAGACATAATACTTGTCTTTTTTTTTCTTTTTTTCTTTCTTTCTTTTTTTCTTTTTAGGGCTGCACCCACGGCATATGGAGGTTCCCAGGCTAGGGGTCAAATTGGAGCTGTAGCCGCTGGCCTACACCACAGCCACAGCAATGTGGGATTCGAGTTGCGTCTGTGACCTACACCACAGCTCACGGCAACCCTGGATCCCCAACCCACTGAGCAAGGCCAGGGATTGAACCCGAATCCTTATGGATCCTAGTCGGGTTCGTTACTGCTGAGCCACAATGGGAACTCCGACCCTGGGGGGGGTTTAATAATCTTGTTTTCTAGATAGAGAAATTGAGGCACAGATCATTACTTTTTTTTTTTTTTTTCCTTTTTATGGCTGTACCTGTGGCATGTGGAAGTTCCCTGGCTAGGGATCAAAGTGGAGCTGCAGCTGTAGGCCTGTGCCACAGCCATAGCAATGCTGGATCTGAGCCACATCTGTGACCTATACCATAGCTTGTGGCAACGCCAGATCCTTAACCCACTGAGTGAGGCCAGGGATCAAACCCACATCCTCACAGACACTATGTCAGGTTCCTAACCTGCTAAGCCACTGTGGGAGCTCTGAGAAGTACTTTTAAAGGCAAACTCCAAAACTCTTTGTACTATACAGTCTATCAGGTGGTTTAGTGGGAAGGAAAATCGGGAGATGAAATGGCCCTTTGAGAAGACCTAAAAAAAAAAAAAAAACTCCTGGCCCAGTGCATGGATTTGTCTCTGAGGTGGCATGGATTTGATCCCTGGCCCAGGTTTAGGCATTGCAGGCCCAGTGCAGTGGGTTAAGGATCTGGCATAGGTGGTAGCTGCAGCTCAGATTGGATTCCTGGCCCGGGAGCTTCCATATGCTGCAGGCGAGGCTGAAAAAGAAGAAAAGAATGCCGTGGTTCTCGTGAACTGTGACCAAGACCCTGTTGTAAGGCCACCTCTGCCTCTTACTGGTTCCGTGATTTCCAGCATGTCACACCACCTCTCTGAACTGTAATTTTTTCCTTTAAAATTTCCGTTAAATGGAGTTCCTGTCGTGGCACAGTGGTTAACGAATCCAACTAGGAACCGTGAGGTTGCGGGTTCGATCCTTGCCCTTGCTCAGTGGGTTAATGATCCGGTGTTGCCGTGAGCTGTGGTGTAGGTCGCAGACATGGCTTGGATCCTGTGTTGCTGTGGCGCTGGCGTAGGCTGGCGGCTACAGCTCCGATTAGACCCCTAGCCTGGGAACTTCCCATATGCTGTAGAAGTGGCCCAAGAAATAGCAAAAAGACAAAAAAAAAAATCTGACTAGGAACCATGAGGTTGCAGGTTCGATCCCTGCCGTTGCTCAGTGGGTTAATGGTCCGGTGTTGCCGTGAGCTGTGGTGTGGGATGCATACACGGCTTGGATCCCATGTTGCTGTGGCTGTGGGGTAGGCTGGTGGCTATAGCTCCGATTAGACCCCTAGTCTGGGAACCTCCACATACCGAGGGAGTGGCCCTAGAAAAGGCAAAAAGACCAAAAAAAAATTCTGTTAACCCCTTCATAGGATTGTTCAGAGGCTTAGCGGAAATAGAAATAGGTGGTGTTAAGGGCTTAACACAGTACTTGGCAAATAGTAGCCATTCAATACATACTTGTTGGAAGAACAATTAAGTGAAAATCCGCTGTGCTGGTCCATGACAGTTAATTAATAGGTCCACAGATTGGGCACTAAGTGTGTGTTTTCCTAGATGGACTACTGTGTTCATGAAACCTGTACACTTCGGTCAGGTTAGGATGTAGGCTTGGACTTGGGAGTAAATGTTGATTTGGGGAAACTGAGGTCCAACCCAGACCTCCCCCCTGCCCCCGAAGCACGGAGCCCTGGCTGAGGCTTGGTGGCGGTGGCGGGGCTTTGGCTAGTCAGAGCCTCACTGTTCCTGCTTCCGCAGTCTGGAGAGGTGTTGGTGAATGTTAAGGAGCACTCCCGGCAGATCAATGACATCCAGTTATCCCGGGACATGACCATGTTTGTCACTGCATCCAAGGACAACACAGCCAAGGTGAGCCTGGGCAAGGGGTCCAGTGGGGCTGCCCCCTCCTTCGTGGCTCTCCACTTGCACAACCCCCAGGAAGGTTCCGCCGCTTACAGATTTCTCCCCGCCTTCTCTCTCTAGCTCTTTGACTCCACAACCCTGGAACACCAGAAGACTTTCCGCACAGAACGTCCCGTCAACTCAGCTGCCCTCTCTCCCAACTATGACCATGTAAGGGGACCCCACGCCCACTCCTGCGTGCTGCTGCCTCAGGATGTTTCCAGGATCTAGGTGTTTGTCTACCAATTAGGAAAGGAACTCTGGGGTGAAATAGTGTCAGGCAGAGAGGAGATTCCCCGAGCAGCAACAAGGCTGAATGATTGGGAAGGCCCAGGGGACAGGGCAGGAGGTGGCTGAAGGCTCTGTTTGTTCCTTATCCTAAATATCTATCTTCCCAGTCTGATGTGAGAGACATTAAAGGCTTATGAGATGAGAGGGGAAAACAGAAAATGGACTTGCCTGCCCTTCGGGCCTCTCTAGAGTGTCTCCTTCCCTTCAGGTGGTGCTAGGCGGTGGTCAGGAAGCCATGGATGTAACCACTACCTCCACCAGGATTGGCAAGTTCGAGGCCAGGTAAAGGGGAAAGGAGCTCTGCCAAACTGAAATGTCCTGAGGTGTCTTTCATGATAGACACAAACCATATAACTGAGAAGATGTCCCTCAATTCATTGGCTGCCAGGGAGAGAAGCCCCCCTGTGACAAGTGTGTAGCATAGCAGTTAAGCCCATGCACTCTCAGGCTTGCTCTTAAGCCCTGCACATCGTTGTCATTCTCTGTGCCCAATTACCCTTGACTGTATAAAGGGGACAATGATAATATACTTACGTCATAAAACTGTGCACACTAGTAGGTTGCAGACACAGCTCGGATCCTGCATTGCTGTGGCTCTGTTGTAGGCCAGCGGCTACAGCTCCGATTAGACCCCTAGCCTGGGAACCTCCATATGCTGAGGGAGCGGCCCTAGAAAAAAGGCCAAAAAAGCCCACCGTGCACATTAAATAAATGACTCGATAGTTGTTAAGCGCTTAGAGCACTGCCTAGCACGTAGCAAGGAAGACGTCTGGGTCCAGTCTTCCTCCAACTTTGTCTTATTTTGTTCACATTCATGTTCCCCTTTTTTGGCTGCAACCATTGCATGTGGAAGTTCTGGGCCAGGGATCAAATCCGTGCCACAGCAGCGACAACACTGGATCCTTAACCTGCTGAGCTACAGAGGCTCATCATTTCTCTGTATCCTAGTTTCCCACTTTATAGTTTGTGTTTGGGGAATGGTACATCCAACATGGGTTTTGTTTTATTTGTTTCGTTTTTTCTTTTTTGGCACTCCATAGGGAGTTCTCAGGCTAGGGATCAGATCTGAGCCATAGCTGTAACCTATGCCTCAGCTGTGGCAATGCTGGATCCTTTAACCCACTATGTGGGTGCGGGGACAGGGATGGAACCTGTGTCCTGGTGCTGCAGAGATGCCACCAGTCCCACTGTGCCACAGCAGGGACTCCCCTCTGACATGCTTTTTTTTTTTTTTTTATCTTTTTAGAGCTGTACCTGAGGCATATGGAGGTTCCTGGAGTTGCCCCAGCCACAGCAACTCAGGATCTGAGCCTTGTCTACGACCTACACCACAGCTCATGGCAATGCCAGATCCTTAACCCACTGAGCAAGGCCAGGAATTGAACCCACAACCTCATGGTTCCTAGTCGGATTTGTTTCCACTGTGCCATGATGGGAACCCCCTCCCCACCCCCCACCCCCTACTGCCCTGATGTGTTTTGAAAGGACATGAAGAATGATTGTCTCTTCCCAACACCTCCCCCCTCCAGGTTCTTCCATTTGGCCTTTGAAGAAGAATTCGGAAGAGTCAAGGGTCACTTCGGACCTATCAACAGCGTTGCCTTCCATCCTGATGGCAAAAGGTAGAACCCGGTGCGGTGAAGGGCGCTGGGCTCAGCTCTGGTCTGCCCACCTCTGCCCCAGCCACCATCCCCAGGCCTGCCTCCCGCAGGGCAGGCATCTGACTGGGCCCCGGCTGTCTCTTTCAGCTACAGCAGCGGTGGGGAAGACGGTTATGTCCGCATCCACTACTTCGACCCGCAGTACTTTGAATTTGAGTTTGAGGCTTAAGAAGCTGGATCTCCGTCTGGGCTAGGGTCACAGAAGGTTTTGGACTCTGAGAAATAAATTAGTTTGGAAATAAATGGTTTCTGGTTGGATATTTTACAGGGCCTATTTCATCACTTTCCTTTCTCAGTGACACCCCCGCAAGCTGATACCAGTCACGGATGCCTTTATTATTTGGATCTCCTCCCTACACTTGGGACAGTTCAAACCTGGCACTTCAGTATTATGGGCCAGGCTGGGTTGCAGGGACCCTCTTCCAAGGTCCAAAGGTGCTGAGGGGCCTGGAGAAGGTTCAGGAACATCTCAACCACTATCCAAGGAACGCTTAGGGTTGGGGCTCAGAGGCTGAAACTGTTGGCTGAGAGCCTTCTGCCTTCTCCTGATCTGTCACTATTTGCCACACCTTCTCCCATGCTACCTCTGAAGGCTCAGGCGGACGGGTCCAGCGAAGAAACAGGCCTGAGGAGGAGGACAGGTAAGGAAGCTGAGCAGAGGGGAGAACTCCCCAGGGGAGGAGGAGGGGTGGGGTCACCTTGCCACAGTCGCAGGCTCTGGGGCTCCACAGATGGCCAGATGGCTGAGGGGTTGGGGACGTAGAGCGGGTTCCGGAGTTTCCGTTGCTCCTTTGGCTGGTTGAGCCCAGACCACAAGGAGTGCGTTCGAGTTCTCACTTCACACAGGCATCTGGAGGGAGGGAGAGAGAGTGCTTCCAGCCTCAGCTATGTCCTCTGGGATTCTGGGGCCCTGGTTAGCAGGGTGACCACTCCCCCAGGGCAGTGAAAACCTCTCCTGCAGATGTTACTGCCAGTCAGATCCTCATCTGGGCACTACGATCAAATAGGAATGAGACAAAATTCTAGTTCTTAAGGAATTCTGCTTAGCTTTGCCTGAAAGATCAGGGAAGGCTCATTAAGAATGTGCCATGTGGCAAATGAACCTTCTCACAGAAAAGAAAATCATGGACTTGGAGAATAGACTCATGGTTGCCAAGGGGGAGGGGGAGGAAGCAGGATGTTAATAGATGCAGACTATTGCCTTTGAAGTGGAGAAGCAATGAGATGCTGCTGTGTAGCCCAGAGAACTATGTCTAGTCACTTATGATGGAGCATGATAATGTGAGAAAAAAGAATCTATAATGTATGTGTAACGGTCACCTTGCTGCACAGTAAAAAATTGACAGAACACTGTAAACCAGCTATAACGAAAAAAATTAAAATCATTATATAAAGAAAAAAAAAAAGGGAGTTCCCGTTGTGGCGCAGTGGTTGATGAATCCGACCAGGAATCATGAGGTTGAGGGTTCGATCCCTGGCCTTGCTCAGTGGGTTAACGATCCAGCGTTGCCGAGAGCTGTGGTGTAGGTCGCAGACGCAGCTCGGATCCTGCATTGCTATGGCTCTGGCGTAGGCCGGTTGCTGCGGCTCCAATTGGACCCCTAACCCGGGAACCTCCCCATATGCCTCAGGAAGCGGCCCTAGGAAAGGCAAAAAGACCAAAAAAAAAAAAAAGTGTGCCATTTGGAGTTCCTATTGTGGCTCAGCGGTAACAATCCAACTGCTCTCCATGAGGTTGAGGGTTCGATCCCTGGCCTTGCTCAGTGGGTTAAGGATCTGGTATTGTGAGCTGTGGTGTAGGTTGCAGATGTGGCTCAGATCCCACATTGCTGTGGCTGTGGTGTAGGCTGGAGCTGTAGCTCCCATTGGGCCCCTAGCCTGGGAACTTCTATATGCTGCAAGTGCATCCCTAAAAGCAATAAGAAGAATGGGCCATTTGAGCTGGGTCTATCAGCAGAAGTTCACCAGCTGTGCAAAAACATGGGAGGACCTGGGAGGGAGTGAACTGCATGAGCAAAAACAAGAAAGTGGGAAAGAGTTCCTGTTGTGGCTCAGTAGTAATGAACCCAGCTAGTATCCATGAGGATATAGGTTCGATCCCTGGCCTCGCTCAGTGGGGATTAGGATCTGATATGGCGATGAGCTGCGGTGTAAGTTGAAGATGCGGCTTGGCTCTGGTGTAGCTGTGGCTGTGCCCAGCTGCTGTAGCTCTGATTTGACCCCTAGCCTGGGAACTTCCACATGCTGCGTGTGTGGCCCCAACAAGCAAAAAAAGTGAGAAAGGGTTTAATGTAACCATTAATAGGACCACATTCAGTCCAGTGTAATCACTGAACTGATGAATTTTATTTTATTTATTTATTTATTTATTTTAAGGATAAAGGTAAGAATGGTGAGGAATGGTCCACATGGAAAGGAAACTAGATTAGGTAGTAGGAGGGGCTTTTTTTTTTTTTTTTAGGGCCACGCTTGCAGCATATGAAAGTTCCCAGGCTAGGGGTTGAATTGGAGCTGTAGCTGCTGTCTTAAGCCACAGCCACAGCAACATCAAATCCGAGCCTTGCCTGTGACCTACACCATGGCTCACAGCAACGCCAGATCCTTAACCCACTGAACAAGGACAGGAATTGAACCTGCATCCTCATGGATGCTAGTCAGATTTGTTTCCACTGAGCCATGACAGAAACTCCCTAAGCTAAAAAATTCTTAAGGGAAAAAAGCTCATGAGGAAGAATGGGGGAGAGGAAGGTAAAAAAACAACAGCTTCTAACCTGAATGATGAGCAGAGTTAGTGAAACAACATGGTGGGGAGGAGGCCCCCGGGGGCAACCAAAGATAATTAAGTATGATTTCCACCTTCTTAAGAGTGAACCCTCCTCTCATCTCAGTCTGATGAGACAAAGATGGCTAATGGGAGCTCATTGGGAGCACATACAAGTCAACTAAATAATAAAAATAACTACCACTTGTGTGCCCACTGAGTGGCGGGCACTGTGCTAAACACTTTCACTTGGCAAATCTTCACACACACACATAGCTCACCCCTCAATAATGGTGACAATTATCACCCTTTCCTTGCTCTTGGTGAAATAGGCTCCAGGGTTGTTTTTGATCACCTAGCAGGTGAGTGGTGGAGCCAGAATTTGAGCCCAAACAAGTAGACTCAGCTTTCAACCTCTAAGCTATTGCTTCACTAGTATCAAGTCTGCAGTGTGGGAGAGAGCCCCAGAAATGGTTTTGACAACAACTTTCCCCTTGAGTCCGTGTTTCTGAGCTAGGAGTGGGCTGCTTCGTGGCTATAGACAGAATGGTTAGGTCTGAAGGACTGGCCTTGGACCCATCCATTTCTAGCTTTGCAGAAGTGAAGGGGAAGTATGAGGTCTGGAGGTAGGAGAGAAGGGGACACTCAGTTTTTCTAAAAGGGGAAGGAAAGGGAATGGTGTCCTTCTAAGGAAGTAGATGCCGAAGCGGCAGGTGCCCGCCCCATCCTGCGTCTGCCCCCTTAGCTCACCTCTCCTTTTCACTGTTGCAGAGGAAGGTGCCGAAAGGCGAGGCATAGGCGTGATCAAACAGCGCCAACAGCATCCCCTCCCCAAACTCCAGCGACAGCGGAAACTGGCGGCCCAGCTGCCACACGCAATCCAGGAAGAGGAGAAAGGTGGGTGCCTCGTGCTTGGGGCGGGCGTGGGAGAAGGCCGAGTGGGCACAGCGTAGCTGGAAGGGGTGGCCGGCCTGGGGAGGGGGCAGAGCGATGGGCACAAGAAAGCAGGGATTCTGGAGGGAGGGATAGGGCTGGGCTGGGCCACTACTTACCTGGATCCACTCCCGCTCTATCAGTTCCTGGAATCCAGCCATGGTGCGGCTCAAGGGGTCTAGGATGATTTGGGCGAGTGAAGTCACGAGCAGGGTGCTGTCTGTGCCTTCAGCCCCGTGCACCAGGATGCAGGCCCCTTCCCTGTGGGCCCAGGGCTTGTCAACAGTTGGCCAGTCCTTCCCTGCCTGGGGTGCCAGGCCAGGAATAGAATGAGCCCATTTGAAGGGTGCATTTGCATAATGAGACATGGTTTTTGTGCCTTGGTGTTGTGCCCACCCTGCCCTGTTCTGTTTTGTAGGGTAGGGACCTTACCGCTCCATGCTGTGGGCTGCTAGGCAGGCGGTGCTCAGTGTCTCCTTCACATGTGACAGCCACCGGCAACCCTCTAGTCGACTAAGCCAGCGATCCATGCTCTGCTCCAGGTCCCCACAGGCCTCCACCAGGCGCACGAAGCTCTCCTGTAGGGGCCGCCCCCTGTACGAGTGGGAGTCTGCTTATCCCTCCTCCAGCCCTAGCACAGCCTGGGAACAAGTGCTCCAGACCCAGGATGGACAGATAGAGCCCTCCGAGGAGCCCATGTGACAAGAGTGACACAGGGCCCTTTGGGGAGCCCATCTAATTGGATCGAAATGATTCCCCAATCTTGAGGCTTCCCCAGTCTGGTGGAGGAGACCTTTTGGGGAGACCTAGTCTATTGGGGGGGCAAGAGCAATACCTGGGGAGGGGTCACCTAGCCCTCTGAAGAAACAGAGGATACCCTGGGAAACCCCCAATTTGATGAAGGTGTCACAGTACCCTTGAAGTACCCCAGTCTGACACAGTCCCCCCGGACAAGACAACACGATGCTCTTGGGATTCTGGTATCTGCTCCTACTTCCCAGGAACCGTTCTGCTCTAGATCACCAGTAACCTCCTGCCAGAAAATCTAATTGAGACTTTGTCAGCCTTGTTTGAAAGCCTTCAGTGGCTCCCCTCTGCCTTTAGGGTAAAATCTAAGCTCAAAATCGTGGCGTACAAGACCTTTGCTCTGGGCCCTGTCACCCCTTCAGCCTCTCCACCTCCATCTGTCCCTCTCTGCTTCCTCCTCACACTCCACACTCCCATCACACTGAGGTGCACACAGTTCCAAAACAGGACAGATGACTGGGCTCCCTGCCCCACACACCTGCAGCGCCTTCCACCTGGAGTGTCCCCCTCACCCCCGCCCCAGGCTCACCCCTCCTCCCCGGTCTCAGCTAAAGCATCCTGTTCTCAGGGAAACTTTCTCTGGATGACCTAAGAGACAGGTGCCTTCTCTGTGCTGCTACGTATCACACTGAATTCCAGCTGCCTGTTTACTGCTGATCTTCCAGCCACATCTGGGCTGGCCACCATCTCAGCCTCTGTGCCAGGTCAATGTGGGTTGAATAAATGAATAAACAGAGTTTTGTATTCTGGATAAGGAAGCAGTCCACTCTCCTCAAAGCACAAAAACTGCCTCAGGATCTCCTCGTGGTGCTACCAGCTTCTGGAGACAGAGGGAACAGATGACAGCTGTGTGGGCAGAGCCTTCAGGGCAGGGCTGGGACCAGTGCAGAGGGGTGTGTGTTTGTGTGGTGGGGTTGTTTCTGGAAAAACCAGGAAAAGAGTTTTAAAGAGGTACTTTTTTCTAGGCAGAGTTGCTGTGCCTACAGAGGCATGGGCTCCGTCAGTGGGATGCTCACTTGGCAGGATGGCTTCCGGGAGAGACCTAACAGTCAGACCTCAAGGTTCCTGGAAGACACCCGTCCCCCAACCACATCCATGAAAAGTCCTGCAGGAGAGAGCCTAGGAGAGGGTGGGAAGGCTCCTTACCTCTCCAGGGGCCGGTGCAGCCGTTTCCAGCCCGGGTAGGCAGCCTTGGACTCGGTGCCGCCGCCAGTCATGCGCGCCTGTTTGGCAGCCTGGGTCGAGCGAGTGTCCACGATGAAACCCTGGGCCCCAGGGCGAGCCCCCGCCAGCACGGCTCGCAGCAGCTCCTCATCCTCAGCACAACGCCGCTTCTGAGGCCCAGTCAGGGGCTGGCTGGAACGTAGCAGCGCCTGCGAACAAGGACTCGGCTCCGGAAGCCGTACCCACCTAGCCCTGGTTCAGGGACTTTGCTCATAGGGTCTCTAGGCCAGGGCTACATACACACTGGAGCAGGGCTAGAGCCGGAAGGGGCGCAGGAGGCCCATGGGCGTCGGACCCAGGTCTGGGTGGCTTGTGGCCGGAGTGGGTAGGGACCCGATGGGTAGACCGTGGGTAGGTCATGGGTTGACAAAGGAGGGACGAGGCTCCAGGGGGCCCAAACCAGCCGAAGTCTGGGAGGGACATAGGCGAGACTCCGAAAACCGGAGAGAGGGGCGGTGTCCGCGTCGGTGAAAGCAGGATTGAGCCGAGGGGAGCAGAGCCAGAATAGAGCCGGAGCCCCGCAGCAGCCGCCGGGCAACAGCCGGGCAACGAACTGGCCAGACCAGTGCAAAGAAGACCCAAGGAGGGAGCAGAGGCTCCTAGCGGCGGGGTCTGGGGAGGGGCGGGGCTCACAGTTCCGCTGGGAGCGTGGTAGTAGCTGAGAACCGGGAAGCGGCCTCCCTGGCGGAAGCGGGCGCTGCGCGCCAGGGCATCGTTGTTCACCGCTCGAGGCACGATCACAGCGCGGGGGTAACTGGGGCACAAACTGAAGTCCTCGTTCGCCTCGCTCAGCCGCCAAGCGTTGGTCTGTGGCACAAGAAGGAGCAAAGATCAGGTCTAGGGCTCCCAGTGAGTGCCCCGTCCCTGCTCCCCTTCCAGGGCCGGCTCTTCCACATTCCCAGGCCCCCACGACCGCGCCCACCTCGCGAGCTACTCTCTTGTAGTAGCTTTCGGGCGGGTGGAAGTGCCAGGCATCGCCCAATCTCAAGCTCTTGGGACGGTAGAAGAATGGAAAGGAGGTGATGACTGATTCCAGGGAGGACAGCGCCTGGGAAGGAAGTCAAGGCATCTGGGAAAGGTCGGAATCCAGCCCTCCGCTCCGCAGCTCTCGCCTCTCCATCTACTCCAGAACCCCCTGCATCTCTTTGCCATTAGCTTTGCTCCAGAATAACACTGGATGCTGGGCCCCCTTGAGCAATAACCCCCGCTGACTCCCCTCGTTACGGGATAGGGGAGCTTAAGGGACTCTGGTGCACCCTTGGCGGACCTCGATGGAGCGGGCGATGTCCAGCGTCGCCTCCACGCCCTCTATTTCTAGCTGCAACACTCGCAGGTCCTTACAGCGCAGCGTGATGGTGCCGGAGTCACCCTCGACCCTAGAGATGTACGGGTTTAGGCTTAATGTCCCCCGCCCCCGACCAGGGGAGGAGAAGGGAGTTTCGTAGGGTCGCAGGTTATGCAGGGGCGCACCAGCTCCAACTGCGCTTGCCCTTCCCCCTCTCCCTGCGGAGCCGCGCGCTCCCCAACTACCCGGACGTCGCCGCCACGTCTCTCACCGCTTCTCGATGGAGTCGACACTACGCAACAGCAGCAGCCACAGATCTGGAGTCGCCTGGGCCCCTGGCGACAGCAGCAGGTGGTGGCCGGTGACGCAGAGCGTGCCGCGCAGCGGGGGCGCCTCCGAGCCCCGCAGGAGCTCGGCTTGGGCTTGGCCCGTACGTATCAGCTCCGAGAACTCCATTCCTCCAGCAGTGGGCCTGGGGCCCGACAGGAGGACAGACTCTAGGAGCGTCAGGCGGGTGAGCGCGGGCTCCGAAAGGGACAGGAACTGGCTGGGCAGCTGGCGACGCCGGCAGGACAGCTGTTAAGGAGGCCCATTGGAGGAAAAGATCACACAGCTTCACGGGAACCCGCCCCCCCCCCCCATTGCCAACACTTCTTAGTGAGACCCTGGGGCTAGTAGAAACTGTTAAGGAAACCTCAATTTCATCATCTGTGAAATGGGGAGAATAACCTTGGTAAAGCCCTTTACCTTCTGCCTGAGTTGCCGGAGGACCTCATTTTTGTGTGTTGCTGTTGTTTTTAATGCTGGGGAGCTGGCACTCCCACTGATTTCAAAAAATAAAGGAAAAGACCATCTTTCTCCTGTACCCTGGTGGAAGGGCTAGAGAGGGTAGATGTGAAACGGGGAACTGTCTGCATCCTCCCCTACGGCGGAGGCAGGGTGGGGGGGAAATCCCCTGGTCCACCTTAAACACAAGCAGCTGTGTCGCTGGCGCCCCTCCCCCACCACAGCTGGAAGTCCCTGCCTGAGGGCGCCCTCTATGGGGGCCACTTCTGGTACTGAAGCCCCATCCCGCGTCTCTCCATCCTTCCACCAAACATGAATGGACTCTGCACCGAGCTGGGCCTTACATTGGGTGTTGAGATGCAAGGAAAGTTCCGTTCACAGAGTTTTCAGCCTGGGAAAAGACGCACTTAAGCTGGAAGAGCCATCCATCCCAGTGTTCTTATATTTCTTTAACACTGATGCCTACACCGTGTTAAAGGCTAATTGCCAAGAAGAATAAGATGTCTCCCTGCCTTTAACGAGCCTTCTGGTCTACCAGGTTCCAGGCTTTTGTGTGTGTGCAAGACCCTTCTTTCAAATAATGAAGTCATCAGTGGACCCTCCCCCCCATCATATAAACATAAAGTTGGAACCACTCTGTGAAAGGAATCAGACATAAAAGAGTACGAATTGTAAAATTCCAGACCAGCTGAAATCAGCTGGGATGGGAATTCCTCAGAAATGCAAATTATCAGGCCCTACCTGACACACACTGAATCTGAAGCTCTGGGAATGGGGCCCAGCAATCTGCTTAAACAAGCTTTCCAGGCAATTCTGATCCATGCTAAAGTTTGAGAACAAACTGTCAGAAATTAGGGTAGTATCACTGAAACCAAGTCCCCCTAAAACTAAGTTCTCTCTCTCTCTCTTTTTTTTGCATTCTTTTTTTTTAAGATTTTTATTTTTTCGGAGTTCCCGTTGTGGCTCAGTGGTTAACAACGACTAGGAACCATGAGGTTGTGGGTTCGATCCCTGGCCCCGCTCAGTGGGTTAAGGATCCAGTGTTGCCATGAGCTGTGGTGCAGATCACAGACCCGGCTTGGATCTGGCGTTGCTGTGGCTGTGGCTACAGCTCCGATTAGACCCCTAACCTGGGAACCTCCATATGCCGTGGGTGCGGCCCTAAAAAAGACAAAAAAACAAACAAAAATAAAATAAGAATTAAAAAAAAATAAAAGCAAGTTCTCTTACTGAGTTTATGATTCTCTCTATCCAAACTTTAATCCCCTTTTTGTCCCCTTTGACCTTAATCTTGTGCTAACTGAATAATCAACCAGAGTGAGGTAACTAAAATTGCTGTTGTCAGTAGCATCATTTAATGTGCTAAAATGGCTATTCTAGATATCGTCATTAACAGACAAACTCCAGTTGTTTCTCCAGGGCAAGATGAGGTAACAGCTCATCAGCCCGCAGCCATGGACTCCCTAGCCAGATAATCTTAAACCAGAGACATCCTGACGCCTGAAACTACAATTAAGAAACATCACAGAGAAGTTCCCATTGTGGCTCAGCAATAACAAACCCGACTAGTATGAGGACACAGGTTCGATCCCTGGCCTTACGTGTGGGTTAAGGATTTGGCATTGCTGCAAGCTCTGGTGTCGATCAAAGATGCAGCTCACATCTGGCATTGCTGTGACTGTGGCATAGGCCAGCAGCTGCAGCTCTGATTCGACCCCTAGCCTGGGAACTTCCATGTGCTGCAGGTGTGGCCCCAAAAAGATGAAAAAAAAAAAAGAAAGAAAAAAGGAAATGAAGAAATGTCACAGAAACAGAAACGTCACAAGATGATGATTAATCCCAGCCTCTTTGTTCTTCCCCTTAAAAAAAAAAACAAAAACAAAAATCTAACCCTCAAAGACCAAGTTGGAGTGGATCTGGGGCTTTTTTCCTACTCCTTTGTTGCCCCCACCCCGGAAATGAACCCTTACTTTGTTGCAAAGTCAGATCTTGGCTTTTTGCATTTGGGGCACATGAGCAAGCCCTATGTTTGGTTACATTGCCCTTAGAAGAGTTGCGATAGGGCAGGAGCACAAAGGAGACTTCCTGGATGCTGGTAATATTCCTTCGCTCCATCTGGGTACTGCTTATATAAGTGTAATCAGTTTGGAAGAACTCATCAAGCCACATACTTCTGACATGGAAGTTTCTCTCTGTGTGTGTTACATTGCAACACAGTTTTAAAAAGGGAACTTCTCCCGGGAGAAGAAGGTCCAGGAGCCCAATGCTGCACTTAGCCCCACACATCATCCTTGAGGGATTTCCAAGGGAACATGAAGTTCTTTAGAATAGAGCTTGAAATAATTGGCCTGTCTCAATAGAGGGTCAGTGACTTGTCCAAGGTCCCACAGAGCCTATACCAGAACCCAGGTCTCTGACTCTCGAGCCAGGGATCTAGACACGATTCCCTTGCCAAAGGGCCAGTGACATGAGTGGACACAGGGCACAGCTTATCAAGTCTCCTATTCCCTCCCCATTCCCTTAACCTTGGTCTTGGGAAGAGGTCCAAGACTGGTGTGGATGATGCTTTTCTTATCCTGGAGCAACTTCCTTTCTGGGAACTGGGTGTCTCCTTCTGGACAAAGACAATAAATTTTATCCAAGGGGCCAGAGGAGCAGGGCTCCCCCAGCCCCCACCCGGATGGGCATCACGTGGCTCCTGGGTTAGCAGTCCAGGAAAATCCCAGCCCTTTCACATGCAGCTTCCCACACCCATCTCCTTACCCGCTCTGATATATTCAAGCCTCCCTGACCCACCTTGAACATTCACCATCCAACACTCCCTGGCACATCTCTTTCACCATCAGCTTCTGTCACCTCTTCCTGGGCAATATTGCCAGGCTTTCCCTAATCCCAGAACTGCAGCCTGTCATTCACTCCCAACCATGTCCCTGGGGCCACTGAAATTCCAGGCAGTAGGGGAAGAAGATGAGGAAGATGAGGAAGAAGAGAGCCTGGACTCTGTAAAGGCGCTGACGGTCAAGTTGCAGCTGCAGACGCGGCGGCCTTCATATCTGGAGTGGTCGGCCCGGGTCCAGAGCCAGGCCTGGCGCAAGGCCCAAGCCAGACCCGGACCGGAGGGACCTGGGGCCATCTGTGGCTTTGACTCAATGGAATCTGCCCTTGAGTGGCTCCGACGGGAACTGGTGAGTCTGGTGGGGTGGGCAACCTTATAGAGGGCCTTGGGGGTAGTCTTCCTTAGGGCCCAAGACCCTGGGTGTGGGGAGGGGATGAGAATGGACCCTGTCTCTGGCAACTGCCCACTCTTGTGGCTTGCTGAAGATGGAGTCCATCCAATATACTGACCTTGTGTTCCTGTGGCTCAGAGGACAGAGCCCTGCCTTTGCGGGCCACCAGTTAAATGGGGGAAGGCATGGCCTCCCATACTCTGGGAATTGCTGTACCCAAAGATACAAAGGAGAACTGACCACGCTATAGACAGAGGAGGTGAGTGTTAAATAGGTGGCTCTTAACCCAATATGGGCAAGTACAAAAATGTCCAGCCTCCAAATTCGAGATTCTACTTAGTTGAACTAGGATTGGCCCCTGGGCACCTGTATTTGTGTAATAAAGTTTCCTTAGCTTGGTTTTAGAGCACCATCTGAGAATCAAGATCTCAAGCTGATCATGATGAATCAAGCTGAGGTGTGAGGGGTGGGTGGGGAGGACACAGTCAATGCAATGACCCAGGATGTTGACGAGAAGGGAAGAATGGCGGTCAGCGAGCTTACGCCCCCTCTCGGCTGCAGCGGGAGATGCAGACACAGGACCGCCAGCTGGCAGGGCAGCTGCTTAGACTGCGGGCGCAGCTGCACCGGCTGAAGGTTGACCAAGCCTGTCACCTGCACCAAGAGTTGCTGAACGAGGCCGAGCTGGAGCTGGAGCTGGAGCCTGGGGCCGGCCTGGCCCTGGCCCCGCCACTGCGGCACCTGGGCCTCACGCGCATGAACATCAGCGCCCGGCGCTTCACCCTCTGCTGAGGGCCACCTGCGTGCCCCCTGGGCCACCTGCTACGTCATCCCCTGCCCACCTGGGAAAAGAAAGGGAGGGGTGTCCCAGAGGAGCCAGCACCTGGAAAGGGCGAGGGGAGAGATGGAGAGAGTCACTCAGTTCTCTGGGAGCATAAAGCCCCAGCATCCTGTTGCTCCTGCTGCTGCGCATGGGGGTGGGGTGGGAGGAAGGGGAGGAGCTCACAGACAGCCCTGCCCCAGGCTCCTCAATAAACCTCTGCTTCCCATCAAGGTCTCTGCAGTCATTTATTCAGGCCCAAGGTCACTGTATGTCCCCTCTTCCCGGGACCAGGGATTTTACTGCAGGAAAGAAGGCCGGCCTTGGGGGTAAAGATGGACTAATGGGTCCCCATCTCTCCCCCAGCTCCACCTCTATCGCTCCATCTTATCAAGAGCAGAACTGGGAAGAAATTAAAATTCTAAATCACCCCATGGAGGTGTTCCTGTCATGGCTCAGTGGTTAATGAATCTGACTAGGAAACAGGAGGTTGCAGGTTCAATGCCTGGCCTCGCTCACTGGGTTAAAGATCCAGTGTTGCCGTGAGCTGTGGCGTAGGTCACAGACTGGGCTGGAACCCTGTGTGGCTGTGGTGTAGGCAGGCAGCTACAGCTCCGAGTAGACCCCTAGCCTGAGAACCTTCATATGCCACAGGTGCAGCCCTAGAAAAGAAAAAAAAAAAAAATCACCCCATGGAAGATGACTTAGGTAGATGGGCAGCTGAAAAGCAGCAGGACCTGGTAGCTGTCAGTGCCACCTCCACCACTGATTCCTTTTCTTTTCTTTTCTTTCTTTCTTTTTTTTTTTGTTGTCTTTTTGCCATTTCTTGGGCCGCTCCCGAGGCACATGGAGGTTCCCAGGCTAGGGGTCGAATCGGAGCTGCAGCTGCCAGCCTACGCCAGAGCCACAGCAACACAGGATCCGAGCCGTGTCTGCGACCTACACCACAGCTCACGGCAACGCCAGGTCGTTAACCCACGGAGCAAGGGCAGGGATCGAACCCACAACCTTATGGTTCCTAGTCGGATTCGTTAACCACTGCGCCACGACGGGAACTCCCTTTTCTTTTCTTTTTTGATCTCGCCTGGGACATGTGGATGTTCTTCGGTCAGGTATGGAACCTGTGCCACAGCAGGGACCAGAGCTCCTGCAGTGACAATACCAGGTCCTTAACCTGCTCTGCCACAAGGGAACTCCCACCATTGATTGCTGTTAGATCTTGAGAAGGTCCCTTAACACTTGCATCAGTTTCTTTCTTTATCTCTAAAATAGAAATACTGGAGTTCCCTTGCGGCACAGTGGATTGAGGATCCCGTGTTGTCAATGCAGCAGCTCAAGTCACTGCTGTGGTACAGTTTCTAATTGCTGCAGGTGCAGCCAAAAAAAAATTGGAAGTGGGAGTTCCCTTCATGGTTCAGGGGTTAACGAACCCGACTAGTATCCATGAGGACGTAGGTTCAATCCCTGGCCTCGCTTAGTGGGTTAAGGATCTGGCGTTGCCGTGAGCTGTGGTATAGGTTGCAGATTCGGTTGGGATCTGGTGTTGCCGTGAGCTGTGGAGTAGGCCGGCAGCTATAGCTCCGATTTGACCCCTGGCTTGGGAACCTCCATATGCTGAGGGTGCCGCCCTAAAAAGACAAAAAAAAAAAGTGGAAGTGCTAATTCTCACTTCACAAGGAGTTGGACACGTCTTAAGTGAGATAAAGCACAGTAAGCGCTCGAGAAACATGCACTCTGTCGTGTGCCTTGCTGCTCTCCTCAGTGCTGTGTTTGCTGTTGTGCGGAGGCCCAGCGATGGCCTGAGGTGCTCAGGTTCATAGCAAGGGGAGCTGGGGCCCCGTAAGTGTTTTTTTGTTGTGTTTTTTGTTTTTTTTTTTAACTTTGTATTTCTCAGCTTTTGTTTCTGTATTACCCCCTTTGTCTGACTTTCCAACTCAGACTTCCTCTTCCCCCCACCCATTTCCTGTCTCCCCCTTCTCTCCGCAGCTGAGGTGCATAAGCATCAGCTTCCACCTCACAAACCCCAACAATGTTTTGTGGGCTCCCCTCCCCCAACCCCTCCCTCAGTGCAGCTTCAGGCCGAGGTAACATATGTATGCCTTCCTCCCCCTTGGTAGGGTGCAGGCCCAGCTCTTGAGCCTGATAAAAGCCACTTAGTGTTCCTTCTAACACTGGTGACCGGGCCCTCGGCCACCCTGAGCCGAGCCCCAGGAGAAAGGAAGATTGTTGGCCTGCTTGCTGCTTGTGCCACGCTCCCTGCCTCCTGCCTGTGACGAAACGATGCCCATCTGCCGCCTGCACCTGTGTGCCTGGGAAGGCATGTTTGTTCGGTCTGCCTCCTGTGGCAGGAGGTGGTGTCAGGCCCTGTGCCTCTGACACAGGCAGTGGCCGTGCCTCTATCTGGGTTAGATGGGTCCCCCTACTCTCCGGTCCTAGTTAGGGGGTGTCGCCCTGCCCTCTACCCACAACAGAGGCTGTTACTGTGCCCCCTTTAAGACACGGGGTTGTCCTGCCTGCTTCCTTCAGCAACCCGTTGTCCATCATTCTTCTGTAAGAGGGGCGTTACCCTGCACTCTGCATAGGATAGAGCTGTTGTCCTGTGCCCTGAGATGGCATGGCTATTGTTCTGCTGCTGACACTAGCGGCAGTGTTCACCTGGTGTCTCTTTGCCTCTAACACGGATGTCTGCTCTCCAGTGATCTTGCAGGGATAGTTCCTCCCCTCTGACTCTGAAGCGATGTTACTTTTGCCCTTGAACTGTAATGAAAGGGTCACTCGGCTCTCAGACTGTGCAGCAGTGCGATTTGCCTTTCACTGAAAGCTGAGTGGGTGTCTGCTCGCCTCCTGCTCACCGGGGTTTAAAGGCTTCCCTTGAATCTCTTGTCCAGGTGCACCCTTCGGGGGCAGGAGAGATGTTCCATTAAATAGGCTTCCTCGCCTCCAGGTGACACCCCGGGGATGCGTAGGACCTGGACTGGAGATGTGTAGGACCCTCAAGGGCTGAGGGGTGGGGGGCTATGGGAGCAGGAAGCTTGGGGTGCTGGAGGCTTGTGGTTGGGTTGCTGGGGCCCGGTTGGCTGCAGAGCCCTCAGGAGGAGGCAGGAAGTCAGGGTGGGACGTGGGCGCGAGGAGACAGGCGGTAGCTACAACGCAGAGGGGAGCTGAAGCTGTGTCTGGGCAGCCAGGCTAGGCCAGGAAGACCATGTGAATGGGGCCAGAGGGCTCCTGGGCTGGGCAGGTAAGGAGTTCTGGGGAAAGTGGTCTAGGGGCGGGGGGGCAGGGAGGCGGGGTGGGGGGCGCTGCAGCTGGGCCTGAGGCCAGGCTCCCCTGATATGGAGCAGCCCTTCAGTTTGGGGGACAGAAAATCCTGGCTGGAGGTCATGTGGGAGGCAGGCGGAGCAGCTGGACCCCCTCTTTCCTGTGTAGTTGTTGCCTCTTGCCTGTGTCACATCAATGCCCCCTCACTGGGAGCATTTTTCTTGGGGATCTGTCACATAGAATGTCAGGTATCAAAAAGTCCTTCGGGAATCCCTAAATCCAGGAGTTGCCGATGTGGCCCAGCAGAAATGAATCCAACTAGGAACCATGAGGTTGTGGTTTCGATCCCTGGCCTTGCTCAGTGGGTTAAGGATCTGGTGTTGCCATGAGCTGTGGTGTAGTTCAAAGACACGGCTTGGATCTCATGTCGCTGTTGCTGTGGCGTAGGCCCGTGGCTACAGCTCCGATTTGAGCCCTAACCTGGAAACCTCCCTATGCCTCGGGTGTGGCCCTAAAAAGCAAAAAAAAAGAAATCCCTAATCCAATCCCTCCTTCCATGTTGGATCAGAACCCGAGGCCCAGATTGGGCAATGTATTCCATCCCCAAAGTCCATCAGCGAGGCAGCAGCAGAGCCCGGTCCCCAGAGAGGTGATGACCCACCCATGGGTGCGACTCCCCACCCATGGGCAGGGTGATGGTGAGGCTTGAGTCAGGGGCCCCAAGAATCCTTCTGATAGCTGGGGCAGACCCCGGTGACAAGAATCTCCCGAGAGAGAGAGAGAGAGAGAGAGAGAGAGAGAGAGAGAGTCACCCAGGGCATCCGTCTGGACACATGAGAAGTGATTTTAGCCTCAGTGACCAGCCTGTGTTGAGACAGGGAGGAGTCTTCCGTTGGGAGCGGATGGACTTGTGAGGGGATATTTATCATCTGGGATGGGGCCTCCAGGCTGCAAGTGTCTGACCTGACTCTGGGAAGTTGGGGGGGTCGGTAAGAGAATGATGGGAGAAGGGCAGAGGAAGGGCTATTTTTATCCTGGACAGGAGTGCAGTTGGCCCTGGGCAAGGAACATCTGAACTTCCATCTGGAAAGTCGCCATTCCCGGCCCTGCAGAGTATCCGCAGGATGCCCTCCCTCTTCCCTGTGCTCCCTCCCACTCCCACCCCCCATCCCACTCACTGCCTGTGGAGGACAAATGGGTCCTGCTGATTCCTGCTTCGAACCCCAGGAAGATGGAGGCCCAGGGAGGCAGAGTCAGCTCCCTGCCCACCCCCTCACTTTCTAGCTCTCGGCCTGCAGTTTCTTGGGTAAATCCCCACCTGAGCCAGATTTTCCAGGTTTCCCCTGCCTCACCCTCCACCTTTGGAGCTTTTCTTGACGCATAGTTTCCAATGAGAGTCGGCTTATCACAGCCTTACTTTTGTCCCCAACTCCAAGGCCTGCAGCCTCTTGTGGGGGCTGGGAAGCATGCTGGCTGTCCCTACACTCAGCCAGACCCCGGACCCACACAAAGAGCTACCCCATCCCCAGCCTGTGCTGATAGATGACTCAGGGTCCTTTGCCCTTGGGGCTCAGGAACAGAGGTTCTTTCTCTTTCCTTCCTTCCTTTCTTTCTTTCTTCCTTCCGTTCGTTCGTTCTTTCTTTCTTTCTTTCTTTCTTTCTTTCTTTCTTTCTTTCTTTCTTTCTTTCTCTTTCTTTCTAAGGGCCGCACCCACTGCATGTGGAGGTTTCCAGGCTAGGGGTTTTATCGGAGCTACAGCTGCCAGCCTACACCACAGCTCACAGCCACACCAGATCCGAGCTGTGTCTGTGACTTTTACATTGCAGCTCATGGCAACGCCGGATCCTTAACCCACTGAGCAAGGCCAGAGACTGAACCTGGGTCCTTGTGGATACTAGTCAAGTTCTTAAGCTGCGGAACCACATCAGGGACACCCAGAGGTTCGTCTTAAAGGGAAAAAGAGCCAAGCGATGGGGCAAAGGAACAGGCAGAGGGTTCAGGGGACGGGAGAAGGCTTCCCTTAGGCAATCCAGAAGGTTTCTTGGAAGGGTCAAGGCACTTCTGATGACAAAGGCTCATTTTACAGAGAACCTAGGACATGAAGCCAAGATCGCTGTCTCTGATTTCTGTTCCTTGGAATCCCCTGGGGGCAGAGACCTCAGCGCAAGACCAAAAGCGAGAGAGCCAACAGTTTGGTGTAAAGCAAAGGACCTCTGGTTCAGAGTCAGGCCGACCCAGGCACAATTCCGGTTCCTCCATTTCCTTGAATGGCTTCACTTCTCTGAACTGCAATTTACTTATTGGTAAAGAGGCAATAATACATCCCTTGGGAGTCCCCATCATGGCTCAGCGGTAACGAACCTGACTAGTATCCATGAGGATGTGGGTTTGATCCCTGGCCTCACCCAGTAGGTTAAGAATCTCAAGTTGCTGTGAACTGTGGTGTCGGCTGCAGGCTTGGCTCACATCTGGCGTGGCTCTGCCTGTAGTGGAGGCCAGCAGGTGTAACTCTGATTGACCCTTAGCCTGGGAACCTCCATATGCCTTGGGTGTGGCCCTAAAAAGACAAAAAGGAAAAAGAAAAAAAATCCCTCTCTTCCAGAAAGCTTGTAGGGGATCAAAGGGAAAATAATGGCTGTGATGTCCCCTGGGTAGTACGTGACATACGTAGTAGGTGCTTAACAGAGGTTAGGCACCCCCCCTTCTTCTTCAAATTGGGCATCAAAAGTTGGGGGGGTGCTATCCGCACCCAGAATTACTCCTACTCAGCACCTTGGCAAGGCCAGTGTTCCGCCCATTCCCGCATACTTGTGGTGTGGCTTTGCAAATGAGTTTGTTTCCTGTGTGTAGTGGGTGTGAGAATTCTAGGCTGGATCACAGAGTCTACCTTAGCGGAGGGTCCCACACACAGCCCCTCACAGACCCTCACACACACCCTTCCTTTCTAACCCAAACACCATTCACATCATCATTGTGAGATGTGTGTGTGTGTGTTCACAGGCAGAGGCAGGGACTGTGCATACATCACACACTGGATCCTGCACGTCCATCCATACACCCACAAGCTGATGGCTTCCAGGCCAAGCTCAATTCAATGAAAGCAGTGCAGAGGGGAGCTGCATATGTGGGTGGGATGGGGGCAGGTGGGACCAAGATACCATCCAGCGATATGGCTTCTAACAATCAATTTCCAAGTTGGTTTTAAAGTATCCAAAACTGCATTTCCAATGCTTGTTCTAAAGAACCCTAGTTCCATGAGGCACCTGGAAAGAAAAGAGTTCTATGGAATTCCTGTCATGGCTCCATGGTTAACGAAACAGAGTAGTATCCATGAGGATGCAAGTTCAATCCCTGGCCTCGCTTAGTGGGTTAAGGATCCAGCGTTGCTGTGAGCTGTGGCGTAGGCTGGCGGCTACAGCTCCAACCTGACCCCTAGCCTAGGAACCTCCATATGCCACGGGTGTGCCCCAAAAAGACAAAAAAGTAAAATTAAATTAAAAAATAGGAAACAGTTCTAGGGCCAAATCAACATGGTCTCAGTTACGAAGTGTCCCGTATGAACTTCACAGTCAAGGTTAACTTGTCGAAGCTCTGAAAGTCTCCCCAGAGAAGGCGCCTGTTTGATTTTGTCTGACCCAGTGTTTCCCAGACTTCCGTGACGGCAGAACCTTAATTTCCCACATACCATATTCCACGCCTACGCCTCTTGACACAAGGAGAAGAGTGGAAGGGCAAGCTGTACGCTTGATCTTTTTCAGGTGATTGTGTCTCTTACCGTTTTTGCACTGGTGGTGGTTTTGTTGGTTTTTTTGTTTTACAATTAAAAAATAGCACATGGCTGTTTTTAAAAATTCAGGAGTAGCCTAGTGGCCTATTAGTTAAGGATTCGGTGTTGTCAGTGCTGTGGCTCAGATTCAGGTTGGATCCCAGGCCCAGGAACTTCCGCATGCTGCGTGTGTAGAAAAAAAATAATTCAGGAATTCCTGTTGTAGCTCAATGGTAACGAATCTGACTAGTATTCATGAGGATGCGGGTTTGATACCTGGCCCTGCTCAACGGGTTAAGGAGCCAGGGTTGCCGTGAGCTGCGGGGTAGGTCAAAAATTTGGCTCAAATCCTGTGTTGCCATAGCTGTGGAATAGGCTGGCAGCTGCAACTCCAATTCGATCTCTAGCCTGGGAACATCCATATACTGCAGGTGTGGCCCTAAAAAGCAAAAAAAAAAAAAAAAAAAGAATTCAAACAGTACAGAGGCATACAAAGAAATACAAGAGGAGTTCCCTTGTGGCGCAGTGGGTTAGGGATCTAGCATTGTCATCACTGCAGCAGCTTGTGTCATTACTATAGAGAGGATTCAGTCCCCAGCCTGGGAACTTCTATGCGCCTTGGGAGCGGCCAAAAGAAAAGAAATATAATGAGTTCCCGTCATGACTCAGAGGAAATGAACTTGAATAGCATCCATGAAGATGCAGGTTCGATCCATGGCCTTGCTCAGTGTGTTCATCTGGTGTAGCCTTGAGCTGTGGCATAGGTTGCAGACACAGCTGGGATCCCACATTGCTGTGGCGTAGGCTAGCAGCTGCAGCTCCAATTGGACCCCTAGCCTGGGAACCTCCATATGCCGTGAGTTCGGCCCTAAAAAAGACAAACAAAAAAAAAAAAAAGAGAGAGAGAGAGAGAGAGAGAGAGAAATATAAGAAATGCAGCTCCCTCTAACCTCACTTCTGGGCTATGTTCACTGTAGACAAATTTGGCATGCATCCTTCTGTATTTTCCTATGTGTAGCCGCTGAAAAGAACCTAATCTCTGGAGGCAGATAGACCGAGTCACCGCTCCACCCCTTATTTGTTTGTTATGAGGCCTCAGACAAATTGCTTTACCCCATTGGGGCCTCGGTTTTTGCATCTGTAAGATGGAGATAATAATAGCACTTCATAGGATTATTACAAGAATTATATGAAATCATGCAAATAAAGGCTTAGCATTAAAAAATGAAAAAAAAAAAAAAAAACAAACAAGGCTTAGCAAAGAGCCTGGCTTAAAAAAATCTCCTACATATCCACATTTAAAAGCAAATAGGCTTATACTCTGTATTCTGTACTGTATGTAATTTGCTTGCCATGTTATATCTAGGACGTCTTCCCATGTCAATACAGGGAGATATACCACATCTTTTCAACGGTTTTAGCTAAGTATCATTAACTTGGTTAATGGGTAATGGTGGTGATTTTGAGTTGCTGCTTCCTGGCAAGTGTTGCTGTTTTGTGCTGTCAGTGTTTTTGAGAGTCACAGACAGTGATCAGAGAGCTGAAGACAGACTGTAAAAACCTTCCGTGAAAGTGGAGTGACCAGAGTTCCCATTGTGGCCCAGTGGTTGCTGGATCCAACTAGTATCCATGAGAACGCGGGTTTGATCCCTGGCCTTGCTCAGTGGGTTAAGGATCCGGCATTGCCATGAGCTGTAGTGTAAATCGAAGACTCGGCTCGGATCCTGAGTTGCTGTGACTGTGGTGTAGGCTGGCAGCTGTAGCTCTGATTCGACCCCTAGCCTGGGAACCTCCATATGCTGTGGGTGTGGCCCTAAAAAGACAAAAGACCAAAGAAGAAAAAAAGAGAAAATGGAGTGACCTGCCAGAGGGGCACCCACCTCTGTCACAGAGAGCAAGGCCAAGTGGAGAGGAGGAAACTTCTCTGTCTGCTCACCTCTGTGTCCAGCTGTAGATCAGAGCCTGGCACATAAGACAAAGCCATTAAATTTTTATTGTTGGGCTGGCCAAGTAAGAAAATTGTGCCTCCTCTAACTCACCCACAGAGGCCTAAGCCCAGAGTTCCATCTTGCACGGTGGCATTTCCCCAAATGTGACCTGTGCATCATGGACATGGGTGAGCGATCTTAAGGGGTAATGAATGAACATTTACAAACGTGAATTTAGGTATCACAGTGTGGTTCATTTTAATATATACTAATTTCTATTTATGGCTGGTGATACTGGTTTTCCATTTATGGTAGTGAAGTTTCCATTTGAGGTAAACATATTAAAGGTGAAAAAATGGTCCGTGGAAGTGCCAAAAATCAGAAAGGAAAATGAAAATGTTTAAGGCTGGGTAATGAAAGGCCCATGCTGGCTTCAACAAATTATTGTTCTTATTTACTTTGTCCTTACTATGTACAAAGCATCATGCTAAGTATTTTATTATATGGGATTACCTATACATATATATATATATTATGTTCACAACAGCCCTAGATGCAGGTCTTTTCTTTACTCTTTTTTCTTTCCTTTTTTTTTTATCTTTTTGCCTTTTCTAGGGCCTCTCCTGCGGCACATGGAGGTTCCCAGGCTAGGGGTCTAATCAGAGCTATGGCCACCGGCCTACACCAGAGCCACAGCAACGCGGGATCTGAGCTGCGTCTGCGACCCACACCACAGCTCATGGTAACGCTGGATCGTTAACCCACTAAGCAAGGGCAGGGATCGAACCCACAACCTCATGGTTCCTAGTCGGATTCATTAACCACTGTGCCATGATGGAAACTTCTCTTTTTTCTTTTTTTTTTTTTTTTGCCACACCTGTGGCATGTGGGCCAGGGATCAGACCTGAGCCATGGCAGTGACAATACTGGATCCTTAACCACTAGATGTCTAGGGAACTCATGAATCTTTCTTTCCCTCTTTCTTTCTTTCTTTCTTTCTTTCTTTTCTTTCTTTCTTTCTTTCTTTCTTTCTTTCTTTCTTTCTTTCCTTCTTTCTTTCCTTCCTCCTTCCTTCCTTCCTTCCTTCCTTCCTTCCTTCCTTCCTTCCTTCCTTCCTTCTTTCTTCCTTCCTTCCTTTCTTTGCTTTTGGCTGCGGCATGCAGCAGCTTGATGTGACCAGGGATCGAACCTGGGCTCACCACTAGGCCACCAGGAATTCCCCTCCCATTTTGAAGATAAAGGAGATGAGGGAGGTTCAGAGAGATATAGTAACCTGCCCCAAAGCCCTTTACCAATGAGTTATGAGACCTTGGGAATGAACTTGGGTCATTATGACATGGACATGGTGAGCTGAGCCTCCCTGACCAGCGGACTCTCAGAAATTTTTTTTTTCCCACTGTACAGCAAGGGGGTCAGGTTATCCTTAAGAAATTTTAATAAAGTGGTGTAGATTGCTAAACTGTAAGTAAGCCTTCATCCTGATTAAAAAAAAAACAACAAAAAAAACCATGATGCAAAATACATACAGAGGTACGTGAGGAAGGGGACTCGGTAAAAGGGATTTCTAGGGACAAGCAAGTTAATAGTTGCAGAGCCTCTTCCCAAAATACCAGCCTTAGAATACTCTACGGCCCTTGTTTACGGCAGTGATTAACTAGCAGAATCAGTTCTACCTTCAAGCCACCCCAGTTTGTGAAAATAAGCCATTTGTTTGTGCACAAGAGACAGCTTATCTTTTTCTTTCTCTGTTTTTGTGAACTCTGTGAACTCACAGAGTTCATTCGAAAGTGGTATTATGTCAAAGAGGAACATGTGAAAATCAAGAAACTCGGGACACATCCTTGCTTTACCCACTGGAAATTATTTACTCTGTTTGTCAACCCTCATTCTCGAGCACCACGATGAGGGGTCCATGTGGGCATCCGTACCCAAGGCTCTTTATTAAACGTCTTCAACTTTGACAATAACCAAGTCTTGGCCAAAGAGAAAGGCCAAGAAAATGTTTCAATTTATTCCTGACAGATTTTGCCACAAGGTGGCCCAGAGGACAACAGTGCCCTGTGGTGGAAGAGCCTGCCAGCTCTCTCTCTGTTTTTTCAATGGTTGCACTCGCTGCATGTGGCAGTTCCTGGGTCCGAGATGGAACTGGAGCTGTGACTGTGCCTTGCATCACAGCTGCAGCAATGCTAGATCCTGAACGTGGATCCGCAACTGCTGGGCCGCAAAGGAGCTCTGAATCTGTTGCATTTTTTTGTTTTTGTTTTTTGTTTTTTTGTTTGTTTCTGCCTGCTCTTGACATAAAATGTTAGCCCAAGAAACTCAGGCAAGAAGCTGCCACACACTTTGGACAGAATGTTGAATAAGTGAATAGGATTACAATTTAGGAGAGAAAAAGGTTTGCTTTTTTTTTTCTTTTTTTTTTTTGGCCTCAGTGTGCAGTAGCTTCATGTGTGATCTCAGTCCCCAGACCTGGGATTGAACCTGGGCAGTTGTGAAAGCCCTGAGTCCTAATCACTAGACCACCAGGGAATTCCCTTGCCTTTTTTTTTTAAGGAGACAAAACATGCTAGGTAAGATATCTACGGAGCCAGGCAAAATAATGTCTATGAAGGTTACAAAAGTGAACAAGTAGGCATGAATCAGGGCTCATTGTGCTATGATTCTTAAACAATCAGAACATGTAGTCCAGGAGCTTCAAGCGGCCTGGGATTTTTTTTTTTTTTAATCAGTTCTACACAATGTGAGCAGAGCCACTGTGCTGTGCACTGTGGTAAGGGACAAGACGGGATGGGACCGGAGTTCCTGTCGTGGTGCAGCAGCAAAGAATCTGACTAGGAACCATGAGGTTGGGGGTTCGATCCTGGCCTCACTCAGTGGGTTAAGGATCTGGCACTGCTGTGAGCTGTGGTGTAGGTCACAGACGTGGCTTGGATCTGGCATGGCTGTGGCTATGGCGGTGGCCGGCAGCTGTAGCTCTGATTTGACCCCTAGCCTAGGAAACTTCATATGCCTTAGGTGTGGCCCTAAAAAGCAAAAAAAAAAAAAAAAAAAAAAAAAAAGAAGAGAAAAGAAGGTGTGGGACCTGAAATCTAGCCCTTACTCCAATCTCCAATTCTGAACCCCAGGGAGAGGTGGCCCTTTATGACTGGCACAAAGTACTCTGTGGACTAGACCATGGATAAATCTTGAGTTTGAGAACATTACAGACCTTCGTCAGAGGAGGTCTAAAATCTACCAAATTCCTCCTATTGACTTTGAATTCTTGATTTGGGAGAAGAGAATATCCTTTTTCATTCACCCTAGAATCTGCCCTTGCTGTTGGTCCTGAGAGCCCTGAGGATTCTCTGGATCTGTTCCTTTCTTTCTCTCTCTTTTTCCTCTCTTTCTCTCTCTCTTTCTCTCTCTCTCTCTTTCTTTCCTTCCTTCCTTCCTTCCTTCCTTCCTTCCTTCCTTCTTTCTTTCTTTCTTTCTTTCTTTCTTTCTTTCTTTCTTTCTTTCTTTCTTTTTTTCTTTTTCTCTCTCTCTCTTTCTTTCCCTCTCTTTCTTGCCCTTTCTCTCTTTCTCTCCCTTTCTTCCTTTCTCTTTCTCTCTTTATTTCTCTTTCTTTCTTTCCTTCTTCCTTACAATGAGAAATTTATATCAAGCTTTATCTTTGATCTTCTTTTTGCTGACCTCATTTATTAACCTGGTTTAATCATTTTGGCTACCCAGCAATCTTCGTCAAATTAAGACCAGGATGGGATCCACATTTTATATAAATAAATACATGCATATACGACTTCACACTTATATAGGAACACAAACAAGCTATACATACCCCCATTCTGTCACACATCCATCTGAACACACTGACTCCTGCATACCACGGGTATGTACACATAAGCACGAGGCTCACTGATTCCCATGCCTCGATATGCACAGAATTGTATTCACCAGCCAAGTACAAGTATACTAAAAAAAAAAAACATTCTAGGTAGAGGGAGAATTGTCTTAGAGAGAAAGGCCTTTGTTAATAGCACAACAGTCACGTTTCTGATGGCGAGGGGATCCCACTCAGGCAGACCTCCCTCTCTGCTCCATTTTCTCCATGACTTTTCAGGATTCCCTACCCCCTTTAGACTTTCCAAGACGTGGAGAACAGAGGAAAGTTCCTTGATAAAGGAGATAGGGCACTGATTTGAGTTCCACCTCTGCCAAGAGCCCTCATGTGCTGTTGGAAAAATCACTTAACTTCTCTGACCTGCCACCTTCTCCACCTTTAAAATGAGGCTGGTAAATTACATCGGTGCTTCTAAACGCTTCCCTTCAAGGATGCCTCTGCCCCATCCCAATTGTGCTTTCCCCCTTTCCCCATGGATCTCCTGATTTTGAAGTTTGTGCTTACTAAACTCCCTCGTTTAGGTAGTAATTTTCTTGTTTTCTAGTTCCCATTTGAATCAGAGGTTGACCTAATTATGCTTTGAGGGAATAATAAAACAATTTGTCAAACTAAGAAACAAATCATAGTACAATTTCCCTTCAGATTTTATTTTTTGGCCATGCCTGCGCATGTGAAAGCTTCCAGGCCAGGGGTTGAACCCAAGTCCTCATGGATACTAGTCCGATTTGTTTCCACTGAGCCACGACGGGAACTCCCACAACGCCAGGTTCTTAACCCACCGTGCTACAATAGAACTCCTCCCTTCAGATTTTTTTTTTAAGTTTTTTTTTTTTTTTTCTTTTTTAGAGCCGTACCCGTGGCACATGGAGGCTCCCAGGCTAGGGGTCTAATCAGAGCTGTAGCCACTGGCCTACCCCACAGCCACAGCAATGCCAGATATGAGCTGCATCTGCAACCTACACTACAGCTCACGGGAATGCCAGGTCCTTAACCCACTGAGCGAGGCCAGGGATCAAACCTGTGTCCTCATGGATACTAGTCAGATTTGTTAAGTGCTCAGCCACGAGGGGAACTCCTCTTTTTCTTTTTTAAATTTAATTTTATTGTTATTATTTTGGGTTTTTTTAGGGCCACATCCACGGCATATGGAAGTTCTCAGGTTAGGGATCTAATGGGAGCTCCAGCTGCTGGCCTATGCCGCAGCTATAGCAACACGGGAACCCAGCTGCATCTGTGACCTATACCACAGCTCATGGAAATGCTGGATCCCCAACCCACTGAGCAAGGCCAGGGATCGAACCCATATCCTCATGGATACTATGTGGGTTTGTCTTTCTCTTTCTGACAGGAACCTTGTCTTTCTCTTTCTGACTTAACTCACTTACTGTGATAATCTCTAGGTTCATCCATGCTGCTGCAAATGATACTATTTCATTCCTTTTTATGGCTGAGTAGTATTCCATTGTATATATTTATACCACATATTTATCCATTCATCTGTCTTCGGACATTTAGATTGCTTCCACATCCTGGCTATTGTAAACAATGCTGCTATGGGAGCTCCTGTCGTGGTGAAGCAGAAATGAATCTGTCTAGGAATCATGAGGTTGTGGGTTCAATCCCTGGCCTGGCTCGCTGGGTTAAGGATCTGGTGTTGCCATGAGCTGTGGTGTAGGTGGCAGCCTGTAGCTTTGACTAGACCCCTAGCCTGGGAACCTCCATATGCCATGAGTGTGGCCCTAAAAAAGGAAAAAAAAGGAGTTCCCGTCGTGGCGCAGTGGTTAACGAATCCGACTAGGAACCATGAGGTTGCGGGTTCGGTCCCTGCCCTTGCTCAGTGGGTTAACGATCCGGCGTTGCCGTGAGCTGTGGTGTAGGTTGCAGACGCGGCTCGGATCCCGCGTTGCTGTGGCTCTGGCGTAGGCCGGTGACTACAGCTCTGATTCAACCCCTAGCCTGGGAACCTCCATATGCCGCGGGAGCGGCCCAAGAAATAGCAACAACAACAACAACAACAAAAAAGACAAAAAAAAAGGAAAAAAAAATTCTACTATGCACATTGGAGTGCGAGTGTATGTTTTTTTGTTTTGTTTTTTTGTTTTGCTTTGTTTTTGTCTTTTCTAGGGCCGCTCCTGTGGCATATGGAGGTTCCCAGGCTAGGGGTCTACTTGGAGCTGTAGCTGCAGGCTTACGCCACAGCCACAGCAACTCAGGATCTGAGCCATGTCTGTGACCTACACCACAGCTCACGGCAATGCCAGATCCTTAACCCACTGAGCAAGGCCAGGGATCTAACCTGCAACCTCATGGTTCCTAGTCAGATTCGTTAACAACTGCGCCACGATGGGAACTCCATGCAAGTGTATGTTTTAAGAATAAAAGTTATCTCTGGATATGTGCCTAAGAGCAGGATTGCCAGATCATGTAGTAACTCTATTTTTAGTTTTTTTTTCCTTAATGTGACAGAATAATTTAAAATTCAAGATATTGTATAAGCAGAGTTACCTTTGTGGTGCAGCAGAAACTGATCCGACTAGTGTCCATGAGGGATTTGGATAGTACTGAGGATAGTATCCTGTCCTCAATCAGTAGGTTGGGGATCTGGCATTGCTATGAGCTGTGGTATATGTCGCTGACACAATTCAAATCCCATGTTACCGTGGCTGAGGCAGGGGCCAGCAGCTGTAGCTCCTATTCAACCCCTAGCCGGGGAATTTCCATATGCTGTGGGTGGGGCCCTGAAAAAAAAAAAAAAGAAAGATATTGTATAAACAATCCATTTCATGGTGGAGCAAGGACTTCAATTTATCCTTCTGTGAGTAATTCAGAAATGATATTTTATTTAATTAATTTGTTTGTTTTGGCCACACTCCTGGCATGCCTAAGTTCCCAGGCTTGGGATTGAACCCCAAGCCACAGCAGTGACAATGCCAAATCCTTAACCACTAGGCCGCCAGGGAACTTCCTATTTTCAGGGATTTTTTTTGGTTTGTTTTTTGGCCACCCCTGACACATGGAGTTCCCCGGCCAGGGTTCAGATCCAAGCCACAGTCACGACCTAAGCAGAAGCTGCCGCAACATAGGACCCTTAACCCACAGCGCTGGGCTGGGGATGGAACCTGCATCCCAGCACTCCCACAATGCCTCCTATCCCCTTGAGGCATAGCGGGAACTCCTATTTTTAGTTGGTTTTTTTTTAAGGAACCTCCATATTCTTCTCCTTTGTGGCTTACATTCCCACCAACATTGTAGGAGGGTTCCTTTTTCTCCACACCCTCTCCAGCAATTGTTATTTGTAGACTTTTTTTTCTTTATTTTTGTCATTCAGGGCTGCACCTGTGGCATATGGGATTTCCCAGGCTAGGGGTCGAATTGGAGCTACAGCTACTGGCCACAGCCACAGCAATGCCAGATCTGAGCCACATCTGAATTGCAGTTCACGGCAATGCTGGATCATTAACCCACTAATTGAGGATCAAACTCTTGTTCTTATGGATAATAGTCAAGCTAGTTAGCGCTGAGCCAGAATGGAAACTCCATGTAGACTTTTTAATGATGGCCATTCTGACCGGTGTGAAGTATACCTCACTGTAGTTTCCATCTGCACTTCTCTAATAATTAGCGAAGCTAAGCATCTTTTCATGTGCCTATTGGCCATCTGTACATCTTCTTTGGAGAAATGCCTGTTTAAGTTTTTTGCTCACTTTTTGATTTTTTTTGTTATTATTGATTGTTGAGTTTACAAGCTGTTTGTATATTCTGGAAATTAAGTCTTTGTTGGTTGCAACACTTGCAAATATTTTCCCCTAGTCCATAGGTTGTCTTTTCATTTTGTTTATGATTTCCTTTGCTGTGAAAAAAACCCTTAAATTTGATTAGGTCCAATTTATTTATTTTTGCCTCCTTGAGATTTTTGAAATATCAAAAACCCTGCAAGCCTTCAATAGTATCCTGGAGCCTCATCAGAGTGTGTAGCTCCCAGGGGCTGGGAGCCACTCACCAAAATAATCTCTGGCATTGTCAGGTCCTGGGGTCTTCTGATTGCTGCCAGGCTCTATACTCCAAAACTCACGCTTTTGTAGAGGGCAAGATCTGTTACCTGCAGGGCTCTAGGAGAACAAAATAAGCCACAGAAGAAACTAGGCTCAGATACCAGCAGCATTACAGAGTTCCTTTCAAGTTAATTTAACACAGCTTGACTTTTTCTCACTCCTGGCCCCAGTCTTTAGGGATGTCAGGTCCTTACTTTTAGGCCCAGATTCATCCAGGAGATGGATCCTGCCTGCATGCTCTCCTGGCCCCTGGTCCAAGGCCTGGTGACTCCTTTCCCCTGCCCACGTGACCCTAGCCTTAACCAGATACCAGCTTCCAGCCCTGTGACCTTCAGCCTAGATTCCTTCTGCCCCATCTACCAGTCTCTCCTCATTGCTGCACCCCAGTTCATCCCCTTTTCTCAACCCCAAACTTTTCTCATCTTTTTCTTAGCCTTTTTTCAAAGCCTCCAAGAATGTCAAGTCTGGAAGGGGCCTTACCACATTGACACTTCGTCTGATGTTGGTGCCCTCTGTGTAATACAACCAACCTGTGGTTTTCCAAGGTCTGTTTGAATATCGCAAACAACAGGATGCATAGGACCTTATTAAACAGCTCAGCTCATGTTAGCTTGGTGCCGGGTTATAATCAGTCCTTTGCTGAAGGCTTTTGCTGCTAATCAGTTCCTGGCCATTATAACATTAGCAGTCAAAAATATCAAAAGCCATTTGTAGCCACAGATGAATGGACTCTGGCTGAGCAGGAGTTCTCAAATGTCTCCCCATAACTGTCCAGGACACCTAACAATAAGAGGAAGAGTATATATACCATTCTCCTTAAAAGGCTCTCGAGGGAGAGTCCCCACCGTGTCTCAGTGGAAGGAAATCTGACTAGTATCCATGAGGATGTAGCTTCAATCCCTGGCCTTGATCAGTGGGTTAAGGATCTGATGTTGCTGTGGACTGTGGTGTAGGTCACAGATGCAGCTTGGATGTGGCATTGCTGTGGCTGTGACATAGGCTGACAGCTTCAGCTCCGACTGGACCCCTAAGAGTAGGAACCTTCATATGCCGTGGGTGAGGCCCTAAAAAGACAAAACAAACAAAAAAACCAAGAACTTAAAGCAGAGAGGATTATTTAGTCCCATTCTTTCACCTTCCAAAACAGGGGTTGGCAGGGGAGAATGGGCACTGGTGGAAGTCTTCCTAAACTCTAAACTAAGCCAACGCTTGTCTGAGCTTATGAGAAAGGAATGACAATCCCCACTTGACAGAAAAAGCAAAGTGTGGCTGGGGAAGACTGAGTTTAGCAAAGTGACACAATAAATATCAGAATAGCAATTTGAACATAGGTCTCTCTGACTCCAGGGCCTCTCTGTAATGTGTGTGTGTGTGTGTGTGTGTGTATTTTGTCTTTTTTAGGGCTGCACCTGTGGTATGTGGAGGTTCCCAGGCTAGGGGTCCAATCAGAGCTGTAGCTGCTGGCCTACACCTGGCCACAGCAACATGGGATCTGAGCTGCGTCTGCGACCTACACCACAGCTCAGGCAACGTGAGTTGCCACAAACAAGTTGTGTGAGTTTTAACAGCTCTTTCCGGGCCTGGGTTTGCTCATCTAAAATCAGAGGTTAGGAAGGTCCCCTGTGGGGTAGTGGGTTAGGGATCTGGGTTGCCACGCTGTGGTATAATTTGCAAATGGAGCGTGGTTTAGATCCCTGGCCCGGGGACCATCCACAGGCTGCAGGTGTGGCCAAAAATAAATAAATAAATAATAAATAAAATCAGAGGTTAGACTGGGTGGTTTCTAAGATTGTCAATGGGAAAATCTGTGCATGAACCTTTCATATACCAGGCAACTCCTTATTAACAAGAATAGTTCTGGGCGCTGGGTGTTTCAGGCGGAGAAAACGGAGTCCCTGCCCATGATGAATCTCCATCTCAAGGGGGTAGGAGAGGCAAGGGACTGATGTATAGATTAGTGCATTCATGGCACTCAGTGTCTAAGTTGATGATTGTGGTCTGAGTGGAACATTGTAAGGGCAAAGAGCACTGGGGAGGCGTCACGGAGTAGGTGACATTTGAGCTGAGCCTTGAGGTTGAGCTGAAGTTCAATAGATGGACAAAAGTATTCTAAGGCAGTCAAGCTCCATATGCAAAGCCACATTGTAAGAAGAGAGTGAGAGGTTTTTGGGAAGAGGAGCTCAAAATGCAGGCTGTGGGAGTTCCCGTCATGGCTCAGTGGTTAACGAATCTGACTAGGAACCATGAGGTTGAGGGTTCGATCCCTGGCCTCGCTCAGTGGGTTAAGGATCCAGCGTTGCCATGAGCTGTGGTGTAGGTCGCAGACACGGCTCGGATCCCCCATTGCTGTGGCTCTGGCGAAGGCCAGCGGCTACAGCTCCAATTAGACCCCTAGCCTGGGAACTTCCATATGCCGTGGGAGCGGCCCTAGAAAAGACAAAAAAAAAAAAAAAAGCAAGCTGTGTTAATGTGTGGGTGGAGGTGCCTGGGTCTGTGTGGAATAGACTGAAGAGGTGGATTTGATCTTGATATTAAAGGGTCCCGAATGCATGGCAAATTAAACTTTATTTGAGGACTGGTGTTTTCAAGCAGTTCTGAGGAAGCTCCCTGGGGAAGGAGGTGCTGCAGGGACTCCTAGGGGCTTCAGAGTAAGACCCCCTCTGCTTCATGCAGAACAGCTCCCCTTTCACCTGCTTTATCTATGGGGTTCTGCTTGATTTCATCTGACAAAAAGTTTCCACTGCTAGAGCAAGCCAACATATATAAAAGGTATGGCCAATAGGGTAGCTGAAGGGTTTTCCGCTGGGGAGAAGCAGAAAGAAGCCTCTAAGGAGACTGTGTTGGGTGGTTTGGGGAAGCAGAGGCCTGATGGCTGATATTTGAAAGAATGGGTCTCATTCAACTTTCTAGGCTGGAGAGGGGAATTGTAATTAGGAGGTGGGGTGCACACATGCCTCTAACAGAGGAGGATTAAAATTCAGGTCTCCTCTAGGGCTTTGGGTCGTGTGTGTCATCTCTATAACCTAGGCCCCCAACTTGGGGGATGGGCAGAGAGAGCAGGAGGCGGGAGAGGCAGGAAGTGGGCAACTAGACTAACAAAGGTGCCTGTGGCGGTTTGCCCAGCCCAGGTGGGAGGGCGGGGCCTAGGCCTTAGCAGGGGGCCATGTGTGACTTCACTGGGAGCTAGGACCCCACTTCGCTCTTTTCTGTGGCTGCTGAATGGGTGCTGGGGGGCTGACAATCTCAGGTACTCGTGGAAGTTCCCAAGGCTAGGCTCAAGCATGTCTGTTGTAGGGGGAGTAGATATTGGGGGAGCCCTTTCAGCCCCCTCTCCATTCCCCCAGGGACCATGGGCTGTAGCTGCAGCTCAAACCCTGAAGATGACTGGATGGAAAACATCGACGTATGTGAGAACTGCCATTACCCCATAGTCCCACTGGATGGCAAGGCCACGGTAAGAGGCAAGGCAGAGGACTTGGTGAGGGAGGTGGGTGGAGTGTACAACCCGGAAAAAAGACATGGACCACCACTACACACCCTTGAAATAATAGCAAGCACTCTCCCCTGCAATACGGAAAGGAAAAGAAGCCCAGAGAGAGGAAGGGACTCTTCTAAGGTCACACAGCAAGTGGTTGGAAAATTCGGTGATAAGACCCAGCTGAGCTGAAGTGAAGGCGAGATGGGCAGTGGGAAGGGGAGCCAGGGTCTGACCTTTATCTCCTGCTTTCTGAATCTGCTCTCCCACCCCACAGCTGCCCATGCGGAATGGCTCTGAAGTTCGGGATCCACTGGTCACCTATGAGGGCTCCAACCCCCCAGCCTCTCCACTGCAAGGTGACCTCAAACAGCAGGGCCTGGAAGATTAGGCCGTGGATGCTTGGCCGTGGGCCTCCCTCTTCTCCCCACCTGCCCTCCACCTGTCCTCCCTCCTTCTCCCCAGTTTTGTCTGCTGCCTTGTAACCCCTGAACTCATGCTTCCAGCCTGTTTCAGGCTGGTTCTCCCTGACGCCTCCTCTCTTTACAGACAACCTGGTGATCGCCCTGCACAGCTATGAGCCTTCTCACGATGGAGACCTGGGCTTCGAGAAGGGTGAACAGCTACGTATATTAGAGCAGTGAGTACCTCCTTCACCCCACCCAATCCTTGCCTTGTGGTAGTATGAGGGAGCTGGGATCCCTGCTACTGCAGCCCTCCTGTCCCCCCTGATCTGGCTTGCAGTGGGTGGGCGCCCGTGGTGCAAAATGGGAGGCTGAGCTGGAGGGTGAGGTGGCGTGGCCAAACTGGGGGCTCCGCGGGAGGGTTTCCAGCCAAGTCCGAGGCAGAGCAGATGATGCTAACGGCTGCTGTCGCCCAGGAACGGCGAGTGGTGGAAAGCACAGTCCCTGACCACGGGCCTGGAAGGTTTCATCCCTTTCAACTTCGTGGCCAAAGCAAACAGCCTTGAGCCGGAACCGTGAGTGGGGGACTCGTTGTCGTGGGGATGGTTGGGAATAGATCCAGGGACCTCGGAGCAAAGGAGAGGTGCTAGAGGTGGTGGTGAATGCCTGAGGGTGATGGAGGAAGAACGGACCAACAGACGAGAGAAGCCTTCGCTTCTCCCTTGCACAGCTGGTTCTTCAAGAATCTGAGCCGCAAGGATGCGGAGAGGCAGCTTTTGGCGCCCGGGAACACGCACGGCTCCTTCCTGATCCGGGAGAGCGAGAGCACAGCGGGTGAGCGGCTGGGCGGGGCCGCGGGCTGGGGCTGCGAGCGGAGGTCCAGGGGTGAGGGGCCCGCGGGGCATGGGGGGGGGGGGGCGTTGATCGAGGTGCAACTCTCCGGAGGCCACCCCTCGCGTTCCTTCATCCTTTCTTTGCTTCAGGATCCTTTTCATTGTCCGTCCGGGACTTCGACCAGAACCAAGGAGAAGTGGTGAAACATTACAAGATCCGAAACCTGGACAAAGGCGGCTTCTACATCTCTCCCCGCATCACTTTTCCTGGCTTGCACGAACTGGTCCATCATTACACGAGTGAGCCCGGCAGGATGCCCTCAGACGTGTCTGAGGCTCCTTCACCTGAGCCCTATCCGCCTGCCTCCCCCAAGTCCCTCTGAGGGGTACCCTCCATCCATCTCATTATACGCCTTCCTTCCCCGCAGTGGGTGAGGTGCCGCACCCTGTAGCCCCCAGGGTCAGGTGACAGCCCCACACCTCCCCTGCCAGTCCACTTCCCCATGTTGACAGCCCTCCCCCTCCTCCCCCCACGCCTTCTTCTCATAGATTCTTCGGACGGGTTGTGCACGCGATTGAACCGGCCCTGCCAGACCCAGAAGCCCCAGAAGCCGTGGTGGGAGGATGAGTGGGAAGTTCCCAGGGAGACGCTGAAGCTGGTGGAGCGGCTGGGGGCTGGCCAGTTCGGGGAGGTGTGGATGGGTGAGTGAGGCCCTCCAGGACTGCGGGGAAGCAGGGAGGGGAGGCGACCATTGAGGTCGCAAGAGTCCCATGGCAGTGCCCTGTTTCCTGGTAGCTGCCTGGCTCCGGGTGCCAGTGACTTCCCCAACCCCTCCCCGCCCCAGGGTACTACAACGGGCACACGAAGGTGGCAGTAAAGAGCCTGAAGCAGGGCAGCATGTCCCCCGATGCCTTCCTGGCCGAGGCCAACCTCATGAAGCAGCTGCAACACCAGCGACTGGTCCGGCTCTATGCGGTGGTCACCCAGGAGCCCATCTACATCATCACGGAATACATGGAGAATGGTGGGCTCTGCCGCTGCGCTTGGCCGCGGGAGTGGGGAGTGGGGGGATGGGGGTGCTGCTTTCTTCTTTGCCCCTGAGTGAGGGTGGGGGAGATATGCCTGGCTCAGCACTGAGGTTTTCTAGAGGAATTTTTATGAGCCCCTAAAGACTCACCTCCAGGGGCGACTAGAGGGTGCATGGAGAAGAGGGTGTGTTGTTCCAAGATCCACTGGGAGCCCAGCTGGATGTGGCAGGCTCTGGAGGAGCATTCACCCCCCAACTTCCCTGACTGCAGTCTCTTTTGCCTTCTTCAAAGCTGCACTTTGATCTAAGGATGCTTGATCTCAGGAGATGAGTAGATCCCTAGCCCCATTTCTTTCCCTTTGGTCCCTGAGCCTTGGGAAGGCAGATCTGATCCAAAGCCCTCTTTTTCAGTTCTGGGTGAGCACCTACCACCCCCCACCCCCATTCCCACCTTGGTCACTGTTGGACAGATTGAGAGCCTTGGGAAGGTAAATAGGAATTTCTAGGCTCAGCTTTAGGCCAACACTTCTGATGCTCAGTACCCCCAAGAATAACAGCAGAAATCTATGTGGGCTCACCCGGAAATAAGAGTAGTCATTAAGGGCTCTAGAGTCTGACTGCCTGGATTGGAATCCTGGTTTCAGGATTGTGTGGCCCAGGCTGATCACTTTGCTTCTCTCTGCTATGGTTTCCTCAACTGTAAAATGATGATAACAAAAATTAGTAACTTTCTTATAGGGTCTTTGTGGGGATGAAAATTAATGCATATAGAGCAGTTTTGTTTTGTTTTTGGCCGCACTCGCAGCATGTGGAAGTTCCCAGGCCAGGGATCAAACTTGTGCCACAGCAGTGGCCCAAGCTGCTGCAGTGACAATGCTACATCCTTAACCCACTGCGCAAGAGAACTCCCATATAGATCAGTTAGAACAGAGCCTGCCATATCGTAACTGCTAAGTTTGTTGTTATCTGACTCTGATTCTTTTTTTTTTTTAATTTTATTGAAGTATAGTTGATTTATGATGTGATAATTTCTGCTGTACAACAAAGTGATTCAGTTATACATATAAGGCTCTGATTCTTTGGGAGTATAAGATCTTGCCCTCCTTCAGGAAGGGAAAATGGGTGTTCATTGGGTAATAGAGTCTGGAAATGGCAAATGGGTTTTTATCATGTAGGCCACCTTTAATTGGTAGTTGCATGGAGTTCCGTGTTGAGAAGGATTCTGAAGTCCATTGGAAGTGAGTTCTGAGAATGATTAGTAAAGCCTGCCATGGACACATTGGAGGAATGGCAGTATATGTCTACATATTTGCTGCCTCTTTAGCAACTCATTCAGGACCAATAGTGGGGACATTCAGGTTGTTATCATCATCACACAGGGTTTTCTTCTTCTTTTTGCTTGTTAGGGCTGCACCTGCGGCATATGGAAGTTCCCAGGTTAGGGGTTGAATTGGAGCTACACTGGCAGCCTAGGCCACAGCAACACTGAATCTGAGCCGCATCTGTGATGAGCTACACTGCAGCTTATAGCAATGCCAGATCCTTAACCCACTGAGCAAGGCGAGGGATCAAACGTACGTCCTGAATACTATTCAGGTTCGTAACCTGCTGAGCAACAACAGGAATCCACACAGGGTTTTAATCTCTTGAGAAGCACCAACAGTCACTCGCTTTATCCCAGCCACTCCCATCCCTGATCTCCTGGTCACCCTCTGCTACCAGAGAGGTGGTCCCTCAGGCCCCCAGGACACCTCTTTCTATACTTCATTGAACACATTCAGCACACATTTATTGTTGCTTACTTTGGGCTGGAACATTGATGGACAAAGCAAGGTTCCTGATATCAGGGAAAAGTTTTACTTACGCATAATGGGAAAAATCAGACTTTGTGCCTTGGGAGAGTTCTAGCATGCCACAGGGAAGGTAAATGAGGATGCAATTTATTATGCCTGGTAGGATCTAGAAAGGCTTTCTAGAGGAACAGGCTAGCTGAGCCATGAACAAAAAGTAGAATTTTTAGTAGATGGGACAAAGAGGCTTTGGGTGCCCAGTGGTCTATGCGGAAAATCTCAAATTTGTCTAGAGTGAGTGGAGTGAAAAAGGCAGGAGTGGAGGGAAGAGAAAAAACTACAAATGTGGACCAGGCAGGCCTTTGGATGCCTGGCTGAGGAGTTTGGGCTTCATGCCATTAGTGACAAGAAGCTTACAGACCCCTCTAAGCCTGTGGCATCCTAGACCGTAGGAAAAGACCTTCACACACTCTGAACACATACTCCTCACTTTCAGCTCTTATGCTTCCTTTTCCCACATCAGACACTATTCTAGACCCCCAGTTAGGGGAAGAGGGTCTGGGAGCTTTCCCTGCTCTGGCACCTGGGTCAGCAACTCTTACTTGCCCACAGGGAGCCTGGTGGATTTCCTCAAGACCTCCACAGGCATCAAGCTGACCATTAACAAACTCTTGGACATGGCAGCCCAAGTAAGGAGACGGCAGAGGGGCTGGGCCTGGGCACAGGGCAGTGGGATAAGGCTATCTGGCCCAGAACTACTGACCTGTACCTGGCCTGCAGATTGCAGAGGGCATGGCATTCATTGAAGATCGGAATTACATCCACCGTGACTTGAGGGCTGCCAATATCCTGGTGTCTGATACCCTGAGCTGCAAGATCGCAGACTTTGGCCTAGCGCGCCTCATTGAGGACAACGAGTACACAGCCAGGGAGGGTAGGTGTGGGGTATGAGGGAAGACTGGGGGGGTGCAGAGTCTGGCCAAACAGACCCAGGTAACCTCCGTCTGCCTCCCTCCAGGGGCCAAGTTCCCCATTAAGTGGACAGCACCAGAAGCCATCAACTACGGGACATTCACCATCAAGTCTGATGTGTGGTCTTTCGGGATCCTGCTGACGGAGATTGTCACTCACGGTCGCATCCCTTACCCAGGTCAGGGTCAGGGGTGGGAACGGAAAGGGTGATGGGCAGCAAATCCGTCTTTCTACTCCATTCTTCCCAGGCTCAAAATCTGAAATTTTCTAGCTGCTTCTCCTCTATCCTCTCAGAGGTGATACCCCTGCCTCCCTAATCAGATGCTGCATCTCCTAGGCCTGGTTTCCATCTCTGTCTCTCTGGGCCTCTCTTCCTTCCGCGACCCCAGCTCCTTTCTTTAGTTTTGACACAGGCAGCCTCATATGTACAAGAGGCAAGAGACCTGCTTTTTATTACCAGATCTGCCACTGATGCTTTCTGTTTGGCTTTGATCAGCTCTTTCCTTCTTTCTCTAGCTGTCAAATGTGTGTGTGAAGTTAGAATGGTACCTGACCAATACTAAGTTCTCAAGAGTGCTAGTTTTTTTTTTTTTTTTGGTCTTTTGTGTTTTTAGGGTCACACCCATCGCATATGGAGGTTCCCAGGCTAGGGGTTGAATTGGAGCTGTAGCCGCTGGCCTCCGCCACAGCCACAGCAACATCAGTTTCAAGCCGCGTCTGCGACCTACACCACAGCTCATGGCGACACCGTATCCTTAACCCACTAACTGAGGCCATGGATCAAACCTGCACCCTCATGGTTACTAGTACAGTTCGTTAACCACTGAGCCACGACGGGAACTCCAAGAGTGTTAGGTTTTAATAATTACTTTGGGCAAGTGACAGGTAACTTCATCTCTCTCAGCCTCAGTTTCATGATATTAGAAAAGACTCTTTGTGAAAGAGCTTGATTCATAGTAGGTGCTCAGTAAACGCTGACTTTTCTTTCCTCTGGGGCCTACCTTGTAGAGTGAAAGAGACATGTAAACAAATAATTCCCACCCTCCCCCCACCCATCTCCTGGAGAAAGTCCTTTACCCCTGAATTCAGCCAAGACAGGATTGAACATTTTTTGGAAGGAACTTGCCAGGAAACTCTGGGGGAAAGGAAATAGAACACAAAGACAGCGTAGGGAGGTCATGGAGCACAGCGGCCGAACGTGGAGAAGTTTCCCGCCTCCCCAGAGCCGTGTGCACAATACTTTGCTCCTAGGATGGTAAGGACACCTTAGAATCAGGTGAGAATATGCAGGCCTTTTCTGCCCTGGATCTGCCCTATCACAGAGTCCAGGGGTAGCTTTGGGGCTAGAAATATACTCTAGTCAGAGTTCCCTTGTGGTGCAACTGGGTTAAGGATCCAATGTTGTCACTGTAGCAGCTCGGGTTGTTGCTGTGGCACAGGTTCAATCCCTGGCCTGGGAACTTACACATGTTGCAGGAGCAGAAAAAAGAAAGAAAGAAACACACTCTAGTCATCCTGCCAAGGGCTCACAATGCTCCCTTAGAGAATTTTCCTGTTAGAAGAAAAAAGGCAGTGAAAGCATGATGATAAATGGCAACTGACATGTGGCTTCAGGGTCAGGGAGACTAGGGGGAGTAATGCAGACCTGGCTGAACTTGCATCTGCTCCAGCAGATGGTTGCTATTAAGACACATTGGCCCCCAAAACAGAACTTTGTTGTTTCAAGAGAAGCCAAAACTTAGAGTTTTAGGAAATCTTGCCCATGTTAAAGTATTGGTGATGATTCAAATTGTTTAAAAACACAATAGGAACCAAGCCAAAGTAGTTCCTTGGACTATGTTTAGGCTGGGTTTAGCCAATAGGTTTGTACCTTTGACTCCAGCCACGGGTGCTTTCCCCCGGTTTATGTCCTTCAGTGTCCTGATTTTGAAAAGTGAGGGATGCATAGCTAGAGGCCCTCCAGGGGCATGGCCTGGGGAAGGGAGGTCTCTATTGACTCGGATCCAGTTGGAAGTTTTTTGTTTTTTTTTTTGTTTGTTTGTTTGTTTGTTTGCTTTTTAGGGCCACACTAGCAGCATATGGAGGTTCCCAGGCTAGGGGTTTAATTGGAGCTATAGCTGCCAGCCTGTGCCACAGCCACAGCAATGTCAGGATCCCAGCTGCATCTGCAACCTACACCACAGCTCACGGCAACGCCGGATACTTAACCCGCTGAGCAAGGCCAGGGAATCGAACCCACAACTTCACGGTTCCTAGTTGGATTCGTTTCTGCTGAGCCACGACAGGAACTCCCAGGTGGAAGTTCTGCACGAGTACAACTTCTGTTTTGCTAGGACCTTCTAGGTGTTGGGCTCTGGGGACTGCCTGTCGCAGTCTCTTCCCAGGAGGCTGAAGGGAAGACCAGAGGCCACACGGGCACTTTAGAAATAGGGAACTGTATTCATGCTGTGACCATGCAGTTCTTCAGAGCAGCTTCTCTTGGAGTCCACATGCAAGGACCCTACCAGTGGGGCCAGGACCCGCACAAAGGGAGGGAAGGCACCCCAAGATGATTTCATCTGGGTCACAGAAGGGCCTGGTGAATCTTCTCTGACCCTTGCAGGGTCTACCTTCCTGGGGTCTGGGGTCCATCTGGCTTCCTGATGTAGCATTTCATGTGCCTGTTCCCAAAGTCAGAGAAGCCTCCCCATCCCTGTCCTGACTGTGAGCCCCCATCTACTCCGGGGCCCTGACCACTGCATCCTTCTCCACCTAATATTTATCACAAGTACTCTTTATGCAGCATTTCATCTCCAGGCACCAGCCTCAGGGCTATATATGCACTCTCACTCAATCCTCATAATGACTCTATGAGGTGGGAACTACTATTAGCCCCTTTTCCAGATGAGGAAACAGAGGCTCAAAGAGGAACGGTGGCTCACCCAAGGTCTCAGGGCCACACACGTGTGTTACGGGTGCTCGCAACATACCCCTTGTCAAATGTTTTCACCATCACACCTGCCCGTGGGTTTCCAAAGCCTGGAGCCGTGATGTCAGTTCTCCCATCCACCTCTAGGAATGACCAATCCTGAGGTGATTCAGAACCTGGAGCGAGGCTACCGCATGGTACGACCTGACAACTGCCCAGAGGAGTTGTACCACCTCATGATGCTGTGCTGGAAGGAGCGCCCGGAGGAACGGCCCACTTTTGACTACCTGCGCAGCGTGCTGGAGGACTTCTTCACGGCCACGGAGGGCCAGTACCAGCCCCAGCCCTGAGGGGTCCAGCCGGCTGGGGCTTGGAGCCCACCCCCCATCTAGCCAACCCAGCTGGGGGAGATGCAGTTCTTGGGTCTCACCCATATGGGGCTTTGCACATATGGACTGTGCATGTGAATTCCACTCAGCATGACACATATACGTCTTGTGTCCTGTACACGGGTTCTGCAGTTGGCTGAGCACATGTGTCTTTATATGTGTGGCCTGTGCATATATGTCTTGGACACTTGTCCAAGCTGTCCCTTTCTGCCCCCTCCCCCTTCTGAGACTACCAAAGAGAGGAGAGAGGCCTGTGATGACCACCAGCTTCTTCCCACCCCTTTTCCTTTCTCTTGGTCATCAAGAAGCTCCTTGAGGACCAGGACGTTATCTAATACCTCTGTGTGCTCCTCTTTGGTGCCTGGCACACATCAGGAGCTTGTCAATAAATGTCTATTTGTTGATGAAGATTGTACATCTTTCTGCTCCTCGCTCCCATCTCCTCTTCCTTGGGAGGGGGGAGGAGGTGTTCGTTCAGAGGATGGAAACTGAGACACCCTGAATCAGGGTAAAAGATAGGATGAGGGGATATCTGAACTTTTTCCAGCCCTGCTGATGTTGGGGGCCTTATACTTTGCTGTACGGGTTTTTTGAACCCTTTGAACCCTCCACCCCAAGGGATTACGGGCAACCCCTACGCAGAACCTTCTAGAGAGTAGATGTGTCCCAAGATACTCCCCTCTCCCATTATATAAGGGTCTCAGCATTTTTAACAGCTGTTGATTCAAGGGCTATATTTGACCTCAGGTATGTTCAGATTCACCCTGAAGGTGTTTTTAGACATTGAGTTAATTCACTCACTTAACAAATATTTATTGAATCTCTATTGTGTGCCAGGCACAATTCTGGGCTCACAGGCTATGCAGTAGATAAGTAAAATCTCTTGTGGAGCTTACGTTCTGTAAGGGAAGATAGACAATAAACCTCACGAAGAAGTAAATGATATGACATGCTACAAGGTGACAGTGCTAAAGGGAAAAGGTAAGGAGACTTAGGGATGTCATGTTTGGGGAATTCCTGTCCTGGCTCAGTGGAAATGAATCCAACTAGGAACCATGAGGTTTCTGGTTCGATCCCTGGCCTTGCGCAGTGGTTTAAGGATCTGGCACTGCCATGAGGTGTGGTGTAGGTCACAGACACAGCTCGGATCTGGCTGTGGCTGTGGTGTAGGCCGGCAGCTACAGCTCTGATTAGACCCCTAGCCTGGGAACTTCCATATGCTGTGGGTGCAGCCATAAAAAGCCAAAAAAAAAAAAAAAAAAAAGGAATGTCATGTTTGGGGGAGGTTTGTAGTTTCAAAGACGCTTGTCTGGGAAGGGCTCATTGAGAAGGTGATTTTTGAGCAAAGGTTTGGAGAAGGTGAGGGAATGAGTCACAAGATCTGGGTAAGGAGCAGCTAGGGAGAGGGAACAGCCTGAGGCTGAAAGCTTGCCCGGGAAGCTCTGAGTGGTAACGGTGACCTGAGGGAGCGGGATGAAACCCAAGAGGCCTGGGGCCTTGTGGCCTTTTCAGGAGTCATTTTGAGGAGGCTTTGCAGGGATTTGTGTTGAGCCAAGACATGATCTGACTTACATTTTAAAAGGATGGCTCTTACTGCTGTCTTGAAAATAGATGGAGTTAGCAGTCAGTTTATAAAAATTGGGGGGGTCTTACATAAAACTCCAGATTTCCACCTTCTCTTGAAAAAACAGGAAGATTTGGCTCCTTTGGGCTTACCTGTCCTTTTGGAGGCACACCTTATGGCTTCCAGACAATGAAACTGAGTGACGGAGCTCCCGTTGTGGCACAGAAGTAACAACCCTGACTAGTATCCATGAGGATGCATATTCTCTCCCTGGCCTTGCTCAGTAGGTTAAGGATCCGGTGTTCCTGTGAGCTGTGGTCTTGGTCACAGACGCAGCTCTGATCCTGCATTGCTGTAGCTGTGGTGTAGGCTGCAGCTCTGATTCATCTCCTAGACTGGGAACTTCCATATGCCTTGGGTTCGGCCCTAAAAAGACAAAAAAAGAAAAAAAAGAAACTGAGGGTTAGTGGCTATTTATCATCATGATTGTGCTGTTGTTCTTGTAACAAAGAGGAAGACGAAATGGTTTTCTGCACCCATATTTCCATTAAAAAGTGAGAAAATGAAAGATTCCTGAAGATGGCAGTGTGCTTGAAGAAAGATGGGGGAAGGACATACTTCCTTATGAAAGTGAAAAAGAATTCAATTTTAAAAATAAGCAGGAGTTCCCGTCGTGGCACAGTGGTTAACGAATCCCACTAGGAACCATGAGGTTGCAGGTTCGGTCCCTGCCCTTGCTCAGTGGGTTAACGATCCGGCATTGCCGTGAGCTGTGGTGTAGGTTGCAGACGCGGCTTGGATCCCGCATTGCTGTGGCTCTGGCGTAGGCCAGTGGCTACAGCTCCGATTCGACCCCTAGCCTGGGAACCTCCATGTGCCGCGGGAGTGGCCCAAGAGATAGCAAAAAGACAAAAAAAAAAAAAAGCAAAGTGCCTGAATCAAACTAATATTAGTAACATAAATATAATTTAAACCCACTCATTTACACCACCTGCCTGACCTCTGTAGGCATCTTGAAGTGTGTGATTCCTGTTTTGCATTTTATAAAATGCTGCCACACCCATGACCTCATCTAATCCACGCCCACTTCCTCCTTTGGACACTGCTGCAGCCGCAGAGTAGGTGAATTTTTTTTTTTTTAACTTCCAGGGCCTCACCCGCACAAATGGAGGTTCGCAGGCCAGGGGTCCAATTGGAGCTACAGCTTATGGCCATGTCACAGCCATAGCAATGCCAGATCTGAGCCACGACTGCAACCTACACCACAGCTCATAGCAATGCCAGATCCCCAACCCACTTGGGCAAGGCCAGGGATCGAATCCGCAACCTAATTGTTCCTAGTTGGATTCGTTTCCACTGCGCCACGATGGGAACTCCAGAGTAGGTGAATTTTGTATTCTCATACTCTCCATTTTACTAAGAGGGAAATGGAGGCCCAGAAACTTTCCTAGTTAGGAAAGAGAAATACAGAACTGGGAAGAGGGTTTATTTCCTGGTCCTTTGCTGCTTGTACAGGAGAATTGCCCTGTTAGCTTTATAATTAATGGCCTAAATGCAATTCCCAAGTAAGGAACACAAGTACCCAAACAGTCTTTAAACTGTAAAGAGGCATAAAAATATATCATATTGACTATAGGACCATGAGTACCCTCCCCTCTTGACCTGGAGACATTTTACAATGACACTTTTTGTTGTCACAGCTCGGGGAGGAGTGCTACTGGCATCTAATGAGTAGAAGCCAAGGATGCACCCAACAGTGCACAGAATTACCTGACAACAAAGAATTATCCATGAGGAACTCTGCTCCAGCATAAGGGGACCATTGATTTCCTCCAAGTTTATTTATTTATTTATTTTATTTTTTGTCTTTTTAGGGCCACACCAGCAGCATATGGAGGTTCCCAGGCTAGGGGTCTAATCGGAGCTGTAGCCGCTGGCCTATGCCAGAGCCACAGCAATGCCAGATCTGAGCCATGTCTGCGACTTACACCACAGCTCACCACAACACTGGATCCCTAACCCGCAACCTCATGGATCAGAGTCAGATTCGTTTCCACTGTGCCACGATGGGAACTCCTAATTTCCTCCAAGTTTAAAGGCACTCCTTAGTCATTCTAGGTGACAGCACCAGGAAGGTAGGCTTTAGAGTGAGAATGGCTGGGTTCTGCCACTTACTTAGGAGCCTCTCTGGTCCATGGTAGGCATAACAAAAAAATTAGCAAGAACAACAAAAACCTACAGTTGAAAATTGAATGTGACTACTAACTGTGTGACTCTGAGGAGGTCATGAAGTTCTTAACTTCATTACCCTTATCTGTAAAATGGGGATTAAAAAGCCCCCCTCTAAAGCCATCATGAGGCATAAGAGAGACACTGAGATAATGTCGGTAAAGCCATGGCAAAGCCCTTGGCCTACAGCAGTTTCCTGTTCTTTGTCAATTTATTTCTCCTCCTCCAAACTTAGCTGAGTGACCTTACGCAAGTCACTTCCCACCGTAGGCCTCCATTGATTCTCTGTCAAATGCCAAAGTTGGCCTCTGACCTCCGAGTGAGCTTCCAACGCCAATGGGACAGCGAAGTTTGCAGCTCGGCTTTCTTCCCCCGGGACAAGTGGTACGGTCCCGGGGCAGCCCCACCCCCCTGTCGCGGACCTTGGTACAGGCCCAGGGGGCCCTCGGAGGCCTCGCCGGGCTGCCCTTGCCCCCCGCCGAGTTCCGGGCCGTCCCGGCGCCGCTGATTGGCTGGAGCGGTGCCCGGGCTGCGCGGCTATAGGTGAGCCCGGGCGGGGACGGGCGGAGCGCACTGAAGGCCCGCCCCCTGCCCGCTGGTCGGACGCTGAGCGGAGCCGCCGGCGGGAGGGCGGACGGACCGACTGACGGGAGGGACGGGAGGCGAGCAAGATGGCGCAGACTCAGGGCACCAAGAGGAAAGTCTGTTACTACTACGACGGTGAGTACAGTCCTCGCGCCGGGGGCGGGGGCGGGGCAGGACCGGGCCAGGCGGGATCCAGGAGAAGGAGCCGAGAAGATCCGAGGGGAGGAGGCTGAGGCGTTAGGGAAAGGCTGAGGGAGGAGGCACAGAGAAGGAGGCTGAGGCTGAAGTAGGTCGAGGCTGAGGGCGGAGGCTGAAAAAAGGTCGAGGCTGAGGGAGGAGGCTAAGAGGAAAGGGGGTGGAGCCTGAGGGGGGAGGCCCAGGGGACGGAGGTCGGGGCTGAGGGAGGGGGTCGAGGCCGAGAGGGTCTCCTGGGGAAGCGTGAGGTCACCTTGGTGGGGAATCCTGAAGTCTGATGTGGAGTTTGAGGAGGCCTCCTAGAGGGGAGGCTACGTCCGAGGTGGGAGGCAGAATCTGATGGAGGAGGCTGCAGGGTTACATGGTCTTGCTGAGAATCCGAAGGTCTCTCACAGTCTCTTTCCTTCCTCATCTGTTCTGGTGAGAGGCTTGCAGGGCTCACCACCTAGAGGTCCCCAACTCCTCTCCCCCTGTCTCCCAGCGGGGCCTGCAGTTGCTACTGGAAACTGGGACCCCTGGGGTTGGGAAGGGATGGATGCAACCTGTTAAAACAGGCTTTTTTTGTTGAACAGAAATCTTTTGAGCAGCAGCTTCCTCTGTTGTAGATAGCGGTTCGGGGGCTGGGGCCATGGGATGATCAAAGCACTTGCCATCTTCCTCTTAGTCTGGAGAAGCAGATAGACGATGACAGACACTTGCTCTCCACTATCAGGATGGGAGGAAGGACAGCTCCAAGTGTTCTAGGAGCACAGAGAAGAAGCACCCACCTTGCCCGAGGAGTCAGGGAAGGAGGTGTCATCTCAGTTAGGACCTGAAGAACAGGAGTTTTTAGCCAGGCTCAGGAAGGGCAAAGATGGTAGCAAGATGAGAAGTAAGAGAGAGGACAGCACCTTTGAAAAACAGCAGGTATAGGTACAGTATGGCAGAAATACAGATTTGGGGGCACAGTGTTAGAAGGTAGGGAGCAGGGGTAAGAAAAAATGTTGCAAGTGATGAGGCTGGAGAAGGTAATGGGGGTCAGATCTTGAAGGGCTGGGCGCACTACCCTAAGGAAGTTGGACTTTATTCTTAGGGCACTTGTGAGTCATTGAAGTTGTATGCAGGTTAGTGACATCATCAAATTTATACTTTAGAACTATCACTCTGGGACAGAAATTCATGAATGGAGAAGTGAGGAAGAGGAAAGCAAGGATCCTAAGTTTCTGGTTTTGGACAATTTGATGCTGGAAGGCCCTATCAGTTGATAACTTGGGGTTTTGTTTTTTGTTTTTCTTTTTTTTTTCTTTTTGGTCTGTGCCTGCTGCATATGAAAGTTCCTGTGCTAGGGATCAAACCCACACCACAGCAGCAACCCAAGCCGCTGCAGTGACAAATCCTCAATCCTTAACCCCCTATGCCACAAGAGAACTCCTGGGTTTTGTTTTTTAAAGAAATATTTGTTGAGCTGTCTGGGGGATATCCAAGTAGAAGTGTCCAGCAGGCAGTTGACCATTCACGTCTGCAGCTTAGGAGACAAATGAGAAGATAGAGATTTTTGGTGATTGTCAGCATACATACATACACACAGGTGATAATTTTAGTTGTAGAGGAGGATGCAGTCACCCTCGTATCCCATTCAAGAAGTTCTACAGGGTGAAAAGAGAAGGTTCAGGGTGGGATTCTAAAATGGACTGAGAAAAACTCTGTATTCCCTCGTCATAGCACTTGTCACTGTGCACTGGAATTGCTCATTTATGTGTTCATAACTTCTTACAGTAAGCTCCTTAGGGAAAGGGAATATGTCTACCTTTGTGTGCTCAGCCCTCAAAACTGCCTAGCTCATAGTAGCTTCTCAATAAATACTTGTTAATGAAATGAATAAAGATATAGAGATAATGACCAGAGTTAGGTAAGTGAACCAGAAAGTGTTGGGTTACAATAGGCAGAAGAAGGAGGGAGTGGTCAAGTGTTGGCAGGAGCTGTTTCCTGTGTAGGGTTTGGAACTGAAACTAAATTGCAGTATATTGAATAATGAATGGACTGGTGAAGAGGAGGCATCAGGTTGAACTTTAAAATTATTTTATTTTTTTCTTTTTATGGCCACACCCTTGGCATATGGCAGCTCCTAGGCCAGGGATTGAATTCGAGCTGCAGCTGTGACCTATGCCAAAGCTGCAGCAATGCTATCCAGGCCGAGAATCAAACCTGCCACCTTTGCAGCAACCTGAGCCACTACAGTTGGATTCTTAACCTGCTGTGCCACTGCAGGAACTCCAGGTTGAACTTTTTAATTTATTTTTGATTTATTTCTTTATACTTTATTTATTTTATTTTTAATTTTTTTATTGTTATTTCCCCAATATAATTTTTTTTCTACTGTACAGCATGGGGGCCCAGTTACACATACACGTAATACATTGTTTTTTCTCACATTATCCTGCTCCATCATAAGTGACTAGACATAGTTCCCAGTGCTACACAGCAGGATCTCATTGCTAATCCATTCCAAAAGCAATAGTTTGCATCTATTAACCCCAAGCTCCTAATCCATCCCATTCCCTCCCTCTCCCCCTTGGCAACCACAGGTCTATTCTCCAAGTCCATGATTTTCTTTTCTTTGGAAAGGTTCATTTGTGTGTATATTAGATTACACATATAAGTGATATCATATGGTATTTGTCTTTCTCTTTCTGACTTACTTCACTCAGTATGATAGTCTCATTCCATCCATGTTGCTGCAAATGGCATTATTTTGTTCTTTTTTATGGCTGAGTAGTATTCCATTATGTATATATACCACATCTTCTTAATCCAATAATCCGTTGGTGGACATTTAGGTTGTTTCCATGTCTTGACTATTGTGAATAGTGCTGCAATGCACATACGGATGCATGCATCTTTTTCAAGGAAAGTTTTGTCTGGATAAATGCCCAAGAGTGGGATTGCTGGGTCATATGGTTTTCTAAGGTACCTCCATACTGTTCTCCATAGTGGTTGTACCAGTTTACATTCCCACCAACAGGGCAGGAGGGTTCCCTTTTCTCCACACCCCCTCCAGCATTTGTTATTTGTGGACTTATTAATGATGGCCATTCTGACTGGTGTGAGATATGTCTCGTGGTAGTTTTGATTTGCATTTCTCTAATAATCAGTGATATTGAGCATTTTTTCATGTGCTTGTTGCAGGTTGAGCTTTTTTTTTTTTTTTTTTTTTGTCTTTTTGCTATTTCTATTTCTTGGGTCGCTCCCGCGGCATATGGAGGTTCCCAGGCTAGGGGTCCAATCGGAGCTGTAGCCACCGGCCTACACCAGAGCCACAGCAACGCGGGATCCGAGCCGCGTCTGCAACCTACACCACAGCTCACGGCAATGCCGGATCGTTAACCCACTGAGCAAGGGCAGGGACCGAACCTGCAACCTCATGGTTCCTAGTCGGATTCGTTAACCACTGCGCCACGACGGGAACTCCAGGTTGAGCTTTTTTAAAAGGCAGCTTTTGGGGCAGAGAGAGAGAGTTGTTGGTAAGAGGGAGATAGAATGGCTAAGAGTTGAGTATGTGCAAATTCGTATGGAAAATAGACAGGGAGAGAGGTTGAAGATATTGGGGAGAGGAGTTCCCATAGTGGCTCATTGGAAACGAATCTGACTAGCATCCATGAGGGTGCAGGTTTGATCCCTGGCCTCACTCAGTGGGTTAAGGATCTAGTGTTGCTGTGGCTGTGGTGTAGGCCAGCGGCTACAGCTCAGATTCGACCTCTAGCCTGGGAACCTCTGTATATACCTTGGGTGCAGCCCTAAAAAGACCAAAAAAAAAAAAAAAAAAAGATGTTCGGGAGAGGGGCTAGTAATGATGGAGTTTCCTAAGAAGACCAGGGAATGGAAACCAGAGCACAGATAGGGACACTAGCTTTTCAAGCTGAAGTTCCTTTTGGGATGAGAGGGTAAGTAGCAAGGAAGAGTTTAAAGGTAGGTAAGTTTGAAGAAGAGAAGATAGGGAGAAAGTGGAGGGAATTTTCAAGATGAGGTGAGGGAATATTATTTTTTTCTGAGAGTTGGAGAGGGCATTGGTAGAGTAGCAATCTTGAAGAGGCAGCTGTTCAGAAAGAGGGAGCCAGGAAAATAATTCCAAAGGATTGCCCGTTTGAGACTGGAGTCTGTGACTTTGTAGCCATATCAGTTTGCACAGTTTGTGATCTCCATACTCTTAAGATTAAAAAGAGAAAAAGCATAAAGACCTTAGTCTTTAGAGAAAGGAGATTTCTTACTTTTTGGGAAACTACTTGTGAATTTTGCAGTGAGGTCACTAGTTTGGGACTCAGATTTGGCTCCGCCATTCAGAAGCTTCGAAGTATTGGGCAAGTCACTTTACCTTTCCAGGCCTCAGGCCACTCTCCTTTAAACTAAAAAAACTATGAGAACAGTGCAGAAAGCTCTTTAAATGTTTTTTTAGAAGTTTAAAAGCGCGTGGATGGTTCCAGGACCCCACCACAGATATCAAAAGGATGCTCGAGTTCCTTACATAAAATGGCATAGCACAGTAGGCCTTCCTTATCCTGGGTTAGTGGATGGGGAGAGCCATCTGTATCTAAAAGGATAATTTCTTTTTCTTTCTTTCCCTTTTTTTTTTGTCTTTTTGGAGCAGCACCTGCTGCATATGGAGGTTCCCAGCCTAGGGTTCCAATCAGAGCTACAGCTGCCAGCCTATGCCACAGCCACAGCAATGTGGGATCTGAACCAGGTCTGCCACCTACACCACAGCTCATGGCAACACTGGATCCTTAACCCAGTGAGCGAGGCCAGGGGTCGAACCCGCAACCTCATGGTTCCTAGTCAGATTTGTTTCTGATGTGCCATGACAGGAACTCCAAGGATGATTTCTTTTAAAGTCTCAGCAACCCAATTAAAAATTGTTAAGGAAAGCCTGATGTCTTTGGGCCTCACCCTCAGGCCCTCCCTTAGCTTTCTAGATAGGTTATCTTCATTCCCCAAGTCTCAGCCTTGCCTGGATTCTGGGTTGATAGGCAGGGGAGTTGCTGGGGATCAAGGCCCATGCCAGAGACATGGGTAAGGAGGAATCCATTTGTATAGCATAGTAATGACCATGTGACTCCTTACTGGCCACAAATTGAGTCTGCATCTGGAAAGTCATACCTGTGCCTTGAGAACCTGTTGTACCCGTCCCCACGGCTGATAAGGTTCTCTGAGGAGCCCTGGGAACAGTCTGCCTGCCTTCCCTGCTATTGCATTTCAAAGTCTGTGTATATATGGGACAAGGTTTCCTATTGGATGCCACTACATGCTGTCCTCTGGCTTATGGTTCTGGCTGAGAGTAAAGGCCTCACAAAGACTAAGAGGAGAGGATGAAAGGCCAGAGTTCCCTGGGGGCTCAGTGGGTTAAGGATCTGACATTGTCACTGCTGTGGCCCTGGTTAATGTTGTCTTGTGGGTTTGATCCCTGGCCTGAGACATGCCTTGGGTGTGGCCAAAAAAAAAAAAAAAAACCCAAAAAACAAAAATAAATAAATAAAATTGTTATAAAAAATAAGGCTTATTTAAAAAGAGAGACATTCCTCTGTGGTGCAGAGGGATTGGCAGTATCTCTCAGTGCCGCAGGACACTGAAGGTTCGATCTCTGGCTTGGCACAGTGGGTTAAAGAATCTGGCATTGCCACAGCTGCAGCATAGATTGCAACTGGGGCTCAGATCTGATCCCTGGCCCGGGAACTCCATATGCTGTAGAGTGGCCAAAAAAAAGAAAAAGAGAGAATGCAATAAAGAACAAGATCCTACTATGTGGCACAGAGAACTATATTCATGCCGTGTGATAGGAGTTCCTGTGGTGGCTTAGCAGGTTAAGGACTTGACACAGTGTCTGTGAGGATGAGGGTTTGATCCCTGGCATTGCTCAGTGGGTTAAGGATCCAGTGTTCCTGCGGCATAGGTCACAAGATGGGGCTCAGATTGGGCATTGCTGTGGCTGTGGTGTAGGCCAGCTGCAGCTTCAATTTGATCCCTAGCCTGGGAACTTCCATATGCCACAGGTGTGGCGCTAAAAAGAAAAAAAAAAGTCTTATGATAGACCGTAATGGAAGAGAATATTTTGTTTATTTATTTATTTATTTATTTTTGTCTTTTGTCTTTTCAGGGCCACACCCTCGGCATATGGAGGTTCCCAGGCTAGGAGTCTAATCGGAGCTGTTGCTGCTGTCCTACACCACAGCCACAGCAACACCAGATCTGAGCTGCGTCTGCGACCTATACCACAGCTCATGGCAACGCTGGATCCTTAACCCACTGAGCGAGGCCAGGGATCAAACCCACAACCTCATGGCTCCTAGTGGGATTTGTTTCTGCTGTGCCATGACGGAACTCCAGAAAAGAATATTTAAAAAAAAAGAATGTAGGAGTTCCCATCATGGCTCAGCGGTTAACGAATCTGACTAGTATCCATTAGGAGGCAGGTTCCATCCCTGACTTTGCTCAGTGGGTTAAGGATCTGGCATTGCCGTGGTGCAGGTCACAGATAGGCCAGCAGCGATAGCTCTGATTTGACCCCTAGCCTGGGAAGCTCCATATACCGCGGGTGTGACCTTAAAAAAAAAAAAAGAATATGTATGTATGTATAACTAAATCAATTTTCTGTAGAGCAGAAATTAACACAACATTGTAAATCCACTATACTTCAACTAAAAAAATATGTTTTGGGGAAAAAATAAATAAAAAAAAAAAGAGAAAAGGGTGAGATCCTAAATATCCAGTTCTTTAGAAGTTTCCCATTATCCCAGGCCCCGTCTATGCCAAAGAAAATTGGAGTGTAGCTTGGATGTTAGTGGCATTCCCCACAGTACATTACTCCCTGGAATGAAGCCTGATTCTGGCACTTCCAAATCACAGTGCTTAAGAGGTTGAGACCTTTCTTTTTACTGGTGTTGAAAGATCTGTCTCACCCCAATGGACTTCCAAGGAGAGATCTTTGGAAGAGATCTTGTGTGCAAGATCGCACGGTTTTGAAATACTGTTCTAGAAACTTTCTACCAGGTAGACTTACAGAGCCCTCTGGATTAGGTGCAAACCGAAGTAGATACCTGGGAAACCTGTTTTTTTTTTTTTTTTTTTTTTTGGCTGCATGTTCAGCATATGGAAATTCTCTGGCCAGGAATCAAATCAGGGCCAAGAATTGAATCCGAGCTGCAGCTGCAACCTTTGCCACAGCCGCAGCAATGCTGAATCCTTAACCCACTGTGCTGGGCCACTGCACCTTGGCAGTGACCCAAGCTGCTACAGAGACAATGCTGGATCCTTAACTTGCTGCGCCATAGTGGGAACTCCCCGATGTAGCTTTTAGCATACTGGATTTGGAGTTAGAAGGGTGACTCCCAGATGACTCATTAGCGGTGTGGTCTTAAGCAAACGTATTAACTTCTCTGAGTCTCTCTTCAATTCTTTGAGTCTTTATTGAGCCTCTATGATATACAGGCCATATTTGTCCTTGCCTTCTAGGAGCACTGGTCTTGTGGATACAAAATAGATATGTAAATAATTCAGATAAAAAACAAAATTAAGTACTTTATGCAGAATTTTGAGGAAAAGATCGTTTGTTCTGATTAGGAATGTGTTTAGCTCTTGAGCTGGGCTTTGTAGTGTGAGGATCATCAGAAAAGGAAGGACAGCAGTTCCCCTCATGGCGCAGCGGAAGTGAATCCGACTAGTGACCATGAGGTTTTGGGTTCGATCCCTGGCCTTGCTCAGTGGGTTAAGGATCCGGCATTGCTGTGAGCTGTGGTGTAGGTCGCAGATGCGGCTTGGATCCTGCGTTGCAGTGGCTGTGGTATAGGCTGGCAGCAGCAGCTCCGACTAGACCTCTAGCCTGGGAACCTCCATATGCTGAGGGTTCGGCCCTAAAAAGACAAAAAAAAAAAAAAAAAGAAGAAGAAGAAGAAAAGGACAGGAGTTCCCATTGTGGCTCCATGGGTTAAGAACCCAGACTAGTATCCATGAGGGTGCACATTCAATCCCTGGCCTTACCCAGTGGGTTAAGGATCCGGTGTTCCTTATAGCTATTCAACCCCTATGCCTTTTATTTTAGGATGCAGCCTTAAAAAAGGAGAGGGGGGAGGACATTCCAGGTCAAAGGAATATCTGAACAAAGGATACTTTGGTGTGAAGGTGAATGCTGGTAATAGTCTAGTGTGTTTACAGCAGAGATTGGCAAACTTTCTGTGAAGGGCCAGATGGTAAATATTTTAGGCTTTGTGTGCCATAAGGGCAGGTCTCTGTGGTAACTGTTCAACTACTCAACCCTGCCATAATGACTCTGAAAGCAGTAATAGACAATATATAAACCAATGGGCATGGTTGTGTTCCAGTAATATCTTATTTACAAAAAACAGGCAGCTGGTTGTATTTGGCCCAGGGGCCATGATTTGCTTGCTCAGGTCTAGAGCAGAATGAGTGTATGTGTGTATTGGGGCAGGGTGGTGGTAGTAGGAAGTAGATTAAGGAAAAGTAGATTAAGAATGTCCTTGACTAGTTCTTTGGTGGCTCAGTGCGTTAAGGATCCAGCATTGTCACTGCTGTGGCTCTGGTACTGTTGTGGCACAGGTTCAATCCCTGGCCTGGGGAATTTCTGCATGTAAATAACTGGTGACAATGTGGCAGATAGTTTTGAATTGAAGGCAGGGGATCAATTAGAAGGTTATTGCTACAGATGAAGCAGGAGATGATGAGCGCAGTCTTCTTATCTATGAATGGAATAATATTCCCTGTCCTAACTATTTTACAGGGTTATTGTGAGAATCCAGTAAGAAAATGAATGGGAATGTGCTTTAACTCCATAAAGTGTCATGAGGTGAACTGTGACTTATTCTGCATAGTGATGGTTATTTTTTTTTTCTTTTCTTTCTTTCTTTTTTTTTTTTCCGGTCTTTTTTTAAGGGCTGCACCTGCAGCATATGGAAGTTCCCAGGCTAGGAGTCTAATCTGAGCTGTAGCCACCAGCCTATACCACAAGCCACAGCAACACCAGATCCGAGCTGCCTGTGACCTACACCACAGCTCATGGCAGCACTGGATCCTTAACCCACTGAGTGAGGCCAGGAATTGAACGTGCATCCTCATGAACACAAGTCAGGTTCTTAAACCACTGAGCCACAATGGGAATTCCTTTTTTTTTTGTCTTTTTAGTGATGGTTATTTTTCTGTTGTGGGAGTGAATTCCTTGGAGATATGGTGAGGTGAGTTACCTCACTGGCTGCTCTTCCTTTTGGAATGACCCCCTCATGCTATCTAGTGCCTGTGGGTTCCAGGGGGAAAAATTGGGCTACACTGACATCCTTAGCCTTAGGTGCCGATCTCACCAGGGTCGCTTGCTTTTTGGTGTGTTTTTTTGTTTGTTTTTTGGAGTTATTCTTCCTTGAGGTGGGGGAGAATCTTGTAGCCTAGAATGAACCAGAAAGACAGTTTGTTCTAAAAATTCATGGATTCTTCTGGGAGTGGGAGTGTATGTCTAATTGTGTCACTAAAACTGCCATTCTTTTATTCTTCAGGGGATGTTGGAAATTACTATTATGGACAAGGCCACCCAATGAAGCCTCACCGAATCCGCATGACTCACAATTTGCTCCTTAACTATGGTCTCTACCGGAAAATGGAAATCTATGTAAGTTACTGGGAGCTTCATCCCTCCCTAACTTTATCAGCTGTGATTCCCCATATGTCATTACTTATCTCATTTTTTTTTTTGTCTTTTGTTGTTGTTGTTGTTGTTGCTATTTCTTGGGCCGCTCCCGCGGCATATGGAGGTTCCCAGGCTAGGGGTTGAATAGGAGCTGTAGCCACCGGCCTACACCAGAGCCACAGCAACGCGTGATCCGAGCCGCGTCTGCAACCTACCCCACAGCTCACGGCAACGCCGGATCGTTAACCCACTGAGCAAGGGCAGGGACCGAACCCGCAACCTCATGGTTCCTAGTCGGATTCGTTAACCACTGCGCCACGACGGGAACTCCCTACTTATCTCATTTTTTCAATGACTCATACATCAGACCTGTTGAGTGGCTATTATGTGGCAGACACTGTAAATGATAGAGATTCTCTGTTTTAAGGAGCTCACTCTAGTGCTGGAGACCAACATGTACACAAATAAATTGTACTACAATTTAGTGTGTAAGTGCAACAATTTAAAAAAGTATAGGATGCCGAGATAATGAAGGTTGAAGGAGGAAGGGAACCTTGGAATGTTTCCTAGAGGTGATATCTGAGCAGTATTTTATTTTATATATTGTATCTTTCTTCTTTGTTGTCAACCCCATGACGTATGGAGTTCCTGGCCAGGGATTAGCTGCAATTGAGACCTATGCTGAGCTGTGGCAATGCTGGATCCTTTAACCCACTGTGCTAGGCTGGGGTGGTGCTCCAGAGACATCACTGAACCTGTTGCGCCACAGCAGGAACTGCTGAGCAGTGTTTTAATAATTGAATGGGGAGTTCCCTTGTGGTGCAGCATGTTAAGGATCTAGCATTGTCACTGCAGTGGTTCAGGTGGCTGCTGTGGTGTGACTGTGGTGTGAGTTTGATCCTTGGCATGGGAACTTCCATGACTTGGGTACAGCCAAAAAAGAAAAATCACACTTGTTTTGAAAAGGATTAAAAATACTTTCTTGGAGTTCACATTGTGGTCTAGTGGGTTAAGGATCCAGCATTGCCACAACTATAGTGTAAGTCGCAGGTGCAGCTTGGATCTGGCATGGCTGTGACCATGGTATAGACTAGCACCTGCAGCTCTGATTCGACCCCTAGCCTGGGAACTTCCATGTGCTACAGGTTCAGCCCTAAAAAGACAAAACAAAACAAAAAACCTTCCAGAGTTTCCGTCATGGCTTAGCGGAAATGAATCTGACTAGTATCTAAGAGGACACAGGTTCCATACCTGGCCTTGCTCAGTGGGTTAAGGATCCGGCATTGCCATGAACTGTGGTGTAGGTCGCAGACGAGGATCGGATCTGGCATTGCTGTGGCTGTGGCATAGGCTCAGCAGCTACAGCTCCGATTCCACCCCTAGCCTGGGAACCTCCATGTGCCATGGATACCGCCCTAAAAAGACCTATGTCACAGCTCACAGCAATGCTGTATCCTTAACCCACTGGGCGAGGCCAGGGATCCAACCCGAAGCATCCTGGTTCCTAGTTGAATTCATTTCCATTGTGCCATGACGGGAACTCCCAAATGAAGTATTTTAAATAAGAGATAGGGAGTTCCCGTCGTGGCTCAGTGAAAACGAATCCGACTAGCATCCATGGGATGCAGGTTCGATCCCTGGCCTCGCCCAGTGGGTTTAGGATCTGGCGTTGCCTTCAGCTGTGATGTAGGTTGCAGATGTGGCTCGGATTCTGTGTTACAGGCTGGCAGCTACAGCTCTGATTCAACCCCTAGCCTGGGAACCTCCATATGCCATGGGTGTGGCCCTAAAAAGACAAAAAATAAATAAATAAATAACCCAGTCATCTCTTAGTCATATTCAAGAGTTACCTCAAGTATCATTTCTTTTTTTTTTCTTTCAGGAGGTTTTTATTAAGTACTTGTCATACCCTAGGGTTTGTATTAACCTCCATGAGTGATGCTGAGGTACTACAAAATGAATTCTGTCTTTTTTTTTTTTTGCTTTTTAGGGCCGCACCCGTGGCATATGAGGTTGCGGGTTCAATCAAATTTGTTTACTGGTTACTAATCAGATTCGTTTCTGCTGTGCCACAATGGGAACTCCAAAATGATTTTTTTTCCTTTGCTTTTTAGGGCTGCATCCATGGTATATGGAAGTTAGGAGTTGAATCAGAGCTACAGCTGCTGGCCTGTGCCACAGCCACATCAACGTACGATCCTAGCCACATCTGCAACCTACACCACAGCTCACAGCAATGCCAGATCCCTGACCTACTAAGCGAGGTCAGGAATGAACCTCATGGATACTAGTCTGATTTGTTTCCGCTTAGCCATTATGGGAACTACCTAGATTCTATCTTTAAATAAGAGGAAACATTAACTAACATTTATTAAAGATTGCTAGTTACCAAGTCAGGGCTACTAATTATTTCCTTAATCCTTACAGCAGCCCTAATTTGGATCATTGTCCACTATCCCCACCTAACCCTCTATTTTTTGTTATTATTATTATTATTATTTTTGTCTTTTTGCCTTTTCTAGGGCCGCTCCCGCAGCATATGGAGATTCCCAGGCTAGGGGGTCTAATTTGAGCTGTAGCCACCGGCCTATGCCAGAGCCACAGCAACTATTTTTTGTTAAAGAGGAAAACCCTTCCTAGAAGTTTCTTAACAAATTTCCTCTTAAATATCATTGGGTCATTTGCCATCCTTAGACCATTCACCAACAATTGGCTTAGACTAATCACATTTGATGCTTGGGGCTGGGTGCATTAACCCCCAACCAAATTGCGATCTGTTACCAAGAAAGAGGGGAGAGAATGGCTTTTTGGAAGCAACACAGTGACTGTCATAGGAGATAATTAGTACTTTATTGGATATACTTCTCTGTGTGGTTTTCTAACCATAAGCTTCTAAACCAAAACCCCAGTATAATCTCTTTCTGAAATCTTTAGACCTTGTTTTCTCTCCTGTGATTTTTTTTTTCCTTCTCTGGCTCTACCTATTTATGTATTTATTTATTTATTGGCTGCACCTGCAGCACGTGGAGGTTCCCATGCCGAGGATCCACCCTGTGCCACAGCAGTGACAATGCTGGATCCTTAACCCACTGTGCCACCAGGAAATTTCTGCTCTACCTCTTTATTGAGTACAGATCTTTAGTTCTCTTCCCTAAACATTGTTTCTCTGCACATCCCTTTCATTGTCTTTTCTCTGGGCTATGATCCTAACATCCATTTCTTAAATCACATATAGCCAATTATTTTTAGTGTCTCTTCTCAATTGGTAGCTTTTTGAGAGTCAGTTCTTTTTTTTTTTTTTTGTCTTTTTGCCATTTCTTGGGCCGCTGCTGTGGCATATGGAGGTTCCCAGGCTAGGGGTCTAATTGGAGCTGTAGCCACTGGCCTACTCCAGGGCCATAGCAACGTGGGATCCGAGCAGCGTCTGCAACCTACACCACAGCTTACGGCAACGCCGGATCGTTAACCCACTGAGCAAGGCCAGGGACCGAACCTGTAACCTCATGGTTCCTAGTTGGATTTGTTAACCACTGCACCATGACGGGAACTCCTGAGAGTCAGTTCTGAAAGAAGCTGCCTAGACTTCTCATAGAAGTTTCTCTGCCTGGAGTTCCCTAATGGCCTTAGCAGTTAAGGATTTGGCATTGTCTCAGCTGTAGCTCAGGTTCTATCCCTGGCCCGGGAACTTCTGAGTTCCTCAGGCCTGGCCCAAAAAAAAAAAGTTTCTGTGAAGGGGATGTTTGTTGAAATCTTTTTCACATGGCTTTGTCCTCTTTAGTTCTCCTCCAATTTTGTTTCTACACAACTAATTAGTCTCTCCCAGAATCTAAATCCTCACTCTTCATCCAGGCACCTTCCTATTTACATAATTAAGAATCCTGCTTTGCTTCCTTGCTTTGGATGCTAATTTTGAATATTCCCAGCCTTCTTATTCATCGCCTTCTGTTCTTTTTTTTTGAATGTTTTTATAAAATATTGAGTAGTTATGAGAGAGAATTTTTATAAAATATGTATAGGGTATAAAGAATCCCATTATTACTAATATCACCTAGTTTAAGAAAAGAAATGTTGGGAGAGTTCCCGTCGTGGCGCAGTGGAAACAAATCCAACTAGGAACCATGGGGTTGTGGGTTTGATCCCTGGCCTTGCTCAACAGGTTAAGGATGCAGCATTGCCGTGAGTTGTGGTGTAAGTCAAAGATGCAGCTTGTATCCTGTGTTGCTGTGGCTGTGGTATAGGCTGGCAGGTGTAGCTCCGATTGGACCCCTAGCCTGGGAACCTCCATATGCTGTGGGTGTGGCCCTAAAAAAAAGAAAAGAAATGTTGGAGTTCCTGTTGTAGTTCAGTGAGTTAAGAACCTGACTAGTATCCATGAGGATGCAGGTTTGATCCCTGGCCTTGCTTAGTGGGTTAAGGATCTGATGTTGCTGTGAGCTTCAGTTGTAGATTCAATGCCTAGCCTGGGAACTTCTATATGGCGCAAAATGAGGCCCTAAAAAAAATAAAATAAAATAAATTTAAAAAGAGGGAGTTCCCATCGTGGCACAGTGGAAATCAATTGGACTACGAACCATGAGGTTGCAGGTTCAATCCCTGGCCTTGCTCAGTGGGTTAAGGATCCGGTGTTGCCATGAGCTGTGGTGTATGTTGCTTGGATGGCTTGGATCTGCATGGCTGTGGCCTAGGCTGGCAGCTGTAGCTCCTATTTGACCCCTAGCCTGGGAACCTCCATATGCCACAGGTGTGGCCCTAAAGAGCAAAAAAAGAAAAGAAAAAAATGTAGTGGCCTGAGGAAGGAAATAGACTTTTTTTTTTTCTTTTTGTCTTCTTAGGGCCATACCTGTGGCATATGGAGGTTCCCAGGCTAGGGGTCTAATTGGAGCTGTACCCTCCGGCCTACACTACAGCTACAGCAACACGGGACCCTTAAGCCACTGAGCCAGGCCAGGGATTGAACCTGCATCCTCATGGATGCTAGTCGGTTTCGTTAACTGCTGAGCCACAATGGGAACTCCAGAAGTAGACAGATTTGACAGATGTATTGCCAGTTGTTTCAAGAGAAGCTGAATGTAATTGATGAAGGAGGAGGATTCAAGGGTGATACTCTGGCTTCTGTACTGAGCAAATGAGTGGATGGTGGGGAGAATAGGAAACCTTGGCAAGAAGAGCATAGGAGCAATAAGGTGGTGGATACAGTCAAGATTATGGAAGTATAATGAACGGGATTGGCAATGGATTGAAATGAAGGCAAGAAAAGACAAGATGACACTTAGGTTTTCAGCCAGAGTGGATGTTGGTATCTTTTTTTTTTTTTGTCTTTTTAGGGCTGCACCTGTGGCAATGGAGGTCCCCAGGCTAGGTGTCGAATTGGAGCTGTAGCTGCCAGCCTATGCCACAGCCACAGCAACACCAGATCCTTAACCTGTTGAGCAAGGCCAGGGGTTGAACCCGCGTCCTCTTGGATACTAGTCAGATTCGTTACTGCTAAGCTTGTGAGAACTCCTGGATGTTGGTATCCTTAACAAAAATAGCCTAAGAGAAGTTCTGGAAGTTAAGTTAAATTTGAACACCTCTAGGTTCTCAACAAGTTGTTATGTCCAGTTGAATTTGAAGCACTTCTGCAATTCATGAGGGGAGCTGGCTGGGAAGCTTTTGGAATTATGAATCTGAGGCTCAGGACAGACAGAGATCAGGGTGGAGTGAGAGTCTAGGGGTCACCTATCTAGATGCTTTGACAATATTGCCAAGAGTGTAGAGGATTTAGTGTAGTAAAAACAACTTCATATTTGGAGCCAGTTCTTGCTTTTTTCACTATGAGTGTTTTTTTATATACAGTATCTATCTTTCAGTGTTAATATTCCTCATTGTAAGTGAGGACTAAATGAGAGTAAGTACCTAGAGTCAACCTCTGGGTTCCCGTTCCAGCTTACTAGCTGTGTAACCTTGGACAAATTAAGTTTCACCCCTCTCTGCTGTAGTTTCTGCAAAGTGAAGATACTAACAGTATGAACTTTAAAGGGTTGTAAGAATCAGTGACAGGTATAGAGTAAACAATTAATATTAGCTATATTGAAAATGCTTTGTAAAGTATAAAAGTATTGGTAGTTAGAAGAGATTTATCTTTGAAGGAGACCCACTTTTAAGGGATGAGAGGAAAAGAATTGTTTTATTTTTTGCTTTTTAGGGCCACAACCCAGGCATATGGAAGTTCCCAGGCTATGGGTCGAATCAGACCTGTAGCAGCCAGCCTACACCGCACCCAGAGCAGTGTGGGAACAGAGCTACATCCGAAACCTACAGCACAGCTCATGGCAATGCCATGTCCTTAACCCACTGAGCAAGGCTGGGGATCCAACCCACATCCTCATGGATACTAGTCAGGTTTGTAACCTGATGAGCCACAACAGGAACTCTGAGAGGAGGATAATTTTTTTAAAGAGGAAAGGTTTAATCAGAATATTGGGATAACCACGGGAGATCCTGTCATGGCGTAATGGAAACGAATCTGACTAGCATCCGTGAGGACTCAGGTTCGATCCCTGGCCTCAATCAGTGGGTTAAGGATCTGGCGTTGCCATGAGTTGTGGCGTAGGTCACAGATGCGGCTCGGATCCTGTGTTGCTATGGCTGTGGCATAGGCCAGCAGCTGCAGCTCCGATTTGTCCCCTAGCCTAGGAACCTCCATATGCCATGGGTGTGGCCCTAAAAAGCAAAGAAAAAAAAAGGAATTGTTGGTATGATGATGATTTATAAAGGATTTCCCATTTATTTCAGTTATTACTAGTCATCCTTTCTTCCTTTTTAGAGCCATTTGGGTTATAATTTTGTATTGTTATATTTCATATTAAAAAGTAATCATTTATAAGGCCCTTTCCAATTTATAAAGAGATTTTACAGTCTCATTAAATTCTCACAACTTCCCTGTGAGGAAAATATTGCTATCACTATTTAGTAAATGAGAAAATTGAGGCTCAAGAGATAGACTTGCTACCACAATTAAAAACTTAAAACAGGGGAGTTCCTGTCATGGCACAGTGGAAACAAATCTGACTAGGAACCATGAGGTTGTGGGTTTGATCCCTGGCCTCACTCAGTGGGTTAAGGATCCGGTGTTGCCGTGAGCTTTGGTGTCGGTTGCAGAGTTGGCTTGGATCTAGCGTTGCTGTGGCTGTGGTGTAGGCCGGCGGCTACAGCTCCAATAAGACCCCTAGCCTGGGAACCTCCATATGCCGCAGGTTTGGCCCTAAAAAAAAGGACAAAAAGACAAAACAAACAAACAAACAAAACCCTTAAAATAGGGAGTTCCTGTTGTGGTGCGGCAGAAATGAATATGACTATAGAGATCATGAGGTTGGGGGTTCGATCCCTGGCCTCAATCAGTGGGTTAAGGATCCAGTGTTGCCATGAGCTGTGGTATAGGTTGCAGACGCAGCTCATATCTGGTGTGGTTGTGGCTGTGGCTGTGGTTGTAGCCGGCAGCTGTAATTTTGATTCATTCCCAGCCTGGGAATCTCCACATGCCTCCAATATGCCCCTAAAAAGCAAAACAAAACAAAACAAAAAAAATACAAAACCTCGAAACAGGAGTTCCTGTCCTGGCTCAGTGGAAATGAATCTGACCAATATCCATGAGGACGCAGTTTCCATCCCTGGCCTCGCTCAGTGGGTTAAGGATCTGGCATTGCCATGAGCTGTGCTGTAGGTTGAAGATGTGGCTCTGGCGTAGGCCAGTGGGAGACCCCTAGCCTGGGAACTTCCATATGCTGTGGGTGCAGCCCTATAAAGACCAAAAAAAACCCCACGTAAAATAACTTTTTTCTTTCTTTCTTCCTTTTTTTTTTTTTTTTGTGGGGGCTGAACCCGTGCTGCTGTTGCGACCTGTGCCACAACTGTGGCAATACCAGATCCTTAACCTGCTGTACCACAAGGGAACTTCCTTGAAACAATTTTTTATTTTCATTTATTGATTTGTTTTGTTTTGTTTTGTTTTTTGCTTTCTTGGGCTGCATGCAAGGCATATGGAGGTTCCCAGGCTAGGGTACAAATTGGAACTACAGCTGCTGGCCTATGCCAGAGGCACAGCAATGCGGGATCTGAGCCAAGTCTGGGACCTACACCACAGCTCATGGCAATGCTGGATCCTTAACCCACTGAGTGAGTCCAGGGATCAAACCTGCAACCTCATGGTTCCTAGTCAGATTCGTTTCTGCTGTGCCATGAGGGGAACTCCTCCTTTTATAATCTCACTTGTTCAACCAGATTGTAAATTTCTTGAGGCCTGAATCTAACTAGCAGTTTCTTTTTACCAGGTGCAGCAGGGTAGCTCAACGCTGAGTGAAGGTGGCAGCGGTCAAGAATAACATGCTTTTTTCCTCTGTGTGCTCTAGCGCCCTCACAAGGCCAATGCTGAGGAGATGACCAAGTACCACAGTGATGACTACATTAAATTTCTGCGCTCCATCCGCCCAGATAACATGTCTGAGTACAGCAAGCAGATGCAGAGATGTAAGTCCGTTCCGTTCCCCCCCTGCTCTCAAGCCTGCAGGTGGATTTCTTTTTCAGTCAGCGAGGCTTACCTGACCTTTCCTTGTACCCCCCATTTAGCTGGTACCTGATTTCCATGGCTTCCTAAGGGTGCCAGAGCGCTTCTTTTTTCTCACGTCTGGTTTTCTTTGTTTTCTGATTGTAAGGAAGAGATTGAACTTTGTCCATTTAGGGTCACTAACACTGTCCCCCCAAAACTGTAATTATTGTAATGGAGAAAGCACCCACTTGGGAGGTAAACACAGGCGATGTAGGTCCCAGCTCTGACTCTTAACTGACTGGTCAAGTCACTTCCCCTCAGATTTTTCTTTTGTAAAATGGGCTAGAGGTCATTCCATTCAACTGCTCTCACTTTGTTAGTATTAGGACAGACTCTAGATGATATAATCTTTGATTCTGCCCCTGCCCCCTGGGCCTTGAAACTCAGAGCAGGTCTCATCACAGAAGCCTAATTCAGTTTAGAGCAATTATGGGGATTATTTTAGCTATGGGGTAGAATATGTTCAAATTTGGGAAGAGGAGTTCCTGTCGTGGCTTAGTGGCAACAAATCTGACTAGGATCCATGAGGACTTGGGTTTGATCCCTGGCCTCACTCAGTGGGGTAAGGCTCCAGCATTGGCCTGAGCTGTGGTGTAGGTCATAGACACGACTCCAATCTGGCATCGCTGTGGCTGTGGCGTAGGCCAGCAACTGCAGCTCCAATTTGACCCCCAGCCTGGGAATCTCCATATGCCTCAGGTCTGGCCCTAAAAAGACAAAAAATAAATAAATAAATAAAACAGTGTAACAATATTATCCAGAGGTGGTTTTGATTAGTTTATGATAACTTATTCCAAATATCAGCAATTTGGTGGCACTTGTTTTGTTGCTATTGGCCACAAGGTAGTCTGATTCCCAAGGCAGAAAGTTATTTGTTTACAATAAGTATGCAGTGGTAATGACTACAGAACCATAGAGACCTTTTTTGAAGCATTAAGTTTCTTTGCTCCCCGCAACTCCAGGAGCTGCTGTCCCATCTAAGTGAGATATTTAATCCCTGAATTGGCAGGGTCTTATTTTCTTCTAGGGTGAGAAATTCCTTTGCTTTAGGGACTTTAGGCCCTCAACTTATATAGGCTAGTGATCAGGCTCCACTCTTAGCAGAGAGGGCTCTTATTAGAGAAGCAGCTTGATACTGAAGCAAGAGAATGAGATTTGGTGTCTTGATTTGAATTCCTGCTCTACCACTTAGATTTGTGTTCCTGATTAAGCCCCTTAGCCTCTCTGAGCCTTGTTTTTCCTTCTGTGGCACAGCAGGATTGGCGATGTCTCGGGAATGCTGGGACGCAGGTTTGATCCCCTCCCGGCACAGTGGGTTAAGGATCTGGCGTTGCCACAGCTACAGCATAGGTCGCAACTATGGCTCAGATCTGATCCCTGGCCTGGGAACTCTGTACACCTCAGGGTGGCTAAAAAAGAAAAAAAAGTCAAGGGAGTTCTTTTATGACTCCGTGAGTTAAGGATCCAGTGTTGTCCCTGCTGTGGTATGGGTTCCATCCTTGGCCTGGAAACTTCCACATGCCACAGGAGTGGCTCAAAAATAAATAAAAATAAAAGGAAGACAGGAGTGCCTATTGCATAATGGAGGTTGAGGGGATACGTATGATAATATATTTAAAACACCAACTGTCAGTGAATAGTAGCTTTTGCTCTTATGACTTACTGCTTTTGTTATTTTCAGTCTGTCAAGGCAGACGACATATTAGGCCCTCAGGAGTGCACAGGTTGGCTCTGGCTCCTGGTTTGCTCTAGTTTTCCTCAAACCAGCGTTCTAAAGTTATGCATTAAAAAATAGGTCTGAGTTTTTTTTCTCATTGAAGGTGGAGGTAGGAGGGATGAGGCTCTCTAAGGACTTCAAGGCACTTTCCTGACTTGATTCAGAGAGATAGCACTTAGTGCAGTGCTTTATGACTGCAGGTGTCTGTGGAGACAATAACAAGGATTAAGAGCTGACCTCATTTTCAATATTTATCAATACCTAACCTAGGAAGTTGTAAGACCAAATAAGTCAGGTTTCCTTGCTCTTGGCTAGAATGTAATTTTTTTTTTTTTTCTTTTTTGGCCACTCTGAGGCATATGAAGATCCCAGGCCAGGGAATCAGATCTGAGCCACAGTTGTGACCTGTGCCATAGCTGTGGCAACGTGGATCCTTTAACCACTTTAGGCCAAGAATCTGACTGCAGAGTTGCTGGCAATCCAGTTGCACCACAGTGGGAACTTTTATTTATTTATTTATTTTGTCTTTTTGCCATTTCTAGGGCTGCTCCTGCGGCATATGGAGGTTCCCAGGCTAGGGGTCGAATCGGAACTGTAGCCGCCGGCCTATGCCAGAGCCACAGCATCACGGGATCAGAGCCAGGTCTGCAACCTACACCACAGCTCACAGCGACGCCAGATCCTTAACCCACTGAGTGAGGCCAGGGATTGAATCCGCAAGCTCATGGTTCTTAGTCGGATTCGTTAACCACTGAGCCACGACGGGAACTCCAACACAGTGGGAACTTTTAGAATGAAATGCTTTGTGGTCACTTTGAGACTTTTGAGAATCTTTATCAGAAGTTCTGGCCTAATATTTAATAATTAAAAATGGGAGGAGTTCCCATTGTGGCTCAGCAGGTTACAAACCTGACTAGTATCCATGAGGATGCAGATTTGATCCCTGACCTCACTCAGTGGATTAGGATCTGGTGTTGTCGTGAGCTGTGGTGTAGGTCGCAGATCTCGAGTTGCTATGGTATAGACTGGCACCTTCGGCTCCAATTTGACTCCTAGCCTAGGAACTTCCATATGCTGCAAGTGCAGCCCTAAAAAGAAAAAAAAAAAATGGAATTCCTGCTGTGGTGCTGTGGGTTAAGAATCCAACCACAGTGGCTTGGGTTGATAACGGAGGCAGGGGTTCAATTCCCCTGCCTGGCACAGTGGATTTAAGGATCTGGCATTGCCGCTGCTTGGATTCAATCCCTGGCCTGGGAGCTTCCATATGTGGTGAGTACAGCCATAAAAAAAGGAAAAAAAATCAATGGAAAGGGAACATGAAGGATATTCTCTTGTGGTGCAGCAGTTAAGGATTCATTGTCGCTGCAGCTGTGGTGCAGGTTCCATTCCTGGGCCAGGAATGGGTGTGGTGCAAAAAAAGAGGGAACATGAATAAATGCAGAAATTTTTTTTGGCAGATAGTCTGTCAGAACATGAGGTTCATGGTAGAAGCATGATAAAAGGGGTTTATGCTGTTACAATTTATTTATTTTTTTATTTAATTTGCCATACCCTAGACATATGGAAGTTCCCAGGCCAGGAGTTGAATCAGAGCTGTAGCTGCCGGCCTACACCACAGCCACAGTAATGTGGGATCTGAGCCACGTCTGTGACCTACACCACAGCTCATGGAAACACCAGATTCTTAACCCAATGAGCAAGGCCAGGGATCGAACCCACATCCTCATGGTTCCTAGTTGGGTTCATTAACTGCTGAGCCACGAAGGGAAGTCCTATGCTGGTACAATTTGGAGACATTCTCATCCATGTTAATTTTTTGTTTATTTTTTCTTTTTGGCTGCTCTAGCGGCATACGGAAGTTCCCAGGCCAGGGATCGAACTCCCACCACAGTAGCAACCTGAGCCACAGTGACAAAACTGGAAACTTAATGTGCTGCACCAGATGGGAACTTGCTAGAATGGAATATTTTATTTTTTTATTTTTTTGTCTTTTTGCCATTTTCTTGGGCCGCTCTTGCAGCATATGGAGGTTCCCAGGCTAGGGGTCGAATCGGAGCTGTAGTCACCAGCCTACGCCAGAGCCACAGCAACGCTGGATCCGAGCCACGTCTGCAGCCTACACCACAGCTCATGGCAACGCTGGATCGTTAACCCACTGAGCAAGGCCAGGGATCGAACCCGCAACCTCATGGTTCCTAGTCGGGTTCGTTAACCACTGCGCCACGATGGGAACTCCTGGAATATTTTAGTATATATTTCATACAAATGTTTCAACCACATTAAAACATATAAAAATAATGTAATGAATATCCATGTCCCCACAACCAGGCTAAGAAAGAAAACATTTACCAGGGCAGTTGAAGCCCTCCTGGGCACCTTTCCTTGAACACATGCCCTTTTTCTTTGCTTCCCTCTCTACCCCATTACCACCACCACCAAGGTATAAGCATGATCCTGAAATCAGTGTTTAATCCCATGCATCTCTTTCTGCAGCATGCTTCTTACTGCCTTCTCAGCCTATGTCTGCTCCCCCATCTCTCACCCAGTATTGCTTCCCTTCATTGTAAAGCCAGCCTAAGAATGAGAAAAGTACATATAATGGGAAGAAGGAAAACTCTGAAAAGTCCTGCAGGTGAGGGTTTGCTCTCCTATTTTACCCCCTTTCCATCTGTAATCACATGGCTCCATTGAGCTGGGAATATTGGGCTGGCCATTTGAGCCACGTGTTAGTTTGGGGCCAAGGGAAGATACTTTTGCTCGTTTTAAAAATACCAGTTTTCAGAGTTCCCATTCTGGCGCAGCAGAAACAAATCTGACTAGTATCCATGAGGATGCAGATTTGATCCATGGCCTTTCTCAGTGGGTCAGGGATCTGGCATTGCCGTGAACTGTGGTGTAGGTTGCAGATGTGGCTTGGATCTGGCATTGCTGTGGCTGTGCCGTAGGCCAGCAGCTGTAGCTCTGATTCGACCCCTAGCCTGTGAACTTCCATATTCGGAGGGTGCAGCCCTAAAAGGCAAAAAAAAAAAAAAAAAAAATTTCTCCCATTGCAGGCCATCCTAAATAGGAATATAAACAAAGCTTTGGGAACCCACTGAAGAAGAAAGCAGTCAGAGAGGGAAATCAGTTGCCAATGGATAAATAAATAGCCTGGCCTCAGGGACCAAAGTTCTTATTGACACAGCCTCCCAGTGTTTGCCTGGAAAGTGAGGGAGAGAGCCACCCACTGCTCACCTCCTTATGCGTGTCACACTTCCTCGTAGTACTGTTCTTGGCAGTGCAGCAGGTCAGAGCACCCTGCAAGTTTAGGGCAGTTTAGGACAGTGCCAGAGTTGGTAACTCTTGTGGTTATGGCAAACCTTGAGCTTCAGCCGTGACACACACATACACACACACACACACACACACACGCGGCTGCGCACATGGCATGTGGAAGTTTCTGGGCCAGGATTTGAATCTGAGCCACAGCTGTGGCAATGCTGGATCCTTTAACCCACTGTACTACAGAGGGAACTCCCAGCTGTATCTTAAGAGGTCACCACAGTCCAGGCTGAGCTCCTGCCCTCCTCATCCTAGGGCCCATCGTCCTTGCTCTACTCTGAGAACCTCTCTTGATCATAGCGAGGGCAGTGGGAAGGTTGGGACAAGAGAAAAAGGATCTAGCCAACCCCTGCCTTTAACTTCTGTGTATCATTGATGTTTCAGCAGTTTCCTTTTCTGTGAGAGGAGTCTTGGAGCCATAAGGTTCCTCTCTAGCTCTGAGGCTACAACCTTCAGGTGTGCTTCCCTTCCTGTGTTTTTCATTCTATTTGCATTGTTATTTGCATATGTTTCCACATTATGTGTTAGTACTTTTACCCCTTCAGGCCTGAAATAACCTTCCTCCAGTTGTCACTAGGTGTAGTAGAAAGAGCACTGGACTGTGGGAGTCAAGACACCTGAACTCTGGTTCTGCCACTGCCTGGTTATGTAACCTTGGGCAAGTCACTTAACTTTTCCGCATCTGTTTGTTCCTCTGCACGGTGGGGTTGATATTTGTCTTGTCCAGCTTTTATGGGTTGTTAGGAGGGTCAAATGAGATTGGGTGTGTGAAATTACTGGGGAAAAGGCCAGAATATATTTTCCTAGGCTTTTAGGACAGATTGACAGATCGACCAATCCTTGAATACCACCTCTGCCATTTACTGGCAGTTCCCCTCTTTGAGCCTGTTTCCCCATTTATAAAATAGGACCAAATCCTACTTCAGAAGGTTGTGTCAGGAGTTCCCATCGTGGCTCAGTGGAAATAAATTCGACTAGGAACTATGAGGTTGCAGGTTCGATCCCTGGCCTCGCTCAATGGGTTAAAGATCTGGCATTGCTGTGAGCCGTAGTGTTGGTCACAGACTCGGTTGGGATCCTGCGTTGCTGTGGCTGTGGTATAGGCCAGTGGCTGCAGCTCCAATTGGACCCCTATCTGGGAACCTCCATATCCTGCAGGTGTGGCCCTAAAACGCAAAAAAAAAAAAAAAAAAGGCACTGACCATAGTGTCCAGCACTTTGTTAAGCATCCAGTGGATGATAGTATAGATCTCTGTTCTTCACTTTCTTGTTCCTTATTTCCAGCTGGAGTGAGGTCCAGGAACAAACCCAGGCTGGAATAAGAGACTAAATTATTCTCCCTCTGGAATGAACCTACATTTTTCTGAGTCCTTACTTGCTAAATGCTTCCCCTTATAAGATTTTTATCAGGCTTCTCAACAGTTGCGTGAGGTGTAGATGTCATTATGACTTGTTATAGATAATGAACTAAAGCTCAAGAAAGTTAAATGACATAGTTCTCTTGTGGCTCAGTGGATTAAGGATCCAGCATTGTCACTGTTGTGGCTCTGGTTACAGCTGTGGTGCAGGTTTAATCCTGGGCCTGGGAACTTCTGCGTGCCACAGGCGCAGCTGGGGTGGGGAGAATGTTAAATGACTGAACCTAGTCACACAGCCAGGAAGTAGTAGAGCCTGGACTAGGACCCAGGCCTTCTGAATCCAGATTCTGTGTTTTTTCCATCAGGTCATAAACATATAAACAAAAATTAAAGGAAATTGTGGAACACTAACCTTTTGCTTATGTTTTTCAAGTCAACGTTGGTGAGGACTGTCCGGTGTTTGATGGCCTGTTTGAGTTCTGTCAGCTGTCTGCTGGTGGCTCTGTGGGTAAGGAACATACATCCCTCCTCAAGAGCTGGGCTGGGTTGTACTCGTGAGGCTTGTCTTTGAAGCTGCTTTCCCAGTGAGGGTGAACTGTGAACATGTTAAAAGATCCTGTGGGTTTTTACTTTAGGTCTTTAAAATGTCCTTCTGGTTCAGTCCCAGCCCAGGTTTAATCTGACATGGTACAGACAGGTGTCCTTGACTGTCCTCTCCTACCAAGACATCCTATATATAGGAACTCCCTGCAGACCTCAGGAGGTTGTCGAGATGCTGTACATAAAAGTAATTTGTGAACTGCAAAGTGCTGTAAAAATGGGAAGTGTCATCATCTGTGTCTTACAAAAGAGCATGGTAATTACCTTTAGAGGTCGGATATACTCCCCACATATCTCCCACTTCCATTTGTAACTTCTAGATTGCCTCCAGGATTGCTCTGCCCTTTCTTTTCTTTCTTTTTTTTTTTATTTTTTTATCTTTTTGCCTTTTCTAGGGCCGCTCCCACGGCATATGGAGGTTCCCAGGCTAGGGGTCGAATTGGAGCTGTAGCCACCGGCCTACGCCACAGCCACAGCAACTCGGGATCCTAGCCTCGTCTGCAACCCACACCACAGCTCATGGCAATGCCAGATCCTTAACCCACTGAGCAAGGCCAGGGATCGAACCCGCAACCTCCCTAGTCAGATTCGTTAACCACTGCGCCACGACAGGAACTCCTTTTTTTTTTTTTTTTTTAAATGACTTTTATTTTTTCTATTATAGTTGGTTTAGAGTGTTCTGTCAGTTTTCTACCGTACAACAAAGCGACCCAGTTGTACATAGTATATACATTCTTTTCCTCACATTATCCTCCATCATGTTCCGTGATAAGTGACTAGATATGGTTCCAGTGCCATACAGCAGGATCTCATTGCTGCCCTTTCTTCACAGATATTTATTCTATCATCATTGCCTTCTCTCCTCTCTTCTTCCTGCCACTTCCCAATATAATCTCAGAAAATAATGAAGTACGCAGGGGAAAAAAAATTTGCCTACAGTCACACTGTCCATGGATTGGCTGTCATTACCATTTTGCTATTTGTACATCTATTCTTTTTTGTGTATGCCTAAATCTGGACATAACATACATCTATATTTTACCAAAAAAAAAATGTGACATTGTATATGTATAGTTTTGTGCCTACATTTTTTACTTAGTAGATCTTTAAAATTCCTCTATCTGTAATAATGTATAGCATGATTTCTAGTGACTACATGATTATTCTATGTTATGGGCCAACTTCAGTTGACATAATCAGTCCATTCAGGTTGCTGTATGTTTTATTGCTGTTAAACCCCCACAAAGGCACCTGCAGACATGGTGTGTATTTCTGTCACTTCTTCTTGGACCTATTTGAATTTTAAGCCTGAGCTACCTTTGGTGTCTTCAAGGTTTTTGGACCACGAACCATAGTAAGAAATATAATTATGGGAGTTCCCGTTGTTGCATAGCAGAAACGAATCCGACTAGTATCCATGAGGATGCGGGTTCGATCCCTGCCCTTGTTCAGTGGGTCAGGGCTCTGGTGTTGCCGTGAGCTGTGGTGTAGGTCGAAGATATGGCTGGGATCCCACATTGCTGTGGCTGTGGTGCAGGCCGGCACCTGTAGCTCTGATTCAGTCCCTAGCCTGGGAGCTTCCTTATGCCACAGGTGCGGCCCTAAAAAGCAAGAAAAAAAAAAAGAAAAAGAGATACAATTACACTTGTTATCCAGGTTATGAATTCATGTGTGCACACACACCCTCTCTCACTCTGAAGCCAGTTTCACAAAAATGGTTACCTTTACTATTATTCTGATAATTTTATTCGAGTCTCTCTCATTTAAAAATATATATACTCCTTAGGAGTTCCCGTCGTGGCACAGTGGTTAACGAATCCGACTAGGAACCATGAGGTTGCAGGTTCGATCCCTTGCCTTGCTCAGTGGGTTAAGGATCCGGCATTGCCATGAGCTGTGATGTGGGTCGTAAATGTGGCTCGGATCCTGCGTTGCTGTGGCTGTGGTGTAGGCCAGTGGCTACAGCTCTGATTAGACCTCTAGCCTGGGAACCTCCATATGCCGCTGGAGCAGCCCTAGAAAAGGCAAAAAGACAAAAAAATAATAATAATAATTATATATATATATATACACACTCCTCTCGTCCTCTTACATCTTGCCGTCTGAGATGGCCCAGACTCTCTGTGAAGTGTGTTTCTCCCAGCGCCGCTCTCTCTTGAGATGGCCTACACTTTGTCTCTAAATAAATCTACTTCTTACCTATCAAAAAATAAAAACATAAGAAAAATATATATTAATCACGACCCACTAAACCAATTTTAAGGCCTACTAGTAAGTTTGTGGTAGCTTCATTTTGTACTACCTTCATTTTGGAAAACAGTTTTTTAAGGAGATCGTGCTGTGATGCAGTAGATAAGAATCTAGATTCCGGAGTTTCCGTCATGGCTTAGCAGTAACAAACCCGATAGTTTCCATGAGGACGTGGGTTAGATCCCTGACCTCGCTCAGTGGGTTAAGGGTCTGGTGTTGCCATGAACTGCAGTATAGGTCGAAGACTCAGCTTGGATCCCATGTTTATGTGGCTGTGGTGTAGGCCAGCAGCTGTAGCTCTGATTCAGCCACTAGTCTGGGAACTTCCGTATGCCATAGGTGTGGCCCTAGAAAGACCAAAAAAAAAAAAAAAAAAAAAACAAAAAAAGAATCCGTCTTTGGCCTAGGAACTTCCATATGTCATGGTTAAGGCTGAAAAAGAAAACAAGCAAACAGAATAGTTTGTTTTTGTTTGTTTTAATTTTTTATGGCCACTTCCATGGCATATGGAAATTCCTGGGCTAGGAAACTTCGTCCTGGCAGCTGTAGTAATGCAGGATTCTTTAACCCACTACGCCAGGCTGGGGATTGAATCCACGCCTCTGCAGTGACCTGAGCCACTATAGTCACATTTAACCCACTGTGCCTCAGTAGGAACTTCAAAACCAGTTTTTTGAGTGGCCAGTATCATGTTTATTCCCTGTTGGAATAGGGCAGGGGGAGAGGACTGGCTGGTGAATTGTACAGTGTAGCTGAAGAGGCAGGTCTTCCTCTTACTGGACTCTCTTGGCTTCTGGGGGGAAGGGGGAGATTGGCTTGGTAACAGTCTTGTGATCTTTCTTCCCACGCCCAGCAAGTGCTGTGAAACTTAATAAGCAGCAGACGGACATCGCTGTGAACTGGGCTGGGGGCCTACACCATGCAAAGAAGTCCGAGGCATCTGGCTTCTGTTACGTCAATGATATCGTCTTGGCCATCCTGGAACTGCTAAAGTATGCCTGCCTGGCCTTGTCTCTTGGAGGAGCACCTTAGGCCAGGTTCCCACTTCCCTCTCCCCTGGGCTTGCCTCCCTAGTTTGCTTTTCCTAGCGGTGTGCTGGCTAGGATGTGTTCGGTGAGTGTCTCTGGCCATCTTCTTGACGGGGTCTTGATTTGATCTGAGCCCACGGCAAGATCAGGGGCAGGCGCTGCTCAGATCCTGCCTCCAGAGTGTCCCTGTGTGGCCGGAGTTGACCCTGGCTGTAGAGTAGGAAGATTGGACTTGGTCGCCTTGGTCAGGCCTCTGGAGACACCCTGCCGCTCTTCCACCTTCCTTCAGCCAGTTTCTACGTCTCTGGTGCTTAGAGATACCTGAGGGAGGCAGCCAGCCCGGTAAGCTGGGACCTGGCGCCCTTGGCGCGTCCCACTCCCAAGGAGCCCCCAGACCCCCCTGACCCCCTTCTGATCCTAGGTATCACCAGAGGGTGCTGTATATTGACATTGATATTCACCACGGCGATGGCGTGGAAGAGGCCTTCTATACCACAGACCGAGTCATGACTGTGTCCTTTCATAAATATGGAGAGTACTTCCCAGGAACTGGGGACCTACGGGTGAGAACTCCCTTTAGGGGCCAACCAGCTCACCCTCAGCTGCCACCTCTAAGTCTCCTATCTCATGTCACCAAAAACCACTTCCTGCCTCTTCTGCCGTTCAGAACATCACACCCTAGCTTGGGACACCTGCTATGATCTTTTTCCCTTTCTTATTCTGGAGGAAAGGAATGATGGTACATGAAGCTTTGGGAGGGATGGGGGTCTCCTGACTCATTGCACTTCCTCCTGGCCCCAGCCGGGTTGCATTACACTATTCACATGTCCAGAAAGCTTGAATCCCAGGCTAAGAAACCTCAGGTTCTTTCCAATGAGCTAGGAATTGGGACCTTTATGGACCATCTCAGGGGTTCTTAACATTCCCTTTGATCATCTGACTGAAAGCCCTGTACTGTCTCCCTGGAAAAGTACATGAAATTTTACATCTGATGGCAGATAGTTTATAGCACCTCCTCTTAGTGAAACCTATCCATGGACCTCTGGATAAGAATCCTTCGAAGCTGATTCATTTAACTGTTCTGCTTCTATTAGCATGAATACAATGAAACCAGCCACTTTGCAATACCAGTAGCCCTTGGGTGAAAAAGTGGCACTAATTCAGTTGTTTGCAATGGCAGGCCTTTGAATAATTGAGCATTTACAGTTTTGAAGAATTCTTCCCTTTCTGCTTTCCTTCTCGAGAGGAGAATGGGAGGTAGAGGAGTGAGCATGCAAGCTCCCTGGCAAGGGAAGGGTTGTTGTGGGATGGGTGTTATTTCTGTGGTCCAGCCCCCAGCCACCTTTAATCCAGCCAAAGGGAGAGGTCTTGTGCTGTGGGGTAGGATATTCAAATCTCTGGCCCCATAAATGGCCTCAGTGGTGTGTCCAGAGATGTGAGCTAGACTTGCCCGTGAGGGGAATGGTACTGATCTGCTCTGTCCCTGGCCCACCTCATGGGCCCAGCGTCTCTCTCTTAGAACCACTGCCTCCTTCCTTAGCCTTCCAGCCCCCATCCTTGAACTTCTTTCTAGCTTCATCTTTGAGTTTTACTTTAACTTTACTGTCCCTCTTGATTAGGATATTGGGGCTGGCAAAGGCAAGTATTATGCTGTTAACTACCCGCTCCGAGATGGGATTGATGACGAGTCCTATGAGGCCATTTTCAAGCCGGTAAGTGGCTTACCCAAGCACCCTGAGCTATAGATGGGACTGATCTAAGGGAGGGGTAGCAACCCCCTAACATACTTCAGAAATCTCTCCCTGCTGAGAGGCTGGTTAGAAGTGAGATGTGTTTCAGCCCTTGACTGCATGCTGCACGGCCAGCACGGAATTCATCCAAATAGTTATCGATGCCATCTCTGGGGCAGGCCCTCTGTTGGATCCAGGAATATTTAAGACAAGATCTATGCCCATGAAGACCTCACAGTCTCTGGTATGGGAGGCAGGCACATCCCCAGAAGCATGTAGTCAGTGCTGTTTTTGAGGGATGAACAGAGGAGTGAGAGAGAAACTGCTTCCTGAGCTGAGGAAAGGGTATTCACAGGGGTGGTGATGTTTGAGTGGACATTGAGAAATGAGTTGCCCAGGTGAAGGAGGGTGGGGCCTGGAGGGGAAGGGTGGCATTCAGCAGAGGGAAGCACACCAGCAGCAGCACAGGGGTGCCAGTATGTAGTATGTGGGCCAGCATGACGTGGGGGATGAATGCTTAAGTATGTGGTAGGAAATATTTGTTGGGGTATTTCAAAGGGAAAGGGAGCCTTGAATGCCTTGCTGAGTAGTTAAATCGTCACCTATAAGCAACAAGGAACCAACCATTACTAGAGTTGTAACCTAATAAGTTAGTCATTTAGCAAATACCAAGTGCCTACTATGTGCCTTGTAGTAAGAGCGACAAAAAAGCCTGAATTCTCTCTGAGGAAGTCTGTGTCCTCAGTTACATTAGAATCTAGTGTTGGAGTTCCCGTCCTGGTTCAGTGGTTAATGAATCTGACTAGGAAGCATGAGGTTGCGGGTTCGATCCCTGGCCTTGCTCAGTGGGTTAAGGATCTGGCATTGCCTTGAGCTGTGGTGTAGGTCGCAGACGCAGCTCAGATCTGGCATTGCTGTGGCTGTGGTGTAGGTTGGCAGCTACAGCTCCGATTGGACCCCTAGCCTGCGAACCTCCATATGCCGTGGGAGAGGCCCTAGAAAAGGCAAAAAAGACCAAAAAAAAAAAAAAAGAATCTAGTGTGAGCGGAGTTCCCTTGTGGCACAGCAGGTTAAGGATCCTGTGTTGTCACTGTAGCAGCTTGGGCTGCTGCTGTGGTATGGGTTTGATCTCAGGAAGTTTCACATGCCATGGGTGTGGTCCCCCCAAAAAAAGTGTGAGAATGAGATATAAAAAGTAATAGACTCCTCACAGTATCAGGCTCAAAGTCTGTAGGACCAAAAGCATAGAGCACATGCAACTAAAGGTCAGAAAGGCTTCTTGGAACAAGTGATACTGGAGCTTAGAGCAGCAAAAGGGAAAGATTTGGGGGTTGATAAGGAGGCCATTTTCGGCTCAGTATTGTTAGAGCTGGAAGGCTCTTAGAGATCCGTTCAAATTGGAGGGCTGAACACGGTGGGAAATGAGAAACCCAGGCTGGTCCTCCCTTCTCTCTACCACCCAGCATGAGGAGTGGGTGATGAGTAACAGAAGATAGTGCTGCACCCCCACTTTTCAGTCTGAACTTCGAATAGCTTTTCTTGAGGCTCAGTGTGACCAGGATGTGTCCTTTCAGGTCATGTCCAAAGTAATGGAGATGTTCCAGCCTAGTGCGGTCGTCTTACAGTGTGGCTCTGACTCCCTGTCGGGGGATCGGTTAGGTTGCTTCAATTTGACCATCAAAGGTGAGACCAGGTAGCATAGGGACGGGTGGGCAGGGTCCTGCTGGGTGCTCCTGTAACTTGGCACCCCTTCTCCCACTAAAGGGCACGCCAAGTGTGTGGAGTTTGTGAAGAGCTTCAACCTACCTATGTTGATGCTGGGAGGAGGTGGCTATACCATTCGTAATGTCGCCCGGTGCTGGACATATGAAACAGCTGTGGCCCTGGACACAGAGATCCCTAATGGTAATAGCTCCAGGGCCAGATTGGGCTGGGAGTGCTGGAGCGTGTGTGTCCTGAAGTTCACAGCCCCATTCTCATTGGCCATACAACCTCTCCTCTTCTGACTTGATTCTCCTGCTGTCCTCTTGTGATTTCCAGACCGTAGCTGTCAATTTTTCTGGGTCTTGACCCTGTGCTTTCTCCCCTCTGCTTCTGGTCTGGACAGAATTACCAGCGGTTGTATATGCTTTTGGAATTCATACTTAGGGTAACTGGGATAGTTAAGTGAAGGAGTGATCACAATGAGTTATTGCCTAAATTTTTCTTTTTTTCTTTTTAGGGCCACACCCCTCGCATATTGAAGTTCCCAGGTTAGGGGGTGAATCAGAGCTGCAGCTGCCAGCCTACACCACAGCCACAGCAATGCAGGACCTGAGCTGCATCTGTGACCTATACCACAGCTCGCGGCAGTGCCAGATCCTTAACACATACACACACACACGCGCACGGCAGTGCCAGATCCTTAACACACACACACACACACACACCACTCCCCCTCCAGTGGACACTGGAGAGTCGCTTTTAAAAAACTGAAATCCTGGAGTTAAGGATCTGGCATTGCTGTAGCTGTGGTATAAGTCACAGGTGTGGCTTGGATTCAATCCCTGGGTTGGAAACTTCCATATGCCATGGGGTTGTAGCCAAAAAAGAAAAAAAAAACATTAAAAATTGAAATCCTATAGGTACCCAAGTCTCACCCTATCTTGGAGGCACGCTTCTTTGATAGTTGGGCTAACAGGTCCAGATAAACCTATAGATGCTTTTCTCAGGGCCCCATGGTCACCAGATCTCTTGACTCTCTCACCCCCTGCCCCAATTAGAGCTTCCGTACAACGACTACTTTGAATACTTTGGACCAGATTTCAAACTTCACATCAGTCCTTCCAATATGACTAACCAGAACACTAATGAGTACCTGGAAAAGATCAAGTGAGTATATCCCCCCACCCCAACACCCCTCGTTTAACATTCGAGGCTCTGATTGGTCCCTGATCAGAGCCCAGCCACCTCTCTACCATTGGCCATAGACAGCGACTGTTTGAGAACCTGAGAATGCTGCCCCATGCACCTGGGGTCCAAATGCAGGCCATTCCTGAGGATGCCATTCCAGAGGAGAGTGGCGATGAGGATGAAGAAGACCCTGACAAGCGCATCTCAAGTAAGACCCAGGGGCCCCCACCTTACCACTCTGTAGGCAATTCTGTCTTCCCTGCATTGTTCCTGGCTCCACATTCTCCACAAGCTACCACCTGTTGAGAAACTCGAGGTCCTGTGCTTATAATTTAAGGAGTCTAGCTTCCTTTCCCTTTTGATGTCTTTTGGGGGAACAGGCAGGAAAGCACTGGGCAGACCATGAGATAAAGAATTTTCTCTCTCACCCATATTTCCCATTACCTCCCAGTCTGTTCCTCGGACAAACGAATTGCCTGTGAGGAAGAGTTCTCTGACTCTGATGAGGAGGGAGAAGGTGGTCGCAAGAACTCTTCCAACTTCAAAAAAGCCAAGAGAGTCAAAACAGAAGATGAGAAAGAGAAGGACCCAGAAGAGAAGAAAGGTGGGTTAGGGTTGGGCCAGGACTTGGGTCTTGAGCCCCAGGCCCTCGAGGAGGAATTTATGTAGGACACTGGGAGGAGGGCGCTGACTCGGGCCCTGCCAGCTCCTGTAGGCCTCTTCTCCGAAAGGATGAAACTCAATTCGTCTTCACTGGCTGATTGAGCCCTCCCAGGCCCCAGAGCCAGGGACATGCCTGGGCTCCCGGTGGTCAGGTGGTCAGGAGCGTGGCTCTCAGATACCACCCCACTTTCCCAGGGGGCTGCCTCCACCCACCAGGTTCAGGCTCTAGCAGGCTGGGAAACCGGTTTGACCTGTTTGTTCTCTACAGGGCTCGCCGGGAGGGCTGGGATGGGCTTTTCTCTTTTGTATGTCCAGCCAGCTGTAGTGTTGGGGAAAGGGTTTCAGGGTAAGTGGAGATCCCATGGGTCTTTCCAAAGGGGCTGCCCTTGGCCATCCCTGCTCTCTTATATTCTAGAAGTCACAGAGGAGGAGAAAACCAAGGAGGAGAAGCAAGAAGCCAAAGGGTAAGGAAGGAGCTGTCTTATCTCCCTGGCATTGGAGCCACCAGCCCCTTTGTCCCACCACCCTGAGAGGGAAGGCGCAGGGACAGCTGGTCCAGCTTACAAAGGCTTCTTTCAGGGACCAGTCTGTGTCTCTCTGCAGTTCTAGGCAGAGCTAGGAAGCCCCAGCCCTCAGCAGTCACCTGGGCAGCCTGGGCGCTATGGAAATCATTGTACCCATACTTGGCCTCAAGGCCTCTAGGGTGGGTTATCTCATTCCAGTCTCTGCTCTCTCCACAGGGTCAAGGAGGAGGTCAAGTTGGCCTGAACAGACCTCTCCAATTCTGGCTTCTTGCCAAGTTCCCCATCTTTATCCCACAACCCCTCAGATTTTATATTTTCTATTTCTGTGTATTTATATAAAAATATATTAAATATAAATATCCCCAGGGACTAGACAGGAACCAGGCTCCTGAGCCTAGGGCACACGTGTTAGGTTTCTAATAGCTGCCTCACCATCCATCCCTCTCCACCTCTTAATTTCAAACCATAACAGGTGGAAGGGATATACCTAAGCAGCCATAGGACAAAATCTTGACGTGCCTAATAACTTTGAAAGGGTGCCCTCGTCGAGTATTTTAGAAGGGTTGACTGGGTCTTCAGGGATTCCTTGTTTTTTTCAGGCTCCTTAAGGTAACATCAGCCATTTTTAGATTGGTTCTGTTCTCATTCCTTTCCACTGCCCCCCAGTGAGCCAAGAAACTCACACTGCCTGCCCTCTCTTCCTCCCCCAATTCTGCAGGTGAAGATTGGTAGTCTAGGTTCCTTTTTGAGATACTATTTCCATTTTTGTGCGAATCTTTGTAATAAAATGGTACATTTCTATACCCTCCTGAGCCTGTCTCCTAGTGGTATCCCTGGGTTCATTTCACTTCCACTTCCCTGCCCTTAAGTGTACACGAGGATCTGGGCAACCCCTCAACAACCTAAGAACCCCACAAACTTACCTGTCTTGAGGTTAACCAGTCTTCTTACCCTACCCCAGAAGACCACTCATTAAAAAGCACCACTAAAGGGACGACATTTATTCCTTTTCCAAATGTTACAATAAAACCAGGTGGAAGAGAATGGTTTTAGCAGTTAGAAAAGAAAAAAAAAAAGTACAAATCTGGGGTTTGGCCATTAAAAGTTATTTACAACAATGGGAGGGGGAAAAAAAAAAAGACAACAAGAAGTTGTTTCACATTACAGACCTCCCCCCACCCCAAAGCTTAATACTTGCTTACCAAGTCAAAAAAGAGACAGTTGATTCACAAGCTGGAGGTTCAAACTTGAGTAAGACATTTATAAAAACCTAGACAGGGGCTCTGTCCTCCCCAGCCCAGGTGCCACTAGGCACAGCACGAGAGACTAGAAACTCAACAGGGGAAGGCTGGACACTCAGGATTTGGGAGTGTAGGCACCCCCAGATCTGGCTCAGGGATTTGGGGAATAAACAAAACCTACTTGGAAAAGAATTGGGGGAGAAAACCAGCAACTGCCTTCTGCATGGGTGGGGACAGGGAAGGAGGGAGGGCCAGGGGCAGGAGCATTTCACATCACTAACCTAACTGGGGAGACTGCAAGGGACCACCTTCAGCTGGCCTTAGGAGAAAGACCAGATGGATGATGGGAGAATCCACAGGAGGGAGAGGAGAGGGAACGTGGCTAGGGGGCAACAGCCCCTTCCTTTCTGGGCACAGGAAGGCAGCCAGGGCACCAGGTCCAGGCAGTGACCTCACAAGGACAGCACAGTTTTTGCAGCTTAAAGGTCACCCACCTGCCCCCACCCAGCTACTCATTCTGCTCGCTGGCTGGTGTAGGGCCACTCTCCGGCCCCAAGGGAGTGGATGGCTCTGTGGCCTGGGGCCCTGCCTCTTCTTCTGTGTCTCCGCCCTTGGAGGCAGCACCAGCCTCTGCCCCTTTGGCCTGGGGCTCCTGGCTCTCAGGGGTGGCAACAGCCTTCCCTTCCTGGGCAGTGCCTTCCTCGCTGCAGGCACCGATCTCCCCCTGCTCTTGCTCTTCCTCTGTGGGCGAGGAGGCAGACGAATCGCCCCCACCCTCCTTCCGATTTCTCTTGAAGGACAGGCCACTCAATTTGAAAGGCTTCTTGAAAGAGAATTTCTTCTTCTTCTTGGGGGTCTCCTTGGGGGGGGCCTCCCCCTTGGCCTCAGCCCCCTGGCCAGGGGGTGCTGGCTCGATGGCATCGCCAGTGGCCCCGGCTGCCTCCTCTGTTTCGTTCACGGGGGGCGACTCCCCTTCACCTTTGGGGGATAAGTCTCCATTGCTTTTCACGTGGCCGTTCTCCTGCAGGGCAAAGGAGACAGCAGTGAGGGCCGGGGCTCTGACTCCCCTCCCCCAGCCCGCCCCTGACCTCTCGCAGACAACGGGGTCCCGACTCACTGCGCCGCACCCCCGGAGCCGGCATCCCGTCAAGCCTGTCCCTTCTGCCCCGCACCGGCGCGGCCGGCAGGAGGCGCTGGGGTCCCGGGCGCCCCCTCCCCCGGGGCGCGCTCTCTATTCGGCGCTAGAGCCGCCCGCGGCCGCGGATCCCGGGCGGGCGAGGGAGCCGAGCGGCCGATACTGGGCGGGAAGCCGCCCCGGGGCGCTGTTCGCCGCACCTGGACCGCCTGTTTTCCCTGCCTCTTGCTTTGTGTAAACGGCCCCCACCCACCTCAGGCTCTCCCCACGCCGCGGCTCCTCCCTAAAAAAAAAAAAAGGCCGTGGGCTATTGAGGTCGGGTCTGCGGGGGGAGTGCCCTCCCCTCCTGGCGCCCGCCCCGCGGTCCCCGGGTGCCCCCTTGGCGCGGCCCAGCAGCGCCTTTGTTCCCCGTGCGGCCCTCGGGGCGGCCGGGGGGCAGCGCCGGGGGCCGGGGCCGCGAACAAAGAAGGCGGCGGGGCCCGGCCGGCGCCCCCTCCCCGCCCCTCCCCTCGCTTCGCCCGCGGGGGCTGCGGCGCCGAGAACAAAGGGACCGGGCGGGGGAGGGGGCGCCGCGTGTCCCGGGCCGGACAAAGCGCGCGGCCCCGGCCCGGGGTCCTAGAGGGGGCGAGGTGTGAGAGGAGGGGGCCGGGTCGGGCCGGGCCGAAAGCACCCACCTGTCCGTTAACCTTAGCGGGGGAAGCGCCTGCTGCCTCCTCGGTGGTCACGTCGCCCCGGGGAGCCTTGGAGCTCTGGCTGCCCATGGTGGGGGTTCTGCTGGGGGGCGCCCGGAGCCACCCCGGGCTCGCGCCGCAGGGGATAGTTCGGTCGGGTGGGCCTGGCCGGCGGAGGGGTGGGGCTCACGCCTGAGGGGGAGGGGTGTCGGGGGGAAACCGAGCTGCACCCCCGCTCCGTGCCCGACCCGCTGGCTGAGCCCGCCGCCTCTCTGCTCCGCGCCAGAATGCCGCCCGCCGCCCGCCGAGCCGCCCATATATACGCGCCCGGAGCTCGGGGCGGGGCCGGACATTTAAATGAGCGCCCAATCGAGGGGCGGAGGCGGGCTCAGGTCGCTGGCCCCACTTGCGCAGTGGGAGACGCTGGCGGTCTGGGCCCCCCCAGCCCACACGGCTGCCGGGGCAGGTGGGGTCCAGGGTGGGGAGAGAGGCGGGCGCCTCCGCGAGCCGCGCGGAGAAGTGCTCCTAGAGGAAAGAGGAGAAGGCAGTCATCCTCTCCTCTCACCTCCCACCTCTCAGGGTGGACATCCCAGCTTCTGGAGTGGCCCCTATAGCCTTGGTTGGGCACTGGCAGCCCAGTCAGTGTCCTTGTAGAACTCTGCGAAAGACTCACATGCCCAGACTCGTTAGCCGGCTGGTCCCGAGTTATGCTCCAGAGAATGTGATCGTGGAAGCTGTGGGTCCTGCACCCCCTCAGGCCGGGAGACCAGTCCGAGGTCCCACCCAGGTGCCTGCCTGCCGGCCCCAAGCAGCCTGGGAAATCTGACCCGCTGCTGGGTCGCTCTGATCAGACTGGTGAGGGCTGTACCTCATCCCTCTTCTCAGTCCTCTGGTGGCCAGTCACACTGAACCCCCACAGACAAGCTCACCCTTGGCCCTTCCTGCCCTCAGCCTGGATCTATGACAAAGTCCTGTCTGGGGTGGTCTTGTGACCTTGAGGGGCATCTCCATCCCGGTTGGAAAGCTGAGGAGCCTGAGGCTCACAGATGAGGACATAACCTGTCTGACTCTGGCACTCTCCCTTGGCATGGGCTCCCCTGCATCAGAGACCCTCCCCAAGCTGTCAGAAGAAGCCCAGGAAAGGGTTCAACAAACCTTAAATCATGCCAGTTCCTGAGGCCTTGAATGGCCCCTTGAGGACAGCCCCCAAGCTACCAGGCCAGCCTTTGGCCCTGCCTGAGTGACAGAGCCAGGAGTCAGGGGCCAGGTAGAGGTGGCTGGAGACGCTCCAGCTGGAATCTCCTGCCACTCCCCCAGAGCAGACCAGGGGGAACCCCAGAGTCCTGGCTGGCTGGGATATGTGTGTGTGTGTGTCCGTCCCCAAGAGGAAGGGGATGGGGGCTGAAGGAAGCAAAGTTGCAAAGGCAGAGCTCAGCACGTCCCTCCTTCACTCCCTCCTTCCTACAAATAAGGCCTCCTGGGAGGGCTGAGGTTGTGAGGTGTGGAGACACCTCAGGGCCTGAGAAATCAGGAACGCCCACAGATCCGACCACAGAGGAGGTGGCTTCTACATTCAGCACTCACTCTTGTAGCCTCCATCCCTGCCCCCACTCCAAGGCTACACTTGGCTTCATTAGTGCGGCCCCCCCCCCCATTTTACAGACTAGGACAGAGGTTCAGAAAGGGAAACTGACATGCCCAAGGGCACACAGCAGATACCTGTAGCTGCGGGTAACAGAGTTTGGAGAGACCTACAAAAAGGGGCTGGGAACTGTAAGGAAAGCCTTGGAAGAATTCTCTGTTGAGACCTGGGGCTGCCTGGTCAGAATGGGAGGCAAGAAGAGTTAGCTTTGGGGACAGGAAAGGGCACCATGGCCCACTGCAGCTCACTGACAGGACAGTGACTTCTCCACCCACTGCCACTAAGGGAGGGACATCGTGACCTGCCTCTCTGTCTCAGCCACAATAGGGAACCCACAATGCTGCCAGGCACTGCCCGCACCAGCTGGCAGGGCTTGGATGGAGGGTGTGTGTCCTGGAGGGGCTGGAGTCAGAGGTTAAGAGCAGGTCCCAAGGCTCCCTATTTCCAGGGACTGCCCCGTGGGATGACAGGCAAATCACAGAGATGGTCCCGGGAGGAGAGCATCAGGGCTAAAGGACCCTGAGTCCCCAGAGCCTCAAAGGGAGTCTGGTGCACAGGGGAGCCTCTGCACCCCCCACCAGACATCAGAGGAGGCTGGGGAGGGGGCACCTGGGAGCTGAATCCCTCAGCAAATCTAAGTCCTAGCTGAATCCGGCTTCTGGAGGAGGGAAGAGGCTTAGGATGCTGCAGGGGCGAGTGGGGGGTGGTACAGCAGCCCCCACGGCCTCCTTGGTCCACACTGCAGCTCCTTCCTCCCCAGCTGCTGCCAGACCAGACAATGCGCCCATTGTTCTGTATCTCCAGGGGCCTGTGTGCAACTGTGTGTGTCTGTTTCTTTCTGTGTGTGACTGTGTATTGCTCTATCTGTCTGTGTGAGAGAGAGACTTTGTGACTGGGTGTGTGTGTGTGTGTGAGACCAGGTGTATACTTTTGTGGTTGTGCGAGTCTGCATCTGTATTTAGGATGAGAGAGCGAGAGAGGCCTGGTGACTCTCGGTGACTCTCTGAGACTTTCTGGGCGTGGGCCTGTCTGTCCTTGAGACTGCGTTGCTGACTGTGTCGGGCTGTGACTGGGGGTGTAACTATGAGTGTGTACGGACAAGAGAGCGGCTACTTTTTGTGTGAGTGTCCCTGTGGGTGGCTGTCTGTGCCTCAGCAGGTCAGGTCTGGTGGTCAGGACCTTTGAGATGGGAGGTTTTGCCAGGACGGAGTGGCAGGGGAAACAGAAGTGGGGCAGCCAGGGGGGCTCTGGGATGGACAGGGGCAGGGAAGCTGCAGGGACTAGAAACCCCATGGTTTTGCACATCCCCTGTCTGTCTCAGTTCTCTGGCGAAGGCTCGGCCCGGTCCTGGCCTGAGGTGCCCTGAGCCCCCAGGAGAGCAAGGGTGGGGCCAAAGGAGGGAGGAGGGCAGAAGAGAATATTGCCCCATAAAGAAGGTTGTGGGAGGAGTTCCCGTTGTGACTCAGTGGTTAACGAACCCCGACTAGTATCCATAAGGACGCAGGTTCGATCCCTGGCCTTGCTCAGTGGGTTAAGGATCCAGCCTTGCCATGAGCTGTGTTGTAGGTCGCAGACACGGCTCGGATCCTGCGTTGCTGTGGCTGTGGTGTAGGCCGGCAGCTATAGCTGTGATTCAGCCCCTAGCCTGGGAACCTCCATGTGTGGCCCTAAAAAAAAAAGACTAAACATAAAAAAAAAAAAAGGGTGGGTGGGGGCACTTTGAGGCCCTGAGGAAGGCCTTGTTGGGGGTCAGATTAGATGCCTGGTGAGGTGTGGGTGGGCAGTTTCCTGTCAGAGATGGAGGCTGAGCCTTTCTAGGGAGGGACCAGCATAAGCGACGGCCCGGAGAGGGGAAGTGGTCCCAGTGGAGGCCTCAGGAATGGTGACTTGGCACAGCCCAGTTCCCACCCCCAGGGAGCATCAGCTGGGCCCAGAGACCTCAGTTCTAGTGCCAGGTCTGCCTCCTCCTGCTCTGGAATTGTAAGCCCGTCTCCTTTCTCCTCCCGGCCTCGGTTTACTCATCTGAACAGTGACGGCTCGGCCTCTGTGATTCATACTCACTGAGACTGGAGTTCCTCCTTCTGCTTCTATGTGGCAGAGTGTCAGCTGTGAGTCACGCCGGGCCCCTGCCCTTAGGGGTTTCCCATCCAGGGATGCCTTAAGGGGAGAAGAAAGAGCCAGAGCAGGGTTAGATGAGGGGCCTGTGGGTGGGCCAGGGGATGGAGGAAGAGCCTGGAGCAGCACAAAGGGGAACAGCAGATGGTCTGTGTGAGTGAGGGTGGGGATGGAGCAGAGTCGAGGTTTAAGGGACAGGATCCTGGGCTCCGGGACCGGCTGGGTGCTGGGATGGGGTGGGAAGTGGGAGGGATGATGTTGTCCACATGTGTGTTTTGGGTGACACCTGGCACAATGGATCCATCACTGAGACAGGGCATCAGAGGAAAAACAAACTTGGGAGGGAGTTGCCACATCTAGCCTTGTTGAGTTTGAGGTACGCAGGGAACATTCAGGGGGACATCAGGAGGCAGCCGGAAGTCTATGTGCTGCAGCACATAGATATGTGATCATGCTTCCTGAGCCAAACACCAGGGTCTGGCTAGTGACCTCAAAGGGATAACAGACAGAAGGTTCTAAGTCAGAACCGACCCCAGGAAATCTGGATGTCTGAGTGGCTGCTGGTGAGAGGGTATCTGGAGCCAAGCTGTGCATGAGGTCACCCAGGAAGTCCTGGGACAGTGTGAGCTATGCCATTGGTGAGGCAGGCAGCAGAAGAGGCGGCCCCCAGGAAGGGGACCAAGGGGGCGGGGGAGGGGAGGAAAACCCCTAGAGGTCAGAATGATGGCCAACCTTGACCCATGGGGAGAGTTTTAAAAAGGTAGAAATGACCAGAAAGAGCCGCCAGCATCGATTGCATGCCTATTGTCGGGCAAGCCCAGTGCCAACCGCTTTCCATACTTACCTCATGACCTGGTGGGATGTGTCCCATCATTGTTCCCCTTTACAGAGAAGGACCCTGAAGCCCAGAGAGGCGGAAGGTTTCCATGAGCAGAGGAGGAGGAGGTCAGGACTAAGAGAAAGTGGTTTTTCAGGAATTCTTAGGGGCATGGCTGTGCGAGGTTCAGCTGGAGGCATCTACAAAGGGTCCTGATGCTTCCAGTTTGGGAGGGGGCAGTTAGAGATGTCAGCAGGGAGAGGCAAGGCAGCTGGGGGACTTGACCCCCCCCCAACACTCTTGGCACGCTGGGTTCTGGCTTGGTTGTCAGCAGGACCCAGGTCTGTAGCTTCCCTGCCAATCCTGGGCCTTCAACCTAGGTCTGGATTCTGGGGCACCTTAGGGGCCCTCCCCTGGGACCCACCATCTAACCAGTGACTGCATCAGAGAGACAAGGGATTCTGAAAGTTCCTTTTCAAGATGTTAAGATTTTCTTTTATTTTCTTTTCTGACCACCATGTGGAATATCGTGGTTCCCTGGTCAGGGATCAAATCCAAGCCATACAGTAGCTGCGGCACTGCTGGATCCTTTAACCCCGCTGTGCTGGGCTGGGGTTTGAACCTAAATCTGACACTGCAGAGATGCCACCAATTCCATTGCACCACAGAGGACACTCCTGCCCAGAGCTTTCGTTTCTCCATTTTCCTCCCTCTTCCCCTGGTTCCCCCTGCCCCGACCCCACGCAGTGTGTGTTTGTGTGTGTGTGTGTGTGTGTGTGTGTGTCTGTGTGTGTGTGTGTCTGTGTGTGTGTTGGGGGTGGCTGCACAAAGGACCCAGCCACAAATAGGGGTGTCTCTCTGGGGCTCAATTTCTCCAATAGCTAAGAGGTGTGTAATCCCAGCTCGCCTGCCTGCCTCCCCCAGGCTCAGTGAGGTCACCAGAAGCTCAACCCAGTTACTCTGTCCCCAGCCTCTCCCTTCCCTCCTCCCCTCCCCTCTTCCCAACTTTCAGTTTCTTTTCAGTTCCTGGGAGCCTTTGAGGCGGAGATGGCCAAACCAGTGGAATGTGGATTACTAACAACTTTCCAGCCAAAATCCCCCATTTAGGGGGAAGCCCCTTTAAAAGGAAAACTGAAACACTCTTTTTGTCCAGTTGCCAGTCCCACCCCTTCCTCTCCACACTGTTCTTGCCCCATCACCTGTTCCCCCCAAATGATTTGGATCCAAACTGCTGCAACCTTCCGGCTTTGTGACCTGGAGAAGTCCCTTCCTCTTGCTGAGCATCACAACACCTGCTGTAAAACCAGGACATCGGGTACCACTTCCGGTTGTGGCAAGGATTCAGTGAGGGATTGTTGTGTTGAGGCAACTGTAGGGGTGAAGAGTTGGCTTTGTCACTTCCCAGCTGTGTGGCTCTAGGCCCTCTCTTCTGAGCCTCAGTCTCCTCTTCTGTAAAATAGGAATGATGATAACGCCCACTTTTAGGGTTATTGCGAGATAAACAGGCTGGTATCATGATGCAAAGCCCTGAGAAGCAAACACCTGAGGCCCAGAGCACATGGGAACATTCGACTACGTTCCTAGGTGTGATTACATGAAATGCTGGGCAAAGGCCTGACGCAGACTTGAGCCCCTTCTTTTCCCTTCTCTTCCCTTCCTGCCCGAGGGAGAGGAGGTGGGAGTCTAGGACCATCCTGGAATAACCCTGCATCCCTTCCAGCAACTGTCTTCTGGGGCAGGTGGTGGAGGGACTGTCCTAAGGATGCTAAAGTGTTCAGAGGGAAATTTATTTGGCTCAGTCAGTTCCTTTTTTTTGTTTGTTTTTTGTTTTTGACTTCTTAGGGCTGCATCCACGGCATATGGAGGTTCCCAGGCTAGGGGTCAAATCGGAGCTGTAGACGCTGGCCTATGACACAGCCACAGCACCAGCAACATCAGATCTGAGCCATCTGCCACCGACACCACAGCTCAAGGCAACACCGGATCCTTAACCCACTGAGCAAGGCCAGGGATCGAACCTGTGTCCTTGTGAATGCTAGTCAGATTCGTTTCAGCTCAGTCATGATAGGAACACCTCAGTCAGTTCCTTAAATGGTAAAGGAATCTGTCCCTCCCCAGAACCCTGAAGACTCTCTTCTTCTCACACCCCAAAAGTGTCCCCCAGGAACCTCCTTTTAGTGAATTTTCCCAGAAAAGACATACTCCGGACCCCCCTCCAACACACACCTCATCTGTCCATCCCCTCCCAGCCCCTCCTCACATTCTCCTGCTCTCCTATCTGTCTGCACAGGGAGCCCTACCACCTGTGGGGAACGGTGGCAAGGCTCCAGGTTGTGTCCCAGAGATCAGGCTCCCAGCCTCGCTTCCCTCCTCTTTGTCCTTGGCCTGCTGATCTTTGCCTCTCCTGGCCCTTTAGTTCCTCAGAGTGCTAAGTTTCTCGCACCTCAGGGCCTTTGAATAGGCTCTTCCTTCTGCCTAGAATGCCTCTCTCCACTTTCCACTTGCTGACTTTCTACTCTTCTGTTCAGACTCAGATCCGCCCACTCCCAGGGACTTTCCAGATTCCCCAGGGGGAAGGTATGGGTCTCCCACCACCCACTCCTCACTTCTGGGCTCGAGGTTCCCACTATTCGGTTGCCCAAACCAGGAACCTGGGCTGTATCACCAGGCCGGCTCCCTCGGCTCATCACCTCCACAACCAGCCCTTCTCACCTGGACCTGGGCTACTTCATCAGCCTTCTTGCTTGACTCTCTACACAAGTCCAGCCCCTCCAGCCATTCTCTTCTGCCTCAAGGTCACTTTCCAAATGAGGGGGGCTCCATAAATATCTGTTGGCTGATAAGGTCAATGAGTGAAGGAATGAATGAAAGAATGAATGAAATATAGAGTCAAGCAGGTCCCCCTTGGCTTTCAGCTTTACCTTGACTCCCTACTGCCCCCAGGACAACGTCTGTGCCTTACATTCCAAGTCCTCACAATCTGACCCCATAGGGAACTCTGGGCTTCCCCCTAAGCCAGGCTCTCTTTCCTGCCTTCACAAACAGCGACGTAGCAGCTGGTTGGTTGAAATCATGCAGGCAATTATTATGGTTGAAACAATGCAGGCAAGAGATGACGGGGGCCTGCACTGACGGGAGAGGGGCGAGTCAGCCAATAGTGATGTTTCCCGAGGTAGGGACTGTCCTCCGTGCTGGGGATTGTGACTGTGGCCTTGGAGCTTAAGTCTGCGATGCCTATTTCATTCAGTCCCCGTGGCGATATCAGGTTGGCAGTTCACAGATCTCTGAGCCCAAACTTCAGAGGAGAGCTTGGAGGTCTCCCCAACTGGAAGCCACAGAACTGGATGGGATCCACAGAGAGGAGCTGCTCAAGGGGACAGCGCTGGGGGCTGGCCAACATTTAGACTCTGGATGGGGAGCCAGCAGGGGGGTTCAGCTGATGGGCAGAGAAAGCAGGAAAGCCAGGGGTGGGGGCATCCTGAGGGCTGAGGGAGGAGATGGTTTCCAGAAGGAATGCGCGAGCTGCCATGTCAAATGTGCTGAAGGTGGAGGAAGATGGGAACGAGGTGTGGGGGGCCTTCAGGGGCAAAAGTGACAGGTCTTAGCAAAGGACTAAGGATGTTGGGAGTGAGGGGACTGGTGCCTGAGGGTCCAGCTTGGGAAATGGGTGGAAGGGGCGCCAAGTCATCCAACAGGAGGCCTAGAGGAGCAGCGGGGCCACATGGAAACGGAAATAGAGAGGTCGGCTTGGACAGGCTGAGTTGAGGTGCCTTTGGAATGTCATTATGATGTGCAATGAAATCTGTGCTGGAGAGAAAAAGAGAAGATCCCTGTGTGTGTGTGTGTGTGTGTGTGTGTGTGTGTGTCTGTCTGTCTGTCGTCTGTCTGTCTCTGTCTCCTCTGTACGTCTGCATGTGTTATCTATTTGAGAATCTACATGCTAAACATCATGACATCTCTGTCTCCAGTCCAGATCTCCCCAGAACTCTGGCTGCCCTTGGAAATCACCCTGGATGTCCCACAGGGACGTGCAAGACACAGAAAAACAGGCCCAGGGCACAGATTAGAAAGGACAGAGTTGAAGGCAAGATGACCAGTTGATCAGACTGGTCTAGACAATGGCAAAGGTGGCCTGAACTTGGCAGGGGCAGAGGAGGAGAAAAAGGACAGAGACATTCAGGGGGTTCACAGCACCAGATATGGGGTCAAGGTTCCACGTGGAGGGAGAAGGGCTAGAGGAGGGAGGGGGGTGATTCTAGGGGTCTGCTGGGACGGCTGCCCTGCAGTTACCAGTTTCTGTGATTAGGGTCCCCCCAGAGGGCAGAGGATGGGTCATAAGTGGATCTTTCGGGGTGGAGAGGGGGCTGCTGTTGACCACTGCCCGGGTGAGTCAGGGTAGCCGCCTGAAGACTCCTTCCTCTACTTCAGCTCCCTCTGCCGGACCTTGGCAGGGAGGCTTTGCGGGCTGGCGTGGGGGGGTGGCTACTCCCAGCCTCAGTCCCTGTTAGGACCTGCAAGAGTGTCGCAGGGGAGCAGGGACAGGCTCCTAGTTGAGGGCTGGAAACCACCTAGTTGAGTGGACTCTGAGACCCTGGGAGGGCTCTTGGCCTAGAGATGCCATGATGGGACCATGTGCCTCTCTTCCTTTAAACCTGTCCATGGCTCCCTACTTCCTCTTAGAGAAATCCAAGCCCTTGTTCTGGCCTTCACTGTCTTTGAAGCCCCAGGCAGCCTCATCTTAGGCAGAGTCTACCTGGCCGCCAGCCTCATGGTGCTATCAGCAGGACTACCAAACCCTTTCAGCCTGCACATCACCCAACCTTCCTCCACACTGCCAGTTCCGCCTGGCTTGCTACTCTCCCTGTGTGTCTACCCAGGGGGCCTGCCCATCTGTCAAGATTCAGCTCAACAGAGTTCCTGTCCGTGGCACAGTGGAAATGAATGTGACTAGAAACCGTGAGGTTGTGGGTTCGATCCCTGGCCTCCCTCAGCAGGTTATGGATCCGGCGTTGCCCTGAGCTGTGGTGTAGGTCACAGACATGGCTCGAATCTGGTATTGCTGTGGCTGTGGTGTAGGCCGGCAGCTATAACTCCAATTAGACCTCTAGCCTGGGAACCTCCACATGTTGCAGGTGTGGCCCTAAAAAGCAAAAAAAAAAAAAAAGATTCAGCTCAAAGAATACCTCTAGGAGTTCCCTTGTGGCACAGTGGATTAAGGATCTGGCATTGTCACTGCAGTGGCTCAGGTTGCTGCTGTGGCATGGGTTTGATGCCCAAGAACTTCCACATGCCATGGGCATGGCCAAATAGAATGTTAAAAAAAAGAAAGAAAGAAAAACACCTCCAAAAGGCTTTCTTGACCTTGCAGGGGACTCATGTGCCCCAAACTAGTGTCAGCTTCCTGTGGCACTTTACTGAGCTGGTGTATGTCTCTGCTTTTCTGTTTCGATGGCACAAAGCCACAGACTGGCTCATCCAGTCTACCCATGCGGGTCACGGGAGCAGTGGGTTAGCCTCAGTGTATGTAAATGGGGAAAATAGAGATCCCCCTCGTCAAAAGCAGGGAAAGCTAGAGAGAGGTGAATGCTGCTTTATGTGGGCAGTGAAGGACGGAAACACGGAGACCTCAGGAGAGAGGGCGAAGGTAGACAATCTTCACCCACAGAGAGGGGACACAGGACTGTGCAGTGCTCCCAGGCCATCTTCCTGCTCATCCTCGCCTGGCACAAGTTGGCCTTGGGATCATCAAATCCCTGTCTTCCCAAATCCCTGGAAAACAGACATCCGTGACACTCCGCTGGAACCCGGGGCACAAGGTGTGTAGCTGAGCACACCAGACTGGGATGGCGGGCAGCTTGGCCGAAAACTTGCTGGGAGTCCTTGGGCAAGTCATTTAATGGCTTTGAGTCATTTAAGCCTCAGTCTGCTTCTCTGAGGATAATGGGAATAAGAATGGTACCCACCTCATAGGGTTATGACGAGGCATACAAAGTTTTAACATAAAAACTGGCCGAAAGTAGATGTAGAATAAGGATTAGTTGCTATGATTATAACTATTTTATCTAGAGACCTGGTCCCAGTTCTACCATGTTTTCTTTTCTGGACCTGCTTGAGTCTCAGTCTACAAAATGGGACCTTGAAGGATTAAATGAAGCAATGAATGTGGCAGAGGCTTCTAAGATGAGTGATCCTCTCTGCCCCTTGAGGTTCACCTCTCTGGGATGCAGAGGGGTTGTCACCTCCACTCTGCCAGGTTTTACTGGACTCTCTGTCCAGGCAGGATCTGCTGCCATAGGGCCAGCCCATCTCCTCCCCTCTGCCCTCGAGGCAGAATAAGAGGAAAGGGCTGCGGTTGCCCCAGCAGGGACTGTGATTACACAGGACGAAGGACTTCCTTCCGAGCTGCAGGATGCTATCCTGGGAAAGAGCCAGAGATCGTGGGATTGAGGCTGCTGAGGGGAGGGGTCGCTGCCAGGGAGATGTCCAGACCAGGCTGGTTAGGCTAGAGTGGGCCAGTGGAGTGAATAAGTTCTGCAGTGACCTCACTTCCAGAAACCCTGGAGGAGCCCTGTTTAAACCTGCCCTGCGGCTCCTAAGATCACAAAGACAGCAGACAGGAACAGAGACACAGCCGAAGGGATACTACCCTAGGACAGACAGCCAGAGGCAAAGGGCCACCCAGGAGACAGAGACATATATGCATGCTGTTCCCTCCCCCCAGAACATTCTTCCCAGGGTCTGGGGTAGCTGACCTCTCAACCTTCAAGCCTTGAGTGAGAGTTACCTTCTTGGGCAGGACCTCCTGGCCAACCCATGCATTCATGCAATCCTTAGTGAGCTCCAGTTATGAGTCAGGGCACTATTCTACATCTATGATTAAGTCCCTGCCCACTCCATATAAAGTAGTAACTGGGCTCTTTCTTCCCAAACATAGCACACTGTTCATCTTGGACTTCTTTATTGTCTTCTCAACTTCATGGAAAAAGCTCTATGAAGACAGGGACTTCAACTATCCCTTTTACATGTGAACTCAGTGACTCAGTATGAACCTGGCATAGTCCACTAAAATAGGCCCTTGGTAAGTATCTGTTGAATAAATAAATGGACAAAGAGATCAGAGATAGACACAGAGAAACAAACCATACTTGGAGGTGATGCAGACATTCAGAGATGCCCCCAGATGCGAAGCACACACAGGACAGTGTCCTTCAAGCAGACCCTTTCCCCGAAGTCATTCAGCTTGGTCACCAGGCCTGGGACTGCTGCTCAAAGCCATGACCTATGCTGATTCGCATACTCCCGTGCCAGGCACACAGTTGGCATTATGTTTGAGAAGCTTTCTTTGGAAATCTATTTTACTTCTTTAAGCATCTTTTGATGAACAGAAACTTTAATATAGTCTAATCTGTCAATCCTTAAAAAGAAAAAAGTTTGCGGTGGTTTGAGAAAGGCAGGAATGAATAACCCGTCCGAGACCCAGGCCCGGTCCTCTCGCTACTCAGGGCCTCTCGCTACTCAGGGCCTCGAGCCTGGCTAGCAGGTGCTCAGGCCTCACTCTGCACCTGCCACTTTCACGAGGCCCCGCCTCTAGACCCGCCCCTCCGAGGTCGCGCCCTCTTCTGACTTCGCTCCTCACCGGCTCTCACGGGCGCAGAGGAACTAGATGTCTCTTCCTCTTGCCCAGATACTGGTAGTTAATATTCTGCCACCGGTGTTTCCACCTGGAAGGAGGGAAAATGGGGCAGACAGCATAAGAAAAACTCTCTCCGCTTCCTCTGGGTGTACGCCTAGCCCGCCCCTTCCTTCCGGGCTTAATCGCCTCAGGCTCCGCCCTTCCCAGTTCCGTCCGCTCCTCCTGCTCTCCCAGCCACCGTCCAGCCCAGCCTATCCTACTCCTAACTGACCGGGTCCGCCCTTTCCCACAGACCCCGCCCCCTACCGTAGGCCCCGCCCTTCACTTCCAGGGCCTCCGCCCCACCCCGGCTGCTCACGTGAGGCGCGGGCGAACGCCGTAGCAGCTGGGCCAGCGCGCCGAGGGTATATCCGCCAGCCCGGTGGCCCCTGGCAGTAGCAGCATATTGCGAGCAGGCCAGCGCCAGGTGGCGCCCGGTGGGCGCAGGCGCTGCGGGCTCAGCCAGTAATCGCCCAGGCTGCGGTGGGTGGCGACAGGCGGCAAGGCCGGGCCCCGGCAGCCCCAGAAACAAAACTACTGGTCCAGGCGGTGCGGGAGAGTGGCCCAGGGGCGCCTGCGGAGGAGACGGGGCAGCGGTCACCCCAGGAGGCACCACGCGCGGGGAGAAGGCGGCCGCCTCGGATCAGACGCGGCGGCGGGGCGAGGGCTGGGGTCACTCCTGGCCTGTTTGGAGCCCCACCCCCGCCCCGCTGTCTTCCCAGAGAGCTGGGCTCCTCCTCCCTGGGGCTGCCAGACCAGGGCCCTTCATCCCGCCGGCGCCCTCTCCCGGGCTCCCCTCACCGGGACAGAAGAAAATTCACCACGAAGTGGGCCGTCTCGGTGAAGAGCATGGTGTCCTGTCAGCCTGGCTGGGCGTCGGCCTCTTTAATACCTGCCCTGGCGTGGAGGGGGAGGCCTGAAAGCCCATAGTTCCCCCGGGCCCCGCTGTTTTTAGCAGGAGGCGTCAACTGGCAGAGGGGGGTGGGGCAGCGCCAGCCCCTCTGACCGGGTCTAGTCGCTGGTTTGTCTTCACCAGCAGCTTCAGTGGGAGGGAGCCGGTCACCTGTGCTCCAGGATCCTCTGAGACACTCCTCCCTCAGAATTAAGGACAGAAAGGCAAGGACAGGCAGACGCAGCAAGAGGGCGCCCGGGCAGGAAGGTCAGCTGCCATTTGGATAAAATCTTCCTTATTCCACCCAGGGGTCTCCAGCTTCTGCTCACACACCCCTGATGGTAGAAAGAAACCACACCTGAGAGTTCCCTTGTGGCGAAGTAGGTTAAGGATCCCATCTTGTTACTGCAGCCCCCTCGGCCAAGAAACCACACATCAAAAGGCATCGCTGCTCCCAGGCTTAGGAGGCCCCACCTCTAGCTCCCACGGCCTTTATAAAAGCCTTTCCCTTGCTCTGGGGCGCTATTAAATGTTGCAGTTGGAATTCTCTTGGGCCAGCTCTAATTCAGGAGTTCTTATCTGGTGGCTAGGAATGAGTTTGTGGGCACTTCAGAATGCCTTCAACTGTCGGCAAAGTCCAAACTCACATATATTTCTGGAAGGAATCTAGAAAAGGGTTTCTGAATCCTGTTTCTCCCCCTCGCCCCAACCCTAACATTAAAAGCCCTACTCCACTTTTTTTTTTTTTTTTGCAGAAAGGGAAACAGGTTGAGAGAGGGACAAAGCCAATCATTAAACCCCAGGCTTCCTACTACTTGGTCTGCCCTACAAAGGGTGGGACAACTTCTACACTGTGCCCTTGTCCTGCTTAGAGGATGGGGTTCAGGGCTCAGAGCCCAGGCTGGACCCTGCTCCTCCACCCCCTAGGGATCCTGAGGAACATGCTGGCCCTGCTCCCTTTCCCGCACTGCCAGTTTGGACTATTTCCTACCCCACTACCACCCCAGTGACTCACACCGGCTGCTGGGGTGAGTGGGCAGCTGTTCTGAGCCCCCAGAGCCCTATACAGGCCCTGACTTGGACCCCCCAGTTGGGTGGCCATATTTGGGGCTTTAACCTCCTGTTTTCCATCCTTGGGGATTTTCCCTCTCATCCCTTCCTCCTTTCCCTGTCTCCAACCTCTCCCTCCCCGATGGCTCCTTCCCAGCAGCAAACAGTCTTTCCTGTCTTTGAAAAAGAAAAGAGCCCTCCTTTGAGCCCAGATCCTTCTCCAGCTCCCCTGCACAGCCAACATTCTTGAGAGTTGTGTACACATGCTCTTTCTACTTCCTCACGCCACCCCTGCCGTCTGGCTTCCTCCCCCATCACCCCACAAGAATAACTCACCAAGGTCACCACTCTCCTCCTTGTGGCAAAACTCAAGGGATGCTCCTGAGTCTTTATCTGACTTGACCCCTCCACTGACTTTGACACAAACACTCCTGCCTACTTGGAATACGTTTATGCCCTTGTTTTTCTGGACACAGTGCTCTCTGGATTTTTTTGCTATCTTACTGGTTGTTGCCACAAGGCAAATATCTCATCCTTGACTCATTGCCTAATCATGGGTGTTCTTGGGCCTTCTACAGTCTGTCCCAGGGGAGCTCGTTAGTTTCCATGCCTTTGGTGTCCACCTGTGTCAGAGACTTCTCTCAGCCCAGACCTCTCTACCCAGCCCCACACCCATCTCCTGTACCCTCCCCCTGGATGTCCACCTCACCGCAAACATGCCCCACACCTGCCCTTCCTGCCATGGTCCCCAGTTTGGTTGTTGCCGGAACTGGAAATCTGGGCTTGGTTGTAGGCTCTTTCCTCTCTCTTTTCATATTCAAGCAGCTATGAAATCCTTTCCTCTCCAGGATATGTCTAAAATCCAATTGCTGAGTTCCCTTCGTGACTTGGCGGTTAACAACCCGACTGGGATCCACAAAGATGTGGGTTTGATCCCTGGCCTTGCTCAGTGGGTTAGGGATCTGGCATTGCCTTGAGCTGTGGCATAGGCCAATAGCTGTAGTTCTGATTAGACCCCTAGCTTGGGAACTTCCATATGCTGCGGGTGCGGCCCTAAAAAGCAAAAAATAAAATAGAATAAAATAAATAAAATAAATCCAATTGCTTCCTGCTGTATAGCACAGAGAACTATAGCTAGTCACGTGATGGAACACGGTGGAGGATAATGTGAGAAAAAGAAGGTATACACATATATGCATACATACATACATAGATATACATACATAGATATATGGCTGGATCACTTTCCTGTACAGCAGAAATTGACAGAACAGTGTAAACAAACTATGATAGAAAAAAATTAAAATCTTTTTTTTTGTCTTTTTGTCTTTTTTAGGGCTGCACCCACAGCATATGGAGGTTCCCAGGCTAGGGGTCCAATTGGAGCGGTAGCCGCTGGCCTACACCACAAGCCACAGCAAGGCCAGATCCGAGCCGCATCTTCGATCTACACCACAGCTCATGGCGTAGATCTGTAACACCGGATCCTTAACCTACTGAGCAAGGCTAGGGGGATCGAATCTGCAACCTCATGGTTCCTAGTCGGATTCGTTTCCACTGCGCCGTGAAGGGAACTCCGAAGAAAATTAAAATCTGAAAAAAAAAAAATCCAATTGCTTTTCTCCATCTCTACTGCTAACACCTTGTCCAAGCCCCATGGCCTTTCACCTGGGAGGTGGCAGCAGCCTCCCGAGTTATCCTCCGGCAGTTGCTCTCCGTCTCTTACGTGGTCTGTTCTTCCAGACCAGCCAGGATTGTCTTTTCCAACACGTGAATACGTCCCTCTTCCCAGCTGTCTTCAGCACCACGTTCGCACATGGCACATACCAGTCCCAGGGCTGCAGATATTTCCCACCTCCATGTCCCTGTGTGTGTAACTTCTCATCTCAGTTCCAGCGTCAGTTCCTTAGGGAAGCCATTCCAGACACCCAGCTGGCTCTGCCATTCCTTCTCCTCACAGCCCTGCAGCCTCTCTGTGGACTGATCAAGTGGTGGTTCACTAGCCAGTCCCATCTGCAGACAGTCTATAAACTCCTGAGCCCTTGCTTTCTAGGCCCCGGGGATGTCAGGATGAATAGACACAGCCCCTGCCCTCAGTGAGTCCAGAGTGTGGTGGGGTAAATGGGCATTCAGGAGGAATCAAGGAAGAGAACCTGCATCTTCCCGGACACTATGTCAGGTTCTTAACCTGCTGAGCCAAAACAGGAACTCCAAAGGAGACTTCTTTCAGGTGTGACAGTCTGTGGAGGCCTGAGGGGGAAAGGGGATTGGAGGAGGCTCTTCCAGGCAGAAGGAACAGTGTGCTAAAAGGTGGGAAGAAGGTTTTGTGAAGAACTCAGGCGTGGCCATGTGGCTGGACAAATGTTGTAAAGAAACTATTGATGAGATTTGAGTAGGAGAACAGCATGGCTGCATGTGATCTTTATAAAATAATTCTGGGAGTTCCTGGGCGCTCAGTGGGTTAAGGATCTTGGGGTTGTCACTGCTGCGGTTCAAGCTGCTGCTGTGGCACAGGTTCGGTCCTTGGGCTCGGAACTTCTGCATGCTTTAGGCATGGCTGAAAAAATAAAATTCTCAACTAGAGGAATCAAGCAGGGAAGGAAGCACAAGACTGATTGGGGGTTGCTGGAGTAATCCAGATGAATATTAATGGGGGCCTGATTTAGGGCAGTGTCAGTGGACTTGGAGCAGAATAGACAGTGGTCACCTGGACTGGGGGTGGGGGAAGAGAGAGGGAATGAGAATGATACCAGTGTCCTTACCCCAAGGGCAGGTGGAGAGAGGCCAGTGGGCACTGGAGGGGATCCACACCCCTGTGGGGTCCAACCCACGGATCTACCTGCCGTCAGGTTGCTCAATGTCCTCCCATGGGCTTCATCCATCCTTTTTCCCAGAGGAACAGATGGAGTCCCAAGAAGCAGATGGCTGCTAAGAAGGCCTAGGGGCAGGCAGAGGGGAGGAGAAAGGGGAAGTTGGGTCAGGGACCAGATATGATGGGGCTTCAGGGTAAGTGGCATCAGCGGTTTCCTCAGTCTGGAAATTCCACTGTCTCTGGCTTCAGCCTGAGGCCCCCCCCCCCAAACTCTTAGATGCTCCAATTCAAGGCCCAATCCTTAAGAGTCCTGGGGGCTTTCTAGGGGCTGTGAGTCTGTATCTGAAGAGCCACAATGCCCTGACCAGTCCCCAGGACTCTAGAGAGTCACTAACATCGCTGGGTACTTCCCACGGGCTGGCCCAGTGCCCATTACCTGCATGATCCCCTGAGATCTTCACGTTAACCCTCGGAGACGTAGTATCCCCCATTGTACATACTAGACTTCCAGGGTTAAGAGACTTGCTCAAATTCAAACAGCTAAGATGATGCAGAAAGAGGATTTGAACCAAGGTTTGACTGACATCAGAGTCTGTGCTTTTAACTCCTGTGCTATATTAAGCCTGTCGACCCCTTGGTTGATTGGCTCAGAAAAGGAAGGAGGCTTTGTGGGGGATTTGCTTGTGGTTGGAGTGGCTGCCCCCCTCTCATATCAGGCGATGGGAAAGGGTAGCGCTGACGTTGGTTGTTGCCATGGTGATACAGCAACCCTTTCCCTGCCATCTCCATGGTAACCTGGGGGGTCCATCTGTACTTCGCCCCCTCCTTCTAAAAGAGGGTGCCCTAGGGAGGGGCTGGCTAATAAGATGTCTGAGAGTGAAGTCCGGGAAGCCAGCGATTTGAGTACCCTCCTTTCCCCAGGCTCCTCCCTATTCCTCAGGCTCAGAGAAGGAGTCTGGGATGTGGGGGTCCTGCTTTGGGGTTCTTGGGACAGCTTTATCTTCCAGGGTGAGGGAGGGAGCTCTGCCTATCCCATCTGGGGATTCCCCTGGAAATGCCCGCCCCCCTCCCCCTCCCCCACCAAGTTCCTCAGCTCCTGAGCAGAACTGCTAGGTACTTGACAGAGGGAGGCAAGAGAGATTCCCTAAACCTTTCCAAGGCTGGGCATCACATTGACCCTTGGCACATGGTTGGCTGGCTCTCTGCTGCCCCTTGAAGCCAAAGGTAGGAGCAGTAGCAGCTTCTATTGGTCAGTGGTAGCCGTACCCAAGATTCCTGCCTGGTGCTGCATGTGCGTGAAGCTGCTGAAACCTTCCACTAGGTGTCATTAGCCCCCTTTTACAGATTTGGAAATAGGAACTCAGAGAGTCTAAGTAACTAGCCCAAGGTTGCAGAGCTAACAAGTGGTAATCAATCTAGATCAGTAACTTCTACAGGGGGAAAGAGGAAGACACAACAGAGGAACATCCTGGAAAGGGAAGAGAAAAATAGAGGGAAGTGACCCAGGTTGGATCCTGTCATGCACCGTCACCCACAGAACAAAGTTCAAATTCAAGTTCTCCTGGATCCAGCTTCTCTTCTGCTGTTAATTCATCCCTGGGTCCCTTGAATTCTGGGCTCTGCAAGGGCAAGTGCTCTGTCAGATAAAGGCCTGTATTCTCAGCACCTGCTATGGCCCAGATAGGTGTTTGTGAGGGTTTTTTTTTTTTTTTTTGGACTTTTTTGTCTTTTTGCTTTTTTCTTGGGCTGCTCCCAAGGCATATGGAGGTTCCCAGGCTAGGGGTCAAATCGGAGCTGTAGCCACCGGCCTAACACCAGAGCCACAGCAATGCGGGATCCAAGCTGAGTCTGCAACCTACACCACAGCTCACAGCAACGCCGGATCCTTAACCAACTGAGCAAGGCCATGGATCGAACCCGCAAGCTCATGGTTCCTAGTCGGATTCATTAACCACTGCGCCACGATGGGAACTCCGTTTGCAGATTTTTTGATAATGGCCATTCTGGCTGATGTAAGGTGGTACCTCACAATGGTTTTGATTTGCATTTCTCTAATAATGACTGATGTTGAGCATCTTTTCATGTGTTTTTTGGCCATCTATATGTCTTCTTTGGAGAATTGCTATCTTCTGCCTATTTTTTGATGGGGTTGTTTGGTTTTTTTGGTATTGAGCTGCAGAAAATATTTATAAATTTTGGAGATTAATCTCTTGTCAGTCGATTCATTTGCAAATATTTTCTCCCATTCTGTGGGTTTTCTTTTCGTTTTGTTGAGGGTTTTTGGGAGACAGGAGACTGAACCTGACTTTTGGGTTACATGTATTTTTTTCCAATATTAAAATAATACGGGTTCCATTAAAGCAAAATTGGAAAGTGGGAAATACTCATTCAGCTTTCAGGCAGCCTTCCTGTCATGGGCCCCTCCTAGGGATGGATTCTGCAGCATCAAGTCTGAGGATGATGAGGCAAGCACTAGCATCACTTATCAGCTGGGGGACTCCAGGCAAATCACTTAAAGCTCAGTCCCTCACCTGTAGAATAGGAATAAGAAATCAAAGTTTGGTTTTGTTTGTTTGTTTGTTTGTTTGTTTGTTTTTCTTTTTTGGTCTTTTTTGTCTTTTCTAGGGCCGCACCTGCAGCATATGGAGGTTTCCAGGCTAGGGGTTGAATCAGAGCTGTGGCTGCCGGCCTACACCAGAGCCACAGAAACTCAGGATCCGAGAGGCGTCTGCGACTTACACCACAGTTCATGGCAACGCTGGATCCTTAACCCACTGAGAGAGACCAGGGATGGAACCCACAACCTCATGGTTCCTAGTAGGATTCGTTAACCACTGCGCCACGATGGGAACTCCGGAGATTATTTTTGTTTTTGTTAATTTTTTTATGGCTGCACCCACAACATATGGAAATTCCGGAGCCAGGGATGGAACCCAGTGCTCCCCATTGACCTAAGCTGCTGGCTGCAGTCGTTTTCTTAATTGCCTGCACCACAGCAGGAATTCCAAAATCAAAGATTTTTGTCTTTTTTAGGGCCACACCCGCTGCATATGGAGGTTCCCAGGCTAGGGGTCCAATTGGAGCTGTAGCCACTGGCCTACGCCAGAGTCACAGCAACACGGAGTCCGAGCCGCGTTTGGGGTCTACACCACAGTTCACGGACAACAGCGGATCCTTAACACGTTGAGCAAGGCCAGGGATCTAGTCGGGTCCGCTAACCGCTGAGCCACTACAGGAACTCCAAAAATTGAAGTTTTTAAAATGACTTCTTCCCCAGTCTCTTCCGTTCCCACCAGTCCTAGGATAAATCAAGGCTCAAGATGGATAGGGCACCCCTAACCTCTCCAACAAAGCCAGAGTTGCTCAGGGTCACAAAACAGCCGGTAGCAAAACAAAACTCCATCTTTAGTTCTTGGGAGAACTAAATGGGTCTGGTGTGAGTGGCCATTCTCTTTACTCTAAGTTGTCTGTCTACCCCTTCCAGTCCCAAGCTTCTCTAGGCCCCCGGAGCCCAGCACAGTTATGCTAATTTTACTGGAGAACCAAGGAGAGTGTTGGGGAGGACGCGAGGCAGAGAGGCTAGAGCACAAAGGCCGCGCCATAAGGAGTCATGAATAGCAAGGAACGGTTTTGGCGCCCAGCAAGCAGAAGGCGGACCGGGAAAGGCGGGCCCCTGGGGTTGGGTCCAAGGGGGTAGACAGCAGAAGGTAAGGTGCTATTGGATGAGGCTGAGCAGCCGGCGCGCCCGGTCCGACGGGATAGACAGACACGGCCAGCCCGGAGTGAAAAGAACAGTTTATGCTGTGCTTTATTAAAATGTGCATCATTCTTTTATTTAAAAATGTGCATCACTGTCTCGTGCTTGGCGCGCGCGACCTCAGCGTGGTGGCCCGCGGCGGGCCTTGTCCCCGCCCGGCTCCCGCCGAGCCGTCGTGCGCAGGCGCACTCAGGTGGCGCGGGCCCGGGGGCTCCCGCCCATGGCCAGGTAGACGTCGATGGGCACGTGCAGCAGCGTCAGGCAGTGGCAACCGGGGCAGCGTCGAAGCGGCCTAGGGAAAAGCGGGGTGTGACAGGGGCCGCTGAGGCGGAGGCCCGCCTATCCTGTTGGGATGGCGTCTAGAAGTGCACTTGGGGTCCCCGAGGTTCGGGCGTGGATGTGGTACCTTATATGGGGCGGGGTCGGTCTAGGGACAGAAGGTGGGGCGGCAAGGAGGGGCGCCGGCCTTACCTGACCGGGTTGTGCTCCGTAGCTACAGGCTCCGGGCTGTCCTGGGACTCAGGGGCGGCGGCAAGGCCGGGGGAGTCTCCAGCCTCAATGGGGAATCTTCGACCCTGAGGGGGCTCCTGGGCACTCATGTCCAGGCCCCGGGGCGCTCTGCGCGGGGAGTAGCGGTCAGGCCGCTCCCGGGCAGCTGGGCTCCCCCACCCTGCGCCCGCCCCTTGGGCTGTTGCTCACCTGCCGGAGGCCGAGACCGGTCCCAGGCCGGAAGCAGCTGCCCGAGCCCTGGCCACGGGAGGACGCTCCGGTCCAGGCGGATCCGGGCAGGTGTCTGCGGCGCGTCCGTTCCCGGGCGTCGAAGGGGAAGGCTGCATTGTGACCCGGGCCGAGGCGCGGTGACCTCATAGAACCCGTTCCTCCGGCCAGGGAACCTCACGCTGCCCGGGCACTTAGCGGGGTGGCGAGTCAAGAGCTGGAGGGCTCATGCCATGGGTCGCACAGACCCCGAGCTGCCCTATGGGGGCACAGGAGGCGGCGTCCGCCGAAAGGAGCCTGGCATCCTGGGCTGCGCGCAGACCCCTGGAGCGCCCCCCACAGGCGGGGCCGCGTGCGACTCACTGCCTGGCGCGGGGTCGGGGCGCAGCAGTGATTGAACCCGGACAGGGTTTGGTGGTGGTGGTGGTGAGGGCAGATAGGAGCATTGCTCATTTTGGCCAAGAGTCACACATCATTTACATCACAATTAGGCCAGAGTTTTAAAATGTCTGGCCCTCTCCCTCCCCACCACCCGCGGCTGCTGTCTCCAGACGGAGAATGCTTTAGCCCTGGGGGCGGCTGCGGATGAAGTCCTTGGGGGGAAAAGGAGCGGGCCAAGGGCGATGGTGGAGTAGAGCTGCCTCGCAGAGGCAGCATGAGCTGAGAGGGTAATAGGAAGGAAGGAGGTGTTAGACAGCATGGAGGACTTTCTGCTCTCCAATGGGTACCAGCTGGGCAAGACCATTGGGGAAGGGACCTACTCAAAAGTCAAGGAAGCAGTTTCCAAAAAACACCAAAGAAAAGTGGCAATTAAAATTATAGACAAGATGGGAGGGCCAGAAGGTGAGCTGGGGGCCCTTTGGAGGAAGGGAGGGCTGGCTGAAGTGGGTGGGCGCTTCCTCCAGTCAGGAGGACCATTTCCTCCTCTTTGATCTGGAACCAAGGAAAGCAAGAGAGTGTGGCTCTGGGGTAGGTCAGTGGGGAACAGAGGAATGCTGGGTGTCAAGGACAATCACACCCTCCAAAATCCAAGATTAAATTTGCAGGAGGTGAAGGATCCTCAGAAACAGAGCCCAAGTCCAACAGGGCTTTCCTATTCCAGGAGGGGAAGAGAGACTGGAAGGCTGTGGCCAGGACTAGCAGAGGGCAGGAGTGGGGCCAAGGAAGGTAGAGACTGGGAAAAGACAGGGCTTATGGAAAGAACTGTGACTCAGGAGTCAGAGGTGAGAGGAGCTGGCTCACCACGCTGTGGGCAATCAGGCCTCACAACAGATTCAACAGCTTTGTCTAAAAGTCTCCAAAGCATTTTGATATCCATGGTCTCACAGGCTGCTCACAACAGTCCCTGAGGCTGACAGGGAACAGTTCCTCTGAATAATATATTAGCTACAAAAACAACAGGGGTGAACATTCTTTGCAGTGTCCAAATAGCTGGATGTTAAAGGCTGTGCAAGGGAACCAAGGCACAAGACCCAGACATGGTGGGCCAGAGCTGGAAGGCAGGAGTCAGGAGTTCTAGGCCCTTCTGGACTTGACACTCCTTCTCTTTTCCCTTGTGTCCTTAGAGTTTATCCAGAGATTCCTGCCTCGGGAGCTCCAGATTGTCCGTACCCTGGACCACAAGAACATCATTCAAGTGTATGAGACGCTGGAGTCTGCTGACGGGAAAATCTACCTGGTAATGGAGCTGGCTGAAGGAGGGGATGTCTTTGACTGCGTGCTGAATGGAGGGCCACTGCCTGAAAGCCGGGCCAGGGCCCTCTTCCGTCAGATGGTCGAGGCCATCCGCTACTGCCATGGCTGTGGTGTGGCCCACCGGGACCTCAAATGCGAGAACGCCTTGTTGCAGGGTTTCAACCTGAAGCTGACAGACTTTGGCTTCGCCAAGGTGTTGCCCAAGTCATGCCGGGAGCTGAGCCAGACCTTCTGCGGCAGCACAGCCTATGCCGCCCCCGAGGTACTGCAGGGTATTCCCCATGATAGCAAGAAAGGGGACGTCTGGAGCATGGGCGTGGTCCTGTACGTCATGCTCTGTGCCAGCCTACCTTTTGATGACACAGACATCCCCAAGATGCTGTGGCAGCAGCAGAAAGGGGTGTCCTTCCCCACTCATCTGGGCATCTCAGCCGAATGCCAGGACTTGCTGAAGCGGCTCCTGGAACCAGACATGACCCTCCGGCCTTCAATTGAAGAAGTTAGTTGGCATCCATGGCTAGCAAGCACTTGATAAAAGCAATGGCAAGTCCTCCCCAATAAAGCAGGGGGAGAAAGCAAACCCAAAAACCCGCTTCTAAAATGGTGATATATATTTTACACTTTAAGTTTACTTATCCTAAATCTTACCTATACCCTCCCCAGCCTTACTTCTCTTTCCCTTTAAAGATCTTCATGGAACGAGAGGGCCTCATTCAGACTTCCCTTTTATTACGGCTGACAAGTGATTTTCATACAGGTGTTTAACTAAAGTTAATTAAAAATAGTCCCCAGAATCATACACATACAGGGGGAGGACAGGAGAAAAATGACCAAGAGCAACTGAAAAAACTGTTGTTGCAACTTCCTTTCCAAATAAAAGCAGAAGCGTTGGGAATGCAGAACGGCCTCTTGACTCCTTGTCTTGGTGAGAGGGCTGCTGGGAGCTTGGCTCTTCCTCATCCTAAAGGCCGAGCCGAGTCTGGGATGAGGACAAGGGACTTCCTCAGGACCCAGACTACCTCCCACCACAACCCTCCCCCAGGCTCTAAGTAGGAAGCCACCCTGCTCTGGCTCTAGGGCAGTTGCTGTGGGGACAAGAACAGACCCCCAGACACTTTCCAGCTTCTGTTGAATCTCTTTAATGCTGTTAACGGCAAATCTGGAAAAGGTTCAGGAAAAAGTTCTTTTTTCTTTCTTTTTTAATTACAAAACTAACAGCTGTTAGAATCTTTTTTTTTCCTTTTTTCTTTTCCCAGCTAGAAAATACTCTGGGGAGATGCATTATAATTTAAAATATATAATATTGCACAAACAACCAAAAGGTTAATTAAACTAAAGAAATAATTACAAAGAGAAAACCCCATCCCATCAAAAAAAAAAAAAAAGATTAAGCATTCTCTCCATCCCACCCCCTCACGGAAGGTCTGAAGTGGAAGTGACCACCACTCTCTTGGCGTCCCTGACCACGATCCCTTTAAATCATTGGTGAACACACCAGATTATGTACAAGAATCACCAGAGCAGCATCATGAAGCACCAGGGGCTCCAGGGATTCCTGCAGCCCCTCATTCCCCCAAGAGAGGCGCCGCTTTACCAGTGTGGAGGGTGAGAGCCACAAAGACTGGATCTGCCTTCAGGAAGAAGAGCTTTTGCAGAAGCCTGATGAGAGTCTCAAGAAGTTCACCCCCAACATATCCCTTCAGGAAACCGAAGGGTTGCGGCGGCGAAGTTGGGCTTACCAGAGTTGTAAGTACTCGGCTTTGATCACTGCTCTGTACCGCTGGTAGCTGGCTTGTGTCCTAAGCTACAGGGGAGTCGAGGTGGGTAGCTGGTTGGACAAAGTATCCTGCCAGGCAACGCACGGAAGGGCCTGAAGTGGCCCCCTCCTTTCTTGGGGAGGGGAAGAGGAGCAAGAGCAGACTCTTGCAGGTGGCACAGCTGGGCTAAGGACTCGGGTGCATCTGACATGAAGAAGCCTTGGGAAAGGCATTGGGGACATACCAACCTGGACTGGGTGAAAGGAGGGAGGTGGGAACTCGAAATTTGGTCTCTAGATTCTGAACCACAAGGAACCTTTCCAGGAATGGAAAATGCCTGGGAGGGAGATTCCTAAGAGAGGCAAATGTCCCAGAAGCGAATGCCTCTTACACGCTGGGATAGGAACTGAAATGTGTTCGCATCCCTGTCTAGCCAAGGGCAGGTGGCACGGCCTTCCCTGCCTGCTTGTGGGTGAGAGTGTGTTGTCTCGGCGTCCTCCAAGAGATTGGTGGTTTAGCCTCTGTCTACACAGGTAGATGGGCTAGGGCTATCCCTTGGGACTTCCTAGCAAGAGTACCCAGGAACAGAGGGCATTCAGCAGAGAAATGTAAGCTCTTCCGGTGGGGGTAGGTCTCCTCCCCCTCGGGTCATCCTAGGGTTAGCACAAGTCAGAGTTCCTGATTTGGATTTATCGAGCCCCTTTCCAGATGTGCGGAGAGGCCTAAAGGGCCAACAAGGAGCAACCCAGAATTTCCCCAGAGCTCTGGCTGATAGAGGCCATTTAGGGGACAGTCTTAGTCAGTGTCTTCCAGGGCCGGGCTGAGACGTGCGAGGGAGGTGGGAGGTGCTGTGGCGGGGGAGCTGCGTGCTCTGGCTCCCCTCATTCCCAGTCCTCCCACTCTACGTCTTCCAGCTGCAAAAGGAGGGGATAATGGAGAGCACAAACACGTATTTACTCCCCCGAGTCAAGCCCAGACCTAGGCTCCCCAGCTGCCTCCATTTCAGGAAAGCCCTCCCACAACCCCCACCCCTGGGCCATATGCAGCCTCCTATAAATGCGAACTACTAGCCTTAAGGAATGTCTGGGGAGCAGAGCTGCCCTCTGCCTAGGGGGTGAGTCGGCTGCTCTGATTGCTCCAGACTCAAAGGAAAGCTTCTACCAATCAACACTGGACACTACAAGGGGATACCCTGCCTATAAGAACTAAGTCAGTCAACCCCTTAAGGAAAATTTGTCTCCTGCAGAGCAGCTAAGAACACGAGTCTGAGAGGCAGGAAACTTGAGAGTGGCACTGTGATTAGAAGCAAGCATGGCACTGGACTACAGGGGCTCACAGGGTCTCTACTTGGGGCTCTTGCTCCCTAATCCCCAGTTGAAGTCTCTGTAGGCAACTCTTCTGGCTTGTTGGCAGCAATCCCTGGTATGATGGGTTATAGAGTGATTCTGTTCTGCATTATCATATGTCAAGTTTTAAAGAGAGCTGCAAGAGTTCCCGTCGTGGCACAGTGGTTAACGAATCCGACTAGGAACCATGAGGTTGCAGGTTCGGTCCCTGCCCTTGCTCAGTGGGTTAACGATCTGGCGTTGCCGTGAACTGTGGTGTAGGTTGCAGATGTGGCTCGGATCCCGCATTGCTGTGGCTCTGGCGTAGGCTGGTGGCTACAGCTCCGATTGGACCCCTAGCCTGGGAACCTCCATATGCCACGGGAGCAGCCCAAGAAATAGAAAAAGACAAAAAAATAAAATAAAATAAAATAAAATAAAGAGAGCTGCAAAGGAGTTCCTGCAGTGGCACAATGGGATTAGCAGCATCTTGGGAACGATGGGACACAGGTTCTATTCCTGGCCCAGCACAGTGGGTTAAGGATCTGGCGTTGCTGCAGCTGCAGCTTAGGTTGCAACTGCAGCTCAGTTCTGATCCCTGGCCCAGAAATTCCATATGCCACAGGGCAGCCAAAATAGAAAAAAAAACCCAAAAACCAAAAACCAAAAAAGGGCTTCAAAGACAGCAAAGACATGAAGGCCCTGTGGCATGAGAGGGCACCAAGACCTTCTCTATCCTGAGTATAGTGAGGTCACAGGTGTAAAATACTCTTGCATAGTCACTACCTGCCCCCAGGCCTCAGTCTCCCAACATGAAAAATAAGGCCCTTCCCATCTCTCTAATCTGTTCACCTCTTTAGAGCAGGTTCTTGAGCTACATGACGGAAGGAACCATGTGGTTCTTGTGTGACAGTGGATATAAAATGACTTGAATCACATGTGTGGACTGGAGCCTCAATCCTGCCCCTTATTAGCTGTGAGAGCTTCATCCCCAGCCTCTGATTCAAAACGACCCATTCTTGATCCTGAGAAGTGGTTTAGAATAATAGGCCTTTGAGCTTATAACTGGATTGGCTTTTGTGGTGGTTTCAGGAACATTGACCAGTGCTCCCATGTTCCCCAGGGACTATGCCTCAAGTGTGCACATGCATCATCTATCACAGTGTATGAGATTACAGTGATCAATGCCAGGCCACAGAGGCTCAGGTTCAGTGATCACACTGTCAAATTGTCTCCAAGGCCAGGAGTTTGCTCAAGTTCCCCCCATCTGGCCACCATGAATCAAAAGATCTGGGGAAGGCTGGCAAATCATTTTTTAGTAGCTCCCCAGGTAATTCTGACAGGAGCTAATGTCAAGTACTCTCCCAGCCATCCACCCTGGAATCGAGGGGAGGCAGAGCCTACTGATGACAACTGTTCTGGGCCTGAGTGGGAGGCCTGAGCTCCTTTCCTGAAGCCTGCCACCTAGCTAGGAGCAAAGACCCATCCTGAGGGGACACCTGGGCTTGGTGGGGCGAGTCCTGAGACCTGGGATCATTGGGCTTGCCTCCCTGTGGCCAATCAGGCCCACTCACCTCCCCAGAGGCGTCCACTTTGGAAAGTGCCATCTGCACTTCTTCCTCAGTCATGTCCAAGTCAAAGTCCTTCTCCCAGTCCTCGCTGATGTCTGTGCTTGAGCCTGGAACGATGACCCAGAGTGTGAAAGACAGGCAGGGGTATGTGAAGAGGTTGTGGCTGGGGCTGACAGCACCCTTTACAAGGGCCTGAGAAATACACCTCAAAGGTCCTTAACATTCTCCCTTCCCTGGCTCAGTGATCCCACTTTTAGGAATCTATTCTAAGGAAGAATCTTGGATTTGGTAAAAAACATAACCATAAGAATATTCACTGTTTTGCTGTTACAGTAATGAAAACTTCGAAAACCACCTGAAAGTCCACTGCTAGGAAATTACAAAAATAAATGGTGCAGTCATAAGATGAAACATTATGTGGCGTTTAAAGTTTAGGCTATAGAATGTTTATATACACGGCGAAACAGTTACCCAACAGTGGAGAAGCACTTTGGCCCAGAAGCTCCCTGGGGGCCATGGAAATCTTCTGGAAGAAATAAACAATGAACCTCTTCCTTCTCAGTCACACCATTCTACCTACACTGATCCTGCTACTCCTGAAACATACCAGGCACATTCCTACCTGGGGCCTTTGCAAAGATTGTTCCCTGTACCTGGAACTCTTCCCCAGATATCCACAGGCTAACCTATTTGCTTCCTTCACACCTTTGCTCAAATCTCACCATCTCAGTGTGGCCTACCCTGACTGTCCAACATTCAACGGCAACCGTGCCCCCCTCACTCTGCTCTGGTGGTTCTCTCTTCCATTATATCACTTTCCAGTGTATTACATAATCAGATTTACTATGCTTATTGTCTAGTAATAGAGGAGGCAGAATGAAAGCTCCCCGAGGACAGGACTCTTTTGTTCTCTTATGCATTCCAAGTGACTAGAACAAATAGTTTGTACTCAATAAATATTCATGGACCCTTTCTCTAAATCAGGGGTTGGCAAACTATGGCCTGTGGACCCAGTCCAGCCTACTATCTGTTTTTTGAAAATAAAACTTTGAAACACGCCATGGCCATTTGTTTACATATTGTCTATGACTGCTTTCATGCTGAAACAACAGTGTTGAGGAGGTGGGACAGAAACTGTATATCCCCAACACCTAAAATATTTTGACCTGGCTCTGAATGGAAAACATTTACTCCTTCCTGCGCTAGATGATTCTGATGCTGCTGAAGTTTGCCAACCACTGCTCCAAACATTCATATTTGGGTATGACTTCTTACAGGCAATATAAAAAAATGTACATGTAGAAGTTTTTACTAAGAAGACAACTACAAAGATAGTTCCTATATACGTAGTATGATTCCATTTAAAAAATATGCTCATAGATACATGCACACAAATAGGAAGGATGAGCAAAATATTCACAAGAATATGAACAATAGTTCTCTCTAGGTGATGAGGTCATGGGGTAAAAATTTTTTTTTCCCCCTAAAATGAACACATATTACTTTGTAATCTTTTTTCTTTCTTTTTTTTTTTTTTTTTAAAGCACCTTTAAAAAGAGTAAGCTCTGGAGTTCCCATTGTGGCTCAGAGGTAACAAATCTAACTAGTATCCATGAGGTCTTATCCCTGGCCTCACTCAGTGGGTTAAAGTATCCCGTGTTGTTGTGGCTGTGGCATAGGCTGGCAGGTGCAGCTCTGATACGACCCTTTAGCCTGGGAATCCCCCCCCCCGCCAAAAAAAAAGAGTAAGCTCTGATCTCCCAATGGCACCATCTGTAAATATTTTGTTTCATCTTTTCCAGGTTGTTCCTCACCAGGGTCCCAGGCTCTGAGACACACACCCCCTCGCGCCCTCCACCCCCAACCCTGATGCTCCTTGTAAGTAGCCTTGCACTGTTCCCTTAGCCACCCAGCTAACCATAAGCAGAGACAAGCAGACCCGGGTGGAATCCCAATTCCCACTGGAAGAGCTATTAGAATGCAGATTCCTGCCCTCCCATCCCCTTATTCAGATTTAGCTCGTGTAGGTGGTGGCCCAGATTTCTATATTATAAATGGGTACCTGGATAATTCTGTGTAGACCTCAGCCTGCAGTTTGAGATACAACATTGTTAAAATTAGTATCAGGAGTTCCCACTGTGGCTCAGTGAAAGAGATATCGACTAGTATCGATGAGCATGTGGGTTCGATCCCTGGCCTTGTTCAGTGGGTTCTGGCATTGCTGTGAGCTGCAGCTCAGATATGGCGTTACTGGCAGCCATAGCTATGATTCAACCCCTAGCCTGGGAACTTCCATATGCTGCATCTGTGGCTTAAAAAAAAAAAAAAAAATTAGCAGTATCATGTAAAGTGCCTATAACATATATACATAGTGGATATTTAACAAATGGAGCCATGAAAGGCATGGTCTTAAGAGTTAAGTAATTTTGTACATGGTCCCATAGTCAGGGGCAAGTCTGCAACGAAGACCCAGTTCTTCTGACTTAGCATCTAAGGCTCCCTGTACTTTTGGGACACTCTGGTGGCTTGCTCATGGCTGTCAGTGCAGACTTCCTGTGTGTTAGGAGCTGGATCCTGGCTGATTTCTCCCTTCAGAGCTGTGGTCATGGCCATGGCAGCTTTCCTTAACCTCAGGCTGCCCTCTAGGGATTTGAAACTCTCTTCTTCAAGCTTAAATGCTAGCACAGACCCTCTGGGATAAAAAAGTATCAGCTAACATCTTTTGGAGCACTTCACATCCACTCTCTGGGATAGGTATTAACAGTCCCATTTCATAGATGAGGAAATCGAGGCTTTGAGTGGCAGAGAGATGAATCTGGGCTTTCTCTGCCACCTGCCTCCTCCCACCACCCTGTCCTATCACACAATGACAGCATTAAAATCTCCATTACACTGTGCATGTGCAGAGAACTGATCTATGTGACAATTTAAGACTTCATGATGGAGTTTTACTGTTTCGTAAGAAAGGAGAGGGAGTTCCCATCGTGGCTCAGTGGTTAACGAGTCCAACCAGGAACCATGAGGTTGCGGGTTCGATCCCTGGCCTCGCTTAGTGGGTTACGGATCCGGCGTTGCCATGAGCTGTGGTGTAGGTCACAGATGCAGCTCAGACCCTGGGTTGCTGTGGCGTGCTGTAGGCCGGCAGCTACAGCTCTGATTAGGCCCCTAGCCTGGGAACTTCCACATGCCGCAGGTGTGGCCCTAGAAAAGACAAAAAATAAATAAATAAATAAATAAATAAATAATAAGTAAGAAAGGAGAGTTTTCAGGTGATTACTAACCTTACAGTGCCATCACTTATAGCTTATTTTATTCCATTTAATTGGATCTCTGCTCCTCCAGGGAAGAAATGGAGGCAAAAGCCATTCCCAAGTCAGTCAGTGGTGAAGTGGGGCTTTAAGCCCAGGGCTCCTTCCAGTCCACAGGCCATAGGGCCTACTCTAATCTCCTGTGCTTGCTCCCTGCTGAAGGAGCCTGAGCTGGGTAAGTCTAGTCTCCTCAATCAAATGGATCTCGGCACAAAATGCAGGTGGGAAGCAGCTCTGCAATGACAGGCATCACCATGGGACCTCAGGGGTCCCTGTGGCTGGCCACCCCCAGAGACTGTTGTACCCAGAGACCAAGTCTCATAAGATGTGGACCCAAGAGGGAAAAGGAGTCACACTGTCTCCAAGTCTCCCTTTACTCTGTCCCTAATGTCCCACCCTAATCCAAGACCCCAGCTTCCCCCCACTGAGCGACTGCAATTACTTCTGGTGAGTCTTCTGCATTGAATCCCCAAGCCCCCCGTTTGCAAATCCCCAAGTGCGTCAGAGGCAGTATGGCGCACGAGCTTACACTGAATCTTCCCCACAGTCTCATTTCTTCCAGTTTCTACCCACCACTCATTTTTTCTGATCATGCTCTCCAGTAGGCCAATTCCATATGGAACCTATAATTCTTTAACCGTTTATTCCAGCCCTTACTCAGATTCCATGATCATTCTGATCACTTCCTGTATACACCTAGACTCTTGTCTTTTTTTCTCCCCGGCTAAACTTGAACCTTGATTAAGTCCAACTTCCCATCTGTTCTGTGCCTGCACTTGAGCCACTGAATGTGGCTGGAGAGAAGTACAGTAGGGCTGATTGGTCTCTCTTAAAATTCTTGAATGGACCCTTGGTACCAGACACGCAGCAACCCCACATCACCTGTTGGGTCTAGCACCTACTCTTCACTCTCCTAAAAGCTATTTCATGCTTTTATAAATACTTATTAGGTGGGTTCTTGATCTCAGTTTTCTACCAGTTAAAAAAAAAAGGGGAAAATCTCACAGATCTCATAGGGCTTTTGTGAGAACTGAGTGATATGCCTATTAAGTGCTTAGGCAGAGCTGTACAGACACACAGAAAGTGCTCAGAGAACAGTACCTCTTATTATCATCTTTATCATCCCCCCCAAAGCATGGCTCTACCCAAATTTCTTCTCTCACTGAAGACCTATCATGAATCAATTACCTCCAACATACAGAGGAGAAAATGGAGGCTTATCAAAGATCAGTACCTTTTCTAAAGTCACATGGCTTCGGAGCAAGGTTGGGATATGAAGCCAGAACTGTCTAAACTCCAGAGCCTGAACCTTTAGCCTCTACACGTAAAGCTTTTAGTATAGGTTGGGCATATAATATGGGCAGCGTGCCCTGCTGCTTTGTGGCACCAAGTCCAACTTTCTGAATTCAGTTCAAGAGTTTTTTTCTTTGTCTTTTTAGGGCCGCACCTGAGGCATATGGAAGTTCCAGGCAAGGGGTCAAATCAGAGCTGTAGCCGCTGGCCTCCACCATAGCCAGAGCAACACCAAATGTGAGCCATGTCTATAACCTACACCACAGCTCACAGCAACACTGGATCCTTAACCCACTGGGCGAGGCCAGGGATCAAACCTGCATCTTCATGGATACTAGTTGGATTTGTTACTGCTGAGCCATGACAGGAACTCCCAGTTCAAGATTTTAAGTTTTTTTTTTTTCTTTTCCTCTAGCCACACGTGCAGCATGTGGAAGTTCCCAGGCCAAGGATCAAACTCGTGCTGCAGCTGCAACCTATGCCGCAGCTGTGGCAATGCTGGATCCTTAACTCCTGCAAGGGAACATCCAAGATTTTAAGTTCTCAAGTTCTATTTCTGAGCCAACCCCCATCTCTCTTCGTGTTCCTCCCTTTCCTGGGAACAATACAGAAAAGTGGGCTTTGGTCACCCTCTTCAATGTGCCCCATGCCCTCTGCCATCTGGATTGTATAGGGCCCTCAGCCTGGACTACCACTCCCCCGCACCTGCCCCAAACTCTCCAACTCTCCTATACAACTCCTGTCTCCTCGGTGAAACACCTGCTGATTCCCAGAGGTTCTTCTCTCTTTGCACTCCTCCGGTACCAAGCCTGTCCCATACTGCTTTGGGCTTCATCATAAAGACTGCAGCTCTTGCCCCTCCCTCCTTAGTGTCTCATAAAGAGTAGGTAGCAGCTCAATGGATGACCTCACTGAATCAGAGTCAGAAGGCAAGCACTGCATTGGAAACTGGAAATGCAGCAGTTTCCATAAGGGAGCAGGATAGGGTGTAAGGGGGCCCATTTCCCATCCAGTGCAGCAAGCCAGCCGGTCAGTGCTCACTTGGTGAGCTTGGTGGCCAACTGGTGCTGAGTGTTGGCAAAGACAGGATGCCTGTGTGTGAGGAGCAAGGGGAGGTCTCACTGACAAGTGGCTATCCCTGGAGAGGTATCTTGGATATGGCAAAAAAGCTGACACCAGAGCCATCACTGTCCTTTAGTTGCAAGAGTTAGAGAGAGGATCCCCCTTGACATAAAGTCAAGGATCTCCAGTCTAAAATTTCATTATGTGGATAAGAAACTAAAGCTCTATTATGTGAGCTGGGTCACTGCAAGTTCACAAGTGTTCATTTTATTCTTCTTTAAACTGTACATGTAAGTTGTTTATATCTTTTATAATAATAATTAATGAAGCACTAGGGAAGCTAAATGACTTTCCTAACACCATCCAGGGAGAAGATCCCCAACAGCAATCAATGTCTCAGGAAGTCCTGCCCTGAAGTTGAACTGTCCAAAAGGACAGAAACGGGCACAGTGTGGTAGTAAAGGACACAGGTTTTGGGTCAGACAGACCTAGGTCTGAATCTGGGGTTGCTACTTCCCGGCAGTGTAACGTCCAACAAGTTACCTAATATGTCTGAGGCTCACTTTTTTTTTTTTTGTCTTTTTTGTGCTATTTCTTGGGCCGCTCCCGCGGCATATGGAGGTTCCCAGGCTAGGGGTCCAATTGGAGCTGTAGCCACAGGCCTACGCCAGAGCCACAGCAACGTGGGATCCGAGCCACGTCTGCAACCTACACCACAGCTCACGGCAATGCCAGATCGTTAACCCACTGAGCAAGGGCAGGGACCGAACCCGCAACCTCATGGTTCCTAGTCGGATTCGTTAACCACTGCGCCACGACAGGGACTCCGAGGCTCACTTTCTTCATTAGCAAAATAAGGACAGGAACATGGGGTTGTGAGATGTAAATGTGAAATTAATGAGCTCCCTTGGTAACTGAGAAATTCCATTAAAAGCATATAATGCTGCATTTAACGCTATGTCCTTAGCACAGGATCTGACATAAACCTTACTGTGATGAATCTGAGACCTCAACAATTAATTTTAAGAAGCATCCTAATTGCAGAGGTGAAATGCATTTTAGAATCGATGGAATACAGTGAAAATACTCCACCTAGAGTAGCTGTTGTCACTGCCATCATCATTATCATAAGTGAAGGTGATCTGCTCCTAGGATCCTCTCAAGTGACAAGGAGACAAATCTGCCTTGTGAGGTGACAACTCTCACCTGCCCTGCCCCAACACGCTCCCTGGGCTTTAGCCTTTACTTACCTTTTTTTCCATTGTTGGAAGGTGTAGACTTCCCACTGTCCGAGTTCAGCTCAAATACCCGTAAGTCTGTGAGTACCTCCTCTCTCAGAGTCTCTACTCTGGCTGGAGGTCTGGGCTCTGGGCCACTTGGGCGGCCAGCAGGGGTGTTGGGCTTGGACTGAGCAAGGGGTGGGGGTCCAGTCTCACCCACATCCACAGCCAGGCCCTGTTCCTCCAAAGATGCCTCTAGAAGCTTTTGGGACAGGTCCTTGGGCATCACGGCTGCCTCAGATGCAGGGGCAGGTTTGGCAATCTGTGTCACGAGGGAGATGCTCTCACTGCTCTCCGATGGAGTCACCTCTGTTGGAGGCTCAGTAGGGGTCACCAGATTCTCTTCACAGGGGCTCTGAGGGCCAGGTCCTCCTTCAAGGGATGTGGAAGTTCTGGCCACAGGAACCTTTACCTCTTTTGGAGATGTGGGCGAACTTCCCACAAGCTCCTCTGTCAAGACAGAAAGGAAGGGAAAGAAAGTGATGTTCCCTGGTCAGCCCCAAGATGACCTTGATGCTCTCTGAAGAGAGACTGCAGATTCCTGCCAAGGTTTGCTCTGATCAAGACTAATGGTGCATGGAGTTCCTGTTGTGGCTCAGCGGTAATGAACTCGACTAGTAACCATAAGGATGCAAGTTCGATTCCTGGCCTTGCTCAGTGGGTTAAGGATGCAGTATTGCCATGAACTGCAATACTGGTTGCAGATGCGGCTCAGATCTGGTGCTGCTGTGGCTGTGGTGCAGGCCAGCAGCTATAGCTCTGATTCAACCCCTAGCCTGGGAACTCCCATGTGCCACAGGTGCGGCCCTAAAAACAACCCCCCCAAAAAAAAGACTAACAGGTGCATTTCCTCATGTCATGGTTTCTCCACAAATACTCTGTTGGTCAAAGGGCTAGCACATGCTTCCTGGGCACTCAGCTTTCAGCACTGCAGCCCAATTATAGCTTAGGAAGCCAAAACTAGACAGTTAGTCAATTTGAGGTTCAGGTTGAGTTCACCTACATCCCACGTGCATGATCTTGGGCAAGCCATTTAGCTCTAACCTACCTGCCTCATTTGCAAAAGAGGGATAATGAAGTTGTGGGAAGGATTGTACACGTAAAGCTTTTAGTATAGGTTGGGCATATACTATAAGCACTTAATAACTGTGTTAACGTGATTATCGTGCAGGTGGTTCCAACACACTGTCCTAAGCTGAGCTACCAGGCAGAGGATGCTCAGCTCCATCCCTAAGCCAGCGGTCTCCAAGTCTGGCTAGGCGTTAAGAGTACCAACTGAGCTTGTTAAAAACACAAGTTCCCTTGTGGCTCAGCAGGTTAAGGATCTGGCATGGTCATTGCTGTGGCTCTGTTTACAGCTGTGGTGCAGGTTTGATCCCTGGTCTAGGAACTTCTGCATGCTGCAGGTGCGGCCCCAATTTTTTTTATAAGTTTGGCTACATCTCCATAGAGTCTTATGCAGAAGTGGGGGAAGGGAATCTGGAATTTCAATAAGCATCCCAGGTGACTCTGAAGTAGCTAGCCCATGGACTGACAGGGAACTCTGCTACAACTGACACATGTGATTACTGTACCTAAACCTGGGCTCCACCACCCCAGGTAAACATCCCCTTGTTCGTTCAGCCCATCCTTGGCATGTGCCAACACCGCACTCATTCCTTCCTCTTCCCTGGGTTGTCACCTCCCTCCAGGCATCAGAGAGAATGGCCCAGACAGCCCCCCAAAGGCAGGACTTGGTACTTGTCAGTTCCTCTTACCTTCTTCCTCTTCCCAGCCAGGCTCTTCAGAGATGTTCTGTTCTGCCCGCTGCTTCAGGGCATCCCTCCGGGCCTGCTCCTAAATGTGGGGGAGAAGATGGCTAGAAAGAGTCAGGGAACCCTCTTCCCAGACCCTGGTCCCGATCCCAGCACTCTTAGTACCCTCTGTCCCCTTCTTCCCTCAACAAAATCAAGCCTACCTCCCCCATGGCTGAGTGGAGTACCTCCCCCTGTTGGGCCAGCATACCTGTTCCAGTTGATAGACTTTATAGAAATACCGATGCCAGAATTCTGAGTGGGAAACAGCCGCGGGTACCTGCAGGGAGAGGACAGCGGAGGTGAGACTTTGGGAGTGGTTGTGTAGGGTCTATGTCCCCAGCTTATGGGCCAGCTCCCAGCCACTCTGGATTTCAGAAGGGCTAAGTGGCGGAGTAGGGTACTTCTACCCCCAATCCCACCTTCCTGGCCCAGCATGGCCAAGGAGGGAGAAAAGAATTCTAATCAGGTTTTGGTGGCCCTTACATTTCTTACCATGATTGCCAGAAACATGGCGAATTAGTTTCCCTCATGTGGATTCTTGGCTCAGGACCTCGCTGGTTGGGCTCCACAGAGCCTCCCACTGCTATCTAGGCTAGAGGACTCCACAAATGACTCTGCACATGTCCCTCCCACCTCCCCCCACCTCAAGCCAGGAGCTGGCTGAGGTCCTGCTGGTGGGCCCTCACCATCTTGGTGTAGAGGGCCCTGATGGAAGGGCTGCCCACAAGGAGCTCTGAGATCTCCCCCTTCTTCTCCTCCAAGCAGAACTGGGAAAGCCAGGCGTCAAACAATTCCGGGGGCCCTGCAGAGGAACAGACGCTGACGGTCAGTTCCAGGGGTCTGGTAAGAACACTGGGCCTAGAGAAACCACACCTAGGCCTGGACATGGACAATGAGGAAAGCTTAAGGTTTTTCCAGAGCCAAATGGCCCAAGAATGGGGGTCAGGCAGGGTGACCGGTGGGTGGACCTGATATCTGGGCGTGGCCCCCGAGTAATCAGAGAGGGGCTACAGTCTCCACGCTCTCCCTTGCCTGCCTGCTTTTTCGCCCACTGCACTTGGCTACTGACTCGCCTCCTCTCTGAAACAGTGGTTCTCAGGTCGCCAGCAACTCCATGTTGCTGGGATCTAATGGAGGCTTCTCTGTCCTCTTTATGCGACATCCCACAGTTTCTGACCCTGGGCGCCACTCCCTTCCTCTTGAAGCCCTCTTCGCTCCTGGCTTCTCACACTTTTGTCAATTTCCTCCCACTTCTCTAGTTCCCTCTGAGTCTTCAGTGGGCTCTTCTTTTTCCTTTCCGTATCTCTTCTCAGTCTCCATTTTCTCCCAAGATAACTTCCACTCAACCATGAGTTTCAACCTCCTCCTGCTGACAATTCCTCAGTCTGTCTTTGCAGCCCAGGCTACTCTTCTGGGCTCCAGATGCAGAGGTCTGGCTGCCTGGATACATCCAGCAGCAGATGCTGCAAACACAATGTATGCTTATCTTCTTCCCTCCCCCACCTTCCCACCCAGCTATCCACTGGAGGAGGGGGAGGGAGAGGAGGGGGCCCTCCCAGACCCCTCCCTCATCCAGTCACTGTGGATTCCACTTCCTCAGTGTCTTCTATGCCCACCTTCCTCTTCATCCCACCTGCCACTTTCCTGGTTCTGGCTCTACCTTGATGTAGGATTCCTACCAAGCCTCCTAACTGGTCTTCCCATCTTTTGTCTCTCCCTCTCTATTTCATCCTACACAACTATGCCCGAAGGCTCTTTAACAGTGTAAAATCTGATCACCTCAGGCCTCAGACCTCAAAACCCTTCAATAGTTCTCTATAGGAGGGCTTTTCAGGCTACAGTCCAAAGATGGGCTTCAAAGGGTTAAAGAATTCCCACATTGCATATAAAAATCTGTTAAGAAAGGGCTTATTACTGTCCACAGATTTTTAAAGGCCTTGTGACTTAAAAAAATGTTAAGAACCCTATCTTGAGCTCTTTAGGACAAAATTCCAGCTGCCTAGCCTGGTGCCTTCCAGTCTGGTGCCTCTGGTGGTGCTGCTGCCCTCATGCCCTCACATGTACCCTTTATCTGACCTTCCCCAAGGCCTAGATTTTCTGGATCTTCAAATGTCCTGGTGCCATGCTTGAACACCTTCCACCTACTTCTGGAAGTACAACCTGTTTACCTCTAATTCATCACTAAAACCTCAATTCAGGTGTCACACCCTAGGTTTCCCGGGCTGGGCTGGGTACCATCCTCTGGGTTCCCACTGCCTCTATCTTTCTGCAGAAGCAGTCACTCCATCTCTATTATCTTTGCTTTAGCCCTCTCCTAACAGCATGTTCCTGGAGGTTTGGACAGGGTTGAGGGTTTGACCCACTTCTGGTCTCCAGTTCTCAGCCTAAGGCTTGCTGCACAGCAAGGGCTTAGCAAACAGGCCAAAGGGAAGGCAGGCAGACAGCAGGGCTGGGAGGGAGCCTGAGCTGAGGATGGGGGTGAGAGGAGCAAAGCCTCTGTAGAAGGGGATGAAGCAATTGGGGTTCGGGGGGAAGAGGGACCATCAACCCATCCCACTAGATGTAAGGTTCAAACTACCCCCACTCTGGCCCCTCTACACAGGGGGTGCCCGGCCACTGCGGCCAGAGACAAAGAGGGCATGCAATCCAGACCCCTTGGTCACCTGCCCAGCAAGCCTGCCCCTCACTTCTACCCCCTCACCATCTGGTTCATTGCAGTAGGTTGCTGGGTCTGACTGCAGACTATATAGACGAGCCTATAAGAAAGAAAGAAAAGAACAAAACTTCTGAAGTGCGAGGGATAGAAAGCAACTCCTTTCTGCCAATCAATGACAACTCAGCTTCTCCCCATTGGGGACTTGGCAATTAACACTGTGGGCTACAGAGTAGAGTCTAAGACCGGAGCTCCTAGAAAACTGGTCTTTCACCCATATTTCACCCATGGGAACTAAGGAAATAAAGTGTAAGCAGGCTATAAAATTATAGTATACAATGGTTCTGAATTATGTTAAGAGATGAAAAATGTTAGTGAAAATGTATTACTAAAGTCCAAATTTACTGGAAAATTTTGAAATAATACAACTTCCTCAAATTAAAACAATTCATCAAGAATTTCTTAATATTGGGGAGTTCCCATTGTGGTACAGAGTAAACAAATCTGACTAGTATCAGTGAGGGTGTGGGTTCAATCCCTGGCCTTGCTCAGTGGGTTGGGGATCTGGTGTTGCCATAAGCTGTGGTATAGGTTGCAGGCTCGGCTCGGATCCTGTGTTGCTATAGCTGTGGCTGGCAGCTGTGGCTCTGATTTGACCCCTAGCCTGGGAACTTCCATATGCCTCTAGTGCGGCCCTTAAAAAAAAAAAGAAAAGAAAAAAAGAATTTCTTAATTATGGAGTTCCCCTCATGGTTCAGTGGTTAAACCCAACTAGTATCCATGAGAACACTTTTTTTTTTTTTAAGTCTTTTTGCCATTTCTTGAGCTGCTCCCATGGCACATGGAGGTTCCCAGGCTAGGGGTCAAATCGGAACTGTAGCTGCTGGCTTACACCACAGCCACAGCAATGTGGGATCCGAGCTGCATCTGCGACGCACACCACAGCTCATGGCAACGCCGGATCCTTAACCCACTGAGCAAGGCCAGAGATCGAACCCAAAAACTCATGGTTCCTAGTTGGATTCGTTAACCACTGAGCCACGACGGGAACTCCGAGAACACGGTTTGATCCATGGCCTCACTCAGTGGGTTAAGAATCCAGTGTTGCCATGAGCTGTGGTGTAGGTTGCAGAGGTGGCTTGCATCTGGTGTTGCTGTGGCTGTGGTGTAGACCGGCAGCCACAGCTCCAATTCAACCCCTAGCCAGGGAATTTCCATATGCTACGGGTGCAGCCCTAAAAAGACGAAAAAAAAAAAAATTTCTTAATTTCATAGCCAGTCTACCAAATGAACTATAAACTGTGTTCCCATTAGGGACACAGGAGTTGCAAACTTCAGCTATAAACAGAAAGTCCTCCCCTTCCTTAACACTAGGGAAATGACTGAATTATGCTATATACACTTAAGGATTTAAAGACATTGGAGTTCCCTGGCAGCCTAGCAGTTAAGGTTTGGTGTTGTCACTGCTGTGGCTCCCGCTTGACCCCTGGCCCAGGAATTTCTGCATGCTGTAGCTGTAGCCAAAAAAGTTAAAAAAAAAAAAATTTAAAGATATGAAAAATGATGGTGATTGGGAAGGATGCTAATAGTTAATTATAATTTTTTTTGTCTTTTTAGGGCCGCACCCACAGCATATGGAAGTTCCCACACTAGGGCTATAGCAACATCCTGAGCCACAATGGCAACTCCAACTGTAAATTTTTGTTTGTTTGTTTTTTAGGGCCACACACACTGCATATGAAGGTTCCCAGGCTAGGGGTTGAACTGGAGCTATAGCTGCTGGCCAACACTGCAGCTGTAGCAACGCCAGATCTGAGCCGCATCTTCGACCTACACCGGAGCTCATGGCAATGCCGGATCCTTAACCCGCTGAGCAGGGCTAGGAATGGAACCCGCAACCTCATGGTTTCCTGGTTGGATTTGTTTCCGTTGTACCACAACAGGAACTCCTCTAATTGTAAATTTTTTTAAAGTGGGTTACAAAATTGCATGTACAGGAGTTCCCTGTGGTGTAGCAGGCTAAAGATCTGGTGTCGTCACTGCAGTGGCTCAGGCTGCTGCTGTGGCACAGATGCAGGTTTGATCCCAGGCCTGGGAACTTCCATATGCCTCAGGTATGGCCAAAAACAAACACAAAACAAAACCAAAATTGCATGTACAAAGTGCTTTTTTTGTTAAAAAGAAAAAACTCAAACTATCTTTACTACTGTTTGTGAGTAAAAAGAAACAGAAGGTTAGGAGGTCCCCTAGCCTGGGAACTTCCACATGCCACAGGTGTGGCCCTAAAAATCAAAAAAAGAAAAGAAAAAGAAAAAGGAAAAAAGGAAAAGAAGGTTATACACACCAATGAAAAATCAGTGGTTCGCTTTGAGTGATGGGATTATGGGTTTAGACATAACTATCTTGCTTGTCTGTATTCTCCAGTTTAACTATACACATACACTTCTTTTTTATGAACATTATTGCTTTTGTGAGCTCAGGCTGGAAGCCTGGTGTCATTGGGCAACCGCAGGAAAAGCCACCAGTGAATACCTTGGTGCCATCATAGGGCTCAGCTGTGCCAGATGGTGTGCCCATCAGGGTGATGACATCGCAGTCGATGGTTTTGTCTGGTGAGGGAGCAAAAGTGTCGGAGATCACTCCTAGGAAGTCAGACAGCCCTTTCTTCATTTTCTCTGTTGCTCCTGAGGAGCCTTCGGTCTGCAGAGAGAAGGCAACAGAGGAAGCAAGTGGCCCAGGAGTAGGATGCAGTTCAGGGAATGCGGTACGGAGGTTGAAGTGTCAGGGGCCAAGGTGTACTGGCGGGGGGGGGGGGGGGGGCGCAGAGAAATGCTCATGACTTTTCACCCCACCTCTGGGGATGGAGAAGGAGAAAGAAACAGTCAGGGTCCCCATCCCTCAGATGGGGGTGCAGAACAGCGCCTCAGTAGGCCTGTGCATGTCAGCACAGAGCTCCTTTACTGTCTATTTCATCAAAATTTCAAGGCCAATCAGGCTGATGAAAAATTGATAGGAGAGGAGTTCTCCTGCAGTACAGTGGGTTAAGGATCTGGTGTTGGCACTGCAGTAGCTTGGGTCACCGCTGTGGGGCGGGTTCAGTCTCTGGCCTGACAACTTCCACATGCTCTGGGCGAGGTCAAAGAAAAAAATGACCGGAGAGGATCCATGCAAGGACATTCAGTAGGAAAGAAGACTTATGGGGTAGAGTGATGGGAAAGGTACTAGCTTTGGGGGTCAATCTTGGATCTGAATCCCAGTTCTTTTTTTTTTTTTTTGTCTTTTTGCTATTTCTTTGGGCCACTCCCGCGGCATATGGAGGTTCCCAGGCTAGGGGTCTAATCGGAGCTGTAGCCACCGGCCTACGCCAGAGCCACAGCAACGCGGGATCCGAGCTGCGTCTGCAACCTACACCACAGCTCACGGCAACGGCGGATCGTTAACCCACTGAGCAAGGGCAGGGACCGAACCCGCAACCTCATGGTTCCTAGTCGGATTCGTTAACCACTGCGCCACGACGGGAACTCCTGAATCCCAGTTCTATTGCCTGTTGGTTATGAGACCTAAATCCTCTTGGAGCCTGCTTCCTTATTTATAAAATGCAGATGAATATACTTCCTCAGGGGGGTTACTATGGCGATTAAGAGATAAGGCATATATTGGAGTTCCCGTCGTGGCGCAGTGGTTAACGAATCCGACTAGGAACCATGAGGTTGCGGGTTCGGTCCCTGCCCTTGCTCAGTGGGTTAACGATCTGGTGTTGCCGTGAGCTGTGGTGTAGGTTGCAGACGCGGCTCGGATCCCGAGTTGCTGTGGCTCTGGCGTAGGCCGGTGGCTGCAGCTCCGATTAGACCCTAGCCTGGGAACCTCCACATGCCGCGGGAGCGGCCCAAGAAATAGCTAAAAAAAAAAAAGAGATAAGGCATATACATTGCCTGCCATATAGCAAACACTTAACAAATAGCAGTACTGTAATACTACAATTTCATCATCATCGTTGTTCAGGAAGTAGAGTATTGTATATGAAAGGCTGAGGAAATATGGGCAGGATAAGAACAGACCTCCCAGAAGGGGCAAGTGGGGCACCAATCTTGAGCCACACTGGTCAGAACACCCTTGAGCAAGCAAGGGTGGGTGCTGAGAGACAGGGCCAGGCTCTGCAAACCTTATAGAAAAGTGAGACCTTCCCCTTGTGGCTCAGTGGATTAAGAACCCGACTAGTATCCATGAGGATGACGGTTCAATCCCTGGCCTTGTTCATGATCCGGTTAATGATCATGGGTTAATGATCGGGTGTAGTGTAGGTGGGCAGCTGCAGCTGCAGCTCCAGTTCGATCCCTAGCCTGGCAACTTTCATATGCCGCAGGTGGGGCCCCCCCCCAAAAAAAGGAAAAGAAAAAGACAAAGAAATATTTACTCCTGATTAGGCTCCCCAGGCATTTTAAACCTAGAGCCTATCAATAGGTATGTGTTGGCCCAGTATATAATCATATTTTTTTTTTGTTGTCTTTGTGTCTTTTTAGGACAGCACCCGCAGCATATGGAGGTTCCCAGGCTAGGGGTCAAATTGGAGCTGTAGCCATTGGCCTATGCCAGAGCCACAACAACGTAGGATCTAAGCCATGTCTGTGAACTACACCACAGCTCAAGGCAATGTCAGATCCTTAACCCACTGAGCAAGGCCAGGGATTGAACCTGCAATCTCACGGTTCCTAGTTGGATTTGTTTCCACTTCGCCATGATGGGAACTCTTTTTTTTGTTGTTGTTGAATGAAAAAAGAAATAAATAAATGAAAGAAACAAGTGGTGCCTCTGCTACTGGCTAGACCTACAGGAGTTCAGCTGGATTACTGCTTGTCATTCATGATTACCAGTAGCCGTGCTTAGCAGGCTGACAGTATTTTACAAGATTCGACAAAAGAAGCTTGGCTAAAAAACTCCCTAACATGTTTTTCAGAACATGGCCTTGGAAAAAAAAAAAAAAAAAGAGTTAGGGAGTTCCCGTCATGGTGCAGTGGAAACGATTCTGACTTGGAACCATGAAGTTTCGGATTTGATCCTTGGCTTCGTTCAGTGGGTTAAGGATCCGGCATTGCTGTGAGCCGTGGTGTAGGTCGAAGACAATGCTCAGATCTGGCACTGCTGTGGCTATGGCCAGCAGCTATAGTTCTGATTTGACCCCTGGCCTGGGAACCTCCATGTGCCAACGGTGCAGCCCTAAAAAGCAAAATACAAACAAACAAAAAAACAAACAAAAAACCCCCCAAACAAACAAACAAAAAAGCCCAAAATGGCCTTGAATCACAAGGCAATTGATTCAGCTGGTGATCAAAGAAAGTGAAATCTGGAGTTCCTGTCGTGGCGCAGTGGTTAATGAATCTGACTAGGAACCATGAGGTTGCGGGTTCGATCCCTGACCTTGCTCAGTGGGTTAAGGATCTGGCGTTGCCATGAGCTGTGGTGTAGGTTGCAGATGCGGCTCGGATCCTGCGTTGCTGTGGCTGTGGCGTAGGCTGGTGGCTACAGCTGCGATTCGACCCCTAGCCTAGGAACCTCCATATGCCGTGGGAGCGGCTCTAGAAAAGACAAAAAAAAAAAAAAGAAAGTGAAATCTGTTCTACTCCTAAAGGAGAAACTGTACTAGAAAGCCAGCACACTATTCTTCATCAGAACTTGAGGTTTGCAGGTCTATCTCTGACCATATACAATTCTTGCTTTTTACACTGACTTTTAGAATCTAAAGAGAATCCCACTATACATCATTAGGGCCAGTAAGAATACAAGTTGGCAAAACCTTTCTGGAGGGTAGTTTTGAGCAGATATTAAAAGGTATAAAAACTGCACTCACCCTATATCCCTTCCAATACTTTATTACAAAGAAAATATTAATGGCAAGGTTTAGCAATCAGAATGTTCACTATACCTCTGTTTACAATACTGAAAAAAACTGAAATAGGAAACTAGAAATTGGTTAAATCCACACAACAGAACACGTTGTCATTTATGATGCTGTAGAACGAGGTATGCAATGATTAAGTAAAGAAGTATAAAACACCGTATTCAGTGGATTCCAGTTTTGAAAAAGAAAGTGTACATAAGGGGTACACTCCTCAAATATTAACAGTAGCTAATCTCTGGGAGACAGAATTACAGTTCTCTAGGCCTTTCTTTTTCTTGTATTTATCTGTATTTTCTGAACAGTCTACAATGAATGACTTTGCTGAGAGGAAACACTTGCTGAAACAATACAGAAGTGAGAAAACTCATTATTACTTAACCTATGTAGCTTGTTTGCTACATTTATGACAGACACAATTTTCAAAATGGGAGCCTACAGGGAAAAACAATCACCTAATGGGGGAAAGACCGGGAGCCCTTACCTGGGTCCCATGTAGGTCAGGCTACGGGGGACAGTTGCTTGGAATGTGCAGGGGGTACTTACGGCCAGCTTCTCCTTGACCACGCTGGCGGTGGCTGCAATGGTGCAGGCTGTGTCATGCTGCACCACCTGGGTGAACTCGGTCAGGTCCCGCTTCATGAACTCCAAGGCTTCAGAGGACTAAGGGAAGACAGAGACGGATGACAGCGCCAGCGGGCTCCACCACCCTTTGTTCCTGTTCCCCATGCTTCGGTACCAAAGAGACACATGGAAAACTCAAGGGACACAGGAAGCCTGGGCTCAGAAACAAAGCTCACTTGTCCCAATTCCACAAGCTGGGATTACCCAACGGCAGAGAGCACCGGAACTTCCTGCTGCCCTGAGGACAGGGACTGAGCTCAGCACAGACACTTTGAGTCCTCGGGTTTCTCCTAGACTAGATGAGTCGTTGTGTTGAGCACATGTCTTGAGGAAGGGGGCATGTGTAGCCGGAAAACAGAACAGACTTTGAAGTGTCACTTTGTTATGCTGTACGTCATGACCTTTGTCTCCAATTTCAAACAACATGAAGAGAACGTGTGTGATTTTTTTAATCAAAGGAAAAGTGTCCCTTTTTACTTCTTTTGTTACAGGGAAATTCAGTTGAAATATAAGGCAACAGGTGAAAGCATTTGTGTGAAAGGTTGCATAAACATGTTGCATTAGTAACAGCAATAGTTTAGAAAGCTTTTATGAGCAGTTTTGGGCAACACCAGTAAAAAGGTGTGATTTTTTACATTCAACAAAGGGGGGTGTTAAGAGAAGTAATGGATTGGATTCTCTCCTAGGCCTTCTTGGTCCCACCATTCCAAGGTTCCACAGAGCTCATCTGCACAGACCTGATACCTGCTGCTGCCTCTCACTCTGCACTCAGCCCCAGGGTGAGACAGCAGGCACTCAGCTGCTGAGTCTCCCCTGGTCTTGCTCCATCCTCAAACCCACTCTAAAACACCTTCCTGGACTATCTCTGTGCTCACCCCTGCAAGCCCTTTCATCTTACTCAGGGATAATCACCTGCATTTTTTAAAGCATGCCTTTGAGTGTTCTGGTGATTTTTCTTTTGGGGAAGGGCCTGCCTAGTTTTTATCAGCCTGGGAAGTCTCTGTTCCTTGTTTTTTGGTCTTTTTAAGGCCACACCTATGGCATATGGAAGTTTCTAGGCTAGGGGTTGCATCAGAGCTGTGGCTGCAGGCCTATGCCACAGCAATACCAGGCCGAGCCACAACCACACCATAATTCATGCTGGATCCTTAACCCACTGATGGAGGCCAGGGATCGAACCCACATCCTCATGGATACTAGTTGCATTTGTTACTGCTGAGCCACAAGAGGAACTCCAGCCGGGGAAGTCTCTGAATGGGCGAGTCTCACCAATCAGCCAGAGGCTTCTCTTGTGGTGCAAATGCCTCCATTTCAGACTCAGGACTCCATAACTGGAGTGGAAGAGTCTTCTGTTAATTCCCTCTTCATCTATACTGTTGCCACTTGAGTCTAGGCCAACCTGCCTTTCATCCAGACCCCTTTCCCAGGCTGCATCAGATACTTCACTGCCTTCTCCTTGTGACCCTAGCAGGCGCTTTCTAAGTCAGTGCAGCCCACTGCCCCTGCTCTACATTCCTCAGTGGTTACACAGCATCCTATGGTAAGTATAAAATCTTTACCTTCACTTACAAAGCCCATCTAATCTCACCCACAGCATACGCTCATCCCTTCCCACTGGGCCCCTCAATGAGCTCCAGTTGGCCTTCCTTAAGTTTTCCAAAAGTTCGAATATCTTCCCTACCCCAGGGTGTCTGAACACATCATCCCCCCTCCTTGACCCATGGTTCTAACTCTTCAATACAAGTGAACAAACACAATGAATGGGAAGTCCCATGTGGCAAGTGGGTTATGGATCTGGCACTGTCACTGCAGTGGCCCTGCCCCCACCAAAGAACGAAGCCTCTCACCTGGCTAACTCCTATTCCTCCTTCAGAGCTAGGTTTACATGTCACTTCCCCGGGGAAAGCTTCCCTGATGCCACCTCAGACTAGGCTGACTCTGCTGCTCAGGGGCACCTGCTTGTTCTCTTTTTGATTACTTGATGAATGGTTTCTCCCTCACTGCACTGTGAGCTCTGAGGGGACAAATAAGAACAGACACGGTGCCAGCCCTCAAGAAGTAACGGTGCTGATGTGCGAGAGCAAAACAGTGACCAGTGTACTGTGGAGAGTGTGGAAGAGTTGGTGAAGGGAAACCTGGACTGAGCCCTCAAGAATAAGCAGGAGTCAGCTAAGGAAGCCGGGCTAAGGAAGGGGCCTGTGGTTTCCTGAGGCCTACAAGATTTTAGAAAATAAAGGGCAATGCCGAAGTGGTGAGGGATAAAGCTGGAGAGGGCGACCCATGGAGGGCCTGGTCAGCCCTGCTGCTGATGGGGAACCACCAAAAGTTTGAAGGAGGTGGGACATGACGACATTCACACTTCTGCTAGGTCACTCCAGAGATGGGCATGGATGATAGGTCCAAGAGTGACAAGATCAGAAATGGAGGAAGACCAGTCAGGAGGCTGTTGTAATAGTCTAGGAAAGAAAATACACGAATATGAATAAGGACAGTGATGGAAAGGATGAGAGGATGGGACTGGTTCAAGATACATTAGGCAAAAAAGATGTATTGGGTAATTAAATAGGTGTGTTGACTCAGGAAAATGAAGAGTCAAGAAGAGTTACTGGCTTCTAAACAGGTGACAGGGTGGTTGCAGTGCTGTCAGATGAGGGAGAAAATGCTGAAGGGGGAGCAGGTTTAGAGAGAAGATGGTGACAATGACTTCGGTGTGTATTGTCTATGGTGACAGTGGGATATCTGGGATAATTGTCCAGCAGGAGCTATTCTTAAATACTAAAGCTCAGAGAAGAGGACTAGGAGTCACTGTAATAAGAAAATAGAGGAGCTCACTCAGGAAATGTATTGGGTGAACAGAGCAACTGGCTGAGGACAAGGCCCCTCAAACACCACCTTTAAGGGGCAGGCAGAGGAGAGGAACTCATGAAACAGGAAAGGAAGCCTGGAAAACCATGTGGAGAATTGAGAAAGAATCGTGTCACAAAAGTCAAGGGAGTAGAGTTTCAGGAAAGAGGGAGTGATCACTAGTCTAATGCAGCAGAAAGGTCCAGGAAGATAAGGGCTGAAAAACATCCAGTGAATCTGGCAAGTGGGAGGTGAAGCCTAGTGTTTATATAGATAAGTCTGTGTAGTGGCTTCTGGGTGGGGAAGGAGTGAAGAGAGATCCTGCTGTTGACTTCCAATTTTAAAAAGTAGGAGGATAGGTTGTCTCTTGGAAGTAAAAGAGGAAGTGGCTGAACAGGGGACTTGAGGGGAGAGTTAGATTTGGGCAAAGTTTCTCAAGGCACGGGGAGAAGCAAAGATGAGACTGAAAAAACTTGCTGGGGCAGGGGTTTGGGGGTGAGGGTCCCAGATGAGTTTGGGGAACCTGTGGTAGGGCCAAAGAGCAACGTGACTTTCCTACCACTGTCTGTGGGCAAGCACACACACACACTCCAGGAGGAAGTAAGGAGCAGAGGAAGGCAGATTACAGTACCATCTCAGAGCTGTATTTTCTAGGGCAATATATACTATGGGGTACAAAAGAATTAGGGATGCTGGGAATTGAGTGGTACAGATGGAGCCAGAATAGGAAGGGGAGCAAGGCCACGTAAGCACTGAAAGACCAAGAATGAAATGGAAGGAAAAATGGACGGGTGGTATTTGAGAGGTTTCCCTATCACTCTCAGTACTTAATAAAAATAGCTAAGGCTTATACAGTACTTACTATGTGCTAGGTATTGTTCTCTGTGCTTTACCTTTACATATTTAATTTCCAGAACAATCCTGTCAGGTATTACTAGACTCTCATTTTACAGATGAGAAACAGGCTTGAGAGGTTAAATCACTTGCCCAGGTTCATAGAGATGTAGAAAATTAAATCTTTTCTTTCCAAATGGGGAACCGTCAAAGGCAGAAACAACACCGACTCCCCTAAATTCAAATAAGAAAACAAAGATGGAAGGCTAGTTAACTACTAATTTTTGTGAGTCATGATAAGACCAACCTTGAGAGTCACACACAAGAGGCCCTCATACCACATTCGCTAAATGAATGTCAGACTCCTTCCAGCAGATTGCTCAACAAGAAGCAAGCTACTTTGGGGTCTCTTCCATTAAGCCTCAGACTGAAATCCTCTGAGTCTTCATCAACAACATAAACACCTCAGGGCATTCTTAGATTTGTTGGGGTGTAGGAGGGAAGCCTCCTGGAGTCAGCCTTGAAGCAGGACTCACCCCAATTGCTTGAGGTAAATAGTAATTAACTTTTTCCAGAATTCAGTTGGGTTGGTTTTGACAAACTAGCATGGAATGAAACAGGAATGCACCGGGCACTGTCCACTGGCAAAGCCAAGTCTCACTCATCCCACAGGGATTGCTGTCTCCCCACTGGACTGAGTTTTGGGAGACCCAGAACTGCATCTGTTTGGCTAACATCGGTATCCTCGGGACCTGTCAGAGAGTGCTGGCTGTGGCATAGACTCTTAATATTTGAATGAATATAAGAGTAAGCTTCTATTTCTAGAGTCCTTTTTCTTCAAGGTCTAGATCAAATGTTCTCTCTTCTACGAAGCTGTGTACTTTCCAAGCAAAAATAAATTGTTCCTTCCCATGGGTTTCCACGACACGGTCGCTCCAGCCTCTAAGACTGTCTTTATTTCACGGTAGTTAGACACTGGTCTGAGTCGGGTTGTGTTCTCCCTTAGACCAACAGGAGCTAAAAGTAGGGCCTCAGTCGGTTTCATCCCAGAGGCTTGGCGGCCACACAGGTCGGGCGGGGTGGCTCGGACCAGGTTGCAGTGAGGCGGCGCGGGGCCCTACCCTAGAAAGGGCGCTGGCCCGGCTTACCTTCTCCTTGACTGCCTGGTAGCTCTGCTGCAGCCAGCTCCGCCACCATCCCACGTCCTCCCTGTGGAAGACAGACACATCTGGCGGCCCCGCGGTGCGACTTTCGCCCGCGCAAAAATCGGGTCTCAGCTTCCCCCTCAGATGTGGCCCGCGGACCGAGGCTTCGAAAGCCGCTTCCCCACCCCCTCACTCTGCGACTCCCCGCCTTTTCAGCTCCGTCCACGCCCACGCTGGCCTCCAGCTCCCCGCGAGGACCCTGGCCCAGCACCCCAACCCTGGGAGAATTCAGGGCCCAACGCCCGAGAACTAGATGACGGGCTCACCCTTCCGCCATCTTGCCCGCATGACATCATCACTATTTACTGACCTTTGACTTCCGACACGGCACCGCCCCCTCAAGCACCGCCCCGGAGAGCGGGGCCCAATCCACAGGCCGACACCGCCCTCAGCCCAATCTCCGCCCCGCTCCTTCACTAGGCTCCGCCTCTTTAAGCTGCCTCTAGTCTCTGTCCAGAGTTCGGACCTAAACTCCGCCCCTGAACGCTCGGTCCAATCCTCACCCATTTTCGTCTTCAGGCCCCCTCCCCCTCACTGTTAGCCCCACCCCACCAACCTAGAACCTTTATCGATATCAGCGGACATGCGATACGGTGGCCGCTTTGGACCAAGATCAGCCCTCTGGCTGTGGGCTTAGAGAACTGGAAGTAGAGGAAGAAAGGGAGCGAGCCTGGCCGCTGCTCGAATGTCCGTAGGCCCTGAGTTCAAGGCTAGGACCGCCCCCCTTTATGAAACCAGCCGCATAGCAGCTGCCTGGGGCTCTTTGGGCTAATTCAGCGACCGCAGTTTGCGGAGCTCTGGGCCAGGGCTTGGAGGTGTTTGGAGGAAAATTCAGAAGTGACTTCGATGCAGCCTCGGGAGAAGGTCTCAGGATATTGGGGAGACACACATTTAGTTACCTCAGTTCTTGGCGACTTAACTCAGAATAGCGTGAGCTGGATGGGGTCTGGAGAAATCCGGAGACAGTCTGGAGGAAGGGGATTGAGTGTGTATGCGCGTGTGTGTAATGGGGTGTGTGTGTGTGTGTGTGTGTGTGTGTGTGTGTGAGCTAGAGACAGACTTTCCGGAGCAGGCTTCCACTGCCCACGCTGCCTCATTTGCTTGCCTGCACCTGCATCCTCATACTTTGTACTGGATCCCATTACCTCTTGTCTGAAGGCGTAGCTTTAGTAATTATTTTCCCCCATTGCGTTCTCTTTCCCCTCTTTACCGGATTATTTGTGTCATCCTGTATGCTTTTATTACCCCCATCGTAAGCAAACAAAACCTTGACCCTCATCATTTCCCTGGTCCCCTTTGCAACAAACTCCTCCATTCTCTTTTTTCTTTTTTCACTCGTACTAGCCGCATATGGATGTTCTTGGGCCAGGGATCAAATCCAAGCCACTGCTGCGACCTATGCCACTGCTGCGGCAGTGTGGATCCTTAACCCAGTGCACCCGGCATTGAACCTGAATCTCCAAAGCCACCGCAGCTGCTGCAGTCAGGACCTTAACCCACTGAGCCACAGTGGGAACACCTCCATTCTCTCTTGAGCTCACTTCAGTGAGGTTTCTACCTCTCCCCTGTACTTTGAATCACTTTTGCTAGGGTGCCAAGGGCAATGACCAATTTTCAGCTCTTTATAGTATCTTATTTAACGCAATTGATCTCTTTCATGTTCATTTTCTTCACGTGGCTACCAGGACATCATGACCTCCTGACTTTCCTTCTACCTCACAAGCATTTCCTCGAGGTTCTTCGCTGTTTTCTTTCCTTTTTTTTTTTTTTTGGTCTTTTTGCCTTTTCTATGGCTGCACCCACGGCATATGGAGGTTCCCAGGCTAGGGGTCGAATCAGAGCTGTAGCCACTGCCCTACGCCAGAGCCACAGCAATGCAGGATCCAAGCTGCGTCTGTGACCCACCACAGCTCACTGGCAACGCCAGATCCTTAACGCACTGAGTGAGGCCAGGGATCAAACCCGAAACCTCCCGGTTCCTAGTCGGATTTGTTAACCACTGAGCCACAATAGGAACTCCTCCTTTCTTTCTTTAAGACTCACACCCTCAGCATATGGAAGTTTCCAGGCTAGGGGTTGAATTGGAACTACAGTGCTGGCCACAGCAACACCAGATCTGAGCCACTTCTGCAACCTACACCACAGCTCATGGCAATGCTGGATCCTTAACCCACTGAGTGAGGCCAGGGAGCAAACCTGCATCCTCATGGATCCGCTGCGCCACTACCGGAACTCCCATTTTCTCATCCATTTCTTGTTGCTAGAATATCCTTAAGGCTCAGTCCTTGACTCTCTCCTTTTCAATGTCTGCAGTCATTCCTCAGGTAATGTTATCAAGTCTCATGACTTTAAAATGCCACTGGTGTCTCTCCAGTTTTCTCTCTAACTCACACATCTCTGAAACCTAGATCACTATCTCTTTTTGGATGTATAATGGACCTATTAAACTTAACATGTCCCCAAACTCCTGATGTATCCACTTAACTTCCTGCACACTTCCCCAAAGCTATAAATGGCAACTTTATCCCTCCAGTTGCTCAAACCAAAAAGCCTGGAGACTTTAATTCCTTACTTCTTTCATATTCCAAAGCTAATTCCTCAGCACATCTAGTTGGCACAACATAAAAAACAAAAAACAACAGACTCCAGATGTTTCTCACCACCTTCACTGTTACTATGCACGTCCAGGTCATCATCATCTCTCACTTGGATAACTCGTATCTCTGTGTCCACTTTTGCTTTCCATTAGTCTAGTCTTAATTAATCCTAAAAGTAATCTTTTTTTAAAAAAAAACACAGGATAGTGGGAATATAAAATCGTGCAGCTGCTATGGAAAACAATATGGTGACTTGTCAAAAGATTAAACATACAGAGTTCCCACTGTGGCTCAGAAGTAATGAACATGACTAGTATTCATGAAGACGTGGGTTTGATCCCTTCCTCACTCAGTGGGTTAAGGATCTGGCATTGCTGGGAGCTGTGGTGTAGGCTGGTAGTTGCAGCTTTGATTCGACCCCTATCCTTTAGAAATTCTTCGGGTGTGGTTCTAAACACACACACACACACACACACACAATTAAATATACAACTACCATGTTATCCAGCAATTCCACTTCTAGGCATATACCACAAAAAATTGAAAGTGGGAAGGCAAACAGATATTTGTACACCCATGTTCATAGCTGCATTGTTCATGATAGCCAAGAAGTGGAAGCAACCCAAGTGTCCATCGACAGATGAATGGATAAACAAAATGTGGTATATATACATACATTGCAATATTATTTGGCCTTAAAAAGGAAGGAAATTCTAACACATGCTACAACATGGAAGCACCATGAAGCCATTTCACCAAGGGAAGTAAGTCATGAAAGGACAAATACAGTAATATTTCACTTATATGAGATGCCTAGAATAGTCATATTCGTAGAGGCAGAAAATAGAATGGTGGTAACCAGGGGCTGCTGGAAGATGGAAATGAGGAGTTATTGTTTAATGGATTCAGAGTTTGAGTTTGGGAAGGTGAAAAAGTTTTGGAGATGGATGGTGGTTATGGTTGCTTGGCAATGAAGATGTACTTAATGTCTCTGAACTGTGCATTTAAAAATAGTTAGCTGGGAGCTCCTGTTGTGGCTCAGTGGTAACAAACCCGACTAGTATCCATAAGGATGTAGGTTCGATCCCTGGCTTTGCTCAGTGTGCTAAGGATCAAGCTTTGTGGTGAGCTGTAGCTTAAATTCTGAGTTGCTGTGGTTGTGGTATAGGCTGGCAGCTGCAGCTCGGATTCGACCCTAAGCCCAGAACTTCTAAATGCTGCAGGTGTGGCCCTAAAAAAGCAAACAAACAAACAAAAAACAGTCAACTACAGGGAGTTCCCTAGTGGTCTAGTGGTTAGGACTCAGTACTTTCACTGCTATGGGCTGGGTTCAAACCCTGGTCTGGGGACTGAGATACCACGTAAGGCCATGGCCAAAAACAAAACGAAACAAAAAGTTAACAGTAATAAAATATAGTTCAAAAGAATATGTATGTACGTGTGTATGTATAACTGAATCACTTTGCTGTACGGCAGAAATTAGCACAATATGGTACCTCAACTGTACTTCAATAAAATAAATTAATTTAATTTAATTTAATTTAATTTTTTTGCTTTTTAGGACCGCATCTGTGGCACATGGAATTTCCCAGGCTAGGTGTCAAATTGGAGCTACAGGTGCCAACGTACACCATAGCCACAGCAACTCAGGATCCAAGCCGTGTCTGCAACCTACACCACAGCTCACGGGCAATGCTGGATCCTTAACCCACTGAGCAAGGCCAGGGACCCAACCTGCATCCTCATGAATACTAGTTGGATTCATTTCCTCTGTGCCACAGTGGGAATCCCCAATACATTTTTAAAAATAGTTTAAAAAATAGTTAAAATGGTATATTTTATGTTATGTGTATTTTACCACAATAAAATATGTGTAAATTAGATCACAATCCTCCTCTGCTCAAAATTCTCCAATGTCTTCTTATTTCACTCAGAGGAAAAGCCACTAAATCCTCACAATTTCTTTTAAGGCCCTACGTAGTTGATCTGACCCTGACCTGCTAGGCCTCTTAGTTCCTCTGCTTCAACTATGTTACCCCTCTGATGTTCCTTGAAAATTCCCGGCACTGTCCTGATTCAGGGCCTTTGAACTTGCTATTCCCTCTGATTAGAATTCTCTTACCCCAGATATCCATTTGCTTCAGAACTTTGCCTCCTTCAAATCTTGACTCAAATATCATCATCTTACTCTGACTACATTATTTAAAATTGCAACTTGCAAACCCAGCATTCCCACTCCTCTCCCCTGTTTGGTTTTCTTCTTCACACTACTTACCACCCTCTGACATACTACACTTTTTACTCTTAAAAACAATTGTCTGGGGAGTTCCCTTTGTGGTGCAGTGGCAACAATTCTGATTAGTATCCTTGAGGATGCAGGTTTGATCCCTGGCCTCGCTCACTGGGTCGGGGATATGGCATTGCTATGAGCTGTGGTGTCGATTGCAGACATGGCTTGGATCCCGCGTTGCTATGGCTGTGATGTAGGTCAGCAACTGTAGCTCTGATTCGACCCCTGGCCTGGGAACTTCCATATGCCACAGGTGTGGCCCTAAAAAAGCCAAAAAAAAAAAAAAAATCAGCAAGCATTGCTGGGAAACCTGGACAGCTGCATGCAAAGCAATGAAACTAGAACACACCCTCACACCATGCACAAAAATAAACTCAAAATGGCTGAAAGACTTAAATATACGACAGGACACCATCAAACTCCTAGAAGAAAACATAGGCAAAACACTCTCTGACATCAACATCATGAATATTTTCTCAGGTCAGTCTCCCAAAGCAATAGAAATTAGAGCAAAAATAAACCCATGGGACCTCATCAAACTGAAAAGCTTTTGCACAGCAAAGGAAACCCAAAAGAAAACAAAAAGACAACTTACAGAATGGGAGAAAATAGTTTCAAATGATGCAACCGACAAGGGCTTAATCTCTAGAATATATAAACAACTTATACAACCCAGCAGCAAAAAAGCCAATCAATCAATGGAAAAATGGGCAAAAGACCTGAATAGACATTTCTCCAAAGAAGATATACAGATGGCCAACAAACACATGAAAAAATGCTCAACATCGCTGGTTATAAGAGAAATGCAAATCAAAACTACCATGAGATACCACCTCACACCAGTCAGAATGGCCATCATTAATAAATCCACAAATAACAAGTGCTGGAGGGGCTGTGGAGAAAAGGGAACTCTCCTACACTGTTGGTGGGAATGTAAACTGGTACAGCCACTATGGAGAACAGTTTGGAGATAGCTTAGAAATCTATACATAGAACTTCCATATGACCCCGCAATCCCACTCTTGGGCATCTATCCGGACAAAACTCTACTTAAAAGAGACACGTACACCCACATGTTCATTGCAGCACTATTCACAATAGCCAAGACATGGAAACAACCCAAATGTCCATCGACAGAGGATTGGATTCGGAAGATGTGGTATATATACACAATGGAATACTACTCAGCCATAAAAAAGGATGACATAATGCCATTTGCAGCAACATGGATGGAACTAGAGAACCTCATACTGAGTGAAATGAGCCAGAAAGACAAAGACAAATCCCATATGATATCACTTATAACTGGAATCTAATATCCAGCACAAATGAACATCTCCTCAGAAAAGAAAATCATGGACTTGGAGAAGAGACTTGTGGCTGCCTGATGGGAGGGGGAGGGAGTGGGAGGGATCGGGAGCTTGGGCTTATCAGACACAACTTAGAATAGATTTACAAGGAGATCCTGCTGAATAGCATTGAGAACTTTGTCTAGATACTCATGTTGCAACAGAAGAAAGGCTGGGGAAAAATGTAATTGTAATGTATACATGTAAGGATAACCTGACCCCCTTGCTGTAAAGTGGGGAAAAAAAAAAAAAAAGTCTGAAGTTCCCACTGTGGCTCAGCCGTGACGAATCTGACTAGAATCCGTGATGACATAGCTTTGATCCCTGAACTCGATCAGTGGGTTAAGGATCCAGCATTGCCATGAGCTGTGGTGTAGACTGGCAGCTGCAGCTCCGATTCATCCACCCCTAGCCTGGGAACTTCCGAATGCAGCCCCAAAAAGCAATAAATAAATAAATAAATAAATAAAATGTAAGGAGAGTAAGGACAAAGACAAGACTAATTGGGAGCAAGCTGGAGTGGCTAAAATGAGAAGGGAAAAGAGAAGACGGAGGTGAGGCTATAAAAGTTATTAACATCCAGATTTCTGAGAGCCTTGGATGCACGGCTAAAAATTTAAACCTGATACATGGACTGAGGAGAGTCGCTAGAGTTTTTTGAATAAGGAAATGACTCATGCTGTGAAGGTAATTGACATAAGGACCATGTGCTAATGGTGCCATTTATTAATCAGGTGAGCATTTTACCTGAGTGTACTTTGTGGGAACTATTTCTGCTTGCTACTTTGTAGTGGAAGAAGCTGAGATTCAGAGAGATGGAGTGGTTTTTCCAGGGTCACCCAGATAGGAAATGGCAGAACTCTGATTTGAACCCAAGGCTGTCTGACGAAATCAAGTTTCTGCATATAGCATATGACTTCACTTCATCCAGTCTCATGTCCTGTATCCCCTCCCAGCCCAGAGGCTGCAGGGGGGCCAGGGCTGTGTCCAGTGCTCTCTACCCACCTGATTGCATTGCTTCACCCCCAGGACTAGCACACTGTTTGCCCATGTGGTCCTCAATGTGTGCGGACGAGTGGCCTCTTCTGGGATCTCTTTGGGCTTCCCTATCTGGTCATCCACGTACCTTGATCCTTGCCTCCCTTCAAAGACATCAGGCAGATCTGGGTTCAAATCCCAGCTCAGCCACTTCCCAGCAACTGTGGCCTTTGGCAAGTAACTTCTCCTGGCTTTAGTGTCTTCATCATTAAAATGGGGATACCATTCTTGGTTGTTGTGAGAATTAAGTAAAAGAAGTTAAACACCTAACACATCATATGCCAGAGTCCTTATTGTAGTCATTATTATTATCTTAGCCCCTTAACCCTGACCTAGGCACTGGTAGAGGATTCATTAGCATCTGTTGGATTAAATGTTGAAAGAACACTGGATTGGGAGTCAGCAGAGGTAGATTTTAATCCTGGGTTATGGGCATTGGTCATTTTTTTTTCTCTCTGGAACTGTTTTTTCACCATCCTCTAATGACCTCTAAGTTCTCTTATAGCTCTTGGTGAAGTATGGATACTTTTTTTTTTTTTCTTTAGGGCTGAACCTGAGGCATATGGAAGTTCCCAGGCTAGGGGTTGAATTGGAGCTGCCCCTGCCGGCCTACACCACAGCTACAGCAATGTGGGTTCTGAGCCATGTCTGTGACCTACAGTTACTAAGTGAGGCCAGGGATTGAACCTGCAACCTCATGGATACTAGTCGGATTTGTTTCCAGTGCACCACAACAGGAAGTTCTCTTGGTGAAGTATGAATGTATGATTTCACCCTGTATCTGACCCTCAAACCCTCCTTTGACCCACATCCCCTCTTCTGTGTTGCTGGATCCCTCTTGGTCAGCAATTCTTGTCCCAGGATCCTCCCAGTTTTGGCTCCCAGGAGGCCCTAACATCCAGATGCCACCAGATGGTGCTGTGGACTCATTCAAGTGAAGCTGGCTGCCTGTCTCCTGTAGTGGGGACAGGAAATGGTCCTAGGATACCCTTTTGGCTCCTCTGAAGAGGCTGGGCTTCCTCAATGGAAGGCAACCAGACCTGGGATGATCTAGGAGGCGAAGTTTCCAAAACCCACCCTGATTCTGCTGTGGAAATTCCAGCATAGAGTTGGTGGCAGGACCAGCTACATAAATTGTGGTTATTTTCATTCGAAATGAAAATGCCTAAGTAGCTAGTGGAGGCAGTATAGGACATGCCTAAAAGCCAGCAGAATGGTTCTAGTTCAGCTTTCTAGAGTTTACTATTAAAATTTTGGGAATTTTATAAACTAGTTTTTGAACACAACCATTATAAAAATGTAAATGAGGAATTCCTGTTGTGGCTCAACTTTTAATGAACCTGCCTAGTATCCATGAGGACGTGGGTTTGATTCCTGGCCTTGCTCAGTGGGTTAAGGATCCAGTGTTGCAGTGAGCTGTGGTGTAGGTTGAAGACACATCTCAGATCCTGCCTGTGGCTGTGGTGTAGGCCAGCAACTGTAGCTCTGATTGGACCCCTAGCCTGGGAACTTCCATATGCTGCAGGTCTGGCCCTAAAAAGAAAGAAAACATATCTTTGTGACCAAGTCCCTGTGAGACAGAATACTAACTCAGGTAGTCAGTGTAGGAGCATGGGTTTTGATGCATTCTTTGATATGGCAATTGATTAACATTTGTGGCTTAAGGGCTCCAGGGAGTAACATTCCCACAGGCCTTGTTTACTATAAGGAGGGTACCTACACCCAGATGGACATTAATCTCTAACCCCCTGTGACTCAGTCTATGGGAAGAGAAGGGCAAAGAAACCATGAGTCTTATGGGACATTTCCACCCCTAAGACCCCTCTTGGACAAGGACTGATATAGGTAACTGGGCAAGGCCCATGGGAGAAAACCACATCTTTCTGGACCACACGTTGGTACCCCCCATCTTTAAGGGATTAAAACCCCCTCTAGGTCAATAATGAGGGGGACTCTTCTTCTCCCTCCCAGCTGTCCTAGGAGCTATTTGCTTTCCTGTAATAAAGACTTTGCTTGCTTGCTGCTTGTGTGTTCTCAAAGTTCGTTCTTTGGCTCTGTGAACAAGAACCTGGATTCTGGTAACATCTTCCCATCATCACCTGTATTAAATGCCTCTCTGCTTAAAATATGCAGGGTGGACTCTTGTTTTCCTAACTGGACACTGATTGACACATTTCCATAAGCCCACACTCTTACACAGCACAGAGGCATTTTAGATGCTCAGGAATAAGTGTGGTCAGTCTCTGAGCACAGGTTCTATGAACAAAGCATGAGAAAGACTCAGAATACGGTCTTATGGTGTTTTTGTTGGATTTTTCCATAAAGGTCCTTAATTTTCTTTTTTCTTAGTGGTCTGGGCACTTGTAAATTGACTTGAGTCTGTGGATTGGATGAAAGATCAAAATGGTCTATTACGTCAATATAGGCCTTGTTCATTGGGCATTGAAGTTTCTGCTGCTTATTGGTAGCCCTTCTCACATTGTATTTGATAGGTAACTGCCACCACCTGGGCTCTATCACCCCAGAATCTGCCCATCCTCCTTGAGATGAGAGTCTATTTCAATTGCAGACCCATCCACTGCCATTCCTGGCTTAGAGAGGACGGATGGTCAGAAAAATGCTTTTTAATGATTTTTGGCACTTCCCTCATCAACTGTTCTTCAGCTTTGGCAAAGAAGGTGAATTCTGGGCCTTTTCATGGAATGTATTATTGTCTTGGTCAGCAAGATGCATATAGAGATTTACTAAATCCTCACACCTCCTGAGATCTTTGGATTTCTTCCTCTGGCTTATGCCAAGAGATTTCTTCTGTCATATCAATTAATGATGGGTCAGTATCGTATTCATGTTTGCATAAACCGACTCATCAAAAAGCTAGAATAACAGCTGCCAGCTGCCAAAGGGAGCATATTGAATGCAGACTCTCCAGTAAGTATACTCAGATCAATACCTTCATTTTAACTTGAAATTATATTCAGGCTTTCCTTAAGTACCCTCCAAATCCACCTCCATAAATAGTCTCCTGCTTTTTCATTATATAAAATAGCAAATTCCTGCATTTTTTTTCTTTTGGCAGACTTCCTCTTCCCTATTTTTGGTCTGCTTTTCATCCTACAGGACATGTTAGGTTTGGACTTTGGTTCTGGCCAGGGAGTAAGAAGGGACTTAAGTTTTCTCCAGCAATGAGGGTTTAGTCTTGTCAGTTAAGGGAGGATCAAAATCTTTAGGCATGAAAGGAAAAAGCCCTTCTTTGTGGCTCAGTAGACAACCGTCTACACTCTTGCTGAGAAATCGAGTCCAGTCTCAAAACTTGGATTAAATGTTAGAAGAATCTTTCGGAGTTCCCGTTGTGGCACAGTCGTTAGCGAATCCGACTAGGAACCTGGCCTTGCTCAGTGGGTTAAGGATCCGGCATTGCTGTGAGCTGTGGTGTAGGTCGCAGACGTGGCTCGGATCCCGCACTGCTGTGGCTGTGGTGTAGGCCAGCGGCTGCAGCTCCGATTCGACCCCTAGCCTGGGAACCTCCATATGCCGAGGGAGCGGCCCAAGAAATGGCAAAAAGACAAATAAAAAAAAAAGAAGACTCTCTCTCTCTTTTTTTTTTTTTTGCCACACCCATGGCATATGGAATTTTGCATATTTGATCCCGGGGATCGAAGCTGAGCTGCAGCTGTGATGCCATATCCTTAACCCATTCCACTGGGCTGGGGATTTAACTCATGCTTCACAGCTACCTGAGCTGCTGCAGAGACAATGCTGGATCTGTAACCTGCACCACAGCAGGAACTCCCAGAAGAACCTCCCTCTTTTTTTTTTTTTTTTTTGTCTTTATAGGGCCACACCTGTGGCATATGAAAGTTCCCAGGCTAGGGGTGGAATCTCAGCTACAGCTGCCAGCCGGCACTACAGCCACGGCAACACAGAATCCAAGACACATCTGCGACCTACACTACAGCTCATGGCAACACTTGATCCTTAACCCACTGAACAAATCCATATCCTCATGGATACTAGTCAGGTTCATTACTGCTAAGTCATGACAGGAAGTCCCCAGAAGAACCTCCCTTAATTGACCTACACTTATCTGACTTATTTGATTAGCTGATATTCTCCATGACCACTTTATTTATTTTTGTCTTTTTAGGGCTGAACCCACGGCATATGGAGGTTCCCAGGCTAGGGGTCCAATCAGAGCTGCAGCCACAGATCCGAGCCCCATCTGTGACCTACACCACAGCTCATGGCAATGCCAGATCCTTAACCCAGTGAGCAAGGCCAGAGATCGAACCTGCATCCTCATGGATGCTAGTTGTGTTCTTTAGTGGCTGAGACATGACGGGAACTCCCTTCTAAGATCACTTTTTTTTCTCCAAGCTTTTAAACAAAATTGAAATAAAATTCATGTAACATATAATATACAGTTCATTTAAAAGTATGCAATTCAGTGGCATTTAGTGTATTCGTCATGTGGTACAACTACCACCTCTCTATAGTTTCAAATTTTTCATCACCCCAGAGAAACACCTCATATTCTTGTTTTCCTCTTCCCCCATCCCCTGGGAACTACTAATCTGATTTCTGTCTCTAGGGTTTGCCTATTCTGGATATATCATATAACAGGAATCAAACAAAATATGACCTTTTGTGTCTGGCTTTTTTCACTTGGTACGTTTTTGAGGTTTGTGCAACTTGTAGCATATATCAGTGATTTGTTCCTTCTTATGCCTGAATAATATTCCATCGTATGTATATAGCACATTTTGCTTATCTCATAAATGGCCCCCGTAATAGGCCACACACATCCCAAATCCTGGGGCACCAGTAATGTGGCTGCCAGTGAGAGACTGAATATCATCTGAGTTTTTGCTCACTGCCAAAGCTGCCTGAATGCTAACTTGAAGAGGTTTTTAGATTTTGTTTATTTGTTTCTTTTATGGCCATACCTGTGGCATATGGAATTTCCTGGGTCAGGGATTGAATCTGTTCTGCAGCTGCAATGCTGGCTTCTTTAACCCACTGCACCTGGTCAGGGATCAAACCCTTGCCTCTGCAACAACCTGAGCCACTGCAGCCAGATTCTTAACCCACTGTGCCACAGTGGTAACCCTGGAGAGTTTCCATTGGTGGCCTTTTCCTGACATCAGAACATGCTCCGTGACTTGCCAGGGTAGCTACTCTTTGTTATATTGCAATGGTTCCAGCCCCCTCTGCTCTGGAGAGAAATATAGTCTTAGTGAAGGGGTATAGCCTTTTCCCATCTTCCCCAAACAGAAATCAAATACAGCTAATGGATACAATCCTGTAGTCAAGTATGTCCATCAGGGGTTCCTTGGTCTCAAACATGCAGGCATGATTGGCACTCTTTATTCAGTCTGGGGGATTATACATTGTCCTGCCGTTTTGTTTGTTTGTTTGTTTTTGCTTTTTAGAGCTGCACCCGTGGCATATGGAGGTTCCCAGGCTAGGGGTCTAATTGGATCAGTATCCACTGGCGTACATCACAGTAGAGCAATGCAGGATCCAAGCTTGTCTGCGAATTACACCACAGCTCATGGCAATGCCAGATCCTTAACCCACCGAGCAAGGCCAGGGATCAAACCTGCAACCTCCTGGATTCTAGTCAGATTTGTTTCGGCTGAGCCACAACAGGAATTCCCTATATTGTCCTGTTCAATGACTTCATTGTACCCAAACTCTGGAAGTCTATTGGTCCCTGTGCTTCTCTATCCACAATCCAAGTTGGGAAAATGAACACCCTGAAATTTCGTCATCCATAGAGAAAACAAGCAATTGGAAGGGACTTGGGGGAGAAGCCTGCTGGGTGTCATCATAAAACACCATGTTTACATTCCTTCCTAGAAATCTCTCTCTCTCTCTCTTTTTTTTTTTTGGTCTTTTTAGGGCCACACCTGGGGCATATATGTAGGTTCCCAGGCTAGGGGTAAAATAGGAGCTGTAGCTGCTGGCCTATACCACAGCCACAGTAATGCAGGATCCAAGCCGCGTCTATGACACACACCACAGCTCATGGCAACACCAGATCCCTAACCCACTGAGTGAGGCCAGGGATCGAACCTCTGTCCTCAAGGATACCACTTGGGTTCGTTAACCACTGAGCCGCAAGATCTCTGAAATCTCATTTTCACAGCCTATGGATTAGGCCACTTAAGGTAGGGAAAATTTTTTTTTCTTTCTTTTTTTCTAGCCAATTGATAATTCTTTTTTTAAATCATTTATTTATATACATATTTTTTTCTACTGTACAGCATGGTGACACAGTTACACTTACATGTATACATTCCTTTTTTCACATTATGTGTTTCATCATAAGTGACTAGACAGAGTTCCCAGGGCTACCCAGCAGGATCCCATTGCTAATCCATCCTGAAGGCAACATTCTGCATCTATTTACCCCAAGTTCCCAATCCCTCCCACTGCCTCCCTTCCCCCCAATTGATAATTCTTAACCAGACCTCACGTGAGGAGTACTCACAGATCAGAAAAGGAGGCACCATACATTTCTCTACTACTGTGTTTCCTTGCAAAACATTGACATGTATTAAAAAAAAAAACAAAACACAATGGGAGTTCCCATCATGGCTCAGTGGTTAACGAATCTGACTAGGAACCACGAGGTTGAGGGTTTGATCCCTGACCTTGCTCAGTGGGTTAAGGTTCCGGCGTTGCTATGAGCTGTGGTGTAGGTACGTAGGCTGGTGGCTGTAGCTCTCTTTTCTGGGAGTGGGCCCAGAAAAGGCAAAAAGAGAGAGAAAAAAAAAGGGAGCCTGCTCCTCACCCTACTTGGCACCCATCTAGGTAAAGCACAAAGTCTGTGACTCTGTGCATGTATCAGAGGGAGGATTGTTGTGGTTCTGTGAGGACCGAACCTGGGCCAACATCTACAGTTTCTGCAATGTCTGATCCTGGGTCAAGCACTTGCCCCATTAAATACTTGCAGCCAGATGGCATCATGACACCATCCCTCCACCCATTTGTAACAAGTGCTTCCTCAAAGCACCATCAGGCCAGATTATGTCCTGATATTAGGGGTAGGGGATTTGTTTTTTTCCTTTTCTGTACAGTAAAAATTACCTTGTGAATATTCACAATTTGTCCCAGACCACTAGAGGTTTTCATGAATGTATTCTTTGTAACACTCCAGAAAGGTCAACTTCTTGACAGAAGCAGACTCCTGACATCGAACAGTCCTCAGTCACTTAGAGCTGCCAGAAAGGGGGGGAGGTTATACCTCGCTACATCAGTCTGCTCTGGTGTGGTAAAACCAATAACAACCAGCAGCTCAAAATATCCTATTATAGTTTTAATGGAAATGATTAAAGGACAGGCAAAGGAAATAAATGGTGCCTGTGGTATCAGTTTCTCATCTTCCTTCGGCAAGAATTGATTGTCCTATAGGAAAATGTCATTTGAGAGTTTTTTTGTGTTTTATTTTTTTAGAGCCACACCCTCGGCATATGGAGCTTCCTAGGTTAGGGGTCTAATCGGAGCTAAAGCTGCTGGCCTATGCCACGGCCACAGCAGTGCCAGATCTGAGCCGCTTCTGTGACCTACACCACAGCTCACGGTAACGCTGGATCCTGAACCCGATGAGCAAGGCCAGAGATCAAACCTGCAACCTCATGGTTCCAAGTCAGATTCGTTTCCACTGTGCCATGATGGGAAGTCCTCACTTGAGAGTTTTTAATTCTCTCTTTTGCTTTAGAGCTCCTAGCTTTTAGATTTAGTATCACGGTGCTGTGCCATCCATGGTGTTGGGTGTGCTGGATTGGAACCAAGCATCCTTCCTTCCTTCCTTTTTTTTTTCTCCTTATGCAGCTTTACATTCAGCATAAGGAGAATCAGAGCTGCAACTGCCAGCCTACACCACAGCCACAGCAACATGGGATCCCAGCAGCATCTTCGACCTATACCACAGCTCATGGCAATGCCAGATTCCTTAACCTACTGAGCGAGGCCAGGGGTCAAACTTGCATCCTCATAGACATTGTGTTGTGTTCTTAACCCGCTGAACCACAACAGGAACTCCTACCGAGCATCCTTTCTTATCTCCCTCTTATGTTCTCGTGCTGCAGAAACTGGAAAATTAAAATGCCATGGCCAAGTTTGGAAGGCAGAAGAGAGGTGGGGGCCACCTTCCCACTACTTAATGTTTAGGGTGAGCATGCAGTGGAGGTGTGAGGAGTTTCTGAAGGTGGGTCCCAGGGTCCCAGTCGCTAGCCTCATGGGTGTTGAGAGGCTGTTTTGGAAGCAGCGATGGTGATGGTGACTTTCGGATCCATGGATTGCAGATGCAGAGGCATATTTTTAAACTCAGCAGGTACAGTGGTGGCTTCCTGACTTCTTCCTGATTGAGCAAAGGCTGCAGCTACCCTGGTGGGGCAGTTTGGAGTCATTCCTGCAGGGTCTGCTTCTATAGCCTTCTCAAGAATTTGTTACCTGATTCCTTGTATGAACCCTTTTCCGTTTAAACTAGTCACTTTCTTATACCTGAACCTTGAATAATATACTGAGGTTCAGGACATTAAATACAGAAGGTTTTGTTGGTCTGGAAATAGTACTTTCCACAATAGGCCATATCAAATCCAGGGATCATAAGAATTTCTCCTATAGGGGTTCCCATCTCAGCTCAGCAGTAATGAACCTGACTAGGATCCACGAAGATGCAGGTTTGATCCCTGGCCTGGCTCAGTGGGTTAAGGATCCGGCATTGCCTTGAGCTGTGGTATAGGTCGCAGATGCAGCTCGGACCTGATGTTGCTGTGGCTGTGGTGTAGGCCTACAGATACAGCTCCAGTTTGACCCCTAGCCTGGGAACTCCCATATGCTGTGGGTGAGGCCCTAAAAAGACATAAATAAATAAATAAATAAATAAATGTACGTTAAAAAAATATGTCTCCTATACCTCATGGTCAGAGGTATCTTCTTTAAGGCTGCCCTAAAAAGTCCCTTTATTTTTATTTTTTTATTGAAGTTTTTTTTGTTTGTTTGTTTGTCTTTTTGCCTCCCTTCTGATGACTTCTCCACTGCCATGAGGCTCAGATGTTCTTGAGACCTGAGCTGGTCACTGGGAACTGGGTGGCAAGGAGAGCCACCCTGAAAGAAAATATATAATTGCTGCTATCCTTCTTTGTGTGTTTGGTTTTGTAAGAGACAGGTAGACTGCTTTTCTCTGCTGGATTATATAATGGTGTCTGGCTGACATTTCAACTCTTTATTTTTTTATTTTTAAAAAAATTTTTATCTCTTTATTTATTTACTTTTAGGGCCCACCCACATCATATGAAAGTTCCCAGGCTAGGGGTCAAATCAGAGCTGTAGTCGCCAGCCAACTCCACAGCCACAGCAACGCCAGATCCTTAACCCACTGAGCAGGGCCAGAGATGGAACCGGCTTCCTCATGGATACTAGTTGGTTTTGTTACCTGCTGAGCCACAATGGGAACTCCCATCACTCCTTAATTATCTTTATCTAGATCACCCAAGTTATCTTTAGCGTGAACTGCAGTTTAATCATTGCCGAGCTGTAAAATATATTCTAAACCAGCCCTCTTCATGTCTACCACCTCTACCCTAAGCCCAGCTCTCTGCATCTTTTACTGGAAGCACTACTATCAGATCATATCTCTAGCCTGCCTAAGATCCTTCAAAGATATCTCATCACACTTAAAAACAATAAAAAATCCAAACCCCTCAACTTGACCTACCAATCCCTATGTGATCTGGCCTCTCCTCCCCTATCTTCACATTTTCTGTCACCTGGACTGGCTATATAATTTTGGAGCCCAGTTCGAAATGAAAATATAGGGCTCCCATGTTAAAAAATTATTAAGAATTGCAAGAGGGCAATTAAGCTAGTGCACATTAAATCAAGATGGGGCCTTTCTGAGAGTATGGCTTCATGTGATGGCACAGGTTGCGTGTTCGTTAAGCTCATCTGCCTGTCATCCACCCCCCTTCCCCAGGGGTTATCCTCTTATTTCTGTTTTAGAGCCTTTGTACTAATTCTTCCTCTGCCTGGAATACTCTTTTGTTTAATCTTAGCATGGCTCATTCCTCTTAATTAGGGTCTCAGCTGAAATACCTTCAACCAAAGAGGCCATTTCTGTTCCTTAACCTAACCTAGCCACCAAATCATTCTTTGTTGTTTCACTACCCTGTTTTTTTTGCCATTTACTTCATCTATTTCCTTTTTTTTTTTTGGCCAAACCCATGGCATGTGAAATTTCCCTGGCCAGGGATTGAACGTGAGCCACGACAGTGACAGTGTTGTATCCTTAACCCACTAGACTACCAGGGAACTCCCTTATTTCCTGTTTAAAGTTTTATTGGCCATCTCTCCCTATTATGGAGTGAATTGTGTTCCCCATCACTCCCCCAATTCCTATGTTGAAATTCTAACCCCAGTACTTCAGAATATAACCTTATTTGGAATGTATATATGTGTGACTGTGTCACTTGCTCTACAGTAGAAATTGACAGAACACTGTAAACCAACTATAATGGAAAAAATTTAAAAATCATTAAAAAAAAAGAATATGACCTTATTTGGAAATAGTTGTTGCAGATGTAATTGGTCAAGATGAGGGCATACTGGAGTAGAGTGAACCCCTAATCCAATTTGGTGTCCTTATAAAAAGGGGAAATCTAAACACAGAAATGTGTACAGGGAGGACACCATGTGACCATGAAGATGGTCCTCTATAAGCCAGAGAGGCCTGCAACAGACCTCCTTCCTTCAAAAGGAACTAACCGTGACTACTCCTGATTTTAGACTTTCAGCCTCCAGAATAGTGAGACAATAAATTTCTGGTTTTTTTAAGCAGTTTGCGGTACTTTGTTAAGAGCAGCCCTAGCAAACAAATACACTCCCCCCCCCATTAGAACTAAGGTCTCTGAGAGTGGTAACCTGGTTTGTCTCTTACACGGCTTTCCCAGAACGTGATTGTACTATTACTTAGGAACATGTAGGTAATGCTATTTAATAATTTCACTTGTAAATACAAATCTGAAAGCCTTTCAGGGGAAGAGAGTGTTTCAGGTGTTCAAGAAAAACCTGTTGAGTAGGTGAAATCATTTTATTCATTTCCAGAATTTTTGCGAAGAGCTCAGGCAGTTGTAAAAAGTGTGCGGACTGACAGGTTATAGATCTTATTCTCCAGGCTGTATTAATATGCACGACGTGCTTTTAGCTCTCCGGACAAAGAGGCCGATACTTGGCAGGTCCCTCGAGCTGGTCTCAGAAGACAGAACCGATCTCCAGCCTTTTACAAGCACTGGTCTTTGCCCCTCTTGGCATCTTGGTACTTGTAGTTTCGTCCACAGTATCTTTACTGGAAAAAATGAACACTGAGACCACAATTCCCATCACCCAGCGAGTACTGGAGCCTTCAGAGCGCATCCTCCCGAGCGGGCACCGGCGCCATTGAACAACCTGCTGGCCAAAGGGTCCGCCTTTCTGAGCCCAGGAGCGTCCATGATTGGTCAGCTGCCTCGCCTCTCACTGGAGGGGGCGACAGGTGAATGAAAGGGGGGCGTGTCGCTGCGCGTAGCTCGGCTGCCGCGCGGCTGGAACCCACCGGAAGGTGAGAGCCGAGAAGCAGGTTTACGCTGAGGTTTTCATTGGCTTGGGGAGCATTCAGGGCACCCGGTGGGGGGTATGGGGGGTAGCGGACGGGGACACTCCTCGCTCGGCCTCCCTCTGACCACCTGGCCCCGGCGACTCCCCGAACCCCCGAGCGAAGCTGCCCTCAATGACCGATCCCCTCCCTCCCCTCCAGCATGGGGAGGGGCGGCGGGGCAGCAAGTCCTCCGCTTTCCCAGACTTTGGGCCGCCTTCAGCCTCGGCGTCGTTCAGCTGGTGGTTTGGGCGCGCGCTCGTTCTGAAGATACCCGGGCGCAAAGACTCGGCCAGGCTGGGGCAGTGACCGTCGCGGCGCTGGTCACTTTGTGCCGGAGAGGCCATGGGAGGGACAGGGCCTCGGTTCCCACACTCAAGGGCCCAAGATCGTGTCCAGTAACCGCTTCCCGTGATTTCTGCAGGGTCGTCAGACTCCAGATGAGGGGGAGCATCCTCTTGTTTTGCGAGTTTAACCGGTGAATCAAAGATGAAGTTGATCCAGAAATACTTTCTGTGGGAGTGGAAACTCTTCTTCCGAGTCGTTCCCCTCCACTCCGTGCGTTGGGGAAAAGGAGTGAATGACTTCCCCAGCCCTTCTCACGGCGTTCTGGAGGGTTCAGGAAGTCCAGTTGGCATAGTAGTTAAAGGACGTCAACTCTGGACCCAAACCAAGCTCAGTCTCAATCCTAGTTTGAGTGTGTTATCTGTAATTTGAACCTCAATTTTCTCCTCTGAAAAAGAGGATGTAATGATTTTATCTATTGCACCGGGTTATAGTGAGGTTAAAATTAATTAATGCTTGTGAAGTACTTCTTACAGTGCTTCATGAGGAGTCGTGCTCAGTAAATGCTAACGATTGATGAGCAGGTTTTCATTATTCTGTTGGTGAGACTGGAGGAGCATTGTCAGAAAGAGTGGGTGGAATTCAAAGCTGCTTTTGGCGCTGGAATGAAGACAGCGATCCCCCCAGGGGAGTGTGGGAGTTTGTTGCAGGTGGTGGTGTTGGCATCTGCCCTCTCCTGGAGGACGGCTGTACTTGGTTCATTTTTCTATTTCTGGCATCTTCCTTGTGTCAGGCATTGCATGTAGCCAGTAAGTGTTGAATTGAACCATGGGAAGGTTGGGAGGGTCGCTGCTAGACTGTGGATAAATGTGCCTCTGGGAGTGATGTACCCTAAGAGCTTCTTTTCCAGGAGAAGTGGTGATCTTCAGCATGTCCCAGGGATGCAGAACGACAAAGGCAAGTGGGATTGATGTGAATAAATATTTCCATACTGTATGCCAAATACAGGATTGGAGAAACATTTGAACAAAGTATGTAGATAGACTTTCGCAAAGTCAGGGAGTGTTTAGATGACCAGGTGGAATTCAGAATGTTTGCAGAGAGAATGTCAGAGGAAATGAGTTTCTGGCGCTATTGCTGAAAAGTAGCATCTTCCAGTGAAAAATGCAAGTGCCTGGGAGGATACCCTGTAGATAAGAACGTTCCACAAGTTGAAAAGTACTTTACCTACTTAGGTATTTATCTCCCTGATTTACCAACTCCTTAATCCCTCCACTTTTTATTCTTTGCTAAAAAGGAAAGAAAAAAAAAAAAGAAGCAATATGTGCACACACAGTGAAAGATGTAACAATGTATTGTTATAATTATATATTGTTATAATCAAAAGGTTATAAATGAAAAATAAAGGTCCTTCCACACACCTCTTAGCCCCTAGTCCCTCTCCTCAACGGTATCTGTTGTTAATTCTTGCTCATATAATCTCCCAGGAAAAAAACTTCTTACATATACCAGCAAGAGCATATACATAGATAGGGTTGTATGCTATATTTTGTTTTGCATCTTGCCTTTTTCCAATATATCTTAGTGATCTTTTCATACAAACACATACAACTCCAACTCATGAAAAGAATGGTTGCATATTATTCCCCTGTGTGAATGTACCTCATTGATTTAATTTGTCCCCTATTGGTGGACATTCAGATTGTTTCTACTTTTGCATTAACCAGGTTTTACAAAAACCTGGTACAATAGACATCTCTGAAATTATGATTTGATATACTTTTGGGAATACCTCCAAAAGGGTCATTTTTAGCCATGGAATCTTGGGGGCAAAAGATGTGTAACATTTTAAGTTTTGATATAGATTGATAAATTTCCCTCTGAAATGGTGTTCCAAATTACATTTGCATCAACAGTGGACATTATTACATTGAAAAACGTGACTTTCCCAGTCTGGTAGGACTTTCAGTTTTGAGGAAGACTAGAGGAAGACTAGAATGTATTTAAATGTAACATTCTCCTGTATCTTGTTTTTCCCTTAATATTTTGATTGCCAAAGACCAAGAGGTTTGTTTGGAGCAGTTGAAAGAGGTGAGAATGACAGTGAAACCTTAGTCCTATGAAAACTTTCAGAGTTGGTTTTTTTGGGCAGAATTAGCATTTTTTAGCTATCTGACAGTTCTCTTCCTTTCTGAATCAAAATGTTAGTTGTAATTACTTTGGATGAAAGAAAATTCCTGAAATTATAACTTCCTTGAGTTTAAAATGAATATGAAAGGAATCATCTCGATGATTTAGGCCCATCCATTATAGCCCTGGGCTATAATTTCGTGATGTCTTTAGGCCATTTTGAATATGTAGGAACATTTAATACCCTTAGCTAGGGGGCCTCAGGCTGATATTTTGAAAACATTTCTAAGTCGGTTTTTTGTAACTTTTTTACCTTTTCCTAGCTGTCAGTTCTCACTTTGAAGTTTGTCAGTTTACTTGCTTATAGAGGCTCCTCTACTTCTTTCCCTAATTGGTTCTCTAGTTTCTAAACTTAATGCATCACTTGCTATAAATGTGTATAATGTAGGTGTAAACTGCCATTTAATAAGCTTGTTGGTGGTCTTTTATGAGTAAAGTCTGTTCAGTTAGTGCTTAGGCCTTGAGGGATCTATTTTGTCCATGGAAAGACTTTCTGGAGGGGGGAGGTGCCTCATTTCTGTTGGATGAGGTAATTATCGTGTTCCGTTTCTCTTCGGGAAGAGTGCTGAGGAGTTGTTAGCTGTGGTTGGCAGCTCTCACTAGGCCTTTTGGGATTCCTATTGGAGGGAGAAGATGTAGGAACTTCTCTGAGCTCAGTGGGTCAATAAATAAAAGTGCTAAGTTGACAGATGGCTGTGTGGTTTGTGAGATGGGCAAGGATGGAGAAGAGAGCTCAGGGAAGGTCAGCTTCTGTGTTTGTCACTAGCAGAAGAATTTTAACGTGATTTATACTTGTTCTACTTAGCCGGTAAGAAGGAGTATTCCTTTGTATTGAACAAACATACTTTGTCCAAAGCATTTTTTCTTAAGGGCTGCACCCAGGGCATATGGATGTTTCCGGGCTAGGGATTGAGTCTGAACTTCAGCTGCCACCCACGCCACAACTACGGCAATGCCAGATTCTTTAACCCACTGCGTGTGGCCAGGGATCAAACCTGTACCCAGGCAGTGACTGGAGCTGCTGCAGTAGGATTCTTTTTTTTTGCTTTTTAGGGCCACACCCAGGGCACATGGAGGTTCCCAGGCCAGGGAGGAACCAGAGCCACAGCTGCTGGCCTAGACCACAGCCACAGCCACGCAGGAAACGAACCGCATCTGTGAACTACACCACAGCTCACGGCTATGCTGGATCCTTTAACCCACTGAATATGGCCAGGGATTGAACTTTCGTCCTCATGGGTGCTAGTCAGATTTTTTAACTGCTGAGCCACGATGGGAACTCGAAGGATTCTTAACGCACTGTGCCACGGCAGCAACTCCTGTCTAATGTACTTTGCTGGGTGCTGTGAGGGAAATCAAATGAAATAAGTCATGGCTTATGCCTTCAAAGGGCCTATAGTCCACTGACAGAGAAGAACCAAGACATAAAAATACAGAGAGGAATTCTAGCAGCAGCTCAGATTCAGTTTCTGGCCCAGGAGCTTCTATATGCCCTGGGTGAAGCCATTTAAAAAAAAATAGAGGAGAGAACCAAGGGTCGTGGAGTCAATCAGTTAGGAGTGTCTCAGTTGCCGAAGATAGAAAATCCAACTTAGACCACCAGCTAAATCAAAAAGACTTAATTGGCTTCTAGCACAGCATGAACTGGGGCTCAGATGGTGTCCCTGGGCTCCATCTGTTGCTCCTGCTTGAGCTGGGCTCTCATCTGTGTTAGCCTGGTTCCCCTTGTGGTGTGGCAGCAGCATGCCTCACATCCCACATGCCCACAGAGCAGAGGGTGCTCTTTTTTGGAACCCCCGGCAAACACTTCATTGCATTTCATTGGCTCTGGCCAAATCACATGGCCATCTCTGAGCCAATACTGTGGGGTCAGAGGGTAAGATATTTTGATGATTTTAGCTTCTCTTACATCTTACACATCTGGAGCCTGGAGATGGTGCCACCTTTATGCCAAGCACATTGGCCATGGATGGGGCAAGGATGATTCCACCAAAGCCAAAAGAGGCCCTAAAACTCTTAAGAATGGAGACTGCATGCTGGCTAGCCCAAGCATCCACCAAATGTTTCCACAGTCTTATGGTAACAGATGTGAGCTAAGACTGTACTTGCCAGTCTGTAAGTTCTGTATTGGGACACTGGAGACTGAATTGGAAACTGCAGTTCTTAGATTCCAGTGTTAACTATATTTTGAGCCTTGAAAAATGTAGAATGTAGTTCATTAGAACATGGACTCTGGAGGTTAACTGACCTAGTTTTGAGTCTTGGCTCTCTTACAGCTAGGTCACCTATCCTCTCTGAGTCTCAATTTCCTTATCAGAAAAAGTGTAATACTAGTAAGCACAGTATTGTTTACTATTAATACTTACTTATGGATTTCCCGTTGTGGCGCAGTGGTTAACGAATCCGACTAGGAACCATGAGGTTGCAGGTTCGGTCCCTGCCCTTGCTCAGTGGGTTAAGGATCCAGCATTGACCTGAGCTGTGGTGTAGGTTGCAGACGCGGCTCGGTCCTGCGTTGCTGTGGCTCTGGCGTAGGCTGGAGACTACAGCTCCAACTGGACCCCTAGCCTGGGAACCTCCATATGCCTCGGGAGCGGCCCAAGTAATAGCAACAACAACAACAATAACAACAACAAAAGAAAAAAAAAATACTTATAGGTTTTTTTGGTAAGAATTCATTGAAAGAATCCATATAAAATATGAAATAAGTACTGTGCCCATGTACAGTTAACTGTAGTTACTTGGTTTTTTATGAGTTAACCCAGTTAGACAACCTTGGCTTTTTGTTAGCTCCCAAACAGCCCATATCATAAAGGCATTCCTGAACCAGGGTTTTGGGGAAGAATTAAAAGAAAAAAATTAAAAATGAACATCTTATTAGAGGTAAGGTTTTGAGATTTGTGAATTAACTGAAAAAAAAAATCTTGGCAGAGATCCAGGCTATTCCTGAACGAAGGGCAGCAGCTGGTGGAGAAATGGAGATGCAATCCTATTATTCGAAGCTCTTGGGGGAGTTGAATGAACAGCGGCAGAGGGACTTTTTCTGTGACTGCAGCATCATTGTGGAAGGGCGGATCTTCAAGGCCCACAGGAACATCTTGTTTGCTAACAGCGGCTACTTCCGAGCCCTGCTCATTCACTACATCCAGGACAGCGGGCGGCACAGCACCGCCTCCTTGGACATTGTCACCTCCGATGCCTTCTCCACCATCTTAGACTTCCTCTACTCTGGGAAGTTGGATCTGTGTGGGGAGAATGTGATTGAAGTTATGTCAGCTGCCAGCTATCTGCAGATGAACGACGTGGTGAACTTCTGCAAGACATACATCAGATCGTCCCTTGACATCTGCCGAAAGATAGAGAAGGAGGCGGCTGTGGCTGCAGCGGTGGCGGCTGCCGCAGCGGCGGCGGCAGCAGCCGCGGCCGCAGCGGCTCATCAGGTGGACAGCGGAAGCACCAGTTCAGGCAGGGAAGGGACCTCTGGTGGTCCCAAGAGCTTGGTCTCTCCAGCGGAGGGGGAGGAGAGTGTGGACCAGCCAAGAGAGTCTCCCTGCAGTGACTGTAGAGGCTGCCACCCTCTGGAACTGGTGGTAAAAGACAGCCAGGGCAGTGGCTCTGTGGACAGTGACCTCTCCACGCTGCCCAAACAGATAGAGCCCAAGGTGGAGTTTGATGCCGACGAAGGAGAGGTGGAGGCTGGGGGACAGCTGCAGCAGTGCGCTGCCCCACTGAGCCTGGCCCATGTGGAGGGGGGTTTGCCCAGCGGCCAGGCTGTTGACTTGGCTTACAGTAACTACCACGTGAAGCAGTTCCTGGAGGCGCTCCTGCGCAACAGTGCCGTCCAGAGCAAAGAGGGTGTGGGCCATCCCTTTTCTCGGAGTTTGGAGGGAAGACCAGATAGTGAAGGAGTAGCCATGAGTTCCGTGATGGACATGCAGACTGACTGGTATGGAGAGGACTCAGGTGAGCCCCACGAGCCTCCATCATCTCTGCCAGTCATTTAGCACATACTTGTGTGCCTCGTGGTCACCCGCCATCATCTTCGTCCTTGTCATTCACTACCATCATCATCACTATCCTCACTGCCACTGTTATCACTATATCATCGCTGCCACCACCTGTCAGGTGTTGAGCACCTGCTGTGTGCAGGGCATTGTCTATTCCCGTATGTTTGTCTTTTACCTCTGCAACTAAAGTATAAGCACGTCGAGTGCGGTTTGGAGACATGGGAAGAACCCACTCTCTTCCACTAACCAGCCAGGGGACTTTGATTAAATCATGATTTTTTTTTTTTTTTTTTGGTTCTTTTTGTCTTTTCTAGGGCTGCTCCCATGGCATATGGAGATTTCCAGGCAAGGGGTCTAATCACAGCTACAGCTGCTGGCCTACGCCAGAGCCACAGCAACGTGGGATCCAAGTCGTGTCTGCGACGTACACCACAGCTCCTGGCAATGCTGGATCCTTCACCCACTAAGCAAGGCCTGGGATCCAAGTCGTTTCTGCGACGTACACCACAGCTCCTGGCAATGCTGGATCCTTCACCCACTAAGCAAGGCCAGGGATCCAATCTGAAACCTCATGGTTCCTAGTCAGATTCGTTAACCACTGAGCCACGATGGGAACTCCAATCATGAAATTTCTTAGAACCCATTTTGTTCAGAAATAAACACTCCCACCTTGTCTTTCTCACAGGGTTGAGCACCAAATGAAAAGGTTTTCAGAATTTTTTCTCACATATGATAACATGTTTTATATAAGTAGGAAGTTTATCCTTCTTTGTGTCAACCCTGGGGCCTGGCCCACATGGTCACTCAGTTAACATGTCATGGTTGATGGTGTGATCTACTTGAGGCTATTTTAGAGTTGGATTTGGTTTCATGTGAGTAAATTTTTTAAGTCCTTTTGTAGGCTTTTGTGTTTTAAAGGAATTTAGTTGAGCCACATGTGTAGCCTGAACAATTCTGAGATGTCTCAACAGGTGAGGTAATTGTGTTATAAATTATCTTGTAGGAGGTAGAAATAGACTTGGCTGTCATCTTGCTGATGAAGGCACCCTATGGCTTCTAAAATCTCAAGCCAAGACCTTAATGAGTCACATTTCTAATTCACCATTCAGTATTGAGCATTGAAAGTTGATTAAGTAGGGGGAATCATGTGATTTTATCATTACTAAATGACGGTCTTGAGACCTTTTTTTTTTTTTGGCCTTGATATAGGATCTCATTTCCCAGACCAGGGATTGAACTTGGGCCCCAATGGTGAAAGTGCTGAATCCTAACCACTAGACCACCAGGGAGCTCTCAATACTTAAAAAAAAAAAAAAAGAAAAAAAAATCAAACAAAAATATAATAACATGTACACATAGGAGGGACCCAGGAAATGGAGTCTGTCTTGAGACTTTCAAAACTCATTTTTTTAAAAGCAAGAATGCTCTGTATATCTGATTAAATCTAGACCTGAGAAACTTGAAAATACTGTTTCTTGGTCCTCAGAGACACTGGCTTAACCAGCATTTAAAAAGTAGTGGCTGGGAGTTCCCTTTGTGGCACAGTGGAAATGAATCTGACTAGGAACAATGAGGTTGCGGGTACAATCCCTGGCCTTGCTTAGTGTGTGAAGGATCTGGCGTTGCTGTGAGCTGTGGTGTGGGTTGCAGATGTAGCTCGGATTTAGCCTTGCTGTGGCTGTGGTGTAGGCTGGCAGCTGTAGCTCCGATTCGACCTCTAGCCTGGGAATCTCCATATGCCATGTGTGCAGCCCTAAAAAGCAAAAAAATAAAATAAAAATAAAAGGTAGTATCTGTTCTCAGTGAACACACTGTGGGAACTTGTTGAAATCTAATTTCTGTGCACACAGTAACACTTCACAGACTGTGTCTGCCCTTTTCCCATCCATCAGACCCTCATAGTGCCTCAATAGTTTGTAGAGGAAGTATGAAGAAACTGAGACCCAGAGCGCCTAGTGCATCTCTTAAGAATGTAGAACTGGGAGTTCCCTGATGGCTCAGTGGGTTAAGGATCCAGCATCGTCACTGCTGTGGCTCAGTTTATTGCTGTGGCGTGGGTTTGAACCCTGGTTTGGGAACTTCCATATGCTCCAGGCACGCCCCCCCAACCCCCCAAAAAAGAATGCAGAACTGGAAAGTGTTATAGCTAAAACTAGCAGCCTGGGCTGGCTTCATTTCACTCATAAAACAAACTGTAAAGGCAGCATAAGGGGATAGAGGATTTCAGTGCAATGGTTTTCTATCTCACCCTCTCTGCCTGTAAGTACAAGTATCAAGAAATAGTAATTTAGCTCTATGCCACCTTCTTTCAAGTCCATCTGTCAGTGAAAATGCATGTTTCCAACTACAGGGGCCTGTGGTGAAGCAGTTACCCTGGCTGCTCCCCATGTCTGGTGTCTGCCAGGTTTTTATTTTGTTCACATGGCTCTGGAGTAAATTTATTCCAAGTGCCAAGGCACAGAGTAGGACTGATTTGTTTGGTCATTCATTTACTTGCTTAGATACTTGAGCACCTTGCTTATGAAGATACAAAGGTAAGTCAGAAGCGGCTCTAGCTCTCAAAGAACCAATGATGTCTTAGAGGAGCTAAGACACGTGTAAGTGGCAGAAAGGTACTAAGGCTGGAAGACAGATGGCGGTGTGAGTTTCACGGTAGTCCAGAAGAAGAACTGGCTTCCTAGTGATAGATCAGAGAAGCTTTATGAAAGTGGCATCTGAGGGTAAGACGAGGAGCCCCAGGGAGAAATCTGAGTCAGATCATGGAAAACTTTAGATACTAAGAGGTGAGTTTCTATCTGTAGGCACAGAGGAATTTTTGGTAGTTTCTGAGCTTGGGAGTGGACAGGAGAGATTAATTTGGCCTCAGTACAGATGGTGCAAAGATGGGAGACCAGGGCAGGGAGATGGTCCAGAGGCTGTGACAACAGTTCCATATTCACGTTGCTCATCCCTCACCTTTGCAGACATGGTTAGAGCATATGGTCCACCTGTGATCGCTCCTCCCTGAGACCTCCTGCCCCCCACCCTAGCACCTCCCATTGGTTTCTAAAAAGTTCGTCTCTACTGACCACCTCCACTGTTTTCCTTCCCATTCTTTTCTCAGCCCACTGTGGTCTGGCTTCCATCCCCCCTCCACCCCACCCCCACTGAAACTGCTGTCCTGATGTCAGCTTTCCAGAGCCAATCCAATGCATGATTTTCAGGTGTTAACTTACTTGACCTCTCTTGGTAATTAACTCTGATCTTTCCTTCTTGAAATTCTCTCTTGCCCTGGCTTCTAACACTATGAGTACCCATTGCTCTTACCTCTGCCCATTCCTTGTCAGCCTCATGTCAGTGTATCAGCATTCCAACACTGCCTTGCTTCGTCAGCATCTTATCACTCCTGTTCATTCATCCAGTTAACAGGTATTTATTGAGCACCTACTATAAGCTGGGCACTGTTCATCACAGTGAACAAAGGGCAGTCATTCTAGTGCAGGGAGCCGGATAATAAACAGTAAGTACCTACATAATACAAAGAATTAAAGCAGGGGACAAAGTTGATAGAGCGTGAAGGGGATGCTATTTTATTTAGTGTTGATCAGGAAAGGCCTTTCTAACAGGTTCCCTTTGAGCAGAAATCTTGAGGGAGTAAGAGAGCAAACTCTACAGATACCGGGGAGAACATTCCAGGCAGAGGCAAGAGGAAGGTGGCAAAGACACAGGTGTAGGATCACACTTGGCGAGTAAACAAAAGGAAGAGCAAGGCTGTGGGTGTGGCTGGAATGGAGCAAGCAAGGCAGAGAGTGATGGGTGATAAGGTCAGAGAAGTTGAGTGAGGGTGGATCAGGCAGGGCCTTGAAAGCCATGAGAAGGCCTTTGACTCTTGCTCTGAGAAGGGGTTCCACTAGAGGGTGCTTCTGGGTACTGTGTGCAAGACTGTGGACTATAGGAGTGCATAGGTGGGAACAAGAGGACCCTTTAGGAGGTGACTGCCATAGCCCAGGTGACAGATGTGCTCCTTGAATCAGTGTGGTAGCAACAGAGAGGTGAGATGTGGTTGGATTAGGTCTATACTGTCTCTGAAAGGTAGAGCTGACCAGATTTGCTAATGATTTGTATGAATGGTATGAGAAAAAGAAGAGTTAAACATCACCCTAGAAGTTCCCATCATGGCTCAGTGGTTAACAAACATGACTAGGATCCAAGAGGATGCAGGTTTGATCCCTGGCCTCGCTCAGCAGGTTAAGGATCTGGCCTTGCCATGAGCTGTGGTGTAGGTTGAAGACGCAGCTTGGATCTGGCGTTGCTGTGGCTGTGGTGTAGGCCGGCAGCTACAGCTCGGATTCGACCCCGAGCCTGGGAACTTTTATATGTCACAAGTGTGGCCCTTAAAAAAAAAAAGCAAAAGTGACCCTAGAATTTCTCTTTTGAGCAATTGATTTAAATATGTTTCTGGTGCCTGTTGGATATCCCACCAAAGATGTGCAGTAAGCAATTGCATCAATGCGTTTAGAATTCTGGGGAGAAATTAGAGCTGAGATATAAATTTCAGAGTCTATGGAATTGAAAAAAACCTGTATATCCCATAAACTTATAGACCTAGAAGGAGAAGATAAGCAATCTGATGACTGAGTGCTGGGAAACACCAACATTTAGAGGTCAGGAAAATAGGGAAACTGGCTAAAGAAACTGAGAAGGGGCAGCCAATGAGGTAAGAGGAAGTCAAGAAAGAGTAATGAGGGGGGTTCCCATTGTGGCTCAGCTGGTTAAGAACCTGTGAAGATGCAGTTTTGATCCCTGGCCTTGATCAGTGGGTTAAGGATCTAGCATTGCCCCAGGTTGCAGATATGGCTTGGATCCAGCGTTGCTGTGGCTGTGGCGTAGGCAAGCAGCAACAACTCTGATTCGACCCCTAGCCCGGGAATTTCCATATGCCAAGGATGAGGCCTTAAAAAAAGGAATGATGGGGAGTTCCTTGGTGATACAGCAGCTTAAGGATGGGTCATTGTCTCTGCTGTGACTCAGGTCGCAGCTGTGGTTCAGGTTCAGTCCCTGGCCCGGGACCTTCTGCCTGCCATGGGCTTGGCCAAAAAAAAAAAGTGATAGATGCCCAAAGGAAAAAATATTCCAAGAAAAAGGCAAAATCAGCTATGTTCAATACTGCATAAAGGCTGATTGAGAACCAATCGTTGGGTTTAGTAATGGAGAGGTAGTTGGTAAGCAGTATCAATGATACGGTGGGGCAAAAGACCAAATGGATCAGGCTTAAAAGAGACCTCGGGAGTTCCCATCGTGGCTCAGTGGAAACGAATCCAACTAGTATCCATGAGGTCAGGGATCTGGTGTTGCTGTGAGCTGTAGTGTTGGTCACAGATGTAGCTCGGATCCTGTGTTGCTGTGGCCATGGTGCAGGGTGGCAGTTGTAGCTCCGATTGGGCCCCTAGCCTGGGAACTTCCATATGCCATGGGTGCGGCCCTAAAAAGCAAAATAAATAAATAAATAAAAAATAAAAGAGCAAGAACTCAGAAGTATAGCTGCTTCTTTCAAGAAACTTTGCTGTGAAGGGAACAAAGAAATCCTTCAGTGGCTGAAGGGAGGTATAAGTTTGAGGTTTTTTATAAGGTGGAGGGTCTAGTAACAGATGAGAACAATCCAGGAGAGAGGAGAGTTGATTATGGAAGAGTGAGGGATGATTGATAGAGAGGGGAGATGGGGTCCCGAGTCCATGTATAGATGGAGGGGCTGGTCTTGCCTTGGATGGGACGGAGGACAATTTATTCTTAGTAACAGGAGTGAAAGCAGATCATATATGTTCATACTGGAAGTTAGGGGGTGGCTGGGAGCACGCAGTTGTCCTCTTCTGCTTGCTCTTCCTTCTCAATGAAATAAGAAGCAAGGACAGCAGCTAAAATTGAGGAAGAGGTAGGCGGGCTGGGAGATTTGAGCAGAGGGAAGGTGTGAAATAGTCATTGAAAAGAGTGGGAGAGTGAGTGAATCAGGGAAATATTTAGGGTGTCTGGGCAGAACCAAAGCCTCCTTTTTTGGGCCACGTCCATGGCGGGCAGAAGTTCCCTGACCAGGGATTGAACCTGTACCACCGCCATAACCAGAGCCACAGCAATGACAATGCCAGATTCTTAAACCCCCTGAACCCTAAGGGAACTCCATGCCTCCTTTGATATTAGTAGTCAGATGGGGATGGTTGGATGGATTTAAAGTGAGACCAGAACACAGAGTTGTATATTTTTTTCCAGTGATGTATACTTGCCTTGTTTCACATACAGAATAGGCAGATGGTTATATTTAACTAGAAGAAGGCAGATAGAGGGCGATAGCGGACTGAAGCCGTTGAGGGTGTAGGCAAAGGAGTGATTTCATTGAGGGAGTACAAGCACTCAGCTGGGGAAGGAGGGGAATGAGGACTTGAGGAGGGAAGGGCAGTAAAATGGTGGTATAATCCATGACTTGAATGGCCCAGTGGAGAAGGAGTTCCTAGGAGGTGAGTGGGAAAGACGCCAGATGGTGATTTGGAAATGGGGTACTTGAAATATGAATTACAGACTGAATACAGCTATTGGCAATAGCCAGGTAAGGGCCTATGAGTCTCATCCCTGTCTGTACATGAGACTGGGAAGAGTGCTTTTAAAATATAATGGGAATTCCTGCTGTGGCGCAACAGAATTGGCAGTGTCTCTGTAGCACCAGGATGCAGGTTTGATCCCTGGCCCGGCAGGTTAAAGGGTCTGGCATTTCCGCACCTGTAGTGTAGGCCTCAACAGCGGCTCAGATTTGATCCCTGGCCTGAGAACTCCATATGCTGATGGGCAGCCAAAAAAGAAAAAAAAAAAAGCTTGGGGCCCATCCCACCCATTAGCTCGGGATAGGGATTGGAGATCAGTATTGCTTTACATTTTAAGCTTCCTGGGTGATTCTGCTATGCAGGCAGAGTTGAGAGCTCCCCGTCTAGGATTGGCTGGCTGAGGCAGAGTGGAGGACAAGGTCTTTGGAGGAAAGGAGATCAAGGAACAAAGAGGCCAGGATGTTGGAAGGATATTTACACCAAGAATTGTGCCAGAAGTCATGTCTGAAGGCAATGCAATCAATCTCCAAGGAAAGAGGAGACTCCTGGACAACGGGGGCAAGGATGGGGAACAGTATCCTCTGATGGCCTGAGCTTCAGAAGATCTTAAGGTTTTTCAGGAAGGAGGGAGGGAAGGTGGTCTGGAGCTGACAGTGAAGCACAAGGAAGGCCCACCCTCCTCTGATCCAGGACGTGAAGGCAGTGGGATAGAGAAGCAGGGTGCTAAGGGGAGAGCCGGGCCTCAGTTAAAGCAACAGCTCCAATCTGCCCAAACTCTCAAAACTATGTTCTGGAGTTCCCTGGTGACCTAGTGTCTAAGGACTTGGCGTTATCACTGCTGTGGCTTGGGGTTCTGTCCCTGGCCCAGGCACTTTCCTTGTGCTCTGGGTGAGGCTGAACAAACAAACAAAACTGTGTTCTTTTCCTCTTTCCCCAGGCTCCAGCTTTATCTGTCTAACCCAGATATTACCTGTGGATGCTCTGAGCCTGCCTCAAGCATCGTAACACCCAAACTGACCTCCTTATTCATCCTGCACATGCTTTTCCTCCCGAGTTCCCTACCTGGGTTTCTTCCTCCGTCACCCACCAAGTCAGCTAACCCAGAATCAGTGTCATTTAGAAACTTCTCTTTCCCTCCTCTCTCCTCCTCAGTGTGGTCATCAAGTGCTGTTACTTTTTATTTTTATTTTATTTTTTTGTCTTTTTGCCTTTTCTAGGGCCACTTCCCTCGGCATATGGAGGTTCCCAGGCTAGGGGTCCAATCAGAGCTGTAGCCACCAGCCTACATCAGAGCCACAGCAACACCAGATCCGAGCCGCGTCTGCAACCTACACCACAGCTCATGGCAACGCCGGATCCTTAACCCACTGAGCAAGGGCAGGGATCGAACCCGAAACCTCATGGTTCCTAGTTGGATTCGTTAACGACTGAGCCATGACAGGAACTCCAAGTGCTGGGACTTTTACTTCTCAAACCTCTCCTCCTCTCCACCTCCACAGCCACAGCTTTAATTCAAGTCATCACTCATCCCCTCCCACCTGGACTTCCTGCCTTTAATCTCACCTCTCTTAAATCCTTCCCCTGCATTATCCCCAGAGGGAGCCTTTATTTTTTATTTTTATTTTTTTATTTTTTGAAAAGCAGTATCAATTTATTTATTTTTTAATACTTATTTCCCCAATACATTTTTTTTGTACTGTACAGCATGGTGACCCAATTACACATGCATGTACACATTCTATTTTCTCACCTTATCAGGCTCCATCATAAGTGACTAGACATAGTTCCCAGTGCTGTACAGGGAGCCTTTAAAAGTCAAGCTTCACCACGTACCTTCCCTGCTTAAAACCCTAGCTGCTTCGAGAATAAGGTCCAAATTCCTTAACATATCAGCATCACAAAGGCAGGGATTTTTGTCTTTTCTCCTTCTTCTCCTCCACCTCTCCTCCTCCCTCCTCCTCCTTCCCCCCTCGCCTCCTCCTCCCCCTCTAAGGACTCATTAATGTTTTTGTAGATAATTGGGAAGAAGGTTATAGGACAATGCCAGGCTGAGGGGGATAAATGATGGGAAGAGTCTACAGTGCCAGAGGAGTGAGCATAAAACTGGCATCTCAGCACTAGTGTGATCAGTGAGAAATAAATAATCCAACATGCATATATAGTGATGAGCCATGAATTGCTGCCTTTATTCCAGGAAACAGATTTTGGAGTTGCTATAGGTTACGTAAAATGTTAGGTGTTGTTAGGGTGGGAACTAGAAACTAAAGAGAATAATCTTCACCCTTACATAGAATGATATTGGGTTCTCACTTGAAATTCAGTTTGGGTCATGCTTTTTTTTTTTTGGCTCCACCCATTGCATATGAAAATTCCCAGGCCAGGGATGGATCCCAAGACACAGCAGTTTCCCAAGCTGCTGCAATGACCTTTAACCTCCTGTGCCACAAGGAAACTCCTCAGCTTGCCATACTTTATCTCAGGAAATTATTACCATTTCTATTTTACAAGTGAATAAAGCACAGAGAAGTTAAGTGAGATGCCCAAGGTCACACAAGCAGTAGACCCAGGACTTGAACCCAGGTTTCTGTTCCTGGAAAGTGTGAGTTACTAGTGCCTTCAAAGATAATGTGATGTGATGAAATCTACAAAATCTTAAAGGCCATGGATAGAGGAAACAGACCTCAGAACACTGCCAGTGGGGTAACTCAGGAAGCTTGATCAGTCTTTATACAGGTGGGTGATAATCATGTGGTCATCTTTTAAAATTTTTTTTTTCTTTTTTGGGGCTGCACCTGTGGCATATGGAAATATATACCAAATATATATACATACCCCCAGGCTAAAGGTTGAATTGGACCTGCAGCTGCTGGCCACAACCACAGCAACACTGGATCCAAGCCGCATCAGCAACCTACACCACAGCTTGTGGCAATGCCAGGTCCTTAACCCACTGAGCGAGGCCAGAGATCGAACCCTCATCCTCACGGACACAATGTCAGGATCTTAACCCCATGAGGCACGACAGGAACTACCATGTTGTCATCTTAATGGTTATGTGAAAAAGCTGAGAAGAAAAAGAATTGGAAAAAGATTTAAAAGTTCCTGTTGTGGCTCAGCAGTTAATGAATCTGACTAGCATCCATGAGAACGCAGGTTTGATCCCTGGCTTCACTCAGTTGGTTAAGGATCCAGCTATGGTGTAGGTTGCAGACATGGCTCAGTTTCTACATTGCTGTGGCTGTGGTGTAGTCTGGCAGCTACAGCTCTGATTTGACCCCTAGCCTGGGAACCTCCATATGCCATGGGTGAGGCCCTAAAAAGAAAAAAAAAAAAGAAAGGATTTCAGTGTATTTTTAGGTATTTGATGATTTCGGGTATATAGAGTTAATGTGAATTCCAAACAGTGTGGGGTCTGCATCCCAGCAAACCTCTTCTCTACATGCCTGGAAGCTATTCTTAGGAGCCGTTGTTAAAGAGAGCATGAATCCTGGTTCAGAGGTCTGATCCATCATAATAGTTTTTTCGAACTCCTGAGGGTCATGAAATCATATCGGGAAGTCTGTATTAGTCAACCCCCAGGCAGCCATAACAAGATATCTTAGAGTGTGTAGCTTCAACAACCGAAATTGATTTTCTCACAGTTTTGGAGTCTCAGAGTCCAAGGTCAAGGTTCCAGCAGGGTTGGTTTCTGGTGAGAGTTGTCTTCCTGGCTTGAAGATGGCTGCCTTCTTACTGGTCCTCACATGACGTTTCCTCTGTGCAAGAGAAGGGGAGGAAGCCATTTTTGGTATCACTGCCTCTTTTTTTTTTTTGGTCTTCTTGCCGTTTCTTGGGTCGCTCCTAAGGCATATGTAGGTTCTCAGGCTAGGGGTCTAATCAGAGCTGTAGCCACCAGCCTACGCCAGAGCCACAGCAGCGAGGGACCCAAGCTACGTCTGCAACCTACACCACAGCTCACGGCAATGCCGGATCGTTAACCCACTGAGCAAGGGCAGGGATCGAACCCGCAACCTCATGGTTCCTAGTCAGATTCGTTAACCAATGCGCCACGACGGGAACTCCATCACTGCCTCTTCTTATAAGGACATCAAATCTATCAGATTAGGGCTCGACCCTTATGACTTCATTTAACTGTAATTACCTCCTTAAAGGCCCTGTCTTCAAATATAGTCACACTGGGGGTTGTGGCTTCAATTATGAATTTGGGAGTGTGTGCAATTCAGTCTGTTATAGGATCTCAGTCATTACTGTCCTAAAATAAAATCAAGGGCATAGACATTGTCAGAATGAGTGTTACTTCAGGAAGATTTAAGTTGTCCACATGAAGGTATGTGTGTTCTAAGGTCGTAATCTAAGCTGTGTATTTATTTATTTATTTATTTATTTATTTATTTATTTTGGCTGCACCTGCTGCATGCAGAAGTTCCCAGGCCAGGGATCAAACCTGAACCACACCTGGATCTGTAACCCACTGAGACACAAGGGAACTCCTAAGCTGTGTTTCTAATTATAAAGCACAGAGAAGTTTGAAAGCTGATACCTTATAGCATTCCTGGCAGCCCTATATCAGAAGCCTACTTTCCCCTCTGGCTGACTGGGAGCCAGACAGAGTTGGCATTTGCCGACAATGTCTTGCTGTTAGCTGGTGGTGGCAGAGTTGGGGTCTTCCCTCTCTATCTAGGCTGGTGGAATCCCCTGCTCTGGATCCCATCCACTGAAGGGTGCCCAGTGTTGTTGCTGCTTACAGTACAGCTAAATCAATCCATCTGCTTCCCCAGGTGAGGTGCTGGTGGTGCCCATCAAGCTGCACAAGTGTCCTTTCTGCCCCTACACTGCCAAACAGAAGGGCATCCTGAAGCGGCACATCCGCTCGCACACGGGGGAGCGGCCCTACCCCTGTGAGACCTGTGGCAAGAGGTTCACACGCCAGGAGCATCTGCGGAGCCACGCGCTCAGCGTAAGTGTAAGAGCTGGCAGTTCTCTCAGAATGACGGGGACCGGTTCATGACATTTCTTTAACGTAAGGGTAAGGTCAGCCTGTCTTTCATTTGTCTGTCCACTGGGGTATTTTCAGAAAAATTTAAACACATATTTCTTTTACTAAATTACAGCTGGGTTGGCAGCACCTACAGAAGGTTAAAACTTTTATGGTAAGAGACTAGTTTTCTTAGGAGCAAAGTCAAGAAAGTTAAGTCCTAGTTAAGGATGGTTGTCAAAAGGCAGGGAACACTGGGGCTTAGGGGATTGTGGGTCTGTTCCAGTTGATATGATGCCAAAGGTAAGCTGCATCCTTGGTTTCCCACCTGATCCCATCACCCTGTGGTGGGGAAGAGGTATACTGCCATACACAGGGCTATGTGTGAGGACCCTTGCCCAAGGGGACTTAGTGGCTTCCACCTAGGATTCTGTCTCCCATGTGAGCAGATGATTCCCACTTGCTAAAAAACATTCAGGCCATTTAAAAAGGCATTGAATATAAGATCATCTTTGAGCAGGGCAATCAGTCTTTGGAAAATCCAATATAGAAATGGTTTGAAATGCAAAGGATGCTATCAAGAATGTGAAAAGACAACCCACAGAATGGGAGGAAATTTTTGTAAATCATTTATCTGCTAAGGATCTAATAGCCAGAATATATAAAGAACTCTCACAATTCAACAATAAGAGACAACCCAATTAAACAATGGATATGCATAGACATTTCTCCAGAGAAGATAAACAAATGGCCAATAAGCACATGAAAAGATGCTCAACATCATTAGTCATTTGGAAAATACAAATCAAGGCCATGAGATGCCATTTCACACATGCTAGGATTGATATAAAAAACAAACACATAAGCCAAAAAACCAGGTGTTCCCGCTATGGAGCAAGGGCATCAGCAGCATCTCTACAGCACCAGGAAGCAGGTTCAAGCCTTGGCCTGGCACAGGATCTGGTGTTGCCTCAGCTGCAGTGTAGGTTACAACTGCGCCTCAGATCTGATCCCTGGCCCTGGAACTCCATGTGCCGTGGGGCGACCAAAAAAGAAAAAAAAAAAAAAAAAGAAAGAAAGAAAAAAAAAGGAGTTCCCTGGTGGCCTAGCAGTTAAAGATTTGACATGACTGCTGTGGTGTAGATTCAATCTCTGGCCTAGGAACTTCTGCGTGCCATGGGTGTGGCAAAACAAAACAAAAACAAAAGTCCTTTGAGACTTCCCTGGTGGTCTAGTGGTTAGGAATTGAGCTTTCACTGCTGCAGCCAAGGGTTCAATACCTGGTCTGGGAACTGAGATCCCACATCAAACCGCTGCATACTGCGACCAACAAACAAACAAAAAACAGATAGAGCACCACTGAGATGCTATATTTCTACCCAATTCTGGGTATATCAGTGTGTCTTGCAGTCTTGGATCATTAAAGATAAACATTAAAAAAACCAAACAAACAGATAATAACAAAGTGTTGCCAAGGATCTGGAGAAACTGGAATGTCATATACTGCCTGTTGGAACATAAAATGATGCAGCCACTGTGAAAGTCAGTTTCCTCCAACAGTTAAGCGTAAAGTTACCATTAGGGCTCAGCAATTCTACATCTAGGGAGAACCGAAAACAATCATTCACACAAAAACTTGCCCACAGATGTTCACACAGCATTATTCATAATAGCCAAAAAGTGGAAACAACCCAGATGTCCATCAACTGATAGATGAATAAATAAGAGTTCCCTGGTAGCTCAGTAGGTTAAGGATCCTGTGTTGTCACTGCTGTGGCTCGGGTCACTGCTATTTCACAGGTTCCATCCCTGGCCTTTGCACTTCAGCATGACATGGGTGCAGCCAAAATAAATGAATGAACAAAATAGGGTGTATCCATATGATGGACTATTACTCAACCATAAAACGAAATGAAGTCCTGGTACATGTTACAACATGGAAGAGTCTTGAAAGAATTATGCTCTGTTATAGAAGCCAGTCACAAAAGGCCGCCTATTATGTGATTCCATTTATATGAAATATTCAAAGTGGGTAGGCCCATGGAGATAGAGAGTAGATTAGTGGTTCCCAGTGGCTTGGGGCATGTGGGGATGGGAGAGGCATGACTGTTAGTGGGCATAGGCTTTCTTTATGGAGTTTTGAAAATGTTCTGGCATTAGATGATGGTGATGGTTATACAACTTAGGAGTATACTAAAAGCCATGGAATTGTATACTTTAAAAGGGTGAATTTTATGGTATGTGAATTATGGTTTTGAAAGAATCCAGATTTAAGAAAAGTACAAGGTTACTGACTGTGTCTGCTCTCAGTGCTGACTCCAGCACACTTGTCTGAGAACGGTCTTATCCCAAGACCTTAAGTTTTTGTTTGTGTGTCTTTTTTGGTTGTTCAAATTATATCTCCAGTCCATCTTGGCAGCAGTAGGTCCCTGGGTGCCTCTAAGATGTTCCATTGCTTAAAATCCTCATTCCCCTCTGTTTTTCCACTTTGTAAGAGGTCCAGTCTACTGCATCCCAAAGAAGTGGTTTTCAAAGCCCTCATCAGATTGCAAGGGTCACATACTCACTCAGCTTGGCTTAGGTACTGGAGATTTAGCAGTGGAAGCCCAGGAAACCCCATGGGTAGCAGGAACATTGGTCAAGATGTAATGACAGCTCCAGCAACCCGGGTATCGTGGTTGGCCCTTCTCCTGCATCCGCCTGTCTCTGTCTCTGTCTCTGCTTCTTGTGTGTATCCCACATCCAGAGCCCTCTAAAAGAGAGGCTCTGGAATTCCCACTGTGGCTCAGCAGATTAGGAACCTGACTAATATCCATGAGGGTGTGGGTTTGATCCCTGGCCTCGCTCAGTGAGTTAAAGGATCCAGAGTTGCCACAAGGTGCAGTGTAGGTCGCACGTGCAGCTCGGATCTGGCATTGCTGTGGCTGTTGTGTAGGCTGGCTCCTATTCAACCCTTAGTCCAGGCACTTCCATATGTTACAAGTGTGGCCCTAAAAAGGAGACCAAAAAAAGTATAGCTGGGGCAATTAATCTGGCCTGGAGCAGCAGAGAAGACTTCCTTGAGAAGCATTAGTAAGGGGAGTAGGAGTGGCAATGGAGAGAAGGGCTTGCCTCACATGTCCGATGGCCCCGCAGTGGCAAGGACCCTGGTGAGGCTGAAACTGAGGCAGAGATAGCAAGGGGGAGCAGGGGGGGAAATGAGACTGGAGGGTCAGCCCGGGGCCATGTCGCATGGGGCACTGAAGGCCACCGCTCAGCTCCTTTTCTGTGGCATTTCCTGTGTCTGCTTGTGATTTTAGGTCCATAGATCCAACCGTCCCATCACCTGCAAGGGCTGCAGAAGAACCTTCACGAGTCACCTATCGCAGGGGCTGCGGCGCTTCGGGCTGTGTGACAGCTGCACCTGCATGACAGACACACACGACGACGAGCTGATGCCCATCAACCTCAGTCTGGTGGAGGCATCGTCCGAGAGCCAAGAAAAGAGTGACACAGACAATGACTGGCCAATCTATGTGGAATCTGGTGAGGAAAATGACACCGCTGGAGAGGATTCTGACAACAGACCCCAAAGGCGGCCCAGTTTACCGGATTGAGAGATGCTCCCGTAGCAGGAGATGGGCGGAGAAGAGGGTTTAGAATTGGTTCTTGCTAATTCTGTGATTGACAGCCACCCTTTGTCCAATGTGGTGGAGCCCTGAGAGAAATGTGTTTTCACTGCTAATGATTTGTGTTTCTGTTAGACTGCATGGTGGAGGTTGGATTCTGAGACCCAAAGGACTAATGACTTTTTAACCTGGTGCCCCAAGTTTCCCAAGACTTTCTTTTTTTTTTGTCTTTTTGCTATTTCTTGGGCCACTCCTGTGGCATATGGAGGTTTCCAGGCCAGGGGTCCAATCGGAGCTGTAGCCACCAGCCTATGCCAGAGCCACAGCAACGTGGAATCTGAGCCGCGTCTGCAACCTACGCCACAGCTCACGGCAACGCGGGATCGTTAACCCACTGAGCAAGGGCAGGGACCAAACCCGCAACCTCATGGTTCCCAGTCGGATTCGTTAACCACTGCGCCACGACGGGAACTCCCCAAGACTTTCTGAATCAATCAAGATTGACCCCAAGGCTTCCCGTTTTTCCTGCTGTGCATCCGGACTCTGGTTTGGAGAAAGATAAGAAAGCCTCCGTGCTTGTTTTCCAAGGGTCTCAATCCTCTGCATTCCTGTGCCATCATCCTCTTTCTCTGAAAAAGTGGCAGGAATATATTAAGTTTGGAGACCAGTTTTACCTCTGCCAAGCCTCTCCTAATGCATTCCACACTTCAATTTTCTAGTGAAGTATTAAGGAGAAAGCTTCATTGATATAAGGCAGGCAGGGCTGCCTGGCTCTATGATTGTAAAAGGTACTTTCTAAATCTCAGATTGCGGTTTGAAGGGCTGGGGGTATTTATGTGCAGACAAGCATGGAAATGAGCAGAAAGCCTCCTTATGGCACTCTGACTTGCCCAGTTGAATTAAATTTTAAGTTAGCCTTGGGAAGGGAGCTTGTGAGCCCAAGTCTGGTTGGTTTCCCTGTCTGGCTTGGTATTTGACAATTCTGTGCATACAAATAACCTGTTTTATGATCATAAAACAAGTCATTTGGGCAAAACTCAAAATGCTCCCCTGCATTTTCCAGACATTTCCAGGAGCCACTGCTGACATTCTTTTACTTCATTTATGAGTAGAACTTTAATTGGAGGGAAAGGGTAAGCCAATATAAGCAAGTTCTATTTCTAAATTGTTTACCTTTTAAAAGGTCCTCTGGATCTTTGCACCCACTTTGCAGTCATACAATTATTCTAACAAAAGAGACTGTACTTATTTAAAGGGCTAGAGAACAGGAACTATTAGGGATTAAAGATCTTTAAGGCACTTTCATAACTTTGTCGTATGTTAAAATATCCAACATGGATTGTAAAAGAAATTCCTTTTTCTTCCTTTAATTTTACTATAGTTGTATTTCTTTCTTTGCTTTTTTTTTTTTTTTTTTTTACTTTTGCTCTTGAGGGCCGTGCCTATGGCATATGGAAGTTCCAAAATCAGAGCTGCAGCTGCCAGCCTACAGCACAGCCACAGTAATGCCAGATACTTATCCCCCTGAGCAAGGCCAGGGATCGAACCCGCATCCTTGTGAATGCTAGTTGGGTTCATAACCCACTGAGCCATAATGGGAACTCCCTATAGTTTTATTTCAAAAGGTGATTTTAAAAACAAAACAAAACCCGCTTTCCTTTCTGCCTCTTGAACAAAAAGAGATAATCCAACAATCATAAATTGGCTTGCAAATAAATGTTAGCACTGAAGAGTTCAGAGGTGTTTAAACCATACTTCTCAACAGAAGTTAGAACCCTAGGATGGCACTGCTCAAACTGTGGCCCAAGACACACTGGGAGCAGAAGGCTGGAACCGCTGCTCCTGAATTCTTTGATCCCAGTCTGCACAGTAGAACCACACATTGGCCGGTAGGACTACCATTCCAGATGGTAGATTGGAAATGTAAAAACTCACCTTTTATCAGAGCTATCTGGGAAATTATTCTTCTAGATCAAGAGTTACACAATAAAAATCAAGGACGAGAAACACTGTTCTAACCAGAAATGAAAATGTGAGTGTTGTAAAAGAGAGACCTTAGCAGAAGGGAAGCTTCAATGGGGGTGCAGAAGATATACTTTGCAAGAAGTTGTGTCTGATGTTTTTGTTCTCTCCGTTTAAAGTTTTTCTGATGTTTTAATATGACTTTTCTACCTCACAGTTCAAGTCTGCCTACTTTCTCCAGCAGAACAATGATTCTCTCTGGTGACCCCATGAGAGGATCAACTGGGGGCAAAATAAATTTTGCATTAGAGATTTCATTCTAAGATAGTGATTTTCAACTGGGGGTGACTCCCCCCCGCCCCAGAGGCCAGATACCTGGAGACAGTCTCAGCTGTTACACTTGGGGCAGAGTGCTGGCGTCTAGTGGGTAGAGGCACGGGGTGGTGCTAAACATCCTGCATAGACCGGTCCCTATGACAAAGATGCATCTAGTCCAAAATGTCAAGAGTACCAAGACCGAGAAACCGGCCATGAGATAAAGCAGGATTTTTTAAATGATACCTTTAATGAATGGACTTCATTTTGTGTTACCTTCATAATAGTTAATGGGTCCTTATGCTCCCACAAGTTTTGGAAAATAGAGGATTATGAAATGGGGAGTTGAGGCCAGATTTTCATAACTTGCCCAAGATCTGATTAGGTTTGTGATGTGGAAACTTAGAAATTCTGATCTGATTCATACCTCCAGAACCATTACCGGGCTCTGATCATGTTATTAAAATTTAAAGTAGCAAAATCATTGGAAGGAAAATGGAACATAAAGCTTAATATTTGAATGATTCTCTTTCTTCCATAATGTCTCGGATTGTGGTGTTCCAGGTTGCCTGTGTGGAGTTTGTGTGTTGGCCTTGGGAATAACTGGATTTGGTTGCTGAATTCTGTCACTTTTAAAGGAGATACTTTCTCTCTGTGAACTATCAGATCATAAATTATCTTTAGGATTTTTGTTTGTTTTTGTTTTGCCCACGGCAAGCAGCCACTTCATGGACTTGATGTGGGATCTCGGTTTGCAGACCAGGGGTTGAATCCAGGTTGCAGTGGTGAAAGCATCAAGTCTTAACCACTAGGTCACCAGGGAACTCCCTTGTCCTCAGTTTTAAACTTATGTTCACATTTGGTGGTGAATATTTATAATCTGCGTAGTGTCTCTCAAGTTTAAATTTGTGGGCCCAACGCAGAATATTAGTGATTTAGTTTATACTTGGCATCTTTCTGGCGCATTCAGTCCCAAGTTCACAAAGGGATCTTTTGTCTTATATTACATATGTTGCATGGATGCAAACAGGATTCTTACTTGTAGTGGAATTTAAAAGTGGTGTCTTTGGGAAGGGTTTCTCTTGGGGGAAGGGAACAGGCTTTCATAACAAGGGTTGGGAAGGAATGTAAATGAGGCCCGTATCTGTAATATCTACAAATGACGTAGAGCATTGTGGTTTCTGGTCCTTTGGCAGAAAGATGCCTTTCTGATGTAAATATTTTGGCTGTCACTAGACTCTGCATATTCTTTAAGAAAGCTATGGAGCTAGTAATCTGCAAAATGTGGTGAAATTGAGTATTCTGGATGTTCAGAATACTATGAAGCTTTGTATATTTTGTTGTCATTATTGTTAATTGATGTTGTGATAAACCCCATGGAGAGAAAGGCAACAGGCCAGGGCTGCATGTGCCGATGCTGAGTGTGGTGGGGAGACTGGAGTGGCCTTCAGTCAACTGTTTTCAAACAGTTTCATTTGGACTTCTAGGTTTACCTTGTGTGTCCTCTGTGCATTGACAATAGAATTATCTCTGTGAGATCTAGTGTAGTGGGGTAGGAAGGGGCAAGGGGTTGGTGTGGGTGAGAAGTTCCTATTATGCTCTGTTTTAAGCATTATCACTTGAGTATTAAATACCATTTGAGTATTTCCTGTCATTGTTGGTCCCTTGTAGGTTGCTTTATGCTTTCAAGTGGTTGTACTATCTTCTAACTCAAAAAGAGGGGGCGCTTTATTCAGTTGCTTACGGTAGGCAAGGTTTCCATTAATTTTTATTCAATATTTCTAGCAAATATTGCTCAAACTTTTCATTAAAGCTCTGAAAACTTGAATTCTTTAAATAATGCCTCTGTAGAGATAAATGAAAAGGTTTTTTTTTGGCAGAGGTGGTTTGGTTGGTTTCTAATACGTCCCAGTTTTAAAAGGTGACACTAGCTCACACCATTGTGATCGGATGACATGGAACCTTCATAACTTGAGGAGGATATTTAGCATCTATTCTGACCCTCCAGGTGGATAATTTTACTTCTTCCAATTCTTCATTGACAACTTTGGGAGAGCAGTTTTTATATCCATCATTTGATTTTTTTTTTCCCATCTCATGATTTAAAAAAAAAAATTTATTGGCGTATACTTGACTTACAATGTTGTATTAGTTTCAGGTGTATAGCAAAGTGAATCATTCAAATATATATCCATTCATTTTCTCATATAGGTTATTACAGAGTATTGAGTAAATTTCCCTGTGTTGTACAGTAGGTCTTCATTAGTTATGAATTTTATATACAGTAGTGTATATGTGTTAATCCCACCCTTCTAATTTATCCTTCCCCCCTCCATGGTCTCCCTTTTGGTAACCATAAATTAGATTTTGAAATCTGTGAGTTTGTTTCTGCTTTATAAGCAAGTTCTTTTATATCATTTTTATTAGATTCCACATATAAGTGATATCACAGGGATATTTGTCTTTCTCTGTCTGACTTACTTAGTATGATAATCTCTAGGTCCATCCTATTGTTGCAAATGGCATTATTTCATTCTTTGTTATGGCTGAGTAATATTCCATTGTATATATGTACCACATCTTCTTTATCCATTCCTCTATCAGTGGACACTTAGGTTGCTTCCATGTCTTGGCTGTTGTACATAGTGCTGCCATGAACATTGGCGTGCATGTTTTTTTTTTTTTTTTGTCTTTTTGCCATTTCTTGGGCCGCTCCCGCGGCATATGGGAGGTTCCCCGGCTAGGGGTCTAATTGGAGCTGTAGCTGCCAGCCTGTGCCAGAGCCACAGCAACGCGGGATCCGAGCCACGTCTGCGACCTACACCACAGCTCACGGCAACGCCGGATCATTAACCCACTGAGCAAGTCCAGGGATTGAACCCGCAACCTCATGGTTCCTAGTTGCATTTCTTAACCACTGTGCCACGACGGAAACTCCCATGTTTCTTTTTGAATTTCCACCATTTGATTTTCTTGGACTTCTGTCAGTAACATACAAAACATTATTGGGGTTTAGGATTGGGATTATGTCCTTAGATGAAGAAGATTTAGCAGTAACAAGCTTGAGGATTTTAAGGGAAGGCATCAGTTTGAGATACATGTCTCAGTAACATGTAATGGGTATGGGTTAACCATCATGAAGACTATGAAGTATATGATTAGATTGTTTTTGGAAGCAGAAGAACTTGCCACACAGTTTCACATCTTTCTACTATCCATAGTCTCTGTGGAGCTTCTACTACCACCAGAAAAAGAAAGCCAATTGTCATATATTGCCCTCCAGGGGTCTACTTAGGCTCAACTGAATGTTTAGAAACATTCAAACTCAACTACAACATCAGATTCACTTAGAAGGATATAGGATGGGAAGCATGGCTCACCAGCAGGGCAGAGCCAGATGTTGCCTTTCTGTCAGAGTCCGTGCTTCTGGCCATGTGGCTCAGGTGCAAGGGGACAGACCCACATCAGGCAATGATGGGAGCTTAAAATCTCAAAAGCCTCTTGTCCCAGGGAAACAATATCTCTTATAACAACCCCATAGAAATTGCTTCTGGGTTCCCCACAAGAGACTAATCTATTCTAAGAGTCACTCTAGTTAGGGAAGCTCAGAGCTGTGGCTTCCTATCAGGCATCTATAGTTCTCCTGGTCTGGATGCAGTTTACCAATTCGAGATCATTTCTACCATATGTAATGTTGCCTAGTAACGTAGTTGATCTACTATACTTTATTAGGTTGCCGGGGGAACAGAGCTAGAAAGTGAACACAAGGTCAAACTCTCACACAGAAGAGAAAAGAGTTCTGTTAATCCTTTATCAACTGGTATGCTGAGCAATTGCATAATAGATACCCCACCTAGTTCCTATAATATATAGCCAGAGGAATTTCCCATTAATATATAGCCCACACCAACTCATTTTTCCTCCCTTGAAAAGTATTCATTCTTTGTGCTTAGTTGTTTGTGATTAATATACTCTGAAGATTTTACTGAGGTATGTGTAAGAGTTGGATAAATAGTCAAAATGTCCTATCAAAATGTATCCTGGGGAGTTCCCATAGTGGCTCAGGGGTTAAGGAACCTGACTAGTATCCATGAGGACTCAGGTTCAATCCTTGGCCTTGCTCAGTGGGTTAAGGATCCAGTGTTGCCATGAGCTGTGGTGTAGGTTACAGACACGGCTTGGATTCTGCATTGCTGTGGCTGTGGCTGGTGGCTACAGATCCAATTGACACCTAGCCTGAGAACTTCCATATGCCGTGGGTGCGGCCCTAAAAAGACCAAAAAAAAAAAAAAATGTATCCTGGAGTTCCTGTTGTGGTTCAGCATGTTACGAACCCAATGTAGTGTCAGTGGGGGTGCAGGTTTGATCCCTGGCCTCACTCAGGGGGCTAAGGATCCGGCTGCAGATGTGGCTCGGATCTGGTGTTGCTGTGGCTGTGGCATAGGCTGGCAGCTGTAGCTCTGATTTGACCTCTTGGCCCAGGCACTTCATGTAGCCCTCCTCCCAAACTGTATCCCTTGGTGCTGCTCAGAGTAGGCAGATATAGTATGACATACTAGAGGGACCTCATTGAATGGAAATTTCTGGGGGTCCCATCAATCACACTTTGATGGGCACCTATACCCACCTGGCAACCACCAAGCACTAGGCTCTTGATAATGGTGCCTCTTATTATGTGGTGCTACTTTTGTCTGCATCTGTTGCTCTTGTCAGGTCAATAAGTGGGGACAGAGAGTTATTTATTCAACAGTTACCCAACCTTTATTCAGGGAGTCCTTATTATGCGTCAGGTACTAGGGGCACATCAGTGAAGAAGCACAATCCCTGCCCTCAGGGAACTTGCTGCGTGTAATCAGGGAGACTGACAATTAAACACAGTTTTAGGTGTGACAACAGGGGCAAGGACAGAGTGCTCTGAGAGTGCTTGTGTAGAGCTTCTAGCCCAGTCTGAGAGCCCAGGATCAGAAACCAGATCCTGCCAAGCCAATGCTGATAAGAGATGGCTTTCTTATCTAAGCTACTGTGACTGTGGTCCTTCCCATTCAGTAAATGTCTAGCTTTGTGATACAATTTATGAGCGACTTCAGTAGTTTCTGACATTTCCTCCCTTTTCTAAACATGGTGGCTTTGGACATGAACGGTGTTTAAACTACATTTTTTTCCAGGGATATAAAAATATCACAAAGTTTTCAGAATCTCCTAGTCTTTTTAAAATATGCATCCAGAGTTTCTGTCGTGGCTGAGGGGTTAACGAATCTGACTAGAAACCATGAGGTTTCAGGTTCAATCCCTCGCCTTACTCAGTGGGTTAAGGATCCGGAGTTGCCATGAGCTATGGTGTAGGTCGTAGACATGGCTCAGATCTGGCATTGCTGTGGCTATAGAGTAGGCCAGCAGCTGCAGCTCTGATTCGGCCCCTAGCCTGGCAACTTTCATATGCCCCAGGTGCGGCCCTGAAAAGCAAAAAGAAAAGAAAAAGCAGCAACAAATAACTTCCCATTATCTCCACCCACAATAATGAGATAGAACAAAAGTATTATTCCTGTTTTAGATGTGGAGGAGCCCCATTGCATCTGGATCGGGTCTTGGTTGGCCATGTAAGTTAGTTAATTTCCAAACCAGATAGATATGGAACAGAACCATTAAATCAAAGGATTTGAGAAATAGAAAGGACTTTAGAGATAGTCTTGTCCAGAGAGATTTTAACAGAGAAATGAAATGACTAATTTTTAGTTCCTACACAGCTAGTTAGGATCAGAAACTGGATCCTGCCAAGCCAATGCTGATGACAAGCAAAACGTGTTTGGGCAGGCAGCAAAGACCATCTGTAGATAGCATTTGTTTCCTTGGGTACCCATCAGACTAAAACCACAGAAGAGGAAAATGCTGTTTTAGCCTCATGTGAATTTTTGTGATCATAGCCTGAATTCTTGTAATGCTTAGGTAGGAAGGGGGAATCACATGTTGAGCCTGGGGGAGTTAATTTAATTTATTTGCCTATAATACTTACACATATTTGAAACAACATAAACAACCACCATCAACACACATGCGCATATACGCCCACACATACACACACACGCACACACACACACACACAGAGGTAAGTCAAAATTTTACTGTCCACTTATTTAATGTGTATCGAGTATTTGATATTCATGTATTCATTTTGTAAAAACTTTCAAATTAAAAAATTTGCATTATCTTGAAATTACTTTTGCCAACCTCTCTAGCTGATCTTTTTTTTTTTTCGGCCACACACACACAGCATGCAGAAGTTCCTGGGCCAGGGATAGAATCCATGCCATAGCAGCAACACGAGCCACAGCAGTGAGAAACGCCGGATTGTTAGCCCACTGGGCCACACAGGAACTCCCATGATTTTTGAAATATAAATTGGGGGAGTTCCCTGGAGGCTCCATGGACTAAGGATCTGGCATAGTCACTGCTGTGGTAAGGGTTCAATTCCTGGCACAGGAACTTCTGCATGCCACAAGCATGGCCAAAAAAATAAATAACTTTTTAAAAAGACATATAAATGGAGTATGATTCAGGGGTGTTGGCAAGGAATCATATTTGAAACAAAACTTCACATATAGTAATATTATATAATACTGTAATATTTTGTGGCCCACATAATATTACAGTATTGAGTGAAAAGGTATTTTAGATATCTCTAAATAAGTCTCTTTAGACTCAGTGATTTTGAGAAATCTACTGCAAAAGCTAATTTTTTTCTTTTTTAGAGATTTTTATTTTTTCCATTATAGTTGATTTACAATGTTCTAGCAATTTCTGCTGTACAGCAAAGTTACCCAGTCATATATATATGTATATATTTTTTTCTCACATTATCCTCCATCATGTTCCATCACAAGCGTCTAGATATCATTTCCTGTACTATACAGCAGGATCTCATTGCTTATTCACACCAAAAGCAATAGTTTGCCTCTATTAACCCCAAACTCCCAGTCCATCCCACTCTCTCCCCCTTGGCAACCACAAGTCCTTTCTCCAAGTCCATGAGTTTCTTTTCTGTGGAAAGGTTCATTCAAAAGCTAATTTTATTTGAAGTTCTGTGAAAATACATATAAGTTATTAGTAAAACAGATTAGCCACTTGACGATCTAAAAATACCTAGAAGCAGTGCTCCTGATTGTTAATGGAATATTTATCAAGTTTGGGATTAAAATTATGCATATCATCTTTAATTTGGCTTAATCACCCTGGGGGTAAACAGGAAATAGTCTCAAACTAAATTTTTGCTTTGATTTATAGAAAGTCAGAATAAGACACCCTGGGAGTTCCCATTGTGGCACAGGAAACGAATCCGGCTAGGAACCATGAGGTTGCGGGTTTGATCCCTGGCCTCACTCAGTGGGTTAAGGATCTGGCATGCTGTGAGCTGTGGTGTAGGGTTGCAGACGAGGCTCAGATCCTGCGTTGCTGTGGCTGTGGCTGTGGCTGGTAGCTGTAGCTCCGATGAGACCCCTAGCCTGGGAAACTCCATATGCTTCGAATGTGGCCCTAAAAAGCAGGGGAAAAAAAAAAAAGAATAAGACACCCTAGGGACAAATTTAGAATAGGAACAGCCTCATCCAGGTTCATGAAAAAAATTTTTTAGTCCTTTATTGCTCATTTTGTCTTCAGAAACAAAAGTAATGTAACTATTTTCTGTACATTCCAGATTAAAAATGGACTCAAATTAGACAACTGTTAAGTTTCTAACACAGTTTCTAAGTGGCTAAAACAGTTTCTTCAGAATGAAATATGTTGAGGGTTGATCCTCTCACATGAATGAATTAATAATCCTGCTTCATTTAAACTTAGTTAACTGGTTTTCTCACGGCAATATTTTACAAAGTTTTATGAATATAATATTAGTTAAGAACACTCCTCTCTAAAAACAAAGAGAACTATTACACAGAGCTCTAAACAGAAGACATTTCCATTAAATACTTGTCCCACCCCTCGTCCCATAGTATTAGGATCAATTACTTCCTTATAGGAGACAGTTTCTGGGCAGAGTATCCCAAGCCGGGATGTTTCAGATTCTGTGAGAGAAGACAGACCGCTGCTTGATGAGTGGGTAATGCCGTATCAACGTAAGCAAAGGTGACGGCAGATGACGTAAAGTCAAAGGTGACGCAACCATTCTAAGCTCAGCTCTACAGTCATACACTTTCCAACAACTTTTAGCAGAAGAGAAACTGACTTTATCTTTAGCTGTCAAGTTCCCAAGTAGATTATTGCCTCTAACAAAGGCACTTGTCAAAATTGCTATGTATTTATTAAAAAAAAAAAAAAAAAAAAAGACAGGAGTTCCCATCGTGGCTCAGTGGTTAACGAATCCAACTAGGAACCAGGAGGTTGCAGGTTCGATCCCTGCCCTTGCTCAGTGGGTTAAGGATCCGGCGTTGCCGTGAGCTGTGGTGAAGGTTGCAGATGAGGCTCGGATCCTGTGTTGCTGTGGCTCTGGCATAGGCTGGCAGCTACAGCTCCGATTCGACCCCAGCCTGGGAACCTCCATGTGCCGCAGAAGCAGCCCTAGAAAAGACAAAAAAAAAGAGACAAAGTTGAAAATGATACCGACCATTAAAACAACAGCAGCTGATACCTTTTTTGTTCGTTTTTTTTTTTTTTCTGCACCCCCAGCACATGGAATTTCCCAGGCCAAGGATTAAACCCAAGCCACAGCAGTGACAATGCCGGATCTGTAACCCATGGAGCCACCGGGGAACTCCTGATACCTTTTTTGAAGGACTGGAAAGCTTTCTGCTTTTTGGGACTGAGTTAGTCTCTATGTTAAAGTGGTTATGTACAGATCTGTTTATGTGATTCAGTGTTGTCCATGTCATGTGTTGTTTTGCTATTTTTACTTTTTATATATAAAGAACTAAAAACAAGACAGAATAAAGTAGTAAATTAGTGGATATAATCTTATAATCTAGATCTGACTTCTCATTTCAGTTGTTTTGGCATTCCGTTTTTTAGATAAATCTTTAAGCCTTGGGCATATTTTTGTTTTAAAAGTTATTTCTCTTTAAACAGTTTCAAATATTTATCCTCTGAAGACAGGAAGTTGATTCTGTTTTAGCAATATATTGATATAATTTTACATTTTAAAAAATGTTGAGGCAGGTTTATTTAAGATTGGCTGGGCTCACTGCCAGCTCTTGAGAAAAACATTTATAGTCTATAGATTTTAAAAAGATTCTCTCATAACAATATAGAACTGCTAACATTAAATACCCTTTCCATCTGTTTGAAGGCTCATTAACTTTAGTAATGGCAAAAAAAATTGAGTAGAGGTTGGGTCAGATTTGCTTGCTGCATGTTTTGGGCAAATAAAGTTTTATTGGAACACAGGCACACCCATTCTTTTCCATATCGCATATTGTATATGTATTCGCACTACAATAGCAAAGTTGAGTGGTTGCAACAAACATCTTTCATCCACAAAACCCCAAGTATTTACTCTCTGCTGCTTTACAGAGAGTTTACCCACCTGTGATCTAGAATGCTGGACAGAACGTGCCATCTGTTATTCCTTATGTAGAGGTGATAGAGGTGAGGTAGGTTCCACCAATATGGTGAGCATCACTAGGATTTAAACACATCTGATAGGTATGAGGGTCAGTGGAGGGGTGCAGCTGATGCGTGTGAAGTTTTGGGGGAAAGTTGTAGGAAGGATCTGACCAGGAAAAAAGAGAGTCATTTGTCTCAGCTCCAGCGAAGCTATGCCTGAGCCTTCAGTGTGAGCACTAGAGACAGAAACTAAATGGACACAATCCAAGATCTTGAGATGCTGGGACCTCAAACTACACTGCTTTGAATATCTGATGCAAAAGCTTGAGGCCAAGTGGGAGGGCAGGGCAACTGACTGCCCTGCACTTCTGTAACCCCGCACTTCCCTGATGTATTCTCGGTACAGCTGCGGCTCACAGGCAGTAGCAAGAGCAGTTAAATCAGACGGACAGGCACTAATGGTGAGCACTGGAGGCAGCTGGGATGTCAGCTTTCCCAGCAGCCATGAATTCAATAGCAGACATCCAAGCACCCATCTCGGTCAGGGCACTTTTGGCTTCAAGGAACGAGAAGCTTAAGACAATGTTTCTTGGAGTTCCCATTGGGGCCCAGTGGAAATGAACCCATCCAATATCCATGAGGATGCAGGTTTGATTCCTGGCCTCACTCAGTTGGTTAAGGATCCCGTGTTGCTGTGAGCTGTAGTATAGGTTGCAGACTAGGCTTGCATCCCAAGTTGCCATGCTGTGGCTGTGGCTGGCAGCTATAGTTTTGATTTGACCTGGGAGCTTCCACATGCTTCAGGCACAGCCCTAAAAAGACCAAAAAAAAAAAAAAGAGAGAGAGAGAGAGAAAGAGAGAGAATGGTTCCTGGAGTTCCTGTGATGGCTCAGCGTAAACAAAGCTGACTAGCATCCATGAAGACACAGTTTCAATCCCTGGCCTTGGTCAGTGGGTTAAGGATCCAGTGTTCCCGTGAGCTATGGCGTAGCTTACAGACGTGGCTCAGATCCTGTGTTGCTGTGGCTGTGGTGTAGACCAGCAGCTACAGCTCTGATTCAACTCCTAGCCTGGGAACTTCCATATGCCACGAGCACCGCCATGAAAATACCAAAAAAAAAAAAAAAGATAATGGTTCTCAAAGTTTGGCTCTAGGACCAGCAACAATAGCACCATCCCCAGGGGATTCTGATGCAAAGTAAAGTTTGAGAACAGTTTTAAGAGATTTGTTTCAAGATTAAAATGGGTGACTTTTTGGAGTTCCCCTTGTGGCTCAGCAGTAACGAACCCGACTGGGATCCATGAGGATTCAGGTTCGATCCCTGGCCTTGTTCAGTGGATTAAGGATCCAGTGTTGCCATGAGCTGTGGCGTAGGTCCCAAACACAGCTTGGATCTAGTGTTGCTGTGGCTGTGGTGTAGGCTAGCAGCCGCACCTCTGATTTGACCCCTAGCCTGGGAACTTGCATATGCCATGTGTGTGGCCCTAAAAAGATATAAAATAAAATAAAATAAAATAGGTGACTTTTTGAGCATCCTAGGAGAGGAAGTCAACAGATCATCTAGAATTAGAAAGTCAAGGCTGAGGCTGTTATTGTCCTTGTTTATGCTTCTTGTCCACCTCTCTGTGCCTGTGTAAGGTTCCTCATTCATTCTCAGGCTAGCTTTCTTCTGCACATTTATCAGTTCTAAATGACTGCTCCTACCTGTCCTTCAGTTAAAATCCTCCAAAGGGAGTTCCCGTTGTGGCGCAGTGGTTAACGAATCTGATTAGGAACCATGAGGTTGCATGTTCGGTCCCTGCCCTTGCTCAGTGGGTTAAGGATCCAGCGTTGCCGTCAGCTGTGGTGTAGGTAGCAGATGCGGCTTGGATCCTGCGTTGCTGTGGTCTGGTGTAGGCCGGTGGCTGCAGCTCTGATTGGACCCCTAGCCTGGGAACCTCCATATGCCGTGGGAGCGGCCCAAGAAAAGGCAAAAAGACAAAAAAAAAAATCCTCCAAAGAGAAACACCTCAGTTTCTTGCTCAGCAAAGGATGGGTTCTTTTGGGTCATATGGTACCTTGGGCAGAGGAGGGCTCTAACTGGAGGTGAGGGTGTGGAGTAGGAGGGTCAGGGGATGTTATCTGGAAGTTTACGTTGGGTGATGACGGGATGAGAAACAGATCCCTTGAGAAGGGACCCTGGAGAGGACAGGTATATTGACATATATGTCCCCTATACCAAGAAAATCAAGGTAGACAGGAAATTTTTCTAGGAGCATGCCTTATTCAGCTCCAGAAATTCCCAGAATCAACGGGGAGAGAATTGCAGATGGCTGTAAGGTTTTACATTAGAAGGGGAGCAAAAGTCTATTTAGTTATATACTCAAAAGAATTGGAGTTCTCATCGTGGTGCAGTGGTTAACGAATCCGACTAGGAACCATGAGGTTGCAGGTTTGATCCCTGCCCTTGCTCAGTGGGTTAGGGATCCGGCATTGCTGTGAGTTGTGGTATAGGTTGCAGACGCGGCTCGGATCCTGAGTTGCTGTGGCTCTGGCGTAGGCTGGCGGCTACAGCTCTGATTAGACCCCTAGCCTGGGAACCTCCATAAGCTGCGGGAGCAGCCCAAAAAATGGCAAAAAGACCAAAAAAAAAAAAAAGAATTGAATTTGGGAATTCCCTGGTGGCTCAGAGGGTTAAGGATCTGGTGCTGTCACTGCTGTGGCATGGTTTCAATCTCTAGCCCCAGATGAACTTCTGCATGCCCAGGGAACAGCCAAAAGAAAAGAAAAGGAAAAAAAAGAACTTGAAAACAAAATTTTTTTTCAAACAAAAAACTTACAAACATTTTTAGCAGATCTATTTTAATAGTCAAAAGGTGGAAACACCCAAATGTCCAGCAACTTATGATGGGTAAACAAAATGTGGTGTATAAATACAGCAGAATATTTTTCATCCATTAAAAGGAATTAAGTTCGGAGTTTCCTTTGTGGCTCAGTGGTTAACGAATCCGACTAGGAACCACGAGGTTGAGGGTCCCCTCCCTGGCCTTGCTCAGTGGGTTAAAGATCCGGCGTTGCCATAAACTGTGGTGTAGGTTGCAGACGCGGCTCGCATCCCGAGTGGCTGTGTCTGTGACTGTGGTGTAGGCCGGCGGCTACAGCTCCGATTAGATCCTTAGCCTGGGAACCTCCATATGCCACGGGAGTGGCCCAAGAAAAGGCAAAAAGACAAAAAAAAAAGTTCTGGAGTTTTCTTGCAAGTTAAGGATCCCTCATTGTCACTGCAGTGGCTGGGGTCGCTGCTGTGGCCCAAGTTCCATCCCTGGCCCTGGAACTTTCAGATGCCACTGGCACAGCCAAAAAAGAAAAGAAAAGAAAAGTCATGAAGTTCTTTCTGAGGGGCGAGGGGGCTACGCAAGTCATAGCAGTGCCAAGGCAGGATCCTTAACCCACTGTGCCATCAGGAAACTCCAGGAACAAAGTTACCTGTTACAACATGGATAAATCTTGAAAATAGTGCACTAGGTGAGAGAAGCCAGTCACAAACGACATCTACTGTATAATCTCATGTATATAAAATACTCAGAACAGGCAAATCCATAGAGACAAGAAGCAGATAAGTGGTTGCCAGTAGCTGGGCAGGGAGGAGGGAATGGCTACAAATGGGGGCAGGTTTCCCTTTGAGGTGATGAAAAAGTTTTGCAACTAGATGGTGGTGATGGTTGCACAACGCTATGAATGTACTTACTGCTACTGAATTGTGCTTTAAAATGATACCTTTTAAATACACTTTACAATTTAAAAAACCATCTAGTTATTGTTTCTGGGACTCTCGTAGGTATTCACCGGAGGGTGGCGGGGCATCAGGGTTGCCCGGGAAAGGCCCAGGAGCATCTCTGGGGGCGGGGGAGGGGGCGGGGGGAGGGGGCGGGGGACCTGCCCAGCCACAGCGGGATGGGCCTGGGCTTGGCGCCCCGAGATGTCCCGGGTCCAGACAGGGCAGGAGGCGCCGAGGCGAGCGGGCGCCATTTGCAGTCTCGGGCGCAGCCGCGGCGGCGCGCGGGTTCCGAGGGGCTGGAGACGGTCACAAAGGAGGCCCGGGCAGCTGGCGCCGAAGACCTGGCCTCGGGGCGGCGGCGGGCGCGCTGGCTCCCAGACTGCGCGGCCGCCCGGCCCAGTCCGCCTGCGAACCCGGGAGGGGTTGCGGGACAATGGCCCTGCCGTCTCTGCCCGCCCAGCGGCCCCTGCCGAGCGCCGCGCCCGCCAGGCGGCGGCGACGAAAGGCGAGAAGGTGCGCGGAGCCTCCTGGTGGCGGCGAGAAGGCGGCTCGGGAACTGTGCCCGGCGTGTCTGGAGGCGTGGGGCTGCGCCGACTCTGGGCATTGGCTGCGCGGATGGCGTGGCAAGGGGGCCAGGCCAGCTAAATTGTTGGATCTCCCGCTGTTTGGTTTGGTGGGTGTCACCTTGACTAGATTCAGACTATTCGTTTTGGCAGGACTGTCACAGAAGTGATGCTTCCTTCTCAAAGCATCATCACGTCAAGTGCCCCACACTGTCAGCTTGTCAGTTTACCTCATTACTGATGATGTTCACGTGGATCCTTGATTAAAAACGTCTGCCAGGCTTCGCCACTGTAAAGGTACATTTTTTCCATTTGTAAAGTATTACATAGGGAGGTACTTTGAAACTACATAAATCACCCATTTCTCATCACACCTTTAAAATTTTATTCATTAATTTTTTCCTTCCAGTTTTATTCGGATATAATTTACATACAGCACTGTATGAGTACAGCATAATGATTTGACTTACATCATGAAATGATTATCACAATACGTTTAATGAGCATCCATCACCTCACACAGATATAAAATTAAAGAAACAGAAAAAATATTTTTCTTTGTGATAAGAACTCTTAGCATTTAATGTTAACTTTCATATATAGCATACAGCAGTGTTAGTTTTATTTTTCACGTTGTATATTACATCTCTAGTACTTTAATAACTGAAAGTTTGTTTTGGCTGCCTTCATTCAATTCTCCCCCCACCCCTCAAACTCTCCCCTCCTGCCTCTGGTAACCACAAATCTGATATCTTTTCCTATGAGTTTGTTTGTCTTTGGAAGTTTAATTAACCTACAATGCTATATTATTTCCTTTTATACAACATAGTGATTGGATATTTCTGTACATTTCAAAATGAATGCCGTAAGTCTAGTTATGATCTGTCACCACACAAAAACATTACATTATTATTAACTATATTCCCCACACTGTACCTTCCATATCTGTGACTCATTTATTTTGCATCTGGAAATTTGTACCTCTTTTTATTTTATTTTATTTTATTTTATTTATTTATTTTAGGGTCACATCCATGGCATATGGAGGTTCCCAGGCTAGGGGTCGAATCGGAGCTGTAGCTGCCAGCCTACATCACAGCCACAGTAATGCAACCTACACCACAGCTCACAGCAACGCCAGATCTTTAACTCACTGAGTGAGACCAGGGATCGAATTCTCGACCCCTTGGATGCTAGTTGGGTTCGTTAACCACTGAGCCACAACAGGAACTGCTGTACAACTTAAAATTTTTTTTTTTTTTTTTTGGCCATGCCCATGCCACAGTATTGACCTGAGCCACTGTAGTGACAGTGCTGGATCCTTAACCTGCCATGTGATAAGAGAACTCCAGAAGTTTGTACCTCTTAATCTCCCTCACCTATTGATTTATTAAGTCATATGGATGCATGGTTTCCTGTTTTATTCATTAGGCTATAATCTATTGCTATCATCTATTCTAATGTTCAAACTGTCCCAGATTTGGCCAGTATCAAGCCAACTTTTGTACCCATTTGATATGTTCCTATCATTATTTGAACACTTTATTCCTTTCTTAGAAAAGATGTTCTGTGTTCATCGTGTCCTTTTTCCCTGCCCCAACTCCGGAATCAGATAATTCTCTTAAGGAACTTTGGTTCTTTTTAGAAACCAAGATCTGAGCAGTAAGTGTGCTCCTTGCTTATGAAGTGTTGCTTTCAGGCCCTCTCAGTGGACATTTCCACAGATACACAGAGAGCGATTGACAAGTAGACAGGTAACTCTAATTGTAGTCCAACACCGTAGAATTCATTCTAATTTTCTCCCTCTTCTTGATTTTTGGTATATGTGATGCTAAGGGGAATAGCACATTTATTTTTTTCAAAAATGTTTATTTTCATCATTAAAGTAAAATATTTCTGTCAATAAAATCTGAAACTACCAAAAACTAAAAGGAGGGAAATTAACTATAACGTCAGCATTAAAAAGCAAACAAACAAATCCACGTTGTAGATTTACTTTGAAGCTTTTCTTTATGGGTAGGTCTCCTCTTTTAAGTTATAGGGAGTCCCATACTGTAAATACAATTCTTTTTTTTTTGTCTTTTGTCTTTTTGTTGTTGTTGTTGTTGTTGTTGTTGCTATTTCTTGGGCCGCTCCCGCGGCATATGGAGGTTCCCAGGCTAGGGGTTGAATCAGAGCTGTAGCCACCGGCCTACGCCAGAGCCACAGCAACGCGGGATCCAAGCCACGTCTGCAACCTACACCACAGCTCACGGCAACGCGGGATCGTTAACCCACTGAGCAAGGGCAGGGACCGAACCCGCAACCTCATGGTTCCTAGTCGGATTCGTTAACCACTGCGCCACGACGGGAACTCCCTGTAAATACAATTCTACACCTTGTTTTTTTTTTTCATTTGATTTTGCAGGACAAGGTAAATTATAGCCCATAGCCTAAACCTGGCCCACTGCCTGTTTTTTTCCGTGAACTGAAATTGGTTTTAAATTTTACATGGTTGAAACCAAATCAAAAAAGGAATAATATTTTGTGACATGTGAAAATTGGATGAAACTCAAATGTAAGTGTCCATAAATTGTTTCATTGGAATACAATCATGCATATTCATTTATAAATTTTCCATGTCTCCTTTTCCCTATGACAGCAGGGTTGAATAGTTCTACAAGTGGCCAATTGCCTGGAAAGTATAACATACTATTTGGCCCTTTAGGGAAAAATTTGCCAACCCCTGAAATAATGTGGTTTTTGTTTTTTGCCTCGCTGGCAGCATATTCCCAAGCCAGGAATCAAACCTGCACCACAGCAGCCACCTGAGGTGCTGCAGTGACAACACTGGGCCCTTAATCCCCTCTTCTGCAAGGAAACTCCCACCCCCAAATATTACATTTTATTCACATTACTAAAGTAGCTGCAAAACCTGTGCTTTGAGATATTATGGGAGTGACACCAATAATATGTAGTACATTTTAGGTGCTTAATAAAGGAATTTCTACTAAATAATTCAGAAAGGAAGGGAATGGGAGGAAAAAGAGGGAGAGGTAGAGAAATACTGATTGTTAGACGTGTCTCTTTTCAGGTATTTGCTGATCTTATTATTCCCAACTCATGGAAAAGATGTCTTTTTACTGGTCCTCAAAACGAAAGATGTCTTTCATCAATCTTTCATGACTAAAATAATAAGCTTCTTAAAGTCCTCTGAAAAAATTATTGGGGGCTAAAATATCTTATTGTTACCAACTTAGTAATATGTCTAATTTTATCTAGCTTTTCCCCTTAGCTTTGCAGAAGCTTTGGTGAATTGTAAAAATGGCTCTATAAGATGCACAGATGTAGAGAACAAACTAGCAGTTACCAGTGGGGAGAGGAAAGGGGGGAGGGGCAATATAGGGCAGGAGGGATAAAAGGGTTATTATGGGATTCTGTGAAATCGTGTGTGTGTGTGTGTGTGTGTGTGTGTGTGTGTGAAACTTTTGAAAACTCTAAAGCACTACAGAACTGAAAGAATCTTTCATTAGGAGTTCCCCAGTTGTGACTCAGAGTAATGAACCCAACTAGTACCCATGAGGATGTGGGTTCGATCCCTGGGCTCACTCAGTTGATTAAGGGTCTGGCGTTGCTGTGAGCCGAGGTGTAGTTCACAGATGCAGCTCTGATCTTCCATTGCTGTGGCTGAGGCTTAGGCTGGCAGCTGTAGCTCTGATTTGACCCCTAGCCTGGGAACTTCCATATTCCTTGAAAAATGGAAAAAGAAGGGGAAAAAAAGAATCTTTTATTAAATAAAAATTTTTTAAAAATGGCTCTGTAACAAACATGGAAAGATGGGAGGGAGCTGAAGAGGCTTCTCTGCCTTATATTTCCCCATCCCCAGCCATGTGGTCTGAGCAGGAGTAAATGCTGAGACACCTTCTATTTGGATCTCTTTGACCAAAGATCAGACAGGAGTTGATTATTCTTATTATTTGTATCTGTAGTTTTTTTTTTTTTTTTTGGTTGTTGTTGTTTTTCAGGGCCACATTGTAGCACATGGAGATTCCCAGGCTAAGGGTTGAATCAGAGCTATAGGCTGCCGGCCTCTGTTTCAGCCACAGCAACGCTAGATCCCAGCCGTATCTGCTACCTAAATCACACCTCACTGCAATGCCAGGTCCTTAACCCACTGAGCAAGGCCAGGGATCAAACCCACATCCTCATGGAGAGTAGTCAGGTTCGTTACCATTGATCCACAATTGGAGCTCCTGTAGTTTTTTTTTTTTAAGGCAATTATTTCAATACTTATTTCATTTAGAGGTGGGGTCTTTACAGCTTCCTCTTGCGTCTGGGTGAGCTTGTGACTGCTCTACCCTGTAAGTATATGGTGGAAGTGTTGTTCTGAGGCTCAGAAAGGCCATGTACCTTCCCTCTAGCTCTCTTGGAATGATGGCTCTTGGGAAACTCCCTGAGGGTTTGCTGCCCCCTGGAACTCAGCCACTGTGCAGTGAAAAGCCAAGCCACGCAGAGGGGCCATATACATAGGCGCTCTGCTTGATGGTTTCAGTTGAGCCCAGCCTTCCAGCTTTCCACCCTGGCTCTGCCGTGTGAACAAAGAAGCCGTTTTGGAGTGACTCCTGCAACACCAACCACTCTAGCTTCCAGCTGTTAGTCACCAGTTGAGGCTCAAGACAGGATGGAGCAAAGAAAAGCAGCCCTCACTATGCCCTTTCCGAATTCATGACCCATGGTATCAATAAGCCCAACAAAATGGTTGTTTTGGAGTTCCCGTCGTGGCTCAGTGGTTAACGAATCCGACTAGGAACCATGAGGTTGTGGGTTTGATCCCTGGCCTCGCTCATTGGGTTAAGGATCCGGCGTTGCCATGAGTTGTGGTGTAGGTTGCAGATGGGCTCGGATCCCGTGTTGCTGTGGCTCTGGCATAGGCCAGCGGCTACAGCTCCGATTAGATCCCTAGCCTGAGAACCTCCATATGTCACAGGTGTGGCCCCAGAAAAGACAAAAAAAAAAAAAAGTTGTTTTGTACTACCAAGTTTGGGATGGGTGTGGTACAGCAGAAATAACTGGCACAATAATGTCTCAATAAAGGACCTTATATAAAACAGTAAAAGAAGTATAAAAATTGAAAAGCCATGGAGAGCAGGGGGATAACTAAAGCTAAAGGTGGTTGGTATAACTGAATATTAAATATAGTTCTCCATGATGGAGGATAAAGTGAGAAAAATAATATATATATATGAATCACTGGGTCGCTTCCTGTAGAGCAGAAATTGACAGAACATTGTAAGTCAACTATAATAAAAAATTTTTAAAAAATGGAGTTCTGAGTATTCTAGCAGTCAAGAATGTAAGCAGAAAGATTGATAAATGTGATAATTCTTGTTGTATAATAATAGGAAAATGGCTATTTGTCAGGACCAAGGAAGTTTTTCTGGCACTAAACCCTAAAAGGAATTTATTAAACAGTTCCCTCTAAAAGGTATACTGAAAAAATATCATGGGTAAATTCTTTTTTTTTTTGTCGTTTTGCCATTTCTTGGTCCGCTCCCACGGCATATGGAGGTTCCTAGGCTAGGGGTCTAATCTGAGCTGTAGCCACCGGCCTACACCACAGCCACAGCAATGCCAGATCTGATCTGCATCTATGACCTACATTACAGCTCACGGCAACGCCAGATCCTTAACCCACTGAACAAGGCCAGGGATCGAATCCGCAACCTCATGGTTCCTAGTTGGATTCGTTAACCACTGTGCCACGACGGGAACTCTGGCAAATTCTTTTTCAGTGGTTTTACAGAATTCACAGGGGCTGTTTCCAGTATGGACCATCAGTAAACCTCAAGTACGCAATACTAAATCATAAGCTAATATCGTCTAAGTGTGTAGCTTGACTCAGAGACAGAGCTCATAAAATCTAGAGGAACAAATAGTTAGCACATTCCTTTGACCCTTTGAGCAATCATATAAACCAGGCTTTTGGCAAGGGTTTGTCAGCAGCCAATCTTTAAAAGATAATTTTTCTGGTGATATCTGGATTGCAGAAATTCTGTGATGCTGATTGAAGATCTCTTACATACTTTAAAACACAAGAAAACAAGGTGAGAAATGCTTAAACATCTCTACAGGAAGGCAGGGCTATAGTTTTCTTTAAAAAAATAGACTTTTCTGGAGTTCCTGTCATGGCTCAGTGGTTAACAAATCCCGACTAGGAACCATGAGGTTGTGGGTTCGATTCCCTGGCCTTGCTCAGTGGGTTAAGGATCTGGCATTGCCTTGAGCTGTGGTGTAGGTTGCAGACTCGGCTCAGATCTCACATTGCTGTGGCTCTGGCATAGGCTGGTGGCTTCAGTTCCGATTAGACCCCTAGCCTGGGAACCTCCATATGCTGCAGGAGTGGCCCAAGAAATGGCAAAAAGACAAAAAAAAAAAGACTTTTCTACTTTTTTGTCTTTTTTTGTATTTGTGTGTGTTTTGGGGGCCACACCCACAGCATGTGGAGGATCCCAGGCTAGGGGTCTAATCAGAGCTACAGCTGCTGGCCTATGACACAGCCACAGTAACACAAGATCCAAGCTGTGTCTTCGACCTACACCACAGCTCATGGCAATGTGGAATCCTTAACCCACTGAGTGAGGCCAGGGATCAAACCTGCATCTTCATGGATACTAGTCAGATTTGACTGAGCAAAATGAATGACTGAATCACGATGGGAACTCCTAAAAAAATAAACTTTTCTTTTTTGGGCATGTCCAAGGCATGCAGATATTCCCAGGCCAGGGACTGAACCCTTACCATAGTAGTCACAATGCTAGATCCTTAACCCTTTGAGCCACCAGGAAACTCCTAAAAATAATCTTGAAACATATCAGAAACAACTCAATTCTTCAAAGATGAGCAAAAGATTTGAACTTCACCAGAGAAGGTATATCAATGGCAAATAAGCACCTGGAATGACAGTCAATAGAATTGGTCATTAGGGAAATATAAATTAAAACCACAATGCAAAGTAAAACCACCACACACCTCTTTGAGGCAAAAAAAACCCAAAAACAAAACTTGACAATACCAAGCACTGGCAAGGATGCAGAGCACAGGAACTCTCATATGCTGCTAGTGAGAATGAAAAACAGTACACCTATTTCGGAAAACAGTGTGGTAGTTGTTTTATTTTATCAAGTTAAATGCACATCTAGCATATGCCCTGGAGACCCTCCTAAGTATTTACCCAGGAAAAACGAAAACTTAGGTTCACACAAAAAATCTACATAGGGGAGTTCCCCTCATCGCCCAGCAATTAACTAACCCAACTAGGATCTTTGAGGGTTCGGGTTCCATCCCTGGCCTCATTCAATGAGTTAAGGATCCAGCATTTCAATGGGCTGTGGTGTAGGTTGCAGATAAAGCTCAGATACCGAGTTGCTGTGGCTGTGGTATAGTCCAGCAGCTGCAGGTCTGATTTGACCCCTAGCCTGGGAACTTCCATAGGCCACAGGTATGGCCCCAAAAAGGAAAAGGAAAAAAAAAAAAAAAAAAGAAAAGAAAAGAAAAGGGAGGAACTAGTGTTCAAGAACATGAATGAATCTCAAGTGCATTATGTTAAGTGAGAGAAACCAGGCTCAAAAGACCACCACTTAATGGTCAAAATGGCATATTTTGTGTTATTAAAACCAGTCACATTTCAACAGTTCAATAGCCACATGGGCTAGAGACTACCTATTAGATAGTATAGGTCTAGATCATGATCTGAAAAAAAGTAAGCTTAAGTAGAATATTTCCAGCAAGTAGAATATACTGCTTAAAATCATCAGACTTTAAAAAAATTTTTAAACAATCATAGTGAAAAATTATAAAAATATTAACTCAAGGAGGTCATATTTTTGCTAATGCATCTAAACTGGCATCATCTTCAAAGGTGACCTCACTCTCGCACTTGCCTCATCTGCGGTACTCCCTGAAAACAGCACTCCCTTCCATGCTGCACTGTGCTCTTATCTCTTTCTCACACCACACACCCATATACACTTTATCAGGGTGAAAATTTACTTCTTTTAAAGTAAACTTCCTTTACTCCAAATTCCTGCTCCAGGAGGGCAGGAACCTTGACCTTGTTCTTTGCGATTCTGGTACCAACTCCAACAAGCAATTCTCCAACCCCATCTCACCCATGGCGTGTGGAAATTCCCAGGCTAGGGGTTGAATCAAAGGTACAGTAGCCAGCCTACACCACAGCGACAGCCATGTGGGATCCGAGTGCCTTTGCGACCTACACCACAGCTCGTGGAAACACCAGATTCTTAACCCAGTGAGCTAGACCAGAGATCGAACCTTCAACCTCATGGATATTACTCGGGTTTCTGCTGCGCCACAGTGGGAACTCCTTGACACTTTCTACCTGGAGATAGCATCAGATCAGTTCTCCAAGACGGCCTTCCACCCACTTCAGAGGCCAAGCTCAAGTCCAGGTTATCACCTGTGCTTCTGACCGATTGTCTACCAATTGAAGATTCCAGTGATCCCCTCATCAAGCTCAAGAATTTGCTGGAGTGGCTCTCAGAACTCAGGAAACCAGTTTACCGACTAGATTACCAGTTTATCATAAACGAATGTAACTCAGTAACAGCCAGATGGAAGAAATGCATAGGACAAAGTATGTGGGAAAGGGCTTGGAGCTTCCATGCCCTCTCTGAGGGTGTCACTCTTCCGAATCTCTAGGTGTCCGCCAACCAAGAAGCTCTTGAAACCCTATTCTTTTCTGTTTTTTATGGAGGCTTCATTATATGGGTATAACAGATTAGGCCATTGACCTTTGTCAATTGAGTCAATCTCCAGCCTCTCCTCCCTCCTCTGAGATTAAGGGGGTGGGACTAAATGTTCTAACCTTCTAATCCCATGGCAGTTGCCCCTGGTAACCAGCCCCCACTTTTTTTTTGTCTTTTTGCCTTTTCTAGGGCCGCTCCTGCAGCATATGGAGGTTCCCAGGCTAGGGGTCTAATCAGAGCTGTAGCCGCCGGCCTACACCACAGCCACAGCAACTCGGGATCCAAGTCATGTCTGCGACCTACACCACAGCTCATGGCAACGCTGGATCCTTAACCCACTGAGCAAGGCCAGGGATCAAACCCGCAACCTCATGGTTCCTAGTTGGATTCGTTAACCACTGATCCATGACAGGAACTCCCCCCACCTTTATTTTTATTTTTATTTATTTTTATTTTTATTCAAGTATAGTTGATTTACAATGTTGTGCCAGTTTCGGCTGTACAGCAAAGTGACCCAGTCATATATACACACATACATTCCCTTTTCTTCATGGTCTAATCCAAGAAACTGTATATAGTTCCCTGTGCTGCACACTAGGACCTCATTACTTATCCATTCTAAATGTAATAATTTTCATCTACTAACTCCAAACACCCAGTCCATCCACTCCCTCCTGCCTCCCGTTAGGCAACCAAAAGTCTGTTCTCTATGTCTGTGAGTCTGTGTCTGTTTTGTAGATGGGTTCGTTTGTGCCATGTTTTAGATTCCACATATAAGTGATATCATATGGTATTTGTCTTTCTCTTTCTTTTTTTTTCTTTTGTTGTTGTTGTTATTGTTGTTGTTGTTGCTATTTCTTGGGCCGCTCCCGCGGCATATGGAGGTTCCCAGGCTGGGGTCAAATCGGAGCTGTAGTCTCCAGCCTACGCCAGAGCCACAGCAACGCGGGATCCGAGCTGCGTCTGCAATCTACACCACAGCTCACGGCAATGCCGGATCGTTAACCCACTGAGCAAGGGCAGGGACCGAACCCGCAACCTCATGGTTCCTAGTCGGTTTCGTTAACCACTGCGCCACGACGGGAACTCCATGTCTTTCTCTTTCTGACTTGCTTCACTTAGTGTGATAATCTCTAGATGCATCCATGTTGCTGTAAATGACGTTATTTTGTTGTTTTCTATGGCTGAATAGTATTCCATTGTATATATGTACCACATCTTCTTAATCCATTCATTCTCAATGGACATTTAGGTTGTTTCCATGTCTTGGCTATTGTGAATAGTCCAGCTCCCACCTCTAGATGCTTTCCGAATGTTACTTCATTAATTGGAGTTCCCATCATGGCTCAGTGGTTAACAAATCCAACTAGGAACCATGAGGTTGCGGGTTCGATCCCTGGCCTTGCTCAATAAGTTAAGGATCTGGTGTTGCCGTGAGCTGTGATGTAAGTTGCAGACTCGGTTCGGATCCCGTGTTTCTGTGGCTCTGGCATAGGCCGGTGGCTGCAGCTCTGATTAGACCCCTAGCCTGGGAATCTCCATATGCTGCGGGAGCGGCCCTAGAAAAGGCAAACAAACAAACAAAAAAAAAAAACAAAAAACCCGGACAAAAAGTTACTTCATTAGGATAAATGCAGGTATGATTAAAAGGGATTTGTTATAAATATCAAGACACCTTTATTGCTCTTATCACTTAGGAAATTCCAAGGATTTGGGGGTTCTGTGCCAGAAACAATCACAATATAACACACACACAGTATAACAGCCTTCACCACTGCTCTTTATTCTAATGTTTATTGAGTACTTCTAAGTCCTGGGATACCTGGGAGAATGAGAGACAGCCCTGCCCCAAGTATCTTGTGGTCTGTGGGGATGACCAACAAACCAACGAGGCACTTTAATACAATTTGCTAAGTGCAAAAGCATAGAGCTTGGGAGCACCTAGGAGGGGAACCAAACCAGGAGCTGGGAAAGCCAAATTTTTCTGCAGAACTTCTGAGATAATCCCTTCCCAATTTCCTTTAAGGGGTCACCGTGGAAGTCTGCAGAGGATGGGCCTTGCCATGAGTCCCTGTGCCCACTCAGCCTTCACCAGCCATTGGCAGAGCTGTACTAGGCGGGGGGGAGGACACTTAAATAGAGGTACCTGGGAGAACGATCACAGATATAAGAAACCTTTCTCACTTTTCCCTTATACCAATATTATGACGTGGGTGCAGCCACAGCAGGGAAAACTCCCCAGTAGGCTCTTCCCCTAGAAACCCCTGCCTACACTGCTCTAAAGAAACAATTTTCCCATAGTAGCAATCCTGAGGCCACGGCCCCAGGTGAACAGCCTCCTCTTGAGGCCTGAGCCATCAAATGACAAAGTCAGCTCTCACAAGCCCTGCCAATTACAGAATAATTGTGTTTTAAAAACTCTTGTTTCAAAATGCAAATGTATTTGTGACATTCAAACATTGCTTTTTTTTTTTTTTTTTTCTTCTAAGGGCCACACCTACAGCACATGGAGGTTCCCAGGCTAGGGGTTGAATCAGAGTGGCAGCTGAGGCCTAAGCCTCAGCCAAGACAATTTGGGATAGGAGCCTCGTCTGTGCCCTATACTAAAACTCACGGCAAGTTTGGATCTTTAACCCACTGAGCAAGGCCAAGGATGGAACCCACATTCTCACGATACTAATCGGGTTCGTAACCTGCTGAGCTACAACGGGAACTCCATTAAACAGCATTCTTAAATTGCTGTGAGGCATTACAGTAAAACAATCAAATCAACTCACAGCAGAGTTAGGGAATGAGAGTTTTTTTTATCTTATTTATGGTCACAGCCTTGGCATATGGAAGTTCCTGGCCCAGGAGTCGAATTGGAGCTGCAGCTGTGGCCTACACCATAGTCACAGCAACACCAGATCCCAACTGCATCTGTGATGTACGCTGCAGCTTACAGCAACCACTGGAACCTTAACCTACTGAGCCAGGCCAGGTATCGAACCTGCATCCTCACAGAGCCAATGTTGGGTCCCTAACTCACTGAGCCACAACTGGAACTCTGAGTTTTAATTATGATTGGGAGGAAGAAAAAATTATGGGTAGGAGGAGGGCTTGAAGGAGGCAGGAGGAAGGGAGACCTATAAAGACAAATTTTTGTCTACTTTGTGAGTTTTATTTGAATCCTGTATCAGCTAAATAGATTGTAATTGATTTTTTAAAAAAACTTATTGTTACTGATTAGTAGGTGACCAGCAAATATATTCCCCAGGACAAAATAATTTCCCCCTCCTCTGATTCCCACAGCCTCTCAGTCAACAATGCTTATTCGATGCCTACTATTTGCCAGATCCTGTACTAGTTTCCAGAGCTTTTGAATCTTTTCATTTAGCGTATTTTATCTTATATTATGGATAAGTAAAAGATCGTGCATTTAAAAAACACCCCACAAGGTGTTCCCACTGTAGTATGGTGGGTTAAGAACCCCAAAACAGAATAGGAGTTCCCATCATGGCTCAGTGGTTAATGAATCCAACTAGGAACCATGAGGTTGTGGGTTCAATCCCTGGCCTTGCTCAGTGGGTTAAGGATCTGGCGTTGCCATGAGCTGTGGTGTAGGTGGCAGACGTGGCTCAGATCCCACGTTGCTGTGGCTACGGCTCTGGCCGGCTGGTGGCTACAGCTCCGATTCAACCCCTAGCCTGGGAACCTCCATACGCCACGGGAGTGGCCCGAGAAATGGCAAAAAGACCAAAAAAAAAAAAAAAAATCCAACTGCAGTGGCTCACTGCTGCAGAGGTGCAGGTTTGATCCCCAGACCAGCTCAGTGAGTTAAAGGATCTGGCATTGCCACAGCTGCAGGGTAGGTCACTGGTGCAGCTCGGATGCAAGCCCTGACCCAGGAACTTCCATATACCATAGGTGCAGCCCAAATAAAATAAGACAAAATAAAAAACAAACCACCCCACAAGTAGTGCGAGCTCCTATCCTATCTCTGCAGGGACTGAGACTAATTTGAGAAAAGGAGCTCATTGAAAATATTCCAGGAGTTCTTTGTGGCATAGTGGGTTAAGGATCTGGCATTGTCACTGCAATGGCTTGGGTTGCGTCCACGGCGTGGGTTCAAATCCCTGGCCTGGGAATTCCAACTTGACAAGGGCATGGCGAAAAAGAAAAAGAAAATAAAAAAAAGAAAGAAAAGAAAAAAGAAAAAGAAAATATTCCAGTCATCTTCATAGCAGTAGTATCTAGCTCAGTGCCTGATGTATAAGAAGTGCTTAAAAATGTTTGTTGATGGAGTTCCCGTCGTGGCGCAGTGGTTAACGAATCTGACTAGGAACCATGAGGTTGCGGGTTCGGTCCCTGACCTTGCTCAGTGGGTTAACGATCCGGCGTTGCCGTGAGCTGTGGTGTAGGTTGCAGACGCGGCTCGGATCCCGCGTTGCTGTGGCTCTGGTGTAGGCTGGCAGCTACAGCTCCGATTGGACCCCTAGCCTGGGAACCTCCATATGCCGCAGGAGCTGCCCAAAGAAATAGCAAAAAGACAAAAAAAAAAAAGTTTGTTGAATGACTATAAGACATCCCCATGCTCACTAGCACAGAGCTGAGAAGAGTGATGTGGCAGACCTCAAGGGATGTGCCACTGAGATCTATTTCTCTTCTTGAAAGAATTTGCTGACAGCCTCCAGCTATTAGTACCTTCGACTGCTTTAGCTTCCAAGAGCCCAGCCAAAACCTGGGATTCCTCCATATGACAGTGTTTGCTCTGGAGTTTCCTAATAGGCCGGCAGAGACTTTGTCACTGACTGATCTCTTTTCTCAATCTTGCTTCTGCACCTTTTCCTTCAAAAGTGTCACTCCCCATTAGTCCTGTTATAGTCCCAACTCTAACTCAGCATCTGCTTCTCAATCTGGATGAGAGATTTGGTCTTAAACCCATTCACTCTAGACTAGTAAGAAAAGCCCACACAATTGTGTCAATAAGCCGAAGTTGATTGACTGCATGGGAGGTAACGACAATAGTAAACATTTTCTTAGTGCTTTTGTACAAGGTTATTTGCTGAAATAATATGTATATTTTTTAATTTTTAAAAAATTTTTTGCCTCTTAGGGCCGCACCCGAGGAGTATGGAAGTTCCCAGGCTAGGGGTCCAATTGGAGCTGTAGCTTGCCTGCCTACACGACAGCCACAGCAATACAGAATCCAAGCCACGTCTGTGACCTACCCCTCAGCTCACGGCAATGCTGGATCCTTAACCCACTGAGTGAGGCCAGGGATCAAACTCGCATCCTCATGGATACCAGCCAGATTTGTTTCTGCTGCATCACAACGGGAATTCCTGAAATTATACCATTTTAATTTTAGTGTAAAAATAAGTAGTAAAATGGTAAGGAAAAAAATGTACCTTATAAAGTGTTAATAAAAAAAAGTTATTCCACTGAAAATTAATGTTGTAAAATACAATACAAAGCTACAGTAATTAAAAGCAGTTCCCTTTTGGTGCTGTGGGTTAAGAATCCTGCACTGTCACTGCAGTGGCTCAGGTCACTGCTGTAGTAAGGGTTCAGTCCCTGGCCTGGTAACTCCCATATGCTGCAGGCTCAGCCAAAAATAAAAAATAAAAAAGTTATTATTATTTTTAACCAATCACTTTAGTAACAATTAGAAGGATTCATAATAATCCAGTTTGATGAAGTTTGCAGGTGAATACTTCATTTGCATTCTCTGATACACCATTTGTGAGAGTGCACATTGGTAGGGATGGACAATTTGTCAGTATATCAAAATTTTAAATCTGCATACCCTCTGCCCCAGCAATTCCACTTCTAGGGAATCTCTTTTACGGAAATGAAGACAGGCAATGTGGAAGGGATGATGGGGGTAAGTGGGGAGATCAGAAGCAGTCTGGACCTACCAGCAAGAGCCAGCACCCGACAGGGATGGACTGGAACCATGCATGGCAATTTTCACTGCTTGCAGTCTTGCTGATATGGACAAAAGCCAGAGCCCTCTGTCACAGAGCAAAACATAGTCAACTGTGCTGGGAGTTGGAGAAACTGGAGGAGGATCCAGGGGAAGGTAGAGAAGTTGCAGTTCTAGCTGTGGTTTTATCTCCAAGAAGGTTAGTCATCAGGTCACCAACACTGTTTATGAACTACAAAAGGGCTGCTGCTTTCCTCTGCTCTCCAAATTTCCCTTGTGGCCCACACTAAAGGAAACACACAGAAAGGAAATTCTGGGAAATGTAGTTTAGTCCAACCGAGTCCACACATTACAAGTGAGACATATGAGTGCTTACATCTCTGTGCATTATCGTTTGTAAGGCATATCTCATTTTATTACACATTGCTTTATGGTAAGTCTCACAGATATTAAATTACAAATTGATTTGTTGCAATCCTGAGTCGAGCAAGTCTATTAGCACCATTTTCCCAACAGCATTTGCTCACTTCATGTCTCTATGTCACATTTTGGTAGTTCTTGCCATATTTCAAACTTTTCATTATTACTGGATTTGTTATGGTGATCTGTGATCTTTTTTTTTTTTCTCGTAGCCACACCCATGGCATATGGAAGTTCCTGGGCTAGGGGTCCAATTGGAGCTGCAGCTGCAGGCCTATGCCATAGCCATGGCAACACTGGATCCAAGTGGCACCTGCAACTTACACTGCAGGTTGTGGCAACGCTAGATCCTTAACCCACTGAGCCACAATGGAACTCTGTGATCCATGATCTTGGATGGTATTACTATAGCTTGCTGAAAGCTCAGGTGATGGTTAGAAATTTTTAGCAATAAACGATTTTTTTTTTTCTTTTTACAGCTGTGCCTGCAGCATATGGAAGTTCCCAGTCTAGGGGTTGAACTGGAGCTGCAGCTGAGGCCTATACCACAGCCACAGCAACACTGCTTCCAAACTGCATCTGTGACCTATGCCAAAGCTTATAGTAACTCCAGATCCTTAACCCACTGAGCAAGGCCTGAGATCGAACCCGTATCCTTCCAGAAATGACATCAGGTTCTTAACTTACTGAGTCACAACAGGAACTCCAGCAATAAAGGACTTTTAAATTAAAGTATGTATATTTTGGGGAGCTATGCCACAGCAGGAACTCCTGTACACTGATTTTTTAAGGGAGAATTGTACTGATGCTTGCAATTTACGTTGGAATCCATCAAGATGGAAAATGAATGGATGAATAGAGGGATGGATAGATGTGAGATAAAGCGAGTCTATTAAAACATTAATTGAAGGGTCTAGGTCGTGTGTACATGGGTATTCACTGTAAAATTCTTTCAACTTTGTTGCATAATTGAAACTTTTTGTGATAAAACACTGGGAAAAAGAATGACATCAATTTTGTGTGTACTGACTTTGAGAGATATCTAAAACATATTGTTAAAAATAAGCCTCAGGGAGGAGTTCCCATCATGGCTCAGAGGTTAACGAACCCGACCAGCATCCGTGAGGACACGGGTTCAATCCCTGGCCCCACTCAGTGGGTTAAGGATCCGACATTGTGGTGAACTGTGGGGTAGATCGAAGATGTGGCTTGAATCCCACGCTGCTGTGGCTGTGGTGTAGGCCAGCAGCTACAGCTCCCCTTCGTGGCACAGCAAGTTGGGGAGCTGGCGTTTTCACTGCATTGGTTCAGGTTGCTGCTCTGGTGCAGGTTCCCACTTCTGGCCTGGAAACTTCCACATGCCATGGGCACCGCCGGAAAAAAAAAAAAGGCTCAGAGGAAAACTATAGTATATAAAATAACTAAACAGGAGTTCCTGTTGTGGCACAGGGGAAACAATCCGACTAGTATCCATGAGAATGTGGGTTCAATCCCTGGCCTCGCTCAGCGGGCCGGGGATCTGGCATTGCAGAGAGTGTCGCAGACACCAAGTTGCTGTGGCTGTAGCGTAGGCCTGCAACTATAGCTCTGATTTGACCCCTAGCCTGGGAATTTCCATATGCCATGGGTGGGTTTGGCCCTAAAAAGCAAAAAACAAACAAAAACCTAACCAAAACAAATCCTCACTGATGGGAGTAAATTAATTAGAGGGTCCATACTAAACTGTTAAAAATGGTAACTTTTTGGGAAGAAAGTAGAATGAGAGGGTCTAATTTCCTAGAAAGCAGTGCCTGAGGCAAAACTTATGTGCTAACACTTTTGGGAATAGTGCAGTCCCAGGGAAGCAGGAGTAAGGGCAAAAAAGGGAGTAAAACAGGGAAGGAATTCAATAAAAATATAGATGCATTACTGAGTTGGCCCCAGCATCATAACAGACATGGGTGACTGGTCTCCAGGGATGCCATCAGCAAGGCTGCATGAAACTACTGCATCTTCTAACTGGACCTGCTGCTTCCTGTATCTCACTAGGCAGTGGACCCCAAAAGGCATCGACTCCCCCACATTTCTAGAACCAGCCTAGCCAGCCAGTTCACAAGCATGGGTGCTGAGTGGGTCTTACAGAACCCTTTGTCTCAGCAGGAACAGATAAGCCCCTGGGATGGTTCTGCGGCTTGAGACAAGAATGTGTTGTGCCTGTGAGCAACTTGGGGAGCGAAGATGTGTCCCCACGGTAGGCCCTCTTGGACAAACTGGTGGAGCACCCAGAAATTATGGCCTCTGCTTCAGGAGTTTGGCAAGCCTCCCTCCTGCAGCCTAGAGGAATGTGCTTACTACCAGGCAGTCCTCCTGGGGGAGTTTTCAACAACACTAAGAGGAAAGAGCCCTGAGCAAATCTGGGTCCAGTACTGTTGATCTTAGTAAATGAGGACTTTCACAGTTTGGGCAACATTTTATAGCCAATAGAGTAGGGAGAAGCAGAATGAATTATGGAAATACTAACCTAATGTTATGATGATGAATAACTTTAAGCATGACATTATTTTGGGCAAAGCAATACATTAAATGAAACAAGGTGAGATTTAATTTTTATTCTCTTTTTTTATTTTTAATTTTTATTGTTTTGTCTTCTTGCCTTTTCTAGGGCCGCATCCACGGCACATGGAGATTCCTAGGCTAGGGGTCTAATCGGAGCTGTAGCCGCCGGCCTATGTCACAGCCATAGCAATTCCAGACCCGAGCCATGTCTGTGACCTACACCACAGCTGGTGGCAATGCGGGATCCTCAACGCACTGAGTGAGGCCAGGGTTCGAACCTGCACTCTCATGGTTCCTAGTTGGATTCGTTAACCACTGAGCCATGGTGGGAACTATTCTGTTTTTAAATGTAACAACTAACCTCAAAATCTCTGTAGCTTACAATAGAGGCTGGTGAACTTTTTCTGTGAAGGGCAGATAGATATTTGGGGCTTTGTGGGAAACAGGGTTGTATGTTGTAGCTCCTTGGCTCTGTCCTTGTGGCATGAATGCAGCCAGAGACATATGTAAATGAATAAATATGACTGTGTTCTGAGAAAATTGCATGAACTCTGAATTTTAAACTTCAAGTAGTTTTCATGTGTCACGATCACAAAATATTATTGTTTTTTGATAATTTTTTTTTTTCTGTTTTGGCTGCCCCAAGGCATATGGAGTTCCTGGCCAGGGATCAGATCCCATCCACAGTTGTGATGTATGCCACAGCTGCAGCAATGCTGAATCCTTAACCCATTGTGCCAGGCCAAAGATTGAACCTTCATCTCAGCGCTCCAGAGACACTGTCAATCCTGTTGCACCACAGTGGGAAATCCTTAATTACTTTTTCTTTCTTTCTTTCTTTCTTTCTTTCTTTTTTCTTTTTTTTTTTTTTTTTTTTTTTGGTCTTTTTAGGGCTGCACTCGAAGCATATGGAGTTTCCCAGGCTAGGGGTCGAATCAGAGCTGTAGCTGCCAGCCTACACCACAGCTCACTGCAACGCCGGATCTTTATCCCACTGATTGAGGACAGGGAGTAAACCTGCGTCCTCATAGATGCTAGTCAGATTCATTTCTTCTGAGCCAGGACAGGAATTCCCACTGATTACTTATTTCTTGAGATATAATTGATGTATAACAGTATATATTTTTTCAGGTATACATAATGATTTTGTATTGGTATACATTGTGTGACATGATCTCCACAGCGAGTCTAGTAAATATCCACCACCACACATCATTATACATTTTTTCCTTGTATGAGAATGTTTAAGATCCACTCTTTTAGCAGCTTTTGAATACACAATACAGTATTGTTAACTATAGTTACCATTCTATACATTACGTCACCGTGACATCTTTATTTTATAACTGGAAGTTTGTGCTTTTGACCCCCTTTGCCCGTTTCCCCCAGCCCTCTACCTTCCTGCATCTGGCAACCACCAATCCATATGTAGGAGCTCATTTGCTTTGTTTTGTTTATTTTATTTTTTATTTTTCAGCAGCATCCACAGCATACAAATGTTCCCAGGCCAGGGATCAAACCCACACCATAGGTTTGAGCCAAGCCTCTGCTGTGTCAACGCTGGATCCTTAACCTGCTGCATTACAGGAGGACTCCAGTTTTGCTTTGTTTAGATTCCACATATAAGTGAGATTATATGGTATGGTATGTTATCTGTCTTTCCTCTGACTTTTGTTTTGGTTTGCTTTGGTTTTTGTTTTTGGCTTTTTTTGTTTGTTCTGGTTTTTGGTTCTTTGGGGGTTTTTGGCTATGCCTGTGACATGCAGAAGTTCTGGGCCAGGAATCTATACCACAGCAGCAACCCCAGCCACAGCAGTGACAATGCCAGATCCTTAACCTGCTGAGCCACCAGGGAACTCCTGACGGTTTGGTTTTTTTGCTGTGGAGTTGTATGAATTCTTTATATGTATTTGGATATTAATCTCTTGTCAGATATATGATTTGAAAATATTTTCTCCCATTTGATAGGTTGTCATTTCATTTTGTGGATTGTTTCCTTTGCTATGCATAAGCCTTTTAGTATGATATAGTCCCACTTGTCTATTTTTGTTTTTATTCCCTTTGTTTTTGGTGTCAACTCCAAAAAATCATTGCCAAAAGAAAAAAAAGAAAGGAAAAAATCATTGCCAAGACCTATGTCAAGAAGCTTAGGGCCAGGCAGTTCTCTTCTAGGAGTTTTATGGCTTCAGGGCATATATGTAAGCCTTTAATCCACTTTGAGTTGTTTTTTGTGTATGGTGTTCATTTCACTCTTTTCTGGTCATGCTTGCAGCATACAGAAGTTTTCAGGCCAGGGATCAAACTCACACCACAGCAGTGACCTGAGCCACAGCAGTGACCTGAGCCACAGCAGTGACAACGCTGGAACTTTAACCCACTGAGCCACCAGGGAATTTCTACTTTGTCGTAAAATAATTGGCCATGGAATTCCTGTTGTGGGTCAGTGGTAATGAACCCAACTAGTATGCATCCATGAGGATGCAGGTTCAATCCCGGGCCCCCTCAGTGGGTTAAGGATCCAGCATTGTCACTGCAGCAGCCTGGGTGACTGCTCTGGTGCAGAGTCAACCCCTGGCCTGGGAAATTCTACACACCGCAGTTGCAACCAAAAAGAAAAAAGAAAAGAAAAAAAAAACTTAGCTTATGGGCATTACAAATACAGTAGATTGGAAATGTCTATGAATTGTAGTTCGCCAAGCTTTGGTTTACAACAAACAAATATTTATATGTTGGTATTTCCAGATCAGCCTCTGTGGCTCCATGTGCCATATGTGCCATATGTGGCTCTAGGGTATAGACTGGGCTATAAGAACAGCCTCTATTTGGGTCCCATGAGTCTTGCAGCAGAGTGGAAGAACGAGAGAGCTGGTGGAAACACATGAGACCTGGCATGCTGTACTCATATTCCACTGGCCCAAGCAGTTCACAAAACCAAACCAGACATTGGGGCAGGAAGATGCACTTTGTCTCCAGAGAGGCATTGAAGTCACATAGCAATGGTGCTGACACAAAATCCTCTCAGAGTGAAGGAAGGAAATAGATGGAAAACCTAATACAATATACCACCCTGAACTAATACCATTTCCAGTATGCATTAGGACAGTACCACTCAAAGGGTGGTTCAAGGATGGATGTTTCTGGTCTGTAATAAGTATAGAAAGTAAAATTAGGAATTTAAAAAGTTTTATATAATAAATAGGCCTGCAACAGAGTGGGAACAAAAGCAATCTTGTTCTTCAACACAGTTTGAGAAGCACTGCATTAGCAGAGTAGTCAATACCCACCCCTGGACACGAGTTCACAGGCCAAAACAGAGCGATCATGAGAAAAACAGTCAACTAAATCTCTCTGTCTCTCTCTCTCTCTCTCTCTCTCTCACACACACACACACACACAATTATACATATGCAGTCTAAGAATTATAGGAATAGAAGGATCCAAATTTCAAAATAGTAATGATGGGAGTTCCCTAGTGGCTCAGTGGGTTAAAGTGTTGTCACTGCTGTGGCTCTGGTTACAGCTCTGACTTGGGTTCGATCCCTGGCTTGGGAACTTCTGTCTGCTGAGGGTGTGGCAAAAAAAAAAAAAAAAAAAGGAGTGATAAATATACTTAGAACAGATTACTTTAATCATATGAGGCAATAATGAGAAATCATAAAAGAAAACCAAGAAGAACATTACAAATAATACCAATATTGGGGAGGAGTGGAGGAAAAGAGATATGAGAATACTTTCTTGTTGAGGGGATGAAATAAATAGTGACACATGTAATTATCCATTAGGATTATATGTATATATATTTATATGTAATAAATTAAGGGCAACCACAATGTGAACAAAATATAAATATACAGCTTTTAAATCAGCAGAAGAAAACTCAATCTAGCCAGTGGACTATGTGGAAGAACAACAATAGCATAAAATCAATAAAACATGGGAGTTCTTTGGTGGCCTAGTGGTTAAGAATTTGGTGTTATCATTGCTGTGGCTCAGGTTTGATCCCTGGCCCAGAAATTTGTGGATGCTGCAGGCACAGCCAAACAAACAAACGAAAAAACATGAAACAAATGTAAAATATAAAATAATGTGACAGAAGTAAACCAGAGTTCCTGTTGGTAACAGCCTGATTCCCTTAGAGTTTCATAGAATGGAGCTCCCATACTAGCCTTGGATCATCTACCTCCAGATTCTTTATGTCAGACAAAAATAAACTTCCATCTTGTTTAAGCCATTGTTACTTTGGGGTTCCTGTCACTTAGCCAATTAGAATTCAAATGAAGCAAGGACCAATAAACCATTGCCCCAATTCAGAAAACATACTTCTTTCCTTTCTGTCTGTTAATTTCCAATTCATATTTCAGGGATTGGTTTAAAATTCCTTATCATTCATTCTCTGACCACTCTAACCCTGTCATCTGACTAAGGGTGTAGTTCCTTAATTACAGCTCCTCATACAGCTTCTTTTGATCTGAAGACTCATGAACTAAAGAGTCAAGTTATTCACCTCATTCACACCTAACAGGCAATGGTGGTACGTATAAGATAACCACGGTGGACATTCCTGTCCAAAAAGGGCAGAAATACAGACACAAATGAAACACTGATCTATAGCAATACTGAAATGCAGATGGGCAAATGTTGGAAATCCTTTGATTAGGACTAGGGATAATTCTGCGTGGCTCTTGGTTCTACCTTCTGGGCTCTTGCTTCTTTCCTCTAAGTTGTTCTTCCTTTTGTATGAAAGATAGCCTGTTTGCAATTGCACAGTTTTCATAGATTGCATTTCATCAGCTGAATTTTGGAAGCTCAGAAGACATTTTTTCATTCTGTATAGGCTTTGACTCTTTCAGTCCAAGCAGGGAGTGTTCCTCTAAGTACTTTCTTAGGAGTTCCCAATGTGGCTCAGTGGGTTAAGAACACAACTACTGGAGTTCCTGTCATGGCACATTGGAAACGAATCCAACTAGGAACCATAAGGGTGTGGGTTGGATCCCTGGTCTCGCTCAGTGGGTTAAGGAACTGGTGTTGCCTTGAGCTGTGGTGTAGGTTGCAGATGTGGCTTGGATCTGGTGTTGCTATAGATGTAGCGTAGGCCAGCAGCTATAGGTCCGATTCAACCCCTAGCCTGGGAATCTCCATATGCCACGGGTGTGTTCCTAAAAAGACAAAAGGACCAAAAAATAAAAAAAAGTAAGTCTGGAGTTCCATAGTGGCTTAGCAAGTTAAGGATCTGGCATTGTCATTGCTATGGCATGAGTCACTGCTGTGGTGCAGGTTCAACCCCCGGCTCAAAAACTTTTGCATACTTTGGAGCAACCAAAACAAACAAACAAACAAACAAACAGCCAACAACAAAAGTGAGTTTTCTGTGAATCTTCTTTTTTTTGGCTGTGCCTGAGGCTGTGTAAATTCCTAGGCCAGGGATTGAACCCGTGCCACAGCATCAACCTGAGCCACTGCAGTAGCAATGCTGGATCCTTAACCCGATTAACCAGAAGGGAACTATTTATTTATTTATTTATTTATTTATTTTTTATTTATTTTTATCGTATATAGTTCCCTGTGTTATACAGCAGGTCCTTGTCGGTTATCTATTTTTTATACACTATCATGTATATCTTAATCCCAAACTCCTAATTTATCCTTCCTTACTCCCTTTCCTCTTTTGTAATCATAAGTTTGTTTTCTATGTCTGTAAGTCTATTTGTTTTGTAAATAAGTTGATTTGTATCATTTTTTAAGATTCCACATATAAGCGATATCATATGGCATTTGTTTTTCTCTGTAAGACATTTCACTTAGTATGATAATCTCTAAATCCATCCATGTTGCCGCAAATGGCATTATTTCACTTTTTATGGTGTGATATCCCTTCATATATAGATATATCTATATATAGATATCACATCTTTATCCATTCATCATGTCAATCGATGTTTAGGTGGCTTGGCTATTGTAAATAGTGCTACTATGAACATTGTGGTACATGTATCTTTTCAAATTATAGTTTTCTCTGGATATATGCTCAGGAGTAGGATATTTGGATCATACGGCAACTCCTTTTTTAGTTTTTTGAGGCACCTCCATACGGTTTCCATAGTGGTTGCACCAGTTTGCACCCCCATCAATAGTGTAGGAGGGTTCCCTTTTCTCCACACCCTCTCCAGCAGTTATTAGTTGTAGACTTTTTGATGAAGCCCATTCTGACAGGAGTGAGGTGATATTTCATTGCAATTTTGATTTGCAGGGTTTTGTTGTTGTTGTTGTTGTATTTTTAAGGCCACACTTGCAGCATATGAAAGTTCCCAGGCTAGGGGTTGAATCAGAGCTGCAGCTGCCGGCTTATACCATAGTCAAAGCAGCACCAGATCCAAGCCATGTCTACAACCTCCATTGCGGCTCATGGGCAATGTCGGATCCTTAACCCACTGAGCAATGCCAGGGATCAAACCCATATCCTCATGGATACTGGTTGGGTTCATTACCACTGATCCACAATGGACATTCCTGGGCTGCACTTTTATAATCTAAGGAAAGTGGGGAGTGGGGAAAGACTGCCTCTTCCTCTTTCTTCGAGTAGACGTCAGGCTTACATCATTAGCTCCTCCTTTGTATCGGTAAGAGAGTATTTGACCCTATGAGGTCAAACTAGGACTTGCATGGTACTTATTAAAATCAGCAGAAGGGTGGTAATATACGCTAAAATATGTTGAATCGGGAGTTGCTGTTGTGGCTCAGTGGAAACGAATCAGCTAGTATCCATGAGGATGTGGGTTCGGTCCCTGGGCTCACTCAGTGGGTTAAGGATCCAATGTAGCTGTGAGCTATGATATAGGTCGCAGACATGCACGGCTTGGATCCTGCTTTGCTGTGGCTGTGGTTCAGGCTGGCAGCTGTAGCTCCAATTTGACTCTTAGCCTGGGAACTTCCATATGCTGTGGGTGCAGCCCTAAAAAGAGAAAAAATAATGTTGAATCATCTCAGGTTTCTGTATAAATAGGGTCTGTTCTTTTGGAAAGTCATCTTTCCCTTAAACTCTGGTGCTGGGTCTCAAGGGTCATTGTCTCGCTAAACTTGAATTCAGGCCTCATTTTATCTTTCACTTAATGACCAGGGGCCTATCTCATGCTTTTATTTGTGGTTTCATAGTTAAGCAACTCTGCTTCGTTGGTGGTTTCTTTGAGTGATTATTAACTTACAGTGTTCTCCCAAAGGTCCTTAGGTTTCCCTTGCTATCTATGGTCCCCTATTGGGACTTCTACAACTACCCATGTAACTATCCTACCCCATCCTTATCACTTGCATCCTTGGGATAAATCCCACTTGATCATGGTATATGATCCTTTCAACGTTTTGTTGCATTTGGTTTGCTAGTATTTTGCTGAGGATTTTTTAATGTCTGTTGAAACCAAGTAGGACCCTGTGGGAGCTCCTGGGCACAAAAAAAGCTTTTATGTGTTCCCCATTTTTTGATTGTAGGCTGTAGGCTTAATTCAGCCTCTATGAACCTTCCTGAATTCCAAAGGGCAGGTTCAAACAGATGCTAATCAGAGGAGGGAGGGGATGCAGAGAAAAGGGAGGAACAGACAGGGAAAAATAGTGCAGCCTTGGGGCAGGGTCCTGGTTCCACCCCAAGGGATACACATAAAATATCTTTGAGCTCTTCTGCAGAACTAAAACCCCCAACAAATGGAAGATGTTAACTTTTTGATGAAACATCCTTCTTTATTCTAGAAAGAAGGTCACAGACCATGACAGCCTCCTTTGCCTGGCAAAGCAATAAAAGCTCTTCCTTTCCTCTTCTCCAAAACTATCTCGGTGTTTCTGTTCAGCACCAGCAGACAGAGGTTGAAGTTTGGGCAACACTATGTTCATCAGTGATATTGGCCTGTAATTTTCTTGATTTCATCTTTAGACTGTGTTTTCCTGGCATTGCCTTGGATTTAATCTTTGCTCAGAAGCCTTTTTTTTTTTTTTTTAATTTTAGCATCAGTTGGCACCCTGGGAATTTTCAAAAGCAGGAAGTCTGGCTTCCTTTTGCTTAATTGTCCTTACTTTGGCTTATCTCCTTTCATAGCTGACTACAAGTGGCAAGAAGATATCAAGTGACCCCTTCAACCCTCTGCTTAGAAATCTTAGCCAGATCACTCAACTCACTAGGTATGTTTTCTGCGTTTCACCTCACTGCAGGCGATGGTGTTGCTAAATTTCTGTCAGGACATAACAAAGACCCCCACCTCCTTCAGGGTCCAATATTTTTATGATTTTCCTTTAAGTCCTCATTTACAGCTTCCGCAAAAGCCATCAGAACTCCACTATTTTTTGAAAGACTCAAGATTTCACTGACACTCATCAAGGTCCTTCCAGCTTCCACCCACTGCCCAACTCCAAAGTCACTTTTTTTTTTTTTTTGTTTTTGTTATGGTAGCACTTTTAGGCACCACGATCTGTATAAGTTGTCTAGTTCCGTATGATGAATTATCCCCACAACTTGATGGCTTAAAACAACAAACACTGATTACTTCACAAGGTTTCTCAGGGTCAGGAATCCAGGAGCAGCTTAGCTGGTTGGTTCTGGCTCAAGGTCTCTCATGAGGGTTCAGTCAAGCTGTTAGCTGGGACTGCAGTCAGCTGAAGGCTTGTCTAGGGCAGAAGGATACACTCCAAGATGGCTCACTCACATGGCTATTGGCAAAAAGCCTCTGTTCATCTCCACATGGCCGCATGAGCATCTCGAGGCAGCTGGCTTTTCCCAGAGCAACTGATCCAAGACAGAGAGAGAAAACGCAGGAAGTCGCTTGGCCTTTTATCATCAAGAGTCTGGAATCCAACACTATCATTTCTGCCTTAATCATTTCTTTAGAAGCCAAGTCTAAGCTCACACACATACAGAGGGGAATTGGGATTCCCCCCACCCCCACCCCGCCTTTGTGTCTTTTGTCTTTTTAGGGCCGCACCCACGGCATATGGAGGTTTCCAGGCTAGGGGTCAAATCAGAGCTGTACTGCTGACCACAGCCACAGCCACGCGGGATATCCAAGCTGCATCTGTGACCTACACCACAGCTCATGGCAACACGGGATCTTTATTTTATTTTATTGTCTTTTTGCTATTTCTTGGGCCGCTCCTGCGGCATATGGAGGTTCCCAGGCTAGGGGTCCAATCGGAGCTGTAGCCACCGGCCTACGCCAGAGTCACAGCAATGCGGGATCCGAGCCGCATCTGCGACCTACACCACAGCTCACGGCAATGCCGGATCGTTAACCCATTGAGCAAGGGCAGGGATCGAACCCGCAACCTCATGGTTCCTAGTCGGATTCGTTAACCACTGCGCCATGACGGGAACTCCCCCTTGCAGGCATTTTTAAACCAACACACCTATCCATCTTGCCCTCCAGTTTTCCGATCTAGGGGCTGTTCCTCTATTTGAGATTTTGACTTTCTCCTACCTGAATTTGCAGAAATTAGTTTCCTATTAATTCTTTCTCCTGTTTATTTAATATCTCCCTCTCATCTTCATGCTTTCCATCATCATTACACATTTTCAAAAGTCTTTTACTTATGTCTCCTTCTAGCTAACACCCTCATTCTTTGCCTGTAGCAGCTTTAAAACATGGCCTCAAATTCCCTGGCATTCTATTAAGAGAAAACAGCTATATTCCCTTCCGCCTGAATCTTAGTAGGCTTGTGATTAGTTTAACCAATAGAATATGGCAAGCGAGACAATGCAACTTCTGGAGATGGTTACCAATGACCATGCAGTTCCTTCCTATTTCTCTTGGATTATTCCCTCTTGGTATCCTCCCTTGGGGACACTCTTTCAGAATCCAGCCACCATGCAGCGAGAAGCCCAAGTCACATGGAGAGACCATGTGTAGGATGCCAGATGACAGTCACAGCTGAGCCTAATTTTCAAGTAATCCTGGCCTTGGTGCTGGATCTGTGAGGGAAGAAACCTCCAGATGATTCCAGTTCCCAGCCGCTCAAGTCACCCCCAGTGGTATGAGCCGTCCCAGCTGAGACTCCAGACATTGTGGAGCAGAGAGACAAGCCACCCTTGTGGTGACATGTCAAATTCTTGAGCCATGGACTCCATAAGCATAATAAAATAGTCTTTCGTTTATTTAGTTATTTATTTTTGGCCACACCCATAGTATGTGAAAGTTCCCAGGCCGGGGGTCAAACCCACCCCACAGCAGCAACCCAAGCTGCTACAGTGACAATGCTGGATCCTTAACCCTCTGTGCCACAAGGGAATTCCAATAGTCTTTGATTTATGCCACAAAGTTCAGGTTGATTTATTACACAGCAATGGTAACTAGACTTTCACCCTTCACAACCACATCTCTCAAGGGTCGTCTATTCTCACCACCTCTATTTCTTTATCCCCATGTAGCCCCCTAATCTGGATTTTGCTCCCTTCTTTCAAGCGTAATAATGTTCTCTGAAGTCAATGATTTCCAAGTTGTTAAATCCAATAGATGTTTTCTCTTTTTTTTTTTTTCTTTTTTCTCTTTTTGCCATTTCTAGGGCCACTCCCTCGGCATATGGAAGTTCCCAGGCTAGGGGTCCAATAGGAGCTGTAGCCGCCGGCCTACGCCAGAGCCACAGAAACACGGGATCTGAGCCGCGTCTGCAACCTATACCACAGCTCATGGCAACGCCGGATCCTTCAACCACTGAGCAAGGCCAGGGATCGAACCTGCATCCTCATGGATACTAGTTGGGTTTGTTTCTGCTGAGCCACAATGGAAACCCCCTCCTCTCCTAGTTTCCATAACACCACACTATCCCACATCTCTTCCTTCTATCCCAGTCACTTCTTAGATTCTTGCAATTTTACTTTCCTCTAGGAAGCCACTAGATGATGAAGCTAGTGATGCTTGGTTCTATGCTTTATTCTTTTCTTATTTTATATTCTCTTTCTCTATCTATATCCATGGTTTTAATTTCTAGCTACATTGATGACAACACTTTACCTCAAATAATTTTATCTATTATGTTCCAGGCCATATGTCCAAATGCCTTTTAACATTTTGTACTATCTAGGGTTCTTAGTGACACAGACTCATTTGCCTTGGCTGATTTAAACAGAAATGAATGTATTAAAAGTTTACAGAATTATGGGAAGAGCAAAGCATAGGGTGTGGTGCCTATGCTAACCAGGTAGAAACAACAGTAAGTCATACCATAGAACTGGCCTGGTAAGGATACCAACACTGCTCTCAGCAGAGACCTGGCAGCTGGCACCACAGATAGCCCTAGTGCTGGACAGCGGATACTGCCACTAACAGCACTGCCTCTATGACACCTGGAGATACTATCTTGCTGCAACAGTCACCACTGTCAGAAAAGATTCTTAGAGGTTCCTGCTTCTTGGTGGTATAGCTCCCTCATCAAAGTCCCCAGTAAGTGCCTCTGATTATCAAAGTGTAGCCCATGACCATTGCCTTAGCCACAAGGGATTCTGGGAAAGCAAGTCACTGGCATTTCCAGATTCTGCTGCAGAAGGCAGATTCTACCTCCCACCAATTATTCATAACGTAAGAAGTTCGCCAAACATATAAATTGACTTTCAGAAGCTAGGAGGGGGAAGTTGAGGGAAAAAACTTCCATTACTTTTTCCTTGCACCAAAGGATGTGCTCTCTTGAGGAACAAGTTTGTAGAACTTTTTTTGCATGTTTTAATTAATTAAGGCTAAAATAAAACCCTTTGTGATAACAATGCCCAGGTCTTTGGGGGAGAATTCTCAATGGGGATGCTAGCAGAATAGTTCAGGTACATCCAAATCTCCTGATACTTAGCCGGTTTTCAAACATGTTTTCAATTACCTGTTCAGAATGTGAGAAGGTGCAACTAAGTAGCAAAATAACTCAAGTAATACAGAAGTGACATCAAGAGATAGTTGTGAATATTTTGTATCCTTCTAGTAGAGACTATGATCCTCAAATCACATAGCTAACTATTGATGAAACCACAGTAATAAATTCTGTCCAGTATGACTGAGTGTGACAAAAGAGAGAAATCCAACAAAAACTAAATGTTTTAAAATTTTGAGTCTTTTTTTCGGTTTTACTATATCACAGTACTTTTCAATACCTGACCCCAGCAGAAGGAACTAGAAAACGTAGTTTGTAGAATTAATGTTTGCCTGCTAACAATGAATATTCAGTGATTTATGATGTTAGCAGATATAGAACCTGACGTGTGTACTCTAAACATTAGGGATGTAAATATGTCAGAAGAAGGGCTTGATGTACCATCAATGTTAGTATTTGACAACACAAAACCTCCTATTCTTACTAGTTTTATATTTTCTCTGAACTTGACCAAGGATTATTTTTTCTTATCTCAGCTTCTTGGGTTATCCTCTTCAAAGAAAATTCTTGTGACTTGCAGAGTTTTAGAAAAGATTACCCTTGACTAAAACGAGTTCTTCAAAAAGGGAAAAATTCTGTGCAGATCTCTTCCATTTGACGTTGCTAAACTTAAGTACAATAATGTCACATGCACTTATACAGTAATTGTGGGCACGCCTAAGTCCCTCCCTCTTTCCTAAACCAAATTCCCCAGATCCTAGAAATCCAGCCCTTCTGCCCTCCCGGAGGCGCCTTTCCCAACGTAAAGTACAATTTAAAATTTAAGCTCCTTACTAAATAATGATTCTGTAGTCAAGTGCTAGGGGATCTGGGCACCCCATTGCCTCCGGAGGGTGCAGCGGGGTGTAGGCAAGGGCAGGGGGAGTGGGCGAAGCTGCTGGTTGGTGCCTGAAATCTGTGCGTTGCCCCTTTAATTGTGTCCCCAGCCCTCGGGCGTTTCTGTCCAACGCCCACGTCAGCAAATACCTTTTGTTTCTCTCACGTTGGGGCTACTTGTTTTAGGGCGCAAAGGAACGGCTTCAAGAGGGGGTATTTCCCCTGCCGGGAACCGGGAATCTTCCCCCAGCCCGCGCGCGCGACCCGCCGGTGCGCCGCGGCCCGCGGTAAGTGGCTGCGCGCGACGCGGGCGAAGGGCGGGCGGGGCGTCGGGGCTGCCCGGGACGGGCCCACGAGCCTAGCTGCGGGCGAAGGCGCCGCGGGCTCTGGTCCCAGGGCTGCAGCGGCGGCGGCAACAGCGGGATGCGGCCCCGGCGCGGCGCCCCCAGACGTTCCCGGTCCAGAGAGCGGCGGGAGGCGCAGAGGCGAGCGGGCGCCATTTGCAGCCCCGGGCACAGCGGCGGTGGCGCGCCGGCTCCGAGGGGCTGGAGACGGTCACAAAGGAGGCGCGGGCAGCCGGCGCCCAGGACCCGGCCTCCGGGCGGCGGCCAGCGGGGGAGAGGCGGGCGGCGGCGGGGCGCACCGTTCCCCGGACTGCGCGGCCGCCTCTCCGGCGCCCATCCAACCGCCCGGCCCGGCCCGCCTGCGCGCCCGGGAGGGGTTGCGGGACAATGGCAGCGCCGTCGCCGCCCGCGCCCGCCCAGCGCCGCGCCCGCCCGGCCGCCCGGCCTGGCCCGGCCGCGGCGCGGGGAAAGGCGGGAAGGCGCGCGGAGCCTCCTGGCGGCGGCGGCGGGAAGGCGGCGCGGGGACCGTGCCGGGCGTGTCTCGAGCCGTCGGGCGGCGCGGACTCCCGGAGGGTCGGCAGCCAGCCGGGCTCGGGCTGCGCGGCGGGTGATGTGTGGCCCGCCGGGTGGGGTGGCCAAGGTCCGGGGCTTCTCTCCTGCAGCTCCGGGCGCTTCCTCGGGTAGGTGGCTGGCTGGGCAGTAGTCCGAGTTTCTGCGTACATCCTCCATCCTTTGGTTTTATATGGTGATGTGACAGATCCGGGCTGAGAAGCCAAGGCAGACTTACTATACCTAACAAATATTGAGCTACAATTATTATTTTATGCCGAACCCACATGTACGCACCTTCTACCTATGCAGACGGCCTCTCTTGTAAGTTAATTAGTGGTTTGGCCCCTTCTCCATCGCATGCGCTTATTTATTGTTGATTGTGCCAGTAGCCAGGCTCCACATCTTTAAAAGGCGTGGTTTATTTTTTTTCTCCCCTTTTTTTCCTTTTAAATTGAGATATGGTAGACAAGTAACATTGTGTTAGTTTTAGTCCAATGAGTGTTTGGAAGCCGTAGATTCTCACGGGCTATAACCAGAGATCAGATGTCTTTATTCCCAGGAGCCCCCTGACCACACAAGATGTTAATGGGAAGTGAGGATCCAACCTGCCAGTCTTGGCTAAACGGGCATGGCTCTAAAATGTTAGTAGGAGGCATCATCTTGGCCTTTTCTAGATCATGTAAATTGGGCTTTTAAACTGCACACATCAGTTTTACTTCTATTCTTGATAAATGTTTTTATTTGCAGAACTTTAGTAAATGGAGTGCTTTCGCCTATATGAGTTATATCACATAAAACAACTACCTAGTCAGGCTGAGGATTATTTCACTTTCTAGATGAGGAAACACATTAAGCATTTAAGCTTTAAGCCAGGAGGTGAAAGGTGGCAGCCTTCCAACGCCCTTGCCTCCTGCTCTAGCTCTTCATTTCCTCCTAAAGTCACCTCCAGAGCTTTCCAGTAAGCAACTCATATTGCTTCCCTGCTCTGAAAACCTTAACTGATTTGTATCAGAAGCAAATCTAAAATCCTCAGCAGAAGAACCCCGGCTCAATCTTCCTCTCTGTAACCTTCCCCAAGCCCTGGGTATGGCTGGGTTTGTGAGGCCCCTGGAGCAAGAGCCCTTCACTATAACCAGAGATCAGATGTCTTTATTCCCAGGAGCCCCCTGACCACACAAGATGTTAATGGGAAGTGAGGATCCAACCTGCCAGTCTTGGCTAAACAGGCATGGCTCTAAAATGTTAGTAGGAGGCATCATCTTGGCCTTTTCCAGATCATGTAAATTTCCGACCCGGTAAAGAAGGCACTCTGCTAGACCTTTTCTCATGGCCTTGAAATTACCAGCTTTGCTGTTGATAATGATTTGAGCCCAGCAAAAACTTTGTAAGATAGGGCAATACTTGTTTCCTCCTATATCATTTAAATCTTATTTTCTAGATCAAATGGAATTTCTGTCTAACAGTTTCAACCCTTTCAGTGACCTAACTACATGTTTATCAGATTTAAAAGATTTGGTGCAAGTTTTTTCATCCCCTTGAGGGAAGTCTTTGTCACCTCTTTGCTCAGAATTGGTCAGTGGCTCCCCATCTTCAGTGGCTCCCCATTTTACTCAGACCAAAAGTCGGAGGCCCCTAAATAGTCTATAAGGCCTTGTAGAAACTGGTCCCATGATGTCCTACCTGCCCCAGCCCTCCTTAATGTTCCTCCAGTCTTTGCCTGCTTCACCTCAGAGCCTTTGCACTTGCTGTTACATCTGCCTGGAACACCCTTCCCCCAGATGCCTGACTGACTCTTTGTCCTCCTTTGGACCTTTTTTTTTCTTTTCGTCTTTTTTTTTTTTTGCTATTTCTTGGGCCGCTCCTGCGGCATATGGAGGTTCCCAGGCTAGGGGTCCAATCGGAGCTGTAGCCACCGGCCTACACCAGGGCCACAGCAACACGGGATCCGAGCCGCGTCTGCAACCTACACCACAGCTCACAGCAACGCCGGATCGTTAACCCACTGAGCAAGGGCAGGGACCGAACCCGCAACCTCATGGTTCCTAGGCGGATTCGTTAACCACTGCGCCACGACGGGAACTCCTTTTTTTCTTTTCTTTGGCCCCAGCCTGCAGCTTGATGTGGGATCTCAGTTCCCAGACCAGGGATGGAACTCAGGCCATGGCAGTGAAAGCACCGCATCCTAACTACTAAACCACCAGGGAACTCTCTAGACTTTATTTTTTTAATTAAAAAACTTCTTTTCCTTTTTTTTTTTTTCTTTTTGGCATCCACAGCACATGGAATTTCCCGGGCCAGGGACTGAATCTGAGCCACAGCTGCATCAACACCAGATTCTTAACCCAATGAACCAGGCTGGGGATCAAGCCTGCACTGCTTCAGAGACAGTGACAGATCCATAACCTGCTGTACCACAGTGGGAACTCCTGGATTTTTCTTTAAATGCCATCTTTTCATTGAGATTTGCCCAAATACTGCTTTGATTTTCTTTCTTTCTTTTTTTTGTCTTTTGTCTTTTTTGTTGTTGTTGTTGCTATTTCTTTTTTTTTGTCTTTTGTCTTTTTTGTTGTTGTTGTTGTTGCTATTTCTTAGGCCGCTCCCGCGGCATATGGAGGTTCCCAGGCTAGGGGTCGAATTGGAGCTGTAGGCACCGGCCTACACCATAGCCACAGCAACGCGGGATCCGAGCCGCGTCTGCAACCTACACCACAGCTCACGGCAACGCCGGATCGTTAACCCACTGAGCAAGGGCAGGGACCGAACCCGCAACCTCATGGTTCCTAGTCGGATTCGTTAACCACTGCGCCACGACGGGAACTCCTGCTTTGATTTTCTTAAACAGTTTTATACTTAGTTCTAAATCTTTCCGGGGTTGGAGTTCCCGTTGTGCCATGGTGGAAACGAATCTGACTGGTATCCATGAGGATGTGGGTTCAATCCCTGGCCTCGATTAGTGGATTGGGGATCTGGTGTTGCCGTGAGCTGTGGTGCAGGTCGCTGACACGGCTCGCTCGGATCCTGAGTTGCTGTGGTTGTGGCAATAAGATGGCAGTTGTAGCTCCGATTTGACCCGTAGCCTGGCAACTTCCATATGCTGCAAGATCAACCCTAAAAAGTAAAAAAAAAAATTTTGGCCATGCCAGCAGCATGCAGAATTTCCCAGGCTAGGGATTGAACCCACACCTCTGCAGTGACTACACTGGATCCTTAACCTGTTGAGCCACACGGGAACTCCCCAATTTTTTTTCTTTTGGCTGTGGCTAGGACATGCGGAAATTCCTGGGTCAGGGATTGAACCCATGCCACAGCTGTAACCAGAGCCATAGTATTGACAACGCCAGATCCTTAATCCTCTGAGCCACGGGAACTCTGCAAATTGAATTGACTGTTTACATGAACTATTATAACTTGCTGTTTCAACTTACAAAGTCAATCTACTGAAAAGAAAAATTGAAACATTTTACCCATTTTCTTGACTTAGTCACATATTTTGAGAATAACTTAAACCTTTCCTGATGACTCAAGAGTACAATTATGTGGGAATTCCCTGTGTGGCTCAGCAGAAACAAACCTGATTAGTATCCATGAGGACGTGAGTTTGATCCCTGGCCTCGCTCAATGGGTTAAGGATCTGGTGTTGCCTTGAACTGTGGTATAGGTGGCAGACAAGGCTTGGATCCTGAGTTGCGATGGCTGTGGTGTAGCCCGGCAGCCTCAGCTCCGATTCGACCCCTGGTCTGGGAACTTCCACATGCCGTGGGTACAGCCCTAAAAGGCAAAAAAAAAAAAAAAAAGAGTACAATTATGAATGCAAGTTATGCTAATGCTTTGTAGGCGTAAATACTATAAGTTGTAGCTAACCCTAATTTATAGGACAATTCCTATTTTCTTTTTTTTTTTCTTTTTTTGTCTTTTCTTGAGCTGCTCCCATGGCATATGGAGGTTCCCAGACTAGGGGTCTAACCAGAGCTATAGCCACCGGGCTATGCCAGAGCCACAGCAGTGTGAGATCTGAGCCGAGTCTGCAACCTACACCACAGCTCACGGCAATGCCAGATCCTTAATCCACTGAGCGAGGCCAGGGACTGAACCCACAACCTCATGGTTCCTAGTCTGATTCGTTAACCACTGTGCCATGACGGGAACTCCGACAATTCCTATTTTCTTGGAAAAGTTCCTGTTATCCCTTCTGTTATTCACTCTGTCTCCACTGTCTCAATTCAGTTCGTCACCATTTCTTGCTTTGACAACTTCATTAAGCCTTTAAATTGGTCTCCCTGGCCCTGCCTCTCCCGCTGTTTCTTTTCCTCCATGCTGTCTCGGGTTTTCTTCTGGGTATACAAGTTGGATCATCATAATAATCATACCTAATATTTATTGAGCCCCAGCTTCATGCTGCTAATTATGTTGGGCATTTTGCATATATCATGGTCAGAAGAAAAGTGTAAGAATTAGGAGTGCTGGTTCAGGGTCATTCACTGAATTTCAATCTCTGTTCACTTGCTCCTTTTGCAGTCTTAGAGAAGATTTTCTTTTCTCTGTGCCTTCATTTCTTTTTTCTTTTCTTTCTTTTCTTTCTTTTTTTTTTTTTCAGAACCTGCCCAGGCTAGGGATCAAAACCTGAACCACTGCAGTGACAATACCAGATACCTAAACCACTGAGCCACATGGGAACTCCTGTGCCTCCATTTCTTGATCTAAACCATGTGAATCAGAGTAGCACTTACCTCATGAGGTTATTGTGAGGACTGAAATAAGATAATGAGTATTGGGAGTTCCCGTCATGGCTCAGTGGTTAACGAATCCGACTAGGAACCATGAGGTTGCGGGTTCGGTCCCTGCCCTTGCTCAGTGGGTTAAGGATCTGGCATTGCCGTGAGCTGTGGCATAGGTCGCAGACACAGCTCGGATCCCTCATTGCTGTGGCTGTGGTGTAGGCCAGCAGCTACAGCTCTGATTAGACCCCTAGCTTGGGAACCTCCATATGCTGTGGGTATGGCCCTAGAAAAGGCAAAAAAATAAAATAAAATAAAGATGAGTATAAAGTGTTGAGTACAGTGCCTAGTAAACAAGTATTAGCTATTTCTTTTTATTAAGATAATAACCCATATACCATAAAGTTCACCTTTATTTTGGCTGCACCTGCAGCATGTGAAATTTCCTGGGCTGGGGATCAAACCTGTGCCAAAGTTGTAGCCTGCACCACAGCTGTAGCAACACTGAATCCTTAACTGTGCTACAAAGGAACTTCCCCAAATTCACCCTTTTAAAGTGTATAATTCAGTGTTTTTTAGTGTACTCACACAGTTGTGCAACCATCACCACCCTCAAATTCCAGAACATTTTCACCACTGCATAAAGAAATCCCATACCCAGTGGAGTTCCCGTCGTGGCGCAGTGGTTAACGAATCTGACTAGGAACCATGAGGTTTCGGGTTCGATCCCTGCCCTTGCTCAGTGGGTTAACGATCCGGCGTTGCCATGAGCTGTGGTGTAGGTCGCAGATGCGGCTCGGATCCCGAGTTGCTGTGGCTCTGGCGTAGGCTGCCAGCTACAGCTCCGATTGGACCCCTAGCCTGGGAACCTCCATATGCCGTGGGAGCGGCCCAAGGAATGGCAAAAAGACAAAAAAAAAAAAAAGAAAAAAGAAAAAGAAAGAAATCCCATACCCAGAGATTGTGGCTCAGCAGGTTGATAATCTGACATGGTGTCCATGAGGATGTGGGTACAATCCCTGGCCTTGTGTACTGGGTTAAAGATCCAGTGTTGCTGTAAACTGCAGTGTAGATCACAGATGTGGCTTGGATCCTGTGTTGCTGTGGCTGTGGTATAGGCCAGCAGCTCCAGCTCTGATTTGACTCCTACCCTGAGAACTCCCATGTGCTGCAGATGCATCGTAAAAAAGAACAAAAAAGAAGAAATACCATACCCATTAATATTCATACCCCATTTCTGAATCTCCCTAGCCCCTGACAACCACTAATCTACTCTCTGTCCCTATCATCTGCCTATTCTGGACATTTCATATAAATGAAATCATAAGGTATATGGTCTTTTGTGCCTGGCTTCTTTCACTTAGCTTGAGGTTTTCAAAGTTCATCCATGTATAGCAGGTACTCAGTTCTTCATTCCTTTTTATGGCTGAATAACAGTCCATTGTATGGATATACCGCATTTTGTTTATCCATTTTCCCAAACGGTGATGGACATGTGAGCTGTTTCCACCCTTCAGCTATTATCCATAATGCTGCTATAAATATTTGTATACAAGTTTCAATGGGGACATAAATTTTCATTTCTCTTGAACATATACCTAGGAGTGGAACTGTGGAGTCCTGTGGTAACTCTGTTTAGGAGGAGTTCCATTGTGGTTCAGCAGAAACAAACCCGACTATTACCTGTGAGGATGTGTGTTCAATCCCTGGCCTCACTCAGTGGGTTAAGGATCTGGCGTTGCCGTGAGCTGTGGTGTAGGTGGAGGACATGGCTCAGCTCCTGCGTTGCTCTGCCTGCGATGTAGGCAGCAGCTGCAGCTCTTATTCAACCCCTAGCCTGGGAATCTCCATATTCCACAAGTGAGGCCCTGAAAAAGCAAAAAAAAAAATCACTTAGGAACTGCCAGACTCTTCCAAAATGGGTGCACCATTTACATTCCTACCAGCAATACATGAAGGTTCTGATTTTTCCACATCCTGGCCGACACAATATTTTCCTCCGTGTGTGTGTGTGTGTGTGTGTATTTATGGTAGTCATACTAGTGAGTGTGAAGTCAAATCTCGTGATTTTTACTTGCACTTCCCTAATGACTACTAATGTTAAACATATCTTCATGTGCTTATTGCTGTTTATCTTAATTTCTTATTGTTATCAATCCTATTTATCTTAGCTATTATCTAATCCTCTTAACAGACTTCCTTAGAGCCTCTTAGGAGTCAATATCCCCATTTTACAAAAAGGAAACTGATGCTTAGTGTTAAGTAACTTGAGGGAGTTCCCTGGTGGCCTACCAGTTAAGGACCTAGTGTTGTCACTGCTGTGGCTTGGGTCATTTCTGTAGCTCAGGTTTGATTCCTGGCCCAGGAACTTCCGCATGCTGTGGTGGGACCGGGAAAAAAAAAGTTAAGCCACTTGACAAAGTCACATAGCTAGTCACTGGTGACCTATTACCATGTCGCTTCTCTTAAAATCCTTCAAAAGTGCCCCAAACCTAGGAAAGTGGAGGGGCTTCAGGATCTGGCACCTACATATTTTTCTCTGTTCATCTTCCATTATCCCTCCACAGACCCTGAGTCTCTAGCCATAGCATATACATATATTTTTAAGAGGTCCTGGAGTTTAATACCTGTCTGTGCCTTTGCCTTTGGTCCTTCTGTCTAGAATGCTCTTTGTGGAGTTCCCGTCATGGCTCAGCAGTAAAGAACCCGATTAGGATCCATGAGGATGAGGGTTCAATCCCTCATAACAGGGACATAATAAGACATAATAAATAAATAAACAAATAAAATAGAATGCTCTTTGATCTGTTCTTCATGTATTAACTTTTAACCATCCTTCAAGACTTGACTGTTACTGCCTTTTGGAAATTTTTGTGGACACTCCCAAGTAAAGTCATTTGCTTCTCTGGTTTTTAGTTTCCTCCTCCTAGGAGTATTTTCTTTCTCTCTCTTTGCTGATGGACATTGAGGTGTTCTAGAGCACTGATCTCTTCTTGTCATCATCTTTCTATTCCCAAGGCCAGGGATAGGCAGGCATAAAGCAGATGCTCAATAAATATGTATCGAATGAATACACTTCACATTTCAGCTTGAATATCTGGCCTTATAAAAAGAGAATAAAATAGGAGTTCTCACTGTGGCATATCAGGATCTATGACATCTTGGGAGTGTTTGATCCTGGTTTGATCCTTGGTCCAGCACCGTGGGTTCAGGATTCGGAGTTGCTGCAGCTGCAGCTTAGATTACAGCTGTGGCTCAGATCTGATCTCTGCCCCTGGAACTCCATGCCTCAGGGTGGCAAAAAAAATAAAAATAAAAAAAAAAATAAAATAGGAAAAGAAAACATGTACAGCTATATGAAGTTCAAAACAGCGTAAAAGTGGAGTTCCCATTGTGGCTCAGTGGTTAACTAACCTGACTAGTATCCATGAGGACGCAGGTTCAATCCCTGGCCTTGCTAAGTGGGTTAAGGATCCGGCATTGCCGTGAGCTGTGGTGTAGGTCACAGATGTGGCTCGGATCCCACGTTGATGTGGCTGAGGCGTAGGCCAGCAGCTACAGCACTGATCTGACCCCTAGCCTGGGAACCTCCATATGCCTCTGGTGTGGCCCTAAAAAGACAAAAGACAAAAAAAGAAAAAAGAAAAGAAAACCCCATAGCATAAAAATAATTACTGCGTCAAAAGATGAAGTTGCTTTTTCTTGTTTGTTTGTTTTGGCCATGCCCATGGCATGTAGAAGTTCCCGGACCAGGGATTGAATCCATGCCACAGCAGCGACCTGAGCCACTACAGTGACAATGCCAGATCCTTAACCTGCTGCACTATCAGGGAACCCCCTTTTTTTTTGTCTTTTTGCCATCTCTAGGGCCGCTCCCGTGGCATATGTAGGTTCCCAGGCTAGGGGTCTAATCGGAGCTGTAGCCACCGGCCTACACCACAGCCACAGCCACAGCAACGCGGGATCCGAGCTGCGTCTGCAACCTACAGCACAGCTCACTGCAACGCTGGATCCCCAACCCACTGAGCAAGGCCAGGGATCGAACTCGCAACCTCATGGTTCCCAGTGGGATTCGTCAACCACTGTGTCATGACGGGAACTCCTATCAGGGAACTCTTGAAGTTGTTTTGTTTCATTTATTTTTCTAACCCTTCAGAAAATCTACTGCTTTGAGTCCTAGACTCTTAGCATCATCTGAACCATTGAGGGTATATTAACCCCTTTGCTTCAGGTCCCTTTATTTACTGGCATTGTTGGATAAGGTGCAACATAAGGCTCTTACAATTTCAGAGTATTTGAGGGAAGCTTTATTCCAAAAATTACTATATATATATATATATACACACATATACATTTTTTTTTTTTTGTCCTTCTAGGGCCGCACCTGCGGCATATGGAGGTTCCCAGGCTAGGGGTCAAATCGGAGCTATAGCCCCTTGCCTTTGCCACAGCCACAGCAACAGGGGATCCAAGCCGAGTCTGCGAACTACACCACAGCTCATGGCAACACAGGATCCTTAGCCCACTGAGTGAGGCCAGGGATTGAACCCACAACCTCATGTTTCCTAGTCGGATTGTTAACCACTGAGCTACGACAGGAACTCCTACAGTATATTTTTTATCAGCAGAAGTCTCTTGCAAACCAAACCAGGGACATAATTTTATCTAAGACCATCTCAATATGTATATTAGAATACTATTCTAAGTCTAAACATGCCGAGACCAGCTCAGCAGGATGGGGCTGAAGAATGGGTGCTGTGAAACTTAAGGAAAAAAGTTAACATAAAACAAGACACAGAGACATTTATCTTAAGTAGAGGTGGGAACCGGGGGACTCAAAATCTCAGGGACCAAGAGCACGCCTCAAGAAACCGCACCGCTTTTATTGTGTTTTTTAGGATGATGTCAAGTGAGGAGGGGCTATGGGTGGAGGATATAGGGTTTGTTTACTATTTTATAAGTTCTTTTATTATTTTAAAAGCCACTTAGCTGGTAGAAGGTTAAGCTTTTACTCTGACCTTTAGGCATATAACAATCATTTGAGTTAGCTATCTATGCATAGCATTCCAGAGAATCCTCACTGTGCTTCTGCAAAGGGCATGACTATTTGGGGCCTAGGTTTTCACCTTAGTTCTCTTTGCTAATGCATATTCTGCTAACGACCGCTCCTAGACCACATGGCCATGAGGTTCCTCTTTCTCTTATTCCTTAGAGGACATATCATGCTTGTGCAAACAGCGTGCCCATCTGCACAGGTCCGGCGTGCCTAGACCAACGCATTATGTCCTCATTCAGCTGACCCTATGAATAGCTTATGCCTTTAGGTCTTTGTTCTTAAGCTTAAGTCATTTACCAGCACTGTGACTGTCAAGCACGAAGATGGGATAAAGTAAAGCAGGACAAGATGGAGTTTTCAGCAAAGAGGCTAAGAAAATATTGTAGAAACATGTCTCGTGACATAAACATTAAAAATTTAAACTTTCAGATTGCAAATCTTATTGAGTACAGATCTCATTCTCATGAAGTCTCTGTGATAACGTTTTAAAAACAACCTAAATTTTGAAAAACAGAACAACCTAAGTGTGGGCTAATGGATGAATGGATAAAGAAGATGCGGGTGTGTGTGTGTGTGTGTGTCTAGACATAATGGAATAATATTTAGCCACGAGAAAAAAGAAATCCTGTCACTTGTGATAACATGGATGGAGCTTGAGCATGTTATGCTAAGTGAAGTAAGCCAGACAGAGAAAGACAAATACTGAATATTATCACTTATATGTGGAATCTTTTTTAAAAAAGCCAAATTCATAGAAACAGAGTAGAAAAGTAGTTGTCAAGGACTAGAGGATGGGAAAATAGGCACAAACTTCCAACTGTAAAATGAGTAAGGTCCGAGGATCTAATGTGTAACATGGTGACTGTGGTTGATAACACGGTATTGTATGATTGAAATTTGTTAAGGGAGTAGACTTAAATGTTCTCACGAAACAACAAAAAAAGATAAATATGTGAGGTACTGCATATTTTAACTAACTAGCTGGGAGGAATCCTTTCACAATGTATATTATATCAAATTACCACAATGTTCACTTCAAATATCTCACAGTTTTGTCATATATATATATATGGGCGGGATGTTGCACCTGTAGCATACGGAGTCTCCAGGCTAGGGATTGAACCCGTGCCACAGCAGCGACCGAAGCTGCTGCAATGGCAGTGCCATATCCTTAACCCACTTCGCCACAAGGGAATTCCCTGTCAGTTTTATTTTAGTGAACCCCAAAAAATCTGAATAACAAACACTCTTGTTCATAAAGCATAATCGATGAGGTAACATTTGAAATGGGAAAATGGCAGAAATTGCTTCTAAAAAATAACTGTTAGGGTGAAGTCTAGAATAACTAGTTAGAATAACTAGTTGACTAGTTAGAGTAGAGGTTTGCTCTCCTCATGTACACTGTAGTTTTGAAATGATCACTCTCTCTGGGTATACAGATATGATGGAACAAATTTTTTGTGTCCACTTTTGTATAAGTTAGCATTCTTCAGCCCACAAGAAAATGTGTGGTAATAAAATTCTAAAATGTTTACATTTTCTACTCGGTCGAAGCAGTGTTTTGGGGGGGTTTCTTTTGTTTGTTTATTGTTTTTTGGTCTTTTTAGGGCCGCACCCTCGGCAAATGGAAGGAAGTTCCCAGGCTAGGGGTTGAATTGGAGCTGCAGCTACCAGCCTCCACCATAACCACATTGCAGGTCATGGCAACTCCGGATCCTTAACTCACTGAGCGAGGCCAGTGGTTGAACTCTCCTCCTTATGGATATTAGTCGAGTTTGTTACCACTGAGCCACAACAGGAACTCTTTAAAGCAGCATTTTAAAGTGGTCTGCGTAACTGATAACAGCAAATGCTATTAATATTATTAGTATAATAATGGCTAACATCTCTCAAGGGCTTATTATAAGACAGCCACTGTTGTAAGCATTTAAGACTGTCTTTTCATTTACTCTGTTCCATAATTCTAGAAGGTATAGGTATTATTACTAGTCCCATTTTACAGATGAAGAAACTGAGGCACAAGGTTAACTTTCTATGTTATCCAGTAAGTGTGTGGCAGAGCCAGAATTTGTACCTAGGCAATCTGATTCCAAAGCCTGTACCCTCTGCTCACTCACAGACAGACTACTCACCCTTCTTCCTACATTTTGAGGCATCTAATGGGCTAATATGTCATCTGGGCCCAGTTTCAGCAAAGAGAAACCATTCTAGGATTTAATTCGTCTACTAAAGGGAACTAAGTGCTCACAAAAATTGTTGGAAAGGCCATGAAGAGTGGGCTCCAGGCTAGGCCTTCAGAAGTTTTTCCCAGGAGCAGACTGCCAAACAGACCCTCACGAGGAGGGAATCGGGAGGCCACCACTGGCCCTTCTGAGTTCCAGATGACATTGCTTGGTGCAATTCAAGGGTCAAGAAATTGCTATTCTGGAGTTCCCATCATGGCTCAGTAGTTAATGAATCTGACTAGGAACCATGAGGTTTCGGGTTTGATCCCTGACCTTGCTCAGTGGATTAAGGATCCGGCGTTGCTGTGAGCAATAGTGTAGGTCGCAGACGCTGCTCGGATCCCGAGTTGCTGTGGCTCTGGCTTAGGCCAGCGGCTACAGCTCTGATTAGACCCCTAGCCTGGGAACCTCCATATGCCATGGGTGCAGCCCTGCAAAGACCAAAAAAAAAAAAAAAGGAAATTGCTATTCTGCAACTGCCCCTCAACACCCACCAACTAGTGACAGCTGAATCTACCAAACTTGTCTCTCTGACAGCTGTGAAACTCTGGACATGGAATGCTTCAGAAAAACCCAATGTTTCCATAAATGTACTTGCCAACATTAACAGCCAGAACAGCAGAAAGATGGCTCCCGCCTCGTTGCTGCCTTCTGAATCTCACAGAACTCTGATGGATGGACCCCCTTTCACATGGGGAAACTTAACTGAAAAGGAGTCTGGGAAAAGAACTTTTTAGTTTTCCACAAGGAAGTTTGAACGCATGCTGGGAGTTAGTTCACACATCTACTCTTAACTAATTTCTGCCAGGGTCATCCCTAAACATGACGTTTCATCAGCCTGTGGAAACTGGTTTGGGCACAGACTATGTGCAGAAGTCAGTTCTCTTAAAAAGCCCTAGAGGGAGTTCTGGTCGTGGCTCAGTGGAAAGGAATCTGACTAGCATCCGTGAGGATGCAGGTGCGATCCCTGGCCTCGCTCAGTGGGGTAAGGATCTGGCGTTGTCAGGAGCTGTGGTGTGGGTCACAGATGGGGCTCAAATCCCGTTTTGCTGTGGCTGCTGTGGCTGTGGCATAGGCTGGCTGCTGCAGCTCCGATTTGTCGACTCCTAGCCTGGAAACTTCCATATACTGCGGGTGGGGCCCCCAAAAAACCTGAAACAGAGGCTTTCTCTTGTGGCCCCGAGAGTTGAGGATCCAGTGTTGTCAATGCGGCGGCTCAGGTTGCTGCGGTAGCGCCGCTTCAATTCCCAGCCTGTGAACTTCCCTGTGCCACGGGTGTGGCCACATAAGAAAAAAAAAAAGAAAAAACTCCAGAATTAACTATTGCTTGCCATTGTACACAACCCAGTATACTGGAAAGTCCTAGTGAGTGCCCTTAAGCAGTATTGTTGGAACCGTGAAATTAAAGCTATCAAAGTGAATAACCTTTACGGGACCCTTCTAGCTCACCGGGACTAGCAGTAGATGAGCTTTTAGGGTTGTGAGGAGTTGTTCTCTAAAGCTGTTTATTTTGTTCCCCCAAAGACAGAATCCTAGTTTGCCCCTAAATGAGATCCTGCTGTTTTAATTATGGGTGTTTCTTAAAATCCTTTTCATAACCAATTCTGTTCTTACTATACTTTAAAAAGTAACAGATATAAAGTGTTGATAACTCACTGTTAGGAGGTTTGCTGTTTCTCAGCTCTGTTACCTTTTGCTCTCAGCTTGTTTTTTGTCCCTTTATTTTATTTTTTAGATTTTATTTATTTATTTATTTATTTTTTGCTTTTCATGGCCACAAGTGTGGCATATGGAGGTTCCCAGGCTAGGTAGGGAACTGCAGCTGCCGCCTACACCACAGCCACGGTAACTCGGGATCCTAGCTGTCTTTGCAACCTACACCACAGCTCACATCAATGCCAGATCCTTAACCCACTGAGCAAGGCCAGAGATTGAACCCTCATCCTCATGGATACCAGTTGGGTTTGTTACCTTGGAGTCACAACAGGCACTCCTGTGCCTTTATTTAAAAAAAAAAGGGGGGGGGGGAGGAGTTCCCATCGTGGCGCAGTGGTTAACAAATCCGACTAGGAACGATGAGGTTGCGGGTTCGGTCCCTGCCCTTGCTCAGTGGGTTAACGATCCGGCGTTGCCGTGAGCTGTGGTGTAGGTTGCAGACGCGGCTCGGATCCCGCGTTGCTGTGGCTCTGGCGTAGGCCGGTGGCTACAGCTTCGATTGGACCCCTAACCTGGGAACCTCCATATGCCACGGGAGCCGCCCAAGAAATAGCAACAACAACAACAACAACAAAAGACAAAAAAAAAAAATTCTCCCCTTCTTCCCAGCTATAGAAACTGTGGGACCTTTTTTTTTTTTTTTTTTAAATAAACTTTGCCAATCATAAGAGGAAATGACATTAAACTTTATGGAACACTCAGATCATCTTGGCTGTTTTCTCTTTTGGTTGCTGCTCAGAAAGATTTTTTTATAAACTTCTAGGTCACTGTTTTATTTATTTATTTATTTTGTCTTGCCTTTCCTAGGGCCGCTCCCGTGGCATATGGAGGTTCCCAGGCTAGGGGTCGAATCAGAGCTGTAGCCGCCAGCCTACACCAGAGCCACAGCAACACAGGATCCGAGCTGTGTCTGCAATCTACACCACAGCTCACGGCAACGCCAGATCCTTAACCCACTGAACAAGGGGTTCGATACTTGGCCTGAGCGAAGTCAAAGATCGAACCTGCTACCTCGTGATTCCTAGTCGGATTCATTTCTGCTGTGCCAGGACGGGAACTCCTGTTTTCTTCTTTATAGTGGCCTGTATTTTTAAATTTTTTTGTAAGTATATAATACTTTTATAATAAAAAATGTAGGAGTTCCTGTCATGGCTCAGTGGTTAACGAATCCGACTAGGAACCATGAGGTTGCGGGTTCGGTCCCTGCCCTTGCTCAGTGGGTTAAGGATCTGGCATTGCCTTGAGCTGTGGTGTAGGTCACAGATGAGGCTCGGATCTGGCGTTGCTGTGGCTCTGGTGTAGGCCAGCAGCTGTAGCTCCGATTAGACCCCCTAGCCTGGAAACCTCCATATGCCGTGGGTGCGGCCCTAGAATAGGCAAAAAGACAAAAAAAAAAAGAAAAAAACTATTATTTTAAAAAGTGATTTCATTTTTTAAATTTAGTAAAAATTATTTTGGCTTAGCTTAATTGGTTTTAAAAGCATGAGATTCCTTTTTCCACTGCCTATGAATATAAAGCTTTTTTTAATTCAATGAATTTGTCACATCTGTAGTTGTATAATGATCATCACAATCCAGTTTCACAGGATTTCCATCCCACAACCCAAGCACATCCCCCACCCCCCAAACTGTCTCCTCCGGAGACCAAAAGTTTTTCAATGTCTGTGAGTCAGCATCTGTTCTGCAAAGAAGTTCAGTTTGTCCTTTTTTCAGATTCCACATGTCAGTGAAAGCATTTGGTGTTGGTGTCTCATTGTATGGCTGACTTCACTTAGCTTGATAATTTCTAGGTCCATCCATGTTGCTAAAAATGCTAGTATTTTGTTCATTTTAATGGCTGAGTAATATTCCATTGTGTATATGTACCACATCTTCTTGATCCACTCTTCTGTTGATGGACATTTAGGTTGTTTCCAGGTCTTGGCTATTGAAAACAGTGCTGCAATGAACATCAGAGTACATGTGTCTTTGCGAGTCGTCGTTTTCTCTGGATAGATGCCCAGGAGTGGGATTGCTGGATCAAATGGTAGTTCTAGTTTTAGTTTCCTGAGGAATCTCCATACTGCTTTCCACAGTGGTTGCACCAATTTACAATCCCACCAACAGTGTAATAGGGTTCCCTTTTCTCCACACCCTCTCCAGCACTTACTGTTTGTAGACTTTTGGATGATGGCCATTCTGGCTGGTGTAAGGTGGTACCTCATCGTGGTTTTGATTTTCATTTCTCTAATAATGAGCAATGTTGAACATCTTTTCCTGTGTTTTTTGGCCATCTGTATGTCTTCTTTGGAGAACTGTCTGTTTAGATCTTCTGCCTATTTTTTGATGGGGTTGTTTGTTTTCTTGGTATGGAGCTGCAGAAGGTGTTTATAAATTTTGGAGATTAATCCCTTGTATGGACATAAAACTTTAACACTCTCCACATTAACAAAACTTCATGGTCAGTGAACAAAATAGTTGAACAGATTTTTGGGGTTTTTTTTTTGGTAATGAAAAAGGTTTGGAATATAATAGAAACTGAAACTTTTTTTTCTTTTTTCTTTTTCCTTTTTAGGGCTGCACCCATGGCATAATGGAGGTTCCCAGGCTAGGGGTTGAATTGGAGCTGCAGGTACGGGTTTACACCACAGCCACAACAACTGGAGATCCGAGCCACGTTTATGACCTACACCACAGCTCACAGCTAGGCTTAACCCACTGATCGAGACCAGGGATCAAACCCGAATCCTCATAGATACTGGTCAGGTTGGTTACTGCTGAGCCACAGTGGGAACTCCCTGAAATATTTTTAATATAGGAGTTGTTACAGCTGCTGTTGCAAATTGTGGTACACTTTTATATAATCTGGTAAATCAAATAGAAGATCTGGATGACTGCAGGGGGACTTTCTGAACATACACAGTAGGACTTTTTTTTCTCACTTCCCTCTTAACCATACTGTTTTTAAGAAATGTTTTCTTTTTCTTTTTTTTTTTTTTTTGGCTGCACCTGCAGCATGGGGAAGTTCCCCTGGCAGGTATTAAACCCACACTACAGTAGCAACCCCAGCCGCTGAAGTGACAACGCCAGATACTTAACCTGCCAAACCACATGGGAACTCCAAGAAATGTTTAATTATTCAAGTTGAATCCTTAACACTATTCTGTTTGGTTTTCTTGCAAATCCTGTCGATGCCACTTGCAGGAAAAGGGTAGTAGAACATATGTTGCTATCCTGCTATTTCATCTGTTGGCTTGTCTTTGAATAGCTGTTGTCTTTTTTTTTTTTAATGGCTGCACCCCCGGCATATGGAAGTTCTTGGGGCCAGGAATCGAATGAAAGCCGAAGCTGCAGCAACACCAGATCTTTTAGCCCACTGCATAGGGTTGGGGATCAAACCTCGATGTGACTCTAGATGCTGCAGTTGGATTCTTAACCCACTGTGCCAGGGCAGGAACTCCTGAATAGCTGTTGTCTTGAGAAGATTATTTTTACTTTCAAAGTTAAAAATATATTTGCTTTCAATTTTTCATACTATATTTTCATTTTGGAAATCTCTTCTTGAAGTTTTTTTTGCAAAGCCGCAACCTCATGGTTCCTGGTCGTATTCGGTTCCGCTGTGCCATGATGGGAACTCCTCTTGCAGATTTTAATATTAAAGTTCTGGTAATAGATGGATAGATAGATCCCATTAATTTTCTGTGCCAGAATATCTGTGCTAAAAAATGATACCTGATAAATGTTCCCATGTAATTTATTTAAGTAAATATTTATTGGGAGTTTCTGTTGTGGCTCATTGGGTTTAGAATCCGACTAGTAGCCATGAGGATGCCGTTGGATCCCTGGCCTCACTCAGTGGGTTAAAGGGTCTGGCATTCCCAAGAGCTGTGGCGTAAGTCATAGCCGAGACTTAGATTTGACATTGCTGTGGTTGTGGTGTAGACCGGGAGCTGCAACTCTAATTTGACTCCTAGCCTGGGAATGTCCATATGCCACAGGTGTGGCCCTAAAAAGACTAAAACATTAAAAATAAAAATAAATAGATATTATGTACCTTAGCAAATGTTTCTGTCTCTTATTACAAAAATTCTTTATAAATAGCTCTTTTCTCTTTCTACAGGAAAAGCCTTCATATACAGACTGTGTTTAACTTGGATTCTTCCCCTTTTTACTCCACTCAATCGACTTAGCAGGGTTTCAAGAGCAGCATTTATAAATTCCCAGGTATGAAAAATTTTAATTCTTGGTATTATATCTAACTTAAATATATAGATAAGAAGTAGAGTTTTGCAATTATAGATTTTGTATATCAGAGTTTGGGTTTATTGCTTGAAAATTTACTGTATAGGAGTTCCGCTGTGGCTCAGTGGGTTAAGGATCCAGCAGTTGTCACTGCAGTGGCTCAGGTTACTTCTGTGGCTCAACATTGATCCCTGGCTTGGGAACTTCCATATGCTACAGGTGCAGCCAAAAAGAAAAAAAAGAAAGGGGAGCTCCCCCTGTGGTGCAGCTGAAATGAACCTGACTAGTATCTGTGAGGATGCAGGTTTGACCCCTGGCCTCGCTCAGTGGGTTGGTGATCCAGCGTTGGCTTGAGCTGTGGTGTAGTTTGCAGATGCGGCTCGGATCCCTCATGCCTGTGGTGTAGGCTGGCAGCTGTAGCTCCGCTTTGACCCCTAGCCTGAGAACGTCCATATTCCACAGGTGCAGCCCTAAAAAGCAAAAAAAGAAAGGGAGGGAGGGAAGAAGGAAGAGAGGGAGAAAAACTCACTGTATAGTGTATAAAACATTCAACATTCTGATTTTCTTGGCCAGGAATCCCTTTACTCTTATAGTTAAATTTTTAATTCGTTGCCTCTCTTGTGTGTCCATCTCTTCCATTCTACCTTAATTAGAGACTCATTACATAAGAGCTGGGGTTATCTAGACCAATCCCCTCAATGTGAGGAGGAGATGAAGCCTAGGAAGGTACTTACTTGTCTGTGGATATAGAGCTAGTTTAGTGGTAGGACTGGCGTCAGAACTCTGGTCTCCCAGCTCCCCCCAAAGCAGTGGTGAAGCAGCGTATAGTTCATCAGTTACATCCTGCAGCTTTGGAGTCACTGTCTGGGTTAATACGCTCTTCTGTAAAATGGGGCTAATAATACCATCTACCTAGTAGGTTGTTGTGTGTCGGGATTAAGGAGGCGATGCCTATTGCTACTATTAGCATTGCCGGTGGCCTTTTCATGTCTCACTGTGTGGATCCCTTCACTGCTTCCTGAAGCTCCCTATCCTCAGGGTACATGTCACATGCCGTCCTGATCCTCCCTGTAATTCTCGGTCTGTAACACTGGCTTCTCTTCCCCAGCTCACTCCACAGCTGTGGGCAGTCCTCCGGGTTCTCACCGCAGCCTGTGTTTCTCTGGAGCCCCTTCCTCTCTGTTTGCTTGTATCTCCCACATCTCTACCTTCAGATCTGACTTACCCTCTGAACTTCAAGGAGCATTTCCAGGGGCCCTGTGGCCACGGCTTGATGTGCCTGACTTCCCACTCACATCAACCATGATGTACTTAAAACTTAAATTGGTGCTTTTTCTCGAAACCTAGCTTTCTTCCAACTGGCTTCCTAATTTCTGTCTGCGATAGTGCTAAACCCCTATGCTTTAAAAATCACTGTCTGGAGTTCCCGTCGTGGCGCAGTGGTTAACAAATCCGACTAGGAACCATGAGGTTGCGGGTTCGGTTCCTGCCCTTGCTCAGTGGGTTAATGATCCCGCATTGCTGTGGCTCTGGCGTAGGCCGGTGGCTACAGCTCCGATTCGACCCCTAGGCTGCGAACCTCCGTATGCTGCGGGAGCGGCCCAAAGAAGTAGCAAAAAGACAATAAAAATTAAAAAAAATAAAAATAAAAATCATTGTCTTTTCTTTATGTCTGTCTGGCCTTCCCATGCCAATTACAGATTGTGGTAAATTTTGGTACAATTAAGCAAATCAAATAAAAGTTATGAAAGATCTGGGTGTGTGTAGCGTGGATTTCTGGGCAGGTGTAGTAGGATTTTTTTTTTTTTTTTTTAAGAGGCCGCACCTGCGGTGTATGGAAGTTTTCAAGCCAGGGGTCGAACTGGAGCTATAGCTGCCAGTCTATACCACAGCCACAGTAACACACAGCCGCATTTGCAAACTATAGGGCAGCTCATGGCAATGCCGAATCCTTTAACCCACTGAGCGACGCCAGGGATCGAACCCACATCCTCATGGATACTAGTCAGGTTCTTTTTTTTTTTTGGCCTTTTATCTTTTTAGGGCCACACCCTTGGCATATGGAGTCTCCCAGGCTAGGGGTCGAATCGGAGCTACAGCCGCTGGCCTACACCACAGCCACAGCAATGCCAGATCCGAGCCGTGTCTTCGACCTTCACCACAGCTCACGGAAACGCAAAGCCAGGGATTGAAACCACAGCCCCATGCTTCCTAGTCAGATTCGTTTCCACTGCACCGTGACAGGAACTCCCTAGTCAGGTTCTTAACCTGCTGATCTATAGTGGGAACTCTAGGATTTTTCAGTTAGCCATCAAGACCCATGAATTTTCTTCCCATTCAAGTCTTTTGTATCTTTTTTTCTTCCCAGTCTGTTATCATCACTGTATTCAGGCCAGTAACCAGACTGACAGTTGCAATAGTGTAGTCGTTTGTTCATCTGAAAGTAGCCTGGTTTGTTCTCTCTACCCGCCTCAAGAAGTACAACCTCTTGACTTTCATAATGGAATGTCATCTTGTCACTTGTTCGTGTAGCACATGAATCTTGACTTAAGTACACACAGAATATCATTACTCTGAGAGGCCTGAGAGGTCCCATGATCTCTTAATCTTGAATTACAACATAGATCTGGCTAAATAGTTACTATTTCACCCACTTGTTTGACATACTTTAAAAATTTTATTTTTATTTTATTTTTGAATATATTCATATGATTCAAAACTCAAATATTAAACAAATGTACTGCATAAAGTCTCCTTCCCATCTTTGCTTCTGTCTCCGGGTCCTACCTCACCTGCAATTGGCAACCACCATTCTGGGTTTCTTGTTAATCCTTCCAGTTTATGCTTGTCTTTCCCCCTTGTGTTTTTTGTGTGTGTCTTTTTTTTTTTTTTGCCTTTTTCTAGGGCCACACCCGTGGCATATGGAGGTTCCCAGGCTAGGGAGTCTAATCAGAGCTACAGCTGCTGGCCTATGCCAGAGCCACAGCAATGCAGGATCCAAGCCGCGTCTGTGACCTACACCACAGCTCACAGCAACGCCAGATGCTTAACCCACTGAGCCAGGCCAGGGATCGAACCCACAACCTCATGGTTCCTAGTCTGATTCATTAACCACTGAGCCACGACGGGAACTCCTCCCCCTTGCATTATACAGTCTCTACTCCTTGCTTTTTTTATTTAAAAAACCTAGCTATATGTATTGTCATATATCAATGTATCATGGCCATCTTTCCATATGATGGCCCTCTCCTACTGATGGATGTTTTTCTTTTTTTTAAATGATTTTTATTTTTTCCATTATAATTGGTTTACAGTGTTCTGTCAATTTTCTACTGTACAGCAAAGTGACCAGTCACACATACATATATACATTCTTTTTCTCACATTATCCTCCATCACGCTCCATCATAAGTGACTAGATAGAGTTCCCAGTGCTATTCAGCAGGGTCTCATTGCTTATCCATTCCAAAGGCAATAGTTTGCATCTATTAACCCCAAATTCCCAGTCCATCCTACTTCCTTTCCCTCCCCCTTGGCAACGACAAGTCTGTTCTCTAAGTCCATGAGTTTCTTTTCTGTGGAAACGTTCATTTGTGCAGTATATTAGATTCCAGATGTAAGTGATATATGGTATTTGTCTTTCTTTTTCTGACTTACTTCACTTAGTATGATAGTCTCTTGTTCCATCCATGTTGCCGCAAATGGCATTATTTTGTTCCTTTTTATGGCTGAGTGGTATTCCATTGTGTACATATACCACATCTTCTCAATCCAATCATCTGTAATGGACATTTAGGTTGTTTCCATGTCTTAGCTATTGTGAATAGTGCTGCAGTGAACATACGGATGCATGTGTCTCTTTCAAGGAAAGTTTTGTCTGGATATATGCCCAAGAGTGGGATTGCTGGGTTATATGGTAGTTCTGTATTTAATTTTCTGAGGTACCTCCATACTCTTTTCCATAGTGGTTGTACCAATTTACATTCTCACCAACAGTGAAGGAGGGTTCCCTTTTCTCCTCACCCTCTCCAGCATTTGTTGCATGTGGACTTATTAATGAGGGCCATTCTGGGAGTTCCCCTTGTGGCTCAGTGGAAATGAATCTGACTGGGAACCATCAGGTTTCGGGTTCCACCCCTGGCCTCATTCAGTGGGTTAAGGATCTAGTATTGCTATGGCTGTGGCATAGGCCAGCAGCTACAGCTCTGATTAGACTCCTAGCCTGGGAACTTCCATATGTCGTGGGTGTGGCCCTAAAAAGACAAAAAAAAAAAAAAATGGCCATTCTGATGGGTGTGAGGTGGTATCTCATAGTAGTTCGATTTGCATTTCTCTAATAATCAGTGATGTTGAGCATTTTTTCATGTGCTTTTTGGCCATCCGTATATCTTCTTTGGAGAAATGTCTATTTGGGTCTTTTTCCCATTTTTCAATTGGGTTGTTGGGTTTTTTTGCTGTGGAGTTGTATAAGTTGTTTGTATATTTTAGAGATTAAGCCCTTGTCAGTTGGTTTGAAACTATTTTCTCCCATTCTGTAGGTTGTCTTTTTGTGGGTTTTTTTTTTTTATGGTTGCCTTTGCTGTGCAAAAGCTTGTCAGTTTGATTAGATCCCATTGGTTTATTTTTGCTTTAATTTCTGTTGCCTTGGGAGACTGACCTAAGAAAACATTTGTTAGGTTGATGTCAGAGAGTGTTTCGCCTATGTTCTCTTCTAGGAGTTTAATGGTGCTGATGGACATTTTTCTAATCTTCCGCTATCACAAACAGCACTGGTGTGAATAACTGTCTCTGTACCTGTATCACTTCGATTATGGGCCTGTAGGATAGATTCCCAGAAGTGAAATTGCTTGGTCAGAGAATATAGGCATTTGTAATTTTTTTCATCTCTTAAGGGCTGCAGCCACAGCATATGGAAGTTCCCAGGCTAGGGATCGAATTAGAGCTATAGCTGCTGGCCTACACCACAGCCACAAGCAACACCAGATCAGAGCTTCGTCTGAGACCTACACCACAGCTCAAAGCAATGCCAGATCCTGAACCCACTAAGTGAGGCCAGGGATCAAACCTGTGTTCTCATGGATACTAGTTGGGTTCATTACCGCTGAGCCACCCAGGAACTTCTGCATTCTTAATTTTGGGAATTTTGGCCAAATTGCTCTTCATGAGGTCATACGAATTTATATTCCTACCTGTAAAGATCAAAAGTACCTCCTTTCCCACAGTCTTATCAATATTATCAAATAAAAAAAAATTTTTTTTGCTCATTTGAGAGAGGAAAAATGAAACAGTATAGTTTAAATTTGCATTTATATTTTCTTTTCTTTTCTTTTTTTTGCTTTTTAGGGCCGCACCCCCAGCATATGGAAGTTCCCAGGCTAGGGGTTGAATTGGAGCTACAGCTGCCAGCCTATGCCACAGCCACAGCAACACAGGATCTGAGCTGCATCTTCAACCTACACTACAGCTCACAGCAATGTTGGATCCTTAGCCCACTGAGCAAGGCCAGGGATCGAACCCACATCCTCATGATTCCTAGTCGGATTCATTTCTGCTGTGCTACAATGGGAACTCCTGCATTTATATTTTCATGGGTAAGGTTGGACATCCTTTCATATGTTAAGGGTCATTTGTATTTCTTTCTCTGTGAACTGTACTCTGTCTTGTTCTTTTTTGGCTGCCCCCGTGGCATATGGAAGTGCCCAGGCCAGGGACTGAATCTGAGCTGGAGCTACAACCTACACCACAGCTGCAGCAATGCTGGATCCTGGCTGGGGATCAAACTGGCAGCTCCACAGAGATAAGCCTGATCATTAACCCACTGTGCCGCAGTGGGAACTCCTCTTCTGTCTTATTTTGTCTTAGGTTATTGTTCTTTTCTTGCCAATTTCTTAGAGATTTGTAACATATTAGGAAGATTACCCTTTTCTCTAATAGATGTTTTTACCATGTTGTTGTTTGTCTTTTGCCTTTGCTTGTGGTATTTTTTGTCATACAGAATTTTGTTGTATCTTTATGTAATCAAACGTACCAACCTTTTATTTTTATGGCTTTTGTATTTTGAGTCATGGTTGTAAAGGCCTTTCCCACTTCGAGTTTATAAAGTCTTCCCTGTTTTCTCCCAGCACCTTTATGGCCTTGTTTTCATACTTCTGTCTTTGGTCCATATGGAGCTTATCTTGATGCAAAGTGAGAGGTGGGAAATCCAGCTTAATTTTTATTTCCAGAAAAGTAAAAATTGTCCCAATGCCCAGTAAACTGCTCATTTCTTCACCACAGGTTCATCATATATTAAATTCCCTCATATATTGGGATACATTTCTGGATTTTCTGATATACTTCACTGGTTTTCTCATTATTATCAGCATCACAGTTTTATTTATTATTATTTTTTAAATTTAATTAATTTATTTATTTTTGTCTTTTTGCCTTTTCTAGGGCTGCTCCTGTGGCATATGGAGGTTCCCCAGCTAGGGCTCTAATCAGAGCTGTTGCTGCCGGCCTACACCACAGCCACAGCAACGCGGGATCCGAGCTGTGTCTGTGACCTACACTATTGCTCGCGGCAACGCAGGATCCCCAACCCACTGAGCAAGGCCAGGGATCGAACCCGCAACCTCATGGTTCCTAGTCGGATTCATTAACCACTTCGCCATGACGGGAACTCCAGGAAGACAATGATCATGTTTCCTTTAATCCTTTTCCTGGTTTCTAAACTGTGCCTCCTAGGATGTAGTTTCTATGACAACAGCTATTTGGCCATAGCGATCCACTGAAACTCCCCCTATGAAAGATGGAGTTGTCAGGATGACCTCTGATGAAGTGACACTGAAGGAAAGACTTATATAAAGTAGAGGGGGAGTTCCCATCGTGGCGCAGTGGTTAACGAATCCGACTAGGAACCATGAGGTTGAGGGTTCGGTCCCTGCCCTTGCTCAGGGGTTAACGATCCGGCATTGCCGTGAGCTGTGGTGTAGGTTGCAGATGCGGCTCGGATCCCGCATTGCCGTGGCTCTGGCGTAGGCTGGAGACTACAGCTCCGATTGGACCCCTAGCCTGGGAACCTCCATATGCCGAGGGAGCGGCCCAAGATATAGCAAAAAAAAAAAAAAAAAAAAAAAAAAAGTAGAGGAACAAGTTTTGTGAAGATCTGGAGGAAACATCAAAACCAATGAGCGTAGCACTGGTGGGGTCGGGGGGTGGGGGTAGAAGGTTGGAAAAAGATCTTGCAGCCCTTTTAAGACCAAGGCAAAGGTTTTGGATTGCTTTCTGAGAGGGAAGCCTTTGGAAGTTTCCAGTAGAGGAATGGTATGATCTGACATATTTTAGCAGATCCCCCTGTAAAAGCAGAGACCATTGAGGAAGCTAAGGCAATAGTCTGTTTATTCAAGTTCTTTTATGATCCTCATTACAGAGTTCTATCATGTTCTTCATAAAATTCCTGCGTATTTCTTAAGATATTTATTTTTTTTAATTTTTAAAATTTTTTAATTTTTATTTTTTTATTACTCAAATGAACTTATCACATCTGTTGTTGTATAATGATCATAACAATCTGATTTCACAGGATTTCCAGCCCACTGTTAAAATATTTAATTTAGGAATTCCTTGGTGGCTCAATGGGTTAAGGATTCGACGTTGTCACTGCTGTAGCTTGTGTCCCTGCTGTGGCGCTGGGTCTGTCCCTGTCCCAGGAACTTCCACATGTCACAGGGGTGGCCAAAAGTTTTTTAATTTTAACGATTTTGTGAAAGGAATCTTCCATTGTATCTGATAACTAGCTATTCATTTTTGTATAATCATTCTGTGTATTTTATAATTGGCTATCTTACTAAATTCTCTTTTTCTAAGGAGTTTTTTAAAAATGGACTTCATTAAGGTATAATTTACATACAATAAAATGCACTGTTTGGAGTTCCCGCTGGCACAGTGAGTTAAGAATCCAACTGTAGCAGCTCGGGTCACTGTGGAGGCGCAGGTTCGATCCCTGGCCTGGCTCAGTGGGTGAAGGATCTGGCATAGGTCGTCACAGCAGAAACTGGCAGAACATTATAAATCAACTGTACTTTAATTAGATCAATCAATCAATCAATCAAGAGAAAATTCTTGAACAAATCTCCTTGTGGACAGAACGTTTTCATTTCTCTTGGATAAACACTTAGGAATGGACTTCCTGGGTCTTAGAGTAGGTTTGACTTTATCAGAACTGCTAAATAGTTTTCCAGAATGATTGTACCACTTTATATTCTCACCAGCAGCGTATGAGATGCAGTTTCTCCGCATCCTTGTCAGCACTTGGTATTGTCGGTCTTTTTAGTTTTAGCCATTAGAGTGGGTGTTTAATGACATTTCATTGTTCATTGTGCAAAACCACGATTTGTATTTCCCCAGGGATTGTGATGTTGAACATCTTTTCATGTGCTAATTTGCACATATTTTGTGAAATAATCTGTTCAAATCATTTGCTAATGAGTTGTTTGTCCTGTTATTGAGTTGTTTGAAGTCTTTGTATATTCTAGGAGTTCCCATCATGGCTCAGCTTATCGGTTAACGAATCTCACTAGTATCCATGAGGACATGGGTTCGATCCCTGACCCTGACCTCGCTCAGTGGGTTAAGGATCTGGCGTTGCCATGAGCTATGGTGTAGGTTGCAGAGGTGGCTCAAATCTGGTGTTGCTGTGGCTGTGGTGTAGGCCAGCAGCTACAGCTCGGATTTGACTCCTAGCTTGGGAAACTCCATGTGCCAAGGGTGCAGCCCTAAAACAACACACAAAAATTTTTTTTTAAAGTCTTTATATATTCTAGATACAAGTCTTTTGTCAGATATATGTATTCCAAATATTTTATCCCCGTTCATGGCTTGACTTTTTATGCCCTTGATGATATCTTTCAAAGAGCAGAGTTTGTCAATTATTTCTTTATGGTCCATGCTTTTTGTGTCCTAAGAAATCTTTGCCCACCCCAAGGTCCTAAAGTTTTCTCCTGTGTTCTCCTCTAGAAATTTAACTTTTACATTTAGTTCTGTGATCCATTTTGAGTTAAAATTTGCATGTGGTGTAAAGGGTCAAGTTTCTTTTTTTTTTCTATGATGACTATCCAGTTGTTCCAGCACCATTTGTTTGAAAATATTATTTCCCCCATTGAATAAATGTGTCACCATTGTGAAGAAAAAGTGAAATAAACCTGACTAAAAACATCAATTGGTAATATATTCGTGTGTCTTTTTCTAGACTCTATACTACACTATCTTGGTTACTATCGTTACAATAAGCCTTAAAATCAGGTAGAGTAAATTTCCTTTTGTATTCTTCCTTTTGAAATTGTTTTAGCTATACTAGGTCCCCTGTATTTGCTATAAATTTTAGAATCCAGAGTTCCCTCTGTGGTGCAACAGGATCAGCAGAGTCTCAGTATCGCCAGGGCACAGGTTCAGTCCCCAACTGGCGCAGTGGGTTAAAGGATCCAGGGTTGCCGCAGTTGGTTAAAACTGCAGGTGGGATTTGAACCCTGGCCTGAGAACTCCATATGCTGTGGGGCAGCCAAAAACAAATTTTTTCTAGAGTCAGCTTGGTTATGTTTACAAAAATAAGCTTTTAAATATTTTGATTGAGATTACATTGATTCTACAGGTCAATTTGAATAAAACTGACATGTTAACTGTTTCAGTCTTCTAATTCATGTACATGGCCTGGCTCCATTGATTTAGATCTTTTACATTTCTTTCAGCTGTTTTATAATTTTCACTATACACGGTTTGCACATATTAAGTTGACACCTAGGTATTTAATGGATTTTTTTTTTTTTTTTTTTTAGGGTCATATCCATGGCGTATGGAGGTTCCCAGGCTAGGGGTCGAATCAGAGCTGTAGCTGCTGGCCTACACCACAGCCACAGCAATGCCAGATCCAAGCCACGTCTGCCACATACACCATAGCTGATGACAATGCCGGATCCTTAACCCACTGAGCAAGGCCAGGGATCGAACCACAGCCTCATGGTCACTAGTCCAGTTCGTTACCCACTGAGCCATGACAGGAACTCCTAGGTAATTCATGTTTTTAGTATTCTTATGGATGCATTGTTTTTCAACTTGATATTCATATGTTGACTTCAGTTATCTTCAGGGTCTTTTTTTTTTTTTTTTTGCCCAGCAAGGCCCCCAAAACACACTTTCTTTGCCTTTTCCTTGGACTTAGAAGCAAAATTTACTAGTTCCTTTTTCATTAAATTCGAACCCTGAGAGGGTTCCAATTTCTGTTACTGATAAAAACTTGAGCACAGGAGTTCCCTCTGTGGTGCAGTGGGTTAAGAATCCAACTGCAGCGGCTTGGGTTGCTGTGGAGGTGCAGGTTCAATATCCGGCCCAGCAGAGTAGGTTAAAGGATCTAGTCTTGCCACAGCTATGCAGCTATGGCTTGGACTCAGTCCCTGGCTGGAAACTTCCACATACTGCAGGTGCAGGCATAAAAACAAAAAAACCTCAAGCCCTTATCGCTGCTCTGGCTCTGCTCCCTCTCCACTGCTGGCATCTAGGGATTTCTTCTTTCTTTCAAGCTAAGATGTACATTTTTAAAGTTTTGGCTATATTGGAGTTCTCTTGTGCAGCAGGTTAAGAATCTGGCATTGTCATTGCAGAGGCTCTGGTCGCTGCTGTGGCACAGGTCCTATCTCTGGCCCGGGAACTTCCACCTGCTGTGGGCACGATCAAAAAAACTTTTGGCTATAGTTTAGCTAGAATCTAAAGATTTGTGGCAGAAAAGTTTCAACACGTCCTAGACCACATTTTGTTGGAATCAGAAATCTTGGGCCTGGGAGTTCCCATCCTGGCACAGCAGAAACGAATCCAGCTAGGAACCATGAGGTTGCAGGTTCGATCCCTGGCCTTGCTCAGTGAGTTAAGGATCCGGTGTTGCCGTGAGCTGTGGTGTAGGTCGCAGATGCAGCTCAGATCCCACGTGGCTGTGGCTGTGGCATAGGCTGGCAACTAGAGCTCCGATTTGACCCCTATAGCCTGGGACCCTCCATGTGCCTCAGGTGCGGCCCTACAAAGCAAAAAAAAGTTTCTGACCGTCTTTTCACTTGACTCAGAGAAGCCATGTTACTCTGATTTTGGTAACTGCTGTGTCTTTTCCTCTTTAGAATGGAGATCTCCTCTCATCAGTCTCACCTCCTCCAACAACTGAATGAGCAGCGCAGGCAAGATGTATTTTGTGATTGCAATATTCTGGTTGAAGGAAAAGTCTTCAAAGCCCATCGGAATGTATTATTTGCTAGTAGCGGCTACTTTAAAATGCTTCTTTCGCAGACTTCCAAGGAAACGAGTCAGCCGACCACCGCGACGTTTCAGGCTTTCTCTCCCGACACTTTTACCGTCATCCTGGACTTCGTCTACTCTGGTAGGCTCTCTCTCACGGGTCAGAATGTCATAGAAGTGATGTCAGCTGCTAGCTTCCTTCAGATGACTGATGTCATCAGTGTTTGTAAGACCTTTATTAAATCTTCGCTTGACATCAGCGAAAAAGAAAAAGATCGCTATTTCAGCCTCTCCGATAAAGATGCCAGTTCTAATGGTATAGAACGTTCCTCTTTTTATAGCGGTGGCTGGCAAGATGAAAGCAGTTCTCCACGCTCTCACCTGAGCCCCGATCAAGGGACGGGTATAATAAGTGGGAAATCTTGGAGTAAGTATAATTACCATCCAGCCCCCCAAAGGAATACTCAGCAACCTCTGGCCAAGCATGAACAAAGGAAAGAGTCCATGAAAAAGTCCAAACATTTGAGGTTGTCACAGCCTTCTGAAACGACTCAGTATAAGTCAAGCAAACGAGAAGCTCGAACATCTGATTCTTCCAGCCACATTTCCCAGTCTGAAGAGCAGACACAGATGGATGCGGAAATGGACTCTACTCCTGTTGGCTATCAGTACGGTCAAGGAGCTGATGTCACATCAAGAAGTTTTCCAGGTACCCACAAAGAGACTCCATCCCCTCAATCACATTCCAAGACTCCTCTGTAAATCAATCCTATTTCAACATAACACCTTTAGGTGTTATGGGCAGTTGAGCCAAGTGATTCTTTTTTTAGTCATACTTCTCTAATGAAATCTATTCATTAAATGTTAAGTTAATTTCTTTAATTAAAAGTAATATTGGATGAATTTAAGGAGGTCAAAAGAATAGCGTGTTGAGGGTGGAAACCCACGATTTTCCAAACCTACGCCTGAGGGTGATTAGATTACTGTTAAGTTTTTAAAGCTCTTTCCTTAAATGGTTCAATCCTTAAGACACATATTTTCATTTGAAATAGTTTTTTTTTTTTTTTTTTCTGAATTCAGTAGGGAGGAGTTTTGTTGTTGTTGTTGTTGTTTTTCCTTTTTTTTGGCTGCCCCTACAGCATATGGAAGTTCCTGGGCCAGGGATCGAATCTGAGCTGCAGCCTAACACCACAGCTCTAGCAAGGCTGGATCCTTAGCCCACTGCACCACAACAGGAACTCCTTTATTTGTATTTTGTAATTTTAGAAAAATTCCAAACATATATTAAGAGAGGATAGTATAATTAACCCCCATGTACCCATTACCCAGTCCTACTCATGACCAGTCTTATTTAATCTGTGCCTCTGCCCCAACACCTCCCATTTTTAAGCAAACCTAAGACATCATATTTTATCTTAAATATTTCAGAATATGTTCCTAAAATGTAGTTTTAAAAAAACCTGCAGAGAGTTCCCGTCATGGCTCAGTGGTTAACGAATACAACTAGGAACCATGAGGTTGTGGGTTCGATCCCTGGCCTTGCTCAGTGAGTTAAGGATCCAGCGTTGCTGTGAAGCTGTGGTGTAGGTTGCAGACTCGGCTTGGATCTGATGTTGCTGTGGCTCTGGTGTAGGCCGGTGGCTGCAGCTCTGATTAGACCCCTAGCCTGGGAACCTCCATATGCCGCGGATGTGGCCCTAGAAAAGACAAAAAGACAAAAAAACAAAAAAAGAACCTGCAGGAGTTCCCTTCACAGATCAGCGGTTAACGAACCTGACTAGGATCCATGAGGATGCAGGTTCCATCCCTGGCCTCGCTCGGTGGGTTAAGGATATGCTGTTGCCGTGAGCTGTGGTGTAGGTCACAGACGTGGCTTGGATCCCACGTTGCTGTGGCTGTGGTATAGGCCGGCAGCTGTAGCTCTGATTCAGCCCCTAGCCTGGGAACTTCCAGATGCCACAAGTGCAGCTCTAAAAAAGCAAAAAAAAGAGTTCCCATAGTGGCTCAGTGGTTAACAAATCCGACTAGGAACCATGAGGTTGCAGGTTTGATCCCTGGCCTTGCTCACTGGGTTGGGGACCCGGCGTTGCCATGAGCTGTGGTGAAGGTTGCAGATGCAGCTCAGATCCCGAGTTGCTGTGACTCTGGTGTAGGCTGGTGGCTACAGCTCCGATTGGACCCCTTGCCTGGGAACCTCCATGTGCCTCGGGAGCGGCCCTAGAAATAGCAAAAAGACAAATAAATAAATAAATAAACAAAAAAGCAAAAAAACACCCAAACCAAACCAAACAAACCCCCTACAATACCATTATTATTGTACCTGAACAAAATTAACAAATCTTTAATATCATTAAAGCCAATCAATATTTACATTTCCCTGGTCGTCATATAAATTTTAGACAAAAATTTGGTTGTATAGGTAACATATTTAAAAATAATAGGCAACCTGACTGATTTTTACTAACCATATCTTCCTGTAGGATATAATATGAAAATACATGAAATTGTATCATATTGTAGAGCTTACTGAAAATCCTGCTGAGCTCTATAATGGGCCAAGGAAGACAGAAATAACAGAGCAAAAATGGAAAATATTTGTTGCATTTTATTTTTCATTTTTGTTTTGTTTTGTTTTGATTGTCTGCACTCTTGGCATATGGAAGTTCCTGGGCCAGGGACTGAATCCAAGCCACAAGTGTGGCAGCACTGGATCCTTAACCCACTGCACCAGGCTGGGGATGGAACCCAGGACTGCAGCAACCCAAGCTGCTGCAGTCAGATCCTTAACCCACTGTACCACAGCGGGAACTCCTGTTGTGTTTTAAAGCAGCAAAAATGTTATCCTTTCTTGGGCTCTGAACTGTTATAATTCTGGGTTATTTAAATCTTCAATAATGACCAGCTATTAAATTGATGAGATTTGCCTCCAATCACAACTAACATTTTGAATATGTATGAGTTTTAAAACAAAAAATTAAGGATCCTTGAAACTTTTTCATTTTACAAGAAAAGTAGCACAACTGTATAAAAAGTAAAGGCAGGGGGATAAATGCCTAAATAAATAATTATTTAATAAGTAAGTTAATAAAACAAGGTACTTAGAATCTTTAAAATCCAGTACTACCTCTTGATATTTAACATCTAGGGACTCTCAGAGTTCCCATCGTCGCTTAGCAGTAATGAACCTGGCTAGTATCCTAGTATCCATGAGGACATGGGTTCATCCCTGGCCTTGCTTGGTGAGTTAAGGATCCGGCATTACCATGAGCTGTGAGGTAGGTTGCAGATGCGGCTCGGATACCACATTGCTATGGGTTGTGGCTGTGGCTGTAGCTCCAATTCGACCCATAGCCTGGGAACTTCCATATGCCGCAGGTGCAGCCCTAAAAAGCAAAAAAAAAAAAAAAAAAAAAAAAGACAAAATCTATCCAGACTTTGTAAATATCTCCTGAGGTTATGGTTCCGTAATAGGATTATCATCTTTGACAATCTAGTCTTTATAAAATTTCTTCCTTTTTCTTTTCGCTTATCTTTCTGAGATTGGACTCACCAGCCCCTTTTGGATTCTTGAAGTTATTAGAATTTTGATTATGAACCTTCTGGTGACTTAATCAAACTGTCTCCTGACAGATGACCTGCCCAGGATGAGGTTCAAGTGCCCGTATTGCACACATGTGGTGAAGCGGAAGGCAGACCTCAAGCGGCACCTTCGTTGTCACACAGGAGAAAGGCCTTACCCCTGTCAAGCTTGTGGGAAAAGATTTAGCCGGCTAGACCATCTAAGTAGCCATTTTCGAACAGTATGTATATGATTTTTTCATCATTTTACTTCTTAGGAAATCCATGCATTTATCAGCTTTAGGATAATCTGATTAACTGAGGGAAATCTTTTCATAAAACTCTACCAGATTAAAATTTTATTCCCATTTAATGTTTTTGCTTTACATATAATGCATAAATTCATATATTTTTTAAAAATAGATTTTTATTCTCCTTTTGAAACCTTAAAGTAAGAAATAGTCTTTTGAATATCCATTTTTTTTTTGTCTTTTTGTTGTTGTTGTTGTTATTGTTGTTGCTATTTCTTGGGCTGCTCCCTCGGCATATGGAGGTTCCCAGGCTAGGGGTCCAATCGGAGCTGTAGCCACCGGCCTAAGCCAGAGCCACAGCAACGCAGGATCCGAGCCGCGTCTGCAACCTACACCACAGCTCACGGCAACGCCAGATCGTTAACCCACTGAGCAAGGGCAGGGACCGAACCCGCAACCTCATGGTTCCTAGTCGGATTCGTTAACCACTGCGCCACGACAGGAACTCCTGAATATCCATTTTAATTGACTTGAAATCTAATGTGTTTTATATCCTGGCCTTTTCAGGATATAAAACGAGCCAACAACAATGTAAACTTTAAAAATGTTTTAAATGTCTAGGTCAAAATCACCATTTCTGGGAGTTCCTGTTGTGGCTCAGCGGTAACGAACCTGACTAGTATCCATAAGGATGCCATTCAATCCCTGGTCTTGCTGAGTGGGTTAAGGATATGGCACTGCTGTGAGATGTAGGTTGCAGACACTGCTCAGATGCCTCATTGCTGTGGCTATGGTGTAGGCTTCGGCTGTGGTGTAGGTCACAGATATGGCTCAGATTCCATCCCTGGCCTGGGAACTTCCATATGCTGCAGGTGTGGCCAAAAAAGAAAAAAAAATAGTAGTCTCAAATGATATGAGTTTTTTCTGCCTTTTTTTTTTTAAATAGCAGGTGATCTCATGAATTTTCATTGGGTTCATCATATTTGGATCCATAACAATTATTATTCTTTTTGATACTCAGATTTTCATGTGTGCAGTGGGGACACTCAAAGCTGGCTCTTGTGTCCTTTTGTCACAACTCTGTTAAATTTTCAAAGTATCCTTGTTCTCTGGCTCCAAAAGAGCCCTAGGCTCACCTTGAACATCCCCTGCCAAAAAAAAAAAAAAGGAATCAGTCATTTCTCAAAGAAGCTTTGGTACCTTGTAGTGGGGAATGAAATTAGAAAACAAAATTTAGACACCTAGGGTGCTCATTGTTATAAGGCATCATTCTTTTCAGATTATTTCTGAGCTAGAAGATATATATTTTTAAAATAATGAATTCATGATCATATTTTCTATTTTATAGTATTTCACTTGATTTCTTTGTCTTTGTAACTGTATTGGAATCTGTATGAATCTGTGTCGGAAATTTGTAACAAAACAATGCCACATATCATAACCATAATACAGATACTATCTCTGGAGAAATAAAGATACACTCAAATTATGTACTTTCAACATTTACTCATTGATACATCAGTGGTTAAGCAGAAGATAATAACTGTACTGAGTGGTAGTCATATACATTTTCGTAGATATTTTACAGACTGCATCAAGTTTCTTGGGTTTTTGACTGTTTGTGTTTGGTGGGCTACTTTCATCCTGTTCTGACTTTTTCTAAATGAATACGCCTTAAACATTAACTCAGCATGATATAGTTAATTATTTGTAATAATTTTTAGACTAGCATCTATAATCTACTGTTCTGACAGCTATTGATCAAAGGTATTTAGTAATATCTATAATATATAATTATTCATCAATTATAATTTCTTCCCAAAGCATTTTACACATATTAACTCATTTGGTCCTTACAACCTGAGCTGTATCCCCATTAGTAATAAGGAAGTAATCAAGGATAATAATAGGGTGATATGGCGCAGAGCCACCGTAATTGTTGTTTATAACCAGTGTTCATTCTGATACTCACGTTTCTATTCTGATTGGGTGGTGCCCATATCTTACCAATTATTAAATATTTGACAATTACCATGGAAGAAGGTTTATAATGTTTTAAATTACTTGTTTCAAGATACATGGTTATGGATGTGACTAGAGATTCTCATACTAACTGAACTAAGTCAGAAAGAGAAAGAAAAATACCATATGATGTCACTTATATGTGGAATCTAAAATATGACATAAATTAATCTATCTACCAAACAGAAACAGACTCACAGACATAGAGAACAGACTTGTGGTTGCCAAGGGGGAGAGGGGAGAAATTGGGAAAAAATATACAAGATTAGGGAGTTCCCGTCGTGGCGCAGTGGTTAACGAATCCGACTAGGAACCATGAGGTTGCGGGTTCGATCCCTGCCCCTGCTCAGTGGGTTAACGATCCGGCGTTGCCGTGAGCTGTGGTGTAGGTTGCAGACGTGGCTCGGATCCCGCGTTGCCGTGGCTCTGGCGTAGGCTGGCAGCTACAGCTCCGATTCGACCCCTAGCCTGGGAACCTCCATATGCCGCAGGAGCAGCCCAAGAGATGGCAAAAAGACCAACAAATAAATAAACAAATAAAAATAAAGGCATTAGTTTAAAAAAAAAAAGATACAAGATTAGTAAATGACAAAAGCAGGGCTAGAACATAAGCTTTCCAATTCCTAGTCTAGTCCTCTTTCTACTAGATCTTTCATTAATAAAAGTATCAAGTAAGTAATCTTTACATCAAAAAATATTTTTTGATAAATTTAAATTTGCAACAAGGTTTTTTTCTTTCTCTAGCAAAATAACAAAATATTAATAGCAGGAGTTCCCGTCGTGGCTCAGTGGTTAACAAATCCGACTAGGAACCATGAGATTGTGGGTTTGATCCCTGGCCTCGGTCAGTGGGTTAAGGATCCGGCATTGCCATGAGCCATGGTGTAGGTCAAAGACGTGGCTCAGATCTGGCGTTTCTGTGGCTCTGGCGTAGGCCGGTGGCTGCAGCTCTGACTGGACTCCAAGCCTGGGAACCTCCATATGCCGCAGAAGCAGCTGTAGAAAAGGCAAAAAGACAAAAAATAAAACAAAACAAAACTAATAGCAACGTGAAATGAGATCCCCCCCAAATTAAGATATGTAGAATCTGGAGTTCCCGTCGTGGCGCAGTGGTTAACGAATCCGACTAGGAACCATGAGGTTGCGGGTTCGGTCCCTGCCCTTGCTCAGTGGGTTAAGGATCCGGCCTTGCCGTGAGCTGTGATGTAGGTTGCAGACGCGGCTCGGATCCAGCGTTGCTGTGTCTCTGGTGTAGGCCGGTGGCTACAGCTCCGATTGGACCCCTAGCCTGGGAACCTCCATATGCTGTGGAAGCGGCCCAAAGAAATAGCAACAACAACAAAAAAGACAAAAAAAAAGATATGTAGAATCTTTAGAACAGTACATGGTATTTATTAAGTATTTGCAATTATTATTATTATTATGGGAAGTGTCCCTTGTTACCTCAGATATAAAGATACTGTTGGATTAAGGGATATGTGAAATTAGTAAGTATATAACATTAATCATAAAAAAAATAATAGACATTGGTTCGGGAAAGCTGGTATTGGAGTTCCCACTGTGGCATAGTGGGACAGTGTTGTCTCTGCAGGATTCAGTGTTGTCTCTGCAGTGGCCCAGGTCAGGGTTCAATCCTTGGCCCAGTGCAGTGGATTAAGGATCTGGCATTGCTGCACTTGTGGCATAGGTTGCAGCTGCGGCTTAGCTTCCATTTCTGGCCTGGGAATTTCCATATGCCACAGGTGCGGCCAAAAAAAAAGAGAAAGAAAATAGAGAAAGCTGATGTGAATATTTCTTGACATCAATTTATCACTAAAACCTGTGATATTTTTCTAATAATTAGGTGTTAATTTAATGTATGCTTGGCTTTGAACATCTTAAGTTTATGAACTGGTACTTAGACTATCAAAGTGTTCTGCTTTTGAAAAATCTCTCTTTTTTAAAATCACTATTTCAATCTCTACACAGATTCACCAGGCATGCAAACTCATCTGCAGAAAATGCAAACGCCATGTGACTGATCTAACAGGTCAAGTGGTACAGGAAGGAACCAGGCGCTACAGACTCTGTAATGAGTGCCTTGCTGAAGTTGGCATAGACAGCCTTCCCATTGATTTGGAAGCTGAACAGCATCTTATGTCCCCATCAGATGGAGATAAGGATTCCAGATGGCACTTGGGAGAAGATGAGAATAGATCATACGTGGAGATTGTAGAGGATGGGTCTGCTGATCTGGTCATACAACAGGTTGATGATAGTGAAGAAGAAGAAGAGAAGGAAATAAAGCCCAACATCAGGTAGCTGAAGGTGAACCAACAGAGGTGGCATGTCTGCAACTTACATTAACTTCCGTTTCTCTCTCTTTCCGTGGTCAGAGTCTGGTGAACAGATCATCAGACTGACCTAAAAGTAATGACCTGATATCATTTGCATGCTTTCTGAACAGGCCATTGTATTCATTCTGAACCTTGATGCCCTAAAATCTGTTGCTGCACTGGAAAGAAAGACCTAGCTTGAGTTGGCATGATGGATGAACAATTAATCCTCTTACTTTTATTACAGAGATACCTTTTTTTTAAACATTGGAAGATCGACTTAGCAAATTTTTTTCAAAGAAAATATTTTAAATAAATTCACCACAATCAAACTTTATATAAATAATTTCAAGGTGTTTCAAAAACATGTAAACTACCAATATTGAATTTTCACAGGGTACCGGGTAAGAGCACATTAAAGGGTCTGGCAGCCTATCTGACTAAACAAATTAGTCTTTCCATTAACTTCAGATCTAAAACGACCTATCATTATTCCCATATCCTACATGTTTTAACATTATGGCGGAAGACAAATCTAAAATTGTTGAAATCATTCATATTTGAAATTTTTGTCATTAAGTTAAAAATCACTCTTATGTATGTAGTCAGTATTTTAAAAAAAAAAGAAAAAAAGGGAGTTCCCGTCGTGGCGCAGGTGGAAATAAATACGACTAGGAACCATGAGGTTGCGGGTTCGATCCCTGGCCTCGCTCAGTGGGTCAAGGATCCGGCATTGCCGTGAGCTGTGGTGTAGGTTTCGGATGCAGCCCAGATCTGGCGTTGCTGTGGCTGTGGCGTAGGCTGGCAGCTGTAGCTCAGATTAGACCCCTAGTCTGGGAACCTCCATATGCTGCTCGTGCAGCCCTAAAATGACAAAAAGACAAAAAAAAAAAAGCCAAAAATAGAGGCTGACCAGATATTATATACAGACCTCATTTTTTTTAAAGGAGTAAACTAATACTGTCAAGGTTGTTTTTGAAGATCTGTCAATATACAGTGCTCTTCCTCTCTAAAGAAAAAAGAAAACTGGAGGTTCTTACCAGTTTTTAAGAGTAATTTCTAACATTTCTATACTGCTATATTATTTATAAAGTGCTCTCTCCAACATTTTCCCACCAATCAGCAGAATAAAGATCATTCTGTCTGATTTACAAATGAGGAAATTAAGGTTAGGAAGTTTAAGTGGTAGGGCTGGTGAGGGGACAGGTTTTGGTTTTAAATCATCCTCTTTCAACTGTTTCTTCCTGTATTGTCTCCTGAAATGGCCAAGGAATGAAGTTAAACCTCACCAATCTGCAATAATTATAAAAAGATGAAATGGCCAAGGAATGAAGTTAAACCTCACCAATCTGCAATAATTATAAAAAGAAGCCTATCAGATTTAGAAAGTATGAAAAAAGAAGATTTAGAAAGTATGAAAGAAGAGGAATTTAATTATCTCCAACAGCATATATCTTGAACTAGAGATATTCAAATAGTGCTAAGTCATGTCCCTATAGTATCTATTGACATGTTTTATATTGTTATTTATATGTAAATTTTATATATAAAACTATTTGATGATATTATTCTCTTAAGTTCTTTAAGCATTTTTGCTTAGCTTGTCTATATCATTTTTCAAAACAATCTTTCTACTAGGATACAAAGTTAAAACTTCTCCCATATATGAATTATGAAACATTCCAAAATTAAGTCAAATTGGAGAAGCTTTATTTTAGTTCTAAAGATAAAATCTAAATACTAGAAGTAAGGAACTGACCTTCATAAAGGTCTTAGGAAGTTATCACCATTAAGCCTGTTTTAATTTAATTTTCATAGAGAGGCTCCATGTATTACCTGCCATGACATACCTCAAAATACTTTTTATGTTATTATTTTCTTATTTAATTAATGATTGTCCTTGATACCAATTTGTGGGCTAAAATGGTTAATTTCTTTAAATTTTCTTTATAAATAGATGAATAACCACTTTGTTTTATGGTACTTAATTCTGAGATTTTTTTTCAAGATTCCCTTAAGGGTGAATTTCCAGTTACTTTAAAATTGGGAGTTCCCTTCGTGGCTCAGTGGTTAATGAGCCCGACTAGGATCCATGAGGATGTACGTTTGATTCCTGGCCTTGCTCAGTGGCTTAAGGATCCAACGTTGCCGTGACCTATGGTGTAGGTCGAAGACTCGGCTTAGATCCTGTGTTGCTGTGGCTGTGGCATCAGCCGGCAGCTGCAGCTCTGATTCAACCCTTAGCCTAGAAACCTCATATGCCTCGGGTGGGGCCCTAAAAGCAAACAAAACAAAGCAAAACAAAGACAGACTGGATAGTGTGCATTGAGTTCATTGTCTCCCAACATGACCATTCCTGAATCAGGAGTCTTAACAATTAAATTGCACCAAATGGAGTTCCCATCATGGCTCAGCAGAAACAAATCTGATTAGCAACCATGAGGGTGAGAGTTTGATTCCTGGCCTCGTTCAGTGGGCCAAGGATCCAGCCTTGCCGTGAGATGTGGTGTAGGTCTCAGACCCAGCCCAGATTCTGTGTTGCTGTGGCTGTGGTGTAGGCTGGCAGCTACAGCTCCAATTCAACCCCTAGCTTGGGAACCTCCATAAGCCGCAGGTGTGGCCCTAAAAAAATAAAGACCAAAAAAAAAGAGAAAGTAGATTGCACCAAATGAGGGAGGGAACACTTGTCATTCTCTAGTCCCACCAGAGTATGGTAATATCTTTCAAATTATAATCTGCTTTTTAATCATTGGAGCCAGTGGGGAAAATGCCTAATTTGACCTTTAGTTATAGAAATGGAGTCGTGCTTGCATGTATGTACTCTTAACGCACTTTAGTCTATGGTCTAAATGTTCTTTACTGCTACTATCTTCTGCATGCAAACATCGCATGAATGTTAGCAAGGTCCACTGAACACAGTGCCACCAGCACCGGTAGAGCCTTCTCAGAAATAATGCTTTCTCATAATTGTTTATAACAAGCATCCAGCGATCGCCACAAAACGCTATCAAGTTCACCAAACTAGACAGCACATCTGTTCTGTCCTTTTAGTGTCATAAAAGAACATTCATGACATGTTTGTAAGTTGTAAATAATAACTCAGTTATCACATCATGTATGTCTAAGACTTTAAAGACCGGTTCTTTTCTAGAGTGAAGCTCTTAATGGTTTTTAAGAAAACTGAATCCTTCGGCACTTCAGTGTGGGAAAATGTTACATAGGGGTATGATCTGTTAATATAAGCTTTATTTATGCCAAGATTTTTTCTTTTTAGGGAAATAATAGGAATTGGTTAGACCAAAGTTCATTCTTACAAGTACGCTGTTTGTCAGCTTCTGGACAACCTTCTAAGTCTATGGTTGCCAAGAATATCTGGTTGATGGGATGAAGTTTTGCAAAAATAAAGCATCACTGCAGTCGTGCCTGGTGTCTGGAGGAAGCAAGACTAGATGAGTGGTTTAAAAGGGTTTTTTTTTTACCCAAGAAACGCTTTCTTCCAATGAATTTTTTCATAGAGAAGTTTTAAGGGAAACATTAAAGTCAGCTGCTCTGGTTAAAGCTCCCTACGAGCCTTTCCCGGACACCCCTACAGAGCTCAGGAGTCCAGCACTGAAAACCTTGGACGGGATCACTTTTTGAATTCCCTCCGAGCGTTACAGTCTCACGTCATTGCTCCTGTTGCTCACTGCATTTATAAGCTGGTAACCATAGGGACTCTCAGAGCAACAAATCATAATACCTTCACGAGAGTCCTTCTATAGTTAGCATATCTTAAAACTTTTTAGAACAAATTTTTCAGTACTGTATGTCTGAGTGATGAAGTCAGACACAGTTACTACTTTTATGTGGCCAAGTCATGGCTAAATGGATGAAAAGTTTAGTGTTTCAGTTCCTTATGAGCTCAGAACTCAATGCATTAGTTTGCCAAATCAAGCTAAGATACATTGAAATTTCCACTCGTATTGGTTATATATATTTGGAGTCCTAAAATTAGTACTCTGGAAAAATCACTAAAAACAGTGCAGCCAGCGTAAGACGTCTTTAACTGGGAAGCGTTGTAATAGTAGGTACTGGAGGACCAAACTTTAGATTATAAATGGAAAATTTTATGTTATTTTATATGAGAGTGGATCAGTATTACTATTTATCATTTACATAGCATTCTATATTTGCAAACTATTTAATAATTTTATGTTATTCTTTACATATCTATAAATAGAACATTTATCACATGAAAGGGAAAGGAAATGAGGCACAGAACAGTAAAGCAACCTACCTAAGCCGACCCAGTGAAACAACGGCAGAAATAGGAATTAGGATGATCAGGTTTTCGGATTCCTAGAACATCCAGCTTAATTCACTGAGGTGTGTTGTGTATAACTCTATTTTATAAGATGACTTTATACAATTAAGAGTCAATTGTTTTAAAGCTGATGTCATTGTATGTGGATAAATCCTATACAGAATAAATATTATATGTAAAGGATGTGACTTTGGTTACAAGAGTTTCTATGATAAAAATTCAGGTTGTCACACAAATGGCATCATCTACCCAGCTGCTTTATATATTGTGAAATATATTCTAACTATTCATGCTAATGGAGCCATGAATAGACCAGAAAAATGAAATCCACAAGGAATCCATAAACTTCATTTTTTAACTTGTTGGCCTTCTCCCAAAATGCTTGTATTAATGCCAACAAAAAATAAAGTGTGTTGGAGTTCTCGTTGTGGCTCAGCGGAAGGAAATCTGACTAGCATCCATGAGGATGCAGGTTGATCCCTGGCCTTGCTCAGTGGATTAAGGATCCGACTTTGGCTGTGAGCTGTGGTGTAGGCCAGCGGCTACAGCTCCAATTTGACCCCTAGTTTGGGAACCTCCATATGCCATGGGAGTGGCCCTAAAAAGACACCCCCCCCCCAAAAAAAGTGAGATATGTTAATGAGCAATAAGCCACACACAGGAGAAGCCGAGGGACTCAGCTTTTAAAGGCAAATATATTGAAATGCATTTACTTAAAAGCATGATAAATACTTCTCCCCATCTCTTTTTATTTCTTTACAAAAGCCATCGGATACTTTATAACCTTCAGACAGGAAACCAGTGACAAGGTAATGCCAGTCACCTCTTTTACCTTTGGGGTTGATTAGATCATTTGCAAATGTTATGACATTGAATCAGCTTGTAAAATACATCCAAGAATTAGTTGTACTTTGCTTCACTCTTTCCGATTTCTAGATACACAGATCCATTGTATAGTCTATTGATTTTCCCATTGGGAAAATCTTTTGATTCCTTGTTGATGTTATTTACAACTGCTTAATTCTTTCTTTTTTTTTTTTTTTTTTTTTAGGGCCACACCTCTGGCGTATGAAAGTTCCCAGGCTAGGGATTGAATCGGAGCTACAGCTGCTGACTTGCACCACAGCCACAGCAACACAGGATCCCAGCCTCTTCTTCGACCTACAGCCACAGCTCAGGGCAATGCTGGATCCTTAACTCACTGAGCGAATCCAGAGGTCAAACCTGAGTCCTCATGGATAACAGTCAGGTTTGTTACCACTGCACCACCATGGGAACTCTGACAATTGCTTAATTCTTTTTTTTTTTGTCTTTTTGCCTTTTTCTAGGACCGCACCGTGGCATATGGAGGTTCCCAGGCTAGGGGTCTAATCGGAGCTGTAGCCACCAGCCTACACCAGAGCCACAGCAATGCAGGATCTGAGCCGCGTCTGCGACCTACACCACAGCTCACGGCAACGCCAGAACCTTGACCCACTGAGCAAGACCAGGATCGAACCCGCAACCTCATGGTTCCTAGTCGGATTCGTTAACCACTGCGCCACAACGGGAACTCCAATTGCTTAATTCTGTAGAACTTTTTTTTTTTTTTTTTTTTTGCCTCGCTTGCAGCATGTGGAGGTTCCCCAGCCACAGCAGTGACCTACCTGACCCACTGCAGTGACAAGAGATCTTTAACCCTCTGTGCCACAAGGGAACTTGGAAGAGTAACTTATTTTTATTAGCCCATGAGGGAAAAAATGGAACATTTCTGCCTAGGTCAGGAGTTCTCACCTTTGGCAGCACTTCAGAATCACTTGTGGAGCTTTTATTTTATTTTTAAAATTTTTTTTATTTTTTGCTTTTTAGGGCCACATCCTTGGCATATGGAGGTTCCCAGGCCAGGGGTCCAATCGGAGCTACAGCTGCCGGCTCACAACACAGCCAACACCAGATCCAAGCCTGGTCTGCGACCTACACCACAGCTCACTGAAACGCTGGATCCTTTAACCCACTGAGCAAGGCTGGGAATCAAACCTGTGTCGTCATGGATGCTAGTCAGATTCGTTTCCACTGAGCCACGACGGGAACTCCCCACTTAGCCTTCTTAGAGGCAGAGGAACCAGTGAGAAAAAGTCATCACACCACTAACTGCTACTTTCCTGAGAGTCACTGCCTTCACGTCACACACCCTGTACCTACCCATAACAATGGCTGATCAGGAAGCAGACCTGGACGGTGTGATTTGAACCTTTGAGGCTAAACAACTGTTTCAAGTAACAGATACCTTCTCTTTCTCAGCTCATTTGCTTAAAATACAGTATTACTAGATCACAGAAACTTAGAACTGGAAAGGAATTGAGGAATCACTCATACACACCTATAATACACAGATGAAGTCGTCCAAGGTCAAACAGTAGAGCAAAGGCTAGGAATTGAGGCTTGTGACTTGCCATTGTTACGTTCTTGTAGATATGCTCAAGGAGTTGATCTGTGGCCTCTGCCCAAGAGGTTGACATAGCTCTAAGATGCTTAATCCACTGACCATTAAATAGTAACTGGGCATCTACTGTGTGCCATCAAGGAGCTTTTCTTCTATTCAGAGGGACAAAACTGGTAAACATTAAGCAATTACAAACTGAATATGCCTGCAAATCCTTAAACCTTGAGAAGTATAGTTCAGAGATCCCTGAAGTCTGGTTAGGGAGGCATCGTGGAAATGTGGCTTGAGCTGGATTTTAAAGCAGAGCTGCAGACTAGCAACCTGTGGACCAGATTCAGCCCACACACAATTTGTACCTCATTGTGATAACCCACAGTGGTTTGGGGTTCTTTTGAAAAATTCAGGAGTGTTCACATAAAAAGATGTTTCTAGGGGGTCATGAAAAGCTGCCACACTCTGTATTCCCACTAGCAAGAAGGGCTGGAGCTGCATAAACCCTTGACTCAACACCCACAGCCCATTCTTATAACCTCCTTGACTCCTTGAGCAGTGGATTTGCTACCCCAACGTCTTCAGAAATGAGAACAGCAGCCCAGAAAGGAGAACAATAAGACAGAAGTGAAGATGAGTGGGTATGCTATGGGGTAGGAGAATTAGCTCTGTGACGGGGGAAATTTGTTCTTCAAGGCAAGACACATACCTGAAACTAACAGAAGCAGCTCTGTGAGCATGGCACAACCATCTCAAAAAGTAAACCAAGGAATTCCCATTGTGGCTGAGCAGGTAACCCGACTAGTATCCATGAGGACACAGGTTCGATCACTGGCCTCACTCAGTGGGTTAAGGATCTGGCATTGCCGTGAGCTGTGTTGTAGGTCAGATTCGGCTCAGATCCTGTGTTGCTGTGGCTGTGGCAGAGGCCAGCAGCTCTAGCTCTGATTCTGTCCCTAGCCTGGGAACCTACATATGCTGCAGATGCGGCCCTAAAAAGACCAAAAAAAAAAAAAAAAACCACCAAAACTTCATGTATAGAGTTACATACTCATTTCCCTTCTATTCAGTATGTTTTTGCTCCTCCCTCCCCTGCTGCGCCTGCAGCATACAGAAATATCCAGGCCCAGCCCGAACCTGAGCCGAGGCAGTGACCCAACCTGCTGCAGTGACGTTGAATCCTTAACTGCTAGGCCACCAGGGAACTCCTGACATATTTTAAAACTAACACAAACTAAGAGTTCCTGTTGTGGTACAGTAGAAATGAATCTGACTAGTAACCATGAGGTTGCTGGTTCGATTCCTGGCCTTGCTCAGTGGGTTGATCTGGCTTTGCGCCATGATGTAGGTCGCAGATGCCGCTCAGATCCTGAGTTGCTGTGGCTATGGTATAGGCTGGCAGCTATAGCTCCGATTGGACCCTAGCCTGGGAACCTCCCTATGCTGTGGATGAAGCCCTAAAAAGCAAAAAAAAACAACAAACAAAAAAACCCCCAAAAAACCCACAAACTAAATTTTAATTATTAATTTGTTAAAAATACAGAAATATAATTTGTATTGAATAATTACATCTGACTTGTTTTATTATTTTTGGGCTGTACCTGTGGCATGTGGAAGTTCCTGGGCCAGGGACTGAACCCATGATACAGCTGCCACCTGTGCCACAGCTGTCAGCAATGCTAGATCCTTAACCAACTGTACTATACAGGAATTTCCTGATTTATTTATTCTTTTTTTTTTTTTTTGGCCTTTTAGAGCCACAAGTATAATGTATGGAAATTCCCAGGCTAGGGGTTAAATCGGAGCTGCAGCTGCTGGCCTACACCACATCAACAGCAATGCAGGATCCAAGCTGCATCTGTGACCTACACCACAGCTCATGGCAACACCAGATCCTTAACCCACTGATTGAGGCCAGGGACTGAACTGGCATCCTTGTGGATACTAGTCAGGTTTGTTACCACTAACCATGACGGGAACTCCCCGATTTGTTTTTATTGATCTCCATTGTAGAGGTCTGGTGGTAAGAGATATGGCTATGCTTTTTTTCCTATCAAGTTTGTACTCTACTTGACTTAATACATTTCAAGAGCTCGTCTTACTGTGGCTTCAGCTCTCCCATTAACCTCACAATACCCTGTTGTTCATTTTCAAAATCAACCCCCCAAGTAACCCATGATATGTAAAGGAGTCCTTTAAAAAAAGAACCCCACCCCATCTCAGACTGGAAATTCATCTTAGCAAAAGATAGAAGTTCTTCTGGACATTTTTTGCTTGGAGGTCTACAGTTTAAATGTATAAAATGTGGGAATTTGTCGTAGCGCAGCGGAAATGAATCTGACTAGGAACCATGAGGTTGTGGGTTCGATCCCTGGCCTTGCTCAGTGGGTTAAGGATCTGGCTTTGCCATGAGCTGTGGTGTAGGTCGCAGATGTGGCTCGGATCTGCCATTGCTGTGGCTCTGGTGTAGGCTGGCGGCTACAGCTCCAATTAGACCCCTAGCCTGGGAACTTCCATATGCTGTGGGTGCAGCCCTAAAGACAAAAAGAAAAAAAAAGTATAAAATGTACCTGAGAATTAGGAAGGTGAAGGAGGGCTACCTCAGTGATCCCGCTGTGTTCATGTAAAGAATTACTCAAACCATAGGCTTTTGGCCTAGTCTTCATTACCCTTACTTTCTGTTAAACAGCCGGAGAAAAATAATGCAGTGCTCAGAACACTTAGAAAGCTCACAGACAATCTTTCTTTTAGGTCAAGTTCGGCATACCATCATGATATGTGACACCATCCAGAGGCAATCTTTCTTCATGTATGTGTGAAAAAAACAGCAACTTTGCAAACTCTTCTATCACAAGAAAAAAATGTCAATGAATAGAGAATGGAATAATGCTGCAAATCAAACGAAAGCAGTTTCACTTTTTTTTTTCTTTTTAGGGCCACACCCTCAGCATATGGAGTCTCCCAGGCTAGGGGTCAAATTGGAGCTACAGCCGCTGGCCTATACCACAGCCACAGCAACGCAGGATCTGAACCGAGTCTGTGACCTACACCTCAGTTCATGGCAACACTGGATCCCCAACCCACTGCATGAGGCCAGGGATCAAACCCGCATCCTCATGGATACTAGTTGGATTCTTCTCCACTGAGCCACAATGGGAATTCCCAGCAGTTTCATTTTTAAAAAACATAATCTACTTTGAAAAGTTCAGATCAGTTTAAAGTTGTTTTCCTGGCCTCCTGTCTCCTTGGAAATGAAGAGCTTAAGTAATTTTTATTTATTTATAGTTCTTCTTTTTTGGCTGCACCAAACTATATGGAGTTCCCAGGCCATCGGTCAGTTGCAACTGCGGCAACACCAGATCCTTTAACCCACTGTGCCTGGCAGGGGCTTGAACCTGTGCCCTGGCACTACAGAGATGCCACCGATCCTGTTGGGCCACAGAGGGAACTCCTATACATTTAAATTTTTTTTTAAATTTTATTTTTTTATTACAGTTGATACTATTCATTTATTTTTGACCGCACCTGAGGCATGTGGATGTTTCCATGCTAGGGATCAAACCCGTGCCACAACAACAACCCATGCCACAGCAGTGACAACACTGGATCCTTAGCCACAATGGAACTCTGCTTAGGTAATTTTGAAAGAACAAAGACATTTTTTAAAATTCTCCTTTTCTTTTCTAACTATATAAATATACTGGCTTTAATACAAAATTACAGGGAGTTCCTTGGTGGTTCCCCAGCACCCAATACACACACACACACACACACATATTATATATATATAGATAACATTTGTATTATATACATGTACATACCTAATATGTTTGTACATATAACGTAGGTAATATACATGTTTGAAAGAAGGGCCCATTTGCATGTGCATCAATTTTCTCTTATGGGAAAATTGGAAAGTATCAATACATCAGTGCTTAAAAAAAACATGAGAGGGAGTTCCCGTCACGACTCAGTGAAAATGAACCTATTATCCATGAGGACTCAGGTTCGATCCCTGGCACTGCTTAATGGGTTAAGGATCTGGTGCTGCCGTGAGCTGTGGTGTGGCTCAGATCCTTCATTGCAGTGGCTGTGGTGTAGGCCAGCAGCTTCAGCTCTGACTCAACCCCTAGCCTAGGAACCTGCATATGCTGCACATGTGGCCCTAAAAAGACAAAAAAAAAAGTGAGAGAAAACAAATCAGGGTTCCTTCTAGAGAAGCCTTCCAATTGTTCAAATATAAGTATTTCATCTTAAAAAACCAACTGGAATATATGATGGCCCTTTTCCACAGGGCAATCTAAATACAACCTCTTCTAATGTACATATAGAAAATATATGTCTTAACAATTTGGAAGAAAAGCAAAATCCTGGTTGTAGGACTTCTCAAATTCCTTTTTTTTCAGACTGTGTTTGATAAGAGCACAAGGGCTTCAGTTCTCCCAGGCTGCTCTATCATCAATGATCTTTCTTAGGACCAGGCTCTGGAGGACTTGCATTCCATCGGAAGGGTGAAAGGCTCCTGCTGCTATAGCAGGAAATTAATAATTGAAGAGCCATACTTGTTACCTGAAGAATTCTTTAGAATGTAAATATTTGGATAACAGACCAAGACTGTACCTTAATTTTCCATTTCTGAAAGTTACATTTTTAAAAAAATTTTTTTAGGGCTGCACCCATAGCATATGGAAGTTCCCAGGCGAGGGGTTAAATCAGAGCTGCAGCTGCCAGACTACACCACAGCCACAGCAAGGCCAGGGATTGAACCCGCATTCCCATGGACACTAGTCAGACTCATTTTCTGCTGTGCCACAACAGGAACTCCCATGAAAATCATGGTTTAAGTTAAAAATTTCTGTTCTAGGGAGTTCCTGTCGTGGCACAGTGGTTAACGAATCCAACTAGGAACCATGAGGTTGCGGGTTCGATCCTGGTCTTGCTCAGTGGGTTGGGGATCCAGCGTTGCCGTGAGCTGTGGTGTGGATGGCAGATGTGGCTCGGATCCCGCGTTGCTGTGGCTCTGATGTAGGCCAGCGGCTGTGGCTCCGATTCGACCCCTAGTCTGGGAACCTCCATGTGCCATGAGAGTGACCCAAGAAATGTCAAAAAGACAGAAAAAAAAATTTCTGTTCTGTATAACTATGTATCTTAATAGATACTGTAGAATTTATATCATGGTTTCTTCTCAAAAGGAAGAGGAAAAAAATTCTTCAGAGGAGTCTCTTTTTTTGTATCTTAAATGTCAATGATCACAAAAACTTCTGGCTTCTCTTCATTATAAACCTGCATTGCTGAATATGTTATTGCTTTGACTTCAGTTCCCTAAAGTTGGGGTTAAAGAAAAAACAAACAGGGAAAAAAAAGGACATTGCAATCAGAATCATTAACTCTAACAACAACTGGCATAAAATCAAAATTTTAATGTTACTCGGAAAAGCTCACATGAAACAATTAGTTACCCAATCAGTATGGTACTATCCACTTATCCAATAAAAATGAGAGGCAGATGTGCACAGCAGAAAAAGCACTCAGGAGATGGAGCATTCTATAGTCCTGGTTTTGTTTGTACCCGGATATGGAAGCTGCTGACCTCTCTGGGCATAGTTCTTTCACTTATCAAATGGGCTGAATCCAGGAACACAAAGCTTTCCCACTGTCTGGCTCAGGGCTCCTTCTCGAGACTTCTTCCTTGCAGTCTATCCTGGACCCTGGGAACTCAGCGGTCATCCTGAGACACTTATCCTACAGACAAATGCCTATTATCCAACATCTCCATTTAGGAGTCTTTTTTGTTTTTAGCCAGGCCCATGGCATGTGGAGATTCCCAGGCCAGGGACATGGCCGGCTCCTTAACCTGCTGTGCCACAAGGGAACTCTATCCATTTAGATATCTAATAGGCATTTCAAACATAATATACTTAAGAAGAAAATTCTGCTTCCGGGCAGGTGACATCCAGCCAGCCAGTCACAGCACTGGACTTTTACTCTTAGATCCATGGCCCAGTGTGTCTGTAACCTCACAGAGAAGTATCACATTTTGGTGCTATGCCAAGGTGCAGCTGGTTCCTCCAACCCCTGCTGAGATCCCTACAGCTATTCAGAGCCTGAATAAGAGTCAATAGTGCTCAAACTCAAGGAGTTCCTGCCATGGCGCGGCAGAAACGAACCCGACTAGTATCCATAAGGATGCGGGTTCGATCCCTGGCCTTGCTCAGTGGGTTAAGGATCTGGCGTTGCTGTGGCTTTGATTCAACCCCTACCTACCCTGGGAATTTCTATATGCTGCGGGTGCAGCCCTAAAAACAAAAAACAAAACAACAACAACAACAACAACAAAAATAGTGCTCAAACTGGTAGCTTCAAACAGCTCACAGCTAAGGAAGCTCTGCTGAATGGTTTGCTGGCCACCGAGGTATTGATGTGGTTTTCTGCTGGAGAGATCCCAGGCAAGCGTGGCATTGTTGGCTATGATGTTTAAAGACCAATCTTTTAACATGTCATTATATTTGGTTTATTATTTTGGTGTTCTTGGACCATGTGTGATCAGACTGGTATTTGAATAAAATAAGACAGTGCGTCAAAAAAAAAAAAAAAAAAGAAAGAGAATTCCACCGTGTCATTTGTATTATAAAAATAATTTGTGGGATTCCTGTTGTGGCTCAGCAGGTTAAGCTACTGGGAGCAAACAGGATTTCCCAGTCACTTCCACCTAATTTGGGTCTCCTTGGACTGAATACAGTGGTCAGTGAACTACAAATCAAAGGCCAAATCCGGCCTGCCACTTATTTTTGTACAGCTTCATAGGCTAAGAATGATTTTTTCCTTTCTAAATGGTGGGGGATGGGGTTGTTAAAAAAAGGTTTACTGGGGGAGTTCCCGTCGTGGCGAATCCGACTAGGAACCATGAGGTTGTGGGTTCGATCCCTGGCCTTGCTCAGCGGGTTAACAATCCAGCGTTGCCATGAGCTGTGGTGTAGGTTGCAGACGCGGCTCGGATCCCGTGTTGCTATGGCTCTGGGGTACGCCAGCGGCTACAGCTCTGATTAGACCCCTAGCCTGGGAACCTCCATATGCTGAGGGAGTGGCCCAAGAAATAGCAAAAAGACAAAAAAAAAAAATAGGTTTACTGGGATACAACCACATTCATTCATTTATGTGCTGTCTATGGCTGTTCGGTGCTAAACATAATAGAAAAGTAGGTGCTCTTCCACTACTCTCTGCCCACAAAGCATAAAACATTAAAAAAAACCCAAAACTGCCTGTCCCCTATTCCAACAGACTTGACTGCTACAGAGTGAAGCCACACATGCTGGCAAATACAGCCTCTGGAGATGAACAAAAGCTAGAAGGCACCTTAGAGAACATCCAGGCCCACTCCCTCATTGGAGGGGAAGTTATCAATGTTCAAAAAGGCAAAGGGAGTTTCAAGCCCCACAGTACTCTGTAAAAAACCTAACCCCATAACCCAAGTGCTAACTCCTAATCCTCCAAATCAGATGCATGAAATCAAAGAGTTTTAACGTAATATGTCTGGAGAGGTAAGAGAAGTCTGAGAAAAATGTAGGACTTTACACCCCCGTCTTAGAACTAGTAAGTTAACTGGCACATATACTGATTTTACGGTAAGAGAGTAAAAAATGCTACGAATGGCTGGATTTAAAAACGTACCTGAGGGTGCTTGGACAATGAGAATTCTTCTCCCCACCTTGAGAAGAAAAAGTAAAACATGCTTAAGATTTTCAAGATTTAACATTTGTTCTCTCTTTCCTTATTTTAAAAGAAGCCATGTATATGTGGTTAAGATACGAGAAAGCTAAAAGAGATGGAGGGAAAGGGAGCTATACATTTCACTTTGACCATCAGCAGATACAGCTGTTGAGGGACTAAAGTAACCGACATCTTAACAAAGATAGTTGCTCTTAAAAAAGGTGTCTTAGTGCAGTGGACATAGGTAGATTCTCCATAAACATTGTTTATTTATTTTATTTTTTTCTTTCAAAGGCCACACTCTCGGCGTATGGAAGTTCCCAGGCTAGGGGTCGAATTGGAGCTGCAACTGTGGGCCTACACCACAGCCACAGCAACACCAGATCTAAGCTGCATCTGCGACCTACACCACAGCTCATGGCAACACCGGATCCTTCACCCACTGAGCGAGGCCAGGGATTGAACCTACGTCCTCATGGATACTCGTTGGGTTCATTACCACTAAGCCACAATGGGAACTCCCTCAATAAACATTGTTTAACGGATATTGGTTCTAACAGAGTAGCATGTTCAAAATGTTCACTGTACTCATGGGTATAGAACTAAGTAAGTAATACCTCCCATTGGAGAAAAAAGGTCTGAGCACCTAAGAGCAAAATACAAGATTGTATAATACTGTCTGAACTTGGTTTGTATTTTATAACTTTTCAAAAAATGGTCTGTATATGGAAGGCCCTGGAAAGGGACTCTCCTAGAACTTGGGATGAGTAACCTCTCTCCCTCCTACACTAATGTGGCTGAAGATCACAGGTGCAGAAGCAGTAGCAGTGTTAGAAAGAGCAATGTTTAAAATTCTGTTCAACTATTTATTAGCCAAGTACCCTAGGACACGCCTGTTTTCTTAGCCATAAAAAAAGAAGAAGGAAATAATATAAGATCTCACTGGATAAATAAACAAACAAACAAAAAAATCAACATAAAATGGGAAAGATAACCTTTAGATAATAACCCTAAAGTGGGGAGTTCCTGTCGTGGCTCAGTGGTTAATGAATCTGACTAGTATCCATGAGGATGTAGGTTCGATCCCTGGCCTTGCTCAGCAGGTTAAGGATCCTGTGTTGGCATGAGCTGTGGCGCAGGCTGCAGACACGGATCGGATCAGTATTGCTATGGCTGTGGCTGTGGCGTAGGCCGGCAGTTGTGGCTCCGATTCGACCCCTAGCCTGGGAACCTCCATGTTCTATGGGTGTGGTCCTTAAAAGACAAAAAATAATAATAACCTAAAAGAATATTAAAGAAAAGAAATAACCTAAAAGTTATCATTAAATGACTGAAGAAAACTGGAAAACACCAAATCCAATCAGAGTGCCCTTGATTAAGTGTTTGCAAGCACTGGAAGGAAAAGTATAATTTGTCAAGAGAACGAACTGGTTTGAATGGAGTCCAAGTGTGAGGATCTGTATGAAAGGATGAGAGTTGCCACTGTGGCCCACTGGGTTAGGAACCCAACTAGTAGAGTTCCCATTGTGGCTCAGTGGTAACAAACCCAACAAGGACCCGGGTTTGATTCCTGGCCTCGCTCAGTGGGTTAAGGATCCAGCATTGCCGTGAGCTATAGTGTAGGTCGCAGATGCAGCTCGGATCTGGTGTTGCTGTGGCTGTGGTGTAGGCTGGCAACTGCAGCTCCAATTTGACCCCTAGCCTGGAAACATCCACATGCCATGGATGCGGCCCTAAAAAGACAAAAAAAAAGATGCATCAGCATTTCCCGTGACCAAGCTAGGCTTTATGCAAATCTCTGCGCCATCTAGCAATGATATATATTTTTTTGTACTAAAAATTAACAAACTGGGAAGCCAGTTTAACAACCCAAATCAACTTTGTTCTAACAAGTTTCTGGTCCTCCAAAGCTGAGGTGAACCCTCACTCCTTGGTGTCTCGCAAAGCTTAATCTGCAAAACCCTACTGGGATGCAACTGGTCTTCTGACTTAACATTTCCGCTTTTCTTCCTGCCCACTGAATTCAGTGAAAAATATAACTTAACTTCTTTCATGACCTGCTATTTAAAAGGTTTTCAAAACTTACCCAATTGACCGTAATTTGAAATTTCTTTGATCAATATTAAGTACTTTCACTTCCTAAAGAAGGAAAAAAAATTGTTAATTCTAATATATGTTCATAACAGATCACTTACAGAAACATGTCTAGGTTATCACTTTTTTGAGATAATAGCATATGACTTCTCTGCAGCAAAGAAAATTAAAATGTTAACTAAAATAGAAAAACTAGGAGTTCCCGTCGTGGCGCAGTGGTTAACGAATCCGACTAGGAACCATGAGGTTGCGGGTTCGGTCCCTGCCCTTGCTCAGTGGGTTAAGGGTCCAGCATTGCCGTGAGCTGTGGTATAGGTCGCAGACGCGGCTCGGATCCCTCGTTGCTGTGGGTCTGGCGTAGGCCGGTGGCTACAGCTCCGATTCAACCCCTAGCTTGGGAACCTCCATATGCCACGGGAGCGGCCCAAGAAATAGCAAAAAGACAAAAAAAACAAACAAACTATATTTCAAGGAAATAAGGGTTTTTTTACATTTAAGGGAGGTATTCTTGAAAATACACCATCTAAAAATATGAATCGAAAGAATTTTTCTATTAGATACATTAGAGGAGCAGTGCCCATTGCGCCTCAGCACGTTAAGAACCCGACTAGTATTCATGAGGATGCAGGTTCAATCCCTGGCCTCGCTCAAAGGTAAAGGACCCAGTACTGCTGCAAGCTATAGTGTAGGTCGAAGGTGTGGCTCGGATCTGGCACTGCTGGGGCTGCAGCTCTGACTTGACCCCTAGCCTGGGAACTTCCATATGCCACAAGTTCGGCCCTTAAAAATAAAATACATAGGGTAGGATGATACAGGATTTCAGTCACTCTGGGTTGGGTTGTTTTTTTTTCCCCAGCTTTATTTATAGTTGACAAAGCTCTCAGCCTATTTTTATATAATATCATAGGCACTTGAGCTCTGTAGGACAAATGACCCAGTTGGAAGAATATATGCAGTGGAGCTGGTAAGGGAGAGAATGGAGGAATTATGGAAACAAGACAGGATATATGCGTTAGATAACAAGAATCTTGGAGAGGTGTTCCCTTCTAGAGGTTGATGGCAACAAGTAGTCTCCATTTGGCTTTTCCTTTTTCATATTAAGGTAAACCAAATGTACTGATTTTTAAACTTAGGCCAACATGGCAGAGCTGCAAAATTTCAAATGAGACAAAAAGAACATATGGATGGACATACATATAGCTCAAACTTGGGAGACATAAAAAGTGCAAACGGAGACAGTGAAGACAGTAAGGTGCATTCTTGTCACATGAGTCTGATTAAGTGACAAGTACATAATAAAGAGATCTAAATACAGAATGGGAGTTCCCATTGTGGATCAGTGGTTAACAAATCCAACTAGGAACCATGAGGTTGTGGGTTCGATCCCTGGCCTCGTTCAGTGGGTTAAGGATCCGGCATTGCCATGAGTTGTGGTGTAGGTCGCAGACGCAGCTCAGATCTGGCATTGCTGTGTCTGTGGTGTAGGCCAGCGGCTACAGCTCTGATTAGACCCCTAGCCTGGGAACCTCCATATGTCGAGGGAGTGGCCCTAGAAAAGGCAAAAAGACCAAAAAAATAAAATAAAAAATAAATACAGAATGCACATACATAGGCAAACTCAGGTTAATCAAGAAGTGCCATCCCTGGTGGTGCAGGGGATTAAGAAAAAAAAAAAAAAAGAAGCACCTATGGTCATTATAATTTCTGCAAATCATTATCTTGGGTATCTGTATGCCTTGGTTTTGCATCAGATGTAAAATTTCTTTTTATTATTATTATTATTATTATTATTAGGTCACACCCATGGCATGGGGAAATTCCCAGGCCAAGGATCAAACCCATGCCACAGCAGCAACCCAAGCTCCTGCAGTGACAACACTGGATCCTAACCCCCTGAGCCACTCAGCAACTCCTTTTATTTTCCCCCCAAATATTCTTTTTTTTTTTTTCTTTTCTGCCTGCCCTGCATGCCAGGGATCAGATCTGAGCCAGAGCTGCAACCCAGCCACTGCTGTGGCAATGATGGATCCCCAACCCACTGTGCTGGGCTGGGGACTGAACCTGCATCCTGGCGCTCCCAAGATCCCACAGCAGGAACTCCTCACATGGTCTTTTTTTTTTTTCCTTTTTTAGCTGCACCATGGCACATGGAAGTTCCTGAGCCAGGGATCAAATCCAAGCTGCAGCTGCAACCTACACCACAGCTGTGGTAATACCAGGTCCTTAACCCATTGTGCCATAGCAGGAACTCCACCTGTTCTATTTTAAATCACTGGTTTCATTCGAAAATATAGACTAAGAACCCATTTGCTCAGTAAAAAAGAAGAACTTTTGCTTACCCGTGGTATGAAGAATTCATCAGCACTGAATTTATAAAGCCATTCATCCAAAAAGTGAAACAGAAGAGACTGTAAGTCATCTCCTACGCAGAATCAAAAAGAATCATAAAAGTATGTTTAATAATTTTTGTCTCTAAAAATTCATTTGAATTCAACAGCACAATGAACTGTTTAGACTAGCTGAAAGAACAGGCTCATAATCAATTTTGTTCTTCCTGTGAACATGTAATGAAATTATGTAAATACTGAACATTTGTATAACAATTTCTTCCTTGTGAATATATTGGTTACCTTGGGTTTCTACTTCCATTGTTTGGAGGGGCTCCACCGTTCCAGTATCTGTCATGTAACCAAACATGGCCATTGCACACTGCTCAAATGCTTCCTCCAGAGTATCTCCCCAGGCATGTAACCTAAAGAAATACATTCATGCTCTGTGTAAAATAATTCACTGCAACAGGGAAAACTTGACAGCAAAGTCAAAATAAAATCAACATGATAAATACAAAACCTAAGGCCTCAATCAATTTCAGGACACTGAAACCAAGTAGTATTAAAGACACCATTTTCATGTTCTAAAGGAACCAAAATAGGAGAAAAATTAAAACTAGGGACATCAAGATTAAAACGTTAGCCTTCGGAGTTTAACCATATGATGTCAAAGGCATAAACTCCAGGTATACTCACTGAACATCCGCTGTATGATCCAAATCTGAGGGAGAGAGAGAAAAATACTTATAAATAACTAAACCTAAAAATCACAGGAAAGTAAGAATTCCCATTGTGGCTCAGCAGTAATTAATCCGACTGGTATTCATAAGGATGCAGGTTCGATCCCTGGCTCCCCTCAGTGGGTTAAGGATCTGGCGTTGCCGTGAACTGGGGTGTAGGTTGCAGATGCACCTCAGATTCCATGTGCTGTGGCAGTGATGTAGGCAGGCAGCTGCAGCTATGATTCAACCCCTGGCCTGGGAATTTCCATATGCCACAGATGCAGCCATAAAAAGCGAAAAAAAAAAAATCACAGAAAAATAACTCTAGATCATTACCAACAGGAATAACAATCATCATCTTTGAGGAAAAACAAAATGTGGGCTGAGGGAGTTCCTGCTGTGGGATAGTGGGTTAAGGATCTGGCGTTGCCATGAGCTGTGGTGTAGGTCGCAGATGCAGCTCGGTTCTGGCACTGCTGTTGACTGTGGTGTAGGCTGGCAGCTGTAGCTCTGATTCAATCCCTAGCCTGGGAACTTCCATATGCCACAGGTGTAGCCCTAAAAAACAGAAGGAAAAAAACAGCATAATGTTCACAGCAATTTTACTCTCCCAAATTAAAAACCCAATGTCTGTCAGGAGAACAGATAAACTGAGGCATATAACACAACACTACTCAGCAATAAAGAAGTAAGAACTTTGGGAAAGATCCCCAATCAATGTTCTCACTTGTTGCAAATAATAAAAAAATCCTTCCCTCTACTGTAAAGAAAAAAAAAAAAAAAAGGCATGAACTATTGATATATGCATTTACATAAATCTCAAAAACTTTCAGTGAAGGAGTAGCTGGTAGGCTAGCAGTTAAGGATCCAACATTGCCACTACTGTGGCTCGAGATCAATCCCTGTCCTGGGAACTTCTACCAAGGACACGGCCAAAAAATGAAAACAGGACAACTCTCAGCAAATAATAACTCCATCCAAACCCCCTGCACTGAGAGACTTGACCAAACTTTAGCCGGACTTCTAGCAGCTTAAGGCTGTGTTCCTAGGATCACCCTGGTGCCACTGCAATGCCTTCCAGAGAAAGCTCTACAAGGCAGGAGAATTTACTGTCTGTTCTAGTCAGCACCTGACAACAGGCCATTGACCTCCCCTTCTTGGGGAATTTACTAAAAAGGGCTTATGGTTGTGAATATTTATCTGTCTGGAGAAAGGGAGAAGTGTCTTTCTCAAGGACTGGAGGCCATTCCTTTGAAATGTAATCATCGGGAAGGACTCCCAGTCTCTGTGGGAGGACAGAATCCTAACTTAGATAACTGCCTGTTAGCAACCACTACTGGCCTAATCGACTTTACACTGACCAAGCTCTGGTAATTTTTCACTTCCTGGTCTCTACTAAGCCCTCCTGCTCTCACTTCGTCCCTCATTGCCCCCTTAAAAGACCCAATCACCTTTGCACAAATCCAAAGAGCTCGGCTCTTTCCTTTACTGTCAGTAGTTACTGAATAAACTCCACTAAACACTTTAATGTCTGTGTTGATCTTCTCTTTTTTTTTATTGGCCAGGCCTGAAGCAAGCAAGAGTTCCTGGGCCACAGCAGCAGCCACCCAAGCCACAGCAGTGGTAACCCCTTATCCCACTGCACCACCAGGGAACTCCTAGGTGTATTTATCTCTGATACTGAGTAAAGACAAAGAAGAATCTATATGGAGTGGTTCCACTTATATGAAACTCTAAAACAGACAAAAGCAAGTTATGGTGATAGAAGTCAGAGCAGTACTTGCCTCAAGGCAAAGGGGCAGGGGACTGAATGGAAAGGAGAACTTTCTAGGACAATGGAAATGTTCTAGAGCATGGCTGGAGTGTTGGTTCCACAGATGTATCTGTTTATCAAAACTCACTGGACTTTACACTTAAGATATGAGTGCTTTTACTATATGTAAATTATCTCTCTCTCTCTCTCTTTTTTTTTTTTTTACTTTTTAGGGCTGCACCCATGGAGGTTCCCAGGCTAGGGGTCGAATCAGAGCTACAGCTGCCAGCCTATGCCAGAGCCACAGCACCAAATCTGAGCCACATCTGCGACCTGCACAGCACTGCTGGATCCTTAACCCACTGAGTGAGGCCAGAGATCAAACCCGCAACCTCATTGTTCCACGATGGGAACTCCTATACCTCAATTTTTAAAAAGACAATTTAAAAAGACAATGACAGACTGCTACAGAGCAGTGGTTCTCAAATTTTTTGTCTCAGGAAGCCTTTACTCTCTTAAAAATTATCGAGGACACCAAAGAGCTTTTTGTTTATATGGGTTCTATCTGGCAATTTTAACCATACTAGAAATTTGTGTGTGTGTGTGTGTTTTTGCCTTTTCTAGGGCAGCTCCTGCGGCATATGGAGGTCCCCAGGCTAGGGGTCTAATCGGAGCTGTAGCCGCCAGAGCCACAGCAATGCGGGATCCAAGCTGCGTCTGCAACCTACACCACAGCTCACCGCAACACCGGATCCCCAACCCACTGAGCGAGGCCAGGGATTGAACCCGCAACCTCATGGTTGGTTCCTAGTTGGATTTGTTAACCACTGAGCCTAAAGGGAACTCCCATACTAGAAATTTTAGCTGAAAAAAAAAATTTAACTACTTATTCATTCATTGAAAAGTAAGCTCATCGGAGTTCCCGTCGTGGCTCAGTGGTTAACAAATCCTACTAGGAACCATGAGGTTGTGGGTCCAATCCCTGGCCTCGATCAGTGGGTTGAGGATCTGGCGTTGCCATGAGCGATGGTGTAGTTTGCAGTGGCTCTGGCATACGCTGGTGGCTACAGCTCCGATTAGACCCCTAGCCTGGGAACTTCCATATTCCACTGGTGTGGCCTTAGAAAAGACAAAAAAAAAATTAAAAATAAAATAAAAATAAGCTCATAGTATAACATAAATTACATATTTTAATTAAAAAAAAAAACCTGTATTTTCCAAAAAGTTTAGTGAGAAGAGTGGCACTGTTCAGCATCTCTGCAAAAAAAAAAATTTTTTTTTAAGGGCCACAGGTGCAGTATATGGAAGTTCCCAGGCTAGGGGTCAAATCAGAGCTACAGCTGCCAGCCTACACCACAGCCACAGAAACCCCAGATCCAAGCCTCACCTGCAACCTACAACAAGCTCAAGGCATCGCTGGATCCTTAACCCACTGATCAAGGCCAAGGACTGAACCCATATCCTCAGGGATACTAGTCAGATTTGTTTCCACTAAGCCACAATGGGAACTCCTGCGAATATTTATAATGTCTGACTTTTCAATGTATTGCAATATGACAGTTTAGTTAAAGTACCTAAATAAAATCCAACGTGACAGATACATATGCAGGAGGTAGAAGGAAAAGAGTATTTTAACAGCCTAAAAAAAACTATACAGGAGCAGAGTAGCTGGAGTGGAGAGAGAAACAAAAACTGTATAGTCTTCCTTGCTACTACCCCAAAACTAGAAACATGGTAGATTTTTAAAGGTTATTTGCAATGTGGAATTTGAAGCTCTAACAGTGAACTTTTCACACTCTGTAACATTAAAATCCACTGTGCTATCTTGTGCTCTGAACAGATTTTATGTATGCCTGACTGTGTTACATTAGGAAAAAAATTAGTTCATTGAATTATATAGATAGGAATATTACACTAGAAGGAAACATGGGAGAATTAGTTTACAACCTCAGAGTAGGCAAGACCTAAGTATGACATCACAGAAGCTATAAAAAGGGGTAATAGGGAGTTCCCATCGTGGCGCAGTGGTTAAAGAATCTGACTAGGAACCATGAGGTTGCAGGTTCAATCCCTGGCCTTGCTCAGTGGGTTAAAGGATCCGGCGTTGCCCTGAGTTGTGGTAGAGATCACAGATGTGGCTTGGATCCTACGTTGCTGTGGCTCTGGTGTAGGCCGGTGGCTACAGCTCCGATTCGACCTCTAGCCTGGGAAACTCCACATGCTGTGGGAGCGGCCCTAGATAAAGCAAAACAAAACAAAACAAAAAAAACAAACAAAAAATAAAAATAGAAAGGGGTAATAGGAGTTCCTTTGTGGCACAGTGGGTAAGGATCCAGCAGTTATCTCTGCCGTGGCTCAGGCTGCAGCTATGGCACCAGTTTGATCCCTGGCCCTGGAATTTCCTCTGCCACACGTGAAACCAAAAAAAATTTAAAAAGTACATTTCTACATAGTAAAAAAGACCAACAACCCAGTAGAAAAACGGATTAAAAAATATGAATATAGGAGTACCTGTTGTAGTGCAATGGAAACGAATCCGACTAGGAACCATGAGGTTGCGGGTTCAATCCCTGGCCTCACTCAGTGTGTTAAGGATCCAGCATTGCCATGAGCTGTGGTGTAGGTGGCAGACATGGCTCAGATCCTGCATTGCTGTGGCTGTGGTGTACGCTGGCAGCTGTAGCTTGGACTCAACCCCTAGCCTGGGAACCTCCATATGTTGCAAGTGCAGCCCTAATAAAAAAAGAAAGAAAAAAAAAGAATATATATATCAGAAAAGGAAACACAAATAGCTCCAAACATACTAAAATATGTTCCACCTCACTCATAGTAAGAAAAATGCAATTAGTGTAACAAGACACTCAACAAACTGGAAAAGACCAAAAAGTATGGTAACAGAAAACTGGCAAAAGTATGAGAAAAGATGTTGGGGAGAGTATAAACAGGCACAACTTCAATGGAGAGCTATTTGGCAATAACTGCTGAAGTTAAAAATGCAGGAGCTCCCTTGTGGCTCAGCAGATTAAGGATCCTGCATTGTCACTGCAGCAGCTTGGGCTGCTGCTGTGGCTCAGGTTCAATCCCTGATTCAGGAACTTCCACAGGCTCAAGGGGAGGGCAAAAAAAAAAAAAAAAAAGCAGTTGCCTTTTGACAAAACAATGTAACTTTTGGAAATTCATTCCACAGATATACTTGCACAGGTGCCAAGCAATGGATGTACAAGTATACTCACTGCTGCATTGTTTCCAATAGTAAAAGAATAAAAACATAAATGTCCATTAATTAGAAAGTGGTTAACTAAACTAAATGTCCATCTCTACATGTACATATAAGAAAATGTTAAGAATGGCTGATCTGGAGACAAAGACTAGGTGGCTAGAAATCAGAGCTGGAAGTTCCCAGGCCAGGGATTGAATCCACAACCTCATGGTTCCTAGTCGGATTGGTTTCCACACTGCACTGGGCTGGGGATCCAACCTGCACGTCCAGAGCAACCTGAGTCACTTCAGTCAGATTCTTAACCCACTGTACCACAGTGGGAACTCCCTGTACTTTTTGAATTTGGCATCATGTATAGGACCTATTAAAAGTAATTTTTAAAAATTGCTAAGTGAGAGAAAAATGAGCATAGGGAGACATACAGGGTCCAGAAAGAACTAAGCCTAGTAAGCTATGGTAAATAGTTGGATTCTATACTGAAGACAAGGGGAATTTAATGAAATATTTTAAGCAAGGAAATTAGAGTCAGATTAGTCCTTCCCAGACCACAGCCACCTTTAGGGATGATAGTTTAAGGTTTATATAGAACTTCAGAGTCTGCACTACACTTTCACATTTATTTTTATCTCAATTATCCCTCACATGAAGGAAGTGAATGCAAAGAAAGGTTATTATGATTTGCCTAAAGTCACTTAACTAAATATGGCAAAACCAGGTCTTTTTACTAACACGATACAGGTAAAACACCAAGTTAGAAGTTCCCTACTGAGAGCTTTCAGTTCCCTAACCTAGCCACACTCTTATTAACCACTGGAGATACAAGGAGACGACAACTCCGCAAACGCTTGAAAACACGGTTGTCTTTAGAATTAATACACCAATAAAATTCCCACAAAGTAAGCATGAATAGGCACACGTAGAAAAAGTTCAAAAGACTAAATGTGGAAGCCCAGATTTCCGATTCAGACCGGGTGGCTTTTCCCTTCAGCATCCGCGGGACAAGCACAGAAGAGACAAACAGGACTAAAAGGGAACGTGCCGGAAGCACCGTATGGGACAAAGTGGAAGGCGAGGCCAGAAGCCCCAGGCAATGAGAGAAGTGAGACACCTACTCACACTCGTACTTCCGATTGACTGGAGGATACTTGGCCTTGATCGCCTTCTGCTCCTCAGTCAAATTGTAATCTCTAAAATCTTCCCCTTCCTGCGCCATGATTGTGGTTTTGGACCCAAACTCAACTTCCGCCCTTCTTCAGCTGGACTTCGGCCCTGACTTATAACTTCCGCTCTAGACTCCGCCCCTTGGCACACCCTTAAAGGACCAGGGCTCCATTCTCTGGGAGGTAGTTAATCCCTCTAGACTTCCGTTCTGTGTCCCAGGGTTTGGAGCACATCATTAAAAGTCGAAGGACCCATTTTCTGCTCTTGCTTAATAGTTCTTCCTATGACTAAGGGAACAAATAATTTGGAGGACGTGGAATAAGGGACACGAATTAGACACCTTTCGATCTGAATGACAGAGGCCTTTTCTTGCCGCCTAGCCCCACAATAGATAACTAGACCCGAAAGCATCCTACATTTTCCCATCTAAAGTACTACTTTGAAGGGGTCGCTAGCTTAACACCCTTCACGAAAATGGCTGCCCCCAAAAGCGTGCGGACTAAACCTCTCACGTGACCCCGGGCGGGTGCACTTTTACTACTCCCGCGCGCGCGAGCGCGCGCGCGTGATCGGAGGACGTCGGCTCGGGGCCGTGTGGGGGCAGGGGCAGAGCGCGCGCCTCGGCCTGGAGGCAAGCTGCTCCGCGCGTCTGGATAGGCTGCGATCGCGGCTTCCCCGCCCACACCGACGTTCGGCGCACTCCGATTGGCCGATGTTGGCGCGAAGGTGCGCGAGTCGGCCCTCACGCAGGGGCAGCAGGAAACAATAGAGGCCGCGCGCGCAGAAGGAGCGCTCGCAGCCTCCCCGCCCCTCTCGCAACGCTCTGCCCCAGGATCCCCCCGGCTTGCCTGTACGCCATGGCGGACAAGGAAGGTGAGGGTGCCGGGGCCGCCCCAGGAGGGCGGGAGGAGTCAGGCTTGCGCCGCGGCCTCAACGCGGCCTAACGGTGGGGGCAGGCCGGACTCTGCCTAGGGCCGTCCCCGCCATCGCAGGCGTGAGGAAAAATCGCCCCGCGGGGCGGGCTCATGGCGCGCCAGCCCCTCTGGAGCAGAGGCCCGGCGCAGCGGTGTGAGGCTGGCCGTGGTGGCCTCGGGGGGGGGGCGGGGGGGGTTTGGTCCCTCCCGCGCTCCCCGTCGGTCTACCTGCCTCTCTCCGGGTCCTCCCGGCCGCTCTCCCTACCCGCAGGGGTCGGTGCTCGGTCTCCCCGTCGGTTCTGTGCGCTCGACGGCGGGCGCCGTCGCCCGAAGGGCTAACGGAGTGTCTGGTCGAGATGACCCGAGCAGTTCCCGCCCGGCGAAGCTGGAGAGCAGTGGTGGTGCCTGCACCTCCGGGGAGATCTAGACTAATCTCCATTTCAGAATCAGGATTCAGGAGCCGTGACGGTAGCTTTGGGAGTGTTTACTCGGTTTCCGTTTGTGGTCGCTAACTTAATTTGTTTTTAATTTTTTAGCAGCCTTTGATGACGCAGTAGAAGAACGTGTGATTAACGAAGAGTACAAAATATGGAAAAAGAACACCCCTTTTCTTTACGATTTGGTGATGACCCATGCTCTGGAGTGGCCCAGCCTAACTGCACAGTGGCTTCCAGATGTAACCAGGTGATAGGAATCTCTCGAATGCTGTTTTGTTGTGTCCTCAGTGTAGATTTCTCACATTGATTTTCCCTGTTTTCCTCTCTCCAGTCACCCGTAGAGGACACGTGATCAAAGCCTATTGGTGACATTTTTTTTCTAGGCCAGAAAGTAAGGCAAAATGTAAAATTATTTTGCAGTTTAGCATATAAGAGAGAACATACTGATGTTCTCTTTTTATTTACTTGTTTTTATTGAGGTACTAATTTACAATGTTGTGTAAATTTCTGCTGTACAGCAAAGTGATTCAGTTATGTTTTTAAAGTACAGCTGATTTTCCATGCTTCTTCAGTTTCTGTTGTATAGCAAAGTGACCCAATCACACAGTTTCCTGTGTACACTTTTTTTTGGATATATATTCTTTTCCATTATGGTTTTCCTAGGACACTGAATATAATTTTCTTTGCTATACAGTAGGATCTTGTTTATTACCACTTCCGTGTAGACTAGCTTATTACATCTGCTAACCCCCACCACCTGCTCCCTCTCCCAACCCCCTTGGCAACCACAAATTTATTTTCTATGTCTGAGTCTGTTTCTGTTTTGTAGATAGGTTTGTCATATTTTAGATTCTCCAGTATAAATGATATTTGTCTTTCTCTTTCTGATTTCACTTAGTATGATCATCTAATTGCATCCATGTTGCTGCAAATGGCGTTATTTCTTCCTTTTTACGGCTGAGTAGTATTCCATTGTATATATGTACCACATCTATTCATCTGTCAGATTGTTCCCATGTCTTGGCTATTGTGAATAATGCTGCTGTGAACATAGCGGTACATGTATCATTTTGAATTATAGTTTTGTCTGGATATATACTGGGGAGTAGGATTGCTGGGTCATATGGTAACTCTATCCTTAGTTTTCTGAGGCATTTACGTACTGTTTTCCATAATAGCTGCACCAGTTTGCTTTCCCACCAGCAGTGTGGGAGATGTTTTCTTTTCCTAACACTGAATTGAATAGTGGGATTATAGCTGTAGTTGACCAAATGGTAATGTAAAACTTGTCAGCTTTCAGAAACTATCAGGATGAGTTCAGTTTTTACATCAAAATGTTTGAATCTCGGCAGTCAGTGGTATTTTCTAGTTAGTTAATTCAAAGGTAAATGTGACATGGTACCTGCTTTCAAGTCTAGTGAATAGGCAGGTATAATTATGAAAGTGGCAAAGATAAAATGATCAGAGAAAGGAAAATTATCTCAACTTGGAATATCAGGAAAGGCTTTCAGTGGGAAGTGACAGTGCGAAGAGGAAAGTGACTTTAAGTAGTATAAAGCTTTAACAAACTGAACGTGCCTGGGGGAATAATGGATTTTTTATTACAAAACTGTTGGTGTTCAGAGTAACAGCTGAAAGTTATATGTATGCTAAATAACTAGGTTCCTTCAGAACTCGGGTCTTTTGAGTCAAGATATTTGTAGAATGTGGTTGTTGGCCTACGTTTCAGCTCAACAAGTAATAGAAATTTTATAGAAATTTCATTGCCAACTTAATGAGCATGCTACTTTCGTAGTAACTTTTTAAAAATGGGGAAATCTGGAGTTCCCGTTGTGGCTCAGCAGTAACGAACCCAACCAGTATCCATGAGGATGTGGGTTCAATCCCTGCCCCTGGCAGTGGATTAAAGGATCCAGTGTTGCTGTGAGCTGTGGTGTAGGTCGCAAATGTGGCTCAGATTCAGAGCGTGGCTGTGGCTGGCAGCTGTAGCTCTGATTCAGCCCCTAGCCTGGGAACTTCATGTGCTACAGGTGTGACCCTAAGCGAGCAAAAAAAGTGGGGGAGGGGGGAATCCTGTCCTACATATGTTAATAAGTACTTAGGAATTTAGAGTTGGAAGCTGCTTTATCATGACCAGTAGTTCACATTATTCAGCTGATAATCAGAATTACTTGAGTTCAGGGAAAGTGGCATCATTTCTGTCAGTTCTCAATAGTTCAAACCACCCAGGAACTTGTGGCAAAATACTTGAGAAATAGTTGGTGATTCCAGATATACCGTATTCTTGTGCTGAATATGAGCCACCTCATACCTACTAAAAATCATTGTGGAATCTTTTTTTTTTAAGCTTTTCATAATATGATTAGCTAGATTTACAAAGTAGTGAACAAGACCAAACTCCCCAAGGCTGGAATCTGTGCTGTTATCTTAGTAGCTTGCTACTTTATAGTATTTCCTTTTCCTTTTCTTCCTTAACCTGATGAAGTAACCTAAAGTGTTAGTATACCCAGCAATGGTTTTCTTTCCCACCTTGTAAAGGGTGAGTAGTTATTTCATATTTTTTAAAATTTATTTATGTTTTGGCCACACCTGCAGCATGCAAAAGTTTCCAAGCCAGGGATCAAACCCATGCCTCAGCAGTGACAGTGCCAGATCTTTACCCTGCTGAGCTATCAGGGAACTCCTAATTCATATTTTATTCCATTGAACTTTTCCCTCAAAGTAATTATAACTATTTGGTCAAGGTAAGAAATACTTACAGGGAGTTGCCACTGTGGTGCAGCTGGTTAAGGATCCAGCGTTGCCACTGGTGTGGCCAAAAAAAAATAAATACATAAATTTTTTTTAAAAAGATAAGAAAGAAATACTTACAAAATTAAGTGCTACATAGACCTTTCACTCAGCTCTGTGCAAGGTAAAAGTAGGAAACGGGAGTTCTGTTGTGGCCCAGTGGTAGTGAACCTGACTAGGTATCCATGAGGACGTGGGTTTGATTCCTGGCCTCCTTCAGTGGCTTAAGGGTCCTCATTGTTGTGAGCTGTGTAGGCCACAGACACAACTCAGACCTGGTGTTGCTGTGGCTGCCTTGCCTGGGAACTTTATATGCCACAGGTGCAGCGCTAAAAAGACCAAGGGGGAAAAAACCAGCAGAAACAAAAAGTAGGAAATGTGGGTCTTAATCACTTCTTCCCTTCAAAACTTGGTTGTAGTTAGTGCCCTTTGCATACATGTATGTTTCTGACTTTGTGGACCCAGTGTTACTAACTTGAATATTGACCTTGTGTTGCTATTACAGACCAGAAGGAAAGGATTTCAGTATTCATCGACTGGTTTTGGGGACACACACGTCGGATGAACAAAACCACCTTGTGATAGCCAGTGTGCAGCTCCCTAATGATGATGCTCAGTTTGATGCTTCACACTATGACAGTGAAAAAGGAGGTAGGAGTCTTAAAGGTGAAAAGAAGGAATGGTGTGTGGGTTATATTTTTCATATCTTTGAATTATAAAAAGTGTGTAGTTTGAAGAAGTAGTCTCTCAAATTAGAAACAAGTTATTAAGCTTTGGAAGGCCTGATTTTGTAGTATATATTTCAGAAGACATACTTGGACTTCCCATCGTGGCTCAGTGGTTAATGAACCCGACTAGAAACCATGAGGTTTTGGATTCGATCCCTGGCCTCCCTCAGTGGGTTAAGGATCTGGTGTTGCTGTGAGCTGTGGTGTAGGTCACAGATGCGGCTCAGGTCCCACGTTGCTGTGGCTCTGGCGCGGGCCAGTGGCTACAGCTCTGATTAGACCCCTAGCCTGGGAACCTCCATATGCTTTGGGTGCCGCCCTAGAAAAGACAAAAGAAGAAGAAGAAATACTTAATGCGTACTTGGGTCTGTACCTTATCTACAAATCTTCCTCAACTAAATTTGGTAGTTGGAAAATTTCTAGAAGTAAAAATCCACTCTGTTATTGCTGGGCGTGCTTACATTCTCAGCATGGGAGATATACATAGCGTGCATAAACAAATGTAGAGGATGTTTCTGGTCTTAGAATTTCACCTGGATGTCCGAAAGATATGTCTCACAAGATTTCTTACAGGAGCAAATAAAAAAACACTGGCTTACATCAACCTTTCCAGGTTTAAATGGTAGAAATGATTTAACCATGGCATGCTGTGTGGTATATAAAAATTAAATGAGTGTTTAATTATATCCTATTTTTAGAAGATAACCTTAGGGTTTAACTGTTCATTAAATGCTTTTTTCCTTTTAGAAGAGGTGGGAATAAGTTTCCTTTATTGTTGTCTTTGAACTCAAATTATTACTGAGAGGTAGAAGATAGGCTCTCAGCATTGAGATCTGTGCTCTAAAAAAATGAATGTTTGGGGAGTTCCCGTTGTGGCTCAACTGAAACGAATCCTACTAGTATCCAAGAGGATGCGGGTTTGATCCCTGGTCTTGCCCAGTGGGTTAGGATCTCGTGTTGCCTGAACTGTGGTATAGGTTGCAGATGCGGCTCAGATCTGGCGTTGCTGTGGCATAGGCTGGCAGCTGTAGCTCTGGTTAGGCCCCTAGCCTGGGAACGTCCATATGCCGCAGGGGCCACCCTAAAAAGCAAAAAAAGAAAAAAAAATGTAATGTTTCTTAGACTTTTCCTGATGAGCAGAATACATCATTTTAAGTTATTTTGGGTTCCAGGTGCCAGGATTGTAATGTACAGTTAATCCTTTGATCATTCCGTATTTAGCTTAGGGTGATACGGAATGCAAAGTAAGTTCTTGGGATAAAGGTCAGCAAGCATAACTTTGTGTCACTGTCTCAGTGTGTGAACTACAGGGTATGGTTGCTGCAGTTATCTTCTGGGTAGGCATCAGTGATAGAGGGGGACAACTGAATTTAAGAATCAGAAGACTAGGAGTTCCCATCATGGCGCAGTGGTTAACAAATCCGACTAGGAACCATGAGGTTGTGGGTTCGATCCCCGGCCTCGCTCAGTGGGTGAAGGATCCGGTGTTGCTGTGAGCTGTGGTGTAGGTGGCAGACGCGGCTAAGATCCCGTGTTGCTGTGGCTCTGATGTAGGACGGCGGCTACAGCTCCAATTGGACCCCTCGCCTGGGAACTTCCATATGCCAAGGGAGCGGCCCTAGAAAAGACAAAAAAAAAAAAGAATCAGAAGACTAGGGCTTGAGACCCTATTGTGTTACTTTCTAGCTGTGCAGTTTGAAGGTAAATCATTTAGCTTGTCTGAGTCTTTCCATTTTATTAAGTGTGGATAATATCTATCTTTAAATAGGAATTTGGTTATTTAGACACAAATATTCTGAGTGGTAATGTAATAAATTATCTTTTGATTTGTTACAAAGCAAATATAAAATAACATGAACCCCTTTTCCCCACAAATCTATCTCGTTTATTGAATCATTCAAATTATTGTATGCCTGTCATTTTTCTTGGCACTGGGAATACAGCACAAAAAATGCATTTCCAACCTGATGTGTCTTGGATATCTTTGTGTGAACATATGAAGATTTGCCTCCTTTTGATGGCTATATACTATGTGTAATTAACTATCCCTTACTTAATTAACATTTTAGTGCTTTCCAGTTTTTTGACTTCAAAAACAGTTCTTGTACGTACATCAAAGTGGAATGCTCATGAAATGGCAAGAGCATTTCAAATATAATTGGTAATGCTGAGGTGCCCTTTAAAAAAAGATTGAGGGAGTTCCCGTCATGGCACAGCGGAAGCGAATCTGACTAGGAACCATGATGTTGAGGATTTGATCCCTGGCCTCGCTCAGTGGGTTAAGGATCCGGCAGTTGCTTTGAGCTGTGGTGTAGGTCACAGGCGTGGCTTGGATCTGGTATTGCCGTGGCTGTGGCGAAGGCCAGCGGCTGTGGTTCCTATTGGACCCCTAGCCTGGGAACCTCCATATGCCACAGGTTCAGCCCTAAGCAGCAAAAAAAGATTCACAGTTTCACCAATAGCAGATGTATTGGTGTCTGTTTCTCTATGCCCTTGCCAAAGTTCCACTTAATACTACACTCTTACTTTACTTTTTAAGTTATTCGTAATGTTGGACTTATTTTAAAATATTTAGGATTTTCCCTTGTGGCACATCGGGTTAAGGATCCAGTGTTGTCACAACTGTGGCACAAGTCACAGCTGCAACTTGTCTGGGAAACTTCCACATGCCACAGGCGCAGCCAGAAAACAATTGTATTTTGTTGGTCTCTCTCTTAAGCTGCTTATTTTTGGTTTTTTGCTCATTTTTTCTTTTGGAGTTATCACTCTGTGAAGTAAGTTATTTCCGACTAATATGTTATAGGTGATTTTTTTTCCCCTGTATATTTTATAATCTTGAGTCCTGTTTAGAAGCTATAAATTTTTAATTATTCAACTTTCCTGGAGTTCCTGTCATGGCTCAGTGGTTAACAAACCCAACTAGCATCCATGAGGACTCAGCTTCAACCCTTGGTCTCGGGTCAGGGGGTTAAGGATCCAGCATTGCCATGAGCTGTGGTGTAGGTTACAGACTCGACCTGGATCTGGTGTTGCTGTGGCTGTGGTGTAGGCCGGCAGCTGTAGCTCTGCTTAGACCCCTAGCCTGGGAACCTCCATGTGCCACGGGTTTGGCCCTCAAAAGACAAAAACAAACAAAAAGACTTTTCTCTGCTGTCCTTCAGATTTTGCCATTCATTGAAAGGCCTTCATTCCAAGCTTTTTAAATAGTTGGCTGTTGTTTTCTGGTACTTTTATAATTTGACCATCAAACTGTAATTTTTCTGGTATTTGTTTAGGTTTTAAGTATGGAATAGGAATCCACTTTTTCTAAGTGTTTAGTGCTTTTTTTGTTTTGTTTTGTTTTTGTTTTGTCTTTTTGCCTTTTCTAGGGCTGCTTCCCGTGGCATATGGAGATTCCCAGGCTAGGGATCTAATCGGAGCTGTGGACCCTGGCCTATGCCAGACCCAGAGCAATGCGTGATTTGAGCCACGTCCGCGTCCTACACCACAGCTCACGGCAACGCCGGATCCTTAACCCACTGAGCGAGGCCAAGATCAAACCCACAATCTCATGGCTCCCAGTCAGATTCGTTAACCACTGATCCGTGATAGGAACTCCTTTTTTTTTTGTAATGCTATGTGCTGATTGATCCATTTCCTTCACTGTTTTTGTTGTAGTTTTAAATGTGGTTGAGTTACAATATTGTGTTAGATTCATTTGTACAGCATAGTGGCTCATTGAGGGTTCTTGTCATATTCCATTATAGGTTATTAAAAGATAATGGCTATGGGAGTTCCCGTTGTGGCGCAGTGGTTAACGAATCCGACTAGGAACCATGAGGTTGCGGGTTCGGTCCCTGCCCTTGCTCAGTGGGCTAATGATCCGGCGTTGCCGTGAGCTGTGGTGTAGGTTGCAGATGTGGCTCGGATCCTGCGTTGCTGTGTCTCTGGCGTAGGCCGGTGGCTGTAGCTCCGACTGGACCCCTAGCCTGGGAACCTCCATATGCCGCGGGAGCGGCCCAAGAAATAGCAACAACAACAACAACAACAAAAGACAAAAGACAAAAAAAAAAAAAACAAAGCAAAAGATAATGGCTATAATTCCTTGTGCTATACAGTAAATCCTAGTTGCTTATCTAGTTTATGTACAGTAGTTTGTCTCTCTCAATCCCATACTCCCACTTTTTGTCCCATCCCCTCTGGTAACCATAAGGTTGTTTTCTGTCTGTGAGTCTGTCTCTGTTTTGTATGTAGATTCATTTGTATTTTTTTTTTTAGGTTACACATATAAGTCTCAGCATGTGGAAGTTCATAGACCAGGGATTGAACTCAAGCCATAGCAGTGATAATGCAGAATCCTTAACAACTAGGCTACCAGGGAACTCCTGAAATGGCATCTTTTAACATACACACTCCAGGCTTTTTCTGGTAACTGAGTATTTTGAGTGGCATCAAAACAATTTGCTTTTATGTCCCGATGATACTTTTTAGCCCCTTTACTAATGCTTAATAATAGAGGAACTATGAAAAAATACCAGTAATGGTATGATATATTTGTGTGACTATGTAATTTGCTCTATGGTAACATAGCATATCAGTTCCCATTCCTTTTCCTTTTACCTCTCCTTCCTCCAAATCATCTTCAGATGACTGAACAAGCTTGGTGCTTAAAAGGGGGCAGGTGCTCTCCATATGGTCTTCATGGTGGAAGTAAATATAGCCTAATGTCTCTTACAGTTTCTTGGGTGGTTGTTAGGTAGACAGCTTCTTTGCTCTCAGATGAAATGGGCTGGACTCTCAGATTGAACTATTATAATTGGTTTGAGGTAATTGATGACAGATAGCTTCAAAAGATCATTGAACTTTCGGAGTTCCCTTTGTGGCTTAGTGGTGACAAACCCCACTAGCATCCATGAGGACACAGGTTCAGTCCCTGGCCTCATTCAGTGGGTCGAGGGATCCAGCATTGCCATGAGCTGTGGTGTAGGCCAGCAGCTACAGCTCTGATTTGACCCCTATCCTGGGAACTTCCATAGACCTCAGGTATGGCCCTTAAGCCAAAAAAAAAAAATCGTTGAACTTTCAAAATGAAAGAACTAAAAACTGGATTAGGCTTGTTTTGATGTTAAAAAGAATTTATATGTTTATATTGGATTTAGCCTGGCTGTGGTCACATTTTAAGCCCTGAAAATAAGTTTAAAATTTTACTTCAGACTCTGCTACCAAGATCTTCACATAGCAACAGGTTTATTTTTAGCAACTTATTTGGGGAATTGGTTTCAGAAGTAATCTTTAGTCTTTTGTGTCAGTTATATATAATAAACTTACTAAATCTTGATGAAATAATTGAATATTTGACTCAAGTTCTTCTTAGTTTCAAAAGGTTTATGAGACCAAAAAGGCATGGTGGTAAAAATTAGAATGCTGATTATCTAGTTTATCAGAATAGTATTGGTTGGGAGGGACAGAGTAGTGTCTTGTGGGAGAGTGAGGGGGCTGGAAGTGTTCCATATTTTTGTCTGGGCAGTAGGTGCCCTAATGTACATCTATATTAAATTCATCAACCTAGACACTCTTACTATGTTATATCTTAGTCTTTTTAAATAAGTGTTTTATATGGGGAGAAGCAAACAAAATAGGAGTGTAGTTAGACTTCGATAGTCGTTCAGTTTACTGTACATTGATACCTCATACTCTCTTTCCTACTTCCTATTTAGCCTTTTGTGTATCAGCTTCAACTTGGGAAATCCGTAATTATTTTTTAAATGCATAAATCCCCATCTTCATAAATCTCAACTGTGAATTCTCTAAGCTGATTTCTTATTATTGTACTTTAACTTAACAGTTTGGGGGGGTGCTCCATTTAGTATATAGCCCATACTGAAATAACCCATATCATATAACTTAGATTACCCCTTGCTTTGTGGGCTCCATGTCAGCTATTGCTCTTCACTTGTTAGTATGTCTTTTCTGGCAGTTGTTAATCTTTTGTCCTAGTCATCTATAACTTGTGTGCTCTTCTCCTTGCGCTTGGACTAAAATTCTTTGAGATCATATATCATGCCTTTTTTTTTTTTAAACACTAGATGCTTGTGGTCTAGGATTCTGGGGGAAAATTTTTGTTTAATGTGGTTTTTTCCCCTCTTTTAGAATCTACTTTGAACTTTTAGGTTTTTAGCTTGTTGGAACCACTGCTTTTCAACTTAGAAAGTTATTTTGAGATTGAAAGTTATCTAATCTACCAACCATATTACCCAACTACCTCTCTGCTTTATGAAAAGATTTCTGTCCTTCAAAGTGTAACACTTATATAACAATGCTATTGACAGTATTTTTGTCTACAAGTTACTCTCATAACTTTATTTAATGAATGCAGTATTTGTGGCTTAGAGAAATTGAAAGCTTTCACCAAATCATCAAGGTAGTAAGTAGCAGAGTCAGTAAGGCCAAGGGCTAACTCTTAGAGTACTTTATTATGCTGCCTTCTGTAATTCTTTGACTAATTATTAACTACCTTTGTTTATGTATTACTTTGACAATTTACATCATCACAAATTACGTTGTTATACATATAGTAATGGTACTTGGAAGAACTCTGTAAGTGCATGCAGTAGTCGGATGTGAATGAAAAATTTTTTTGTCTACTCCTTGCCTACCTGGTTTATTTCAGCCAAGGACTGTGGTGGGCAAATGTAAGTGGAGGGGGTCAGGAAAACTGAATCAGCTATTGTGGTCTCTGTTTCCTCCAGACTAAGAGAAATGGTATGGAGAGGGGATACGGCATGATGATATTTCAGAAAGGTCATCCCAAACAAGAGTTTCAAATGAATAGAGGGACTCTTTAGTATACCGGGCATACTGTGGGCTTGATATTTGTTAAAAGAACAACTTAGATTTTATTTATTGAGCACACTTTTTTGATAGTTTAAATGAAGCTTGAAAGCTACTTGGTTAGAGCTTGAAGTGGAGTCAGTAGTGTTCCTTTAATTTCTTTTGGCCACACTCACATCATGTGGAAGCCAGGGGTTAAACTTGTGCCACAGCAGTAACCAGAGCCACTGCGGTGACAATGCTAGGTCCTTAAGCCACTGCACCCCAAGGGAACTCCTCCTTTTAGTAGTAATATAATACTTCTTATTAGGTACTTAACTACCTAGATCATTGTTCATATAGCTGAAAGAGTAAGGCTAGGGGAGTTTTCTGGTGGCTCATCAAGTTAGGGATCTGGTGTTGTCACTGCTGTGGCATGGGTTTGATCCCTGGCCCAGGAACTTCCATAGGCTTTGGGTGTGCCCAAAAAAGAGTAAGAGTGGAGTTCCGGTTGTGGCACAGTGGTTAACGAATCTGACTAGGAACCATGAGGTTGCAGGTTCAATCCCTGGCCTTGCTCAGTGGGTTAAGGATCCGGCGTTGCCATGAGCTGTGGTGTAGGTTGCAGATGCAGTTCGGATCCTGCATTGCTGTGACTCTGGCCTAGGCCGGCGGCTACAGCTCCGATTGGACCCCTCGCCTGGGAACCTCCATATGCCGTGGGAGTGGCCCTAGAAAAGGCAAAAAGACAAAACAAAAGAAAAAAAAGAGTGCCAGGCTAGGGATCAGAAAAATAAGAATTAGATTTAGGTTCTGCTATAGTCAGGGCACCCTGGACAAATTGTTTTCTGAAGTTCTGTTTTATTTATAAGGCCATACCCACCGCATGTGGAAGTTCCCAGGCCAGGGATCCAACCTGTGCCACAGCAGTTACAATTCTGAATTTTTTACCCGCTGTGCTATAATAGAACTCCCCTGTATAAGTTTTTACTTAATTTTTATTTATTTATTTATTTATTTGCTTTTTAGGGCTGCGCCCGAGGCATATAGCGGTTCCCAGGCTAGGAGTCCAGTTGGAGCTACAGTTGCCGGCCTATGCCACAGCAACGTCAGATCTCAGCCATGTCTGCAACCTACACCACAGCTCGCTGCAACGCGGGATCTTTAACCCACTGAGTGAGGCCAGGGATCAAACATGCAACCTCCTGATTCCTAGTTGGATTTGTTTCTGCTGCACCACGACAGGAACTCCTGTAAAATTTTTAATGTCTAGATTGCTTCTGATATTATTTGAGATCCTTGATAAAAGCATTCCCTATGTCATACTTTGACATAGAGTAGCTCTGTCCTCATCTTCAATTTATCTTGTTTGCAGAATTTGGAGGTTTTGGCTCAGTTAGTGGAAAAATTGAAATAGAAATCAAGATCAACCATGAAGGAGAAGTAAACAGGGCACGTTATATGCCCCAGAACCCTTGCATCATCGCAACAAAGACACCATCCAGTGATGTTCTTGTTTTTGACTATACAAAACACCCTTCTAAACCAGGTACCTGCCCCCTTTGATTCAGATACAGATGATGAGTCACAGTGGGGATACATTGCATCTCTCAGTTCTAACTGCTTGTTATATATTGTTTGTATAATTTAACATCTTGTGATGTATATTGATGTGTGTGGGTATTCCTTCTTCCCTATGTGGATAAAAAATGCTTTTTTACATAGAACAGAGTGTGTAGCTTTTAAGCATTATAAATTTGGTCATAACGGGTCTGTATGTCTCATAAAAAGTAAGAACTCTAGACCTCTTGATCAAAATTCCATTATGGTTAGCAGATCTAAAGAGGCGGTGGATGGTCTTGATGTGTCTGTTACTTTGTAGACCCTTCTGGAGAGTGCAACCCAGACTTGCGTCTCCGTGGACATCAGAAGGAAGGCTATGGGCTGTCTTGGAACCCAAATCTCAGTGGGCACTTACTTAGTGCTTCAGATGACCACGTGCGTATCCTTTCCATCTTGAAGCAAATCAAAGGTTTTTGTTTGTTTGTTTCCCTCTGGGGTGTGCGAAGTGAGACTCTTTCTGTTATGTGATAGTTAATTTTTCATTTAAGACTATCTGCCTGTGGGACATCAGTGCAGTTCCAAAAGAAGGAAAAGTGGTGGATGCGAAGACCATCTTTACAGGGCATACGGCAGTAGTAGAAGATGTCTCCTGGCATCTGCTCCACGAATCTCTGTTTGGGTCAGTTGCTGATGATCAGAAACTTATGATGTGAGTAGAATCCATTTTTCCTCAATATATTATCTAAGTTTTCTATTTAGTTACCCAACTCAACCTTTTTTCCTGTTTTTTTCTTATTTACCAAAGCTGGGATACTCGTTCAAACAACACTTCTAAACCAAGCCACTCAGTTGATGCTCACACTGCTGAAGTGAACTGCCTTTCTTTCAATCCTTATAGTGAGTTCATTCTTGCCACAGGATCAGCTGACAAGGTCAGTTTGATTTATTTTATGAGAAAACAGTGGATTTCTCTGGCTTCTTTTGAGTATACAGAGATCTTTTAGTTAGAGGTTTTCTTTTCCTCATTAAAAAAAAAATATCAATTGGTCTTGCTTTCTTTTTTGCACATAGACTGTTGCCTTGTGGGATCTGAGAAATCTGAAGCTTAAGTTGCATTCCTTTGAATCACATAAGGATGAAATATTCCAGGTAAGAGAAATTAACACTCCTTTTTTTTTCTTTTCTTTTTTTGTTAAGGAAAACCTGGTTATGGGAGTGGGCACACTTGTGCTTTGTCCTATTATTATAAATACTAAAATCTTCTGTATACCTATGCTAATCTCAGCAAGAATTGGGATTGTTTTCCTGCCATTATTTCTATACTTCTCAAACTGGTCATTGGTTCATCTACATTCTTGAAGTATTAAGAAAATTAGTAACTGATTATTTTATCAGCCTTGTTCCTGATGCTTCTCTCTTCCCTTATTTTTATGCCTGTATCTTTTATAATTTGCCATATCAATTTCAAAGTTCAAACCTATTGTACTGATTCCATGTTTTCTGCTTCATCAGTTTTATTAAGCTCTTTTCTTACAACATGAAAGAACTCCAACTCAATTCAAGAAATAATTGTTTCATTATGTTCAAAGCTTAATGCAAGGGCATTGAGGAGTACAGTATAGTCTTTGCTATACAAAGAGCTTAGAATTTTATAATGAGAAAGAGTCCATTTAGAATTACTATAATAAGATTGTTTTGTCAAGTGTTAAACACTTCAGGGTAGTTAGAACTGATTTTGATTTATGAATGTACTGTCTGATCTGGGCTCTAGTATGAGCCATACTCCTACACACTTAGTCTCTTAACCTCATTTTCTGCCCTCAGCCTGCTCCAGCAAACATTTTGTCTTCATCCTCTCTTTTCCTTGCTTGTAATGGGATTCTTGCCAGGAGAGCATCCAGATTTTCCCCTAAATCCTAATCATGTGATTGTTGTATGTATAGTGGCTAACTTCAGTAATTGTTGTAAGGAGTCATTTTTTTTTTAAGTCAGTCCTGTGTGTAGTGCTGAATTCATTGTAAGTACTGAGTAAATAATTTGTGTGTGTGTATGTGAGAGAGATCTGTACTTTAGTTCTTAGGTCAACATTGGATGATCTTTGGCTAGAAGCCTGACCTAGGCAATAGGAATAGATGAGCTCTTAAAAAATGTAAGATGAGATAGAGCAAAACCTGATATTTTAGGTCTAGTACTGGATTAAATTATTAAATGTCATGTTAGGTGTTTTCCCTCTCAAATTTTCTAATTGATGGGTTTTTTTCTTATGTATAGGTTCAGTGGTCGCCTCACAATGAGACTATTTTGGCTTCTAGTGGTACTGACCGCAGACTGAATGTCTGGGATTTGAGGTAAGTCTCGTTATAATTACTCTGTGCGGTTATTTTCTTATGCTTTGCAGAATTAGTTACTCAGGAGTTCCCGTTGTGGCTCAGCGGAAACAAATCCGACTAGGAACCATGAGGTTGCAAGTTCGATCCCTGGCCTCGCTCAGTGGGTTAAGGATCTGGCATTGCTGTGAGCTATGGTGTAGGCCGGCAGCTATAGCTCCAATTGGACCCCTAGCCTGGGAACCTCTATGCCTTGGGTGCAGCCCTAAAAAGCAAAAAAAAAAAAAAAGTTACTCAAAGTCAATCTATTTTAATTTTTAACAATCTTTTTTTATGTTAGTAAAATTGGAGAGGAACAATCCCCAGAAGATGCAGAAGATGGACCACCGGAGTTGTTGGTATGTTACAGATGTTGAGCAGTACAGAAATAGTTTGTAATTTATTGTCCTCTATCTGCTTTTCATCTTTGTTTTCCTCCCTCTTTCAGTTTATTCATGGTGGTCACACTGCCAAGATATCTGATTTCTCCTGGAATCCCAATGAACCTTGGGTGATTTGTTCTGTATCAGAAGACAATATCATGCAGGTGTGGCAAATGGTAAGTGTTTATTTATTTAGGTGAGTTTAAATGAATGAAACCTAGTATCACTTCATACCTATATACTTCATGAGAGTAACTGGCAGCTCTGTTCAGTTTACTCCCAAGGAGTGTAACTTTAGTACTTAACTACATATTATCATTTTCAGCTGCCTACTCTATCTAGTTGTTTCACTGGTGTCTCAAGACTCAATAAAACTGATCTTTTTTTTAAAAAGGTGTGGGAGGGGTAGAGTTCCTTTGTAGTGCAGCAGGTTAAAGGTCTGGCATTGTCACTGCAGCAGCTCAGGTCACATTGAATCCCTGGCCTGGAAACTTCTATATGCAGCACAGCAAAAACAAAAAACCTGATCTTTTCTTCTTTCTCCCCTTTGCTTTTTCTTCTTTCCCCACTTTGCTTACTCCCCTTTCCCCCTGACTTTGCTGTTTTCTATATGGCTCCATTGTCTTCCCAGCTCACCAGAGTTGAGAAATCATCTTCCTCCATTGTCTGTTCACCTCTAGGCCTAGTTCACTTGTCAGAGTTTATATTGTCTATCTCTGTCCATCTGTACTCATCTTACAGATTCAAACAGGCACAACCAACATTCCTTTTTCTTTTTCCACAACTTAGTTTTTTGGTCAGGTTCTCATTACTACTTGCTAGGCTATTGTAGTAACCTAATTATCGGCTTGCCTCCTGTTTCTCCCTCTTTGCTAGCAGGTGACTCTTTAGGAATGGTCATTCCCTTGAAATGGCTTGTGAACATGTCTGGTACAGTTCCTATCACAATGTCACAGCATCAAATGGTACCATTTCTCCATGAGACTTGACTAGATTTCAAAAACATTGCCTGTCTTTATATCCCAAGTAGAGACTATTTCCCTTCTTTGAATTTTCACAGTGCTTAGAATTTAATCAAAATACTATAATGTCTGATATGTAATAATACAAGTGGCGTTCACTGGTGGCTCAGCCAGTTAAGGATCAGGCATTGTCACTGCTGTGGCTCGGGTTCAATCCCTGGCCTGGGAACTTGTACCTGCTGCAGGTGCAGCTCCCCGCACCCCCCCCCCAAAAAAAATAATGTAAGGAGTTCTAACAAGAAAATGAGATGGGCTGCCTTAAGTAGCCTGTCAAAGGCATTTTAGGAAAAAGAAAAAAAAGCTTTGGCGTTTTGGATTTATTTGGTCTTTTTAAGGCTGCACCTGCAGCATATGAATGTTCCCTGGCTAGGTGTTGAATTGGAGTTGCAGCTGCCAGCCTTTGCCACAGCCACAGCAACAAGATCCGAGCCGCATCTTTGACCTAGACTATAGCTCACAGCAACACCGGATCCTTAACCCACTGAGCAAGGCGAGGGATCACTTTCAAAGCCATCACCTCCAGTCTAGGTTGTTACTTTACTTGGTTTTTTTAGAATTGTGATATAGTCAGTAGTATTTGGTCTTTGTCTGGTTCCTGGAACAGAGTTCCTAAAACCCTTGGCATTTCTTGAGTAGTAGGAGTCTCTACTGCTATTTATAAGGATCCCCTTTTGGCTACACCTGAGTTTAAGCTAAGGACGTAACATACGGGGCCCCTATAAAAACTCCTGGGAATGCTCCATAAAAAGCTTTTGATTTGATTGACTTCTGGGTTGATGAATATATTGATGCCACCAGAGAGTGGAAGTGCTGTGCTCCCTCCCTACTCTGCCTATTGTATCTTCCATTTGGCTATCCTTGAGTTAATAACCATTACAATAACCCAGTAAAACACTTTCCTGAGTTGTGCCAGTCATTTCAGCACATCAAATGGGGGGTATTAACCCCCAAATTTATAACCAAGTTGGACAGATGTGCTTGTGGCGCCTAGGCACTCAGTTTGGCACTGGCCGCTGAGGTAAAGACCGTCTTAGGAGATAGAGCCCTTGGCTACAGTCCTGTCTCTAGGCAGTGTCAGGACTGAATTGAATTGTTGGGCACCAAGTCGGTGTCTGGGGAAAAGATAACCACACATTTGTTGTCAGATTATATCATACAGTTGCATACATTCTTTGTCCCTGTAATCAGATTATAAACTGAGACTATCCCATCCTCTACAGCATCTGCCCTAGTGATTTGTGTGTGCATATTAGATATTAAGAACAGTGAATTTTGCCCAAGTGAAAGTGGTTTCCAAGATGCTTTGGGATATGGATATTTCATCAAGTAGTAGAAGTAGAATTTATCTTATGCAAGAGCAGCTTTTTGTCGCTGTTCTTTTCTAGAGCCACACCCACAGCATATGGAGGTTCCGAGGCTAGGGGTCGAATCGGAGCTACAGCTGCCGGTCTACGCCAGAGCCACAGCAATGCAGGATCCGAGCTGCGTCTGTGACCTACGTCCCAGTTCACAGCATCACCAGATCCTTAACCCACTGAGCAAGGCCAGGGATCCAACCCGCAACCTCATAGTTCCTAGTCGTATTCGTTAACCACTGAGCCACGACGGGAACTCCAAGAGCAGCTTTTTAAAAAATATTTACAAGTTGAGATTTGGAACATGATTTTGCTGGGGACTAGGGAATTTCTCTCTTTTTTTTTTTCCATATACAATTCAGTAATTTTCATACAGTCACAGAATTGTGCAACCATCACCACAGTTGGTTATTCCACAAAGACACCCCACATCCGGTAGCCATCACTCCCATTTTCTTCCAGTCCAGCCAGTATTAGGCAACCATCAATCTACTTTCTCTGTTGATTTGAATATTTGCATATTTAATGTAGATAAAATCATACAATATATGACTAATTTATTGCTAAATAACATACCATTGTATGGATATAATTTTGTTCATCAGTCACTGAACATTTGTGTGGTTTTTACTTTTTGACTGTTAATGAGTAATGTCTGGTTAAAGTACTCATGGTTAATTGTCAAGACATGGTAATTATACTTCAGGGTTTTTTTTGAAATATCCTAATCCAGGGGGGTTGGGCTGTGGCCAGCTGCCTATTTTTATTGACACACAGCCATGCTTGCTTATTTGTAGGTTGTCTGTGTCTGCTTTCATCAAACAACTGCTGAGTTAAATAGTTAAAACAGACTGTATGCCCCACAATCTGTCTCCCTGGCCTCATCTATTTGAAACCTTACGTTCAAGAAGTAGCTTCATGTTTACTCAGCACCCTTCTCTTTTTCTTATTTTTGGCAGGCGGAAAACATTTATAATGATGAAGACCCTGAAGGAAGTGTGGATCCAGAGGGACAAGGGTCCTAGATAATGTCTGCACTTGTAATTTTAAACTCCCCCTTTCTTCCTCTCAACCCTGAGATTGATTTAACACTGGTTTTGAGACACAGACTTTGTTTGGTTATCCCTCTATAATAAGTTCCAACAGTGTTATTAGTCCAAACGGAAGGTGTTTTCTAAATATTAACTGAGGGCTTCTTGATTCAGCAAAGCCACAGACTTATATTTAAATTTTCTTCAGGAATTTTCTAGTACAAAGGTCTAAAGTAGCCACAGAAAGGGGAATGTTGTGTGTGGTTATTTTTCTTCTTATACTATCTCCCCAAGTTTTTCAGACTCAATTTAAGTAAACGTTAGAGTAAGAGATAGAGCCAACTAAGGTAGGTGTCTGAGCCATGAAGTATAAATACTGCAGGATGTCATTTTTATTCAGGAAGTAGGGGAGATTCTAGTCATCAATTCCTGCTCTAAAATCTTCATACCTAACTTTCCAGGATGCACATTTTCTTAAATAGACCAGTCTCCTCTCAGTTTCTTCAGTTAAGTCAAAACTACATGTTCCTCTTTCCCCATATATTTTTTGCTTGTTAGTGTGTTTCTTGAGCTGTTTTCATATTATTTCTTTCCTTTCTGTGAAATGGTTTTTTAAAAACTTGGGACCACCAAGTTGTAAAGATGTATGTTTTTACCGGACAGTTATACCACAGGTAGACTGTCCAGTTAAGTTGAGAAGAGTGAATTGATAGCTTGTATTTGTTTTTAAAATTAAATTAATCCTGGATAAGAGTTGCTTTTTTTTTTTTTTTAGGGGTTAGTCCTTGACCACTAGTTTGATACCATCTCTATTTTGGGTGACCTGTTTCACCAGCAGGCCTGTTAATCTCCATGACTAACTGTGTAAGTGCTTATAATGGAATAAATTGCTTTTCTACATAACCCCATGCTTATGGGTTTTATTTAATGTATAACATCCATCAAACACATCTGTGGCTTCTAAAAGAGCTGTTCAGATGACATTTATTTCCTGTGCTCTTTGACTACCAAGAACAGAATTAAATATAATAGACCCAGAAGTATAGAAAAGAGCTTTACTCCAGGGAAAGTGAAAGACATAAAACACTGAATCAGAGGTGCACAGATTAGTCTTTGATAAAATAACATCTTTTTGAAGTCTATCTCTAGAGAACTACATGGACTTTCAAGAATATCAAAGGCAGTGTGGCAGAATTTAAGGCAATATTAAATTTGGAAAAGGTGTTTGACCTTTTCTCATAGAGAGGTTGAATCTCCCCAGTGTGTTTTTCACTGGGGCCTGTACTTAGAGGTTAGAAAAATAGGCTCTTTAAAGCCAGGTGCCATATCTAGATAAAATGGCTGGTTCTTTGCCATTCACCCAATTTAACTGAGTACATCACTCTGACCCAGAATCATTTTCATGAGTAAGATCCTTAGGGAAATCTCGATTGGGTTTGTTGTTGTTGTTGTTGTTTTTCTAAGTCTGTAGTTCTTTTAGAGTATAGTGAAAATTACCTTTATACAAGAGTAAATCTACACAAATCGGCACAGACTTAAAGAAAAATTAACTTTGTAAAAGGATTCATTTAAACTCTTAACTCTCATGGCACAAAAGAATTCAAACTGTAAACCCAAATACAGTGGACCGTTGAAAACGAGGGCTAGAACTGTGCAGGTCCACAGATACTTTTCAATAGTAAACACCACAGTACTACTCTAGTGGTTGGTTGAATCCACAGATATGGAGCAACCTTGGATATATGCAAGTTAATCCCCATGTTGTTCAAGGGTCAACTGTAATGAAAACTGGCTGCCTTTTTTTAAAGATCCCACCTGTGTTCCAAAAAAAGCTTTTGGTTTGGGTCAACACAAGACAAGGTACATTCTTCACAGCACTGAAGGTATGTCTGTACATTCATCCTCTACTTATTGTACATATGGAAGGTTGCTGCTGGGTGATGGGAGACTCACTTTTCCATTCCTCAGTGCATTGAGATCAGTACCAGCAGCCATTGAAATAGAATCCAGCTAAGAGTTGACTGATAGTATTCTGCCTCCAGAATCTTTTTTAAACAGGTCAGCCAGTGTTTGTAACTTTCCCAGGGTGAAGTGCTTGCCAAGTCCCTGGCACTCCCTTCTGTTTGGAAAAAAAGATTGTCCAAAAGGTACTTAGTGATCCTTTGCTAAGTTTTTTTTGGTTGTTTCTTGGTTACAGATTCGACCGTACATTTCTAAACAGCCCCTGTAAAGTTGAGAGAGAAAAGGATATAAGTTTAAACTTTCTGCAACTGAAATAATACAATATAAAGTTTTCAACAAAACTTTGGAAGCTTAATTCAGGCTATGCTGGGGACAGATTGCCAAGAGTGTGATTTATATCTAATCAGGGAAGACTTTCCCCTAGCAAATAATTGGGTGCCTCCTATTTGTAAAACAGAATGAATGGTGACCTGTGTAATAATGATGGGAGGGACTATCTAAAAATTTTCTATGCCCACATTAACCTCACACAGATATTATAAGGCCTAGAATTCTATAGTTCTTTGGGTTAATCGTGCCTTTTTTTTTTTTTTTCTTTTTGGCCACATCTGAGGTATAGGGAAGTTCCCAGGCTAGGGCTTGAACCTGTACCATAGCAGTTACCCAAGCATTGGCAGTGTCAAAACAATCCTTAACTTGCTGAGCCACAAGGGAATTCCCCCCTTGTACTTTAAATCTGATCTGTGCAGAAGTGTTTAACATCATTTTCTTCAATTACAATGTTCTGGAAATCTCCCAAACAATAAGTGTAGTCAGTTATGCCTAGATAAAACAGGAGGGAGTTAATGTTGTGGCTCAACAGGTTAAGAACCTGACTAGTATCCATGAGGATGCAGGGTTCTATCCCTAACCTTGCTCAGTGGATTAAAGATCTGGTGTTGCTATGAGCTGTGGCATAGGTTGAAGATGCAGCTCTAATTCGACCCTTACCCAGGGAACTTCCATATGCCATGGGTGCAGCCCTAGAAAACAGAAATCAAAAAAAGAAAAGTTCCCACTGTGGCTCAGCAGGTTAGGGATTTGGCATTGTCTCTGGGGCTGTGCAAGTTTGATCCCTGGCCTGGCATAGTGTGTTAAAGATTCAGCATTGCCACAGCTTGGCATAGGTCTCAGCTACTGCTAGGATTTGATCCCTGGCCTGGAAACTTGGATAGGCTGCAGGTGTGGCTAGCAAATAAAAATTAAAACAAAACCCTAGGAAGTTAGGGGAAGTACCAGTTATAATTATTTGTGAATTTGTATCTAGGATGTAGGATTACTTAGTGAATTAAAAATTATGGACATTTGGGAGTTACCGCTGTGATGCAGTGGGTTAAGAATCCAACTGCAAGGAGTTCCCACTGTGGTGCAATGGGATCAGAAAGAAAAATCTGACTGCAGTGGCTTGGGAATTTACATATGCTGGGGTGCGGCCATAAAAAAATTAGGGACATTGATCTAGTATTGAACTTGACAGACCTTTTTTAATCTTTAGATTCTTTATCCAGGAGAATATGAAGAATAGAGAACATACTATTAAGTAAAGAAATTAGTGGATAAGTGTTGCTTGTTTAGCAAAGTAAGCAACAGTCATGTACCTTTAGTCTATAAACAACACCCTCTTCAGCTTCTGACACAACTGTTAACAGATTAATTTAGCCTTCTTCGCCTCCTTTGTCATAGTCTGAATCAGGCAGCATAACTGAGTTAGCAGATGGGGTCAGGTAGGATGAGGAAAGTAGAAATGCACAGAATCTAGATGTTGTATCCTGTTCTAGACTTCCTGATGATAATTCAGGCAAACTTTAAGTCCTGCTAGAAATTGAAACATTCCAAATGAAGCCTGAATGCATTTGCAGGTATATGTTATCCCTAAATGACTTATTTGTCATTAGACACACACTTAGTATTTTTTTAAGGCATTAGTATTTTCAGGTTAGGAAAGCAGCAATTCAATGCAAACACCACTCTTGTACCCACAAGGATCACCTTGAGACTGTGCCTCAATTCCACCCGCCTCAGAAGTGGGAGCACTAGCCCGTTCCAGGCTCTTGGGTAGCATAGCCCTTAAAAAAAAGAAAGCCATTTTCCATCTGTCTAAGGGTGAGCGCAATTTGAAAATCACTTCTCAAATTACTTTTTTGGCTTTTCACTGTCAAGAGAAATTTCCCCTGAGCAACATCAGCCCTCCCCAACATTCCCTCAGCCAGGGTTGGTTGAGATTTGGGTAGAAGCAAAAACTGACTTATAAGTTGAGAGCTCTTCAGCAAGGCTGATCCTTAGCTGCTCCATCTCTTTGTTCTTCTGTTGCTGGAGCTGTACCCCACTTTTTAGCTGCCTCTGCCGTTCTTCCATTTCCTCCAGCTGTTCCTGCATGAGAGGATCAAGAACATTTCTGATGAGCCAAACAAGAAAAACCTGACATTGTCTGTAATATTACAAAGCACTTTCTTACACATTGTTTAATCTGCAGAGCAGTGTTGAGGTTGACTGACAGATTCATTATCTTAAGAAGCTGTGGGGGGTTTTGGCATGCCCGTGGCACGAGAAAGTTCCCAGGTTAGGAATCAAACCTGAGCCAATGCAATGCAGTGACAAGACCTTAACCCACTGTGCTATAGGCAGCTCCTGACATTGTTTTGACATACTATTTTTGAAAATGGTGACCTAAAAGGCATCTTGCCTGTTTACTACAGCTTTCTTTTTTTTTTTGTCTTTTTAGGGCTGCACCTGTGGCATATGGAAGTTCCCAGGCTGGGGGTCAATTAGAGCTTTAGCTGCCAACCTCTGTCACAGCCACAGCAATACAAGTCTGAGCCACATCTGCAACCTACACCTCAGCTCAGGGCAACGCCGGATCCTTAACCCACTGAGCCAGGCCGGAGATTGAACCCCCATTCTCATGGATACTAATTGGGTTTGTTACTGCTGAGCCACGGCAGGAACTCCTAATCATTTTATGTTGAAAGAAATCAAGTCTTTGTGTAAGCAATTTTTCTTGAATATTAACTAGAATTTTAGGAAAGTTGTTCTATAACAAGTCCGTTTTTAGAAGATGTTTGAGTTGTTTATCAAAGGAAAAATGGTAAATATGGTTTTATATTTGAAGCTCCTTTAAGTCAGAGATATCTTAGTACTTACTATAAGGTGCAAATAGATGCTTTATTATTGAGGATATCATGGTTGTTCATTTTCTATATCCTTTGCTTGCTATGCATAAGGACAGTTGATTCTAAAGTGCTAAGTTGGAAGGTGGAGGTGTTACGTCCTGGAGGCCCTCAGGGGTCCTCACATGACTACTTCCTATTCTACCGAAACTGGGCAGGATGTGTTCTGTACATTGCCTCTGCCTAGGATTAATACCTGAGGAAAGACCTAAGGAAGATGTCAGCACATCGGTCTCTGGCTTTATAGCTAGCTGACATGGGCCCCCAGGAAGCATTGGGGGAGTTGGGAAGGGAGCACTAGAATTGGCAGACATTTTCATTTTTTTAAATTTTTTTGGTTTTTTTGGTCAGACCAAGGATCAAACCCAACCCATTGCAGCAACCCAAGCTGTTGCAGTGTCAACACCAGATCCTTAGCCCACTGCACCTTGTAGGAAATTCTTCAAAATTCTGATTTTGAAGAATAATAACCTAAGAATCCAAGTTTGAGTGCATACTATCATTAAAAGAGCCTAAATAATTCGTTCTTTGAGTAATTCTTTATATATCTGTGGCGTGTCAATCTGCAGTGTTTGATACTCTGGTTGAATCTCAACTTTCTTTTTTTGCCTTTTTTTTGTCTTTTTTGCCATTGCTTGGGCCGCTCCTACGGCATATGGAGGTTCCCAGGCTAGGGGTCGAATCGGAGCTTTAGCCACCAGCGTACACCACAGCCACAGCAACTTGGGATCCTTAACCCACTGAGCAAGGCCAGGGATCGAACCCGCAACCTCATGGTTCCTCGTCGGATTCATTAACCACTGAGCCACGATGGAAACTCCTGAATCTCAACTTTCATCAACATTGGCAAAAGGTCTTTTTTAGTGCCTAACCACATTTCCACACAGAGATGAGGCCTTACCACCTATGAGCATGTTCTCTAAAGGATAGCATCTGCATATCTCTGTGCCCCACTTTCCCAGGCCTCAAAAGTACATGCTTGGGAAGGCAGTCTGCCCCATCAATGATAAGCTCTTAACAGAGGATGAAGTGTTGTTAGAAGGACAAGCATTAAGGACAGTCTCCAGTCTTAATCATATGAGGCACCACTAGGTTAACTTCCTAAAACCGCTTTATCATCTCCATTATTTATAGGCTTTCCACTTTCTTTAGTCTGGCATTCAGACCCCCTCTAGTTTGACCTTACCTCTAACTAGACCTTCCATTTCTCCTCTGGTTTTCACTGTCCAGTATGGAAGTCACTAGCCACCTCTGGCTACTGAATACTTGTAATAGAGCTAGTCGATGTGCTGTAGTGTAAAATAACCCAGCAGATTTCTAAGACTTGGCATACACACACGAAGTGTGTGGGTATACATATATATGTAAGTGTGTGTGTGTGTGTGTGTATGATACTTCAAATTTTTGTTTTGTCTTTTTAGGGCCACAACCTGCGGCATATGGAAGTTCCAGGGATGGGGTCGAATTGGAGCAGCATTTGCCAGCCACAGCAAAGTGGGGGCTGAGCCACTCTGCGACCTACACTACAGCTTATAGCAAGGCCGGATCCATAACCCACTGATGGATGCCAGGGATCGAACCTGCATCCTCATGGATATTAGGTTTGTTACTGCTGAGTCACAACAGGAACTCCTAATGCCTCAGGTTTTAATCATGTTGCAATGATAATATTTTTGATATATTGAGTTAAATAAAATGCATTAATTTCACCTGTTACATTTTTAGTGTGGCTACTAGACATTTTTTTGTTTGTTTTTAATATTATTATTTTTATTTATTTATTTTGTCTTTTTAGGGCCGCACCCGTGGCACATGGAGGTTCCCCGGCTAGGGGTCGAATCTGAGCTATAGCTGCTGACCTGTGCCACAACAACAGCAACACCAGCCGAGATGGGAACTCCTATTTTTTTTGTTGAATTGTATGAGTAGTTTGTATATTTTGGAGAGTAAACCTTTGTCAGTTGAGGATCCAGCACAGGCCACAAGTGCTGGCCCAGTAATTTCCACATGCCGTGGTGGAAATGAGGTTTTGGGATCAATCCCTGGCCTTGCTCAGTGGGTTACAGATCTGGCATTGCCGTGAGCTGTGGTGTAGGTTGCAGAGTGGCTCTGATTTGACCCCTACCCTGGGAACCTCTATATGCTGCAAGTGTGGCCCTAAAAGGCAAAAAAAAAAAAAAATCGAAAAAAATGGACAAAAGACCTAAAGAGGCATTTCTCCAAAGAAAACACACAGATGGCCAGCAGGCACATGAAAAAATGCTCAACATCACTAATTATTAGAGAAAAGCAAATCAAAGCTACAATGAGGTACCACCTCACACCAGTTAGAGTAGCCATCTTAACAAGTCAACAACAAATGTTGGAGAGGATGTGGAGAAAAGGGGACCTTCCTTCCCTGTTGGTGGGAATGTAAATTGGTACAACCACTCTGGAAAACAGTATGGAAATTCCTCAGAAACCCAAATAAAGAACTACCATATGATCCAGCAATCCCACTCCTGGGCATATATCTGGACAAAACTTTCATTGAAAGATGCATGCTCCTGTAAGTAGACTGCAGCACTATTCACAATAGCCAAGATATGGAAACAACCTAAATATCCACTGGCAGATGAATGGATTAAGAAGATGTGGTACATTTATAAAATGGAATACTCTCAGCCATGAAAAGGATAAAATAATGCCATTTGCAGCAACACAGATGGAACTAGAAACTCTTCATACTGAGTGAAGGAAGTCAGGAAGAGATACCATGTGATATCACTTATATGTGGAGTCTAAAATATGGTACAAATGATCTATCTACAAAGCAGATCATGGACATGGAGGACCGACCTGTGTTTGCCAGGGCAGAGGGGATAAACAGGAGGACTGATGGGGACTTTGGGGTTGGTGGATGCAGACTGTTGCATTTGGAACAGATGGGTGATGGGTCCTGCCATACAGCAAGGGGATCTGGCCAGCAGCTACAGGTCCTATTCTACCCCTAGCCTGGGAACCTCCATATGCCTTGGGTGTGGCCCTAAAAAGACAAAAAGAGTGAAGTGTATCTTTGAAAAGCAATCAGATGCCATATGTGACCTTTGGCAGTTTAGAAAGAAGCCATTTCATAAAGAATTAGCTCCTTCAGACTTTTATTTCTACTTTATCTATAATGATGGGATACACTCATCAAGATTGTTTTTCATAGGCGTTCCCATTGTGGCTCAGCAGAAATGAACCCAACTAGTATCCATAAGGATGTGGGTTCAATCCCTGGCCTCCATCAGTGGCTTAAGGATCTGCCATTGCTGCAAGCTGTGGTATAGGTCACAGACCTACAGATCTGGTATTGCTGTGACTGGCATAGGCCTGCAGCTGCAGCTCTGATTCGACCCCTAGCCTGGGAACTTATATATGCTGCACGTGAAGCCCTAAAAAGAATGAGAGGCCAGGGATCAAACCCGCATCCTGAAGGTTACTAGTCAGGTTCATTACTTTTGAGCCACAATGGGAACTCCAAGAATGATCTCTTTTTAAAAAAATTATTTGTTTATTGGCCGCAGTGGAGACATGGAAGTTCTGGGCCAGGGATTGAATCCAAGTGGCAGCTTTGACAGCATCAGATCCCTAACCCACTACACTACAGGGGGAACTCCAGAACCATCTTTGGAAAGCTGCACAGATCTTTGAATCTGAAGCAACTCCAGGACAGTGATGAAAGTCACTGGGGTAAAATTCTACAACTCAAGAGTTCCCGTCATGGTGCAGCAGAAATGAATCTAACTAGGAACTATGAGGTTGCAGGTTTGATCCCTGACCTTGCTCAGTGGATTAAGGATCCGGCATTGCTGTGGCTGTGGTGTAGGCTGGCAGCTGTAGCTCTGATTAGACCCCTAGCCTGGGAACCTCCATGTGCCGTGGGTGGGGCCCTAAAAAGACAAAAAAAAAAAAAAAAAAAACCTCTACAACCCTAGTACTGCATCAGAAATTCTAATCCAAAGACTTCCCTACTTATGGCACCACTATCCTAATTACATTTGCCTGAAATCTTTGCTTTATTTATTTATTTATTTTTTACAGGTGCACCCTGTTCCTGGGCCAGGGGTTGAATTCCAGACAGTGGTGGCAACACTGGTCTGGGAATCAAACCCGCACCTCCACAACGACCTGAGCCACAGCAGGAACTCCTGCCTGAAATTTTAGCATCCTCTTTGACTTCACATCTCTCCAAGCCACTTATTATTTTATTTCATTTCATTTTTAGGCCTGCACCCATGGCATATGGAGCTTCCCAGGCTAGGGGTCAAATCGGAGCTGCAGCTGCAGGCCTATACCACCACCACAGCAACGTCAGACCTGGGCCATGTCTGCAACCTACACCACTCAGGGCAATTCCAAATCCTTAACCCACAGAGGTCAAACCCCCATCCTCATGGATACTAGTCAGGTTCATTCCCACAATGAGAACTCCATACCACTCATTTTATAGTCACACTTATTCTACATTTGTTCTTGCATCCTTCCTCTTTTTCCTGCTGTCTCCACTTACCTGTAGTAGCTTCCTTAGTCTCCCTTGCCCCTGGGTCTCTAGCGCATCTTACACACTGCCACCACTTCTGTTTCCTTAGAGAGGCAATCATGTTAATTCCCTTGCTTAAATATCTTTAAGGATGTAACTGACCACTTAATAGAGTCCAAACTCCCTAGTTTGGATTTCAAAATCTAATGTGCTCTGTCCTGACCTACCTTTACAGTTCAATTCACCTGCCAGCTTTTCATCTTCCTCATGCGCCCAAGTTATATTTTAGATCTCTTGGTTTAAATAAAATATATTAAAATTGGGAGTTCCCCTTGTGGCTCAGTGGTAACATACCTGACTAGTATCCATGAGGACACGGGTTCAATCCCAGGCCTCACACATTGGGTTAAGGATCCAGCATTGCCATGAGCTCTGGTGTAGGTTGCAGACACAACTGGGATCTGCCATTGCTGGGACTGTGATGCAGGCCGGCAGCTGCAGGTCTGATACAACCCCTAGCCTGGGAACTTCCATATGCTTCAGGTGAGACCCTAAAAAGAAAAAAATATAAAATAAAATTGGGAGCTTTCTCTCGTGGTGCAGTGTGTTAAGGATCTGGCATTGTCACTGCAGTGGCTTGGGTCACTGATGTGGCTTGGTCTGATCCCTGGCCCGGGAACTTACACAGGCCGAAGGCAAAGCCAAAAATAAATAAAGGCACGTGTGATTCATTTTTTATTTTTTGGCCGCCCCTTGGCGTGCAGAGTTCCCGGACCAGGGATCTGAGCCACAGTTTCGACCTATGCTGAAGCAAGGCCAGATCCTTAGCCCCCTGTGCCGAAACTGCGTCTCAGGGTTCCAGAGACATCACCAATCCCAATGCACCACAGCAGGTACCCCAAGAATGTGTGTTTCCAAAGACAAAAGTACTGCTCTTGTAACGGAACCAGACCCTCCCACATAGCCGCCGCTTTAGCTCCTCTTTGAAGTATCTAGATAATTATATCTGATGCATATTTCCTCAGTTTTTCTGATGTTAAAAACCACCACCATCAAATGGAAAAAATAAACTACTTGATGATCATGAGCACAAAGCCTCCAGATCTTCTGGCACCTAAGAATTAATAATGTTAACACCCATTACCTCAACATCAGCCAATGAGAGACTTGTGCACGAGCTGATCACATACCCTGTGGCCCACCAACCCTCACCTTGGCCCTTAAAAATGCTCTGCTGAAACGCTTCAGGGAGTTCAGGGTTGAGGGGGCACAAGCTACCTGTTCTCCTTCCATGGGCCTTCAAACCTTTCTCTGGTCCAAACTCCGACGTTTCGTTTGGTTTGTTTGACCTCATTGTGCGTCAGGCACACGAACTTGCATTTGGTGACACTCTGAAAAGCGCCACACTTCTGTAGTCGCCTCACGGTGCCCAGCAGCCCTTAAGTCAGCACTTAATTGATGTGTACTCTGAGCCTGGTGGCAGAGATAAGAAAAACATACTCCCTACTTTCTGAAAGCTCACAGTCTGTGGGGGAGAGAAGTGTTTATGCCCTTAGTGTTTATAGGCTGCTCTATTCTAAAAGGAATTAGAACTGGCTCACAATCAGAAATAGCTTGAATACAAGTGAAATGGTAACAAATGCACAAAAAAGGAAAATGAGGAATAGAGATTTATAGATTTCATCCCAGTTTTTTAAGACTGGAAAACTTTGACCAGAGATCAAATAGATGGGGCTTGAGGGTGAATATGGGGAAGGGAAGCGAATGAATTCTACTTAGCCTCATTACCTCCTGCGCTGTTTAAACCCAGGTGTGATTCACTTGGGGTTGCAAAATTGTGCTACGGAAAGAGCACTGAGATACTTGGGGTTGGTCAGCCTAGAGTTCAAATTACTTCAACTCACCAAGCCTCAGTTTTTCATCTATAAAAAAATGATAATAGTTGACTTGGAGGATTAATGAAGATCCAGTGAGATCATTGGCATCAAAACGCTGTGTAAACTAAGAATGCAGGTTACTTTCAGCCCTGGCACAGGCCCAAATGAAAGAAATGGAAAACGGGAGTTCCCTTCGTGGCGCAGTGGTTAACAAATCTGACTAGGAACCATGAGGTTGTGGGTTCGATCCCTGGCCTTGCTCAGTGGGTTACAGATATGGCGTTGCCATGAGCTGTGGTGTAGGTCGCAGACGCGGCTCGGATCCTGCATTGCTGTGGCTCTGGCGTGGGCTGGCAGCTACAGCTCCAATTAGACCCCTAGCCTGGGAACCTCCATGTGCCGTGGGAGCGGCTCAAGAAATGGCAATAAGATGGAGTTCCCGTCTTGGCGCAGTGGTTAACGAATCCAACTGGGAACCATGAGGTTGCGGGTTCGGTCCCTGCCCTTGCTCAGTAGGTTAACGATCCGGCGTTGCTGTGAGCTGTGGTGTAGGTCGCAGACGAGGCTCGGATCCCGCATTGCTGTGGCTCTGGCGTAGGCCAGTGGCTACAGCTCCCATTAGACCCCTAGCCTGGGAACCTCCATATGCTGCGGGAGCTGTCCAAAGAAATAGCAAAAAGACAAAAAAAAAAAAAAAAAAAAAGAAATGGCAAAAAGATTTTAAAAAAGAAAGAAAGAAAGAAATGGAAAACGGAGCAAAGACGTGAGTGAGAAGCTCCCATTATGGCACAGCGGAAATGAATCCGATTACTAACCACGAGGTTTCGGGTTCAATCCTGGCCTTGCTCAGTGGGTTAAGGATCCGGTGTTGCTGTGAGCTGTGGTGTTGGTTGCAGACAAGGCTCGGATCCCGCATTGCTGTGGCTGTGGCTCCAGTTTGACCCCTAGCCTGGGAAACTCCATATGCTGTGGGTGCAGCCCTAAAAAGAAAAAAAAAAGTGACCCCAAAGAACAAGTTGTTCCTCCCAGATGTGACACTAGCCAACAGCCCAGACACATTTGACTCTGGCCACCTTTTCCTCCCCAGACTAAAAGACCACACTTCCTCTCATGCCCAAGGGCCTACCCTGTACTGCTGCACTTCCTCGTCTCGTTTTTGTCTCACAAGGGTGATCTGGTCCTCCAGGTTCCTGTTTTGCAGATGGAGCTGCCGGGCCTCTGCCTGCAGGGGTCTCAGAGCCTCCTTCATCTCCTGGATCTCGGCCTGGGTTTTCTGCAGGGCTTTAGCCGCAGCTTCTTTCCTCTCCAGGAGCCGCAGTAGCTGAGGCTCATACTCCTCCTCCAGGCCCTGACGGCTCTCTGCCATGAGGTTCTCAAACCGGGCAGAGAGCCGCCGGCTCTCCTGGAGAAAGTGCCCATCCCTCTGGCTTGGAGGTGCTTCGAGCTGTTGCCGTAACTGCTCCTTCTGCTTCTGATAGGCATCCCGGAGCTGGGCTAGTTCCTCCGAGAGCTGGGCTGCCCGGGCCGTCAGCACTTCCCGGAAATCGGCAAACTGGGCCACGTCCTGCCGGCGGCACTCCAGCTGGTACTGGTACGCCACACATTCCTTCGTCACCTTGAACAGCTTCTGCTTGACAAGCCGAATCTCCTCCCGCAGCCCATCCCTCTCCAGCTCTGCCTGGGCGTGCAGTTTGTAGGCAGCGAGGATGTCCTGGTGGACCTGTTGCACCTCCTGCAGGGCTGGTTCCCGGAGCAACACGAGCTCATGGATGAGCTGATCCCTCTCCTCTTCCAGCTGGGCCACGGCTTGGACACACTGCTGGAAACGCCCCTCCAGCAACTCCAGGTCCTCTAAGCTCAGGCTCCCATCTGTGCTGGGATTTGGCTTGGCTCTGAGGCTCTCCTCAGGGTTAGGTTTCTCCTCACTCGGGACTGTCTCTCCCCCATAGGCGATCGGCTTTGGGCTTGTGGTCTCTCCTGGCTTCGTGGTCTGTTCCACACACACTATCTCCTCCGGCTTCACAGTCTCCTCCACGTACAGCATCTCCTCCGGCTTCACGGGCTCTTCCACATACAGGGCCTCATCCGGCAGCCTGGTCTCCTCAATATGCAGCGTCTCCTCCGGCTTCTCGGTCTCCTCCACATACAGGGCCTCGTCAAGGTCAACTGGGTCCCCCAGGTAGAGAATGTCCTCTAAGTTCAAGGTCCCCTCCAAAGAGAGAGTAACTTCTGGGTTCCAGGTCCCCAACTGATAGAGGGATTCAGAGTTCCCCTCCTGAAGAGGAGAAGTGGCCTCTGCTCTTGTTTCCCTGCAAGAGAAATGACAAGGTGAGAGGGCAGCCGCAATCCAAGGATGGTTTGTGACAGAGCCACCAAGCCACAGACCTGGCTTATGTCAAGTTCTCACTTCTCAGAGGGCACTTGTCTGCCCCTCCTATCCATCCACCTATCCCCACACAGCCCACTGCTTAAACCTGACAACATCCCCGTGTGGTCCATGGCTCTGCTTCCAGGACAGGAAACTCACACCTAAGCCACTACTTGTTCCGCTGTCATAAGAAAATTCTAGTATTGAGGTAAAAGCTTCCCTGCAATTTTTCCCTAGACTTGATTGTTCTTCCCAGAATTAGACAAAGGTAACCTCTTTTCCATGTAAGTTCTTTAAACACTTAAAGAAAGTGATTTATCCTTCGCTTATTCCATGCACGCCAAGGTTTTCAGTGCCCTCCTCCTTTGGGTCACTTCTTTCTGACAGGCTCCACGGACAGGCTCGCTATGGTTTGGAGATGGGCATAGGAAGCAGGACCCAGGTGAGTGTCTCTGGCCGCTACACTTCTCTGGCTGCCGTCAAGATGCCCTTGCGGGAGTTCCCGTCGTGGCTCACTGGTTAATGAATCCGACTAGGAACGATGAGGTTGCGGGTTCGATCCCTGGCTTCGCTCAGTGGGTTAAGGATCCGGCTTGCAGTGAGCTGTGGTGTAGGTCGCACACGTGGTTCAGATCTGGTGTTGCTGTTGCTCTGGTGTAAGCCGGAGGATACAGCTCCAATTAGACTCCTAACCTGGGAACCTCCATATGCCACAGGTGCGGGTCCTAGAAAAGACAAAAAAAGAGCAAAAATAAATAAATAAATAAATAAATAAATAAATAAAAAGATGCCCTTGCATATAGGGCAGCTCCACCACATTCTTAACAAATGCTAAAACTCTTTTTTTTTTTGTCTTTTTGCCATTTCTTGGGCCGCTCCTGCGACATATGGAGGTTCCCAGGCTAGGCTCGAATCGGAACTGTAGTCACCGGCCTACACCAGAGCCACAGCAACGCAGGATCCGAGCCGCGTCTGCAACCTACACCACAGCTCACAGCAACGCCAGATTGTTAACCCACTGAGCAAGGGCAGGGACCAAACCCGCAAGCTCATGGTTCCTAGTCGGATTTGTTAACCACTGCGCCACGACGGGAACTCCAAATGCTAAAACTCTTAAGACATTTTTTTCACACCAGATGCTTTTAAATCATATCTCTTGTTCCTGTAAAACCATCTTGTAAGAATTGGCCCATCCTGGCCACTTCTCACTCGCTCATTCTCTCTCTCTCTCTCTCTCTCTCTCTCTCTCTCTCTCTATATATATATATATATATATATATATATATATATATATTATTTTTCAGTTTCCTTTCCATTATAAGTTATTACGAGATACTGGATGTTGTCCCCTGTGCTTGCTATACAGTAGGTCCTTGCTGGTTATCTATTTTACTTTTTTTCTTTTTGCTTTTTTAGGGCTGCACTTGCGGCATATGGAAATTCCCAGGCTAGGGGTCACATCGGAGCTACAGCTGTCGGCCTAGGCCACAGCCACAGCAACACAGGATCCGAGCTGCGTCTAAGACCTATACCACAGCTCCAGGTACACACACAACCACCACAGTGAGACCTACACCGCAATGCCGGATCGCTAACCCACTGAGCAAGACCAGGCATCAAACCCTCATCCTCACGGATGCCAGTCAGATTTGTTTCCAATGCACCACAACGGGAACTCCCAGGTTATGTAATATACAGCAGTGTGTACCTGTTCATCCCAAATTCCTCATTTATCCCTCCACCCCTGCTCTCCCCTTTAGTAACCAGAAGGTCGTTTTCTATGTCTATGAGTCTATTTCTCTTGTGTAAATAAGTTCATTTGCATTATTTTTAAGATTCCTTATATATGTTGTATCATCCAATGTGTGTCATTCTCTGCCTGACTTATTTCACTTAGTATGGGAATCCCTAGGTCCACGCATGTTGCAAGAGAGTTTCTTTTATAGGGAGGAGTCAATAGGCTAGAAAGACCAGGCACAGGGAGGCTGGAGGAGGGAATGGTCAGACAGTGGACCAGGGAGCGTTTGCCCCTGAGGCCGGCTAATTCCCTTCAGAGCGGTTTGCTCACAGTTCCAGTGTTAAGGACAAGTTCAGGGGCTCTTGGGGAGGGCTACAGCCTGATGAAACTTTGGTCAGGTTAGCAGGCACTTTGTCCAGATTGGTCACTGGGGACAAACAGTTCAGCTAATCATTTATGAGACAAAGAATGGGCATTTTAGGGTCTGTGTCTGGCTTTCTTGTGGGTAAACAAGAGAGGCATCTGCTGTTCCGACCTAGGCCCCATGAGGAAGGGCATTTCTCTGCAGTAAGCTGCTGGCTGTTTTCTGGAGCATGGAGCTCAGCAAGTGCTCTTAAACTTGGGTTCTATGATCCCCCTTTTTTCCCCCCTGTCTTTTTTAGGGCCATACCAGTGGCATATGGTCCCAGGTTAGGGATCAAATCGGAGCTGCAGCTGCCAGCCTACACCACAGCCACAGCAACATCAGATCCAAGCCTCACCTGCAACCTATGCCTCAGCTTGTGGCAACACAGGATCCTCAAACCACTGAGTGGGGCCAGGGATCAGAGCCGAATCCTCAAGGATACTAGCCAGTTCGGGTTCTTAACCCACACAACAGGAACTCCCGGTATTTTCTGTTTCAAATGGTTCTTGGAATTCCCTTTGCGGCTTAGCAGTAATGAACCTAGCAAGCGTCCGTGAGAATGATGGTTTGATCTCTGGCCCCGCTCAGTGGGTAAGGATCTGGCATTGCTGTGAGCTGTGGTGTAGGTCACAGACGTGGCTCAGATGTGGCATTGCTGTGACTGTGGTGTAGGCTGGTAGCTACAGCTCTGATTTGACCCCTAGTCTGGGAACTTCCATATGCTGCAGGTGCAGCCCTAAAAAGACAAAAAAAAAAAATGCTGTCTGTTTTATAACTGGTGCATTTGGAGTATCTGAATGTGGTTTCCATAAACTTTTTTTGATAGAAAGTGTAAATGAAAAGCCCCTCATATCATAGAATTTGATTTATTTGCCTTGAAAAGGCTTACTTGTGTTCAAGTTTTAAGTGCTGTTTCTTACCCCCAAGTTTCTAGCAAAGATTATTTTTATTCTAAATCATTGTGTTCTCCATCCTCCTCTCTAACACTCCGAGAAGCCCTGGCTTCCCTTTTGCATCTCCTGGTGGCTCTCTAGAAACCACAAAACGTGTGGCTTCACCAGGCTCCAGAGGTCACTGGGTGCACTGAAACCTAAAGCCTGAAGACAACTCAACAATCACCTAGTCCATTCACGTCCCTTTGCCAGAGATGGAGTGGGTTTTTTTAGACATCTTTAGCTGATGTTACTTGGCCCCTCAAACTCATCTGCCACCAAACCATCCTTCTCCCTGAGCTTGTTACTCCTGTATTTTCCAGCTCAGAGAAACACGTCACCATATACCAGGCTGATGAGACAAGCAGTCATGAAACAACCAAACTCACTGAGAAGTGACATTTCTATCCCAGAAAGTCTCCATTCTCCACCCCCCTCTTCACCCCACTGCCCGGGCCCTTGTCCAAGTCATCACTTCTCACCTGCACTTCTGTACCAGCCTTCCCACGAGCCTTCTCCTCTCAGTCTATCTTTGACAGTGCTGCGGCTTGCCGTAATATAAAGTAAACCATGTTGCTCCACTTCACCCACAGAGAGCCAACTGCTTAGCAAAAATTCCAAGCCCTTCGCCATGTGGCCCCAACACGCTTCAGCCTCATCTCACATTACTCCCCACAACCTACCCAGTGCTTGATGATCTGGAACCTGTGTTAACTTTTTGTTTGTTTGCTTTTTTTTTTTTTTTTTTTGGTCTTTTTGCTATTTCTTTGGGCCGCTTCCGCAGCATATGGAGGTTCCCAGGCTAGGGGTCCAATCGGAGCTGTAGTCACCGGCCTACGCCAGAGCCACAGCAACGCGGGATCCGAGCCGCGTCTGCAACCTACACCACAGATCACGGCAACGCTGGATCGTTAACCCACTGAGCAAGGGCAGGGACCAAACCCGCAAGCTCATGGTTCCTAGTCGGATTCGTTAACCACTGCGCCACGACGGGAACTCCTGTTTGCCTTTTCTTGAGCCACTCCCACGGCATATGGAGGTTCCCAGGCTAGGGGTTGAATCGGAGCTGTAGCTATCGGCCTACACCAGAGCCACAGCAACGTGGGATCCGAGCCACATCTGCAACCTACACCACAGCTCATGGCAACGCCAGATCCTTAACCCACTGAGCAAGGCCAGGGATCAAACCTGCAACCTCATGGTTCCTAGTCGGATTCGTTAACCAGCGAGCCACGACAGGAACTCCAACATGTGTTAACTTTTTACACCCCCTACTCCTAGCCCACAGTATCTAAAGAGACCAGCTGAGAAAATATAGCTCGCTATATGCCACCTGACTAGAGAACCGTCCTACTACCTGGAAAGGTAGATCTCCTAGAGCTGGGAAGGGTGGACCTGCTCAGCCAGTCAGCCCTACCCAGATCCTCGACAGAGTCCCTGCTTTCCCAGCAGACAGCCCTCATACCATGTTCCGGCTGCTCATCCCACCACCCTGGAATGATGTAATTGTGTCCCAGGCACAAGAATACTCTTTTATACAATGCTCATCTATTATCCCCATTTTTTAGATGAGGAAACCAAAGTGGACTACAGATCTCAAGGTTCTGGAGTTCCTATGGTGGCGCAGTGGAGATGATCCGACTAGGAACCATGAGATTGCGGGTTTGATCCCTGGCCTCAATCAGTGGCCCAAGGATCTGGCGTTGCCATAAGCTGTGGTATAGGTTGCAGATGTGGCTCAGATCTGCTGTTGCTGTGGCAGTGGTGTAGGCCGGCAGCTGTGGCTCTGATTCAACCCCTAGCCTGAGAACCTCCATGTGCCGTGTGTGCGGCCCTAAAAAGCCAAAAAAAAAAAAAAAAAAAAAAAAATCTCCAAGTTCTATAGTTTGTAGATGGTGGAGCCTAGAGAAGGCTGGCAGTCTGGCTCCAGAGCCAGAGCTCCTTTTTATCACTCTCCTCTTAGAATAGGCATGAGGTCTGAAAGAAGTCAAACAGCTACTGCAGATATAATAGAGCTTGGCCCTAGCATTCAAAATATATTTATATCTATTTAGCTAACAAATTTCTACATACCCTCAAGCCCTGCTCAAACTCCACCTCCTCTGTGAAGCATCTCCCAGACAACCCACATTCTCGTGTTCTCAAGGCACTTTGTATGCAGCTCATCTTTGTACTAAGTGCTTTGTATTATGGAAGTGCCTGGGTCTGTCTTCCCTGACAGTCCATTTTCTAAGGACAAGCGCAGTTATTTTCTCTATACCCCAGGGTGGGGCTCTGTAGAAGACAGGCAGCAATGGACTGAGATCCAAGGGGAAACTTGCCCAAGGTCAAGTGGCAAAGCTGGAAGTAGAACCTAGGTCTCCTGACTCGCAGGCAGCGCTGTTACCACACACTACGTTGCCTCGGTCACCCCACCCACAGTGCCAGGCCTCTGTTAGGTGCTGCCCTCACACAGCTGCCTCTCTCTAAGGAGCTGGGGGAAAAAGGTGATGATGGGAGGTAGGGGGCAAGGGAGGCACCTCAGCTGTGACCCCTGACTTCAGGTTTCCTTGGGCCACCTCTGCCACTCTGTCCCTGTCCCTCAAGGATTCCAGCAGCTCCCAACCCTGTCCAGCAAGGCTATGGCTGGAGTGTTTGTGACCCTGTGCAGGCCTGAGTTGGTGTGTGGCTGACTCCGTGTGTACCCACATGTGGGTACCGCAGTACAAGTGAGTGTATGTGTCAAACTGTGACAGTGGAGGGGCGTCACGTGTGTGTATCTGCACCTCTACCTCTTGGTACAGTAGGAAGTCCAGGGCTACAGGCTAACCTGGGGCGGAAACGCTGCCTCCTCACCTCAAACCCTTCAGCCACAGGTCCCTTCCCCCTAACCAGTGGCAAGCTGACTATGAGGATGGATGGAGGGATGGATGGAGGGAGGGAGGGAGGGACAGAGCCTTCCCTCCAGGGCTCCTGGCCAGCCAAGGCCCTCCTGCGGGTCTAGGACAGGAGACCCTCCCCCCACACCATGCCAGGCCCCGGACCAGAGAGAATGAGCTTCCTGAACTCTCAACTCTAAGCTGGCCGCTTCCCAACCTTGCACCAAGCATCTTCCACAGGGCGAATTCAGCAGCTGGAGGCCTCCATCTCCACTTGCCTTTGGGGTGAGGAATGAAAGAAAACGGGTAGCGTCTTTGGCCCCTATGGGCCGAAGGGCATCTGACGGTTGATGCCCTCTATTGTGAAGGGGTTAACCCTCACGCCGCCCGTGGGAGGGGGAGGGGGGACTATAAAAAGCCCCAGACAAACGGAGGTGCTGGCCAGGCTGGACTCCCCGGTCTCCCTTCACCGGTGGCTCCGCCCCGTGCCCCACCCCGGCTGGACCCCTGCCCCGCCCCCCGCCCCGGCGACAGGCGCTCGCGCGGGGAGGGGATCCGGCCGGCACCCCCTCCCCAGAGGCGGCGACGCGGGCCCGGGACGCTCCTACCTCGCGGCCTGGGCGGCGCCGTCCCCGCCGCGCCGGGGCTCCGGGCTGGCCATGGCTGCGCGACCCGGGCTGGGCGGCCGCGGTATTAATAGCCGGCCCCGCGGGCCGCCCGCGCCCGCCAGCAGCACTGCCAGCTGCAGCCGACACCGGATCCCGCCGGCCCCGGGCCGGGCGCGCCCACTTGGCCCGGGCTCCTCCGCGGGAGGAGGGAGCGGCCACGCGGCCCAGGGGCGGGGAGAGGCCGCCCCTCCCGGGACCAGCCGGGGGAGAGGGGTATGGGGGGGTCGGCGTCTCCAAAACCGGCCATCCCGAGGTCTTCCCGAACCTTCTCTCTCTCCACCCTTCCCTTTCAAGGGTCCTAGCTGCGGGGGTGCGGGGAGGAAGGTGGCTCTGCAGCTCCAGGGGAGCGCTTGCCTTGCCTTGCCTGGCCGTCCCGGGAGGGGGCAGGGTGTGGGGTTGGGGACCTCGAGGGACCCAGCACCCCGCCCGCCGCCCGCAGGAGTTCAGGGGTGTCCGCCGCCGCCCTGCGATTCCCCCGGCGCCTGAGAGCTGTGCCCCGCAGCTGTCGCCAAGGGCTGGAGGAGGAAGGGTAACGCCACACCCCGTCCATTTGGGGACAGTCGGGAGCCTGGAGAAGGGCGGTGGGAGGACTGCTCGGGAGGGTTGGAGCCTCTAAGGTTGAGTCCGTATTTAACCCGCTCTCCGCCCCTGCGCTGCGAGGTCTCCTGGGGTCTCTCCGCTTGCTCCACCTGTCACCCCCGCCCGCAGTGCGGTCCACTCCAAGGCGCGCTCCCTTCCCCCGAGTTCGAAGCCCACCAGTGTGGGGATCAAACTTCAACACTGAAGGCTTGCTTTCTCCCTAAGCGAGAAGCTGTCTGGCCCCTTCCAGACCTGGGCCTCCGGCATTCTCCCTCCTGATGCCTTTTTTCCACTTAGCCCCTCTGTCTGGGGAGCTCTTTGACTCAATCGCAGAAGAATGCTGTGCACCATAACAAGCGGAGGGGCTGGATATCTTTAATCAGAGAGGCCTGCAGCGAGGGGTGGGGGTGGGGCAGCAGTGCGGCTCTGTTGAACGCGTGTGGGCTGTGTGTTGTGATCTCTGTGCCTGCTGGCGACTGTATGAACGCCACGTGTTTGTGCGTATGGAGTGTGGCTGGGAGACCGGCATTGTGTGTCCACGCGTGACCCTGTGATGACTGGAGGGGGGGTACATGCCTGTGAGTGGGCATAGGAGCGTGTGACTGTATAGCGAGGCGGCGGTGGTTTTGTGAGTGGTGCTGGTGCTGGTTGTGGAGTGTCCGTGTGGCCATGCTGTGGCTGTCGTGACTGGGCTGAGGGGCGTGTATACAGTGTGTGTGTGTGACTGTGCCTACAAGTGACTTGAGGACTGAAGGGTGAGAGCATCAGGGGCGCTCGCAAGCGGATGTGTGGAGAGTCCTCTGTGGGGTCTGTGTGTGACCAGGGCCTGGTGCGGGTCATTTATCCAGGTTATGAGTGCTGCCTGCGGTGGTATATTTATATCTCTCTGTCTAATGCAAGGGGGTGGGAGATTAACACCCAAGGGCAGCCAAATACACCCTTGTAAGGTATGCACGAGAAAAAGTCGGGTTTTGGAGGCTGCTGGTTATTTTCTGACTTACCTCTAAAATATTCCAGGGGAGGAGGTTGGCAAAGCCTCCGTGACTGGTCATTTGACAGTTGCTGCCAGTCAGAGGGGCACTGAGGGAGCAAGGGCCGGGCCTGCCAGCAGCACTGTTTGCTGTGGTGCTAGGCAACAGGCAGCAAGAGTGGCATTAAGAAGGGCTATCCTTTCCCCTCCAACCCCCAACCCAGGACCTGGCCCCAGGCAGTTCCCGAAACTGAATTCCGTAACCCCTCTTAACTTCCCCATGTGCCCGTCTTCAGGCTGAAACTGTGAATCCCCCAGGGTCCCAGAAACACCTCTAGGCCTTCGCTTTGCTCTTACTGTCCCCTTCTGCCTAGAACACCGTCTCCAGCTCTCCATGTCCACTCTTTTTCAGGTCTCAGCTTACATGTCATCTCCCCAGAAAGGCTTTGCCTGATGTGCCCCTCCCCCACATAAACGCCCATCCATTTAGTGGTTTGTCCTGTCAACTCGTTTATTTTCTATACAGCACGTACTGCAGTCTTTAATAATGTCCATTTTCCATTCCTTCTTTTTCTGCTTCCCCCATTAGAATGGAGGCCCCATGAAGGCAGGGACTTTGTGTTGTGTTGTTCCCCAGGGCTGAGCCCAAGTCCTGGCATATAGTAGGATCTCAAAATTATTGAATGAATGAAAGAAAGATGGATGGTCCTATCCAGTACAATTCAAACAACTTTTTTTTTTTTTTGGTCTTTTTAGGGCCACACCCACAGCATATGTAGGTTACCAGGCTAGGGGTTGAATTGGCCTACACCCAACCACAGCAACGTGGGATCCGAGCTGCCTCTGTGACCTACACCACAGCTCATGGCAACACTTGATCCTTCACCCACTGAGCTAGGCCAGAGATTAAACCTGTGTCCTCATGGATGCTAGTCTTGTTTCCGATGAGCCACAGGGGGAACTCCCCAGACAAATTTTGATGCCTGCTGTGTGCCAGGCCTGGGCCACTTGCCACCACAGAGCTCCTGTGTACTTAGGAAAACAGACATACACATCGTGCCCAGACCCTGCATACCAAGGCAGTGTGAGGTGGGTGAGACCATGGACTCAGTTCACTCAGCAAACATGGGCACCTGGCCTGTGCTAGGCCCTGTGTCAGAGCAAATGGCCCTCTTTGGCTCAGGCCTCTGCCTGCAAAGAGCTCACAGGGTAGAGAATAATAGAACTGTTCCTTGGGGAGACAAAACCATGCAGAGAATAATGCCAAATCACTGAGCTGAGTGATGGGCTAGGCAGTGAGAATCAAGGAAGCCCAGGAAGGGAGAGATTAACTCCAGGATGGGGACAGCCTCGTGGGCAAGGTAACCTGTGCCTGGAAGGAGAGAAAGTGTGTTCCAGCGCCAGGCACAGCCCACTGTCTCTCAGCCCCTCCGTGAAGCCAAACCAAGTCCATGAAGAGAAGAAAATGCCCAGGGCTGGCTACTGTTCGCCTGATCTCCATTCTCCAGGCTGCTCCGCCCTGCCCTGTGTCCTGGGTCTGACTCCCAGTGAGTGTCTCACCTGGGTCCCCTGGCCTTATGGTTTTAGGTGAAGTTTGGCTGGTAGGAGACACTGCCAGGAGATCAGAAGGAAGAGGGAGAGAGAGAATGAGAGCAGTGACTGTGTTTCTCCACTGAAAGCCAAGCTTCTATTGGGTGGCCTGCCCCCACAACTCCTGCCAGATTCTTCTTTTTTTTTTTCTTGGCCGCCCTGCAGCATATGGAGTTCTGGGGTCAGGGGTGAGATCTGAGCCAAAGTAGCAACCTAAGCCACAGCTGTAGCAACACAGAATCCTTAACCAACTGTGCCAGGCAGGAATCGAACCCGCATCCCAGTCCTCCCAAGATGTCACTGCTCCATAGCAGGAACTCCCTGCCAGAATTCTTAAGACACCTTCCTCTTGCTCCTTTTGGCCTTCAGGGTAGGGACTATTCCACTGCCGTGAGCCCCAAAGTACTTCATCCTTCCTGCCCACACCTTTGTAAATAGTTCCTTCATTAAACCTTCTTCTGGCAAATGCTTTCCTGCTGACACCCCTAAGGTAGAACTAAATGTAGGGAAGATGAGCCCTTGACAGTGGGGAGATCCTCTTTCTAAATTACCACATAACCAACATCAGAAAAGTTCTCAACTGGAGTTGAGTGGTGACTCAGCAGTAACAAACCCAATTAGTATCCATGAGGATGCAGGTTCGATCCCTGGCCTCACTCAGTGGGTTAAGGATCTGGCATTGCGGTTAGCTGTGGTATAGGTTGCAGACACAGCTCCGATATGGTGTTGCGGGCTGTGGTGTAGGTCGGCAGCTGCAGCTCTGATTTCACCCCCAGACTGGGAATTTCTATATGCCATGAGTACAGCTGTAAAAAGACAAAAAAAAAAAAAAAGAAAGAAAGAAAGAAAGAAAAATTGTGAGCTACTACAAAGCTACGGTAATCAAAACACCATGGTATTGGCATAAAAACAGACACAAAAGATCAGTGGAACAGACTAGAGAGCCCAGAAGTAAACGCTTAAGGTCAATTAATCTGTGACAAAGGAGACAAGGACAATCGCTTTAATAAGTGGTGCTGGGAAAACTGGACGGTTACGTGCAAAAGAATGAAATTAGAACATTTTCTCACACCATATACAAAAATAAACTCAAAATGGATTAAAGACATAAACGTAAGACCAGGAACCATAAAACCCCTATAAGAAAACAAAGAGGCAGAGGCAGAACACTCTTTGACATAAGTCATAGCAGTATTTTCTTGGATCTCTCTCCTAAAAATAAAAGAAAACCAAAAAGAAACAAATGGGACCTAGTTAGACTTAAAAGTTTTTGTTTGTTTGTTTGTTTGTTTGCCCTACCTGCAGGATGTGGCGTTGCTGGACCCCTAACCCACTGTGCTGGGCCTGGGATTGAACCCAAACCTCAGTAGTGACCCAAACCACCGCAGAGACAACATTGATCCTTAACTGCTGCACAACAGAGGGAACTCCAAAAGCCATGCCAGTGGTATACAAATTTCCCTGGGCCAGGAATCAAACCTGTGCCACAGCTGTAACCAGAGCCACAATAGTGACAACGCTGGATCCTTAACCCACCATGCCAGGAGGGAACTCCTAGACTTAAAAGCTTTTGCACAGCAAAGGAAATGATCAACAAGATAAAATGACTGAATGGGAGAAAATACTTGCTAGTGATATACTTGATCACGGGTTAATATCCAGGATATATAAACAGCTCCTATAACTCAACATCAAAAAACAAACAAACAAACAACCTTGTTAAAATATGGGCAGAAGACCTGAACATACATTCTTCCAAGAAAGGCACACAGATGGCCAACAGGTACATGAAAGGATGCTCGACACCCTTAATCATCAGAGAAATGCAAATTAAAACCACAATAAGATATCACTTCACACCTGTCAGAATGGTGATCGTCAAAAAGATCTCAGGAGTTCCCATTGTGGCGCAGTGGTGAACAGATCTGACTAGGAACCATGAGGTTGCAGGTTTGATCCCTGGCCTCGCTCAGTGGGTTAAGGATCCAGCATTGCTGTGAGCTGTGGTGTAGGTTGCAGACTCGACTTGGATCCCGCATTGCTGTGATTCTGGTGTAGGCTGGCAGGTGCACCTCTGATTCGACCCCTAGCTTGGGAGCGGCCCTAGAAAAGGCAAAAAAAAAAAAAAAGATCTCAAATAGCAAATGTTGCTGAGAATGTGGAGAAAAGGGAACATTCATCCACAGTTGGTGGGAATGTTAATTGATGCAGCCACAGTGGAAAGTGGTATGGAGATTTCTGAAAAAAGTAAAAATAGAACTACCTTATGACCCAGCAATTCCACTCGGGGCCTATATCCAAAAAAAACCCTAAAACACTAATTCAAAAATATACATGCAGGAGTACCCTGGTGACTCAGGGGGTTAAGTCACTGCTGTGGCTGGCATTGTCACTGCTGTGGCTTGGGTCACTGCTGTGGTGTGAGTTTGATTCCTGGTCTTGGAACTTCCATATGCCACAAGAGCAGCCAAAAAAAAAAAAAAAAAAATTCAGGCACCTCAATGTTCATAGCAGCATTATTTACAATTGCCAAGATATGGAAGCAACTGGGATTACCACTATGGTGCAAAAGGATCAGCAGCACCTCTGCATCGCAAAGGATGCAGGTTGGATCCCTGGCCCGGCACAGTGGGTTAAAGGATCCGGCATTGCTGCAGCGGTGGTGTAAGTTGCAACTGTGGCTTGGATTCGCTGCCTGGCCTGGCAACTCCAGATGCCTCAGGGTGGCCGGGGGGGGGGGGGGGGGGGGGGGGGAGATACAGAGCAACCTAAGTGTTCATCCACAGATGAATGGATAAAGGAGATGTGGCATATGTATACAATGAAACACGGCTAAGAAAGAACGAAATTTTGGAGTTCCATTGTGGCTCAGTGGTAATGAACCTGACTAGTATCCATGAGGATGTGGGTTCAATCCTTGGCCTCACTCAGTGGGTTAAGGATCCAGCTTTAATGTGAGCTGCAGTGTAGGTCTCAGAGTTGGCTCAGATCTGGTGATGCTGTGGCTGTGGCATAGGCCAGCAACTGCATCTCTGATTCGACCCCTAGTCTGGGAACTTCCATATGTTGTGGTATGGCCCTGAAAAAAGAAGAAGGAAAAGAAAAAGAGGAAGAAGGGTGAAATTGTGCCATTTGGAAGGATATAGATGGACCTGGAGGATATTATGCTAAGTGAAATAAATCAGACAAAGACAAATACTGTACGATATCACTTACATATGGAATCTAAAACAAACAAACAAACAAACTAGTGAATATAACAAGAAAGAAACAGGAGTTCCCATCATGGCTGTAGCTCTGATTGGACCCCTAGCCTGGGAACCTCCGCATGCCACGGGTGAGGCCCTAAAATTTAACAAAAAAACAAAACAAAGGAAACAGACTCACAGATATAGAGAACAAACTAGTGGTTACCAGTGGGAAGGGGGCAGGGGCAAGATGGGGTAGAGGATTAAGAGATATAAACTCTTATGTATAAAATAAATAGAAAAAATAAAATAAAATAAACAGGAGTTCCTTGGTGGCTCAATAGGTTAAGGGCCTGACATTTTCATTGCTGTGCCTTGATTACAAACCCTGGCCTGGGAACTTCCGAATGCCACAGGCACTTCCAGTAAATAAATAAATAAGCCACAAGGATGGAGTTCTCACTGTGGCGCAGTGGGTTAAGAATCTGACTGTAGCAGCTCAGGTTGCTGCGGGTGTGTAAATTAGATCCTTGGCCCAGCACAGTGGGTTAAATGATCCTGTGTTGTCATTGCTGCGGCATGGGTTTCAACTGCAACTCAGATTCAATCCTTTTTTTTTTTTTCTTCCCTGTCTTTTTAGGGCTGTATCCTTGGCATATGGAAGTTCCCAGGCTAGGGGTTGAATCGAAGCTGTAGCCAATGGCCTAAGCCACAGCCACAGCAACACCAGATCCTGTGTCCTCATGGATACTAGTTAGATTTGTTTCTGCTGAGACATGACGGGAACTCCCAGATTCAGTCCTTGGCCCGGGAACTTTCATATACCATGAGTTTGGCCATAAAAAAATAATGATAATAAAATAAGCTAGCTACAAGGATATATGGTACAACACAGGGAATATAGTCAATGTTTTATAATAACTATACATGGAGTATAACCTTTAAATATTGTGACCCACTATGTTGTACACCTGCAACAGGTGATATTGTACATTAACTGTATCTCTTTTTTTTTTATTTTTAGGGCCACACCCACGGCATATGGAGGTTCCCAGGCTAGGGGCCTAATCAGAATTGTAGCTGCCAGCCTATGCCAGAGCCACAGCAACGGTGGAGCCAAGCCGCGTCTGTGACTACACCACAGCTCATGGCAACGCCGGATCCTTAACCCACTGATCGAGTCCAGGGATCGAACTCCCATCCTCATGGTCGCTAGTTGGGTTCGCTAACTGATGAGCCACGACGGGAACTCCTCTATCTCAATTTTTTTAAGATTTAAAAAAATTTTCTGCTAAGAAAATGTTGTGAATTGATTAAAATCCCATCCTAGGCGAACAGTGACCTTCTGGCCACCACTCCAAGCAGAAGAACAGCTCAGGGAGGGGCTCAGAGTGTTGGGATGACTGGCAGAGGGATGAGCTTGGAAACAGAGAGGATCCCAAGGGCTGCAGGGAGGGGAGCCCTGGCAGTGGTCTCCACCAGCCCCAGAGCATGCCCTACATAAGCTTGGGAAGGCTACCCTGAACCTCAGTTCCATGGCTGTGAAATAGGCGACCAATACCCTCTTCACAGGATTGTCTTGAAAAAGAATTAAATGTGAGGCTCAGCACAGGAGCAATTGGAAGTGAACTTGCTCTGAAAGCTGAGAGGAGCACATGCCCCATTACTCGCCATTCTGCCGAGTTTGTGGGCACCAAGAGCTCCAGCAAACCAACTAGAGGCCAGAGGAGGGTGGTGAGAGATGCCCTAGCGGGCCCTCCTGCCCACTGCTTCAAGGGAGCCAGGTACATACATAGCCAAGCTTTGGAGGCAGCAGACTGGAGCCTATAACTTGCCTCTGCACTTAATCACTGTGTGAGCTTAGGAAAATTATTTTTGCCTCACAGAAATTTTCTTCTCTGTAAAATCAGATAACACTTTTGACTTCGTGGGTTTGCTGTGAGGACAAACTGAGAACACAAAAGGCATTTAGTCAAGTACCTCATGTAATGTGAGTGCCCAAGAGACAGTAATAATTATTTTTCTTTTTAAATTTTAATTTATTATTATTTTATTTTTTTCTTTTTAGGGCTGCATATGGAAATTCCCAGGCTAGGGGTCGAATTGGAGCTACAGCTGCTGGCCAACACCACAGCCACAGTAACACCAGATCTGAGCCGCATCTGTGACCTACACCACAGCTCATGGCAACGAAGGATCATTAACCCACTGAGGGAAGCCAAGGAGTGAACCGCATCCATATGGGTAGTTGGGTTCCTTTCCATTGAGCCATGACAGAACTCCCTCTTCTTCTTTTTTTAAATTAAAGTATAGTTGATTTACAATGTTGTGCAATTATTTTTATTTAAAAAATTATAAATTATTATTTTTGTCTATGCCTGCAGCATGTGGAAGTTCCGGGACCAGGGATCAAACCTATGCCACAGCAGCCACCCGGGCTGCTGCAGTGACAATGCTGGATCCTTAACCCGCAGTGCCACGAGAGAACTCTATGACCGAATTTTTATCAGCATCATTGTCATTATGCCTGACCTCCAGAGGCTTGTAGTTTAGAGGGGCTGGTGGCCTTTTCCTCCTCCGACTTACTCCAGAGGGGTCCCTGGTGTGGCCACACACTTGGGCAGAGTTGGACTTCAAAACCTCAGTTCCACTTCCAGGAAATTAGGTTGTGTTGGTGCTATGTTTTGTTTTCCTTTGTTTTTTTTTTTTTGCTTTTTTTGCTTTTTTTAGAGCCACACCTGTAGCATATAGCAGTTCCTAGGCTAGGGGGTCTAATCGGAGCTACAGCTGCCGGCCTTTGCCACAGCCACGCAGGATCTGAGCTGTGTCTGCAACCTATACCACAGCTCATGGCAGTGTGGGATCCTTAACCCACTGAGCAAGGCCAGGGATTGAACCTGCAACCTCATGATTCCTAGTCTGATCTGTTTCCACTGTGTCACAACAGGAACTCATTTTTTTTGTTTGTTTGTTTTTGTTTTTTGTCTTTTTAGGGCTGCACATGTGGCATATGGAGGGTCCCAAGCTAGGGGTTAAATCAGAGCTATAGCTGTCAGCCTACAACACAGCCACAGCAACACTGATCCAAGCCACATCTTCGACCTACACCACAGTGAAGGCAACGCAGGATCCTCAACTCACTGAGCAAGGCCAGGAACCTGTGTCTTCATGGATACTAACTGGGTTCATTACCACTATGCCACCACTGGAACCCCTGGGTGGGCGCTAAATGAGAAACTGTGGAGGAAACACCCAGCACCTTGCCCAGGATACAAGAGTCACTTGATTAGAGCTATTCCCTTTACTTCCTCATTCCTCCCTGCCCTCTGGGACTGTTGTTTGGGGGCCGGTGGCCTGCACCTCTGCTGACCCATGCAGAGGACACCACGCTCGGCAGTCGGGCTCTGGTGGCAATGCCGAGAACTGCCTCCAGGGGCGCCACTACACTATCCCGAGCGCCCCGGGAGTTGTTGTTCCCACTGTGGCCGCGAGGGGTCATCTGGACACAGTTTTCGTGAACCGAGGACCCCCCGGCGGCGGGGAGGTCCCGGCCCGAGATGAATCGAGCATGTTATTCCGCAGAACAGTGATAATAATGAACAATAATAACAGCAAGAGCTCCAGATCCAGCGGTAACCAGCTGTTACCGATTTGAAAGGCGTCTCACGTGCTGGGAGGCTGTGGGACTCGAGGGAAGGAGCCAGGCTTCGTCTCAGGCTGTGTTCTAATCCAGTCCGCTCACTCTCCAGTTCTGCTCCGTACCCGTATCCTTGGGCCGCTCGGAGCCTGCTTCATCAGCTAGAAAGTGGGAACCTTAATATAGTTCTTGAGAGGAATGAATGAACTTCCCGATGGCTCCCCGGAGAGCAGCTTGGAATGGGATCAGGTAGGTAAGCAGTGGGGAACCTGGCCCAACTTAAGGTATCTAGCAAATCCCTTGGGTGTCTTTGGTTCATTCACCAAGCCTGTCCTGAGTCCCTGGGCCCTGGCCCTGCAGCCTCTACCTCTGTTATCTTGCATAAGTCTCTCACCAGTGCAATCCTGAGAGGCAGGTGTGATCATCACCCCATTTCTAGCTGAGCAAACTGAGGCTCAGAGAATAGCCGTGACTCGCCTTAAGTCACAGCTGGGAAGTAGGTGAGCTGGGCTCCCCATTGCACAGGCTGCCTCCGTCCCATCCAGGTTTGAAGAATGCTGAGGAGAGTTGACAGGGTGCAGTGCCTGCTTGCGTGTGTGTGTGTGTGTGTGTGTGTGTGTGTGTGTGTGTTTCTGGCTTGGGCCTGTGGGGCTACCTACAGAGACAGGTACTGTCAGGGGATGGGAGTGCCTGGTAGGGAGATTAGGAAGAGTGAGGAGAAGCAGGTTCCACAGGCAGCCAGCCAAGGCAGGCAGGAGGCGGGCCTGGGTCTGGAACCCACTCTTCCTTGTTCCCAGCACCAGTATCCGCCCCCCACTCTGCTCCTGGCACTGGAGTCCTGGCTTCTCATCATCTGACCCCACGCTGAGCCTCACTTTCCCCATCAGAGAAACAAGGACAGAGACCTGGTGGGGGACAGCGGCCAGGATTCCTGCTCCTTTAAGCCCTTCTTGGTGGAGGGCGCGGCCGGCGGCAGGTGAGCGGAGTTGCCACATCAGCAGGGCGAGCCCCGCCCACTCTCCTCCCCTCCCCTCCCCCAGCTCCGGAGGGAGGCCCCAGAGGCCCCAGAGGACGGTGGGAAGTGGGTGGAGAGACAGAGCTGAGCCTAGTTGGCTGGAGAGGAGGGGGATGGTTGCTGGGGGCGGTGAGGGACTGTGGGGGGGGGTGTCCCTGACCGTGCTGTACCTGACCGACGTCTGTGTGTGCTCCAAAGCATACAGGAGTGTGTACACAAGTGTGTGGCTTTGACGTAGGATGTGCTCATCGTGTTCAAGAATGCCTGAGTGCCCCTGAGCGCATCTTTGTGAGCCCCTGTGTCTGCGCGGATGGCCCTGGGTGTGCAGGAGTAGGTATGCTTGGGCCTGATGTATGTTCCTTTTGGTATCTGTGTGAATGCACTTGCGTGTACAAGTGTGTGTGTCTTTGTGTTTGCCCTTTATTCTGTGCGGATGTTGTGGACAGGAGCTTGTGTGAATGTGTCTGCAGGTGCGCCTTTGTGTGGATATTTGTGAAGGTAAAAAACGAGAGTGGGAGTTCCTGTTGTGGCCCAGTGGAAACAATCTGACTAGTATCCATGAGGATGTGGTTCCATCCCTGGCCTCGCTCAGTGGGTCAAGGATCCAGCATTGCGGTGAGCTGTGGTGTAGGTCGCAGACTCAGCTCGGATCTGGTGTTGCTGTGGCTGTGGTGTAGGCCAGTAACTACAGCTCTGATTCGACCCCTAGCCTGGGAACTTCCATATGCCGTGGGTGTGGCCCTAAAAAAGCAAAAAAAAAAAAAAAAAGCGTGTAGTTGGGTTTGTGAATGTCTGAATGTCTCGGTGTGTGTCTTTTTGTCTGTGTTTGACTCTGAATGTACTGAGTGCACAGGAGTATATGAATGTGTTTGTGTGTTTCCAGGGTGCCACTGTGTGACCATGTGGACAAGGGTGTGTGTGGCTCTGTGTGTGGCTGCCAGAGTCCTCTCAGAGTAGGGCTGAGCCTCTGTGAGTCCACACTGAGCAGCCTCTTCTCACTGAGCCCTGACCCTTCAGAAAAGCCCAGCCCCTGTGCCCCCCCCCCTCCTGGTGACTCACCTCCCTGCCATCCCTGCCCCCCACCAACCTCCGGCCATAAAGTTCAGTCCCTCTCTTGTCCAGTTTGCCTCCTTCCCACCCATAGGGAGTCTCAGGCACTTCCTCCATGTGGCCTGTGACCTGAGAAGGAGTCCCAATGTTAGCTAAGCATGTTGTACCCCCACTTGACAAATGACAACACGGGCTCAAATCACTGCACTGACCCTCTGCAGGTCCCACTGTACATTTGATCCCATGACCCCTACAGCTCAGGGTAGGACCGCTGGCCTCTTCCAGCCTCACCAATGGCCCCGGCCCAGGGCTCTGGGAAGGAGAAAGGGAAATGACATTTGGGGACTCCCAGCCACTTGCTTGGCCCTTCCCGTGTTGCCATTTCATTCATTCCAGTCCTGCTCAGAGAGGGGAAGCAGTTTGCCCAAGTCACTGTCAGGGAGTAGCTGAGCCAGAATTTGAACTCAGGTCTCTCTAACTCTGGAGCTCATGGGACAGAATGAGGGATGGAGGTTGGGGGGTGCCAGTCGGGGACTGGACACTAGTCCCTGAGAGAAAGGAACGGGGGTGATAAGACATGAGAAGAAATGAGGAAAGGTGGCTCAAGACTGTTCCCATGTGGCCTCACACCCAGAGCCAAAGTGACACAGTCTCACATGGACCCTTGCGGCCTGGCAGGACTTCCTGTTCTAACCCAAATCTAGCTCCCTGTCTCAGGCCCCCCCCCCCCCGCCCCGCCCCGGGTTGAGGGAAAGCATGACTGAGTGGGTCTGGCTTGAGCAACCTCCCTGCTGCTGGTCACAAGTGTTTGAAATTCCACTGTTCCACTGACCGCTGCCCCTGGAGGGTCCCCTTTTAGATCAGAAACCCCAGCTTTGGGGAGGTGTCCAGCCTGAGGGGGTCTGATTGGAGTGAGGGTCTCAGATTGATGGATGTCCTGAGGCCCTTTTGGAATAGGGATGAGGGCCAATGATTGGACAAAGGGGCCAGAGGAAGTGTGGAGGGCGGACCCCTGGGGGAGGCTGGAATGGGCCCTCCATCACAGTCTCATTTTATGCTCCAATACCCTCTGGGGCAGCAGGCTTTACTCTGCTGCTCTTTATTTATGTATTTATTTGGTCGCCCCACAGTATATGGAGTTCCCTGGCCGGGGATCAGATCCGAGCTGCAGTTGCGAAGCTGTGGCATCATCAGAACCTTTAACCCACAGTGCTGGGCTGGGGATCAAACCTGCATCCTGGTGCTGCAGAGATGCCACCAATCCCATTGCACCACAACAGGAACTCCCAAATTTACTTCCATATTTACTCCCGTTTTTTTTTTGGTTTTTTGTTTTTTGTCTTTTCTAGGGTCGCATCTGTGGCATATGGAGGTTCCCAGGCTAGGGGTCTAATTGGAGTTGTACCTGCTGGCCTACACCACAGCCACAGCAATGCGGGATCCAAGCTGTTCCTGCGACCTACACCACAACTCATGGCAATGCCAGATCCTTAACCCACTGAGCGAGGCCAGGGATCAAACCCACATCCTCATGGTTCCTAGTCGGATTCATTAACCACTGAACTGCGACGGGAACTCCCACTCCCATATTTTTGAGGAGGAAACTAGGCACTGAGGGGCAGATACCTGGCTGAAGAGAACTTGAATCTCATCTTTGGACTTGAGGTCCAGGGCTCTTGCTAACATCTGTGGCTCCCTCTGGGTCCCAGGGCTGGCTTCGGCTGGGAGGAGGCCAGAGAGGCAGAAATGGAGAGGGGGTGTCCCTTTGACTCCTTTAGAGGAGAAGGACCATGAAGATGCCCGCCCTGTGCTTCAGGAGGTGGGGCTTAAGGAAGACAGGGAGGGAGTTCCCGTTGTGGTTCAGTGGTTAACGAAGCCGACTAGGAACCATGAGGTTGCAGGTTCGATCCCTGGCCTTGATCAGTGGGTTAAGGGTCTGGCGTTGCCTTGAACTGTGGTGTAGGTTGCAGATGCGGCTCAGATCCTGCATTCCTGTAGCTGTGGTGTAGGCCGGCGGCTACAGCTCCAATTGGATCCCTAGCCTAGGAACCTCCATATGCCGTGGGAGCAGCCCTAGAAAAGGTGAAAAAAAAAAAAAAAAAAAAGGAAGACAGGGAGGTGACCCCCTTACCTCCCAGCCTCACAGGTCTCCGCAGGTGTTTAGGAAGCAAATAGCTCCCTTGACCTGCAGTCTCCTCTTGGCCCTGGCTGCAGTCTCCCACGTCTGACACTTAGTGTCATGGAGACCCGGTCATTTTGGGCCTTCACTTCTGTCCTTTCTCTATGTCCTGCCTGCCAGAGTCCTTGCTGGGCTTGCTCCTATAGCCTCAGGATCCAGTGCAGGGCTCTCTCTGGGTCACTCCCTTGCTCCCTGAGAGAAGAGCTGCTTTGTTCAGTGAATCTGATTCCTGGAGAACAGCTTCCAGCCAGAGCACTTCGCGGACCCCTGGCCGGCTGAGTGAGGGCCAGGCCCACCTCTGGCTCAGTTAGTGGCAGGGCAGCTGGACCACTCAGTTCAGAGGATAGTGACCTAAGGAAAAGACCATGACCTAGAAAGGACTGTGGGTGATGCAGGCCTCTAGAGCATAAATAACTCCCTTGAATCCAGACCCTAACTTCAGCTGCTTCCATGAAGCTGGGGACAGTGCCTTATCATCCCTTTGCCCCTCGTGCCCAACATGGGGCTGGCAGGGCGAAGCTGTGCAGTTGTGTTGAGGCCGAAGTGAATGAAGTTAGCCAAGGAGTCTTGGGGCTCTGTCCAAGGCTGTGGCTATGCAGTGGGACCTGTGATCCCTCTGCCCTTGTTCAGGACACTCAGAATCACTGTCACATCCACCTTCCCTGGACTCAGGTCTCCCTTCTTTGGGTGTGCTTCTCTCTGCCCTGGAGATGCCTGGAACACTGGGTAGCTACCCCTGCCACTCCAGCCTTGGGGGTGTAGGCCACTGCCTCTCTGCCTGCAGGTCTGACTGTAGTTCCCTGACCCTGGAATTCACAGCTTCTCTCCTTGGCTCCCTCACTGCCTGGGTGTCCTTGTATTTCCGGCCTCCATGTGTGGCCCTGCCTGACCCTGGCCTGGCCTGAGGAGAGGGCTGGGGGGAGTGGGAGGGGCGTGCACAGTGCAGCTCTTGTTCAGGGGCTCAGGGTGGGACCAATGCCTGCTCTTGTGTTCCAGCCCCTGGCTTGAATCTTGGCAAGCCAGAGGGGGAGCTGCCTCTCTGCCTGCAGCATCATCTCAACATCCGTTCCACTGGCAGAGCGGGCCCAGAGCCACCATGGAAGCTGACCAAGATGGCCCTTAGCTGAGCTCTCCTTCCAGGCTACTATTGACCCCTTTGCCCCTGGCTCCATCTCACAACCTGTGTCCTGGGCCATGACACAAACAAGAATGTGGCTGGAATGGCTGTACCAGAGACTGGGCAGACACAACACTGGCCCCAGGGCTGCAGTTGCAAGTGCCTCATCCAGGAAATGACGTTTACCAACAGGGCTCCTTTAGGGGCATAAAGAATCAGTGAGGGGGTAGGGCTCAGTGAAGTGAAGGGATGGGGGGCTCAGTGAAGAGGATGGGGGCTCAGTAAAGGGATGGGGCTCAGTGAGCAGATGGGGTTCAGGGAGGAGGGTGGAGGCTCAGGGAAGAGATGGGTCTCAGTGAGGAGATGGGGTTCGATGAAGAGAAGGAGCTCCGGAGTTCCCGTCGTGGCTCAGTGGTTAACGAACCTGACTAGTTATCATGGAGTTGCGGGTTCCGTCCCTGGCCTCACTCAATGGGTTAAGGATTCAGCGTTGCCGTGAGCTGTGGTGTAGGTCGCAGACTTGGCATGGATCCTGCATTGCTGCACCTGTTGCGTAGGCCGGCAGCTATAGCTCTGATTGGATCCCCAGCCTGGGAACCTCCATATGCTGTGGGTGCAGCCCTAAAAGGACCAAAAAAAAAAAAAAAAGAGATAGAGAGAGAAAGAGATAGAGAGAGAGATTTGGGACTCAATAGGGGAATGGGAGTTTAGTATGGGGGATGCAGCTCAGGCAGGCAATGCCAAATAGTCCTCAGCAACAAACTGTGAGGTCTTTGAGGCCAGGGAGCCAGGGCTGGGAGCAAGGGGCTGCAAAGGAGGAAGGATGTGCTCATTTGCATGGGATTATTTAATATTCAAATATCTAAGCTTGGGCTGATGAGGAATGGCTGCTAGAATGCATGCTATTTTCATATTTCCTTTTTTAGTGAGGAAAACACCCAAACCCTCCTCCTTCCCCAGCTCCCCTATTTAGAACCTGACTTGAGAAGAGGTGGTCTCTGCAGGGAAGATATCATGCAGAATGTTAAGGTGGAGCTAGTTTGGGTACCAGACCCCAGAAGTATGCTAAGGATAGGCCTGGAGTGGGAGAAGAAGCAAGAATTCCCTCCCCATTCCCCCAAGGAATCCAGGATCTAGAACAGGGAGTAGAATGAGAAGGGGAAGTTTAAAAACTGAAGTGGTTCTTGGAGTTCTGGTTGTGGCTCAGTGGGTTAAGAATCTGACTAGTATTCATGAGAATGCAGGTTTGATCCCTGGCCTTGCTCAGTGGGTTAAGGATCCAGCATTGCCATAAGCTGTGGTGTAGGTCACAGATGCGGCTTGGATCCTGTGTTGCTGTGCCTGTGGCACAGACGGGCAGGCAGCTGCAGCTCCGATTCAACCCCTAGCCTGGGAACTTCCATATGTTGCTGGTGCAACCCCAAAAATACAAAAAAAAAAAAAAAAAGCAAGCAAAGAAAAAGTGACTGAAGTGGTTCTGGAATTCTTGTTGTGGCTCAAAGGGTTCAGCAGCATCTCTGCAGCACCAGGACGCAGGTTCAGGTTGGCACAGAGGATTAAAGGATCCAAAGCTGCGGAGCAGGTCACAATCGGGCTCAGATCTGATCCCTGGCCTGGGAACTCCATATGCCATGGGACCACTAGTAAAGGGAAAAAAACCCTCCAAAACTGAAGTGGTTCTTAGGGATTTCTTAGACTCTACACAGTGGCTACAGAGGGTACAATTAATACCACTACCCCATTCTGCAACCATGGCAGACATGATTAATTGATCATGGCACTCAACACAGAGCCATTTGAGGCAGCGGTTAGCACATGAAATTACATCTATGTGCCTTCCTGATTACTTCAACACTTTCCTTTCCAGATGGGGAAACGGAGGCCCAGAGAGCATACAGAAAATGCAGATTCTGGATTCTGGATTTCCCTGATGGCTCAGCAGCTTAAGGATCCAGTGTTGTCACTGCTGTGGCTTGGGTCACTTCTGTGGTGCTGGTTTGATCCCTGGCTGGGGAAATTCCTCATCCCTACGGCCAAAACAAATAGAAAAAAGAAAGAAAATGCATCTTCTACCCACCCTCAATGCTACCTGCCCAGCCTGGAATCATATTGGTCATTCTCTGGGAGGATGAGTGAGGACAACTCCACTCTGTGTGAGAAAATCATCACAAAAAGGTGCTTCTTGGAGGTCCCATTGTGGCTCAGCAGGTTAAGAATCCAACTAGTATCCATGAGGATGTGAGTTTGATCCCTGGCCTCGCTCAGTGGGTTAAAGGATCTGGCGTTGCAGTGAGCTGCAGTGTAGGTGGAAGAGGCAGCTCGGATTTGGCGTTGCTGTGGCTGTGGAATAGGCTGGCAGTTGCAGCTCCGATCTGATCCTTAGCCTGGGAACTTCTATATCTGGTGGGTTCGGCCCTAAAAAGACCAAAAAAAAAGTGCTTCTTGGTGGAATTACAGGTGATTTTGATTTACAGCTTTGTGCTTTTCTGCATTTCCCAGATTCTCTTTAAGCATGAATTCAGTTTGTAATCAGATATCTCCCAATAATACTAGGCATCTTTTTTTTTTTTCCCCAGCAGTATATGGTGCCTGCTTTAGGCATTATCTAAATCTACCTTGACAACTACTCTAGTAAGGGGGTGTTATTATTGCTATTCCTATTTTAAAGATGAAGAAACCAAGACCTAGGGACGTGTAGAAATTGCCTAAGGTCACACAGCAAGTGACACAGCTGTGACTCTAGCCACATTAAAAGCAATTAAATCAATCAAAAATGAACATCAAGGGGAAGTCCCTGTTGTGGCTCAGAGGAAATGAATCTGACTAGTATCCATGAGGATGCAGGTTGGATCCCTGGCCTTGCTCAGTGGGTCAGGGATCTGGCATTGCTGTGAGCTGTGGTGTAGGTTGCAGACGCGGCTCGGACCCCGTGTTGCTGTGGCTGTAGCATAGACCAGCAGGCGGCTGCAGCTCTGATTCAACCCGTAGCCTGGGAACTTCCATATGCTGCTGGTGTGGCCCTAAAAAGCAAAAAAACAAAAACAAACAAACAAACAAAAAAACTGAAAAAACAAAAAAACAGAAAAAGTGAGTTATCCAGGATGGACCAGGTCTAAGGGAGAATGCAGATTGACTTGCTCTTCTGTTCAATATGTATAGGCTGCTCCACTAGGGAGGAGGGAAGGGACTTGCCCAATATCATTCTGGATGTTGTGTGGACAAACAGCCAGGGCCCCAGAGAAGCTGCTGAGCAGCCTGAGGAGAGAGTAGAGGCCTGGCATGATCCCCCTGCTCCTCCCCAGGACCTGGACTCCTCTCTCTGCTCAAGACAATGGGAATACTGTGCCCTGGCAGAGTGCAGGATGGAAGGACACCTTCTGACAAGGCCCCTGCTACTCCTCTCAGCATGGCAGGGTGGGGAGAGGATGAAAGAGGCAGAGGAATGAGGTGGGGGTGGCTCAGAGCGGAGCCAACAACAGCAGGGGCAGAGCAGGGTGGGGAGGGAGGAGGCTCTGACCTCCCCTCGAACGTTGGGAAGGTCCATTTTGGCAGGAGCATGGGCCCAGGGCCTCCCCCTGCCCAGCTTTCTCAGGCCTCACCCACGGGGAAGCCGGAGCCCCGGAGCCCCTTTGTCCACTGTCTCCAAACACCACCCCCTCCTGTATGCCCAGAGCAGAGGATAAGGACGTCAGTGGACCAGCCCTCCAATGGCAATGTGACCTTGCCCAAGCCACTTTGTCTCTCGGACTTTTCTCACCTCCAAAATGGAAGTGACAGGCCGTACTTTTCAGGCAAGACTCCACTTTGTAAAGGGAAGCATAGAAGCAAAGGACCCCAGCTGGAGTGGGAGAAGCAGCCGCCCAGCAAATGCTGGTTATAAATATGATAAGGGCTCTCCCTTCCCAGCCTGCCTCACTCCGCTGGCAAAGTGAGGACCGGCCAGGAGAGCTTGAGGGGGAGGAGACCTCTTCCTTCCTGCCCCTTTCAGCTGGGTATCAAGATCTGAGACCAGATGTGTGGCCGAGTGACTCAGCCCTTTCCTGCCTGGAAACTCCTCCCTGCCTGCCTCACCAGGCTGGGCCAGGGAGGGTGAGACAGCAGATTGGAGGTGGGGGTGGCTGGTCATGAACAACCTCAGGGGAGAGGTGGGGGCAGGGTGCGGGAGGGAGAGGAAGGGATGAATGAGGCTAGTGTGGCTTGGCCTGCAAGATGAGGATGGGACAGAGGAGGAGGGACAATCGCGGGGCTGACTTGGGAGACGTTGAGGGTGTCCTTGAGTCCCGTCGCTGACTCAACCCAAAATGCTCAAAGGCTCACCCCCTCCTGCTCCCACCGGCTCGCATCCCTTCCCCATATTTCCAGGCCAGCCCCAACCTGTCTGCCCCGCCCTCCTAGGCTGGAACACCCACGGGGTGCTCCCTTCTCCCCTGTTCTCTCCTTCTCTTTCTAGCCAACCGCCTCCACTTTCTCACCTCCCACTTGGCTCGTCCTATTACAGACTCCTCGAAGCACGTGGAAGCAGCCCTCTGGAAGATTGCCTCTTAGTTGCTAAATCCCTCACCCAGTCCAGCCTGATCTTTCAGGAACAGTAGGCACTGCTGATCTGGCCCTTCTCGGAGCTCTTGGCCTCCAACACCACCCTGCTCGTTTCCCTTCTAGCTCTTGAATAGTTCCCTCTCTGATCTCAGCTTCCTACTCTCTCTCTGAAGGATATGTGTTCTATAAACTCAAACCTCCATATCTATCGAGTGGCGGAGGGACTAAATGAGTGGACTTTGGCATCACGTAGACCTGGGTTCAAATGCTGCCTCTGCTTTTTACTACCTATATTATTTTGGTTGGATAAATTATTTGACTTCTCTGAGCCTCAACTTCCTCCTCCATCAAATGGGTTTATATTACCTCTCCCCTGGGGATCAAATGGGACAATGCACATAAAGCTTTCAGCACTGCGTCTGGCAAATTGTATTCAGTTACTGGCTGTTGCTATTAATATCTTTTCTTCCTGGTCAAATTTATTCCCCGCCCACCCCCAGCTCCTACCTACCGGGCATGTCTAGCTGGATGTCCTAGTGGCCCTTCCTTTTTCCTCCCCAAATACCAGCTTCTCTTCTTTTATTTTATTTTTTTTCTTTTTAGGTCCCCACCTGCGGCATATGGAAGTTCCCAGGCTAGGGGTCAAATCAGAGCTATAGCTGCCAGCCTATGCCACAGCCACAGCAATGCCAGATCCGAGCCGCGTCTGCAACCTACACCACAGCTCATGGCAATGCTGGATCTTTAACCCACTGAGTGGGGCAGGGATTGAACCCACAGCCTCATGGATACTAGTTGGGTTCGTTACCTACTGAGCCACAACCGGAACTCCCAGCTTCTCTTCTTGATGCCCTATTTCTGTTAAGGTCCCACCATCTTCTCCTGGGCCCAGCTCTTGAGATGTTATTTGTTCATTCAACAAGTTCTTACTAAGAGTGCAAAGCTAAGTCCAGGGAAGACACGCTTGAAAAATCATTATCTTTGCCTTTATGGATCTCACAGTCTGAGGAGGGAGACAAGCAATTTAATATAATTAAATAAAGAGTTCCTGTCGTGGCAGAGCGGAAACGAATCCGACTAGGAACCATGAGGATGCAGGTTCGGTCCCTGCCCTTTCTCAGTGGGTTAAGGATCCTGCGTTGCCATTAGCTGTGGTGTAGCTCGCAGATGCGGCTGCGGCTCAGATCCTGAGTTGCTGTGGCTGTGGCTATGGCTCTGGCCACAGCTCCAATTAGACCCCTAGCCTGGGAACCTCCATGTGCCTCCATAGAGGTTTGTATGGGGAAAGCCAATCCAGGAAGCCTTCCTAGAGAAGATAGCATTTGAATTGACACTCGTAGGTTGAGTAGGATTTTGAAAGGTGAACAAGTCAGGGAGAGCTGAGGAACCAGCCCCAGGCAAAGGTGCAGCAGTGTGAGCTATGAGAGAGCAGAAACTGGCCAGGCCCTTAGAGCTAGAGGCTCGCAGTATGTTTTAGAGAACTCCTTTGGGGCAGCATGGAGGACTGCTGGGAGGAGGTGGAAGTGGAAGCAGTGGGGAGACCTAGAGAAGAATGAAGTTCTGACAGTTTACTCCTGCTTTGCCCTGCCCACGCTGTTGCAACCTTGGGAAAGTCACTTGACCTCACTGAGTTTCCATCTCTCTGTCAAATGGAGATAACAATAGGTACCCAAGGGGACGTTGGGGAGGGCTGGATGAGCTAATGGAAGGGAAAGTGCTGGACAAATGCAAGCCGTTGTAAAAATCTGCCAGGCAGACTGTGTTCCAGCTGCAACCCCATCTCAAAAATGGCCTCCTTGAGTCTCCTCCGGGTCAGCCCACAGCCTCCCTGGCTCTGGGGTAGTGGGTAGGATGCAGGGGAACAGATCGGAAAACACCTGATTCTGAATCTTGGTTTACTGGCTGTGTGACCTGGGATCAGTGTCTTTCCCTCTCTGAGCTTCATTTTCTCCAGCTGCAAAAATAGGGCTGAGAACCCAACCTGCAGGGCTGTCGGGAGGATTCTATGGCACCTGGTAGGTGCTCCTTAACAATATAATTCCCTCTCCCCGGCTCTCTGGTCCGCTTCTCCAGGGCCTGGCACCTAGCTGAGCAGAGCGGGAAATGGTGAATATTTAACAACAGACTGGGCGAGTGCTCCTGACAGAAGGGACATGTGTTGGAGCCGGAGGACACCTGCTCCCTCAGCAGGTCTGCCTAGATGTCCCTGGGCTCTAAGGGCAGCCACATCCCATCCTGAGGGAACTCTTGCTTTCAGTGACTTCCTGGGGAATCCCATCTAGGAGGGGCTCTCTCAGGGTACCCTAGTCCCCCCAAATGTCTCTTCTTCCATCTTCTCTTATCCTGTCACTCAGGGGGACAGCAAATGGATGGGGACCTCATTTAGCAACCATTCCCTGAACCCCTTCCCACTCTCGAAGCCTGTGCCAGCACCAGAGGTTCAGAGATCAAGGAGGCCAGTCCCTGTCCTCCGGGGCTTCTAGTCTAGCTGGGAGGGCAATGGAAATACGTTTTGCTAGACTGTGATTGTATGTGACTTGGTCAAGGACTGACTTTTGAGAAAATCAGACCTTCAAGAATGGACTTAAAAAAAAAAAAGAAAAGAAAAGGGAGTTTCCTGGTGGCTCAGTGGGTTAAGGACCTAGCATTGTCACCGCTGCGGTGTGGGTTCAATCCCTGGCCCCAGAATTTCTGCATGCCCTGGGTATAGCTAGTTGGGGAAGAATGGACTTAACCTCTATGGGCCTCCATTTAACCATCTGTAAAATGGGAACACTACTTATTTCTTTAGGGCTGTTGTAAAGATTAAGGAAGGCGATTATAGAGCAGGGTCTGGAAGCTGGTCCGCCCATCAGCAGAGATGCCTTGGTGGTGATGATCATAAGTCTTATGCTGGGGAGTTCCCGTCGTGGCTCAGTGGTTAAGGAATCTGACTAGGAACCATGAGGTTGTGGGTTCGATCCCTGGCCTTGCTCAGTGGGTTAAGGATCCGGCGTTGCCGTGAGCTGTGGTGTAGGTTGCTGACGCGGCTCAGATCCGTTGTTGCTGTGGCTCTGGCGTAGGCCAGTAGCTACAGCTCTGATTAGACCCCTAGACTGGGAACCTCCATATGCTATGGGAGCGGCCCAAGAAATGGCAAAAAGAAAAAAAAAAAAAGTCTTGTTCTGGATGTCTGCTGAGCACATTGTGGGCAGGGTGGGGGGTGCGGCGACAGGGGGATTCTGCATGGGGGAGTCAGGGAAGGCTGAACAAGAGAAGCATTTGGGCTGGTCTTGAAGGACAAGTGCTTTGCCAAATAGAAAAATGGGGAGAGAGAGAGGTCACACCCTATGTGAAGGGCCCTATGTGTCCAAGAGCCTGGGGTTTATACTGGAGTCAACAGGAAGGGATTTAAGCAGCAGAGGGACAAGGTCCAGATTCAGCCTTAGAAAGGGGCCCTCTGCATTGAGAGGTTAGGAGACTAGAGGAAGCCGGGTTGGCGCTGTGCCTGCATCACTTAGTCACCTGCCTGGTGTTCACCTGGGGTCAATGATTCAAAGGTTCCTGTCCCAAGAATACATCTGCCCCTTAACAGGAATTTACAGGGACAACGCCTTTAGCCAGAGGAACCACCCAAGGGACCCAGAGCAGTCAGACAGAGAGCCTGTTGGGCCTCTCTTCCTCTCCAGCCCAGGGGTGCAGCCCCTCCCCCTGCCCTGGGCCTCCCCTTTGTGAATTTGTGTCTCTGTGCTTGTCTGTGGGCTGAGGCAGCAGAAAGAGTATTTTGGAGCGAGCCAGAGCTAAATCCAAATCCTGATTCTGCTCACTGGCTCTGTGACCTTGGTCTTTTTTTGTTGTTGTTTTTTGGGGGTTTTTTTTAGGGCCAAATAGAAGTTCCCAGGCCAGGGGTCAAATCAGAGCCATAGCAACTGGCCTACACCACAACTCTGAGCTTTGTCTACAACCTACAACTAAGCAGGGCCAGGGATGGAACCCTCAACCGCATGGATACTAGTCGGATAATTAACCCACTGAGCCACAACTGCTGAGCCACAACGGGAACTCCTTGGTTACATTTCTTAAATACTCTGAGTTAGTTTTGTGGAAAATGTTCAAACTTGTAGTCTGTCTGTCTATCTATCTATCTATCTATCTATCTATCTATCTATCTATCTATCTATCTATCTATTATCTATCTGCTTCTTTAGGGCCTCACCTACAGCATATGGAAGTTCCCAGGCTAGGGGTCCAATTGGAGCTGCAGCTGCCAGCCTACACCACAGCCACAGCAATGCCAGATCCTTAACCCACTGAGCAAGGCCAGGGATTGAGCCCGCAACCTCATGGATCCTAGTTGGGTTTGTTAGTCCTGAGCCACAAAGGGAACTCCCAAACTTGTAGTCTTTTTAAATGCTTGTATGGAAGTCCTCTTCATGGCTCAGTGTTAAAGGTACCTGACTAGGATCCATGAGGATGTGGGGTTGCCATGAGCTGCCATGTGGGTTGAAGACACAGCTTGGGTCCCACATCGCTGTGGCTGTGGTGTAGGCCGGCAGCTACAGGTCTGATTCAACTTCTAGCCTGGGAACCTCCATGTGCTGTGGGTGCGGCCCCAGAAAAGGCAAAAAAATAAAAATAAAAAAATTAATGCTTGTATGTAAAGTATATGCATACTGTCCACTAACATTGCCAGTGATGTGGTGCAGGTGGGGAACACGTGCCTGAAGAGGCACTTCCACATCTTACCCCGCTTCTTTCTGCATCGTTTGGGCCTTTTACAGCCATGTATACACCACATTATTGCATTTGTAAAAAGCGGGGATAATACTGCCTGCTTCACAGACTGTGGGAAGGGTTTTTTAAAAGATCCTACAGGAGTTCCCGTCGTGGCGCAGTGGTTAACGAATCCAACTAGGAACCATGAGGTTGTGGGTTCGGTCCCTGCCCTTGCTCGGTGGGTTGGCGATCCGGCATTGCTGTGAGCTGTGGTGTAGGTCGCAGATGCGGCTCGGATCCTGCGTTGCTGTGGCTCTGGCGTAGGCTGGTGGCTACAGCTCCAATTCGACCCCTAGCCTGGGAACCTCCATATGCCGCGGGAGTGGCCCAAGAAATGGCAAAAAGACCAAAATAAATAAATAAATAAATAAAAATAAAAATAGTATTAAAAAAAAAAAAGATCCTACAGATACAACTCCTTCCAAGCTGCCTATGCAGAATCCACCCTCTCCAAGCATTCGTTCCCTTCTCTTCTCTTCCTCTTGCCTGAATCTGTGTGGAGTATCTTTGCTGTTACTTTTAACTATTTGTCTGCGTATATTTGTGCGACAAGGCCTTTTGTATATCTCTCTCATTTATGGACTGGGTGGGTTTCTGTGTGTGTCCTTTTTGTATTGGTGGATGTCTGAGTGTCTGTGTATCTGGGAAAGTGAACATTTGTGTATCTATGTGTGTCTGGGTGTCAGCCTGTCTATGTATAATTAGGTAGTTTCTGTATCTGTGTGTTTACATGTGTTTCGACATCAGCCTGTCTTAGAGTACCTGGCTGTTTATGGGTGTCTAGATGTGTCAGTGTGTATCTGGGTTTGTTTGTGTGTGTGTGTATTCATGTACGTGGGTATGCCGTTGCGAACTGGTGTGCATGTGGGTCTCTCAGCCTGTGTTTGTGTCTCAATGTGTTTGTGTATGCCCCTGTGCGGGTGGTGGCAGGTGGAGGGTGTCCCTGAGAATCCACACCCAGCTGTTTCCCTCTGATCATGGGCAGGGAGCTCTGCGCACACATCTTGACCTCTCCCCCAGCTTCCAGAAGGCCCTGACTTTGGGCACTTCCTTCCCAGCCTTGCCCTTGGGCACGGGGCCAGCCATGCTGCCCAGGACTGATGGAGTGGGTGTATGTAAACACCTGGAAGCCCCACGGAGGGGTCTCCTACACAAAGCCTTATCACCTGGCAGGCCTGGCCGGTCGTGACCTTGTTTGGGGGGGCAGGTGAGAACCGAGGAGTGACCCCTCTCCTTGGAGAGCAGTGAGTCCTGTGGATCTCGGGGTCAGGAAATCCTGGCTCTCTCAGCCTAGGTCGGTGTCCATCTGGCCGGCTTCTTGTGCTTGTCAGATGCAGCCAGACGGCTGAGAAACAAAGCACATCTCCATGGCAACTCGCCTCCGCCTTTGAACTTGGGCAGTTCGGTGGTTTTGTGGCCCCTACTTCAAGCCCAGCACTAGGATGGGGGTGGGTGGTAAGGATGAGTAATGAAGCTTCTGTGCATGATGCTGCAACAACCCCACACATCCCAACGCACTCCAGTACCTCCACACACTCCCCTTTTCTAGGTGAAGTCACATGTTCAGATGGGGAAACTTGTACTCAGTGAGGGTAGGTGTCTTACCCAAGGACCCCCATCTCAGTAGGACTAAGATGAAAGCCAGTTTAAAAAAAAAAAGGAGTTTCCATTGTGGCTCAGTGGTTAACAAATCCGACTAGGAAACTTGAGATTGCAGGTTCGATCCCTGGCCTTGCTCAGTGGGTTAAGGATCTGGCATTGCCGTAAGCTGTGGTGTAGGTCACAGACTCAGCTCAGATCCAGCGTTGCTGTGGCTCTGGCGCAGGCTGGCAGCTACAGCTCCGATTAGACCCCTAGCCTGGGAACCTCCATATGCTGCTGGTGCGGCCCTAGAAAAGACAAAAAGACTAAAAAAAAAAAAAAAAAGAAAGCCAGTTTAGGCTAATTTATTTGGCCACGCCCACAGAATGTGACAGTTCCTGGGCCAGGGATCGAACCTGTGCCACTGTTGCACAACAACCTTTAACCCACTGCACCACAGGGAACCTCCTAGTCTAACAAGCCATTAAGCTGGGCTGGCTGGATAACTCATTTCCATGCAGACCTCAGAATAAAGCTTCTCCTGACATTTTATAAAAATAAATTCATACAGATAAAGCATTGCCTGTATCCATATTTTTTTTCTGTCAAATAAAATTTAGGTAGCTTTTGTTTGAGGGGGAAAAATTAAAGTTCCACAGCTAAAAGAAAAAGGTTGAAACCCACTTTTCTACACTGTGTAAAGCTCAAAGAGTAACAATCTGATCACAGAATAACAGGTAAATCAGGAAGCCTGGAACACAGAGCTGGTGCTCAGGAGATAGTGGTTGAAAGAATGCAAGGAATCAGAATTCATTCCACAGTGGAGACTGGGCAGTGGCACAGCAACCTCTCCTTTCTCTCTGTCTCCCCCTCCTCTCTCTTCCCTTCCCTCTCCAGCTTCCTAGGAACTGGCAGCAGCTCAGAGCTGGGAGCCCACAAGATTTTATTTCACCACTAACACCTTAGGCATTAATGCAACTCTCAACCCAGCAGGGAAAATGGGTGGAATTAGGCTTGGGGCCTGATTCGAAGAGATGTTGGGAGGATCAAAGAAGATCTCAGCAGGGAGGTTGTTTGAAATGTTGACATGCTGCCACAGATGCCAGGAGTCACAGAGTAGGGGGCATAGGAATGCCCACTGTGGGGATGAGATCTGAAGAGTGCCTCCCACCCTGGTTAGGGAGGAGAGAGGTGGCGGGTATTAGACACAAGGAGCCCCTTTCTATTTTCTCTTCCCAGTGAAAAAGATCAAAGGGTAGATTCTTTTTTTTTTTTTTTTTTAGGGCTATATGTGCGGCATATGGAAGTTTCCAGGTTAGGGGTTGAATTGGAGCTACAGCTGCCGGCCTACACCACAGCCACAGCAACGATGGATCCGAGCCTCATCTGTGACCTACACCAGAGCTCACAGCAATGCTGGATCCCCGGCCCACTGAGCAAGGCCAGGGATTGAACCCGAATCCTCATGGATACTAGTTGGATTCATTTCTGCTGTGCCATAGTGAGAACACTTTTTTTTCCCCCCAAAGGTAGATTCTTAGTTCATTCTGAAACAGAAACCCCTTTGAGAATCTGGTTAAAGCTATGGCTCCTTTCCCTGGAAAAGACACATACAGGTGCAGTTGAAGTTAAGTAAAACATTCTGGAGGTTCCTGGAGGCCCAGCTGTGGCCCCAGGATAAATACCTTCCTTTTCTAGCATCCTAACTGCCAATCCTTGAAAGCAGTGGGGGCGGGGCAGGGGTACAAAGCAAGTGATCAGTTAGAAAACACACATACAGGGGAGTTCCTGTTGTGGCTCAGTGGGTTAAGAACCTGACATAGTGTCTGTGAAAATGTGGGCTTGATCCCTGGCCTCGCTCAGGGGGTTAAGGATCAGGCGTAGTTCTCAGTGTGGCTGGGATCTGCTGTTGGCCTCAGCTGTACCTCCCCCTAGCCCAGGACCTTCCATATGCCACAGGCAAGGCTGTAAAAAGAAAAGAAAGAAAGAAAACACACACACATGAATACAAATCAATTTGATTTTTAAATTAAAAAAAATTAAATTTATTTATTCAAAAAGTTATTATTTTTTGGCCCACGCCTGCAACACGTAGACGTTTCCAAGGCAAGGGATTGAACCCACACCACAGCAGTGGCCCTCGCTGCTTCAGTAAAAATGTTGGATCATTAACCAGCTGCACCACAAGGGAACTTCCCAGAAATCAATTTTTTTTATTTTCAGGGCCGCACCTGCGGCACATGGAGGTTTCCAGGCTGGGGTGGAATTGGAGCTACAGCTGCTGGCCTACACCACAGCTCACAGCAACCCCAGATCCTCAACCCACTGAGCAAGGGCAGGGATTGAACCCGCAACCTCATGGTTCCTAATTGGATTTGTTTCCACGGCGCCACACTGGAACTCCCCACAAATCAATTTTAAATTCCACCTCTGCCCAGAGGTTCCTGTGTGCCTGTTGGCGAGTCACTCCACCTCTCTTTAGGCTTTCTTGTCCATAGAATAGGAGGACTGCTAATATCTCAACATCTTCAACTTGGCAGAATTGCTCCGCCTTCCTCAGGTCTAAGAACTGAGGAAAGCCACAGGTGCTCCCACTTGTGCCTGTGTGCTTTATAGCCTCTTTCCCTTCCTGCTGTTCCCTGTAAAATGACAGAATCTCAGCCACACCTTGGCCTAGCTGCCCAGTCTGGAGTCTGGGTGAAGGCCAGGCCCAGCAGAGGACAAAGCTGGAGCCTATGGAAGGCAGGTCTTCTAAGGGAGGGGGGTTTGGGAGTGTTGGATGGTGTGAGGGCAATATAGGGTGGTCTTGGGATTTTCTGAAACATAGGAAGCAAAGTTGGATGGCTTTGGGGGCTGTTGCACCAAGCCTGGTTGTTGCTGGTTCCTCCTTGGGGATAGACTGGCAACTTCCTGCCAGATCAGGTGACAGCCTGGCTTCAGGATGGACTTTGGATCCTGCCTACAGGGGCTGCTGGGAAGTTAGTTTTCTTCACTGCCCAGAGGGAGAGCAAAGAAATGGAGCTGAGCTGAGCAATCATGAACACAGAGAGCAGAGTTGCAGGCTAGCCCTTCCCAGCCAGCCAGAGGGACTCAGGAGCACACCCGTCCATTAGACCAGGGGACAAGAAGGAAAGCTCTGCTGCTGGTCTGAGGGTGGCTGGAGATGGGAGGCGAGGATGTCTGGGTGTTGAAGTTAGGAGCAGTGAGGGGAATACAGCCCTGACCTCTCCCCACTCCCCTTTCCTCTCCACCTCCAAATCAGGGGATCCAGTCTATGAGTTGACTCCTGAAGGTTGTGGTTAGAGGGAAGCCTTCAATGAAGAATTACATGAGTCACTGGCAGGGCCAACTTCATGGGCCTAGTCACACACGGCCCTGCTCCCAGAAAGGGCCAAGCTTGGCTGAATGCTCTGCTGTTGCCTCCTTGAAATTTTTAATAATTTTTGAACAAAGGCTCTGAATTTTCATTTTGCACTGATTGCTGCAAACTGTGTAGCCAGTCCTGGCCACCAGGAAGAAAGGAGGGGTTGAAAGGGTTGGTAGGGGGCAAGACTGCCCAACACTCCTCTCCCGATCACCTCTTCCAAAAGCCAGAGTATTGGAGTTCCCGTTGTGGCGCAGCGGTTAACGAATCCGACTAGGAACTGTGAGGTTGCGGGTTTGACCCCTGGCCTTGCTCAGTGGGTTAAGGATCCAGCGTTGCCGTGAGCTGTGGTGTAGGTGGCGGATGCCGCTCAGATCCCGAGTTGCTGTGGCTCTGGTGTAGGCCGGCGGCTGCAGTTCAGATTCAACCCCTAGCCTGGGAACCTCCATATGCCGCGGGGAGCAGCCCTAGAAAAGGCAAAAAGACAAAAAACAACCAACAAAGCCAGAGTATGTCTTCCTCTCTCCTCCCTGCCATGCATCCAGATCATCCAAAAGGCCAAGGCCCTGTGCATCACTCTTTCTCCAAGTCTCAGGCCTGCCTATAACACTCTTCCTCTGATACTCACCACCAGAAGGAGAGACAGGGCCCTTAGGGCTAGTACTGAGCTGGGCAGAGAGCACCACGAAGGCCCAGGGTGATCCCTGTGCGTGGCACAGTGCCTGACCCAGAACGGGAGCTCTGGGATTGAGAGATGGGACCAAATGAATAGTGGTTAGGTGGGAAACTCAGCCCAGCAGAGACAGTGACCTACCCAGCTGCCCAGGTCGGGGAGTGAGTGTCAGTGATGGACCAGGTTTGCCACAGCTGACCCCTTGGGGGCCACTCAGGGGGCTAAGGTAAGTTAGAGAGGCCACACTGAGCACCGTGATCATTCTACAATATTAGGGTGCGTGTTATCTACACGACTCCAGGGCTGATTGGGCTGGCCGAGGACCAGGAGAAAGCTAATTGGCCAGGGTCAGGTTGGGTGATGAGCACAAATTCTAACTGGTGGGGTGATCATTAGGCCCTTGTGGGAACCCAGAGAAGGAATCCAAGAGATCTGAACCCATAGCTGGCCCCTAGGGCAATTTCTAGCTCCTGGGGACCAAGGAGAGATAAGACCTAGATTGCTGGTCTTAGCTCTTCTGCTGCTGACTACCTCTGTGCTCTTGGGCAACCACTGTCCTCTCCTGGCCCTTCTGTACTATGGGGCTATCACTCCCTGCCCTGCTTCCCTCATAGCTTGTGGTGGGATCAGATGATATAAAAATGCTCCGTCAGCTACGGTAAATAAAGAGCCAGAGGCATGGAGGAAACAAGCACAGCAGTTTCCTGATTCTTAAAGGCTTCCTTTCCCTACCAGCTTCTTCAGTCACACTTGCCACCTGCAGAGGATCTCAAAGTACCTTATAAAGCTGTGCCTTCAAGTCCAAGATCAGCTCTAATTCAGGCTGAGCACCCCAATGGAAAATCTAGACCTAGGCAGGAGTGCTCTGGGGACTCACAGCCTGACCCAAGGTTAACTGAGGCATGGCTCTCCTCATTTCCAGGCACCGCAGGATGAAGCTCCAACCCAGGAGGCATGGGTCCCAGGTCCACACCAAGGACTGATGGAGGCTGGGGGGAGGATGTGGTGAGAGAGGAGAAAGGAGTGACGGAAGACTGCCCAGTCACCAGATGGGAGAAAAAGGCCCACTGCCGGTCCCAGGTCTCAGGTGGGTCTGAAGTCTGTCTATAGAGCAAAACCTCCAATACTGCCCGAATCTTGGAAACATTCTCAGGATTCCCAAGTCCCAGAAAACGAATTGCAGAACCCCCCATCTCGACCCGAACCACACTCGGGACAGCGAGTTCTCTTGGGGTCCAACCCCAACATTTCTCTTCCTCCTTATCCTGACCACCCCCACCCCAGTTCCCGGACTTCCCTCTCCGGACCCAGCTCTCTTCAGTGCCCCCTCCGGAACAAAACCTCGGTCCCGCCCTGCGACCCCGCCCTCTCGTCCGGGGCCCAGTCGGACCGTCTTCCCTCCGGGCCCCACCTCGCCCTCCCCCAGCTCCCGAGCCCCCGAGCCCTCGGACCGGGTCCGCGGACCAGGAGGAGGCGGGGAGGGGCCGCCGGCAGCACCGCCCCCGCCCCGCGGCCGCTCCCTCCCGGTTCCGTGCCTCCCGGCCTCCGCGCCCCGCCCGCCGCCCCGCGGCCCCTCCCGCGCCGCTCCCGCCGCTCGCCCGCTCTGCCTCCGCCGCCCAAACTTTTCTCCGGGCGCGTCTCCCCGCGGCGGCCGCCTGCCCGCGCGCCCCCGGCCCATGGGCGCCCCGCCGCAGGGGGCCTGACCCCCGCCGCCAGGTACGCCCGCCGCGCCATGGCGGCCCGCGAGCCCCTGGCCGCACCTGCGGCCGACGAGCCGGGGGGTCCTGGCGGTCCCCCGCGCAGGAAGAAGTCCCGCTCCGGCGCGTCCGGCCTCCGCCGCGCCTTCAGCTGGCTGCGGGGCAAGCGGCGCAAGAAGAAGGCGGCGGGAGCCGAGGGTGCCGAACCGGCTGCCCCCCGGGCCAAGAAGGCGGACGACAAAGCCAGAAGGGCCAAGGGTAAAGGCCGAGGTAAGGCGGCCGGGCACCTGGGCAGGCGCCGGGCGGCGCCCAGGGTGCGGCCAAGGTGACGCCGCTGGGGGTCCGCGGCGTGTCGGAGGGGGGTGACTCCTAGGCGCTGGTGCTGGGGGAGTGAGGAGCCCAGGGCTCAGCCCGAGCACCCTTCCTCTGCGCCGCCCCGCCCCCAGAATTTCCCAGACTCAGCCCAGCTCTGCTCTAGTGGGAGGGGACCCTCCAATTGGGGCAGGGATCCCCAGGCTTAAGCAGGAAGTGCTGGCCGCCAGGCTCTGGGGATGGTGGGGCAACCCCTCCTCCCCCAGCTCGCTCGGTTTCTGCCCTCTGCTGAGTCAGGGGGTCAGAGACTTGACTCTGGCCTGGGGCCAATGGGAGAGGCAAATGGCTTCGCATCTCTGGTGGGGGTCCCTCTGGGTCTGGAAAGTCGACCGGACTCAAAAGGTGGTTTAGCCTTGGAGGTGGATCTGGGTTTCCATCCCCACAAAGGACCCAGCACGGCGCACGACAGGCATTGGGTTCTTCACAGTGTTAGCGTTTCCTATCTGGCCCCCTTCACCACTCACCTGGGCCAAACCTCAAACATCCACCTCCTGGGGTGGTGAGCTCAAGATAGGAGCCAAAGGCCTCTCCCACAACTCCTTTCCCCAGCCCTGGTATAAACGTACCCTTCCGTGTCGAAAGTGTGCTTGCTGGAGAGGGAAACTGAGGCCCAAGTTAATGGAGAGGCTGTACCTGGGTGGAGGCTGGGTACTTGAAACACTACAATTAATCCCCTGCCTCTAGGCGCCTTCCACCTGATGGATGGCAGCCTGAGGGGAAGGGTGGCAGACCTGGCCCATCCCTGCTGGGGTCAGTTTTCTTCTGGCCACTTGGCTTGGTCCTTCCCTCATCTTCCTCTCTGTTTCTGTCTCCTGTTGGAGAGGGAGGGAATGAGTCTCTGCTAGAGGGTGGAGCTCCCTTGGGGCCTGCTGTCCTAGGAAGTCTACTTTGCCTGTGCTCCTGCTGCATTGCCAGAGGTGAGGAAATGGCGGTGTATGTCGGGCCCATCCCATTCCGCCTGTGTTTACCCTCCCAGTGTCCTTTAACCGCCTCCTCCTCTGGAGAGTTAGAAGGAACACTTTAGGGATCAGGAAGAGGGTGAAAAGCCTCTTGTGTGATTGCATCCGGCCTGATCTTCCTTTTGGATCTGCGCCCTGCTCCCCTTCGGTCCAGCCACAAATAGACGTTGGGTGCCGGGGCTGAGATGACTGGGCCAGGCCCTGAGGGAAGGTCTGTGTGAGAGGTCTTTCCAAGGGCTCTGTAGCCTCAACAATATCTGAAGCCTGTCCCAGGGCTGCCCCTCTGAAGTCATCCTCCTGTCACTCAAGGGGGCATGGGTCAGAATTGCAGCAGAATGGATTGTGGTCAGACTGTCAAGCTTGGAGACAGAAGGCTAATGGTATATCCCAGGGCAATGGACCCTTTCCCCCTGGGAGACCAGCCTGGAGGCAGGCGCTGGAAAAGCTGACCCTGTAGGTGTCTGCTCAGGCAGCCTGGGTTAGGGGTCACTGGGTCAGTGGTAGGCCTCCGCCTGCCTTGTGTTTGGTATTGGGTAGCACTGGGCTTTCTGGGCAGCAGCCGGCCTGATTTGGGCCCACGTGCTTGGACAACACCTCCCTGCCTCTGGCTGCTGTTTCCCCAGGTCTGGGGGTGGCCCCGGGTACGTCTGGAGGAAGTCTCGCTGCCTTTTGCTTCAATCTCCTATTATTCCAATTGTTTCCTTGTCACCTGCCTGGCCAAACTTCTTTTCTGTTTATTAAGAGAAATAAATCTGATCTCTCTAATCTCCACTGGCACTGCTGGTCAGGAAGGGGAAGCCCAAAGCAGGCTTAACTCTTTCTGGGGAAACTGTTTAGAATGGAGATTGGGGGAGATGGGGAAGAGGCACACATAGACAATTCCTGGGAGGTCAGGGGTCTTTGCTCGGGGAGGTAATTATCTCCCCAACTCAGATGTTGGACCAAAGAGCCGTAGATGCAGGTCTTGGCTCCCCTAATCTGGATACCCTACTATAAATGGGAAAACTGAGCTTGGGATAGATTTTGAGCCTCTGTCTTCCAGGACTCCCCTGCTTCCTCATTGCCCTGCATAGACTTAGAAAGGAAAGAGAGGAAGTCTGACATTTATTGATTATTTTTAATGTGCCCGGAGCTCCGCATCCATTATCTCATTTGCACCCATTTGCAGGTGAAAGGACTGAGGTTTAGAGACAGTGAGCAATTGATTTGCCCACCTGGGATCTTCTGCCTCCAAAACTGATCCCGCTTCTATATGGTTCTCCCAAGGACATAGATCAAGGGGTAAGGCTTAAAGATCTTCTCATCCAGGGAGTTCCTGTCATGGTGTAACAGAAACAAATCTGACCAGGAACCATGAGGTTGCGGGTCCAATCCCTGGCCTTGCTCAGCAGGTTAAGGATCCGGCGTTGCCGTGAGCTGAGCTGTGGTGTAGGTCACAGATGCGGCTCGGATCCTGCTTTGCTGTGGCTCTGGTGTGGGCCGGCAGCTGTAGCTCCAACTCGACCCCTAGCCTGGAACCTCCATATACTGCGAGTGTGTCCCTAAAAAGCAAAAAAAAAAAAAAAAAATCTTCTCATCCAACCTATTCTACAGATGGGAAGAGGCCCAGAGAAAAGTGAGGGAATGTGTTTGTGAGAGTATCAGAGTCAGACAAATTAATGAGAGTTCACATCCTGGCTCAGCAGTTGGCAAGCCCCATTAACACTGGGCAAGCAAGTTCTCTGTGGCCTCACTTATTCCATTATTGTCTCTGGAAGACGGGGGACCTTCTCATTGGGGTGACCCTCTGGCTGGACATATCCTTGATGAGTCTGTGAACTTTTCTGGCTCTCCAAGATTCTCACAAGAGAGGATGTGAAAATTAGATGAAAGTGAAGTCACCACTGTAATGTAAGGGGTCACTATTATTGTGTTTGTTGAAGCACTTGAGTTGTAAGGACCCAGTCTGGAAGGAATGGGCTCTGAGGCTGATAGGACAAGCCCTTCCTGGGCCCTGGTCTGCCCCTCATGGGCCATGTGACACTGGCAGATTATTAACCCCTCCAGGCCTCAGTTTCCTTATCTGTAAAACAGAGATAACAAAGCCTGGTTTACAGGGGTGTTTCAAGGATCAAATGAAATAACAGACATGTAAGTGTATTGTCAACTGTGGAGCACGGTCTGGATGGCAGCAGGTTGCTACCACTGTGATGCTGAGGACGTGGGCATTAGCTAAGTCTATCCTGATCCATGTTTGGAAAACAACCCACTGGTTCGACCTCAGATACCCTTGATGATGATGGTGATGGCGACTGAGGGGGATCCACAGAACGTGGAGTCTTACCTTTGTCCAGCGGAAGTCTCAGGCCCAAGAAAAAAAGTAAAAAACAAAACCAAGCCAAAAAACAATCAGGAATCCATATTTTCCAGAAATATCACCTGGACTCTAGACAAGTATGTGGGGAGGAAGTGTTTCCAGGACAGATGCCAGGACTGGAGCCCGGCAGATAATCAGGGGAGGCTTCCTGGAGGAGGTAGACAGAGTGTGGAAGGAGGGCAGGGTGCTGGCTAATTTAAGGGGAACAAGAGGGCTGCTACGCAACAGACGCCTGCCAGGCATTTTCATGAATGTCTTCCTTTGCTGTCCTCACAGGACCGCAGGAGATCAGTCATTACTATTTAGATGAGAAAATAGGCCCAGAGGGTGGAAGTAAGTTAGTCAAGGTCACTCAGCTTCATTCATAGGAAAAAGACGAATTCCTTACTGTAGCGTCAAGCACTGTTCAGGGTAACACACATATTTGGGACAAGAAAGGCGAGGTTCTGGCTTGCACGGAAGTGGTGAACACAGCGGGGCAGTGACAGAGCCCCCCAGCCTGCCTCCAGAGGCCACACTCTCCAAACAAGAGAAGATGAGGTTGGATGTGTTTCTGACTCTGGGGAGTAACCGCTGCAGAATCTTAGGACCAGTTTCCGGAGAAGGAATATACAGCTTCCTTCAGGCCAGTGGGGAGGGGCTGGGGGTGGGGGTGGGGATGGTTCCAATACCGATAGTGAGAATTTAGCAGCTACCCTGTCAGGCTCAGCAGATTTAACCCCATGAACTTTGGCCACTCACTCAGGAGAGCCGTCCTTGGCATGGGGTTATGGAGAGACCCTTGAGTTTGGGTTCTGCTTTGTCAAGTCCTGCCCCACTCTCCTTGGCAAGACACTCCTCTGTCTTCACAAAGATGGAGTTTAATGGCTCTGACCATTTTAGAATTCTATGGGTTTGAGAATGGGCTGGAGGAGCAAGCTGGGAGGGGCTGGGGACCTGGGGGTGGGAGCTGTGTTCAGGAAAGGAGAGCCTACCTTTGGCCAGTGTGACGGTGGGACCCAGTGGCCTGAATATCTGACCCATAAGGAAGGTGGGTGAGGAGGAGGTGGTGTGAATAATGCCAACTCTCCCAGTTGAGGAAGGGGCCCGTATAGCTCTAAAACCAAGTGAGGACCCAAAGGCACTCTGGTTAGCGGTCACTTTGCCTTTCTGAGGTCAGGGTGGTATGTGTTTGCCTGTCAATAAACACTCCATATATTTTCACATTCTCCACTATTGCATGTGCTGTTCCCACACCTAGGATGTGCTTCCCTTCCCTTTTCTATCCAGGACTTCTCTTCATAGGCCTGGTACAGCATCATCATCTATGTAGTACTCCGGGGAAATGACAGCCCCCAGACTCTAGAACAGGGTGTTTGAGAGATGTGGAGTTGGACAGGCTAAGCTTTTCCTGCCATCTTCTTCTTGGGGAAGGGTATCTCAGTGTCTTTCGCCTGGGGCCTCGACTGATGTGATGTGGGCAGGGCTCCCTCTGCTGTGGAATACATCCAGTGGGGGAGTGGCTCTCATAGTGGAGTCTAGTTTGGGTGTACCTCTGCCAGGTCCCTCTGAAGGGATGAGCATTGTCTGCCTTGGGTCCATATGGGAGAGGGGGTCTCACCGATTTATTCCACCAATACTTAGTAGGTATTTACTATCAGGTACTAAGTACCTATCTATGGTGTGCCAGACCCTGTCCTGGGGGTGAATGAAAGACAGGGGCCCAGTCCTCATGAACCTCACAATTTGAGGCGAGGTAGCAGACATTGAACAAGGAATTAAGGGTCAAGAAGTGTGGACCAGGGAGTTCCTGTTGTGGCTCAAGGGGTTACAAATCCAAGTAGTATCCATGAGCATGTGGGTTTGATCCCTGGCCTTGCTCAGTGGGTTAAGGATCCAGTATTGTCATAAGCTTTGGCATAGGTCACAGGTGTGGCTCGTACCTGGCAGCTGCAGCTCCAATTTGACCCCTAGACTGGGAACTTCCATATGCTGCAGGTGCAGCCCTAAAAAAGCAAAAAAAAAAAAGTGTGGACTAAGGAGGGAACAGAGTGATACCTAAAGGAGGTCAGAGACGGCTTCCCCAGGAGGTGACACTTGAGCTAAAATGGAAGGATGAGGGGAAGCTGGGGTTGAGGGATTTGTAGAGCTGGAATCAGGGAAGGTACCTGTTGGGACCAGCTGGCTGTTGGGTTCAGTGGGGCACAGGGATCGCCATACCTCACTGTTTTGAACATCCTAAGGGCAGGAGCCAGGGTGACAGGGCCTGGCACTAAGTGCTTTTGGGTGATAGGTGAATGATCCAGTGTTGGCCCTCAGAGCACGGGCATCTCCAGATCCTAGCTTCTCAGAACTGATGGCCTGAGATGTCACAGGGAGCCTTCGTGGCACATACGCACGGGCAACTGAGGCTCAGAGGAGGAAGCGGCTTGCTCAAGGTCATACAGCCAGCCAGTGTTAGAGGCAGAACAGGAGCCCACACCTGCCAGGTTGGCCTCAGCTTCCCTGCTCCTTTGTTCTGACTTCAGATGGAAAATCCCATTCCAGAGAGGTGCCTCTAACAGGGGTGGGAAGAGAGGAGCAGGAAGCCGAGGCCAAGAAGGCCTCATCCTTCCCCTCTCTTACCTCCGACACCTTCAAGGGCCTGTTCCAGCTGCCTCTCCCTCCTCCTGGAGGCCCCCAGTCCCCACCCATGGCACGCGGCCCAGGTTCTCCTGGAAATCCCCCTCAGGCTGGGGGGCCACCCCCCACCTCCTGCCCCTGAAGCAAGGCTGCCAGCAAGGTCTGCTGCTTTGGGGGCGGCCAGAAAAATCTACATTCCGTTGTCTGCAGAGGGCGGGGGCTGTCACTCACCTGCCCCTTGGAAATTCCCCTCTCCCCAACCCCTCAAAGCAGTCTCAGCTGCTCCAGGCCTGTCACATGCCGAAGAAAACTAATGAGAGGAGGCATTATATATAGTTTAGGCCACAGTGAATGTGGTCCGGTGGGGGACCTGCCATCTATAGACCCCATGGCCACCTCCACCTCAGTGGCTGACTTGGGAAGGAAGAAGGTAGAAGCAGCTTCCTTGGGTGGGAGGGATGAACTCTTTGTCCACCTCCTTCAGTATTATACCCCCCACCCCCCAGACTCAGCAGCCTAGTCCTGGCACCCATTCATCCATGGGTGCTCTGTGCTGGCATGGAAGGGAGATGGAGACAGCTCAGTCTGCCAAGGTTTAAACCCTGGATCTTCTGGCAAAGTGCATGCTTCCCAGGAGGCTGCTGGTGGGGTCTATTCTAAGTAGGGCCTCCTGTCTGCTTAAGGACACCCTTTCCTCCAAGCCCCTAGCCTTTACTACTATTTGCCAGGAGGGTCATGAGATACTCACTTGTTTGCCTTATGGTTCCAGGAGTTCTGCTCCATGTGCCTTCCATACCACCTACTTCTTCCCATCAGTCTTATCTCAGGCTCTCCCATGCACTTGGTTCATGGTAGTACTCTTCCTCCTGGATCCTGGAGGCAGCACACGTTGCAGTGAAAGAATGGAGGACTGGGAGAGTGCCCTGGGCTCCCTGCCTGTGCCTTTTCATCTCCATCTGTACTCAAGTGCCATCATCACTATGTCCACCAGTTTCTGTTCAACTACCTCAGCCCTGTGCTGAGCCTGGGGCTACCAAGAGAGGATCACTGTCCTAGAGGAACTTGTTTTCAGGTTGGAATGGGGAGGTCGTGATACAAGTGCTGGGATGGTGTCACACAGGGTGTTGGGGGAGCCTGGAGAACTGAGCTGGGGGAGGACACTGTTGAGCAGGGCTTTGGGGACCAGGCAAAGTTGGAAGAGAAAGGAGCTTGTGTGAGGCCTGGGGGCATGGCAAGCAGTTTTATGTGGCTGGAGCTCTGAGAATGAGAGGGGTGTGGTCAGAGATGAGGCTGAACCGGTGGGCGGGGGTAGCTCCTGCAAGGTCTCCTGTGAAGGCCAAGGCACCCGCTGCATGCCAGACAGCCTTCTAAGCTCTTTGCATGCCTGTCCTCACTCAGTTCATGCCAAGGGATTGGGACTTTACCCTTGGCTGTTCTCTCTGCTACCCCATACTATCTTTCCCCTTTATGGGCCTCAGGGTCCCCACCTGTAAATGAAGGGAATAGAGCTAGCAGATCCCTGAGACCTCATCCAGCTCTGACATTAGGACTCTCTTGTGCAAAGCAGGGAGCCTGGTGTGCACAGAGTGCTATATAGTGTATGCTCAACAACTCTTTTCTGGGTGGGTGAATAAAATGCAAGTCCCTAAGGGACTGTACTGTTGCCAACCTCAGTCTCTTAGCAAGAGACCCTTAGGGAGGATGTGGATCAGCTTTAACTCTCCCATTTTGCAGGGAGGGTACAGGGCATCTTGGAGCTACTGGGCATAAGTGTGGTGTAGGGGAGGGACTTTTCCAGGTGGCAGAAGGCCAAAAGGGGATTAGAACCCAGGGCTGTGGAGTCCTAGCCCATCAAACTGTACACCATGATAGCTCTGGTTGGAGAGACGGCAGAGTGATGATGGAAAAGGAGACTCACTGCCCTGATGTGGGGTCCTGGGCAGGTCCCTGGAGGCAAGGGCACTTGTAAGGGGCCTGGAGCAACCTGGAAGGCTTTCAGAAGAGGTGTAGCTTGGCCTGGGGTTTGAAAAACAAGGACTTGTATAGGGGAAATGAGAGAGGGGCACATAACTCCACAGATGCACATAGATGGGTGGTTTCATGTATGTTTACCATATGCTCCATTATACCCCCCCATGTAGTTATGGGTATATCAACAGACAGTTGTACAGTCATACTGATTCACAAAAACACATGCAATTACACAGTCTTAGAGACATTTTCACTTATATGCACACAGGCAGACTGCTATACACTTAAATACACAAAAATCACTGATATTGGAGTTCCTGTCGTGGCTCAGTGGTTAACGAATCCGACTAGGGACCATGAGGTTGCGGGTTCGGTCCCTGCCCTTGCTCAGCGGGTTAAGGATCTGGCGTTACTGTGAGCTGTGGTGTAGGTCGCAGACTCGGCTTGGATCCTGCATTGCTATGGCTCTGGCGTAGGCCGGTGGCTACAGCTCCAATGCGACCCCTAGCCTGGGAACCTCCATATGCCGTGGAAGCGGCCCAAAGAAATAGCAAAAAGACAAAAAAAAAAAATATATATATATATATTTTAAAAAAAAATCACTGATATTCAGCCACCTCTGGAGAGAGTCACAATTACATAGGCAGAGACACAAAAGCACACATTCAAACCTATGTAAACAAACTCAATTATATGGATACAGGCATGCAGTCACACACAGATGATTACACGGAGAGGAATCCACACATTCAGGGTCACAGATACACAACTACACAGCCACATTCAAACACACAGTTACAAATGCTCAATTACATGCCCTCATTCAAGGTCATACAGAGGCCGAGGCAAAGTGAAGGTGTGGGTAGCCTGGAGCAATGGGTATTGGAGTCAGTCTAGGTTTGAGTACTGGCTGTGTAGCTTAATGCTTTTTGACTCTGGGCTAATCATTTGACTTTATGGAACCTGTTTTCCCATCTGTAAAGTGGGGATGATAAAAGTACTTACCTTATAGAATTGTTTTGTGAATGAAATGAAGTAATGCATGAAAGCAATTATCACAGTAAGTACTATATAAGAGGGTTTTAACATTATTTTGAACACCATTACTGCAGAAATACCGTCAGACAGATATATTTGTACAGAGGAGATACACAGACCTGTGACACTCACGGGGTGGTGGTGGGTGGGCCTTAGCAGCAGCAAGGCTCCAGACCTGGAGCCCGCGCCCCTAGTTCTCCTGGTTCTACAGTCCTGAGGCAGCTCCTGGGCTGGGAGAGCGAGCGATCCGTCGGCCCCACCTGGACAGGCCCAGCCTTTCCCAGAGCGTTCTGGGCGGGGCGGCTCAGCAGGTCTCCCAGGTCCTAGGAGGGGTGGAGCCAACGGGACGTGCGCCAGGCCCCGCCCCTCTACCGGTCCCGCCCCGGCCCGGCCATTGGCCGCAGAGCTCGGGGGCGTGGCCGAGCTGGGGCTGGGGGCGCCTGCGGTGGCCGCCCGCGCTTCTCTCTGCCTCCCTCCTGTGGCTGCGGGCCCGGAGGCCGGGCTGGTTGGGCTTCGCTAGGGTTCCCGCGCCGGCTCCCGCGCCCACCATGGGAAACTCACACCACAAGAGGAAGGCCCCCAGCGGCCCCCGGGCCCGCAGCTTCTGGCGGTTCGGGCGGTCGGCGAAGCGGCCGGCAGGTAGGGGTTGGGAGTGGGGGCGGGGCAGGCGGGGAGGAGGGTCTCCCAGCCGCAGCCGCCGCCGCCGCTGCTGCCCCCTCCCGGGGCTTGATGGGTGTGAGTGTGGGGGGGCCGGGAATCCCCCGCACAGACCCCACCCCTCACATGCACACAAGAGGCACATGTACGCACGAATACCCACGGGCAGGCACGGGTACATGTTCAGAATTTACACGGTCACATACATAACACCCACTCCGATGTACCGACATGCAGAAAAAATCATATACACATTCACACCCACGCCATCGCTGTGGGGCTCACAGATCCTGTGACACAGGTACATATACCTATGTATACGGTTTACACAGCCACACGAGCTACACCGCACGCGCAGATTCAGACACAGCCATGTAGGTACAGTTGTCCAGCGTCTTAGGCACACGTATGTACACACAGGTTCAAACTGTACAACCAGCCAGGCTCACACTTAGGCTCAGAGACAGACCCTAAAGCACTTATACACACTTGTTCCCCAGGCTTTAGCCCCCAATGAAAGGCTGAAAGTTTGCAGGAGGGAGGGGAGACAAAGGTGGAGGGGAGAAGCAGGAAACAAGGGGCTGGAGACTCGAGCCGCCTCCATCTGGCGTGACCGGGAGTCGGACTGGTTCTCTGGGCTCCCTCCCCACCCCCATCCGCTGATGGCTCTCTCTGTCCCCCTTCCCCCCAGCCTCGCTCCCCGTGGTCGCTGCCGCATCTCCCCCCCCTTTCAGTGCAGCCACCCAGCTGGAACGCAGCCCTTCCCGGCGTGCTGCGGGATCCCTCCGCAGGTCACATTCCGTCCTCCAAGGGGGGGAGGGGGCAGAATGGGGAAGGCCTCTAACCCCAGCACTGTGGGAGCTCGGATTCCTGGTTTCCCCCAGCGGGTGTGGCGGTTTAGGGTATGCCCAGATACTAAAGGGAGTTGGAGGAGGGCCTGACGAGAGTGTCTAGTTCCTTCACCTGATGAATCAAGACATGGGGTAGGGGCAGGGACGTCGATCCACCCCCCCACCCTCCCCTTACTCCCACCCCGCCCCACGAGATGAGGGGTCTCCAACAGAACTGAGTATCTGCTGGTCCTTGGGATTGAGAGAATCCTGGAGAAGGTGGCTTGGGGCGCTTCCCAGCTGTGGTGGGAGAATCCACCCATGTCTACCTAGGGTGGCCCACATTCCTAGAGGTTCTGAATTGAGCCTGATGATCTCATCCCTCAACGCAGAGGTTGATAGAAAGGGCCGAGGCTGGGAATTAAGGGGTCTGGGTTCTCATTGTGGCTCTGGTATGGGCTCTGTGACCTTGAGCAAATTGCTTCCCCTTCTCTGGACCTGCTCCTAGAGGAGGCCCGTCTGTGAAATTAGGGTGGCTTAGCTTAGGTTTCTTGGGACGCTTCAGTTCTGCTAGCCATTTCATAGTTAAAGAGACTGAGGTCTAGAGAAGGTGGGCTTGTCCAAGGTCATTGCCTGCAGTGCTTTGAAGAATAATCATGATTAGTAGGAAAAGGGTTAAGTAAATTCTGGTAGGCTTTTTGAGGCTCCTCCGAAGATGTGTTGATGAGAGCCTTCTGGATCTTCCTCTAGTCTCCTTGTCCCAGTAATCCTGAAATCCAGGCCGTGCCCACCTGTCTCTCTTCTTGGAATCTGCACTGAGAGGGTGGGGCTGGGGCTGGGTATCTTCATCTGCCACTCTAATCTGATGGTTTCCTGAGAACTAACTGTGGGTCCAGACTTGTGACCATTTGTGGTGGGGGAGTGAGAGATTAAGAGGGCTGTGTTTACAGTCTTTTGCCTGCTGGTCCTATGGAAGTGGCCTGGGGCTTCTAGCAGCCCTTGTGCTCTTTCAGTTCCTGCTGGAACTCAAGGGTCAACCAGGCTTTACAGGTGTTCCTAAAAAAAGAGAAAGCAGTGTCAAGGCAACACAGAAGTAAATGTGGGGGCTGGGGAATATTCTAGGCTATATATTAAAAGGCCTTTGGCTTGGGGTCAGTTTTAGAAAACTAGGGAGCTGGTCTCAACTTGGTCATTGAAGTAACTGTAAGGTTGGATTTAGTCCTGAGTTGTGGATTAAACGAGAGAAACTGGGCAGGGATGCATTTCAGCTCTGGCGTATGGTCATGAGCAAGGGCATGGGGTTGAGACTGGGTATGGAGGTTGGAAAGAAAAGTAGTTGAGGCGTCTTCTTTGTGCTTGGGAGGAGAAAACGTTCCATTGTGAAATGCAAACTTCATTCCCTTGGGTTTTACTTGTGCTGAGGCTTCCCTGGACTCAGCCTTTGCTGTCACAAAGGCTTAGGAATGGGACTGGGGCTTGAGTGCTTATTTGACTGGTCTGTGAAAGGATGCGGAAAAGAATGCAAGGTGAGCAGAGAGACTGGAGTCTGTAGGCCATAGGGAGCAGTGAAGGTGTTTGAGCAGGGGAGGAGCTACTAAAGTGGTGTGTGTAAGGAAGATGGCAGATGCAGGCTGGACAGGTTGGGGGGTGGAGTGGGGAGAGTGGAAGCTCATAGAACAGTCTGGAGACTGTTGCAGTAATCCAGGGAAGAGGTGATGAGGTGAGGGCTGGGAACAGGGTGAGGGCTGTGGGAGTGGAGAGGAGTGGCAGCTGCAGAGACACTGCCAAGGAGGTGGCAGAAGTGATAGGACCTGGGGTTCCCAGATGTTGAGAGTAAGGGCCAGAGAGGCTCTCTGCTTGAGGCTGCTTGCCTGGGGGATGGTAGAAGAGATAATGCAGACATAAACACTAGGCTAAACCCTTTACATTGATTAATTCATTTGTCCTCCAACTGTCTTTAGAAAGCTCGAAGCTATTATTGCCCCCATTTTACAGATGGGAAAGCTGGAGCTCAGAGAAATGAAGTCACTTCTCCAAGGCGATTCAGCAAGGAGGTTGCTGAACAGGGATTCAAACCCAAGCCTGTCAGATTCTGAAGACTGTGCTCTTAATCGTTTTAGGGACAGATGGGTTTTCTCATGATGGAGGGGCCTGCAGGTCCTCTGGACAAAGAAAGCCTGAGCCCTGGGGGATCTGGACTCTGTAGGGGACACAAGTGGAGGAAGCACTGTGGTGGAGAGGCAGGAGTTGAGAGCTAAGCATTTTTTTGTTTTTTTGTTTTTGCCTTTTCTAGGGCCGCTCCCGCGGCATGTGGAGGTTCCCAGGCTAGGGGTCTAATCAGAGCTGTTGCTGCTGGCCTATGCCAGAGCCATAGCAATGCCAGGTCCTTAACCCACTGAGCAAGGCCAGGGATCGAACCTGCAACCTCATGGTTCCTAGTTGGATTAGTTAACCACTGTGCCATGACAGGAACTCCAAGAGCTAAGCATTGAAGGCCCCAAGGGCTCAGAGAGGGAGCTAGCTGTTGGGCAGTGGAAGGGGAAACCGAGATTCCCGTATGTTACAGATGCCCTTGGACCATAGAGCCAGGGTGAGGGTGGATGGGGAGAGGCCTCTGTCACTGCAGGAAAGACTGTAGCTGGCTGGAATCGTTAGGCCTTGGTTCTCTGGAATTCAGCTCAACCTTCCCCGCCCCAGGCCAGCTGGGGCCTTGGTCCTGGGAAATTTGGGGGATTGGTGATTTGGGAGCTCAGGGAGCATCCCTAGCACTCTACCCTCCTGTTCCCAAGTATTATACTGTTAGGTTTATATCCAGGGCCTTCCTCTCGGTAGGGTTTATTGTTCTACTTTGCAGATGACAAGATTGAGGGACCAAGTCATTGGTGGAGTCAGACTCCCTCTGCCTCTGGACCTGGATCGCCAGGGGCCACTGCTGGGAGAAAGCCTGCTCTTATTCCCTCCCCTGCCCCCTTTCTTCCTATGTCTCCCACCTTTACCCGGTGGGGAGACTTGTGACCGTGTTTAGACTTGCTTGTGGGAGCCCTGGGCTTCCAGATAAGGGGCTGGCCCAGCCCTCTCTGGTCTGAGGGATCTGAGATAAGCTGAACCCCCTTACCGCCCCAGGCCCTGACCCAAAGTGGGGGACCACTGCCTTCCTTCTTGGGGAAGAGTCATATATGCCAAGGGCTCTTTAGAGATCATCCCTCCAACTCTCCCACCTCACAGATGAAGAAACTGAGGCCCAGAAGAAGGTAGTGCCTGGCTCAGCATCTTGCTACAGTTGAGGGGCAGTGAGAGCTCAGGCCTGGGACCCCTGACTCCCAGGGCAATGGGATATCTGGTCTGGGCTCTGAATTTCCCCTCCTCCCAAACAGGGGTTAGGGCTGCCAGATAGGGCTAAGTCACTGAGGAGCTGATAGGGAGCTGATGTTAAGTGTCCCTTATCAGACCTTATCTTAATAATGGTTCTTAACTCCACTTGAGGTTTGAAGAGAGCTCCGGAAGTGGACAGGAGAGGAGGCCTCTGGTGGCATGGGAGGAACGCCGGTCCCAGCTGGGCTCACATCCTGACTCTGCCATTGCTAGCTGTATGACCTTGGGCGAGTCACTAAGCCTAGGGGAGTGCCTCTGTATGTGAGGGGATTTAGTGAGACCCCTGTGTGTCTCAACTGACAGTTGACAATAAATGATAGCTTATTTTCCTTGTAAGTGGAAAGGCCCCCACACCTGGAGAGGCAGAGGCTCTGCTCTCTCTGATGACAACACTTTGTATTTACACTTGGTGGCCTGGCTTTAACTTTGCCAGGCCCTCTGTAAGGTGGTATCTGTCCCACGTTACAGATGAGACCGCGGCCCTGAGAGGCTGATGGATTTGTCTAAGGCCTGGAATCCAGACTGTCTGACTCCCGGCCTTTTTCTCTCCTGGCTTCATGGTGGCTGCCTCTCCGGCATCTATAAAATGAGGATAATCATGCCTTGAAGGAACAAAAGAAAGGGCTTTGGAAAGTCAGAATCGCACCCTGGCCGAAAGAGATTATTATGTCATTGTCAGCAGCACATACTGACCCGGAAACTCATTATGACATTTATTAATATTGTGGTAGCTAATTCCTCCCTGTGTCACTGCCCGCTCCCCCAGGCGCCTGTGGGATGGGATCCTCCCTTCCCTGTCCCAGGCACTCCCTGCCCCCCAATATTTACCTTAGAACCGGCCTGTCTGCTCAGCCTTGGCTAGGGCAGGGCTTTGGACTGAGAAGAGGAAGGAGGGGTACTCCCTTTGTGCAGCGGCAGGGTGCAGAGCTCCCCCACTTTGGGCAGTGACCAAGGCTGCACCTCCCCACCAACTTCCTCATTAGCATCACTAAGGCATTTGGAGGGAAGACCCAGGCCCCAAAGTGGGCTGGGCCACTGCCTGGTTGGATGACCTTGAGCAAGTCACTTTCCCTCCTTGCGCTCATTTGTTAAAAGGGAACTCACACCTACCTTTCAGGTTTCTTGTTCTGTGAGTCAGAAGAGAAAGTGTCTTAGAACTGTAAAGCGCCTCCACCTGCAAGTTAGGTTCACGTCCCTTTGTCTTATCTCTAAGAGTAAGATTACGCATGCTCAGGCTTCTGTGGGAAGACCCTGGACCTCTCTGGGCGTCGGATTGCCCACCAGTACAACACTGAGGGGTTGAGACTTAGGGCCGCCAAACACCCTGAATCCTGGCCCCAGCGCGAGGCCACCTGGGCCGCTGGGCCCTCCCCCTTCATTCCTCTCCCCTGAATCAGGCCGGCCTGGCTGTGGGCGCGCCTCAGCCCCCGCCCCTTGCTCTGGAATGGGGCAGGTTGAGGCCTCACCCGACAGAGGATGTTGCCAAGACAGTGTGTACGCATGCGCACTGTGCGTGGCCTTGGGGCGCGGAGCGGGGGCTCCCTACCCCATTTAGTCTTTCCTGTCCCCAGGCTCAGGAAAGCCCCAGAGTGGTAGGTACATGCACCTGCCGTGGTGTACACGCAGCCGCCCAGCAGGGCCCTGTGTGAATCTGGGCAGTGGCTGCGTGTGCGGAGGACGTGGACTAGGGAGGCGTGGGTGTGCTTTGTGGACGTGGTCGTGAGAGCGCCCGTCTGTGGGAGTGGCCCTCGTGGGCCGCTTGGGAGGTGTGTGCCACCCATCTCTGCTGGTGCACTGTACCTAAGCCTGCAGGTGTGTTTCCTGGTGTGCCCTGCGTCTTGGGAGGTGTGGCTGGGAGCAAGGTGTCTTCTGAGATCCCTGGAAGCCTCCTCCGGCGAGCCTCAGCCCCAGGCTGCACCTCTGGACTGTGCCAGGATAGACAGTGCTGGAAAATGGACTCCGTGGGGTCTTGGGCAAGGTCCTTCTATTCTGGGGGCCCCAGTTTCTTTATGAAGTGCCTGCCCTCCTGAGGCTCTTGCTGAGCCCAGCGGCAAACAAGCCACAGGTGTGTAGACCTGTGCCTGGGGTGGCTCAGAGTGGCCTCAGGCTTTGGTCAAGCCCCGGGTGGGTGGGGGGAAGGGCGTTGCTGAGGGAACCAGTTGTTACTGGGTTGTGAGAGCCTTGGATCTGGCTGGGAGTTTGCAGCCGTGGCCCTGATTGCCAGGTGGCCTTGACTGCCGGCTGAGCCTGGAACCTTGATGAGCTGATGTCCCCCACCTCTGTCATAGTGGAGCTCAGCCCTTAGTTTCCCTGCTTGGGGGAGCTGAGCGTGACTCTGCCCTGCATGGTTGAAGTCTGCAGGTTTGCAGCCAAGTAGAGCTTGGGAGGTCACTTAGCTCTCTGAGTTCCACAGATTCATGATCAGTTACCAGGAGCGTATCATTGAGTACCTGCCTCATAGGGCTGTTGTCAGATCTGTCGGAGCAGAGCTGCCTTCCACCAGCCCCTGGCCTGAATGAATCAGCCTGCATGTGTTGGTCTACTGCTCTTTTCTGTTTGAGAGGAACTAATGAGAGGACGGGATGGGTCTGGCCTACGAGGGAGGGAAGGGGGGAGAATGCAGTCAGGAAACCTCAAATTTGTGGAGATTGTAGGGGCCTTCAGCTCTTCTTCAGAGGGGAGATTGGGTTTGTAGTTGACACAGTGGACAAAACTTGACTTTTGGATTCAAGTGGTCTTGGGTACGAATGCTGCCCCCTCCGTTTATCAGCTTTATAATGCTTGCCCTCTCTGGCCTCTGTTTCTTCATCTCTAAAACGAAGATAGGAGTTCCTGTTGTGGCCCATTGGGCTAAGGACCCAGTGTCTCTCTGATGATGTGGGTTTGATTCCTGGACTCGTTTAGTGGGTTAAGGATTCAGCGTTGTTGCAAACTTCGGTGTGGGTCGCAGATGTGGCTCAGATCTAATGTAGGCCTCAGGTGCAACTTTGATTCGACCCCTAGCCTGGGAATTTCCATATGCTGCAGGTGCAGCCCTAAAAATTAAAATAAAATGGAGATTAAAGTGCCTACTTTTTAGGAGTGTTTAGATTTCAGTGATCTGTGGATATATATTATGCAGCCCCACAGAGTTGGTGTTGTCCAGAGTGAAGAGCTGTCTGAGAAGTGGCACAGCAAATGGGGAAGGACCAGTAGAAGGATCTTGCATCATGGGAGCCACTGTGAATTCTTAGATTCCTAGGGACTCAGAGAGAGAAGGGTGCTGTGGGAAGAGTGCCCTCAGGTGAGTTTGGGGGACAGCACTTTATAGTTCACAGACCTTCTCTCTTCCACAGTCTCAGCTACTCTTGCTTGGTTTTTTTTGTTTTTAAAGGGCCACATCTGTGGCATATGGAGGTTCCCAGGCTAGGGGTCCAATTGGAGCTACAGCTGCCGGCCTACGCCAGAGCCACAGCAACGCAGGATCCAAGCCACATCTGTGATCTATACCACAGCTCACAGCAACGCCAGATCCTTAACCCACTGAGCGAGGCCAGGGATCGAACCTGCAACCTCATGGTTCCTAGTTGGATTGTTTCTGCTGTGCCATGGCAGGAACTCCTCAGCTACTCTTTTTGGAGTTGCCGGGGTCTCTCTTTTAACACTGTCAGTACTCAGCTTAACCTTCAGTACCCCCTTTACCCCTCCTGGGCTTCTTTTTCTTTTTTCTTTTTTTTGCTTTTTAGGGCCACAGCTGAACCATGTCGACGTTCCCAGGCTAGGGGGAGAATCAGAGCTACAGCTGCCGGCCTATACCATAGCCACATCAACACGGGATACAATCTGTGTCTATGACCTGCACCACAGCTCATGGAAATGCCAGATTCTTATTAACCCAGCGAGCAAGGCCAGGGATTGAACACGCAACCTCATGTTTCCTAGTCTGATTCATTTTCACTGCACCATTACGGGAACTCCAGAGCAATCTTTTTTTTTTTTTTTTTTTTTGCCATTTCTTGTGCTGCTCTCACAGCATATGGAGGTTCCCAGGCTAGGGGTCTAATTGGAGCTGTAGCTGCTAGCCTATGCCAGAGCCACAGCAATGCAGGATCCGAGCCTCGTCTTCGACCTACACCACAGCTCACGGCAATGCTGGATCCTTAACCCACTGAGCAAGGCCAGGGATCGAACCCACAACTTCATGGTTCCTAGTCGGATTCGTTAACCACTGCGCCACAACGGGAACTCCCCAGAACAATCTTATAAAGACAAGTTATTGGCCTTGTTTCCTATAAGGTCATGGCTTGTATGTGATGGAGTAGATTTGAATCTGGACTTAACTTCCCTCCACGTACCTCCCCTCTGCCTCCTACTCTTTTTTTTTTAAGTTATAGTTGATCTACAGTGTTGTGTAAAGCGCCCCCCCCCCCCGCTCCTGTTTTAGCCACATCTGAGGCATACAGAAGTTTCCCTGGCTAGGGATCGAACCTGAGCCATGGCAGTGACAATGCTGAATACTTAACCACTGGGCCACCATGGAACTCCCCTGCCTCCTACTCTTACTGCCCTCACCTATGAGCTGTTTCTTGGCTAATTCTGTTCTCCCTGCCTGGTGACAGTCACTGAGTCACAGAGTGAAGCCAGTGGGAAGAATCCTGGGCCAGAGGAGCAAGAGGTCTGCTTTGAAGGCCTGGCTCTGTTGTGTTACCTTGAAGAGTTCCCAGTGCTTCTCTGGGCCACTGATGGGCCACCAAAGTGGGAAGATAGTCCCTTGGAAAATCCGGGGCTGAATATATACCTGAGGGGTTGTTAGCACCAGCCACTTGATTCCCCTCTGGGCATCTCCCTGGCTTCCCAGCACTGTGTCCTGGGCTGGCTCCTATCCCCTCCAGGGACCTCTGCCAATGGCTTTGACATCCCGACAGGTGGTCCTGGGCTTCTGCCTGGCTGCTCCAGGCTCTGAGCTCCTTCCCCAGGGAATCACTCTCACCAGCCAGGAGGACTTAGGGGTGGGCATCATGCCCGGTCTAGTCTGGTGGCTCTTCCACCTACCATCAGGCAGCTGCGACCCCTGTCTTAGCTCTGGCTCCTGACCGTTCAGAAAAGGACTTGGGGACCAGGGTAGTGGGCTGCTCCTGGAATTGAGTATCTTTGAGTCATCCTCTCCCCAGGAGCCCCGCCTCCAGAGCCTCTGGGCCTCCGTTTTTCTGTCGGTGTCTGGGAGGGTTCATGCCTCGGCCCGCACTTGAGGGGCGGGGTCGGTGGAGGGGCGGGATCAGTGGCGAAGGTGGGAGGAGGTCCTGGAGAGCAGCCCCTCCCGCGCCTGTGACTGGAGCGGTCGCTCTGCAGCTGGGCGGCAGACTCATCCCCTCTGCGCTTGGTTATGGTGAAGGCAGCCGCCGGGCGCTCTGGAGAGGTCAGACTAGGGGACGGTCCGACTGGCGCCCGCAGCCATGGTGGTGTTCCTGGGCCGCCACCTCCCGGCGCTCCTTGGGCTCTTTAAGAAGGGTGAGTGGGTGTGGCTGGGGGGTTGGATGAAGGACCCTTGACACCCCCGTTTGCCCAGAGTCCTATGTAGAATGAGGGACCAAGGCTGGGGAAGGTGATGCTGTGGGGGATGGGGGCTAGTGAAGAGGCCAGACTCCCCTGTCTGCAGCGGTGCCTTTGTCCAGCTGCTTTCCCACCGCCTTTGTCTGATCTCTGCTTGTGTTTGGGAGGCTGGATCTAGGTGTCTCTGACCTTGAAACCTGCCGTCCTTGGGCAAGACTGCCTTCCTCTAGTTCCCTCACTTTACTAGGTACATCCCACCACCTCAGTTCTAAGAGGTAGGGCACCCCCTCGCAGGTCAGCCCAGTGTATGGGGAAGGATGGGGTGTGGGGAGCAGCGTAGAGAGGAAAGTAGTACCCCTGGAAGTTGGGGAGCAGATCAGCGAAATCGTACTAGAGGCCAGGGAGTGAAGTTTTGGGGGGCATGGGGGAGGAGCCTGTGTGCCCACTTCCTTCTAGGAACTGGGCTTTCAGGCCTGGATTAAGATGTGGGGGGCAGAGGGCCCCCAGTTTGAGTGTGATTTAGGAGTCCCCTCTAGGAACCTGGTGTTCAATCCTGGCCCTTTCTGACTCCAATAAGCTGGGTGACCTTAGGCAAGACCTTTCCTTTTGGAGCCTGTTGGTGGACTGGTAAAATCAGGAGGTTAGGAAGAGGATCGCTGAGAGACCTCCTCGCTCTGAACTGGTGGAATCCCGGAGGATTCCCTGGGCAGGAGCTTGGCTGCTGAAGAAAGGGCTGAGGAAAGAGGAAAGGGCAGGGCAGTTGTCTGAACTGAAGACCCTGGTCTCGGGGCGGGGCCCTTTAAAGGGCTTGTTTGCTTCTGTCCCTCCGCAAGGTGCTGCCAAGGTCACATGACCCTCTCAGAACTTTTCTTATGTTGTGGGTTCCATGTAAAGGGGGGCTGGGGCTGTAAAGTGCTGACACAGCCCCCTATTCCCAGGATTAGATGACCAGCTCCTTCGTGGGCGGGGCTTGTAACTAGATCCTTTGTAATGGATCTCTGGCTCCTCTGCACCAGGGGCCTGGGCCTCCGGGAGAGGGGGACACCTGGGACTGTTCCCCCCAGAGAGCTGGAGCTGCCTCTTTTGGGAGTGGAGGGGCCGGGTCCCTCTTCTCCCCTCCCCTGCCTGTCTTTCCACTAAGGGACAGCTACATGGGTGAGTAGGGAACCCAAGAGGCCCTATTCTTGGTTTGGCCTACACCTCAGGACTTCCTGGGAATCTAGTTATGACCTTCGCTAGTGCTCACCCCTTCCTAGTGTCCCACGGTGTCTTTTTCTTGGAACTGGGCCAAGGGGGTGTACAAAAATCTGTTTTCCTGTAAAGTGGAGCTCGGAATCTGGAGATAAGAGAAACGTATTTGCTGTGGGCTGTGTGTACACTGGCGTACTTGCATGGGACCCTGAATGGTAGTTGTATGTATGTTTGGGAGCTGTTTGTATATATGCAGGATGGAGACTGGGTGTTGTGTGTCTACATAGGGGCTGGGTGTGCTCTAGTGTACACAGATGTGATTATACTCAGATGCTGTTTGTTTGTATACATACTGAAGCCTGTGGGTGCTGTGTGCGGATGTGGGGGGCGTATGTGCCCTGGGCATAGTGCCCTGGATGGGGCCCTTTGTGTTGGGAGGATGCTCAGATGTATGTACCCTTGGATGTAGTTTGTGTAGGTACTGGGGGTCTGTCTATATTGAGTGTATACCCCAGAACTGTGGGCTGGGAGTTCAGACTGGGAGAAGTGGGCATTGCCTATATGTGCAGGTGCCTGTGCACTGCCGAGGCCCAGATGCCTTTGGGCCTCACTTTCCCTCCTCCTCCATCCCACTAGGGTCTGCCAAGGCTGAGAGCGACAAGCGTCTAAGTGCAGGGCCCAGCCAGGGGCCAGGGTCTGTAGTGGATGAGCATCAGGACAATGTCTTCTTCCCCAGTGGCCGACCGCCTCACCTGGAAGAGCTGCACACGCAGGCCCAGGAGGGGCTCCGCTCCCTCCAGCACCAAGGTAACCCCCTTCTCCTCCCCTCCAGTGCTGCTCTCAGCTCCCAAGGTCGGGGGCCTAGCTCAACACACCTCTTTGCTGTCTTCCAGAAAGACAGAAACTGAACAAGGCTGCCTGGGACCATGGAGACACCCAGAGCATCCAGGTGAGCCCTCCCAGTTCAGCCCTGACTCATACCTCCCTGCTTGACCTCTGGCAAGTGCATCTTTGGACCCTTCTGGATCTATTTCCTTTCTGTATCATAAAGGGCTAGATGAGATGCCCCCTGAGGGGCTGGTCCAGGGTTCCTCTGGCTGATGCCTGCTCAGTGCTAGGTGATGCTGCAGTGGTAGGGGGATGGGGTGGAGGGAGGCAAACCTGAGTCAGAATTTTCAAAGGGGGGGCCTGAGAAGGCCAGGGTAAGCTGCACTTAGCCTTGGGGCTGGTTGGGTCTGAGGCCAGGGCCTGATCCTTCTTCCCCCAACAGTCCTCCCGGACGGGGCCGGATGAAGACAGCATCTCCTTCTGCAGCCAGACCACTTCCTACACGGCCGAGAGCTCCACGGCAGAGGATGCTCTCTCCATCCGCTCTGAGATGATCCAGCGCAAAGGTGTCTGTCCGCTCACCAGCCAGGATTCTTGGGCTGGGGAGAGGGGTGGCGGGCATCATCTGGGTCCCAGGACCTGCATCTTCCCCTTTTCCTCTTCATCTAGCATTTCTCAAGGCTCTGTGATTCAGTGAATTCGGAAGACATAGTACCCTGTGTCCTTTTGGAGATTCATGAACATTAACCAAAAAGTAGGACTGTTAAGAGTTGGGGAACCTGGATCTGAGCCTAGCATTGCTGTTTACAGCTGTGTGATCTTGGGCCAACCTTTAACCTCTCTGTGCTTCGGTCTGATGTTCTTTAAAAATTGGAAGAATACTAAGTGTTTAGCATGCTATGGAAATGATCCTCATTGACCTAGTAGAGCCTTCAGAAGGCTTCCTGAAAAGAAGCATCTAGCTTTATTTAACTTAGCTTTGCCCATGACACCTTGACTGGAAATCTTTTTTTGCAGAGCTCTTGCTAAGAGTCTTTAAAAGCAGTGCTTTGCAGACTGTGCCCCCAGACCTGCTCTAACAGTTTGTCTCCCCTGGACTGGCCCCCAGGGTCCACCTTCCGACCCCATGACTCATTTCCCAAATCATGTGGAAAGTCAGGACGGCGGCGGCGGGAGCGGCGGAGCACGGTGCTGGGACTGCCACAGCATGTGCAGAAGGAACTCGGTGAGCACCAATGAGGAGGTGTTGGGTGGGGAGCCCTGGCCACCCCCTCCGCTGACTCCCTCGTCTTCCCTGTCCATTCCAGGCCTGCGGAATGAGCGTGAGGCACCAGGTACTCCTCGGCCTCCTGGCCCACGGGATGCTGTCCGAATCCCCACGGTGGATGGCCGCCCGGCAGGCCTGGCCTCAGGGCCAGGGGCCAGGGTGTCCCTGCAGGCGCTGGAGGCAGAGGCAGAAGCCGGTGCCAAGGCAGAGGCCATGCTGCAGTGCCACATCGACCGCATCTACCGGGATGACACCCTCGTTGGCCGGTCCACGGGTGCCCGGCCCCCGCCACTCACCCGGCCCATGTCCCTGGCAGTTCCGGGACTGACAGGAGGGGCAGGGCCTCCAGAGCCCCTGAGCCCCGCCATGTCCATCTCGCCCCAGGCCACCTACTTGTCGAAGCTGATCCCCCACGCAGTGCTGCCACCCACAGTGGACGTGGTGGCCCTGGGCCGCTGCAGCCTGCGCACACTGAGCCGCTGCAGCCTGCTCTCAGCCAGCCCGGCCTCCGTCCGCTCGTTTGGCCACTTCTCCTCGGCCTCCAGCCCGCGGCCCCGCAGCCGCCATCCTTCTTCCTCCAGCGACACCTGGAGCCACTCTCAGTCCTCTGAGACCATCGTGTCTGACGGCTCTACCCTCTCCTCCAAGGGTGGCTCTGAGGGCCCGCCAGAGGGCTCCGTGGCCAGCAGCAGCGTGGTGCCCCCTCCCCAGGGGGGCAGCGGGAGGGGCTCTCCCAGCGGGGGCAGCACTGCCGAGGCCTCAGACACTGTCAGCATTCGGAGTGGTGGGCAGTTGTCCGGCCGAAGCGTGTCCCTTCGGAAGCTGAAGCGGCCCCCGCCACCTCCCCGCCGGACCCACTCGCTCCATCAGCGTGGCTCAGTGGCACCTGATGGGCCGTTGGGGTTGCCTCCCAAGCCCGAGCGGAAGCAGCAGCCACAGCTGCCCCGGCCCCCCACCACTGGTGGGTCAGAAGGGATGGGGGCGGCACCCTGTCCATCCAGCTCAGCAGGCAGCTGGGCACCTGTCCTGTCTCCAGGTGGCTCCCGGCGTCCCCCACGCTCCCCGGAACGGACACTGTCACCCTCCAGTGGATACTCGAGCCAAAGTGGTACCCCCACCCTCCCTCCCAAGGGTCTAGCAGGGGCCTCTGCTTCCCCAGGCAAGGCCCAACCCCCTAAGCCAGAGCGCGTCACTTCTCTTCGATCTCCTGGGGCCTCTGTCTCCTCCTCCCTCACGTCTCTGTGTTCTTCCTCCTCTGATCCAGCCCCCTCGGACCGCTCTGGTCCACACATGTCAACCACCCTGGGTGACAGGTTTGTCATACCTCCTCACCCCAAGGTGCCTGCCCCCTTCTCCCCACCTCCTTCAAAGCCCAAGAGCCCTAAGCAAGCTGCCCCTGCTCCGGCTGCCCCTGCTGTGATCCCCGGGCCCATTTCCATCACTGCTGCCAGTCCTGAGTCCCCACCCACTCCCCAGATATCCCTGACTCCACCGCAGGCATCTCTTGTTGCCTCCAAAGACCAATCACCCCCACCATCCCCACCCCCATCTTATCACCCACCCCCCCCACCCACTAAGAAGCCAGAGGCTGTTGAGGAGGCCCTGTCTGCCCCAGAGACTGCTGAGGAGCCCCTCCAAGATCCCAACTGGCCCCCACCCCCACCTCCTGCACCAGAGGAGCAGGACCTTTCCATGGCCGACTTCCCTCCACCTGAGGAGGCCTTCTTCTCTGTGGCTGGCCCTGAGCCTGCAGGCCCTTCCCACCCCCCGGAGCCCTCCTCAGCCGCTGTCTCTATCCAGAGCCAGCCCTGTGGTACCCCAGACACTCCTCCAGCTCTGCCAGCCCCGCCTGCTGCTGGTTCTGTCACAGGGCTTCTGGCCAAGGTCCCTGGGAGGGAACCAGTGGGCTGCAGCAGGGGTGGGGGGCCTCCCAGGGAGGATGCCGGTGCCCCCCTGGTCACACCCTCCCTCCTGCAGATGGTTCGGCTGCGCTCTGTGGGTGCTCCCACGGTGGCTCCAAACCCAGCATCAGCACCCTTAGCCCCCCAGAAGCCACTACGAAGGGCCCTGTCAGGGCGGGCCAGCCCAACGCCGGCCCCCTCCTCAGGGCTCCACGCTGCTGTTCGACTCAAGGCCTCCAATCTGGCTGCCAGCGTGGGCCCTGTGAGTGCCCAACCCAATGGACCACCTGAGGCAGAGCCACGGTCCCCTGCCTCTACGGCCAGCTTCATCTTCTCCAAGGGCACTAAAAAGCTGCAGTTGGAGCGGCCCCTGTCCCCTGAGACGCAAGCTGACCTCCAGCGGAACCTGGTAGCAGAGCTTCGGAGTATCTCAGAGCAACGGCCGCCCCAGGCCACAAAGAAGCCACCAAAGGCTCCCCCGCCCGTGGCCCGCAAGCCTTCTGGGGGAGTCCCCCCACCCACCTCTCCCAGCTTCCTTCCGGCTGAGCCCCTCACTGCTCCTCCCACCAATGGGCTCCCTCACGCCCAGGCCGAAGACAGGACTAAGGAGGAGCTGGCGGAGAATGGAGGTGTCCCACAGCTGGTGGGCCCAGAAGAGCAGAAGCTGGGCGTACCTGGCTCAGGTACTGTGAGCAGCGATGGGGTCAAGGGAAAATAAGTCTCAGGAGTCCTGCCATTAGCGCTTGCTCTTAAGATTTTTCTGGCTTCAAGTTGCCTGGGAAGGGTGGCCTGTCACCTCTGATGAGCTACAGTCAAGGAGCATGTTCCATGAGGCTTTAGTTGGAGCCACTGAGTGGGAGTCCCAACTTTGCCGTTTTATCCACCCATCCGAGCCTCACGTTCGTCACGGTGAAGTGGGAGGCTGTGAGACACCGTGGTGGCATAGGGAATGGGTGTAGAATGCCTAGCCCGGTGCTGTTGGTGTGGTTAGTAAAGTGAGGGGGTGAGGATGTGCCCTGGGCTCTTAGTGGCCAGAACCAAGCTAGGAGGCCCCTTGCTGAATGTCCCTTCTTTTCCGTCCACAGGCCCGCAGAAGGAGCTGGTCTGACCATCAGGCATCTCTCTGGCACCACTGACCCATCCCAGGAACATAATCTCAGGGACCTGTGCGGCTCCAGGGATGAGAGGATACGGCGGACGCTAAACCTGATGGGGGGACGCCTGCAGCCTTAACCTCCACGGCCTTCGATATTTATGCAAGCCTGGTGTGGGTCCTGTCCTCCGCGTCATCCAGCTCTCATGCCTTTTCCTGAATGGATTCACTTCTGGCAGCTGCCGCTTTAGTCTTGGCCTTAGTCTCATCTTGAAGGAGGTAGGGGGTGGGAGTGAGTGGCTGCGCCCCCTGCTGGCCTCAAGGCCACAGAGTTGGTTACAGAACACCTCACCTGTTTTGTTTTGTTTTTTCCCATTTTCTTTTTCATGTCCAAATCATGCTCATGCTGTAGTCCAGAATCAAAGCACTTTTGAAAAGTAGCTGCATGTCCATCCTCCAGGGCCCATGAAGACACATTCCAAGGGCCTGTTTACGTGGCAGCAGCATCAGTCCCCAGCAGCCAGCCCGTGGCTGGGACCAATCTGTCCCCCTCCTCTGATCTAGTTTGCTCCTTTTCTTCTTGGAGGTGGGCAAGTCGTATTCCCGCAGGCTTCTCCAGGCTTGAGGCGGGAGTGGGGCTGTGGAATTCCAAAGCACAAAAGGTGCAGCGGGGGCTAGCCTTCCTGTGCCTCAACTTAGCACCAACTGCCCTCCTGCCTTCTAGGGTCTGCCAGGTGCTCCACACAGGGGACAGGAAGCGGGAGGCTTCCAGGGCCCAAGGGAGTGAGGGAGAGGGAACCAGAGGGGGGCCCACAGGGGAGCAGAACAGAGTAGGGAGTTATCTCATGGGGCACTTGGCTCCACTTGATCAGGTAGGGGTGGGCCAGCACGACCCTTCAGAGGCAGAAGCCCATGGGCTGTGGCAAAGCTCGCCTCTCTCAGCTTGACAGGAAGTACTGCAGACATGGATGGAGGGGAGGGTCTGGCCGGCAGGAGCTTATCTGGCCAGCGGGCCCAGACCTGGCCGCATGGATTTCATCCCCCGACCCTCCTTTCCTCTGCTGCTCTGGCGTGTCCTTTCTGCAGCTGCCTTTCAGCACAGGTGGTTCCACTGCGGGGAGCTGATGCTAAGTGACAGGATGGGAAGCAAAGGTGCATTCTATTCCAGATCCTTCCTAGTCCGTGTAGGGGCACTCAGCACTCCTAGGGGCCGGCTGGGTAGGCCCCCCTTGATAGCAGCCCCTGCTATGCTCCTCCGGGAATTTTCACCTTTCCTTTTTCAACCTGTGCCACCTATCTGGGTTAGCTGGTTTCCACACTGGCCCCAGCGGCTCCATGGGGATGGTCCTAGGGCCTCCTTCCACCGCAGTGTGGCTGTCACCAGGGCCACCCTCCCTTGGTCCTTGAGGACAACAGTGGCTTGGGCTTAAGACTGGCAAGGAACCTTGCTTTCAGCTGCTTTTCCTCTACCCAGAAGTGAGGCTGACCCCCTCCCAGGACAAAAGCTGGGAACAGGGGATGTGGGCTGAGAGCTCTCTCTCACCGTCTTCTCCCTGTAGCTATAACCCCTTTCCTACCTTGCCCTTTGGGTAACGGAGAGCTGCTGTTGGGCGTGTCTTGCTCCTGACCAGTGAGGTGGGGAAAGAGGACAGTCAGGAAGCACTGCTATGCTCAGAGCTCCTGACTCAACCCCTTGGGGAACCAGGAACAAGGACCAGGCCAAAGCTTACAGGATGCCAGGCCCTGGCAGCAGCCTCAGAGCTGCTGGAGGTGGGAGGGTGCCCACCTTCTGGATCTCTGGGCCAGCCCTCCTTGTGGTACTTGAGCTCCTTATCTTCAGTTAGAATCCTCTGAGCTGGTTTCCCCACAAGGAGGGTGGGACGGAGTACAAAGGAGAAGGGCGGGTCTCTAAGAGGCAGCCCTTCTTTGGCCTCTGGGGCAGATGAGCTTGACCTAGTGCACATGGAGACCAAAAGCCTCTGATTTTTAATTTCCATAAAAATGTTAGAGAAGTATGTATATATACATACATATATATATATTTCTTTAAATTTCTGAGTCTTTGATATGTCTATATAAGCAATTCATTCTCTCTCCCCTGAAGCTGGAGTGAGACACATGGAAGAACTCTGTGTGGGTTTCATTTGAAGGTGTTAATTAATTAAATGATTAAAACTTGGCTGTGGTTGCTGCTGCTTAATGGGGCAGGGTAGGGCAATGCTTTGGGCCCACACTTCGAAGGGAGAATGTTCTGGACCGGAAACCGAGCCTCTTCTGTTTAACACTGCCTCTCAGTGTTAAGGTGTCCTCTGTCCGGCCTCGTCCGCCCCTGCCTGCCCTCTTACAGGGTCAAAAGCCCAAGATCCAAGCAGCCCTTGGCTGGGCGATGGGCCCAGAAGCTGCTACACACTGTGTGCTTCCCTCCTGAGATGTTCCAGCTCACTCACCGGTCCCATCCACATATCCTTGTTCAGACGTTTTATTTGAATTTATGACAGTGATGCTTAGTGGTTCTGATTGATGGAGAAGTACCCCCACCCTCCCTAAGAAAACCCAGGCTGTGCCACCCACCCTAATTCTGATGTTAACAACACACAGCTGGTTTAGGGAGGGTCCCCACCCAGCAGGATCAAGGAAAATTCCAGGAGCAAAGCCTCAGGGCTGGCAGGCACTGGGGAAAGCTGCCAACCACTTGGTAGACCACTAGGTTCTCTGTTTTCCCTTCCCTTTCCTTTTCAAATCCCACAGTTTCCTGTTGGGGAGAGGCTGTAATTAGCCCAGTACAGGCACAGCTCCCAGCCAGAGGCACAGCTGCTGGGAGAACTCTAGGAAAACTGGCAACCGATATTTTTCCAATTAGAAGGACTGTGGCATAAACTTTTTGAGTTACATTATTATATTGAAACCAGATTTCTCAGGTCAGCTGCCAGGGGTAGAAGGCAGAGCTGGACTCCCGTGCTCCCCTGCCCTCATCACTACTTGGCAGGCCAGCCTCTCCCTGCAGGCAGACAGGATGATCCTGGATTCTGGGGAGGCTGAGCTGCCCCTTACTGAGTCCTGCCCCTATCAGAGTCCCAAACTTTCTGCTTCAGTGTCCTGAGAGATGGGTAAACGGGTGATGGATGGATGGAGCAAATTAGGGAGACGGCAGATGACTCGGGATGATGGGAGAAGGGAGGATGACGCAGGGTTGGCTAGCTGATGTTCCCTCCCTTCAGCGATTTACAGGAGATGGACCCCAGCTTGGTCATGAAGTTGGTTTGCTTCCACTGTGCGATGCACTCCTCAGAAATTTTAAAGTCAGCCTGGACAAGAAAAACAAAAAGCGATTATGTAGTGATGGTGGTGGACCTGCAAGAAAACAAAGACTCTTATACTACTAGTACTATAAAGTAACTCAGCTGCTCTAAGAGAGCAGTTTGTGAAAAGCTTTCACTTTGAGGTGTCTTTTGCCTAAGCTAAATTCATTTTAGGGATTTAGTTTAAGAAAATAATCATGAACAAGTACAAAGAACTAGGCCAGCCATCAATGCACTCTAAGAGGGAAAAACTTAACCTCGACATCTAATAAAGTTTTGGTTAAATGATGATAATTATGATATACCACCACATACGTGATGAGGTTCCCCCCTCAATACTTAAAAAGATGGGGACATTTTTGAGGCATAGAGGTAAATTAAAAAAGCAGAATAAACCCATGGGAATACCTCAAACTGAAACTATATTATTACTGCTGGGCAGAGAAAAAGTGCAGAAGGAAATGATCACTAATGACATTTTCCAGGATCTCTGGGTGGCAGGACGATGGATATTTTCTTTTCTTTGTTTTCCCCTACATTTTAGACATTTATACAATGAAAACTCATTTTATAGCCAGAAAAAAATGAGTGAGTCAAAGAACCAGCTTGGAAAACTAGGAAAGAACGGAGGAGACAAAGCCATGTGCCACTTGCGGGAGGATGGAGAGAGGCAGAAACCACTCTAAACGCCCTCCAGAAGCAGCGCTTCGTCAAGCCGAGGAGCTAAGGCATAAACTAGAAAAAGTCACCCACGTGGTGGTAATTCCACGAGGAGAGTGAATGTGTACGTTCACGGAGGTAGCCCAAACACCTAGAACAGTGACTTGGGCTCACCGTGTGCTGAAGGCATGAATGAATTCGGGGCAGGCCATGCACGTCAGCGCCCTTCAGGGCAAAGAAAGAATGAGAGCTCTAAGGTCAAGGTGGGCAGGAGGGACCCGAGAGGGCTCTGGTCCTGGCCCTGGCACTTCTGGTGACCCGTGTGGCTTGGCAGGTCTCCTGGCAGGTGAAATGGGGATCGTCTCCTGTCACAGACTGCAGAGCAGATGAAGAAATGTGTCAAGTCCCTCACACAGAGCCTCAGCCTGCCAGTCTGAGTACATGCAAGGGCCCACAGGCTCCTCAGGCACCTCATCTGAAGGGTCTGGAACGAAGAAGGAAGACGCAGGCTTAGATGCAGGAAGGCCCAGCTTCCTCTGGATTCCTGTGGATACAGTCTGGGGACACAGGCAGCCCGGATAAGAGAGAAAAAGAGCAGCTTGTTACCTGCAGCTTCTCAAAGACTTTCTTCTTGGGCTTAAGCTCCTCATCTGGTTGGCCCTTCTCATAGCCCTTCACAAACACTCGCTCCCCAGGAGCTGAGCCTGCAGGAGGGTCCAGAGGCTCAACCTTGCGGCTTACCCCTTCCCTGGGAAGACACACAGGACAAGAGAACAGTGAGGCTGTGGATGGCGTCCCGCTGCCATCGAGGCCAAAGCACCGGGCCTTGACCAGGGCCCTAGTGGGATTCAGGGCACCCTCCACGCCAGAGCCAGGAGTTCCTCACTGCCATACTGTCTCTACATCACCGGCACTGGGTTCACCTGAGCTAAACGGAAATCCTATGTCAGGAAAGAGTCCAAGCTCTGAGCTTTCTGGGGAGGAAGTATGACACAAGAGCCAATAACTCGGTTCGGATCCTGGCTTCACCTCTTACTAGCAGTGAGACTTGAGCACACACACAGCTTTGAATCTTCAATCTGTTGCTTTGTTTTGTCTTTTTAGGGCTGTACCCATGGTACAGGGAGGGTCCCAGGCTAGGGGTAGAATCCAAGCCATAGGCGCTGGACTTCGCCACAGCCATGGCAACACCAGATCTGAGCTGCACAAGCGACCTACGCAGTAGCTTGTGGCAATGATGGATTCTTAACCCACTGAGCAAGGCCAGAGATTGAACGCACATCCTCATGGATATTAATGGGGTTCTTAACCCGCTGAGCCACAAGAGAACTCCAATTTCTTTTCTTTTTTTTTTTTTTTGGCTCTTTGCCTTTTCTTGAGCTGCTCCTGCGGCAGGTGGGGGTTCCCAGGCTAGGGGTCGAATCAGAGCTGTAGCCGCTGGCCTACACCACAGCCACAGCAATGGGGGATCCAAGCCTCGTCTGCAACCTACACCATAGCTCATGGCAACGCAGGATCCTTAACCCACTGAGCAAGGCCAGGGATTGAACCTGCAACCTCATGGTTCCTAGTCGGATTCGTTAATCACTGTGCCACGACAGGAACTGCAGGAACTCCAATTTCTGTCTTAATAAAGTTAACTTTAGGTAAAGTGCTTCCGCCATGTCCTTGTACAATAGATAATTCCTCCATGCATTATCTTCTGGGTAGTGTTCTCAGGCCCGCAGCTGGCACGCGGAAGGCATCATGTGGGCTGAGCCCTGGCTCTTCCCGGCCTCCCCAGGCCCTGGCCCCACCCCAAGTCCTCACTCACACAGAAGCACACAGAAGCATGCCTTGGGACTCGATTCCTCTCATCTTCTGGGGTTTCAGATTGCACAGCACCACCACCAGCCTGTCCTGCAGGTCCTCCTTGGGCACAAACTGCACCAGGCCGCTCACCACAGTCCGAGGCTCGGCTTCCCCCACGTCAACCTTCTCCACATACAGGCTGTCTGCATCCGGGTGCTGTGGCAAGACACCGGTCTCAGATGTATCACAACAGAAACAGATCACGGGGCCTGGTGAACCCTCTGACTTCAGAAAGGGCCATCCCCTCCCTACAGAGGCCCTGGAGGAACCCTCTAGGGCCAACTCTCCAGGTCCAGACAGCAGATGTGAGAAGGGGCCCTGAAGAGGGGCCCAGATTTGAGTAACACGAGCCTAATTACTTGTGTCTGAGGTGGAAGGAACCCTCGACAGAGATTAAAATGGCTGAACTGCCGGGTGGCCATCATTATGGCCCTGTGTGCGCCAGGGCAGGCCCAATCCCAGAGGATGGAGGATCGGGGAGGACAGCTGCTGGCTCCACTGTCAGAGAGCACCGGCAGCACTCAGGGCAGTTTTGGTGGTTGGTCTACATGGTGAAAAGCAAATCAGTACAGAGAGGAAAAAACACCCAGACTACTGGTCTCAGGCCCCTGGTTGCATAACCTCCTGTCTGTGGGAAAAGGGAAGTCCTTCTCCCTTCACCATGTTCTGGGGTGGGGAGAGGGAAGGACAACGTGGCTGATGCGAGGCAAGGCCTGCGGCTAGTCCAGACAAGCTGGGACCAGGTGAGTCCATCAGACTGGATGTGATGGATAAACAAAGCTCCCTCTAACATCCGCTCCATACTCGGAGTTCCTGGCTGTTTGGTTGCATAAGGTCCAGAGTCAGCAGAAGGAAAGCCTGATGCCTGGAGTGAGATGCCTGGGTTCTAACTTGCGCAAAGACCTCAGGGATGTTACTTCCCATCCCGGGCCAGGTTTCCTCTGGATGGAAGCAGACAAACCTGACCCCTGTCTGCCTCTCTAGGACGTGGTCAAAAACAAGTACCTTGTCCACACTAATGACTCTCCCCACGCGGATGTCCAGCCGGGAGGGGATGACCTCCTCTGGTTCCGAATTCTTGGCAGGGCCTTTGGCGACTGGCTCTGGGGATGAGAAGAACCCAAGGCTCGAACTCTCCTCCTTCCCACAGCAGGCCAGCGGCTGGATCCCACCAAATGAGGACACGAGCAGGACTTAGTGCAGAATCCCCACAATCTACCCACTGAATTAGACCTTTTTGAGAACAGAACCGGCGGCCTTTGAGAAGTGACTGGCCAGATTTCATCTCTCTCTTCCTCAGGTATTGGGCTGGAGGGGAGGGAAGGGGCCCATGTAGCTTTGCCACCATTCACAAATTCCACATATATGTCCTGAGCCTTTTCTGAGAGGGCCACACAAACCTAGCAATATTAACATCTTAGCATCGTGGTTACGTGGATGGCCAACCAATAGCCAGTCGGGAGCATGCGGAAAATCTACAGAGGTGCTTCCCTAAGGGGCCCTGCCCGAGCAGCCTGTCACCCTCACGGTCTAAGCCAACCAGTCTCCTTAACCAAAGAGGTGGATTTTGCAAAAGGACCGGAGTACGAGTCTCCCACCAGCACTCGCAGCAGTGCTGGCATGGCAGGATGTAATCATGGCACAGAGCCGCCCAACTCCAAATCAAAATGACTGGAGTTCCATCTCAGGAGCCATCGGGGCATGACATTCCCGCACTTCAGATCCCCCAGCTTCTCAGGCCTGAACTGCAGACGGAGCCTTTTCTGAGGCCCACCGCCAGGCCTCTACCCTGCGATGTCATCCGCCCACCGCCCCTCCCGTCGGCTGGCCTTACTCTGCTTGGAGGGATCTGGGTAGGCAGCGTTGGACAGTTTCTTTAGAGCAGGGGTATTAAACTTTTCCCGGATGGGATCCAGCAACTTGTTCAAGGCGACTTCAACAGAATTCTTTAGGTCTCCAGGGTGTACAACCTGCAAGTGCACAAGGCTAGGTGAGAGCGGGCACTTGAACAGGGCACAAGACACGTGAATCTACTCAGAATAATGTGCGCGTGAGGATGCAGGGTGTTTTCACACCTCAGAACAACCCTGTGAAGATGCTGGAGCAGAGAGGGAGAAGTGGGTTCAGCACCGTTATCTCATCTGCCCAAGACCCAGGTCTTCTGACTCTCAATTCCACACTGACCTGAGGCATTTTAGAGGCTGAATGCTTTTATTAGTCAAGTTCCTCTAGTCCCTTCATTTATGCTCAGAGTAGCCGCATAAACCAGATGTTATTTACAGGCAGGGAAACCCAGGGGCTAGAGACAGCCTGAGGGGAGCCAAGCACGCAAGAAGGAAGACGAGGGCTCTGGCGGGACACCGCCCGGGGTGAGTCCCAGCTGGCTGGGTGATCCCGAACCAGGCACTCGCCCCTTCCAATTTTGCAATTCTTCATTTAAAAAAATGAAAATAATAATACCTATATCTGCTCGAGTCGGAATGAGGATTAAATAACACAGCATGGGTGAAAATGGTGAGGAGTGCTAGTCCGTGGCAGCAGCTCACCAATTCAAATTTTTTTCCCTTGTGTCCTGTCACTAGCACTCACACCCACCAAATCTGGCCTGAAAGGACCTTCTAAGAGATTCTGAGGGGATGTCCCTTAGGTATGCATACACGTAATAAAACAATTACCTATGGTTTTGTTTCTGATGTTATTTCTACCCTTGGGAATGTTTAATTTTTAGCAATAGAAAAGCTTTCGACTTGCACTGTCCAGTAAGGTAGCCACAAGCCTCAGGCAGATATTTAAATGTAAGTTAAAATTCAGCTTCTCAGTTGTACTGGTCACACTGTGTGAGGTTCGACAGCTGCACGTGGCCAGTGGCAACTGTGTTACTAGTGTATAGACAGAAGCGCTGCTGGTTAACACTGCCCTGGCTCTTCCTTCAGAAGCATTTCTGGAGTTCCTGTTGTGGCACAGCGGAAATGAATCCAACTAGTAACCGTGAAGTTTTGGGTTCGATCCCTGGCCTCGCTCAGTGGGTTAAGGATCTGGTGTTGCCGTGAGCTGTGGTGTAGGCTGGCCGCTATAGCTGATTTGAGCCTTAGCCTGGGAACCCCCACGTGCCCTGGGTGTGGCCCTAAAAAGCAAAAAAAAAAAAAAAAAAAGAAGCATTTCTTCTATTCCTTCTCATCATTCCCACACAAAGGACTGCTCACAGGGCTGAGGAATGGGGAGCGTGGGTTCTGTGGCCCGCCTCAGACTACAGACAGAAGGGTTTCAGAGCAACGGCTGCCAAAGAGCCAAAAGATGGGCTTTAAGGGCCCTCAGACCTCACTGAGTCTTTTCCTCCACTTGGCGCTCATGCCCACACTGCCTCCGGGGGTCCTCTGGCCTCGGCCTGAACACCTTAGTGATGGGGACTGCAAGGTCAGGGGGGGCAGCTCTGGTCATCACCACACAACTAAACAAGCCTCCCTGTGGTCTCCACCCGATGCAGCTGGCTGAACACGCCAGTCGAACACACTTGCTTCCCAGCTGAACATGCTCAGCTCCTTCAACTGTGACTTTGCGACATGGTTTGCAGTCTGTTTCCTCTCATGGCCTCCTTCCTCTCCCCACCAGCACACCCCAGGCTGTCAAATAACCCTCACAGAACTGAAGTTCAGGGCTGAAGGCACAACCCCAAAGCACCCAAAACAATGGAGAACTGACTGGACGATCAATTCCCTGGTTTCGACTTGACATTTCTGGTGACCCAGGCCAAGACCTCATGAACACTCTGACAGCCCCGTGGCACTGCCCGTTCAGCCCAAATTCACAGTCCAGACCTCCCCCTTCACTCCCCATATACACAGTTACCACTCCCTTCCTTCATGCTCTGGCCCTGCCTGCTCCCTGCAGGTGAGTCTAAAGGCCCACTCCCTGTGGCAGACCCTAGTCAGGCCGACCAGCTCGTGCTTCCTACACAACACACTGCGTCATTTCACCCTGTCTGTGCACAACTCCCCTCATAAGTTTTCTCCTTTTTCTTTCTTTCTTTTTGTTTTGTTTTGTTTTGGGCCACACCCATGGCATATGCAAGTTCCCAGCCTAGGGGTCCAACTGCAGCGGCAGTTGCCGGCCTATGCCACAGCCACAGCAATGCTGGATCTGAGCCACGTCTGCAACCTACACCACAGTTCATGGCAATGCCAGATCCTGAACCTGCTGAGCAAGGCCAGGGATCGAACCCGCGTCCTCATGGATGCTAGCTGGGTTCCGTAACGCTGAGCCACAACGGGACCGCCCTCCCCTCAAAGATTTCCTCACGAACTCCTACTCCTCAAGTGTAACGGTGTCTGCATGTTGTCCCCTCCCTACAGCTTTCCCAGACAGCCGATCTCTTCCTCCTGTTCCACTTGCACACCAGGTACACATCTTCACTGCAGAGTAACCAGTAAATGGTATTTATGCATACGTCTGCCTCTCCTCCTGGACCACAAGCTTAACGAGGATTTAATCCTCTGTGTAACGCCAGCCCCTGGCATGGTGCCCAACGCATGGGCATCTAGTAAGTCTTTTGTTAAACTGCTGAAATGTACATCCTCTATTCTGTCCTTGCACAGTAGTGTCCCTTTTCTGAACCTTGATTTTTGCACCTGTCCCCACAATGCTTCAACCTGTTGGGTTTGGACCTTCATTCCAGGTTAGGCCCTTTGGAGAGTGATGAGGACACCAATATACTAGCCGTGTGCCATTTGCTAATCTGACCCGTGAGCCACTTGAATCCTCATCTAAGCCATGAGCACAATCTACAGCCCTGAGAGCATCATGGCAGAGCCCTGTGATGCACAGTGGAAACCTTGGCGAGGCCAAGATGGAGAGGCTTATCAGCATGAGTTCAGCAGAAATTACGCCCCCTCTGGTATTACCTCATCAGCAAAGTCCTTTTCCAGGTCCGAGTAAGCTGTGTAGGTTTTGTTTCCACCCCATTTTTCATCTCGAAGGATCACAAACTCTGTAAGAAAAAAGATGCATGCCAACGAACTCACTGATAACGGCAGAGTCAGCATTCCTGGCCGGAAGGTATGGGGATTTGCAGTTTCTGCCATATATTCTGAAATTCATCATATGGCATTTTATTGTTTTGAAACTGGATGAGTGGTAAAGTGGTAGACCCAGCTAGCATCCAAGCTCAGGGCAGAGGAGGGCGTCTTACCTCTCTCTTGTATTCTTCTAGTCCGACATGCCTGCCCCCTTCATTTCTACCACTGCTGCCCACCCTGCCATCCCTCTGCCCCTCTTAGACCCTAACCTGGTAACAAACACACAGACAACTCAATGATATACCCACTTCAATCGCACATTAATACATGAGAAAGCAGAGCAGAGCATCAGGAAAGCCAGCCCCTGGAGGAAGATTCTGTGACAAGCTTCAAGTATGATCCCAGCACTGGTTTTGCTATTTCAGTCTGGCCTCCGAGAAGAAAACAGGGAGTGTCTTACCAGACTTGAGGGGAAAGAGGACATGCTTGATGAAGGACAGGACGCCATTGTTGTCCACGTTCCCTGGCTCACAGAAGGCCTTCTTCAGTTTTTTCTTCACATCCTCTTTCCGATCAAGGAGATCAATCTTGGACTCCTAGAAGCCAGGAAGGGGAAGAGGACCTCTTGTGGTTGAAAATGACAATATGCTTAACTAATCTGCTTTTCTTTCTTTCTTTTTTTTTTGGTCTTTTTGCCTTTTCTAGGGCTGCTTCCCGCAGCATATGGAGGTTCCCAGGCTAGGGGTCGAATAGGAGCTGTAGCCGCTGGCCTAGGCCAGAGCCACAGCAATGCAGGATCCGAGCCACGTCTGCAACCTACACCACAGCTCACGGCAACGCCGGATCCTTAACCCACTGAGCAAGGCCAGGGACCGAACCTGCAACCTCATGGTTCCTAATCGGATTCGTTAACCACTGAGCCACGACGAGAACTCCCTTTCTTTTGGTCTTTTTTAGGGCTGCACCCATGGTAAAAGGAATTTCCCAGGCCAGGGGGCCGAACCAGAGCTGTAGATGCTGCCCTCCGCCACAACCACAGCAACAGCAGATTCCGAACTGAGTCTGTGACCTACACCACAGCTCATGGCAATGCCGGATCCTCATGGATACTGGTCAGATTTGTTATTGCTGAGCCACAATGGAAACTCCTGCTTAACTAATCCATATTTTACTTGTTTTGGACAAAGATTTAAACATTAAAGGACTTTAACAAAAGCAAAATTAATTAGAGTGGAGGATCATTCACAATACTAAATAAGAGTATTTTAATTTTTCTCTCTTCCTCTTAGGGCTTGTTTGCAGCATATCGGATCATTTATACATATGTAGCTGGAGAATAAAAGGCCTGTGTTTTTTCACCTAAGACTATATTATAAGTATTTCTCAGTGGTTGGCTGGTCTTCACTTGCAATTTTTATGCTATATTATATTCCCAAGTATTAGTGACTACATAATTTTTCAGCAATTCTACACTGTTAGGTTATGTTCTAGTTTTTACAATTACATGCACTGCTACAATGAACACCTCGCAGAGGTCCTTTTACCTTCTCTAGTATTATTTCCTTAAACCACCCAAAGCCACTGGGCCCTAAACTGTTTTGTGATAGGCGTATACCAAGTGACATTGGCATCGGCAATGTTTGGATACATGCTTCACAGCAGTCACCAACACCAGGTGTTGGGTATTATTTGTAGCCATTTGTCCTTTTCAGGGTAATAGGCTGTGTTCCTTGTTTTGGAGTGAATGAACTCATGCTCACTTGTGTTCAGTGGTTACCAAGCTCTGGTCAACATATGACTGTATGTGAATCACCTGGGGTGCTTTAAAAAAACATAAATTACGGGGTTCCACCCAAATCTAATGAGTAAAAATGTCTTGGGGTTGGGCCAGCCATCTGTATTTTTTTTTTTTTTTGGTCTTTTTGCCTTTTCTAGGGCCACTCCTGCGACATATGGAGGATCCCAGGCTAGGGGTTGAATTGGAGCTGTAGCCGCCAGCCTATGACAGAGCCACAGCAACGCAGGATCCGAGCCGAGTCTGCAACCCCCACACCACAGCTCATGGCAACGAGGGATCCTTAATCCACTGAGCAAGGCCAGGGATCGAACCCGTAACCTCATGGTTCCTAGTCAGATTCGTTAACCACTGCACCACGACGGGAACTCCAGGCATTTGTATTTTCAGAAGCTCTCCATGTGGTTCTGACATAGTCACCTTTAGGAACTGCTGCTGGCACTGATTTCCAGGATTAAGATGGTAAATGTTATCAAGTAAGATGAGCAATATACTTTGTCAGAGAAACAACTGACACATGGAGCATCGTAATGAGAGAAAAATGAATGAGTCTATTCCTTTAAAAATAACAACAACAGTTTCTATGCCCATCACCAATTCCTGATCGAAGTCAGGAATTAAAGAATTAGGTGAGTGTCCAAACATGATTGCAATCAGAATCAATTAGTAGGATTTGAAAAAAAAAATAAAGGTTTCCTGAGTTGTTCCCCCAAACCACTTTATCAGAATCTTTAAGGACAGGGCCTCAATCAACTCTCTCTCTCTCTCTCAAAGGTTCCCTAGGTGATTCTAAAGATCAGTCATGTTTGGGAACCCAGAATGCAACCTTCCTTTGGGTTCTATGAACTCCTCTATCCTGTGCCCTTAGGGATCAGTATTTTCCCCAAGCAAGACTTTTAAATGTTAAAAGACATCATATTTATCAAAATCATTATATCAAACCTCACCCTAAGGATCAACATGCTAATTGGTGAAATGCAACCACAACCTTCTCATTAAATAAAGTTGAATTTTATCCCAGTTCTATGGCTGAAGAAATTACTTTTGCAGGTGCTTTTTATCTAAAGCAGTAAAAAGCTTAAAATTATGACTGGATCTCATCAGGACTGCTTCCTGGGTCCTTCAATACTTAAGAACCACTGGAATTAATTGGATAACTTAAGATTTCTTGTAACTCAAATATCTGAGAATTCTAGTTAGAACACGTTACTGTCCTTTCTAGCCCTCAATTTCTTTATCTCTTGCTGAAGACTTCTCAAGTTCGAGTTGACAACCTACCTCTTCTGAAGAGCTCATTTTGCTGCCAGTTAATCCGGGAACCATAGGATTCATCAGATGGACCCGTTTTGAGTAGCCAAGCGCAGGGAGGTACTGAGGGGTTAGAAAGAAACACAGAAAAGCAGGTATTAGTATAAATTCCCCCTTAGTACCCTGATCTCATCTAACCTGGCCAGCCATTTAACAGTTTGATATACTCCTTCCAAGCCTTTTTCTACTGAATAATACAACTTTTCTTTCTTTTTTTTTTGGAGGAGGGGGTGCATCTGCTGCACAGGGAGGTTCCCAGGCTAGGGACTGAATCTGAGCTATAGCCACTGGCCTAGGCCACAGCCACGGCAACACCAGATCCAAGTTGCATCTGTGACCTATACCACAGCTCACGGCAATGCCAGATCCTTAACCCACTGAGTGAGGCCAGGGGTGGAAACGGCATCCTCAAAGATACTAGTCAGATTCGTTTCCACTGAGCCACGACAGGAACTCTTTTTTTTTTTTTGTCTTTTTTGCCTTTTCTAGGGCTACTCCCGTGGCATATGGAGGTTCCCAGGCTAGGGGTCCAATCGGAGCTGTAGCCACCGGCCTACGCCAGAGCCACAGCAACGCACACCACACCACAGCTCACGGCAACACTGGATCCTTAATTCACTGAGTGAAGCCAGGGACCGAACCCACAACCTCATGGTTCCTAGTCGGATTCGCTAACCACTGAGCCACGACGGGAACTCCTAAGCAGAGATTTTAGAGGCTGCACAGTACTGGAGAGACAGATGTTGAAGTTTAGTCCAATCAAAGCAGAGAGGGCTTTGTGAACACCTGGAAATTTCAGTTTGAGACCCTCAAAAGGCCACATCCTAAGATAAAAGATCCACATCACAGGAGGAAAAGCAAACTGAAACAGACCAGTTCTAACAAAGCCTCAAACGGACCCTTAACAGGATCGAGGGAATAAATCAGTAATTTAACAGGCTACAGAAAACACAACACTCTATAAACATAATCCAGAGCCTCTACACCATATCTATGGTGTCTTTGACATAATAAAAAAGTACTAGAAATGGGAAGCAGAAAAAAGCGACTCACAGTCAAGAGGGAACAGTCAATAAAAGCAGATGTGGACAATTCAGATATTGGAATAAGCAGATCAGGATGTTCAAAATAACTATGATTGATGTATTAAAGGAAATGAAAAGATTGACAAAATGGATAAAAGATGGAGAACTATAAAACAGAATTGCAACCTATAAAAAAAGAATCAAACGGAATTTCCAAAATAGCACAGATCAATACTTGATGGATTTAACAGGAGATAGGAATGATGAACATGAAGAAATGTCGGTAGATAATATCCAAACTAAAGCACAGAGGGAACAAAGAAGGGAAAACAACAGAATAGGCTATGAGACATGTGGGACATGGTCCAGAGGTCAAATCTATGTAAAATTAGAGGAGAGAGAGAGACTAGGACAGAAACAATATTTAAAGGAAATAGTAGGGGACAATTTTCTAATTGTGATGAAAATATTGACCCTCAGAATCATGAAACTCAGCAAAATCTAAGTAGGATAAATACAAAGAAAACTACAGCTAAAAACATCACAGTCAAATTGCTGAAAATCAAGAGGCAGAGGAAAACCTTAAAAGCAATCAGAGAAAAGATTTATTATCTGCAAAGGAGAAACAATGATATTTATGGGTGACTTTTCAATGGACACTATTTTTTTAATTCTTTTTAAAAATAAGTATAGCTGATTTATGCTGTTGTGCCAATTTCTGCTGTACAGCAAAGTGACACAGTCATACATACATATACATTTCAACAGAAACTATCTTAAAAGCCAGAGGCAACAAGATAACTCCTTAAAGTGCTAAAAGAAAAAGAACTGGGGAGTTCCCATCATGGCGCAGTGGCAACGAATCCGACTAGGAACCAGGAGGTTTCGGGTTCAATTCCTGGCCTCATTCAGTGGGCTGAGGATCCAGCGTTGCTGTGAGCGTGGTGTAGGTCGCATAAGCGGCTTGGATCTGGTTTTGCTATGGCTGTAGTATAGGCCGGCAGCAACAGCTCTGATTAGACCCCTAGCCTGGGAACTTCCACATGCCTCGGGTGCGGCCCTAAAAAAGACAAAAAGAAAAGAAAAGAAAAAGAACTGCAAACTTAGAATTTTACACCGAGTAAAAGCAAAAGAAAGATGTTCGCAGACAAAAGGAAGTCAAAAGAACTCATTACCAAGAGACCTGAACTGCAAACACAAAATACAAAGGGGTCTTTAGGCTGAAGTAAAGTCATCCCAGGTAGATACACAGAGGCACAGGGAAGAATCGAGAGTATCAGAAAAGGTAAATGGGGGAGTTCCCACTGTGGCTCGGTGAAAACGAATCTAACTAGTATCCATGAGGACGCAGGTTCCATCCCTGGCCTTGCTTAGTGGGTTAAGGATCCGGTGTTGCCATGAGCTGCAGTGTAGGCTGCAGACGCGGCTCAGATCTAGCATTACGTGGTTGTGGCATAGGTCAGTGGCTTCAGCTCTAATTTGACCCCTAGCCTGAGAATTTCCATTTGCCGCAGATGTAGCCCTAAAAAAAAAGAAGAAAAGAAAAGGTAAATGGGGGTAAATATACATGGAAATTGATCGCTTAAAAAAGTTATAATCAGGTCTCTGGGATTTAAAATATATGTGAAAATAAAATATATAACAATAGCACAAAGGGCAAAAGGGTTTTTGCTTTTTTTTAAAGGGTGTCAAATGTGAAAAACTTATGGTTTCCAAATGAGACAGGTTGTGGGGTGGGGGGCATGCACTGAGGGTTGGGGATGGATATGCCTTAAAATTTGTTTGTGGTGATTGCTATACACCTAGAAATGTAATAAAATTCTTAAATAATTTTTAAAAAGGGTGTTAAATGGGATAAAACTATTCTAGGTTCTTGCATTGTTGGGAAGTAGTAAAAATAACTAACAAACTGTAATAAATTATAAAGATAGATGTTTTAATTTCTGGGGCTGGGCTGGGCAAAACTTTTCAGTAAAGGGCCAGATAATAAACATTGTAGGCTCTGTAGGTCATATATGACCTCTATTGCATATATCTAATTTTTTTTTTCTTTTTTCATTTTATGGCCACACCTGTAGCATATGGAAGTTTCCAGACCAGGGTTGAATCAAGCTGCAGCTGAGGCCTATGCCATAGCCACGGCTATACTACATCTGAGCTGAATCTACAACCTACACCTCAGCTTCCAGCAACACCAGATCCTTAACCCACTGAGCGAGGCCAGAGATTGAACCTGAATCCTCATGGAGACTATATCAGTTCCTTAACCTGCTGAGTCACAATAGGAACTCCCCCTTTTTTTTTTTTTCTCCTTTGGCTGTGCCTTTGGCATTCAGAAATTCCTAGGCCAGGGACTGAACCTGTGTGCCACAGCAGTGACCCGAGCCTCATTAGTGACAATGCTGGATCCTTAACCTGCTAAGCCAACAGGGAACTCTAAGAAATACTTGAATAATAATTATAAAAAGAATACTTACATCATAAACATTTCCCCATGTATTAAATCATCTGAAAATCACTTAAAAATATTATACAGGGAGTCTTCTGTTGTGGCCCAGGAGTAACAAACCAAACTAGTATCCATGAGGATGTGGGTTTGATCCCTGGCCTTGCTCAATAGGTTAAGGATCTGGTACTACTGCAAACTGTGGTGTAGGTCATAGACGTGACTCAGATCTGACATTGCTGTGGCTGTGGCACAGGCTGGCAGCTGCAGCTCAGATTCAACCCCTAGCCTGGGAACTTCCATATGCCTCACCTGTGGCCCTATTAAAAAAAGAAAAGAGCGTTTCCTTGGAAACTGAGCTGTTAGAAAAAAAGCAGGAGCTACTACTGTGGCACAACAGGATTGGCAGTGTCTTGAGAGTGCTGGGACACAGGTTTGATGCCCAGCACAGTGGTTAAGGATCCAGCATTGCCACAGCTGCAGCTTAGGCTGTAACCATGGCTTGGATCTGATTCCTGGCCTGGGAGCTCCAAATGCTGAGAGGCAGCCAAAAAAGAAAAAAGAAAGACGCAAATTCAACAGGTGTAGAGGCAGCTTCCAGGTGGCAGCAAGAGCACAGACTACAGAGTCACACAGATCTGAGCGCTAATTCCTGCTAGGTCACTAAGTGTGTGACATGGACAGTTCCTTACTCTCTACTGTCAGCTACCTCATCTGTAAAACAAGGAGAATAACAACTACAAGACGATTGCTGGGACCGAAACTTTTATGCATACCCCTGAGGCTCAAAAGAAAAAAAGGCAGGAAAGAGGACACTAACCTTCTCTGCAAAGGTGAAAATCTTTCTCTGATCAACGCCTCCAAATTGGGCATCCACTTTCAAATATTCTTCATCCAAGGCCTGTGGAGAGAAACACACGAGCATAAATTCCTACCATATCTCTTCTATATGGGTCTGAGAAATCAGAAACTTGAAAACCTCTCAATTTCTACTAAAAGGTAGAACCTGAGAGCAAATAGGCAGCACTCAGCCAGCTTGTTGGCTTCAAGAGTTAGATACGTATTTGCTGAGTGCCCATAGTGGACAGTACTCCACATGGATGTCATGGGGTAAAAAAATAAAGAGTCTTGGAGTTCCTGTTGTGGCTCAGCAGTAATGAGCCAGACCAGTATCCATGAGGACTTGGGTTCGATTCCTGGCCTCAATCAATGGGTTAAGGATCCGGTGTTGCCATGAGCTGTGGTGGAGGTCACAGATGTGGCTTGGATCTAGCACTGCTGTGGCTATGGTGTGGGCTGGCAGCTGTGGCTCTGATTCAACCCCTAGCCTGGGAACTTTCATATGCCATAGGTGCAGCCCTAAAAAAAAAAAAAAGAGAGAAGAATTCCTAACCTCAGGAAGCTCAAGATGCAGTAGAGAAAGGAGGGAAGAAGACATTCCACAGTTATGTCAAAGGCACCCAGCGAACAAGGCAGCCTGTGACAAGCATCAAATAACTGATATAAGAAGCAAGCGTGGAATTCCCGTCATGGTGCAGCGGAAACGAATCTGACTAGGAACTCTGAGGTTGCAGGTTCAATCCCTGGCCTTGCTCAGTGGGTCAAGGATCCGGCGTTGCTGTGAGCTGTGGTGTAGGCCATCAGCAACAGCTCCGATTAGACCCCTAGTCTGGGAACCTTCATATGCTGCAGGTGTGGCCTAAAAAGGCCCCCCCCCCCAAAAAAAAAGCAAGTGCTGTGAGAGCTTAGGGAAAAAGGCAAGACTCAATTAGTGAATGGTTACTATCACTTACTACTAAGCCCTACTGCCAGCCCTGTGGATGCAGAGATGAGTCAGACCCAGATTCTGCCTTCAAGAAGCCAATTACTTAGTTGAGGAGAGAGACATATAAACAGATACTTTCAATACGGCATGCCAAGGGTTAACTTACATGTTTATTTAAGGAACCTGCTAACATGAAGAAAGAAATGATTGCCTCTACCTGGTCGTAGAGGTGGCAGTGAAGGCTTCTTAGAATCAGACTGTGGGCTGAGCTTGGTTTTGAGGAATATGTAGATGTTTTTCTTTCTTTAAAAAATTTTTTTTCTTTCTTTTTTTAAGGGCTGCACCTGTGGCATATGGAAGTTCCTGGGGTAGAGGTCAAATGGGAGCTGCAGCTGTCGACCCATGCCACAAATACGACAATGTGGGATCCGAGCTGCATCTGCGACATGCCACATTTTGTGGCAACGCTGGATCTTAACCCACAGAGTGAGGCCAGGGTTCGAACCCACATCCTCAAGGATACTAGTTGGGTTCTTAACCTGCTGAGCCACAACAGGAACTCCTATAGATGTCTTTCACCATGTATAGGAAACAATGTGAGAAGGCACAGAGGTGTGAAGTATTCAGGGAAATTATGAGTGATTTAGTCTGTAAAAGCATAAAACCCAAGGGATGTGGGAAGTGGTGAATGACGAGGTTAGAAAAGTTGGTAAGGACCCTGAGTGTCATGTGAGGGTGCCTAGCATCATCCTGGCCAGCAGATAATTTTAAGAAGAAACATGAGTCATGCACTGTAGAAAAGTCACACCAGTATGACGGCAGAGTGTGGAGTGGTGGCCCGTGGGCTGGAGACAAAACAGCTAGAATGTTGCTATGAGAGTCCAGGTGAGAAGTAACAACGAACCAAGTTGGTGGGGATGTAGAGCAAGAATGAATTTAGGAGTTTCCATCATGGCTCAGTGCTTAACGAATCCGACTAGGAACCATGAGGTTGCAGGTTTGATCCCTGGCCTCGCTCAGTGGGTTAAGCTGTGGCTGTGGTTTGGCTGGCAGCTGTAGCTCTGATTAGACCCCTAGCCTGGGAACCTCCATATGCCTCAAGTGCCGCCTTAAAAGAAGGACAAAAGACCAAAAAAAAAAAAAAAAAGAAAAGAAAAAAAAAGAATTTAAGAGATTTTTAAGAAGCTAAATTGATAAAATTTAGTGTCCAATTGGATGGTGGGGTGGGGGGAAGAGGAAGAGAGGAAGAGAAAGGTGAGCAAGCACTTAGAATCTAGAATGGCATTGTCCAACAGAACTTTCTGTGAGGATGGAAACGTTCAGTTTCTGTGCCATCCAACAGGTTAGCCACCAGCCACACATGGCTCGTGAGCAGCCTGAAAAAAAACCAATGTGACTGAAGAACTAAAAATTTAGTTGTTACCTTTAATAGCCACGTATGACTATGGCTAGAGGCTACCAGAGTGGAAAGTGCAGATATGGAGTGTCTGACTAAGGAAAGACTCGATTTTCCTTCTTCAAGTTTTCAAAAAATGTATTTACTTATTGGCTACACCTGTGGCATATGAAGTTCCTGGGCCAGGGACTGAACCCATGCCACAGCAGTGACTTGAGCCATAGCAGTGACAATGCCAGATCCCTAACCACTTGTGCCACATGGGAATTCCTCATTTATCTTTTTTTAATTAAAAAATTTTTTTTAATTGAAGCATAGTTGATGTACAATGATATTAGTTTCTGGCATATAGCAAAGGGATTCAGTTTTATATGTATACAAATATGTTACATAACATAAATATACCATATACTATATAATTATACAGTATTATAAACATTATATAAAATATGTATTTTTTAGAGTCTTCTTCATTATGGCTTGTTATAAGATATTGAGGGAGTTTCCGCCCTGGCTCAGCGGAAACAAATCTGACAAGCATCCATGAGGATGCAGGTTTGATCCCTGGCCTTGCTCAGTGGGTTAAGGATCCGGCATTGCTTTGAGCTGTGGTGTGGGTCGCAGAGCGTTGCTATATGGTTGTGGCATAGGCCAGTGGCTACGGCTCCAAGATTCAACCCCTAGCCTGGGAACCTCCATATGCTGTGGGTATGGCCCCAAAGCCAAAAAAACAAAAAACAAAAAACAAAAAAACATATATTGAACATACAGGTCCTTGTGCTATATGGTAGGACCTTGTTGTTTATTTTATGTGTAGTAGTTTGCATGACCTGATTTTATTATATCAAACAGTAGAGAAACATACAAAGGAAAAGCGAAGTCTAATGACTTTTATCCCACCTTTCAGAGCTAATAACCAGTATCAAATTTTGGTTTGACTCTTCCCATGCTTTCTCCATGTTCATACAAACACACACACACATGAAATATGATGTTTATTTTGCTTAATTGGAAAAAGGATCATGCCTAAAATTCACTCCTTACTCTTCAATTAAAGGATCATTATTATCATAAAGAAGACACGTGAGGTGAGCAGTGTTTTAAAGGACAGACGTGTAGGGAAGACTTAGAGTTGAAGAAGTCAAAAGAGTGTTCCAGGAAGTTGGAGGGAGGGACCAAGGGAAATGAAGGCAGGAAGGAAGGCCTACAGCTCGGTGAAGGCACAGTCGGTACCCGGGTCTAACTGGGGCTAAGAGAGAGCTTTGTGACCAGTCGTTCCAGAGCAGCAAAGATGCCGCTTCTGGGCGACGCCATCCCCCACGTACCTGCAGCCCTGGATACAGCAGGCCGCTCAACAGGGGGTGCTCCACCTGCTTGACCACCTCCGCTCCAGCCTTCTTGGCGTCGTGCTGAGTGACCACGGAGGAGAGGCGATACACATCTAGCGTGTACTCTCTGAGGAGGAAACAAGAGGGGACAGCAGTGAGACTGCGCCCAGGCCTCAGCTGAATCCGAAAGCACAGTATTACGCCACTCTTCCAATCTTAAGATGTTCAGAACACTGCCCGGTAGTTTCTAAAATGTGAGCAGTCCACACTCTCTTTTAAAATACTGCTTTATTTTTACGTTTTTCCTTTTTTTTTTCTTTCTTTTTCAGCATATGGAAGTTCTCAGGCCAGAGACTGAATCTGAGCCAGAGCTGTGATCTACACCACAGCTGTACCAACACTGGATCCTTAATCCACTGTGCCAGGAGGAAGATCGAACTGGTGCCTCCACAGTGACAAGCTGGATCATTAAACCCACTGCGCCACAGCAGGAATGCCTTTTTTTTTTTGGTTGTGTCTGTGGCATGCAGAAACTTCCAGGCCAGGGATCAAATCCAAGCCACAGCGGTGACCCAAGCCACCACAGTGACAATGCCAGATCCTTAAATGCTAGGTCACCAGGGAACTTCCTTCACTTATCTCTTGAAATACAGCTTCTCTGCCATTCCCCTCCATTCTCTTCTCTGGAATGTCTATTAAATAAAACAAAAGAATTTCTCGATCTGTCTTCCATGTCTTTTTTTTTCTTATAACTTTAAACACATGTAAGGAATAATGAACAATATTAAAATAGACTATCTATCATTCAGTTTAAGTAAAGGGACGTAGGAGTTCCCTGATGGCCTAGTAGTTAACGACTTAGCATTGTCACTGCTATGGCTTGGGTTTGATCCCTGGCCCAGCTCTCCAGAGTAACCATTAGCCTGAACTTTTGTGCTTCTTTCCCTCCCACCCCGCCACCTCCCAGGGCCACACCTGTGGCACATGGAAGTTCCCAGGCTTGGGGTCGAAGTAGAGCTGCAGGTGCTGGCCTACACCACGGTAACACCAGATTGGAGCTGCATCTGGGACCTATGCCTCAGCTTGTGGCAACACAAGATCCCGCTGAGCCACAACAGGAACTCTTCCACTCTTCCTTTTTTACACTGTTTTTATACTGTTTTTTATACTGTTTGAATCTCTAAAAACTGTGCTGTAAATATTATGTGTATCCTGGTATACATGTGCAAGTTCCTTTTTATATGCTTAGAATTTCTGGATCATAGAGGATTTGCATCTTCAACTTCAGCTCAAGATAATATCAAAATACTTTCCAAAGTGGCTTTTTATCAATTTTATTACTTACTACTGTCATTATTTTAAATTTTGCCAATTTGGTAAGTATGAACAGTTTCTCACTATAGTTTTAACCTATATTTAAGGGAAGTTAAGCATTTTCCCATAAATGCACTGGCTATTTGGTTTCTTCTGTGAAATGCCTACTTAAATTTTTCCGATTGGACTGACTCATTTTTTGACAATTGATTTTGTAGTTTTTGACATATATAATACTGGACGTTACTCCTTTGCCAGTTATATTATGTCATAAATATCTTCTCCCAGTTGGTGGCTTGTCTTTTCACTTTGCTCTCAATGTACTACTGAAGGTCTTAATTTTAATGAAGTTGAATTCATCCATCTTTTCCTGTGATTATCTACCTATCTATCTATCTATCTATTGCTTGCCTCACCTGTGGCATACAGAAGTTCCTGAGCTATGGGCTGAATTGGAGCTGCAGCTGCAGGGCTGCACCACAACTAAAGCAACATGGATTTGAGCTGTATCTGTGACCTACGCCTCAGCTTATGGCAATGCCCTATCCTTAATCCACTGAGCAAGGCCAAGGATTGAACCTGCAACCTCATGGATACCATGGTTAGGTTCTTTAATCCACAGAGCCACAATGGGAACTCCTTTTCCTATGACTTGTGATTTTGATGTGTCTTATTTAATTTTCCCTGACCTGTGATGATAAAAGTTTTTTTTTTTTTTCCCCTTGGGGCCACACTTGTGGTGTATGGAAGTTCCCAGGCCACTGCTGTCCTCAGCAGTGACAAGGCCAGATCCTTAACCCACTGAGCCACAAGAGAGTCCAAGACAATCTTACATATTGCCTTTTAAATGGTTTTTTTTTTTTTTTTTGCTTTTTAGGACTGCACCCATGGCATAAGGAAGTTCCCATGCTAAGGGGTCAAACTGGAGCTACAGCTGCTGGCCTACACCACAGTCACAGCAATGCCAGATCTGAGCCGCATCTACGACCTATACCACAGCTCATGGCAATGCCAGATCCCCGACCCACTGAGTGACGCCAAGGATTGAACCTGCGTCCTAATGAATACTAGTCGGATTTGTTTCCACTGAGCCACAATGGGAATTTCCTTAAATGTTTTATAGTTTGGCCTTTACAATTAAATCTTAAATCCACTTGGAATGAAGGAATCATTTTTTTCCCTATATGGATAACCAACTGTCTCTGTACAACCATTTTTTCTTAAAAGTATTTCTGCTTTGCTGACCTGTAATGTCAGCTCTGTCACATATCTAGTTCCCATATTTGTGAGGATCTATTTCTGAACTCTCTATTCTGTCCCAGAGGTTAAGCCTCTAACCCCATGTTATATAAATGACAAAGGGCTTGGAATCCAGAACACAGAAGGTATTCCTAAAAAAATTTTTAAAATGGGTCAAAACACCTGCATAGATATTTGAATGACAGAAAAGGAAACACGAGTGGACAACAGAAACATGAAAATAAACTTTTTAAATAAATATTTTCAGATATTTTACCCTAACACTTGAGTGGTAGTTTGGGTGCGTCAGATTTTTTTGGTTGGAAATTTCTTTCTAAAGGCTTTGCTTTATCTCCTTTTAGCTTGCAAAGTTCCTTTGGAGAAATGCAAAACCATTCTGATTCCTGACATTTTGTATGTGACTTCTTTTGTCCCTGTGTAAGTTTATATAGTACTTGTGCTTTAAAATTTCAAGATAATGCACTTTAGTATGAGTTTATTATTTACATTTATTGTATTAGGCCCTCTGTTGGCCCCTTCAATCTGGAAACTCATGCAGAGATGTCCTTTAATTGTCCTTAAGTTAGTATTTCATTAATGATTTCCTTCCTTCTGACTCTTGGTTTTCTTTTCTGGTACACTTATTTTTCAAATATTGGACCTTCTGGCCTAGAACTCCACTTTGATTTTTCCCTTTTTCTTTTTATTGTGGTCAGTGAGGCCACGAAAACCGAAGTTCAAGCATGTACAATTCAATGAGCTTCCAACATGTAGTCTTCAGTGTTCCTCTTGTCACATTTTACAGATTCTAATACACATTTTTCTTTCCTTTTTATGGCTGTACCTGTGGCACATGGAAGTTCCCAGGCTAGGGGTCTAATTGGAGCTCAGCTGTGGCCTATGCTACAGCCACAGCAATGCCAGACCTTAACCTACTGAGCGAGACCAGGGATCAAAGCTGCATCCTCACAGACACAACGTCTGGTCTTTAACCCAATGAGCCACAATGGGAACTCCTCTAAGTCACATCTTTTAAAAACATAGCATTTCTGAGATCTAGATGACTCTTTTATCGCCAGGGATCAAACCTGTGCCATGGCAGCGACAATGCCAGAACGTTAACTTGCTGAGTTCCCATGGACCTCCAATTTTAGATTAATTAAAACACAAATCTCTGTATTCCCACTTTCACTTGGCTTCTGGCCACTGAATATTTTTGACTAATTTGTGTTTTGTTTTTTGTTTTGTCTTTTTAGGCCTGTACCTGCGGCATATGGAAGTTCCCAGGCTAGGGGTCGAATTGGAGCTGTAGCTGCCGGCCTATGCCACAGCCACAGCAACACTGCCCATTGACAATACATCTGGTCACCCAAGAGCTCTGAGGGAGATGTACAATGGGATTAATGTTGTTTACATGCATGCTAAGACAACATCCATTCCGCACCCCATGTATCAAAGAGTAATTTCGATTTTCAAGTCTCATTATTCTAGAAACGTGTTCCGTAAGGCTATAGCTGCCACAGGCAGTTACTCCTCTGATGGATCTGGAAAAAATAAATTGAAAATCTTCTAGAAAGGATTCATCATTCTAGACGCCATCAAAAACATTCCTGATTCATGGGAAGGGGTCAAAACGCCAACATTAACAGGCATTTGGAAGAAGCTGATTCCAACCCTCACAGATGAAATTGAGAGGTTCAAAACTTTAGTGTAGGAAGTAACTGCAGATGTGGTGGAAACAGCACGAGAACTAGAATTAGAAGTGGAGCCTGAATTGCTGCAATCTCATGCTAAAACCTAAATGGATGAGGCATTGCGTCTTACGGATGAGCAGAGAAAATGGTTTCTTGAGATGGAAACAACTCCTGATGAAGATGCTGTGAAGACTGTTAAAATGACAGCAAAGGATTTACAATGGTACATCAACTTAGCTGGTAAAGCAGTGGCAGGGTAAGAGGATTGACTCTAATTTTGAAAACAGTTCTACTGTGGGTAAAATGCTATCAAAAAGCACTGCAAGCTACAGAGAAATCATTCGAGTCAATTGATGTGGCAAACTTTATGGCCGTCTTATTTTAAGAAACTGCCAGAGCCACCTCAGTTCTCAGCAACCACCACCCTGATCAGTCAGCGGCCATCAACATCAAGGCAAGACCTTCCATGAGCAAAAAGATTATGATTCACTAAAGGCTCAGATGATGGTTAGCACTTATTTGTCTTTTTGCCATTTTCTTGGGCCGCGCCTGCGGCACATGGAAGTTCCCAGGCTAGGGATCAAATCGGAGCTGCAGCCACCAGCCTACACCAGAGCCACGGCAACATGGGATCTGAGCCGCATCTGCAACCCACACTACAGCTCACGGCAACACCGGATCCTTAACCCACTGAGCAAGGCCAGGGATGGAACCCACAACCTCATGGTTCCTAGTCGGATTCGTTAACCACTGAGCCACGATGGGAACTCCTGGTTAGCACTTTTTAACAACAAAGCGTTTTTTGTTTTTTGTTTTTTTTTTGGTTGCACCCATGGCATATGGATGTTCCCAGGCCAGGGATCAAATCTAAGTCACAGTCGTGGCAACGCTGGATCCTTAACCTACTACACCAGACTCTCGACTGAACCTGCAACTCAGTAGCAACCTGAGCCACTTTAGAGACAATGGTGGACCTGCTGCATCACAGGGGAACTCTACCAACAGCAAAGTTACTTTTATTTATTTATTCTTTATTTTTTTGTCTTTTCTAGGACCGCTCCCAAGGCATATGGAGATTCCCAGGCTAGGGGTCAAATTGGAGCTGTAGCCACTGGCATACGCCAGAGCAACAGCAACACAGGATCCGAGCCACGTCTGCAACCTAAACCACAGCTCATGGCAACACCGGATCCTTAACCCACTGAGCAAGGCCAGGGATTGAACCAGCAACCTCATGGTTCCTAGTCGGATTCGTTGACCACTGCGTCACGACGGGAACTCCTCTTTCACATTTCTTTTATCCTTATTTGTTGAAGCTGGAAGGAGAAAGGGAGGCTGTGGTTCACCACTCTCCCATGCTGTGAGGTTTGCAAGGCCAAGGACTTTGTTATGGTTACTTATATTTCCAGCAAACAGTATGGTTCTCAACAGCTAGAGTCCAACAGCTTCTTATCCAAATTTAAAAAGTGCATAGACTTCCTAGATCTGTAATTAGCTAGAAGCATCAGAGCCAAAAAGGAGGGGGGATGATCAAGTACTTACTTGCTGAGCTGGTAATCAGTGCCTTTGATGAACTTGAGCTTCTCCAAGGGCACCCCAATGCTCTCTAGCATCGCCTTGATCACATTCTCATAGTAGCTGGTTCGGAGTTCTAGAAGTTCCCATGGGGCTTTCATGTTATCCAGGTATGCGTGAAGATCCGCAAATAGAATTGTTACCTGGACATCAGAGATAAGGGGCCACCAAAACGTGAATGTGTCCAAGCACTTCCAAATGAGCGGGAGAGGACTGGTTAAGTCACTCTTCTGGCCATTCCCCAAGGGCAACTGCTTGGATTATAACTTTAGTTTTTTTTTTTGTCTTTTTGCCATTTCTTGGGCTGCTCCCACGGCATATGGAGGTTCCCAGGCTAGGGGTCGAATCAGATCTGTAGCTGCCAGCCTACACCAGAGCCACAGCAACTCGGGATCCAAGCCACGTCTGCGGCCTACACCACAGCTCACGGCAATGCCGGATCGTTAACCCACTGAGCAAGGGCAGGGATCGAACCCGAAACCTCATGGTTCCTAGTCTGATTCATTAACCACGACGGGAACTCCTATAACGTTAGTTCTTACCTCACATCCTGCTTTCAGGAAGTCCGCGATCTTGGACATAGGCACGAAGTAAGCCACATGGGGCTTGCCTGTGGTTGCCGTCCCCCAGTAAACTTTAAGTTCCCGCTCCTTTAGGATCTCCTTCAGCTTTTCTTCCCCAAGAACCTCCTGTTGGCGGAAGCAGAGGAGCTGGTTTAATGCTGGTGCCCCACCCTGCTCATCCTTTACTCTGTGACAAGAAAAACAAAGGTGTGTGTCTCGGAGGGTCCAGGCTCTGAGCCAGCAGGGAGGTCCAGCCAGGTTCTCCGTGCTGGGAGACAGCCAACCTCAGCCAGTGCTGTTGCTAGTACCACTCCAGTGGAATGACACTGACGTTACGGGAATACAGCATGTCCCTGACTGGACCTTCCCCAACTCACATTCTTTCCTTTCACAGACAATTTCTTTTATTTATTTATTTATTTATTTTTAGGGCTGCACCCATGGCATATGGAGTTTCCCAGACAAGGAGTCCAATCAGAGCTACTGCTGTCAGCCTACACCACAGCCGCACGAACGCTGGATCCGAGTCGCGTCTGCAACCTACTCCATAGCTCACGGGAATGCTGGATCCTGAACTCACTGAAAGAGGCCTGGGATCAAACCCGCCACCTCACAGTTCCTATTTGGCTTCGTTTCCGCTGTGCCACAATAGGAACTCCCACAGCCAATTTCTTGAAAGGTGTCTCTTCTGTTCTCCATTCCTCAACTCCCATTCTAGTTTGAATTCCATACAGCAGCACACCATTGGAAATATTCTTGCTAAGATCACAGATAGCTTTCCGGTTGCTAAATTCAGTGTATATTTTTTTTTCATTTTTCCACCACACCTGTGGCATATGGAAGTTCCCAGGCCAGAGATTGAATCAGAGATTGAATTTGACCTCTGCCACAGCTGCGGCAATGCTGGATCCTTAACCCGCTACACCAGGCTGGGGACTGAACTGGCAACGCCACAGAGACAAGTCAGATCATTAACCCACCACACCACAGCAGGAACTCCAGGGACTACTTTTTAGTGCTCACTCCCCCCTGAAACAATCTCCTCTTTTGGCTCCTCTATTTTACTCTCTTAGTTTTCCTATTTCTCTGACTGCTGGGGCTCAGATTTCTTTGCAGCTATTCTTCCTAGTCACTAAACACGAGCAATCCTTAGGGCCCTCTCTCTTTTCTTCCTACTCTCCATTCTCCCTGACCTTCTTCAGTTGCTTCAATCACTCCTTATGAACTAGTTAACTACCAAATCTCCTGCTCACACCTATACAGAACATACTCTTGTTATCAAAACAGTTAACTCAACTCAAGTGCATCCTATTTGAAATCAGACTCATGCTTTCACCTTCCTGCCTCACTCCCTAACCATGTTCTTCACCTATAGTTTCACCCCTAGTGCAGTAAATGGGGTAACACCATTCACTGAACTGCATAAGTTACTCTCAAACAGCTCTGAAGTCCTCCTACTTCTCTCTGCCTCCATGCCACCAACCTAGACTTGGTCACCATCACATCACATCAAGACAAGTGTAACAGCCTCTTAACAGGTCTCTCATATCTACTTTGGTTCTCTCCAATCCATATCCCTAAAGGAAGCTGGAGAGGTCTTTAAAACGGCAAATCTGGTGAACTCATTTACCTATTTGAAAGCTTTAATAATTTCCTTTTGCCCCAAGACAATATTGGAAAAATCCTAAAGCTGTATGCTACTGATAAGAGAGATTTTACTGTTTCCTCAAGTAGTGGTTTGAATATCTTATCAGCAGGGCTTGTTAAAATTCAAGTTGGGTTCCAAGCCAGCTGGAGGCTGATCCTGCATCCTCTGAGCCCCTGACTATTTGGACACTTGGAGAATTTTCACTACTCAAGGAAAGGTTGTTATCACTTACCCTTTAAAACCTAAGTCATCACCATTAGCTTTGTGTGTCATTTGTCCCCAACCTCTATTTTATGGAGAGAGGCTAAGAAAGAAAGGATCTGGCTAAGGGGAAACATGCAAAACATCCCTCTGGTTAAGATCAAGTTATGAGTGAAAAGAACCCAAATGTCTATCAATGGACAAATGAAGAAACAAAATGTGGTATATCCATACAATGGAATATTATTCAGCCATAAAAAGGAATAGAGTTCTGATAAACGCGAAAACATGGATCAAACTTGAAAACATTATTCTAATGCAAAAAACCAGATGCAAAAGCCCATATACTATGATTCCATTTCTATGAAAGGTCCAGAATAGGCAAATTAGAGACAGAAAGATTAGTGTTTCCCTAGGGTTGGGGCAGGGGAGGAATGAGCAGTGATTGCTAATGGGTACAGGTTACTTTTGATGATGAAAATGTTCTGGAATGAAATAATGGTGATAATTGCACAACCCTGTGACATCAAATTTCACAGAGCTGCACACTGTAAAAAGGGGTGGATTTTATGGCATGTGAATTGCATCTCTTAAAAAGAAAGAAAAACAAGCTGTGGCCAACCAATGTATCACTGCTCTTAGAATACACCCCGATTTTATTTTTTTCTTTTGCTGCACCTGAGGCATGTGGAAGTTCCCATGCCAGGGATCGAACCTGCACAACAGCAGCAGCCTGAGAAGCTGCAGTGACAAAGCAGATCCTTAAACCACTGTGCCACAAGGAAACTCCAATGCCCCAATTTTATTTTATGTCTTTTTAGGGCTGCAGCCACAGCATATGGAGGTTCCCAGGTTAAAGGTCCAATCGGAGCTGTACCTGCCGGCCTACGCCACAGCCACAGCAACACAGGATCTGAGCTGCACCTGCGACCTACACCACAGCTCATGGCAACGCCAGATCCTTAACCCACTGAACTAGGCCAAGGATCGAACCTGCGTCCTCATGGCTGATAGTCGGGTTCGTTAACCACTGAGCCACCATGGGAACTCGCAATACCTCAGTTTTAAACACAGCCTTCAAAGCCCTCATAACCTGGTCCCTGCCTACTCCTCCTAAACAAACAAGTCTAAACAAACAAGTAAAATATATAGTTATGTCAGGCGGCGATAAATTCTAAAGGGGAAATAACAACAGAAAAAGGTAGAGCAAGAGATGAAGCAGTTCTGGTGGCAGGGGGGTTGTTATTTAAATAAAGCAGTCAGGAAAGGCCTTCTGGACAATGTGACAATAGAAGCCTGAAAAAGTCAAGGGAATGAGCAATGTAAATATTTACTAAGTGCTTGATCCGCATTTTGCTCCCTTTACTCCAGCCAAGTTAGCCTTCTTTCTGAACCAGTGTTCTCTCTCCCCTCTGCTTCCTGACCTGGGTTCCTTCCACCTGACAAGTTCTTCCCCTCATTATTCTGGTTAACATCTACTCCTGAAGGAAACAGCCGGAACAAATGTGGAGTGAAGAGGTGATCTGCATCCTTTAGAGCGCAGTTTAGAGGTCACTTCCTCAGCCTTCCCTGACACTCCCCAGCCCTCCCTCATAATTTCTTTTCAAGAAAGATCTCTGCATAAAGTACCTTCCACTGCTTGTTTCAACCGCAATTAAATGTCTGGATTATGGGTCATTTTCAACATCTGGTTTCCTCCGGATATGCTCTGGGAGGGCAGGGCCCTGATGTATCCACAGCTCCTAGCACCGCGCCTGGCACATAATAAGGTGGGTTGGGTGGGAGCCCTGGATTCAAAGCCTGGCTCAACACAAGTAACTGCACGCATGAGGTGAGTTCAACCATGATTTCTGTGGTACCTACATAACGGCTGCTAGACTGACTGACTGACGGAAGGGCAGTGAAGACTGCAGCTTCTCTCAAGGCTGCGGAGTGCTCGGCCCCACAGCCTTAGAACCCCGAAGCCCTGCGCAGGATCACAGGACTTCCGGGCCCCCTGTCCGCATCCGCGCACTTCCAACCCCGAGGCTCGACCTGTAGGTTCCGGGTGATAAGGTGCAGCTTCTCTTCAGGGCTCAGAGCGTCTCCCATGGTTTTGTCGATCCCGTCTCCGGCGTTCCGCCCGACACCCGTGCTCCTTCGGTGGCTGCCGCCACCGCGTGCAGGGAACTGTCACGCGGGTCCAGTTAGGTTGCATCAGCTGAGTTCGTCGCTCGGCTTGCTCGGTCTGGACCCTTCTCCTGCTAGTGGCCAGGAGAGAGTCAGGAGCAGTGGAAAGTCGAACGAGTCGATGAGACGAAAAGGGGTGGAGCAAATAGGCGGGGTAGGTAGTGCAGGGGCGGGGTTGCGACGCCTGCGCCGGGCCCAACCCTCTGGGAGGCGGGGCGGTTTCCTGCCAATCACTAACCGTTTGCCCTCCCCCTGGCGTTGGACCGGCTGCCTCGGGGTGGGGGAGGTCGGGGAGGGGGCGATAAAATGGCGCAGGGGGCGGAGTGAGGCGCAGTCGTTCGTCTAGGTTTCGGCCCGGCTTCCGGAGGTGAACAGCCGGAGGGAGGAGGGTGTCGGCGTTCCTTGGCTGGGCGGGGGATGGGGGCGCCTGTTGCTTCTTCAGAGGGCCGCGCACACCGTCCGCCCCTCTGAGGGGTTGAGAGGCCCTTGCCCAGCTGGGAAAGGGCTTATTATCATTTCTGAGGTGATGGCGGCGGGAGGGGGATAGTGTCTCTGCCTCCCCACCTCCTTGTCGGCGGGCGATAGATGCCCCTCACTCTGCCGAGGCAAAGGGAGGCTGTCTGGTTACCCGAGAGAGCGGAGCGAGGTCCGTTCTCTCTACCCAGTGGGGGTGGGGTGGTGGAGGTGGGGGGGGGGGGAGGGTTGCCTCTGCCCCCTACACTACGGCGCGGGTTGGGGGGGGGGGTGACTATTTTTCCGGCCGCGCCTTGCGGGCTGGGGAGGGGAAGGCAGACCCGCCCCAGGGGAGAGCCAGCCCCGGGTCCAGCGGACGTCAGGGTGGGCAGCCGTCTGCAGGGTGAGGGTGCATCGTTACCAGCTGGGGGGGGCCGCTTTTGCCCCTGCTGGGGGAGGGGTGGGGCGCCAGCCCAGCGCTTCTCCCGCCTTCCGCGGGGAGGCGGGAATTCTTGGTCTTTAGGGAGGAGGGAAGTGCGAAGGCCCTGCCCCGAGGGCGATGCTGTATAGCACTTACGAGGGAGAGCTGGGGGAGGTAGAACCGCATCCTACGAAGGGTGGACTGCGGCCCCCTTCTTCCAAGCTCTCGCGCACTGGAGGCGCCACCAGTTCCTTACTGGGCGGGATGGCAGGCATTTGGCACCTCAGGGTGGGCCCTGGAGAGGAAGTGATTCAATTGCCCACCTGCTCCCCCAACCTGATCTCCAGTTTCCTGTGGATTTGTTAGAGGCTTCAAGCTTTAACAAACCTGTCTTAAATCATTTCAAAAACATTTTCTTGTTAAAAAGAAACCTGTTGCTGCAGCTGAGTGGTATTTGGTCTCTAAGCCCACGTGGGAGGAAAGTTCTGGCATCTTTATCTAAGTGAAGCCTTACCTAAAATCCAGCCCTGGGTTGCTTTTCTGTCCTGCATTGTTTACAGTTATCTCAAAGGTGGTTGCAAAATTCTGACAGATAATTTCAGTTTACTTTGATTCTGTTTAAATGTTAATGCCCGTTTTATATAGTGATAAGCCTAGTGAGTGCCCTTAGTGCTGTCTGTCTCACATGTATTGCATTTAGGAAAAGTTGGAAATCATAGGTCCAGCCTTTGATTGAGGAAGTCTGGTCTTTTGGAAACAGTCCTTGCCCTTGGCCATACCTGTCAGATGCAAGTTGGTAATGGTCTTGGTTTTAGAGCCTTGAAAGAGGGTATGGGGTTGCATCTGTTGTTGCAGTTTCAGTGACCTGAGTAAAATGAGGCTTTGTGCTTTCAGGCAGTAAGTTTTCTTGGGTACAATAAAAATAGAAAGGGAACCAGTTTCTGAGGTTGCAACCAGGAGGTTAGAGAACAGAGCGAGGGGGTGGTAAACTGAAGTGAAGAAGTGGGTGGACAGGTGAGAGAGACTTGGAAGGACAGAATAGGGTCAAAGGAGGATGGGGAGCAGAGAAATTAAGAGACTTGAGAGATGGGAAAAATATTTTTCCCTTAAAAATCAGGAGATCTCATATTTTAGATCACTGCAAAGCAAATGCCAAGGAAGTCAGATGATGGTAGAATGGCAGATAGAGAAGTGCTAATGTTGTCTTGTGGAACTTCACTTTGGAACTTCAGTTTTTATCTGAGATTTTATTTTCCTCCCTTCAAATTTACTAAATTCAGCTTTCATAAACATCCCCTCATTTGATCCTCGTGATAGATAATCTGTGTTTGATGTTAACAGCCCCTATTTTACAGATGGGTATTCTCATCCATATTGAGGTTCAGAGACCTCAAGTGAATGACAGAGGTCTCTAAGTTTTAGTCTACTGCCTCTATGTAAGATACTTAAGTGGCCATTAATTTGCAGAATTTGCCTGATATTTCAGATGTCTCTACAGCCTCATTTTTAATCAATTTATTGTGACAATGTGGTTGGTAGTATGCTGGGTTAAATTAGAAGGGATTAGAGCATATTGGATAATTTCTTAACAAGCCAGGACCAGGGGCAGTTTCCAATCAGCTTAATGCTCTTTTCCTACCATTCCTAAGCTTCTTTTAAGGCTGACTCTTAAGGGAAGCGATGATGGTGGGGTGAAATAATAACTATAGCCACTACTTATTTAGCTTTTAACATTGTACCTGTACTATGCTAAGTGCTTTATGTGCATGAACTCATTTAATTCTTGTGACAACCTTAATGCGGTAGGTACTATGATGATCCCTATTTTACAAGGGAGGACAGTTGAAACTTCAGATTGTTATCATTGTATCTTTCCCCATTCAGACTTCTTAAATTTTAACACGCTTTTTAAAAAATTATTATTTATTTTGGGCTATGACCATGGCATGTGGAAGTTCCCAACCCTCGCTGCAGTTGCAACCTATGCCACAGCTGTGGCAACAGCAGATACCTTGGTCAGTGGGTCAGGGATCTGGCGGTGCTCTGAGCTGTGGTATAGGTTGCAGACGTGGCTTGGATCCCGAGTTGCTGTGGCTCCGGAGCAGGCTGGCAGCTGTAGCTTCAATTCAACACCTAGCCTAGGAACTTCCATGTTGCGGGTGCGGCCCTAAAAAAGGCAAAAAAGTAAGTAAATAAAAAAAAAATGACCTTTATAGGGCGTTCATCTTGCAGCTCAGCAGTAATGAACCTGACTATTATCCATGAAGATGCAGGTTTGATCCGTAGGCTCGCTCAGTGGGTTAAGGATCCATCATTGCCATGAGCTGGGGTGTGGGTCACAGACTCAGCCCAGATTTGGCATTGCTTTGGCTGTGGTGTAGACCAGCCGCTACAGCTTTGATTTGACCCCTAGCCTGGGAACTTCCATGTGCCGCAGGTGAAGCCCTAAAAAGCAAAAAAAAAAAAAAAAATTATAAAATAACTGGAAATCTGAACTAAATATTTTATAATAAGGAATTCTTGTTATGTACAGATGAAATGATGTGATGCCTGGGATTTGCTTCAGAATAATCTGGTAAAGGGGGCAGTGGGTGGGACAAGATTAGCAATGGGTTGATAGTTGTTGGGGCTGAGTGATGGGTATGGGGGAATTCATTATACTATTATATGTCGCTTTTCTATGTTTTAAATTATAATAAATAGTTTTTAAATGAGGAAATAAAATTTTGAAAAGAATGACTTGTGTAAGTTAAAAATTATATGTATATGGTATTGTTTTGCATGCTTTTACTCCTAGACCTTTCAGAACATCCTGTGAGAGAAGCTCAGAAGAGCCAGCTCTGTGCCTCTGGATGTCAGGTGGCATAGGAACTGATGTTTTCAGTGGTTGAGAAGAATATTGGTCCTGTGAGTGCACAGTACAGTTTGCAAGTAATGATATTTTTCTTCCAGTGAGATTTGGCCACATTCAGGGGTATTTCTCAGATTATTCCACTCTGCTTGGGAAGTCAGGGGAAACCTATGCATAATAAGGTGACTTAAATTACTTTTGCCAAGAGACCAAAAGCTCTTTTTGATGTCTGTATCCTTCATAAGATCTTAGAGTAGGTATTGTATTTAGAAGGCTCTGCTGCTGACTGCCCCTGGGCTAGTCTATCACAAGGGTGGTAGGAAAAACGAAAGAAAAATCATTGCCTTTGGAATCAGGCTTGGGTTGGGACCCATTCTAGCGTGTAAGCTCTTTGTTCTAGGTTAAACTACTAATGACTCTGAGGTTTAGTTTCCCGAGGGTGAAAATCTATTGAACTCTTCACTAGGTCGAGCAGGTGCTTGGACTGTACCTTTTGGAAGGAGTTGGAGAATGGGGATATGACTCAGAAAGAGCTTCTCAGGAATGCAGCTGCTTAACCCCAGTGCCTATGATACTTATGCTTGACAACCACCAACTTTGTTAAGTGAAAGAAAAGTTTTTCCAAAAGTAAACTTTTTTCTTACTGCTGCCTAAAGAAGTAATTTCACTCTATAAAATAACCCAGTCACTGGGCAGAGAAATTACTTTCTCTTTTTTTTTTTTGTCTTTTTGCTATCTCTTTGGGCCGCTCCCACGGCATATGGAGGTTCCCAGGGTAGGGGTCTAATCGGAGCTGTAGCCACCGGCCTACACCAGAGCCACAGCAACGCGGGATCCGAGCCGCGTCTGCAACCTACACCACAGCTCACGGGAACGCCGGATCGTTAACCCACTGAGCAAGGGCAGGGACCGAACCCGCAACCTCATGGTTCCTAGTCGGATTCGCTAACCACTGTGCCATGACGGGAACTCCAAATTACTTTCTCTTTATTGAGACACCTGCTTCAGTGCCTAGGACTCTCTCACAACAATTACTAGAATATTGGTAAAGTAAGATAAAAAGCCATTGGAGCTCCCTTGTGGCTCAGCAGGTTAAGGACCCAGTGTGGTCACCGCTGTGGCCCTGATTATAGCTGTGGTGCCTGTTTGATCCCTGGCCTGGGAACTTCTGCATGCCATGGGCACAGCCAAAGCGAAAACATAAAAACAAAATAATAAAAAAGTCCATAGCAACTCTTAAGTTTAAATATAACAAATAGAGTTATATTGAGGGATTAGAGTTGTAAAATATGTCTCACAGCGCCTAGTTTGTAATGGGTACTTAATATTTCTTCCCATTCTATTCCATCTCATTTCTAAGATCGTATTAGTTTAAAGTATACAATGTAATGATTTGTTATATGACATTACATTAGTTTAAGGTATATAACAATGATTTATATATATATATATATATATATATATATATATATATATATATAGCGCAAAATAATTGCCACAGTAAGTAACATACATCACCTCACTTAGAAATTTTTTTTTTAGTGATGAGAACTTTTAAGATCTCTTGGCAACTTTAAAAAATATAGTATTGGGAGTTCCTGTCATGGCGCGGCGGAAATGAATCCGACTAGGAACCATGAGGTTTTGGGTTCGATTCCTGGTCTCGCTCAGTGGGTTAAGGATCTGGCATTGCTGTGACCTGTGGTGTAGGTCGAAGACGCCGCTCGGATCTAGCGTTGCTGTGTTCTGGTGTAGGCTAGCGGCCAGCTCTGACTGGACCCCTAGCCTGGGAACCTCCATATACCGGGGGTGTGCCCTTTAAAGACAAATAAATAAATAAATAATATAGTATTGTTAACTATAATCACCACGCTATATATTACGTAGGTCCCTTCTAACTCTAAAATCTTTAATCCTTCCCATTTCCTTCTCTTTCTCTAGGACTTTATTTTCCATACCATTTTGTATTTTCTCATATTGGTGCTTAACATTCAGTGTTGTCTCCCTAGGAAGATTATACATTCCTTGAGGGTGGAAACCATATCTTTATTTCTTAGAAATCATATAGAGGCATATTATCTAGCTCAGTGCTGTGTGATGAAGGTAGTTGAGAAAATGTATTCTGAAAGAATGCATGAACCAAACCTAAAATTCAGGGTGCAGTATGGGGCGGAAATTCACAGTGAAAAAGCCACAAGAATTTTCCAAATTTTGGAGTTCACTGTTCAGGCATTTCTTATAGCTTTTCAGATGTTGACATGTGATAGATGAATATCAACTTTCTATCACCTTTGCCATCTAGAAAATAATTATATAGTAGGTCCATTATTAGCTACTTAAGAACTAGGTTTTTTTTTTGTTTTGTTTTGTCTTTTTGCTATTTCTTTGGGCTGCTCCCGCGGCATATGTAGGTTCCCAGGCAAGGGGTCGAATCAGAGCTGTAGCCCCCGGCCTACGCCAGAGCCACAGCAACGCAGGATCCGAGCCGTGTCTGCAACCTACACCACAGCTCACAGCAATGTCATATCGTTAACCCACTGAGCAAAGGCAGGGACCGAACCCGCAACCTCATGGTTCCTAGTCGGATTTGTTAACCACTGTGCCAAGAACTAGGTTTTAATTGTACAAGTAATATATAAATATTCAAGTAAAAAAGTAAAATACTGGTGTTCCCGTCATGACTCAGTGGAAATGAATCTGACTAGTATCCATGAGTGCCGGAGTCCAGCTCCAGCGGCCTGGGATGCGCACCCTGTTGGGGATGAACGGTGTCAGCAAATGCACACAGAGACAGCCTCTTTGTCTCTTTTTCAGAGCGCTGGACTGCTCGAATTTTATTGGCATAGATGATTGTTTATATAGACAGTTTTTAATTGCAGTCCTGATCACATGGTACAGTAGTTATACATTATGTTCTAAGATCTTTAATTAAAACTAAGATCAATAAGCACAAAACAGGAGTTCCCGTCATGGCGCAGTGTTTAACGAATCCGACTAGGAACCATGAGGTTGCAGGTTCGATCCCTGGCCTTGCTCAGTGGGTTAAGGATCCAGCATTGACCTGAGCTGTGGTGTAGGTTGCAGATGCGGCTCGGATCCCACGTGGCTGTGGCTCTGGCGTAGGCGGGTGGCTACAGCTCCAATTGGACCCCTAGCCTGGGAACCTCCATATGCCATGGGAGCAGCCCTAGAAAAGGCAAAGACAAAAAAATAAGCACAAAACATCATGGGTACAATATATCATGTGGAAAAAACATCATGTGAAAATAAGATTCAGTACAAAGCATCTTGTGGTTAGCTAATCTTTAACAATTAAAAAGGTTACAGACATAAGAATTTACAAATCTTGTTTTTAGATTAGTGCTTATCTTCAAAGTGTCATAGCAGGAAGACAGTATGAGAAAATATTAATCAACTTTTTTTTTTTTCCTCTTTAGGGCCACACCCGCGGCATACAGAGGTTCCCAGGCTAGGGGTCGAGTCAGAGCTACAGCTGGCGGTCTACACCACAGTCACAGCAATGCCATATCTGAGCTGCATCTGTGACCTACACCACAGCTCACAGCAACACCAGATCACCAGATCCTTAGCCCACTGAGCGAGGCCAGAGGCCAGGGATCGAACCCACAACCTCATGGTTGCTAGTCAGATTCGTTAACCACTGAGCCACGACAGGAACTCCTAAATCAACTGTAATTAACTAAAACTTAAAAGTCTCTTAGAAGATCAGAGGCAACTGATTATGTCTTTTTAATCATGAATAATATATGTCTAACCTTGTCTTAAGTCTGTAGTACATCCCAACTTCTAAAGCTTACAGTTGATTATAACTAGTTAATGGATAAATGCTATATATTTAACTGAATTGAATTTGAATGGGGAAAATCCATTTAGGGTGAAGTTTTTATTATTATTGTTTTAATTTTATTAGGTCACAAATCAGTAAGAAAAACAAATAATAGTAAAGACTAAGGGAGGACTGGGTAACAAGTGAAAAACAGGAAAAACTAAGTCACCCAAGGAACAATCCACATTTTGCGGCACAAACATGGACATTGTTCTCGGGAAAAACCCCAGTCCTCTCTATCAGTGTAAACAGGAGAGCCGTATGTTTTATGGTCTGTTCTTGGAAAGGAACCGTTCAGGCAGGCCCTTTTCCTTAACAGAAGCCCACCCTCAGATTTACACGGTGCAGGTGAGCTCCCTCTCTCTGTCAGGACCTTGCCCTAGGGCCTACACCGTTACGCAAGCTCACTTTCCTTGGTTTCCTGCATCTCCTTGGCTCCCTGCACATGAGGATGCAGGTTGGATCCCTGGCCTTTCTCAGTGGGTTAAGGATCTGACATTGCTGTGACCTGTGGTGTAGGTCGCAGATGCAGCTTGGATATGGCATTGCAGTGGCTGTGGTGTAACTGGATCCCCCCACAGGTTATAACAGTTACCAGTTTTGTGTTGTATTTTTCCAGACCTGTTATTTGCATTTATGTATGTATTGAAAATGAGAGTTTTGTAGGTATGATCATGCTTATAACTTTTAGATCTTGGTAGAATCTTAGACATTGCCTAATCCCCATTCTCCATTCCTCCCCCATTTAAAAAAAAAAAAAATTTGTATCTCTTCCCCATTTTATAGATGAGGAAACAAGTCCCGGTTAAATGGCATGCCCCAATTATCACAGCTAGTTCATGACAGAACCAGGACCACAGCCCAGGTCTTTGGACTCCCCAAGACAGTATTCATCTTACTGGAGCAAATTATATTCTTAAGAAAGTATAAATTATTGGGAAGACAAAACTAGTTCCTTAGTTGCATAAGTTTTCTTCTAAAGATTTTTCTTTGATGTTCTTGACTCGAAATCCAACTTTCTGGTATTTAAAAAAAAAATGAAGATCAAAATTAATACATGGAGCACCTTAAAGCATAATGCAGTTGACTTTGTAATTAGCAGAGTTGAAAGTGATGAGAAGATCCTCTAATTTTCTTTGTGCCTGCAGGAAGGTGGGAGTCAATCATTTTGACAAGTCTCCTGAAAGGAACAGCTAGCAGGAGCTGAACCCTTTTTCCATCTGGTCTCGTGGCAAAGGCAGAGATTACTGCAGCTCTACACAGTATGAAAGACAATTCTTTATCTTCTTGTATGCTTAAGGGCTTTTTTAAACTTTATTTTAAAAGTAATACATGTTTTTTAAAAAGTATAAACCAAAAACCCAAATATTTTACGTATGTATTTGTTTTGTTTGATATTATTATTCCATGATAGTGTATGCAGGTCTACTTCGTTGTGTTTTTAAACAGTTGTAAAGTGTTCCATAGCGTGAATGTACATTGATTTTACTGAATAGTTCTGGTGATGTACATTTATGTTGTTTCCAGTATTTGGATATTTTGAATAATGATGCTTTGAACATCCTTGTAAATCTATCCTTGTGACTTTGTACAGGTACTTCTGCAAGATAAATTTCTAGAAGTGAAATTGCTATTACCAAATTACTCTCCACAAAATACTGTACTGACTTATACTCTCACTGACAGTGTGTGAGGATACTTGTTTCTTACATTTTTACCAACCTAGATTATTGTGTCATCTTAATTTTTCTCAATTTGATAAGGAAAAAGTATCTCATTGTTATATAGTTCCCATGAATCTGGTAAGGTTAAATATCTTAAAACTATATCTCATGTTAACAAGTCACAGGGCAAAGAATTTGAAATACTAAGACATCAGCACTTTCTAGAGCAGATTGGAGTTGATGTAAAGATATTTCCTCTTCCTCAGCAAAACTGCCTCTTATTTCTCCAGGTATGACGTGCTCACTAGTGCCCTCTGAACAGTCTTCTGGTGCCTCTCTCTTGCCTAAAGACAGTGCCCCATTTTCTTGGGGTTCCTTGGATGAAGATGGATTGGATGACTCCTTGCTGGAGCTGTCTGAGGGAGAAGATGATGGCCATTTCAGTTTCACGGAGGAAGAGATTCAGGAGCTCTTGAAAGATGATGACCTATCAAATGAGCACCTTTCTAAGGAAAGAGGGTTGCTTAATGGTGACAACAGGAATGTTGAGAAGGAAGGTAAAGGGAGTCAAATTCTACTTGACACTCCCCACGAGAAAAATTCATTGTACAACTTGGGACCAGTTACTGAGACCCCTGGCCTCTTCAAACTACCTCAACTAAGTACATCAGTTGGTCATGGATCAACTCCTACTAAACCATTGAACCGACGCTTTGCACTAGAAAAGAATCTTATAAAAGTAACAGTTGCACCATTTGATCCAAGAGTTTGTGATGTTGTACTTGATAAGGACAAGACTGATACATCCAAAGATATTGAAAAACCCTCCTCCCTTGGAGAAGAGATGAGAGAAGATGGTCTTAGTCCAAAGGAGAACACACTTTGCACAGAATCTGAAGGGATCAGCCCCAGTAACTCTGCCTATAATGGGCCCCCATTCCCTTCTTCAAACAATAACTTTCAACAAACTGTCTCTGATAAAAATATACCTGACAATAAGAAACCCACACCTGCATTCTCTCAGATCTTGGACCATTCAGAGACTCCTTCTAATTTGGGGTCATCCTGGAGAAACAGGTCACATAAACCAAGTCTTGAAGTGAAGTTTCCGGTTGTTTCCAGTTCATCAAACAAAGTAAGTATATTTTTATAAAGACAGAGGAATGAAATTATTTTCATTCAGAAGCCATATAGCAGCTTTGTGTTAGATAAATTGAAGTTTGAATCCTGACTAGTACTGTGATCCTGGGCAAATTATTTAGCTTCTCACAATTTTTTTTTTTTTCTCTCCCTGCAGTATAAGTTTCTGGGTCAGGGATCAAACCAGAGCCACAGCAGTGACAATGCCGAGTCCTTAACCACTAGGCCAGGGAAGTCCTCTTCACGATTTCTTACCTATAAAATGGGCTAAATAATACTTCACAGTAAAAGTTAATTAAATATTTATAGTAACTGGTACATAATATTAAGTGAATCATTTATTGGATAAACTAAGATAATAATAATTTTGCTATTATTTCTCCTTTTTTGGGGGTTTCAAGCTAAGTCTTTATCTTGAATTGCCATGCTGTGCATGTTAGATAAACCAGTTCTGAGTCAGCCACTGAAGAGGTGAAAAACCTTGCGCAATTTACATAATGTCTTTGAGCCTGATTGCCTATCTGTCAAGTGGATATAATTGTCCATACTGCTTAGAGTTTCTTTTTTGTTTTTTCCTTGGGATTACCACCGCTATCTGATTGAAAGCACCTACTTTAGTGCCTGGTACACAGAGGATTCACAAGTATGTTTAGGTAGACTTTAGTTCAAGAATATTTCCATAAATAATGTTTTCAGTTTTCTTATAACTAAGGGCCATCTTTTCTTCTTCATTCCTTCTGCTCTGAATAAAAGCAGGATGTTCTTGACAAGGATTCTGGGAAGCTGAAGGTCCATGAGAAAAGACTAGGCAAAGTCATTCCTGTTCTGCAAGCCAAGACAAGGTAACAGTATAGTGAAATATTCTGGTTTCTCTTTGTTCTCTTCAATTACTTTCTTCCTTTCCTGAGTTTCTCCTTAGCGTGGGGAAAAAACCCTGCATCAGGGGTAAGCATACTTGAAGTTCTGGAACTAGCAGTAACTGTGTGACCTTGGACAAGTCAAATATTCTCTGAACTCAGTTTCTTTGTCAGTAAAATGAAGCTAATGATGCCTTCTCTGCTGTCTTGGGGTTATTTTGAAGAGGAAAAAGACATATTAGTGAAAGCACTGTATAAATGTATGATTTCTTTTCCTGTGTGTGAGGGAAGCCTGATCACAGATATCATAGGAAGTTAGAATAATTTTGACAAAAATGTTAAGATATAGCTATGTAGAAAAACATTTACTCATCTCTCTCAACTTGCTTATGACTGTCCTTGGGGAAAAAATTTTATAGAGGTTGCAGATTTGGGTCACCTTTTCAGTCTCTTCTCTCGTTGCCAGGAGATGGCAGTGTCTCTCCATGGCTCTTTTCAATTAGCAAGGCTGTATTTTTAGGTTGAGTCAGATTGGTTTCCTTACAATGAGTTAAAAAAAATTTTTTTTTTTGATTACACAATATTAAGTTTATTTAGCTTTAAATTTTTTTCAATATTGTAGATAGGGCTAAAGTCCTCCTTGACTAACACCTCTAATCTGTTTTCTGGTGGTGTTTTTTTTTTCTTTTGGTTACCTAAGGGAACTTTGTGAATTGCTTACAATGGAAGTTATACCAGAGTACACAAGTCAGGCCATTTGGAACACTAATAAATACACTATCTCATCCACAGACTCCTCGGTACAGTGTAATCGGTATAAGCAAGGACCAGAAATTGTTCTTGTCAAGGTCATCAGTGTTTTAATTGCCAGATCCAGCTGGTTCTCTTTGGTCTTTTATCCTATTCAGTTTTTCTGTGACTCTGAAGTTAGAGCTTATTTCCTAACTAACCTTGAATTACTCAACAGATGCTTTCTCTATGGAGTAGGTAGTCTTTACTTTGCTTCTTTTTTTTTTTTTTTTTGTCTTTTTAGGGCCACACCCGTGGCATATGGAGGTTTCCAGGCTAGGGGTCTACATCTACAGCTGCCAGCCTACACCACAGCCACAGAAATGCCAGATCCGAGCTGTGTCTGCGACGTACACCATAGCTCACAGCAACACCGGATCCTCAACCCACTGAGTGAAGCCAGGTATCGAACCCACAACCTCATGGTTCCTGGCTGGATTTGTTTCCGCTGCACCAGGACGGGAACTCCCACTTTGCTTCTTATCAAGAGGTTGTAGCTGTTTCTTTTTTCTCTCAAGTTCATACTTGATTCCAGCTTCATACTATGTGAATAGCAGTGTCTTTCTGTCATGGGATCTTAGAGAGTATTTTGCTTCTGAGAGTTAGGTCTTCTCACCTATCAGCAATATGACTTCTGTGTACAAAGCACTGTACTGATGGTTCTAACGGATTGTTTTTCTTCCTTCTGGTTTGCTTTGTTCAAGGACTAATGTTCCGACGTCTTCACCATCAGATCTAGAAAAACAGAAGCAAAGTTATCTCCGGAATGTCATAGCTCATATAGAAGACCCAGTGGACTCCAACCAAGGTAACATAGTAACCAAAGAATTGCATGTAAAAGATGTGGTAGGACTTTTTTTTTCTAGGGGTGGAATTGGAGCTGTAGCCACCAGCCTACACCATGGCCACAGCAATGCCAGATCCAAGCCATGTCTGTGACTTACACCACAGCTCGTGGCAATGCTGGATCCTTAACCTACTTCGAGAGGCCAGGGATGGAACCTGCATCCTCATGGATCCTAGTCAGATTTGTTTTTGCTGAGCCACAATGGGAACTCCGAATTTTCTTAAATTGGTGAGAAAGATAACTTCCTTTACCCCAAGATATTCACCTCAAGGGATAGCCTAACCAGATAATCATCAGGATGGTTTGGCTAATCAGTATTAGAGAGGGGTCAAAGGAGACTCATACTAGTACATGAAAAGTATAACCAGACTGGTTACATAGTTGAAGGCTGTAATTAGACCTTTTTTGCTTCAGATTTTTTTGTCTGAAAAATAGTAGAAGTGGATGACTAGGCACTGCTTAGTAATCACTATTTTTTTATTTGAAATTATTTTCCCTGTTGCCTTCAGCATTTAAATGTAGAGGAGGGGAGTTCCTGTCGTGGCGCAGTGGTTAACGAATCCGACGAGGAACCACGAGGTTGAGGGTTTGATCCCTCGCCTTGCTCAGTGGGTTAATGATCCGGCATTGCCGTGAGCTGTGGTGTAGGTTGCAGACGCGGCTCGGATCCCGAGTTGCTGTGGCTCTGGCGTAGGCTAGTGGCTACAGCTCTGATTCGACCCCTAGCCTGGGAACCTCCATATGCCGCGGGAGCAGCCCAAGAAATAGCAAAAAAAAAAAAAAAAAAAAAAAGACAAAAAATAAATGTAGAGGAGGGCATTTCAAGTACCATCTTGCATCTTGGCATCTGAATTAAAGCTCTTGAAAGGCTTTGACGACCTTCCAGTTCCTTCAGTCTGAGTTTTCCCTGGTTTACTAATAGCTATTACAAACAAAATGGCTAGATTCTTTCTCCAGCCCTCAAGAGACTATAGTCCATGTATTTATTTATCCTGAACTATTGGCTGATGGGGAAAACCCCTGAAGGGAAACTTGTGAGCTGTACTGCAGTTGTAGAGGTTAGAAAATATTGATAAAAAATTCCTTCTCATAAAAATAACTTCATATTCTGTTACCTTTAGCTTCTTTCTCTATTCATTCAGCAAACCTTTCTTGAGTACTTGCAGTGATGCTCGGTTTGAAGATTAGGAATTGGAAAGGTAAAGAGAAGTAAGGTAGAGTCTTGGACCTCTGGGAATTGATAGTCCAGAGAGGAAAGATAATTACACTGCAGTATTGACTAGTGCTCTGGTAGAATTATGTATAAAGTGCAGTGGGAGCAGGGAAGGAGCCCTTCTGTTTGTGTCGGGGAGAGTGGATGATAGGGAAGGAGGATGCCCTCCGTAGGCTCCACAGAGAAGATAATTTAGTTCAGTTACTCTAAGATCTATTGTAAATCAGTAGGGAGGGTTTTAGAAGAATTTTTGGCCAAAGATCAAAGGAGAACTCCTGGTTCTTTGACACATCTTGAATTATTCAGATGTTTTCTTTTTTGTTTCGTAAGGCTATGAGTGAAAGGTTTAGAACTCTGAGATATCAGCCAGAAGAATTTTTTATTCCAGGTTCTTTTATTTTTTACTCGAAAATTTCATGGAGGCAATCAAATACTACTCATACTGATTGCTCAGCCCTGTGCTTATGAGATCCCTTTGCTTGAACTATTTTATTAAATTATTTTAAAGGACTTGTGGAACTAGAGACACCCCCACCCTGTCCCTGCCATCATTGGAGGGGCAAATTTTTAAAAGTTTGTTTGTCTTCAGCCTCTGTGGAAGAGACTTGATCGTTACTTTTCCTCTATGAAGTAACTTTGTTTTATATCTTAGGCAGTTGACAGTGATGATATCCTGTCACATTTTCCTTTCTCATTTGGGGCAGTTAGAAAAGAAAATTTCATAAGAAAAGCAATGAAAACTGGTCATATGATCGATCGCTTCTTTTTCAGTCCCTTCCTCATTCATCAGTCCCTCTTCCATTTTATCATAACAATCTATATCCCCTAAGGAACAGTTAGAGTAACTAGTATAGAGGGAAGTCAGCCTACTCTAGGTAAAGGGAGAACAAAGTCTGGTCTAGACTCAACTTCTGGGTACATATCCTAGCACCAGTGCTATCTGGTGTTGTGACCTTGAGCCAGTAAAAAACTAAGTTTTCTCATTTATAAAATGGAGATTATAATGAAGCTTAATTTATATGAAAATTACACATTTAGGTCGTAGTATAATACATAGAATAGTATCTAGCCACAGCAGCTAACATTTATTGAATATTTACTATTATTGGCAAGAAAGTGTATCGTCTCATATTGAAGTTTCTATAGGTAAAATAGTATGATGTCAGGAGTTTATTTTTTTTTAATTTTTTTATTTTTTTGTCTTTTTGCCATTTCTTTGGGCCGCTCCCGCGGCATATGGAGGTTCCCAGGCTAGGGGTCGAATCGGAGCTGTAGTCACTGGCCTACGCCAGGGCCACAGCAACATGGGATCCGAGCCGCGTCTGCAACCTACACCACAGCTCAAGGCAACGCCGGATCGTTAACCCACTGAGCAAGGGCAGGGACCGAACCCGCAACCTCATGGTTCCTCGTCGGATTCGTTAACCACTGCGCCATGACGGGAACTCCCAGGTGTTTATTTTTAAATCTAAAAACAAACCAGAAAAACCCAACCTGGAAAATTAGAGAAAACAAATTTACAAAAATGTTAATAAATGAAGCTGGGTGATGGGGAGTGAGCTCATTATACTCTTCGCTACTTCTGTGTATATTTGAAAATTTCCGTAACAACAGGTTGCTTTTTTTTTTAAGTGCATCTTTTTGGGGATTCCTTTTTGACATCTAAGAATTTTCAACATTACCAGTTCCTCTAAAATTTTCTTTTCTGTCTTCCAGGAACCTAGTGTGATACTTAAGTTCTGTGTCACTTTCCACTGCCCAGTGTTCATACATATAAAATTTAAAGATTTTATATACCATATTGCAGGTGGGATGTGGCTATATTCTTCATCTCTTTTTTCTTTATATGTGAATTACAGGGTAGCCAAAAGCAAAAAGAAGGAGCACAGTGCCTCCTGCTCTTCTTTTTGAGATGTTTAGTGCTGTTTCACTTTGGAAAAGTGTTGACTCCTCAGGGTCCTTGTTAGACACAGAAATTAATAGGGGACATGTTCAAAATTAGTTCCTCTCAATTCAATTTGAATCTTCTCCATTAGGTTAATTGTCTTTTTTCACCTTGTCAAGTAATGTGTATACAGTTGATATAGAATGCAAAAATGTAAATCATCCTTTAACCCCATTATTCTTATGTAGATATGTCTTTTTGGTACCACATAGGTCTTCACAAAGAAATATCAACCACTTCCTTCCTGACATCCGAGCTAATAGAGAACTTTATATGGGATTATAAATCCTTAGAGTAGAAAGAGACTGTTAAGATCTTCTTAAATCTGTTCTATATATCTTTGCCAAGTGACTATTCAGTCTTTGCTTAGTTCCCTCCCCCCCCGCCCCCCGCCACTAGAGTTCTAATAGTGCTAAACTCTACCTCATGAAGTAGGCCTTTCATTGCTTAGAAAATTCTACTTGTTAGAAAGTTAGTCTTACATCGAGCCAAAGCGTGCTTCCTTTTAATTTCGAGTGGTAGTTTCTAGTTCTGCCCTAGGATCACAAAAAATAACTACTCTCTTCCATTTACTTAATGTATTTAGGGACCTTTCCATGTTAAATACCTCAAATTAAGATTTTTAATCATTACAAAGTATCATACTTTATTATTCAATCTTGGATAATTAGGTTTTATATATATATGTGTGTGTGTGTGTGTGTGTGTGTGTATATATATATGTATATCTCTTTTCATTAGTAATGCTTCAGTGAAATTCTGGTCCATAAATGTTTATGTCCAACTCTTATTTCTATAGGGTGAATGCCTAGAAGTGGAATTGCTGGGTAAAGTATTAAACATTTTTAAAACTTTTGTTACATGTTACCAGATTGTCCTGCCCCCCAAAATTGTATTAATTTTTGCCACCGATTTGTTAGGTAAATTTTCATATTTTGCTTTAATAATTAGTGAGGTTGAACATTTTTTATATGTTTATTGGCAATTCACATTTAATCAGAATTTTTAAAAATCATTTAATATGTAGTCCATATTCCAATTTCCCCAGTTTTCCCAAAAGTGTCTTCCTGTAAATTGTTTAAACAGGATCTAATCAAGGTATATGTGTTATCTTGTAATACATTAAGAGAGACTAAGGAATTATTGTCTCCTTGGTCTCTCTTAATCTAGGTCACCTGTTTTGTAGATTGTCTCACATTTTGAATTATGTCTGATTGTTTCCTTGTAGTGGTGTTTAACTTGTTCCTCCATCCCCTGTATTTCCTGTAAACTGGAAGTTGGATCTAGAGGAGGAATTAGATTCAGACTAAGCATTTCATAAAAGATGGAATAATTCATAGGTACCATTGTGTATTCACTCCGGATCAAGTTAGGAGGCACCACCTGATGACAGATTATTCCACTAGTAGTGATGCTAAATTTGATCACTCTGTTAAAAAGTTAACTGCCTGGAGATCCCATTGTGGCTCAGTGGTTAACGAATCAGACTAGGAACCACAAGGTTGCGGGTTCGATCCCTGGCCTTGCTCAGTGGGTTAAGGATCGGGCGTTGCCATGAGCTGTGGGGCTGGAATCCTGTGTTGCTGTGGCGTAGGCTGGCAGCTACAGCTCCGATTGGACCCCTAGCCTGGGAACCTCCATATGCTGCAGGAGCAGCCCTAGAAAAGGCAAAAAGACAAAAAAAAAAAAGTTAACTGCCTGGAGTTCTCGTCGTGGCACAGTGGTTAACAAATCCGACTAGGAACCATGAGTTTGTGGGTTCAATCCCTGGCCTTGCTCAGTGGGTTAACGATCCAGCGTTGCCATGAGCTGTGGTGTAGGTCGCAGACTCGGCTCGGATCCCGCATTGCTGTGGCTCTGGGCGTAGGCCGGAGACTACAGCTCCGATTCGACCCCTAGCCTGGGAACCTCCATATGCCACGGGAGTGGCCCAAGAAATGGCAAAAAGACAAAAAAAAAAAAAGTTAATTGCCACATCTCTTCATTCTAAGGTACATTTTCCCCTTTGTAATTACTAAATCATCTGTGGAATGATGTCTTAGTACCATTTGAATATCCTGTTCCTTGACAACATTGATCACTTAATGATTTGAGCATTCATTGATCTCTGCCTGAATCAGCTACTACATGGAGAGTTGCATAGAAAATGTTTGTTTTCTTTTTTTCTTGTCTTTTTGTCTTTTTAGGGCCTCACCTGCGGCATATGGAGGTTCCCAGGCCAGGGGGTCTAATCGGAGCTGTAGCCGCCGGCCTACACCATAGCCATAGCAATGCTGGATCTGAGCCACGTCTGTGATCTACACCACAGCTCACGGCAATGCTGGATCCTCAACCCACTGAACAAGGCCAGGGATTGAACCTGCAATCTCATGGTTCCCAGTCGGATTCATTTCTGCTGCACCACGACAGGCACTCCGAAAATGTCTGTTTTCTAAATGTACCATTTCTTCTACAATTATTAGCTAGCATTCTTGTATAAAGATTTTAGTTTTTTCTTTCTTTCTTTTTTTTTTTTTAGGGCCACCCCCACGGTATATGGAGGTTCTCAGGCTGGGTTGAATTGGAGCTGTAGCCACTGGCCTGTGCCACAGCCACAACAATGCCAGATTTGAGCTGCATCTGCGACCTACACCACAGGCAACACTGGATCCTTAACCCACTGAGCAAGGCCAGGGATCGAACCTGTGTCCCCATGCATGCTAGTCAGATTCGTTTCTGTTGAGCCATGATGGGAATTCCCAGTTTTGTTGTTTTGATTTTTAAATTTTTTGGGGTGGCTGTGCCCATGGCATGTGGAAATTCCTAGGCCAGAGATGGAACCTGCACCACAGTAGTGACAACACTGGATTCTTAATCTACTGCACCACCAGGGAACTCCCAGCCATTTTTAAGTGTACAGTTCAGTTTTGTTCAGTTTATTCACATTGTTGTGAAACAGATGTCTAGAACTTTATCTTGCAGATCTCAAATTCTATACCCATTAGAAAATAACTAGGCTTCCAACCTCCCAAAGCCCCTGGTAACTACCATTCTACTTTGTTTCTATGAATTTGACTACTTTAGATACCTCATATATGTGGAATCATACAGTACTTGTCTTTTTGTGACGGTTTATTTAACTTAGCATAATGTCCTCCAGGTTCATCCATGGTGTAACATGTGCCAGAATTTCCTTCCTTGTTATGGCCAAATAATATTCCAATGCATGTACATACCATATTTAGCTTATCCTTTCATCCATTGATAGACACTTGGGTTGCTTCCACCTCTTGCCTGTTCAAAGTAGTGCTGCTATGAACATGTGTTTAACAGATATCTCTTCAAGACCCTGCTTTCAATTCTTTTGGATATGTACCCAAAAGTAGGATTGTTGGTAGTTCTATTTTAATTTTTTTTTTCTGGTCTCATCCATGGCATCTGGAAGTTCCTGGGCCAGGGATCGAACCTGTGCCACAGCCGCAACCCCAGCGGCTGCAGTGACAACACCAAATCCTTAACCCACTGTGCCATAAAGAAACTCCTAATTTTAATTTTTTGAGGCGTCTCCATACTGTTTAATACAGTGGTTGCACTATTTTAGAATCTCACCAACAATGCACAAGGGTTCCAGTTTCTCTACATCCCTACCAATGCTTATTTCCTGTTTTCTGGTAGTAGCTACCCTAATGAATGTTAAATCAATATTCATTATTTGTATTACAACTAAGTAATATCGTTTACTGCAAGCCAAGTAGTATGCTACTTATAGCTTCATTTTTCTTTCTTGAATTATTTGCTTTTCTGGGGTTGTTAATTACCTCACTTTTGGGATGGAAATTTTCTAAAATTAGGTTGCGATGTTGGTTGTACAAGTATAAATATAATACAATTCATTGAATTAAAAAAATTACCACACTTTCTAAAAACTACAAATGAATTTATCTTTAAATTTTTTACAAAGGTGACTTATATCCTTATCAATGTTCCCCTTTCTCTCCCGCAAATGCTCAAACACACCCAATAATCTGTCAATTCCTGTTTTATTTTTTTCTGGAGACCTTCTTCCTAGAGCCTTCTGTTCTTTTGCTCCAATCTGTACTGTTTGTTCCTCTAGGCCTGCCTCAGGGCTGACATCCCAGTATTTCCCTTTGCTGCCCTTCTGGGTAAAAGTGTGTGTGTGTGTGTGTGCGTGTGCGTGTGCGTGTGCGTGTGTGTGTGTGTGTGTGCATTCAAGGCATGTGGAAGTTCCTGGGCCAGGGATCGAACCTATGCCATAGCAGTGACCTAAGCCACAGCAGTGACAACACTGGATCCTTAATCTGCTGAGGCACCAAGGAACTCCCTCTTTATTGATCTGTCTTAGTGGAGAATATCCTCTAAGAATTTCTAAGTAAAAGTATATAAGAGATTCATTTTGGGAGCTCTTGCATATTGGAAAATGTCTTTATTCTATCCTTATACTTAATTAGTGGTTTGATGGAGAATTCTAAATTGAAAAATCGTTTTTGCTCAGAACTTTGTTGTTTTTGTTTTTGGCTTTTCAGGGCCACACCTGCAGCATATGGAAGTTCCCAGGCTAGGGGTCAAATGAGTGCTGCAGCTACAGGCCTACACCACAGCCACAGCAGTGCCCGATCTGAGCCGCATCTGCGACCTCCACTGCAGCTTGGGGCAACATTGGATCCTTAACCCACTGAGCAAAGGCCAGGGATTGAACCCATATCCTCATGGATACTAGTTAGATTCATTTCTGCTGTGCTACAATGGGAACGCCTTTCCTCAGAACTTTGAAGGCATACATCCAGTGTTGACCTTAAGAAGTCTGGTTTTGGAGTTCCTGTTGTGGCTCAGTGGATTAAGAATTGGACATAGTGTGGGTGAGGATGCAGGTTTGATCCCTGGTTTCACTCAGTGGGTTAAGTATTCAGTGTTGCTGCAAGATGTGGTGTAGATCGTGGAGGCAGCTCGGATCCAGCATTGCTGTGGCTGTGGTGTAGGCCTGTAGCAGCACTCATTTGACCCCTAGCCTGGGAACTTCCGTATGTTGTAGGTGTGGCTGTAAAAAGAAGTCTGGTTTCAGTTTTTTTCCTTTGTATGTAACCTGTCTTTTTCTCTCTGGAAGTTCTTAGAATTTTCTCTATCCATTGTATTTAAATAATTTATACTTATTACTGAAATAATAAGTACAATATTGTTGCAGATCTTTCTTTTTCTTTTTCCTTCCATTCTTTATACTGGATATTCAGTGGGCCTTTTAAATTTGGATTCCTTTGAATATAATTTCTTATATTTCTTTGATAGTTGTTTCTTCCCAGTATAATCTATTCTCTCTAAGAAATTCCTAATAGTTGGATATTGAACTTCCAAGGATTAATCTTCTAGGTCTCTCGTCTTTTCTCTCCCTTTTCTGCCTCTCTCTCTTCATTCTGCTTTCTGGGGTATTTTCTATTCTTTTATTGACTTCTTTTTTTTTTTTTTTTTTTGTATTTTCAGGGCTGCACCCGAAGCATATGGATGTTCACAGGCTAGGGTTCAAATCAGAGAGGCAGCTGCTGGCCTGTGCCATAGCAACACCAGATCCTAGCCGCATCTGTGACTTACACCACAGCTCTCAGCAATGCCACATCCTTAACCTACTGAGTGAGGCCAGGGATCAAACCCACATTGTCATGGATACTAGTTGGGTTTGTTAACCACTGAAGCCTAGACGGGAACTCTTTTTTTTTTTTTTTTTTTCTTTTTTAAATATGAATGCTTAGTTGTCCTAGCACCATTTGTTGAAAAGATATTCTTTCCATGGGTTTATTTCTGAATTCTCTATTGTCTTCCTTTGATGTATGTGTCTTATATCAATATTACACTGTCTTGATTACTGTCATTTTATGGTAAGTCTTAAAATTGTTTGGTCTTTTAGACTTCCATAATTTTTTTATAAATCAATTTTAGGTTGTCAGTTTGATCAAAAATACCTGTCAGGTATTTCATTGGGATTGTGTTTGGGGAAAGTTGACATAATAATATTGAGCCTTCCAATCCATGAACAGGGTGTATTTCACCATTTATTTGTGTTTTTAATTTCTCAGCAGTTGTATGTACAGGTTTTGTATATATTTTGTTAAATTCTTTCATGGGGATCTTACACCTTTTTTTATGGTTCTGTAAGATAATTTTTAGTTTTCAATTTCCAGGTAGTTATTGTTAGCATATAGGTATATAGTTGATTTTTATTGACCTTATGTCCTACAACCATGCTAAATTTTTCCATTACTTTTGTTAACTTTTTAAGAGATCCTTAGAAGTTTATATGTTAACATGATATTATCTGCAAATAAGGACAGTTTATTTCTTCCTTTCTAATCCATAAGCCTTTTGTTATCTTAGCAGCACTGCCTAGGACCTCTGTTACATTAAGTATATTAGATGTAGTTTTATCATAAATACCCTTTATCAGATGTAGACATTCCCCTTCTATTTGTAGTTTGATAAGAGGTTTTTTTGCTTTTTGTTTTGTCTTTTGTCCTTTTAGGACCACACTCACGGTATATGGAGGTTCCCAGGCTGGGGGCCGAATCGGAGCTACAGCTGCCAGCTTATACCAGAGCCACAGCAACACCAGATCCGAGCTGCATCTGTGACCTACACCACAGTTCACAGCAATGCCGGATCCTTAACCCACGGAGTGAGTCCAGGGATCAAACCTATAACCTCATGGTTCCTAGTCAGATTCGTTTCTGCTGCGCCACAACAGGAACTCCCTAATGGGAGTTTTTATCATGAGTGAATGATGAATTTTGTCAAGTGAATTTTTTCTTCATTTATTTGAGTCATATGGTATTTCTCCTTTATTCTGTAATATCATATATTTATTGTTTTTGTTTTTGACTCTCATCCCAACTTGCATTCCTTGGATAAACACACTAGGTCTTGATGAATTATCCATTAGTCAATTGCATAGTATTTTTAAGAGCTTTTTGTGTCTTTTTTTTTTTTTTTTTTTAATGGCTGCACCCATAGAATATAAAAGTTCCTGGGCCAGGAATCAAACCCGCACCTCTGTAGCAACCCAAGCTGCTGCAGCTGGATTCTTTTTTTTTTTTTTTTTCTTCCCTTTATTTCTTTTTTAGGGCTGCACCTGTGGTATATGGAAGTTCGCAGGCTAGGGCTCAAATCAGAGCCACAGCTCCTGGCGTCTGCCACAGAAACTCAGGATCCAAGCCACGTCTGTGACCTACACAATGATAAGAGAGATTTTAGTGTTTCTTCAATGCTGGATCCTTAACCCACTGAGTAAGGCCAGGGATCGAACCTGTGTCCTCATGAATACTAGTCGGGTTCGTTTCCACTGCACCATGACAAGAACACCTTGCAGCTGAATTCTTAACACTGCACCACGCAGGGAACTCTGGGTTTTTGTGTCTTATTCATGAGGAATATTGATCTTTAATTTTTCTTATGTATATATATATATATATATATATAGTCCTCCCCTAGTTTAAGTATTATGGTGACACTGGCTTCATAAAATTCGTTGGGAATTGTTGTCTCCTCAGTTTCTCAGTTTGTGCAGGATTGGTATTGTTTCTTCCTAAACTGTTTGGTAGAATTTACCAATAAAGCCATCTGAACCTAAAGTTTTCTTTTTGGCAGGGTTTCTAACTACAGCTGTAATAGATAACAGGGCTTTTCAGAATTTCTTTATCTTCTTGAATCCATTTTGGTAATTTGTGTCTTACAAGGAATTTGTCCATTTTATCTAAGTTGATGAATTTATCGGCATAAAATTATTCATAATATATCATTATTCCTTTGATTACTGTAGGAGCTGTAGTGATGTTCATTATTTCTAATATTGTTTGTTTTTTTTTTAACAAATCTAGTTAAAGGTTTATCAATTTTAGGAGTTCCCTGGTGGCTCAGTGGGTTCAGGATCTCAAATTGTAACTGCTATGGCTCAGGTTGCTGCTGTGGTATAGGTTCAGTCTCTGGGCTGGGAACTTTTGCATGCTGTGGGCGCAGCCAAAAAAAAAAAAAAGGTTTATTAATTTTTACCCAAAAGTAACTTTTAGTTTCATGTTTCTATATTGTTTTGGCTATTTTCTTTATTATTTCTTTTTCATTTACTTTGAGTTTAATTTGCTCTTGTTCTCTAGCTTTTTTTTTTTTTTTTTGCTTTTTAGGGCTGCATCCACGACATATGGAAGTTCCCAGGCTAGGGGTTGAATCGAAGCTACAGCTGCTTGTCTACACCAAGCCGAGTCTGCAGTCTGCACCACAGCTCACGGCAACTTGCCAGATCCTTAACACACTGAGCAAGGCCAGGGCTCGAACCCGCAACCTCATGGTTCCTAGTCAGATTCGTTAACCACTGAGCCACAACAGGAACTCCACCATTCTCTAGCTTTTTAATGTGGAAACTTAGGTCACTGATTTGAGACTGTTCTAATTTCTATAGGCATTTAAAGTCTCAGGTTTCCCTTTGCATGCTACTTAGGTGTGTCTCACTTTTCTTTTTTCTCTCTTTGTAGGGCTGCACCTGTGACATATTGAAGTTTCTGGGCTGGGGGTCTAATCGGAGCTATAGCTGCCAGCCTTTGCCATGGCAGTGCTGGATTCCAGCTGCATCTGCTACATACACTGCAGCTCACAGCAACGCCGAATCATTAACCCACTGAATGAGGCCAGGGAGTGAACCCATATCCTCGTGGATACTGGTCAAGTTCTTAACCTGCTGAGTCACAATGAGAACTCCACATCTTACAAATTTGATGTTGTATTTTCATTTTCATTTGGTTCAAAGCAACTTCTAACTTCCCTTGTGATTTTTCTTTCTTTGACCTATGGGATAATATAGAAGTGAGATGCTTGATTTCCAAATATTTGTGAGTTTTCAATTAATCTTCCTGTTATTAATTTCTAGTTTAATTCTTTTCTGGTCAGAAAATATACTTGGTGTGATTTCAGTCCTTTTAAATATACTGAGGCTTACTTTATAGGCCAGCATATGGTCTTATTTTGGTGAATGTACCATGTGTACTTGAAAATGTATATTCTAATGTTGGTGGAATGTTCTATAAATTTCAGTGAAGTTTTGTTGGTTGATGGTGGTGTTCAGTTCTATATCCTTCCATATTTTCTTATTAAAAGAGGAGAAGAGTGATCATATCTCCAGCTCTCACTGGGGACTTTTTTTCCTTCTATGGCTGCAGGCTAGGGCTCAAATTGGAGCTGCAGCTGCCAGCCTATGCCACAGCCACCACAGTGCTGGATCTGAGCTGCATCTCTGAACTGTGCTGCAGCTTGCAACAACACTGGATCCTTAACCCACTGAGCAAGGCCAGGGATCAAACATGCATCCTCGTGGACACTACGTTGGCTTCTTAACTTGCTGAGCCATAATGGGAACTCCTAGTTGTGGATTTTGTTGTTGTTGTTATTCCTTTCAATTCCGTCATTTTTGCTTTTTTTTTTTTTTTTTTTTGCTGCATCCTCAGCATGCTGAATCCAGGTCCAGGGATTGAACCCTTGCCACAAGTGTGGCTCAATCCACAGCAGTGACAACACTGGGTCTTTAACCTGCTGAGCAACCAGGGAACTGCCTTGCCTCAAGTATTTCGAAACTGCCATTGGATGCATATACATTTAAGAATATTACGTCCTCATGATAAACTAACCCCTCTATCATTATGAATTGTTTCTTTTAACTCTTAGTAATATTCCTTGTTTGGGGGTCTAATTTTATTATAAGTATAGCCATCCTTGGAGTTCCTGTTGTGGCTCAGCAGTAATGAACCCAACTGGTATCCATGAGGATGTGCGTTCTATCCCTGGCCCTGCTCAGTGGGTTAAGGATCTGGTTGTGTGGTGAGCTATGGTGTAGGTCGCAGACATGGCTAGGATCTGGCATTGCTGTGGCTATGGGATAGGCTGGCAGCTGCAGCTCTGATTGGACCCCTAGTCTGGGAACTTCCATATGCTGTGGGGCAGCTATAAAAAATATATATATAGCCATCTAGGCATCCCAGCTTTCTTTTGACCAGTATATGGATGATATATTTTTTTCATCCTTTACCTTTTAACCTATCCATATCTTTTTTTTGGTTGTACCCACAACCATATGGAAGTTCCCAGGCCAGGGGTGGAATCTGAGCCACAGCTGCAGCGATACCGGATTCTTAAACCACTGTGCCCAGCCAGGGATCAAACCTATCCATATCTTTATGTTTAAAGTGAATGTCTTATAAACAGCTTATACTTAGTTGGGTCTTGCTTTTCATCCTTCTGTTCACACTATCTCTTTTAGTTGAAGTATTAGTTCAGTCACATTTAGTGTAATTATCAGTAGAGTTGGGTTTAAATCTACCATCTCACTACTTGTTTTCTATTTGTCTATCTGTTCTTTGTTTCTTCTTTCATTTTTTCCTGCCCCCTCTCCTTTTTTGTCCTTTTTTGTCTTTTTAGGCACCCACCCTCGGCATATGGAGATTTCCAGGCTAGGGGTCCAATCGGATCTGCAGCCACTGGCCTACGCCACAGCCACAGCAACACAGGATCTGAGCCTCGTCTTCGACCTACACCATAGCACATGGCAATGCCAGATCCTTAACCCACTGAGCAAGCCAGGAATTGATGCTAGTCAGGTTCATTAATCCCTGAACAATGATGGGAACTCCCCTGCCTTTTTTTTTGAGGTTTTTTTTTTTTTTGTCTTTTTGCTATTTCTTTGGGCCGCTCCCTCAGCATATGGAGGTTCCCAGGCTAGTGGTTGAATCGGAGCTGCAGCCACTGGCCTATGCCAGAGCCACAGCAACGCGGGATCCGAGCCGCGTCTGCAACCTACATCACAGCACATGGCAACGCCGGATCGTTAATCCACTGAGCAAGGGCAGGGACCAAACCCGAAACCTCATAGTTCCTAGTCAGATCCGTTAACCACTGCGCCACGATGGGAACTCCTTGTTTTGAGTATTTTTTTGGCATTCTCCTTTATCTCCATGCTTGACTTGTTACCTGTATCTCTTTGCTTTATTTTCAGTGGCTGTTCCAGGATAGTAGTTCTCAAAGTTTTTGGTCTCAGAACTCATTTATACTCTTAGAGATTATTCATACTTTTAAAAAAAGTTTTTATTGTTTTTGTTCCATTTAGCTGTGCCAGCAGCATGCAAAAGTCCCCGGGCCAGGGATCAAACCCAAGCCACTACAGTAACCCGCATCACAGCTGTGACAACACTTGAGTCCTTAAATGCTAGGCCACCAGGGAACTCCAGATTATTCATACTCTTAAAATTGAAGGGAGTTCCCACTGTGGCTCAGTGGAAACAAACCCCACAAGTATCCATGAGGACACGGGTTTGATCCCTGGCCTTGTTCAGTGGGTTAAGGATCCAGCATTGCTGTGACTTGTGGTGTAAATTGCAGATGTAGCTCAGATCCTTTGTTGCTGTGGGGCTGTGGTATAAGCTGGCAGCTATAGTTCTGATTTGACCCCTAGCCTGAGAACTTCCATATGCTGCAGGTGTGGCCCTAGAAAGACAAAAAAAAAAAGAAAAAGATAAGAAAAAAATTGAGGACCCCAAAGTATTCTTGTCGGTGTGGGTCATAGCTGTCTATATTCAACCACATTAAAATTTATAACTAGAAGTTCGAATGTGGAGCAGCGGGTTAAGGATCTGGCATTGCAGCAGCTGTGGTGCAAGTTGCAACTGCAGGTTTGATCACTGGCCCAGTAACTTCCATGTGCCATGGTAATAGCCAAAAAACAAGTAATGAAACAGTTACAACTGATAAATTGTGAAAATATGCAATAATATTAAATATTCACATGTCAATATTTGTATTTAATATATTTAATATATTTAAGGTAATAAATTTATTGCATGTTAACATAGTGGTTTTTTTTTTTTTAATAACTATATTTTTCAAAACAATACCAAAAATTTAGGGAGAAGAATGCATTGATTTACATTTTTGCAAATTTCTTTAACATCTGGTTTAATAGAAAATTACCAGCATCTTGTGTTTCTGTATTCCATATCATGTCATGTAGCCTCTTGAAAACTCCACAGTATACTTTTGAGAGAATGTAAGTAGTAAAAACAAGTAACACTCTTAGTTTTGCCATGAAAATAATTTTGATCTTGTGAAACCTTAAAAGGTTGTTGAGGACTCCCAGGGATCCTGGGACATACTTTGACAACTGTTTTTTTTTTTTTTTTGTCTTTTTGCCATTTCTTGGGCGGCTCCCGCGGCATATGGAGGTTCCCAGGCTAGGGGTCGAATCAGAGCTGTAGCTGCCAGCCTATGCCAGAGCCACAGCAACTCGGGATCCGAGCCGCGTCTGCAACCTACACCACAGCTCATGGCGATGCCAGATCGTTAACCCACTGAGCAAGGGCAGGGACCGAACCCACAACTTCATGGTTCCTAGTCAGATCCGTTAACCACTGCGCCACGACGGAAACTCCGACAGCTGTTTCTGTGAGTGTACAATATCTTTAATTGGCCTTTTTTTTTCTTTTTGGCCACCCTGCGGCACATGGAGTTCCCAGGGATCAGATCCAAGCCACAGCCACAGCAATGCCAGATCCTTAACTCACTGAGCCAGGCTGGGGCCAGGGATCGAACCCATGTCTCAGAGCTCCCAAGATGCCACCGATAATCGTTGTGCCACAGCAGGAACTCCTTAATCAGTCTACTTTTAAATAATATACCAATTAATATATATTGTGGTAACAACAATACCCTTCCAAATCTCCATTTTTTTTTGTTAGTGTTTTCATACATTTCACATACACATATATTTTAAACTCTTCAGTACATTGTTGTTTTTGGTCTTTTAGGGCCACGCTTGAGGCATATGGAAGTTCCCAGGCTAGGGGTCCAATTGGAGCTGCAGCTGCTGGCCTGCACCATAGCCACAACAACACCAGATCCTAGCCGATCTGCAACCTACACCATAGGTCATGGCATTGCCGGATCCTTAACCCACTGAGCAAGGGCAGGGATCGAACCTTCGTCCTTATGGATACTAGTCAGAGTGGTTACCACTGAGCCACGATGGGCATACCTAAACAGTCAGTTATCTTTTAAAGACTTTTTTTTTTTTTTTGGCTGCATCTACAGCATGTGAAAGTTCCTGGATCCCTAACTAGCTGTGCCTTGGGAGGATATCCTAAAGACATTTTTTAAATGAGAAAAGATCTTTTATGTTTACTCACATATTTACCATTTCTGGTGCTCTTGATTCTTTCCATCTTAAATTTTCTTTTATCCTGATAAACTCTTCAGTTTCTTAGAGTGCAGTTCTGCTGATGATTTCTCTCTGCTTTTGTTTTCTTATTTACAAAAGTCTTTGTTTTGCCTTCATTAAAAAAAAAAAAAGACTTTGGAGTTCCCGTCGTGGCGCAGTGGTTAACGAATCTGACTAGGAACCATGAGGTTGCGGGTTCGGTCCCTGCCCTTGCTCAGTGGGTTAACAATCCGGTGTTTCCGTGAGCTGTGGTGTAGGTTGCAGACGCGGCTCGGATCCCACGTTGCTGTGGCTCTGGCGTAGGCCAGTGGCTACAGCTCCGATTCGACCCCTAGCCTGGGAACCTCCATATGCTGCGGGAGCGGCCCAAGAAATGGCAAAAAGACAAAAAAATTAAAAAAAAAAAGACTTTATTTTGAGAAATTACAGACTCATAAGAGGTTTCCAGGCTCACCTCAGTTGTTTCCTTTCCCTTTCCTTATGGATGACAATTCTGAGTGTTCTGAAAAGAGTTATTTCATACATTTTGCCCAGTCTCTAGTTGCAGACAATGGAAGTAAGCCCGTTCATTATGATTATAAGTGACATTCTCTATTTTGACTTTTTTACTGAAGATCATAAGCAGCAATGGTTATGTAAGTTCTTTCTGCATTTGCCATTAGTGTTGAGGACATTCATACATCATTCAGTATCCCCTATATATTACAACACTTCAGAGATGAGTTATATAATAATTCCTCTTTCTTTTGCTTTTTGCCTTGTATGCACAGAAAATCAGTCAAGACTTATATTAGATCATCACAGTTTTGTTGAGCTGGAGATGACACATTTGTATTCTTGCTTTCTACTTAAAATTTTTTTCCCCTTTTTTAATCCTATTTTGTTAATCTATTGTAAAAGCAGTAACCCATACACCTGTAGCATGTTTTTTGTTTTTCTTTCCTTCTCTCTTGATTCCCTCCCCTGTATTAGGTACTTTTTTGATTGCATTGAATAGCAATACTGTTTAAGTAACTGAGTTTAAGGATATACAGGCAAAGATGAAGATTGGAGGCTCAACAACATAACTAGGCCTCATAGTAAAAAGAAGCAGCCACAGAGCTGGGCCCCCTCAGAACCAGATGCCTTTGTTCCTTATTGAATAGGTTTTCCTGCTGAGTTAGTGATTCTGATACTACTTATCTGTCTCTATGATGAGTGCTTCTGCTACTCTCTATTAACTGTAGCCAGTGTCGGCTCTCTCCTAGAGCCCTGCCTGTCTGTGCTGTTCTCTCTCTTCTCATTACTACAGCTCACGTTCACATTCCAAAGGAGAATATCTGATTGATTCACTTAATGATGTGTTGGTGCCTGGCCAACTCTTCAGTCACTAGCCCAGTGGAGAGATTCTCTGTTCTTGGGTTTGTGGTAAAAGTATGGTGATGTATAAAACCTGTCAGAGGGGCTGCTGGCATAGCAAGCATTCAGCATTATCATTCCTCCTCTATAACAATTGACTCACTTTTAACCTATTAAGGATAGTTATTAGACTGGATTTTCTCCCAACTCAGTCAGCTGCATATTTATAGATTAAGGTTTAGGTGAACTGCTAATCTCACCCTGAAATGTTGAGGTTTTTTTCCTCCTAATTTCATTCTTAGATGAATTTCATTCTTAGCTGAAAAACAAAGGATGATCTTCTACCTTTTAGCCACAATTTAAAATAAACCCTTGGTACTGATTGTTGGTCCAAGAAAGCCCATCTGTTAGAAACTATGAAGAGAAGAGAAAATTCAAATGTTTCCATTCTTGTTAGCTTCTCTAAATTTGGAGGAAGAAGAGATTGAAGCTGTGAGCTGAAATAAAGTTTTTGGATTAATAACCCCACATAGGATTGAATCCTGGCTTTCCCGTTTACAAGGTGATAGACGAGTGTCTTTTCGAATAAAATGGAGATTATGGTATTTGCCTCATGTGGTTGTTAGGATTAAATGATAGGATACATGCAAAGCAGTTAGCAGTGTCTGGCACATAATAAATACTTGATAAATATTAGTTCCCATTATCTCTAGATCAGTAAACCTTATTAATAATAAAGGTTACCCTTATAAATCTGAGTTTTCCATGCTAATGAAAACTTAACATTTCTTGGTTATGTAAGCCAGGATCTAATTATTGAAATCTTTGTGTACTCAGTGCTGTGCTAGGTACCAAGTGGGTATACAAGAAACATACTGCAATATGATTCTTGCTTTTTTTTTTTTTTTTGTCTTTTTGCCTTTTCTAGGACTGCACCTGAGGCATATGGAGGTTTCCAGGCTAGGGGTCTAATTGGAGCTGTAGCTGCCGGCCTATGCCAGAGCCACAGCAACGCAGGATCCTTAACCCACTGAGTGAGGCCAGGGATTGAACCCGCAACCTCATGGTTCCTAGTTGGATTTGTTAACCACTGAGCCATGACGAGAACTCCTGATTCTTGCTTTCTAATCCCCAGAGTGAAATATCGGTCCTAGAAAGTTTTTAAGAAAACTCAACCCTATGAGGGTATTATTATATTTGGAATTTGGGCTGTGTTGCTAGCTGTGTTACTTTGGGCCAATTACTTATCTGTGCCTCAGTTTCTTTATAAAATGGAGGAAATACCTCATAGGATTGTTGTAAGGAATAAATGAATATATGCAGAGCGCATAGGAGAGTGATATAAAGTAAGTGCTATAGGTAAGTTGTCCTGCTAGATTATGACTCCTAGAAGTGAATACTTAAAGCCATTCTGGGCCTAATCGATCAGTCTTTCCTTGTTTTGGTTTAAAGGGAGTAGGTTTCTTTGTGGGAAGTTTAGCGTATCTTGAGTCTCCATTGTCAGGACAGTTTATAGTGTTTCGGTGGTAAGAGATGAGTGAGCTGAAGGATGTGATCTGTGGATAATCCTGTTCCATTTTGAGATCGGACACTAGACTTTCCATATCTCACTAGCCCTCCTTTGCTGATCTTGAAATTCTTGCAAAGCTATTTTCTCCTCCACTGAAATGTCCTTTTTGTGGAGGCTAGGGGCAGGAGGTGCTAGGGATATAAAAGTACGGTAAAGGAAAGGCAGTTCGAATAGAGAACTTTGATTTTAGCTTAACAAGTCAAACAGGCAGGGGATTTTCTAATCAAAAGCTGCTTCTATCCTAAAGGGAAGACTCATTTCTGATTTGTATTTCCTTCTCAATAAGTGAGATCACTATGTTTTATTTCCGTATTAGTGAGATTGAGTATCTTTTCATTCTGTTTATTGATTACTTGTATTTAGTGAATTACCTCTTCCATTTTCTTTGTTTGATGAGGAGGCTGTCTTTGTAGAATGAGGACATTAAGCTCATGCAAATCTGTTTCAGATATACTTTTCATTTTGTCTGTTGTATTCTTTTACCCTTGGTTGTGCTTTATATTTTAACTGCATAGAAACTTTTCTGTTTTTTATTTTTGGCTGTGCCCGCAAAATGTAAAAATTCCCTGGCCAGGGATTGAACCTGTGCCACATCAGCTAATTGAGCCACAGCAGTGACAGTGCTGGATCCTTAACCCACTGTGCCACAAGGGAAATCCTAAACTTTTAATGTAATGAATCAATAAATTTTTCCCAAAAAGCATCATCTCATTATGGTTAGAGAATTTCTACTGAATGTTATAAAACATGTCATAGTTTATATGTAGACTAATCTATTTAATAAGCATTTTTCCTTATAGATGATTGATTGTCAGAAGATTTGAAGACCCTTTGCAAACTTAGTTCTGAAGCTATAACATCATAAAAATTATAGCTACCACTTACTGTACACTGTATGCCAGGAAATATGCTAAGTCTTTTATGTACTATATCCCTAATATTTAGCTTTAAGCGAAGTATTATTATTGTCCACATTTCATTGATAAGTGGAATGATTTGCCTAGGGCCACAGAGCTAGTTAGTGGCTGGATTGGAATTTTAACTTGAGTCTGCCTAACTCTGAAGTATGTACTTTTTCTACAAAGTTCAACTTCTTGAGGCTTCAAATAAATTGGTTCTAAAAGTAAATAAAGAGTTCCTGTTGTGGCACAGTGGAAATGAATCTGACTAGGAACCATGAGGTTTTGGGTTCCATCCCTGGCCTTGCTCAGTGGGTTAAGGATCTGGCGTTGCGGTGAGTTGTGGTGTAGGCCAGCAGCTGTATTAGACCCCTAGTCTGAGAACCTCCATATGCCATGGGTATGGCCCTAAAAAAAAAAAAAAAAAAATTTAATAAAGTAGAAGTTAAATAAGTATCTCTTACCAGAACATGAAAAGATGATCTGTAGCCTACTTGGACAGTTCTTAGCTCCTGAGAACAGAGTAGGTGAGTTAATGAGATGTAAACCAGCCAGAAGAAAGGTGTCCACTGTCTAGGGCGGTGATTTTCCAAGGGTGGTTCCCAGACCACCAGCAGCAGCAGTAGCAGCAGCATCACTTGGGCATTTTTTAGAAAAGCAGATTCTCAGGGCCCGCTCCAGACCTCAGAATCAGAAACTGGGGCTGGGGCCCAGCAACCTGTTTTACACCTCCATCTGATTATATGGTCCATGTTAAAATTTGAGAAATTATTTTATTCTAACAATTTTTGCTTTTGTGAGATTCAGTCTAAGTCTCAGCCCTTAAGTACAAAAAAAGCATTATCAAGTAGTGGCAAAAGCACACAATCAAATAGGAGTCAGTTTAATAAGCATTTTGGGCAGGTTTACCCCTGAGCCACAGTTTCCCACCTCTAAAACGGTGATGATAAAGTCTATCTCCTTACAAAATAATTTTTCGGAATTAGTTAAGATAATATGTAAAGTTTATGCCTTAGCACCTTGCCAGGCCCCCAGGTGTTTGAGAAATTGCCTCTAGCGATTTTTCTCAGTAAGCAAAAGTCCCCACCTGCCTTCTAGTCTCAACTTCTCTTGTTTCTTGAATGTATTTTGCTGTCTTGTGTCTCTGGGCCTTTGTATTAGCTATTTCTCTTAAGACGCCCCTACCTCCCACTCCTTTACCTCACTAATTGCTATACACACTTTAAATTTTTGCTTATAATTTATCTCCCTTGGCGGGGGCTTTCTCTAACCCCCACTCTCCAATCTCTGTGCTCATATAGCAGCATGTATTTCTCCTGTGGCTGAACTTATCACAACTTTCGGAATTGCCTGTTTCCTGTATAAACTTCATTGGGTAGGTACAGTGTCTTGTCTATACCACATTCTAGGGACAGGTAAATCTCCTCAAATATTATCAGAGCTATTAAATGTTGAATGAATGAATGATGGCTGTCATTGCTGCTGCTTCATTATTTATCATCCAAGAGCAAGGTCCCTCTCTGGTTTATAGTATTTGTGCTGACTGCTTGTGATAATCATAGATATTTTAGGACCAATGTCTGCTTTCTCTTTCCCTGAAAACATGTTTTGACCCAGGCTGACATTGTGGTCCCTTGAGCTGAGCTGCTTCCTAACCACTGATCTCTCTGTATCACAGGTGCCTTGGGGGAGCTGTGTACCTTGATGGATCAAGTTCATCACATGCAGAACCAAAAATGGCAGCATCCTTCAGACCTCACCAGGCGGTGAGTGGATGATTAGAAGAAAGAGGAAAAGGGTAGAATTTGGCTGCAGGAGAAATGTGGTAGGGCTTTGGGGTAGTAATTACTGTTTATTTCCAGAGGTAGAAAAAGAAACTATATAGTATAATGGAATAAGAATTAAACTGTAATTCAGGAAACCTGGGTGTGTTTTTGTTTTTCTTTTTCTTTTGCCACTTTTGCCACTTTTGCCATACCTGTGGCATGCAGAAGTTCCCAGGCTAGGGATCAAACCCATGCCACAGCATATCCTTAACCACTAGGCCACTAGGGAACTCCAGCTTTATACTTTTTACTAGCTATATGGTTTTGATCAAATCACTTCACTGGTCCTCATAACAGTAAAATTAAAATATTAGACTAATTGATGTCAGAGGGCCTTTCTAGTTCTGAAATCTTATGGGTTTTTTTTTTTTTTCCTCCTCCTTCTCTGGTTTCTTGATGCAGTATGGTTTTACAGATTTATTAAGCTACTTTGATCCAATTACTCAGAAACCTTGGAGTCATCTGTGCCTTCTTTCTCTTTCACTCCATAGTCAGTCCATGAGCAAATCCTTTAAGCTCTACATATACTATATCCAAATCAAAATATATCCAATATTTGACCATTTCTCAATCATTTTCACTTGGACTGTTGCAAGTCTCCTAAATGGTCTCCCTACTTCTGCCTTTTTTTTTTTTTAAAGTCTTTTTCTAGGGCCACACATACGGCATATGGAGGTTCCCGCACAGCAACGTGGGATCTGAGCCACGTCTGCAACCTACACCACAGCTCAGGGCAACGCTGGATCCTTAACCCACTGAGTGAGGCCAGGGATTGAACCCGAAACCTCATGGTTCCTAGTCGGATTTGTTAACCACTGAGCCATGACGAGAACTCCTGATTCTTGCTTTCTAATCCCCAGAGTGAACTCCCCTCCCTACTTCTGCCCTTGCCTGTCTACTATTCTCAACTCATTAGCCAAAGAAATTCTTTCAAAACATAAGTCAGATTCTCTTTCTTCAGAATTTTCTGGTAACTTCCTATCTCCACAATCCCCTACAAGGGCCTGTATGCTTTAATCAAGGCTCACTTGGTTAGCTTACCAACCTCATCTACTATTTGCCTTGCTCACTCTGCCCTAGTCATACTGGCTTCCTTGCCTTTTTTTTTTTTTTTTTTGGCTGCACTTGCAACATATGGAAGTTCCCCAGCCAGGGATCCAACCTGAGCCACAGCTGTGACAACACTAAGGTCTTAACCAATAGGCCACCAGGGAAGTCCTTGCTATTTTTCAAGTATGTCATTCATGGTCCCACATCAGGGCCTTTACATTTGGTATTTTCTCTGTAGTTGCCAAAAATGACAGGAGTTCTCAGAAAGGCAGTCTTGTTTAATGCTTATTAAATTCTGCACTCAGATGTAAATTCAGATCTAGGCTCTTCTACTTATTCCACTGTGTGACCTTGGGCAAGTTATTTTATCTGAGGCTCAGTTCCCAACCTGTACAAGAAGTTAATGAAAGTACTTTTTCTGGTAGGATTGTCATTAGTGTTACCTGAGATGAGGTGTTTAAAGAATTCAGCAAGTATTTACATATAGGGCTAGATAAATGTCAGGTAATGTTATTTTCAACCTGGGCTGTTCCCCATAATCACCTATGGAGATGTCTAAAAATACAGATGTCCAGGGCTTTACTCAAGGGATTTGAAGTTATTAAGTTTGGGGTGGTGGAGAGAAGGGCCAAGAATATGTATTTTTAAAAAAAGCTTGGGGTTCCTGCTGTGGTGCAGCAGGTTAAGGATCCGGCATTGTCCCTGAGGTGGTGTGGGCTCCATCCCTTGTCCAGTACAGTGGGTTAAGGATCCAGCATTGGCCACAGCTGTGGTGTAGGTCGAAGCTCTGGCTTAGATTCGATCCCCCACCTGGGAACTTCCATATGCTGTGGGTGTGGCTGAAAAAGGAAAAAAGGAATTAGGTTATTAGGAATAGCTGGAGTTGAGAATGGACACAGAGGGTCCTGTTCAGAACCCCAGCCCAGAACGTGACTAAGGGAGACTCTCAAGAAACTTTGAGTCTGTTCAGTCTCTGAACTTGTGGTGTGATGCTCACATGATGCCTTACCTTCTCTGGGAATTTTATTCTAATTTTAACTGCTGTGTCCTGAGCAACCTTGAGCTGTGTCAGACGGTGTGGTCCTGTAGGAGGCACAGGTCTGATGCAAGCAATGAAATAGAGATCCTGTTCTACATGTTTCCAGAGGGACAAAATTTCTCTTTCTGCTTAAACATCACTGTACATTATACTTTGGGTTTTCTTAGAATATGGGTCTATATGGACCATATCACCATAATACCTGCATGGGAATTAGGTTGCTTTGGAAGTTAGAAGGAAATAGTATTTAGGTTTATTTTTTTTTATAATACATGTGTTTGTTTTTGGTTTTTGTTTTTTTTATTTGGCTATGGTGTACAGCAGCTTAATGTGGGATCTTGGTTCCCAAAGCAGGGATTGAACCCAGGCTGCAGTGGTAAAAGTGCTGAGTCCTAACCACTAGACCACCAGGGAACTCCCCAGGAAGTAATACTTATAATGTCATTTTCATATAGGTGAAATAGTATAAAATTTATAAAATCGTGCAAATCGAAATATAAAGTGAATATTCAGTTTCCAAAAGTAATGATATTCTTTAAATAGTTGTCTTGGCCTCTTTTGTGTACAGAGAGCCATTCCAACTGAAACCTTCATCTTTCCTCTTTTCATTTTCTTTCTCCCCTGTTAGTAACTACGCCCGGTTCCGACAGAAGTCTCTGCAAAGATACAGTCTGACTCAGTGGGTTGACAGGAACATGAGAAGCCACCATCGGTTCCAGCGTCTACCGGATTTCCAATACAGTTCGTTTGTCTCCTCCCATCAGCAGTGAAGGTCCCTATCCAGGGTCCTGTCCAGAGCAGCATCTCATCTTCTGTTGTTTCGTGCTATGTAGATGCTGAATTTTATTTTTCACAATATTTTATTTAAAGAACTTGTCACCTTTTGGAAATGCCCATTGCTGACTTGAAATTTTTTTGTATAAGGTGCTTCCTTTTTGTGTGTGTGCGTGTGTGTGTGTTTGTATGCATTTAAGCAGTGTTGAGTTGATATAGTTTTAATTTTTTAATTTAAATTGAAGGTGGCTGCCTCTCGAAAGCCAGCATTAAGCCGAAACACCCAGGTTCGAGCCAAACACCTGTCTCTCTGCAGAGGTGAAGTCTACTTCTGGTGCCCAAAAGAAATTATCTTTTAATCTCCTGTGAGGAAGCGATTCTTTATCAGGCTGCAAGCCAGTGTTAATTCTTGCTAATTGTTAATCGTAAATGGACACAAGTCACTTTTAACAGCCCCTCTTTCTTATTTGAGTCTCTGAATATTTTAAAGTTGGTAATCCAGGACATTTGAAGTATCTGAAAAGACAAAAGTGTATATCTTTTCTTTTTGTACCTACTAGCTGCCTTTATTATTTTTTTTCATTCTTCTTTAAATTTATTTTGCAAATAGTGTTTATAAATCTTATATAATCTTAGCTGAGACAAAAGACTGGTGACTAGCAAATAACCCCTGTTGATTTGTGATCTTGTGTCTGGTTACCTTTTCTGCCTTTCTTCAAGGATTTTTTTTTTCCTCCAGTGACCTTATGGCTCTACCAGCACATTCCTATATCCTGTTAGACGAAGATATGCCTCTTAGGAACAGCCTACCTGCACTCTTCCCTGAAAAGCTACCCACCCAGAGTCTTGACTCTAGGACAGGCCAGAAAGCCTGAGAGGCCTAGCCTATTAGGTGTCAATTCAAGGTGAACCCCAACCCCAACCTCAAATATGAGCTGGCGTGTTAGTCAGTGAGCCTCTGTCTGTAGGAGAGACTTTGGAGAGGCGGTCTTTTGTCTCCATTGTTAGTTAATAAGAGGTGCCTTTTGATCCTGGATGTTACCATCTCACTTGGTCAAACCTCTGATGTATATGTTTACAAGACTACTAGAGTGGATATAATATAGTTTTGATTAAGCCTGTGCACAAAGCCTTACCTGATCTTAAGGACTGGTATTCCAACCCAAGCTGGCAGGCTTTGTGCAGCCGTCTTAATGGATGTCCTAGGAGTTTGTTATTCTCTTTACAGACAGCTGTAGACATCTCTTGGGAGATTTTGTAGTCTGGCGTTTGTGCTGCTGTTGTTCACTGTCTGTGAAGATTGTACCTGGTTGCTGTAGCATAGCCTGTGACACTGGGCTCGCTGCCTGTGTCTGGTTTTGTTGTCCCATCAACCCCATCTTTGTATGCAAGTAATCCATCTTAAACATCCTACCCTGCTTTAGAAACTGACTTGGGAAAAGCTTGGTCATAGTTACCAGTAAATTTAGCTGGATGTCCTTACATGTTAACTATTTCTATCTCGTCAAGTATTCTCTTTTCCTTGGATATCTGGTTTAGAATGTGGGGCCAAAATACAAAGGAGAAGTTCTGTTCAAAGGCAAGAGTCAAAATCTTTTATTGCAGTTGGCATTTACTATCTCGGTCACTTCTCCGGGTTTCCCTAAATTAGCTTGATGGAGTGAGAGAAACAGACATCCACCTTGGGAACAGTAGCATAGTTAGAATTAATAGTAGCTGGGATAGCTAGCATTGCAGTTGTCTGGTTCCCCACAGACAACCAAGGAGTAAAGGGACAGCCTTTTGCTTAGACTCAGGCTCCTGCCTCCCTGGTACAGGAGGGCCTAAGTCTGATGTGTAATGGGAGCATAGCCTTTGCCAAATCAAATGAGTGACGGGTTAACGAGAAAATGTGACAATCATATTTCCTTTTGCTCAAATAATTCTGTTTTTCCCAAAGCTTTAGCAGCTAAATTAAATCTGTTGGACTGGGGGAGGAGAGAACTGTTCCCTAACGGTTAACATGGTATTCTTTAAGCAGAAAAACAAAGCCAAAGAAAACTCATTATCAGGCATGTTGGCCTTAAAGATGGTAGTGGGTAGAATCTGGAGTTTTAATCTGTTTTTAAAGCTACATTTCTCATATTTGGTTTTGGCCTCTCAGTCTAATTTTCATGTAGAATTCTTGCTGGGTTGTTTTATTTGAGTAAGGATTGTGTGCGTTTAACGGCCTACCTAGCTTTCTTCCTCTGTGATGACATTTCACCACAGGGGTCTTGACAAAGCAGAGTAGAAATGTGCTGTTTACATGGTTTACTTGTAAGTAAAGAGCCTGCAGTAACCTGTAGTTTTGCATCTAATGCAGACCCCGATTTACTTGAGTTGTCAGCATCAGTTATGAAACTGAAGTTTGGCGCCTCCTCTTTATCATGTTTTTCCCCTTGTAGCAGTTGTGTTTAATGTCATTAAAGAGAAAATAAAAGTTCTTGTCAGTGGCTTATGTACTGTGGCCGTCTGTTTCGGGCTTTGAAAGAGGGTTCCTTCCTTCTTTGCATAGGTAGGTTAGTGGGGTGTGGGAGGGGGCGGCAGTTAGGAGAATGTGGTATGGGGAAGGCGAGGGTGTGTGCGCCCTATTCTTTTGAGGGTAAATTACAGTGTTGAGAAAGGCGTTCCAGTAGTTCAGAAATGTTGAAATTGATTGGGATTTGCAGCTCCATATAGTGCATGTCAGGAGCCTGACATAGGGAGAGCCTGAAATATCACCGTGCTGCTGTTTTTGCAGAGGGGCCTGATGGCTTGGCCCCATCACACAGGCGTCGTTGCCTCACATTCCTTCCTCTGGCTGTATGGCTGGCCCCCGTGTCTTTCTGCCTCTCCAGAGCCAGCACTGATGAAGGAAGAAACCAAGCTGCCTGGGGCATTCTCCCTTTGAAAGGGATGTGAGAAACCAGAACCCATGGTTGTTCTTGGCCTGACTTCTCCAAAAATTGCTCTTAGAACCTGGGGTGAAGGTTGAATATGTGTGGGTCGATGTGGGAGACACGGTGTTCCTTAGGTCTCTTTTGTGAACCTAAGCTTCTTAGACTCACCCCAGGAGCAAGGATGAAAGGGGAGGCAGTAATAGTTTGTCACCTGTATTAGCCAATGCTTTTACAGTCTCAGCTCGTGCTGAGAAAATAAGCAGCAACATGTTTGGACAGGCTCTCTGTCCTGCTGTTCTGTAAGCTGCGTCTACTGTGCATTCTACAGTCCAGGCGAAAGGCTCCGTATATATTTGCACAATACTCAGCTATTTGACACTCTTGTCGGAGCCTGAGATTCTCTAGACCTATATATATCCGTTTTGTCCTGTCGGGTAGATGTTCCTTTGTCCAGTAATTGCTTACTTCCTTTTTAGAAATGTGTTACTATAGGCATCAAAGGTTTCCGAGACTGGGCTGAGTTCTCTGAGATGGTGGTGCTCCTTCCCCTCAGTTCATCTCATGTCGTGCAGAAGGGAGGAGGGAGAGAAATGAACCTTCTCTAAAAGCTCATTCTCTAACCAGCCTGTTGTGAGTTTTTATAGGAAGAAAAAAACCCAACCACCTAAAACTAGAAAGCAGAGTTCCCTGCTTTTCTCAGTGCTGCCCTGCTTTTCTAAGCGAAAACAGTGATTCCTAAGCTGATTCTAGCCTATGCTTGCTTTGTAGGCCAGAGCACCTGTCGGGGGGTGGAGGGGGGGATGTCCACTTGTCCAGGAAGTATCAGCTGGTCGGTAGTGGAATTCCTTAACCACAAGCTCCTGCCTTGTCAGTCGTTCCCACCTGTCCTCCCCCTGCGACAGCTGGAACATGCCACAGACAGAAAATGGGACCTAGCACCTGTTGAGAAGGGCTGGAATGTAATCTTTTGAACAACCTTTAAGCCTTTTTGTCTTGAAATGCTGTATCATTAGGGAATTATTTGTATACGAAGATCTTCAGTTTAGCTTCAAATAACATTTGAGGGCTTGGGAATATTGTACCGATGGAGCTTGGTGGGTCTGAAGCTGGGGCAGGTGTGGTATTCCATTTACAGAAGCATTTTGTTCTCAGAGGCTACTTTTTGGGGATGGGAGGTTGCACCCATGGCATGTGGAAGTTCCCAGGCCAGGGATCAAACCTGCACCACAGCTGTAATCAGAGCCACAGCAGTGATAATACTGGATCCTTAACCCACTGAGCCACTAGGGAACTCCTTTAACACCCTTTTTTTTTGGGGGGGGGAGGCTACTTTTAAAAAGCAAAATCCATAAAAGTGTCAAATAGATTTAAAGAGCGTGAGAAATAAAGTAGAATTCTGAAACATCACGTGACTGGAGTGGGGCGATGTTATCTATATATCCGAAGAGGTGAACTAGAGATCTGAAGAGTGGGCTCTAGATGAGGCCCACACTGAAGAGCTGGGGTTCGGGGCCAGGACTGGAGAGAGGAGAGGACTCCTACCCTACAGAAACACCAGTCCTCCTCCTCCTCCCTGGACCGGGGGGTCTCCCTCCTGTTCCCATAAAGAAGCCCTCCGGCTCCTACTCCTATTCCAGGCACTGGTTGAGTTCTAGAAACCCTCTGTTCTTACCCCTTTGTGACAGATAAAGAGACCAGGACCCCCGTCAGAGGAGTAACTGACCTGAGGTGGGACCAGGGAGGGTCTCCCAGTCAGAGCAGCGTCCCTCCCACAGGCTTGCTGTCATCTGCCAGGCAGCTGTCCTAGTCTCAGAGAACCTGCCAGGGCCCTTCCCAAGCTGTGAGGAATCTGCAGATCTAAGTGAGGGGGGAAGAAAGGACCACAGCCCGAGTCGCAGCCGTAGGGATCCCCTGTGCAACGGCAGTTAATTCAGGAAGAGCTCCGTTGTAGAACCTGGGGGTTTAGGGAAGTGATGAAAGGGAATGGAGTTTAGTAGGAGCATGGTTTCCTCCACTCCCCTCACACTCTCAGATGATGTACTACAGCCACAGAGGAGGGGAGGACAGCAAACTGCCATCTGCGGCGCACCCTGGACCTCACTGACAGCTGTCTGTCCCCGATGCTGACCTGGGGCTCCTTCCTCACCTGGCCCTAGACAAGCACAGAGGGCCTGGGAAGTACCTCTCCGAGGTCTGTGTGCAAATCGATTTCCCACTTTCCCACCCAGCCTCCAAGACCTGCTTCCCGCTGCGCTACCTTCCAGAACAGCCTACTCTAAGCTCTGCTCGCCTGACATTTTCCCTCTAAGCTTCTCCTGGCTCTGGACAGAAATGTTCAAGGTGCCCCATTTACTGGTTTGCTCATTGGCTAACGGCATCATCAGTCTACCTTTCAGCCTGCTGCGGGATCAGAATGATGCTCCTTTAACAGCCCAAACAGCATGCTGTGAATCCTGAGCTGTAGCAAACAGCTTTTGCAGTTCCTCTTTCCTTCCCCCTCCCACCAGGGAGAAGCAGGATGGCATTCCTTTGGCCAGGGAAAGCACCAACCCCAACCAGAGGGGAAACCCTTTGTTTTAAACAACTGAGCTCCAGCCTGTATACCTATACGGTGAGGCAGCCCCAGCTTGGTTTGTGGGGCGGGGGCGGGGGGGGGGGGGGGAGGCTCAGTAATAGGATGAGAGAGCAGCTATTTTCTCCTCCTACACGTGCACCCCCATCTGTTCGAGATTTCCCTTCCAGCTCCAGCTTGGCTGGCAGGCTTGTCCCTGAGAAGCTGCAGGCCAAAATGGAGAGAGAACTGACTCCCTCCTCCACACATCCTGACTTCCTGCCAACTGCCAGAAAAAGAGGGCAACATTTGGGCATTTACCAGAAGACAAGGATGTGCCTTTTCATTTGTCTTTTTATTTTACATTTAAAAAGTGGTTATTGCTCTAACTGGATCGGAGGTAAGGACCTCTCCCCTAAGGAGCCTTGGCCTTGCAGCCCCATTCAGCAGGGATGGAAGTCACAAGACAATGAGTGGAGCCTCATGCCCTCCCATGAGGAAGCCCTTAGTGTCGCTGACATCTGCCTTTTACCCTGTCTCTCCTCCTTCCTTGTGCTCCACACTCGGGCAACGCAGAGTGGTGGTTGACCCAGCCGCGAGAGCGCTTAGAGACCGGAAGGAAGGGGCGGTCGCTGGGTCATGGCTTTCAGCTCTCCGGCTGGGGGCCATTGCTCTTATCCTTCAGTTCAACTGGTACTCAGTGGGCGCCTACTATGTGCCAGGCTTGTGCCAGGCGCCGTCTGCCCACACTCTCATCTCAGTCACCAATGGGGACGCAGAGGTCCGTCTCTTCCCACGTAGGCGTTCAGCAGTCACAACTTGTCAGTCCGAGGGAAGGGTCTGCCTTCGCTTAGCAAGCACCATTTGTGTTTTAAACCAGAAAGAGGCAGTGGAGAGAGACCTGTCACCTCACACCACTCAGGCTCTAGGGGAGGACATGAGGCCCCTGGCGAGCTTTCACAGAACCCCCGGATGAGATGGCAAGACATGGAGACCCCAGAGGCCAGGCCCACTCTGACTGTCCGCAGTGAATGGCTCAGGCCTGCCTTCCAGCAGCTTCCACCCCAGAGGGGTGATTTAGCAGCCCCTAGGTGTCCCATGTGGACATACCTGTTCAGTTGTGCAAGCCAGCATTGTGGCAACTCCAAGAGACTTTTCCTAAAAACGGAGCCAGTACCTTCCAGGTCTCTTTCCCACTTTGTCTTCTTCAGACCCCAGACCAATGATCTTACAGTCAAAACATGGGCCAGAGAAGATCAAGGATGCAGGCAACCAGCTCAGGAAATCCTTCTGCCCTCTGGAGTAAAGCCCTTCGATTGTGTTTTCCAAAAGACAGAACAGATATCATCTTATACACTTGCAAAGTTGTGCATCGCACCCCAAACAAGTCCTTCCTTGATGGCTGGATCCAGCAAAGGCTTGATGGCAGCCAGGACGCTGCCCGGCAGGCAGCCCCACAGCCTCCCTGAAAGACACAGCTTCTGTCAGCCTAGGTGCTTGTCATCTCCCAGGAGCTTTGTGCATTTTCTCAAAAAGGAAGCCAGTCCAGGAGAGGCGAGGAGGCAGAAAGAAGGCTGTGTCTCATGCAGCTTTGCCTTTTCCAGAATAGGGCCAGGCCTTTAGTTTTGTGGCTTGTTTATTTTTTGCAGAATTTGGGTTTGTAGCTCAGCCTTCTTCACCAGACTAGGATGGGGCGGGAGGGCAGGGGGCAGAGGGAGAACTGTGCAGCTAGCTGTGCCCCCCTCCCTGGCAGTCCCCTCTCTCCCTGTGCTCATGGACCTGGCAACCAGCAGAGAAGAAAAATGAAACCCTTCTCCCTGCAGACCAGCAGTCATGCTTCAATGATGTTCACCGAGGGCTTGTTTGGAAACTGGGAGGAAAAAAATGAGAGAAGCGGCCAGGGCTAATGGAATAGATTTCTTGCAATGCTGGAAATGGGGAGGAGATACAAGAAGGAAGGGAGCAGCAGGGCTGCAGCCTAAAAGCCAGGCTCTTGTCTCAGGTGGAAGGAAAGGAGGAGCCCTGCCTGGACGTCTTGTCTCTGCCTTCGCAGACCCAGCCTTCGGCCTCACCCAACTGAATGGCCAGGACTGGATCCTGGGCCCCAGCAGAGCCACCCTGCTGGCTGGTTCTCTCACATCCTGCAGATCTGCCTCTGGGTGCAGCCCCAGCCACTGACATTGCTGAGGTGCTTCTGGAGATGGGGATTAACAAGAGGCTTCAGGAAAATGCGCCAGAAAGAGAGAAGCCAAGAGAGAGGACAGGAAGCCAGAGGGTGTAAGGAGATGGGAGGAGGAGGAAGTATAGAGAGAACCAGGCGTTTGGTGGATAATCATCGTCAGAACCATGAGATCCTCTCCCATTCTCTACGTCTTTCTTCTGAGCTGCTCAGAGCGAGCCCTGAAAAGGTTTTCAGATCTGTTTTACAGAAGAGGAAACGAAGGTACAGAGGTGAAGCACCTGTCCAAGGCCACACAGCACAGCAGGAGCATGAATGAGCCCAGAACCCCTACTCATGCCGTTCCCGCCAACCAAGAACTATGCCCTCCCTGTTCTCTGCCCTTATTTAAAACCCCTACAATGGAGTTCCCGTCTTGGCACAGCGGAAGCGAATCCCACTAGGAACCATGAGGTTGTGGGTTCAATCCCTGGCCTTGCTCAGTGGGTTTAGGATTTGGTGTTGCTGTGAGCTATGGTGTAGGTCAGCAGCTTAGCTCTGATTCAACCCCTAGCCTGGGAACTTCATATGCTGTGGGTGCAGCCCTAAAAAAAAAACCTGCAAAAGGAGAGAATCCCAAATCCACTTGCAGTGTTCCCCTGTGTCACACAGACACTGGCCCAGCTTGGCTCTGTCCAGCTGCAGCCATGCCAGGCCCTGAGTGGACCCCTCCTGCAGCCCAGGGACAACAGTGCGCCAGCCATCAGGCACCCACCCAGGCCCCGGGCTTGCCCTCACCTTGCTGCGGAGAAGACCCCCGCCTTGGTGCTCCGGTGTGCTGGTTTCTGACGCACTCTTGGTTTTTTCTTTGCTATTATTGGGTTCATTGTCCTTGATGATATCATATTGGCGGCAGAAGAGGGCAATGACACCTGAAGAGGACAAGGGAGCACAGTCAGAGGTCAGAGTCCAGGTCCTTGCCCCTCTGCTTCATTCCCACGAGACCTCGCTGAGCTGAGTCCCTGGGGGTACCGGGCTCCAGCGGCCTCTCAACTGCACGGCTGCAGGAGTCGGCCTCTGGCCCCTGGCTCCTGTGTCCACCTGTCTCCTCCCTGCCCCCGCCTCCCTGCTGCTAGGTTGATCTTCCTATAGCATGCTTCTGGTTGTGCCTCCTCCCTTCCCTTCTTTTACTTTTTAAAAATATTTTATTTTGCTTTTTAGGGCCACACACACAGCATACAGGAATTCCCAGGCTAGGAGTTGAATCAGAGCTACAGCCACCGGCCTAGGCCACAGCCACAGCAACTGAGATCTGAGCTGCGTCTGCAACCTACACCACAGCTCACGGCAATGCCAGATCCTTAACCCACTGAACAAGGCCAGGGATTGAACATGCATCCTTGTGGATACCAGTCAGGTTTGTTTCCACTGAACCGCAATGGGAACTCCTTTCTTTTTTTTTCTTTTTTTTTTCTTTTTTCTTTTTTTTGGCCATGACCACAGCATGCAGAAATTCCCAGGCCAGGGATCAGACCTGTTCCATAGCACCACCCAAGCCGCTGCAGTGACAATGCTAGATCCTTAGTGGCTAGACCATCAGGAAACTCCTATAGTGCTATTTCCTGATCCATCTGTTTTAGAGATTATCTGTTGACATCCCACTGTGGTGGATAGAGCCTAACAACTCTCTCTACTTTCTTCCCCATCCTGCTAACAGAATCACATCACAGTTGTGGGTTAATTCACTATGTTTATATTGTTATGATTATGTGCATACAGCCTGTGCCAAGTCTAATAATGCACCATAAGCAAACCTCCCCTTTTCTCCAATCCTTTGTTTTCCCTGCTTTTCTCCCCCAAGTGCCTGTTTTCCTTTGTGCCTACGGAACATATTTTTCCATATGCTTCTACAACAGAGCCTGCCCTCTCAACCACGATGCCGATGCAGCTCTGACGCAGTGATTAAGTCCTCAGAAAGGACTCCCATCCACATGGCAGCCTCGCCATCCTCTACTCCCCCACTTTCTACCTTCTCTCTTTCGGGTCGCAGCTGCACTGAGTCAGACTGAGCTTACTTTGCTTCTTGAACACACCAGGCCCAGAATACCCTTCCCTTTCTTGGCTGCCTGGTGAACTCCTATTCATCCCTCAAAGCTCAGTTCCCATGTACCTCCTCTCTGTGTTTTTCTTGTTTCTACTCCTAGGCCCAGAATCAATTCCCTGGCCTCCGCTCCCAGACGCTGTACTATCACAGCACTCATCACCTTGAATCACAGTTAAGTGCAGGCGCGGTGTCTCCCAGATGGAGTTCCTTACAAGCACACGGCCCTTCTTAGCTACGACTGTAGCACTACTTTCTGGAATGAAGTGGTCTTTTCAGTACATTCTGGTTGAGTTGAGTACAAATATTTTGGTCTTATACTCTGAGAGCTCATAGACGAATGGGAAAAGAGAAAGATAGCAGCCCAACTAACTTATCTAAAAGGGTCTAAATTTCTTTTCTTTTTTCTATTTTCTTTTTTTTTTTGTCTTTTTGTTATGTCTTGGGCCGCTCCCGCGGCATATGGAGGTTCCCAGGCTAGGGGTCAAATTGGAGATGCAGCCGTCAGCCTAGGCCGGAGCCACAGCAACGCGAAATCCGAGCCATGTCTACAACCTACACCACAGCTCACGGCAACGCCGGATCCCCAACCCACTGAGCAAGGCCAGGGATCGAACCTGCAACCTCATGGTTCCTAGTCAGATTCGTTAACCACTGAGCCATGACAAGAACTCCCTAAAAGGGTCTAAATTTCGAGAGGGGCACACAGTGTGCTGTGGGGCCATCAAGGCCAGAAGGACGGTCTAGTGGATGGAGCGGGGCGCTTCCAAGGAGCCGGTCTTAGAGGCGTGTCTAGAAGGATGAGTGGGTTAAGAGGGTGTCCCAAGCCTGAGCTGCCCGGGCCTGAAGCACCAGAGCACAGCAACCCCAGAAGAGGAAGGAGAGGCCATGGCTGGAAGGCCAAGGGCCATGGGCACTTATGAGGGCGGGGACGGGCAAGCACTCATACACGCCTACAAAGCAGCCCCCAAAATTCTTATGTTTTTGCTGAAGGGTGGATCGGAGGAGGGATCAGTCAGATCTGGCACCCACAGCAGGACTTGGGCTCCTAAGCCCTCTTCTCTCACCGCCTCCAACAGCCCCACCCTTCGTTTCTGTGGGAAAAGGGTCTGGTGGGGGTGAAGGGCGGAGGGCTCAGGGCCAGACTCACCGGCCCACATGAACAGGACCACGACAATGATCAGCACCTCGCCTGTCCGCAGCTGTTGGTTCCTCCCCATCTCCTTCATGGTCACCTCATCTGGGGGGAGAGAGACACTGGGTCTGGGGCTCCTCTCCTCCCCCAGCCACCCCGCTAGGTCCGGGCCCCAGATATTTCAGGGCTTATTTCTACAGCTACCCCCCCCCCCCATACACACACACAGAGCTAACAAAAAGATTCGGGAACATGCTGATGGCTGCTTGGGTGGCAGCAACTGGACATGACCCCACCTTGGGAGTGCGTATCCCAGAGGGATGCTCGCCCCCTCCCTCCGGGGCTGGTTTACTGGGCAGCAGGGGTCTGGGGAGGAATGGGGGGGGTCGTGCTTTCCTTGAGCTGCCCACTGCTCTTGGCCCTGACCACCCCCGGGGCCCAGGCCTGCCTTTGTTCTTGGAGGCCATCTTCTCGGCCTCACGCGGCGTCTTGAAGAGCACGGGCTCGCTGGCCGGGCTCTGGCCCTGAATGGAGATGGCCTGCACGTGTACAATGTACTCGGTGTCCTCCTCCAGGTCCCAGAGCGCGCACGAGCGGGTGGTGGTGTTCACCTCCTGGATGAAGCGCAGCATCCGCACGTCCTTCTTCTGCCGAGGGAGGCAAAAGCCGAGCCCCAGTTTTCAGCACCCGGCCCTGTCTCCAGGGCCGACGAGGCCTCGCCAGGCGACCATGCTAAGCCCCCGACATCTGCAGTCTGACCTAAGCACCCCGTCCCCTCTGCAGGTGGGTATCAGCAACTCCATTTTATAGGTAAAGAGACAGGCTGCCAATGTTTAGGGAAGTTGCCAAGGCCATCAAGTGAGAACTGGCGCCAGGTCTTATACTCCGGTCTGTTATAAGACCAAACGCATGCTGGAGTTCCCGTTGTGGCTCAGCAGTTAATGAACCCGGCTGGGATCCATGAGGATGCAGGTTCGATCCCTGAACTCGCTCAGTGGGTTAAGGATCCAGCGTTGCCATGAGCTGTGGTGTAGGTGGCAGATGCGGCTCAGATCCCACGTGGCTGTGGCTGTGGCCGGCAGCTGTAGCTCCAATTCAACCCCTAGCCTGGGAACTTTCATATGCCGCGGGAGCAGCCCTAAAAAGCAAAAAAAAAAAAGACCAAACGCATGCTGGAGTTCCCATTGTAGCTCAGCAGTAATGAACCTGACTAGTATCAGGGAGGATGCGGGTTTGATCCCTGGCCTCGCTCAGTGGATTAAGGATCCTTCATTGCTGTGGCTGTGGTGTAGGCTGGCAGCTACAGCTCTGTTTTGACCCCTAGTTTAGGAACTTCCATATGTTGCACATGTGGCCCTAAAAAGCACTAAAAAACAAAAAACCCCAAAACTCATGCTGGTAGCGCCAGGTTCTAATCAAAGGAGTCCCTCCCGGGGCCTCCCTTCCCAGCCACATGTGCAGCTTCCCGCCCATCAGCTCTCTGGCTCCTTGTTGCCTCTTCCCGTCTTTCTGCCCCTCTTCCTCCTGCATCCTCCACTTCTATGTTCATGTGTTCTTCCCTCCCAGGAACCCTCAGGGGTTACCTGCTGAGAGATGGCGAATCCGATGACAACCTCGTCCTCCAGGACGTCCCAGCTCACCACTGCAGAGTTGGCCTTGAGGTGCCTGACAGTGACGTTCACAGGGGCTGAGGGGCTCTCTGGGGGTGGGGAGGGACCTGAGCCTGAGCATCCCCTGCTGTGAGGCCCAGGCCCATTGTCTCCTAAGTGTGAAAGGGGAGCCTGGGGATGGCCATGAGGTGGGAAGGAAGAAACCCGGGCCTCCAGTGGGCCTGGCACCTGGGTCTCAATTCCTTACTGGCTGAAGAGCCAGGCCTGAGAGGCCCCAGGCTCCTTGTGTCCAGGGCGGGAGCCCCTGCTGGCCACAGCTGGCCCCACCAGGGTTCAAGCTAAAAGTGATGAGCCTGGGCCAGGTCTGGTGGAGGGGCAATGAGAGGTGGGGGGGCAGGCCTGGGGGAGATGTAGGTGGCCAGGGTTGCAGGAGCTGAAGCTTAGCCTGGTGCAGAGCAGGCAGAAGGCCTCCCAGTCCAGCACTCTTTCTAGAGAAATGCACTGTCAAGTGAGTGACCTTGAAGGAAGGAGACCGACCCAGAGGTCGAGAAGAGCCAAGCTGGGGGATCCCTGGGATGGGAGTGAGGATCAAAAGAGGAGCCCCCAGTATTGTGGGGAAGGGCCTCTTCTCCACCCCGAGAGGCTGGTGGGGAGGTGGCAGAGGAGGATGGGTTCACTCAGAGCAGGGCCCCTCGGTGGAGTCAAGAGTACAGGGTAGGGCCTTCTAGATGGGGGAGAGGACGAAGGGGATCAGATGAGAAGGCAGTGATGGGGATGATGGGGGTCAGAGAGGGGAGAACCTTCTAGGAGAGGGGCAGCAGACTCACACAGCTTCTATAGCCCCAAGGACAGGCTCTAAAAGGGGAAGAAGACCTAAGCTGAAGCCGCACCCCTCACCCCACAAGCGAGTGAACCTGAGACCCCAGGGGCTGTGCCTAGAGCCTGGGGAGACAAAGCCAGAGGTGGAGTCGGAGAGAGACAGAGAGACACACATGCAGGGGCAGCAGACACAGAACCAGAGAACTGACAAGTGGGGTATCAGAGACAGACGCGGGGCGGAAGCAGAGAGAGCACTGAGCCAAGGAGAGACAGGCAGGAGAGATGAGCAAGACGGCGGCAGCCAGAAGGGACAGGGACAGGGCGTCAGGAGAGGCTGGGAGAGGAGGAGGCCAGGCCCCAGGGGGCAGGCCAGACTCCAGGCTCAGGGTCCACCCCCACCTGTCCCAGTGCGCCCTCGGGTGCCAGTCCCATCCCTCCCACACAGCAGAACCCCATCCCGCTCAGACCTGCAGAGTTGGCCTGCAAGGCTTGGGGACAGGGAGGGAGGCCCAAGGTGGGGAGATCAGTGTCCTCAGCTGCTCCCTGGGCCAGCGAAAGGAGCTAGGGCTTCTGAGGGAAAGGTCTGGAGTCAGGGCAATGGGAGGAGGGGACTGGGGCATCCCAAGACCCTTGACCAGGGCAGGAGTGAAGGGAAGGGCTTTGAGAGCTGGAGGTCAGGTCTGGGGGTCAAGAAGGCAGGAAAGGGCTGCGGGTGGAGCAAGGGGAGCAGTGAGCGGGCCAGAGACTGGGTCCTCAGGGAGCAGGGAAGGGACCCGAGGATGCCAGCCCGCGCCCCCCGCCCCCCGCCCCGGGCCCCCTTACCCGCCTGCACCAGCGCGAGGCAGACGCAGCCCAGCCACAGGCGGAGCGCGGCGCGGGGCGGCCCGGGGTGCATGGCGGCTGCTCCGGCCAGCCGGCTCGGGGCGGCGCAGGGGGACGCGGCTCCGGCGCCCGGCGGCCGCTCGCACTGGCGCTCCGGCCCGCGGCCCGCCCGGCTCGGCCGCCCCGCGCCGCCCCGCGCCGCTGGCATGTCGGCTCCGCGGACAGCGACTCCCGCGCGGCGGCGGCGGCGGCGGCGGCAGCGGCGGCGGCCGCGTCCACGTCGGGCGCCCGGGGGGCGGGGCGCCCCCGCTGCGGGGAGAGGCGCGGGGGCGGGGTGAGGGGCGGAGGGCACCCCCGCGCCCCCCCCAACCCCGACAGCCCGCGACGCGGCCCCCCTCCCGCCCTCTCGTCGGTACAGGAGCCCGAGGGGGTTCTCTGCGCTCCCCGGTGCCAAGCCCCTCTCCCCTCCGCGCAGCCTTGACCCGGCCCCCACCTCTGGCCTTTCCGGAGGGAGAGGGAGGGCACGTGGCACGGAGATGCTCCTCTGTGCCCCCACGGCACCCCACCCCAAAGCTGAACTCCCCTCCCTCTGCTGGGGGTCCCCACCCCTCACTTGGCCCCAGTCCCGAGGCCTTGCAGGCTGGGGCAGGAGGGAGCAGAGGGGAGCAATGCTAGTAGGGATGGGGGTGACTACAGAGTTCTCAGTAGGTGCCGGGGTGCAGACAGGAGGTGCTGTTTACCATGGGGCCGAGAAGAGGGTGCTAGGAGGACCTAGCTCTGGGACCCCAGGCCAGTCTTTCCCCTTCTTGGGCTCCTCATTTCTCTCCTTAATGGGAGTAAGCGTCAGCATCTCCTAAGTGCCTGGGGGCTGTTCTTGATTCATGACCTCCCCTCTCACTGCAGCCCTGGAAGACTGAGCGCTCTGCTGTCTGCCTTTTGCATAGGAGACTGCAGCTTGGAGAGGTTGCTTGACTTGCTCAAGGACCCACAGCGGAGCCAGGATTTGAACACAGGCTGAGCTGACTCCCCGTGTGTGCGTGACTGGACTGTCTCCCACCCAGGGAACCCTGAGATGCTAGAACTTGTCTGTGCCAGCTTCTCTGCAGCCAGAGAGCTTTCTGGCACCGTCTCTTCCCTAAAGCTGGGTGAGGGAGAAGTGGCTCCAACACCGCTGCCCCCACCCTTCTGGTGCAGCTGAAGGCTAGGAGTAGTGAATGAGCTAATGACTCCAAGGTGCAGGAGGCTTTGGCGACGTGGCCAGCAGTCACAGTTCAGAAAGGGCTTGGGGACCCCTCCCTCATTACCCTGGGGACATCCATATGCTTACCACGGTCCCTACCTCGGTCCCACACACCCTGCCTAAGCCACTCTGTTTCTGATCTTGGAGTGGCAGAGAAAAGCCCTCAGGCTTCAGCCACTGCCCTTTCCCTAATGAGAGACCCTCTGGAGCACTGGGCTGGGGAAGCCCCTACCCCCACCCCAGGGACCTTCTCCGCCCTAAGTCCCAGTCAGAGAAACAAGGTTGAGGAGAGAAGCATAGACCAGGGGGCCCATCTCTCCAAATGAGCCCCCTCCTCCACTGTCTGAAATTCCATTAGAGGGGCATTCCTTTGCATCTTAAAGGCCTTCAGGTCTTCCAGAAGCCCTTATTCTTTTTGAAAAGGGTGACACCTTGTCAAGCTTTGTCCCACAAAGCATCCCCGCCCTGCCTCCATTTTCCATTAAGAAACTGAGGTCCAGAGATGGGAAGAGCTGGGTACGAATTCACAGGGCAAGTGAGGAGCAGCAATGGCGCCCCTGTCACCCAATGCCCATCCCACGACTCCTTACATTGCCCCCCAAGCTTCCATTTGGTCACCCTGGGAGGGGTGAGATGGGAGGGGGCTCAGGGGGTCCTTGCTGAGGAGCACAACCTAACCCTCTAACCCCTCAGGGCCCCAGGCCTGCTCCGCTGGGCAGGCCAACACCCCCCTACACCCCGGCCCCTTCTGCTTCCTCAGCCACGTACCTTCTCCTGAGATGAGCCTCAGGTGGGGCCTCCACCTGTTTGGGAGAGCAGCCAGGGAACCAAAACACCTCTCCTTCCCTCTCCTTTTTCTCTTCTGTTTTCTTTCTCTCCCCGCTCCCTTCTCTCTCCCAGCAGCTGCTTTCAGCCCCACCCCGCCCAGCCCCGCCCCACCAGCTGCAGCTTGGCCCCTAGGGACCCTCCTCACCCACCAGGCAGGAAAACACAACCCAGGGGCCCGCAGGAGCAACTGGAGTCTCCTCAGACCTCATCACAGGAGCCAGCAGAGACGAGAGGGGTCAGTTAGAGGTCACAGAGTCCACTCCTGTCCCTGCTGGGGAGAAAAGGAGGGAGGGACAGGGTCCTGGTGGCGTCTGGAGTCCAGTCCAGCGCTGGGGAAAAGGGGGTCTTAGCGCCACCTGCTGGCCATGTCGGGTATAACCCCAGGTAGATGTAGGGCATTGGGAGGGGGGAGATGGCTGCGTCTGAGGGCTTGAGACGGATGGAGAAGCGTGGCTGGAGGGCGGGGGGAAGCGTGGCTGGAGGGCTGGGGGACGAAAGACAGGATTTGGAGAGTTGCGGCTGTAGGAATGCAACCTGCCCCAGGCCCCGTGATACATGGAGTGCTTGAGGAATTACCTCGATTCTGGGAAAAGTCTTTTTTTTAAATTATTTTCATTTTATTTCCTTATTTTATTTATTTATTTTTGCTTTTTAGGTCCACATGTGTGGCATATGGAATTTCCCAGGCTAGGGGTCATATCGGAGCTACAGCTGCGGGCCTATGCCGCAGTCACACAACACAGGATCCAAACGGCATCTGTGAACTACACCATAGCCCATAGCAATGCTGAATCCCCAATCACTGAGTGAGGCCGGGGAGCAAACCTGAAACCTCATGGTTACTAGTCAGATTTGTTTCCACTGTGCCACAACAGGAACTCCTGGGAAGTCTTGATACCTGAAGCCTGGAAGCTGGTTCCAGGTGGGAAAAGCTGGGAAGATTTAGAGGCCACCTGGGTGATCTTTAGAGAGTGCTGTCAGGACCAGTTCTTTTATGCACACCACCTGTACCTCTTAGCATAGGGCTGAGAGCAGTAGACACTAAGTGTGTGTTGAATAAAAAAAAACAAAACCGTGTTCTTCCAACATATATTTATTGAGACCTACTATGTACCAGACTCTGCAACATTCTGGAACGGCGGCAGTGAAAGAGTGAATGAATGCATGAACAGGGATCTGGGTGGGGGCTGAGAGAAGGGTCGCTGTCCTCCAAAGCTGTCCTGATCTCCCTTTGGAGGACTCCAGACTCTCTTAGGGGCTGACTGGTCACTTACACATTGGCAGCTGCTGAAGTCAAGCGCATCTGAATCCTCCTGAGTGTCCAGAGCTGTTTAGAGCCCCAGCCCCTAACCCAGGCTGCAGGTAAGCCCTTAGAATGGGAAGGCTCCTCTTTATCACCTAAAATGGTCAAGTTTCTGTCTAGGGGGCCCCTAGAAACACACACTCCAAGTCTCAGGAAGGATTAGGAAAAGGGCAGAAGATGGCTTCGGGGATATAGATATTAAGCACCTACTCAAAACTTGGCTTTTTGTCCATTTATTTTGAGTCTTGGGCTGATGAGTGTTATTAACTCCTGTTCCAGATCCGGAAGCTGAGGCTCAGAGAGGTGGGAGGACTCACCCAGGGTCACACAGCCAGTGAATTATGGAGCTGTGTCTCAAATTCAGTTATGTGACTTCAAGTTCAGGGCTTGTTCCAGTCTGCCTGCACCCTCCCTTCAGCTCTGGGGGCTCCTCAGGAGTCCCAGGCCCAGGGCTCCCTAAAGGATATACATAGTCCTCCCTGAGGGCTTGAGGGGACTGGGTGCTCACTTGAGGGGGCCGGCTGCTCACTTGAGGGGGCCGTTGCTAAGCCCAGGCCCAAGCCCATACTGGAAAAGGGACCCACCATTCACCCAACAGTGTCCAAGTGCCAGCACAGTACATACATAAGAGAAGTCTCCTTTGAATCCTCGCAACTCTGAGAGGTTGAGATTGTTAGACTCATTTTACAGATGAGGAGACTGAGTCTCATAGAGAGGAAGTGGCTTGCCATGGGTCATCCAGCTGGGAGACACTGGTCTGGCCTATCGAATCCCCCAAAATCTCCATTGCAGCAGTGATGAGGCCAGCCCAGGTCAGTGTTGCTGAATACCTGTGCCAGGCCCCCCTGGGGCTGGGTGACAAAGACATTGCAATGAACCAGATGGGTCCAAGTCCTTGAGGTACTCCTTAAGGAGAGAAACACTCTTAAAATGCAAGGAGAGGACTGCCCTCTGGACCAGGAGGGACCAAGGATCTTCAGGGGCCAGGAGAGAGCATTAACTTAAAGGGAAAACAAGGAGGGCTTCTGGGAGGAGGTGATACCTGAGTTAATTAGTACTGATGGTCAGGTGGAAATTAATCAAATGAGGGAAACAAGACAGAGGGGAAAACGCCTGGGAGAGCGTAGTGTCTCTGTGGAGGGGAAGCAAGAGAGGCAGAGTAAGGTGGCAAGGAGGGGCGGGAGGGGTTGCTACAAGCTCTGGGCTGTGACAGTGGGAACAGGAAAAACAGGACTGGATTTGGAAGAGTGCTGGGGGCTTGCAAGAGAAGTCCAGGCTGGGGAGGGCTTTCTGCATTCAGTGATCACCTGTTAAGTCTCAAGTCCAGTGCTAGGTCTTGGGGTCATATCTGTGAACAGGATGACAAGGTCTCTGCCCCCATGGATCTCACATTCCAGTGGGAGAGTCAGGCAATAAACAAGTGAGCTAATGACTGAGTGAATTATCATCAGAGACTCACAGGGCTATGAAAATGTGGAGAAATATGGTGAGAATGGCTGGCTGGGGGAATGTTAGGTAGTGTGGTCTGAAGGTGTAACCCATCTGAACCAAGAAGGCAAAGAGGGCAGGCATAACACACATCAGAGGAAGGGTGCCCCAGCAATAGGAACGACAAGTGCAAAGGCCCTGGGGCAGAAGCAAGCTTGGCTAGTTCAGGAAACCTGAGGACAGTGAGACTGGAAGGTGGCTAGGATCAATAGCACAAGGCCTCGGGGTGGAGACAGAGCTTAGATTAATTCCACTTGTGGTGAAAAGCTTCAAAAAGAGATGCGAGGTGATCTGATTTACATTTTAAAAGGGTCACTTTACTGGATCCAGTATGTAAACCAGACTGCAGAAAACTGGGCCAGGTGACCTGTGAGGAAGTGAGGAGGCTGCTGCAGTTGCCAGGCCAGAAGTGATGGGGCTTGGCCTGGGTGGTGGCAAGGCACCGGGAGAGAAGTTGATGGAGTATTTGGGGACACTTTTTGCAGGAGGGCCTGATGGACAACATTTGAGCAGTGGAGAGGAGATGAAGAGGGAACAGGGCAGGGGTCAGCTCACCAAAGTCTAAATTCTAAGCCAAAAACCTGAAAAACCTGGCTGGGTGTTGCTGGGCCAGTTACTCCACCTCTCTGAGCCTCAAATACCTCCTCTTGAAAAGAAAGATGATACCATCCACACCGCAGGGTGGTGAAAGAGATAGCTGGGCATAGAAAAGAGGAGGAAGAGAGAAAGGAGGGCAGAGAGGGAGGAGGGGCGGTAAAGGGGAGGAGGAAGGGGGAGGGGGAGGAAAAAGCGGGGTCTGAGGACGGGCGGGCGTTTTAACCAGGGAAAGGAGACCTCCTCAACTGTCTTCAGTTCTTCAGCGTCTACAAAGGAACAGAATCCCATCCGACAGTACTCAGAGAGGTTACGCGTCTGGCCCAGTGTCAATCAGTGGCATCTCTATGCCTAAAATTGCCTCAAACCCTGAACCCCAGATTTGCCTTTGGAGACAGACTCTTAGCTACAAACTACAGTCACTGAGGTCCCTCAAGATCAGGGGACTAGAGGTTCTGGGTTTTTTTTTTTTTTTATGTCTTTTTGCTATTTCTTGGGCCGCTCCCACAGCATATGGAGGTTCCCAGGCTAGGGGTCAAATCAGAGCTGTAGCCACCAGCCTACGCCAGAGCCACAGCAACGCGGGTCCAAGCCACGTCTGCAACCTACACCACAGCTCACGGCAACGCCGGATCGTTACCCCACTGAGCAAGGACAGGGACCGAACCCGCAACCTCATGGTTCCTAGTCGGATTCATTAACCACTGCGCCACGACGGGAACTCCAAGAGGTTCTGTTTTATTTTACTTTATTTTTAATTTTTTTGCTTTTTAGGGCTGCACCTGCAGCATATGGAGGTTCCCAGGCTAGGGATCCATTCAGAGCTACAGCTGCCAGCATACACCACAGCCACAGCAACATCAGATCCGAGTCGCGTCTGAGACCTACACCACAGCTCATGGCAACACCAGATCCTTAACCCACTGAGCGAGGCCAGGGATCCAACCTGCAACCTCATGGTTCCTAGTCGGATTTGTTTCTGCTGCGCCATGACGGGAAATCCTAGAGGCTCTGTTTTAGGGGGTCAAGATGTGCTGGGACGTTGGCAGGATGAAGGCTGCTGGAGTAAAACTACCCCACCAGGGAAGGGTGGAAGGACAAGAGTCTGAGAATCAGACAGCCATCAGGTTCAAACTTCAGCTTAGCCCCTGACTGGCTGGGTGACCTCAGGTACCCCCATCTATAGGGAGGATCTAGGAATTTCCACGTAGCTCAGTGGATTATGGATCTCTCGTCACTGCAGTGGTTCAGGTTTGATCCCCAGTCTGGGACCTTCCGCACACGGTGGGCGCGGCCAAAAAAAAAAAAAAAGTGAGGGTGTAGACTCAAGAGCCACCCAAGTCTCCCAAGTCTTGAGCCATCTCCCAAGTCTCAGGTTCTGGAGGGTCTCTCTTAGCCTGAAAAAGCGTGGCTCTGCAGAACCAGGGTACGACCAGCAGAGGGCGCCCACCTCAGCCATCGTGAAGCCAGTATTGCCCAGAACCTAGAAGGCTCAGTGTACCTGGAGCCCTAGCTTCCGCCCTACCTCTGGTTTTGCTCCCTGTGCCCCTGGCCAGCTCCCAGGTGGGCAGATCACAGACTCAGCAGCCAGGCTAAATCTTGCTGCCCTGCACTGTGCACAAGTCACGGAACCTCTCTGGGCCTCAGTTTGCTCATCTCTAAATGGGCCTAACAGTAGTGCCTGTCTGACAGGGTTCTGTGAGGAGTTAGTGAAGATCCACCACATAAAGACTGAATACAGAGGAGCTGCTTTTTTTTTTTTTCCTTTTTTTCCTTTTTTGGCTGTCCGGCAGCAGATGGCATTCCCTGGCCAGGGATGGGATCCCAGCCAAAGCTGCGACCTACGCTGCAGTTGCAGAAAATCTAGAGCTTTTAATCAACTGTGCCTGACGTGGAATTGAACCTGTGCCCTGGTGCTGCCGAGACACTGCCAATTCTGTTGAGCCACAGCGGGAACTCCAGGAGCTGCTGCTATTTTTATTAGCAGTGGTGGCAGGTGCATCCATCTTTTTTTTTTTTTGGCTGTGCCCACAGCATGTGGATATTCCCAGACCAGGGATTGATCCTGTACCACAGCAGTGACCAGAGCTGCTGCAGTGACAACACCAGATTCTTAACTCACTGTGCCACAAGAGCTCTCCAGTTCTACGTCTTTTTTTTTTTTGTCTTTTTGTCTTTTCTAGGGCTGCACCTGTGGCATATGGAGGTTCCCAGGCTAGGGGTCTAATTGGAGCTACAGCTGCCAGCCTACACCACAGCCACAGCAATGTGGGATCTGAGCTGCATCTATGACATACACCACAGCTCACGGCAACTCCGGATCCTTAACCCACTGAGTGAGGCCAGGGATCGAACCCTCAACCTCATGGTTCCTAGTCAGATTCGTTAACCACTGAGCCACGACGGGAACTCTAGTGGTATCATATCTTAAAGTGCCTGACATAAAGGTATCCAATCAGTGATGCTATGAAGACAGTGATGATGAGAATGATGTAGCCCTCAGTCACTGTTTATCTTGAATTTCCTAACCAGGGAGCCTCCAATGCCTAGCGACTTGGGATGCCTGCAGTGACAGGGTGCTCACTCCCCACCCAGCAGCCCATTTTCACTGTCACATCAACTTTTGCTGAGAGCTGCCTCTTGGAAGACATCCCACCACACAACTCCCTGCTCAGAATGATCCTGCGGGCCTAGCCTCCAGCCTCAGGGCCCCTTGTTTCCCTAGGTTCTGCCCGAGAGGCCCCAGCAATCGGGGAGCCAGGACCCCCAGATGGCTTCACCAGCAGAAGACTCCCAGTGGCCGTCTTGCTGTTCAGAGTTCCTTTTCTGCTGCCTGGGAGAAGTAGTGGAAGGAAAGCCTTGCAGTGCTCTGGGCCTCCCTTTACTCCTCCGTCTCAGGAATGGCTGGAGGCCAGAGAGGGAATCCAATGACTCAGAGCCACAAGCCCAGGAACCCTGGCATCCTAGTTGGGAGGACTCAGTTCTGGTTCCACCTGCTGCAGGCACTCCCATTTGTGTTTGTGGATCCCAGGGTGAGTGTGCTTGGGTCTGGCACCAAGGGGTCTTTTGGGGAGGTCAGGAGCTAAACACTCCTGGGCTCAAATCTTGGCTACTCTGTGACCTCAGGCAAATCACACTACCTCTCTGAGCCTGTTTCCTCACAAGGCACCCCTCTCAGTGTGGCATTGTAGGGAGTACAGGAGATGTTATATATGAAAAGGAAAACGCAATACTGGGCACATAGTAAGTATCTGTGAACGTATTATTATAGAGTGGAAGTCCCTTGTTTCTCCAGGACACTCCCTGTGCCTGAGTGGGCCAGGGTGGGAGTGGATCTTGTCAGGCAGGGGGATGTCCTGACCCACGTCTCAGCTAGCGGGCTCATTGTGCATGTGCTTTCATGTGCAAGTGGGCATAGGTGTGCATATATGTGTGCTGGGTGTGCATGCATGTGCAAAGGTGTGTGTGAGTGTGCACATGCATGCATGCATGCATACACCTCAGGCTGTCCATCCCAGGGCTTCCCGGGGCACGTGTGCACCTGCGGGTAGCTGTGCAGTGTCCCTGTGCTGATTCGGGAGGCCCCTCTGTTCGCTGTTACTATGGAAACGAAGAGGCAATCCCCAGCCTTGGGAAGAACCTAAGGTGCCAGAAATGAGAGCTGTCCCAGTCTTCCCAGCCAGGGAGGTAGATCCAGAACGTGAGGCCCTTGGGATCTGGCAGCCTGAGCCTCTGCAGGTTGGGTCCTAGGACTCGGCATCCCTCTGAGCCCTCTAGGAAGCTCTCACTTCTCCAAGGCTTCCTGGCCCACTGGCCAGAGCTCAGGCAACAGAGCTGGGTCCCATCCTGGATCTGGCTTTCACCCCATGCGCAGTCTCAGGCAGGGAACTTGATCTCTTTGTGCCTGTTTCCTCTGCTATAAAATGGAGTAACTGCAGGTGCCAGCAGAAGTCTTGAGCTGGGATTGTTACCTGTCCTCTTCCTGGGGGCCCCTGCCCTCAGGGCTGTCTGAGCGTGCACCTCAGAGCCCTGGTGTGTCACTGAGCAGCCTCCTGCATGTGCACAAGCCTCCACAGTGTCTTGTGGGCTCCTCGCAGCAGCTCCAGGAGGGAGGCTTTTCCCAAAAGTAGAACCGAGGCTCTAGGAGGACACAGCTGGCCAGTGATGGGAAGTCCATGGCCTCCACTGCCCCTGGGGCCCAGCCCGGCAGGGCACGTGTGGTCCCTCAGCCTGTGGAGCCACACCCACAGGTGACGGGATTCCAACTGCTTTTCTGGGTTGTGAACAGCTAGGAGGAGTCACACTCGCCACAGGTACTGGGTGCAGCTTTCAGCCTGGACAGCTCCCTAAGGCAGAGCTGTGCCGTCGGAAGACTTCTGGAGGAAGAGCCATCTTTTAAAAATCTTGAGTCTTTTTTTTTATTATTTATTTTTATTTTTTTGTCTTTTGTCTTTTTTTTGTTGTTGTTGTTGTTGCTATTTCTTGGGCCGCTCCCGCGGCATATGGAGGTTCCCAGGCTAGGGGTTGAATCGGAGCTGTAGCCACCGGCCTACGCCAGAGCCACAGCAACGCGGGTCCAAGCCGCGTCTGCAACCTACACCACAGCTCAAGGCAACGCGGGATCGTTAACCCACTGAGCAAGGGCAGGAACCAAACCCTCAACCTCATGGTTCCTAGTCGGATTCATTAACCACTGCGCCACGACGGGAACTCCTAAAAATCTTGAGTCTTTAGATTTTGACTCAAGTCTCAAATGTCCTGCATGCAGGTTGTCATACATCCAGGCAGAATTGCTTTATAAAGTCACAAGTGGGAGTTCCCATGGTGGCTCAGTGGAAATGAATCTGACGAGCATCCATGAAGATGCAGGTTCGATCCCTGGCCTTGTCTAGTGGGTTAAGGATCCGATGTTGTTGTGAGCTGTGATGTAGGTTACAGACACGGCTGGCAAATGTAGCTCAGATGCAACCCCTAAAAAGCAAAAAAAAAAAAAAGTCACAATGAACACTCTGCCTTCTGCCCTTTATTCCAACAGTGACCATTCCATTTGCTGCTGTGAAAAAGTAACAATTTTCTTTTTTCTTTTCTTTTCTTTTTTTTCAGGGCCGCACCCTCGGTGTATGGAGCTTCCCAGGCTAGGGGTTGAATCAGAGCTGTAGCTGCTGGTCTACACCACAGCCACAGCAACTCAGGATCTGAGCCAAATCTGCAACCTACACCACAGCTCACAGCAACGCCAGGATCCTTAACCCACTGAGCAAGGCCCGGGATCGAACCCGCCACCTCATGGTTCCTAGTCGGATTTGTTTCCGCTGAGCCATGACAGGAACTCCTCTTTTTTTTCTTTTTCTTTTTCCTTTGGTCTTGCCCACAGTATGCAGAAGTTCCTGGATCAGGAATTGAATCTGTACCACGGCATTGACCAGAGCCACAGCAGTGACATCAGATCCTTAACCACTGAGCCACCAGGGAAATCCTCTTTTTTTCCGCCAGGAATAACTTTCAAATAGTCAGCAATGGACCAGGAGGAGCCGTCTCCAGCAATGAAAATATGTGAGAAATAGCTGAATGCTTATCTGTCAGGAAAGCTGTCACAGGAGGGGCCACTTAAGCCTTGGGGAGGGGGGCCTCCTCTTGCTTGGGGGGGTGACCTCAGGCAAGCCGCTGTCCCTCTCCGGATGAGTTGGAGGCTAAGAGTTGATTTCACCAGTGGAAGGATTATTGCACAGGCAAGAGCTGACTGGAACATGACCCCAGCTGCCTGCCTCACTTCGCCCTATCCCCAACTAGGTTAAAACCCATATGCAGATTTGTGGGGTCAGGGAGCCCCCTTACCCCAGCCTTGATCCTAGATTCCTTCTTTTGGTGTAGAGAGCTCCCAATTGTCTGGTAGAGGATGTGCTGGCTGATGGTTGAAGGAAGGTCGGGGGAGGGGGTAAGAGCTGAGATAGGGGGCTGGGTCGGGGCATGTCGTGGAGATCCTGGAAGGTCCGTCACCTCTGGGAGGCAGTGGGGAGCCACGGAAGGTTATTAAGCGGAGGGGAAGGGGATTAGATTTAGAGATACCAAAGGCGGGGCCACCAAAGCCATAATTCAGGGCCAGTCTGTATGAGACCGGGGAGGTGACAAGAAGCGGGGAGGGCAGGCCTGAGAAATATCCTCAAGTAGGCAGGCAGGCTTGGGAAGGAAGCAGGTGTGGGGGTGATGAGGAGGGTCGGGTCCCAGATGGTGGACCTCTGGCCTGTTTGGTGATGGAGGGGGACACGGACGCAGGCACAGTCCAGGCTGGGAAGGAAGCCATGAATCGGACACCAGCTGGCTTGAGTCTGAGGTGTCTGTGGGCTTCTGAGAGCAAGTCCAGAAAGCAACTGGAAACACAGGTTTTCAAGAGAAGGAGCCAGAGGATCAGAGGGGTTGTTTTTGCCAACTTTCTCAAAGCTGGGAAGGGATCATATCAGATCTGAACCTGAGTCTTTTTTCTTTTTCTTTTTCTTTTTGGCAGGGCCCATGGCATGCGGAAGTTCGCAGGCCAGGGATGGAACCTGTGCCACAGCAGCGACCTGAACCTCAGCAGTGACAATGCTGAATTCTGAAATCACTGAGTCACCAGAGAACACCCGAACCTGGGTCTTTTGCCCTCCGAAGTCTGTTTGCTCCTAGTTGGAAACTGACAAAGGCATCCCCTTTCTCTCTCAGGGGTGGGGGGGAGTGGGATGGGGTAGGGCGCTTGGCAGAGGGATCAGCTGCCTTTACCCAGGAGGATCCCTCTGCCGCAGAGCCCAGCAGCCTCAGGAGCTCTTCGGGCAGGATCTTCAAGCCCAGACTTCTGCTCTGTAGAGAGAGGCCTTCCTGATCCTCCAACAGCAGGGAGGCCCTATTAGCTCCCTGGAGCCGACGTGTGCAGGCCCAGTGCCCTGAACTTGCTGGCTCTCTCTCCCTTAATCCTCACAAGCCCCTTCCTGGGGAGGTGCTAATATTATTGTTTCCGTGTTACAGATGAAGGAACCAACCACATCTTCCACAGGTGAAGCGCTTTGCCCGCCTCCACTGCAGAGGTGGGTGGTGGGACAAGGTTGGGCCCTGCTCAATGGGAGCTGAGCCCCCCCCTGTCCGTAAAGGGTCCCCAGCCCTGCCACACCCCCCCATGCCCCCCGCTGACATCAGGTCTGCGTTCCAGCTCCCAGGACTTCCCCCAACACCCCCAGCCTCCCCCTCCTCTGTTCCTCTCGGCCCAGCTCCCTTGGGAACAGCCAGGCTCGCCCCCTCCCCCTCCCGGGCTGTGCTCCTGGCAGCAGTGCCGCCCTGGGCTCTGGTCCGGGGGTGGTCCCCGGCAACGAGGGAGGGAGGCGGGCAGAAGCTGAGATGGGTTGGGCTAAGATGCAGTGGCTTTCAGAGACCCCCAGGCTCCCACTTCAGAGTCCTTTGTGCTCTAGGCTGGGGTGGGCAGGGCCCTTGGGAAAGGGGTGGCTTGAGGTTTTAATCACTTTATCAATGTTTGTTTGTGTAATTCAGCCCTGAGATGCTTTTCCTTCCATCTGTCCCCACCATCTGCTCCCATCAGGATTTTCCAAACCATTTGGGACCTAAGAGGGGAGGGTGGGGGCTGTGCCTCTGAGGGGGCTGGGGAGGGGCTACATCCGCCTACCTCACTGAGAGGTTCCAGAGAGGGGCCTGGGCTCCTGAGTCCCACGGCATTGATTTCAAATTTTGGCTGTGTCCCTTTCTCACTATATTACCTCGGGCAGGTGGCTTCCCTTCTCCTTGGGCAGCCTCAGTCTTCACATCTGTAAAATGGCAGTCACATTCCGGACTCCTCAGGATTAGTTTGGATCAAAGGAAGTGACATATGCAAAGCACTCTGCATACAGTAGGTGCGCAAGAGATACGTAGTCCCCTCACCGTTCATTCCTCCCTTGCTTCTCTCTCTGGCATCCTGGGAGCCGGTCTGCCCCCTTTTAGTGCTGGAGGAAAGTGTCGCCTCTGGTTTCTGTACCTTTTGCCTTGCTCCTCAGGTGGGGGGTGGCTCTTCTCCTGGGACTTGGTTCTGTCTCACATGGCCCCTGCCCACTGCATGGTTCTCTCACTAACCCCCTTCTGTATTTTCCTTCCTCCCAGATGCCTCTGTCTGGGGTGGTAGGGGGCTGGGTATCATCAGCAAGGTCACCCCTCACCCCACCCCTGCCATTGACCTTCATAGAACCCTTCAAGTCTGCGGGGTTCCATGGTGCCTCATCTAGGTATGCCCATGTACAGAAGTTTCTCCCCCAGGGCCCAGACTGGCAGTAAGTGAGGACTCTCTTGCCTGTACTCTGGTTAGATGTTTTGCTTTTTTTTTTCTTTTTCTTTTTAGGGCCGCCCCTGTGGCATATAGAAGTTCCCAGGCTAGGGGTCACATTGGAGCTGCAGCTGGCAGCCTACACCACAGCCACAGCAGATTCGAGTTGCATCTGCGACCTACGCTGCAGCTTGTGGCAACACCAGATCCTTAACCCAATGAGTCAGGCCAGAGATTGAATCTGCATCCTCATGGATGATGGATGATGGTCAGGTTCTTACCCCACGGAGCCACAACAGAAACTCCTGGTTAAGGCTTTTGATGGGGGATTTCAAAATACCCAGGTGATCTGTCTAAACTTTCTGCTCAGAAAGGGGAAGAGACTTGTTTCAGGTCATCTGAAGTAAGGGACCCAGGCCTCCTGACAGCTGCCCTTTTGCCCTCCTTTGCTGGGCTCTATCTCTGGGCACTAGGTCCTAGGCTCTGGTGTACAGTGTGGGGAGCCCCAAGCCTTCCCATTGGCTCAGGGGACTTCCAGCACTTCTTAGGGCCCCAGGAGGGGAGGGGTGGCTGATGGGAAGTAACCAGCAGAGCCGGCCGAGCCCAGACTCTGCCCTCTCCCTTCCACCGGCCCTACTCATTGGAGGTACAGGAAAGTCAGAGGGAGGCGAGGTGGCCAGGTTGAGGAGAGGGCACAGTCTTGTCTTCAGAAGCCCCATCTACTGGGGAGACAGGAGGCAGAGTGAGAGCCCTGAGGGCAGGGCATCAGAATCAGTCTCACAGAGAAGAAAAACAGTGGGGTTGGGGAGATGTAGGTAGCTGAGCCAAGGAGTCAGCCTAACTGGAGGTGAAGCTGGGCTGGGGAAGTGGGAGGAAGCAGAGTAGCTCAGCAGCCCCCATCAGGGAAAACTAAGACCCCACAAGGACAGAAAGAAGGAGGAAGATTCTTAGGCTTCCGGCAGGGGAGAGAGGAAGGAGGGGGCAGGGGGGAGGGGCCAGGGGCAGGTCCCTCTCCCTGCCCCTGGCAGAGTCGGTCTTCCAGTCCTGGTGGGGAGAGGGGAGGGAGCTTGTCACTTGAGGGGCCTGAGCGGCATGTCTCTCCCCACCCCCAGGTTCTCACACAGGAGGCAGCTGGGAACCACCCACGCATGTCTGGCGCCTCCATGGGGGTCCCAACACCAGAGCCAAGGCACACAGAGGAACTGATGTTCTGGGGGGCCCAGCTGCCCCCACTCCCCACATCCTGGCTCCCTGGCTCTTCCAGCTGAGACTCCCTTTTTGTCCTCGGGCAGGGGAGACTAAGGCCACCTGACCACCCAAGAGACTTGGTCTGAGAACCTGTAAGTGGAGCCGCAGTCTGAGCCCTGGGGAGCCAGGAGGGTCCCAGCTGCTGCCATGGAAGTGGGAGGAGCTCTGTCCAGTCAGCTGATGATTGCCGTAGCCTCAACTTCAAAGTAGGTCCGGAAGCCAGACCCATCTCTGCCACCCTGGTCATCTCTGAGATGGCCCACTGATCCCACCCTAGCCCCTACTGCTCCACATCTGTTGAAAAGCAGAATGGCTGAATAAGCTGATACCGTTCCACTCTGCTCAAAGCCCCAGGATCTTTCTATCTCACCTGGAAAAAAACCTAAAGTCCTTGGCACGGTCTTAAGTACTGCCACCATCCCAGCCTCTGCACACTGATCTCGACTTTTCCCAAAACACTTATCCAATACACTAGATAATACACCAAAGGAATCCATTCCTTACTGTCCACTCCTGTAACTTCATTGGGAAGTGCCCGATAAATATTCATGCAATGAATGGATAAGGGCACATGGATTCAAGCTCAAGCCCACTGTCTCACTTGCTGTGAGACATTAGAAGAATCATTTTATCCCCTCTAAACCTCAGTTTTCTCATCTGTGACGTGGGGACAATAAGGGCCACCCCCTAGAGACAGAGAAAGGGCAAAATTCAAGCCCAGAATGTTGGGATTGCTGCCGAGGCTGGGCGAAGGAAGAAGCAGCCCCCATCCTGGCAGGACGAGCTGTGATGGGGGTCAGTGAATCCGGAGAGGAACAGTTCTGTCTGCAGGCAGGGGGCCTAGGCATCTCAGGTTCTCCCCAGTCCTCACATATCAAAATCCAGTGCAGGCATTGGCTCCGGAGAGAGGGAAGGGAGGGGGGTCTCTTGATTAGAGTGTTGGGGGGTGGGGGGGGGTGGGAGGACCAATTTTGATCAATGTTAGGAGGTGAGATTCCTTCTGGGAGCTATCCTGGGCACGAAATCCATAGTGATGGGCAAGAGATGGGGGAGGGGCTCTCTAAGGCAGAGGTGGGTTGGGGGGGCGTGTCTGCCCCCCCACTTCAGACTTCACGGACCGGAGGAGTGGGCGCTGCCCCCTCTTTGAAGAGCTCCGTTGGTTCCGGAGTTGAGGCGCGGGGGCAGGGAGGGTGCCTACGGAACCGCTCAGGATCCGAATCCCGCTCTCGGAGCGACGTGCGGCTCCCAGCCCAGGTAGGGATGGGGGAGGCCGGCGGGTAGAGGGGTTGTCCCCGGCTTAAGAAAGAGGTCTCTGGGCGGAGATCCCCCACCCTGTTCAGGCCTGAGTCGAGATGCTGAGGAGACGGGGACCTGTATCCTCCTCTCCCCGCGGGGTGCTCCCTCGTGAAGGGGACCGGGGACCTGAGAGCGTCCGCTTCCCTCTCCTGGGCAGGGGCGGGGGCGGAGCCTAGCCCGACGCTCCCGGCACTCCCAGGGCTGGAGGGAAAAGCAAGGAACGGGGACCCCCCCCAGGGGAGGGGCTCCGGGCAAACGCCGCGGGGCGTCTCCCTCGCAGTCCCGCCCCCCGCCCCCCGCCCGCCCTTCCGGCCGCCTCTGCCGCCGCGCGCCGCAGCAGCGCCGCCTTCCCTGCGCAGTCGGTGTCTCCGCGTCGCTGGGTGAGTGGGGGCCGCTCGGTCGGGGCTGGGGGGGTGCAAGGAGGGGACATCCTGGAGGTAGGGGCCACGTCCTGGGCTCCCCAACCCCGCCGCTCCTGTGCCTCCCGGGAATTTTCTCTCTGGGGACGCAGGGAGTGGGGGCTGCCCCAGGGAAAACACACGGCGCTCTCCAGGGTCCTGACCGTTGAGTGGCCAGCCCGGGGTATCGCGTTTCGGACGCCTCGGAGCGCCCCCTCGAGGAGGGGCCACGGGCCCGGCGCTCTCCGAGAGTGCCGGAAGGATTGAACCGGGAGGCCGGGGCAAGAGCTGGGGCTGGGTTGAATGAAGGGTTCGAGAGGGTCCTGGGGGCGGGGTTTCTCCCCGATGACCGGAGCTTAGGTCCTTCCCATTTGGGGGATTGGGGGTCTTAGGGGAGACGGCAGAATCTTCCGCTACCCTCATTTCCAAGTCTTCCAACTGGGAGGGGCAACTCTGAGGGTGGCAGGGAGGAGGGGGCACTGGAAGATCTCTCCTGCCGAGCACGTTTCTCTGCCCCCGCCCAGATGACCCAGTTCCTTGGACCTTGAGGAGGGGACTCAGGGACACACTCCACCGCCCTAGCCTCAGGCGTTTCCTCAGTGCCCTCCCACACACTTGTTCAGTGGGTCCTCAGCCTGGGGCAGAAGAGGCTGATTTAGAAAGGGGGGGCCACCAACTTACAGAAACATGGATGTGACACAGTGCTGAGGACACACACGGGTCCCCCAATGGCCACACAGGCACATTCCCCTCACACTGATGGGTGCATATCTAGTCACATGCACATTTATGCACATGCACAGATATGAATTGAAACACATAAGGAGCCAAATGCAGTGCAGAAGCCAGGGACACACATGCACACATGAGCACATGCACTCACACACGCTCACCCACGTGTGCACATGCGCCCACAAGGAACCCCCTTGCTCTGTCTCAAAGCTCCAAGCTGGGGTGAGATTCACCTGCACACACCCTACATCCCTGCCCAGAACCGCCTGGTTGTTCTCCGATGCCTTCCCTTTAGCCCTCCACAGTCTAACCTTCTGCCCTGACCGAGGGGACCTTCCTGAACTAGATGAAAGGTAAGTGTTGGGGGAGGCTTGACTGGCTAGGGGGTCTCCCTGGACGAGGGGACCCTCGTAGATTCTGAAAAGGGTTGCAGCTCCTTCTTCTGGCACCTGGCAGCACCCTTGGGTAATGAAAGAAAGATGGCAAGGGTGCTGAAGGGTCCCACGTGCAGCTGGCCATGTGAGAGGTGTCAGCATAGGAGCTGGTTTGTGATGGCATGTGTGAGACATGTGGGGTCGTGGGCTGGTGTGTCTTGATGTACAGGGTATGGGAGTTGTGCGTGCGTGGTGCTGTGTCAGTATGTGTGAGTTGTGGAGCAGAGGGAATGGTGTCGCGTGTGGAGGTATGGTGACCCTGGGTGGGTGTGAACTCGTATGTGAGTGGCGTGGGACCCAGTGTGTGGATTTGTGGGCTGTGTAGTATCATATGTGTCAGTAGATATTCATTTGTTTAATGGTTGAATTCTGGATACATGTAAATCACTTTTATTTATTTAATACTTAGGAAGCACTTTTATGTACAGGCATCTTTTGAAGTGTTACACATGAATTAATTAATTTAACCCCCACAACAATAATGAGGTAGCAGAGTTCCTGTTGTGGCACAGCGGAAATGAATCCGACTAGGAATCATGAAGTTTCAGGTTTGATCCCTGGCCTCGCTCAGTGGGTTAAGGATCTGGCATTGCCGTGAGCTGTGGTGTAGGTCACAGACACGGTATGGCTCGGATCCTGTGTTGCCGTGGCTGTGGTGTAGGCCAGCAGCTGTAGCTCCGATTGGACCCTTAGCCTGGGAACCTCCATATGCCGCAGGTTATGGAGGCATATGCAATACACCTAAATAATGCCTAAAAAAGCAATAATAATAATAATAATTAGGTGGCTATTATTACCCCACTTTACAGGAGGTAGAGAGAGTTTAAGGAACTTGCCCAAGGTGACCTTGCTGGAAAGAAGCAGAGCTAGGATTCAAATCTGGGTGTTCTGGCTCTGGAGCCCAGGCGAACACCTATCTTATGCTGCCTCTTGCCAGACACATGTGTTTGGGCTTCAGGTGTCTTTTGTGTGAGCAGGTGTATGTGAGGCAGTGAGGGGGCAGTGAGCAGGAGGGAACAGGACCAGAGGGCCTTTTTGCATATTCCCAGGTGACTCTGGGAGTCAGCCCTGTCACTCCATGGCTATGTGACCTGAACCAGGTCACCTCTCTTCCAGAGCCTACCTTCTCATCTGTAAAATGGGTGCTAACCCCAAGGCTTCATATTCTGAGGGTGAACACATGTACCTCTGTGGAGGCTCAGTGGCTGGCACTGACTAGGTCTTCAGTAAAGGTGAACCCCCCTTCTCTTCCTCTGTCTCCAGGTCTGTCCCCTGGGGAAGTAGAAGGTCTGGGGAAATAGTGTGGAGCTGACGCAGAGTCAGGGTGCCTGGGTGTGTGCAGGCTATGTGACCTTGGGCCAGCTCCTCTCTCTCCCTGGGTCAAAAGAGAGGCTGAGATGGCTGGGTGCCTGGGGGCCCTTCTGGAGTGCTGTCAAGGGACTGAGAGGGCCTGACCCCTCCTCTCTGTTCCTCGACCCCCTCGGGGACCCAGGTGGAACTTGGCTCCGCGGCCATGGGCAAGCAGAACAGCAAGCTGCGGCCAGAGATGCTGCAGGACCTGCGGGAGAACACGGAGTTCTCGGAGCTGGAGCTGCAGGAGTGGTACAAGGGCTTCCTCAAGGACTGCCCCACAGGCATCCTCAACGTGGACGAGTTCAAGAAGATCTACGCCAACTTCTTCCCCTACGGCGACGCCTCCAAGTTCGCCGAGCATGTCTTCCGCACCTTCGACACCAACAGCGACGGCACCATCGACTTCCGGGAGTTCATCATCGCGCTGAGCGTGACCTCGCGTGGCCGCCTGGAGCAGAAGCTCATGTGGGCCTTCAGCATGTACGACCTGGACGGCAACGGCTATATCAGCCGCGAGGAGATGCTGGAGATCGTGCAGGTGGGCCCCCGGGGCCCCTGAGACTGCCAGGTGCAGGGCCCAGCAGCTTGCACCCACCAGCCCTCTTTATCCTCTCCAGAGCTTTGTGGGTAGGCAGAGGCAGCTGCTATTCTTACTACCCATTTTTAAAAGTCTTTAATAGGAAGTAATTTCCAATATAAAGTTGAGAAAACTTCCATATGCGCTTTACCCTGATTAACATTGGGGTTTGCTGATTAACATTGACCACATTTTCTTTAGCATTGAGTGTGTTTGTGTGTGTGTGTGTGTGTAATGTTTTGTTGTTGTGAACATGACCCTCTATCCATGAACACATCAGGATAGATTTCCTCAGAACAGGGACATTCTCTTACATAACCCATAATATGATTATCAAAGTCAGGACATTTAACATAGAAACAATGCTATTATCTAACTTAGAGACCATATTGAATTCTGCCAACTGTCTCAATAATGTTCTTTATAGCATTTTTTTGCCCTGGTCCAGAGTCACACCCTACATTTAGTCATCATGTCTCTTTAGGCCCCTTTAATCTGTAACAGTTCTTCAGTTTTTGTTTTTCAAAACTTGACATTTCTGCAGAGTACAGGCCAGTTATGTTTCATTGATCCTCATTTACTCAGGAGGAAACGGATGCTCAGAGAGGTAAAGACATTTGCTCAAGATCACACAGCCTGGGAATGGGCCACCCAGTTCTATCGCCCACATTCCATCTGGGTACCCAGCCACCTTCCAACTAAGAGCCGAGTACTGAGTGAGATGCTTATACTCATGAGATCAGTGCATCCTTCCTGATCAACCCCATGAAGCTCAGAGAGGTGAGGTGGCTTGCTTAACATTACACAGCATCTAAGTAGAGTCAAGTTCAAGTTGGCTGCAATGCCTCTGAGCTGCCTCTAAAAAGGGGTCTGGCCTCCAGTTTGGGAGTTGGCTTCAACTCTTAGATTGTTCATCTGTAAAATGAGGCTGGGGAGGCTGACCTCACAGGGAAACAAGAACCTGATAGGAATGTCTTTTCTTAGTACAGGTTTGACACGTGTTAGTTTTATCTCGAAAACCTTCCACACATCATCCATCCCCTCAGCAACACTGAGGTCCATCAGGGCTCTGGTTCCTATTTTTTTTTTTTTTTGGTCTTTTTAGGGCCACATCGCAGCATATGGAGGTTCCCAGGCTAGGGGTCAAATCGGAGCTCCAGCTGCTGGCCTATGCCATAGCCACAGCAATGTGGGATCTTAGCCATGTCTGTGACCTACAGTGCAGCTCGCAGTGATGCCACATCCTTAACCCACTGAGGGAGGCCAGGGATCGAACCCATGTCCTCATGGATACTAGATGGGTTTGTTACTGAGCCACAGCGGCAACTCCTTCTGGTTCCATTTTACCTGTCCAGTTCCTTGTTCACTTTTTCCCCTGAGCCTCTGTTTCTTCACCTGTAAAACGAGGATGTTAACCCCCTTCTTCAAAGGCTATTGTGGGAACAAAGCAAGATAGGGACTCTAGCAGAGGGCCTGGTATATTACTGGTATTTGGTAAATGTTAGCAATTGTCAGTTATTTTCTCCTCTGCACAGTCTCTGCTCCAGCCAGAATCGCCTTTTCACCATCCTTGGAATGTGCTGCTTTGTACAGGCTCTTGCTTCCCTTCCTTCTGCCTCTCTGGATCCTTTCCCTTCTGGTCCCTCAGATCTGCTGGCTGCCCCCCGCCCCCCATGTATCTAGGCTCTACTGGACTCTTGCCTTTGGTTTCCAGATGTGCTCTCTCCAGCGAGAGTAGAATGGGTTGCCTTGAGATGTGGTATCTTCCCTATGCCTATCGCTAGGGGAACACCTTAATGTTTGTCAATGACTCCCATGGGCCAGGCATTAATTCTCTGGTTGATGGATAGTGGGGAGTTCTGGGGTTCCTGGTGGAAGGGTTGGGGTAGCCAACCTTCTGGGGAAGATCATTCAGGGATATCAGGCAGCAGCTGGATACCCACCAATTCGGAGGGATGTTCATATCTTTAACCATTTCATGTGGCTGCACTGGCGTATGCTAGTAAATCTCAGCCTTGCTGGAGGCTCAAAGCCCAGGGCATCACTCAAGCCAGCACCATTCTTTGGGCATCCTCAGGAGGCTTCCCGGCTGGCCTCGGCTATCTAGGCCCTGGTTTGCTCTATGGCAGCCCAGAGGCCCCAGACGGCGAGTGCAGACAGAACTCTGCAAACCCTAGCGACTGATTAATTACGAGTCGGCTCCAGCGAAACAATGAGTGAGCAGTAATTCCAGACAATTAATTAGGAGGCCCAGGAGAACGGTTTTCACAGGGGAGCCGTCACTGTCTAGGTCACTTGCTCAGTCCTTCTCAGAACCCAGGCCTGTGTCAGGTGGTGGGCACACTGGAAGGGAAAAGACTCTACCTGAGCCTCCTGGAACTCCCACTCTGCTGGGAGACAAGCATGCAGGCCATACTGGCCAGCTTGGTGACAGAAGTGAAAAGGTGACATCTGAGAGTCCCAGGGACTGAAGGGCAGGGAGGACCTGAGGATGTGGTGGATGAATAATGATTATGATATGAGTTGCTGTTTACTGACCATCTAGTCTTGCCAACTATCCAATCCTAACTCCCTTATCAGGATAGTCTAATGCTTGGAGGGGTCATCAGCATCCCACAAGCATCTATCCAGCCGCTAAGAGGAAGCAGGTTCTAATCTGGTCTCTGTCATCAATTCCCTTTCTGAGCCTCAGTTTCTTGTCTCGATCTCAATACCTGCTTTTCAGAGCTGTTGCAAGCATGAGAATAATGCATGTGAAGTCCCTTGCACATAGTAGGGGTCTGTAAATGGTAGCTAGTGTTATTGTTCCAGGCAGAAACTGTAAATGCTGGGAATCCTGAAAGGCATAGGGGTGTTTGGTTGTGGCAAAATCACTTACTGGGGGAGGCCTGATGGAGAGGTCAGCAGGGACCAGAGTGTGAAGTGCCTTGAATGCCAAGGGCCAAATGTTTGGACTCGGTGAAGGAAGGCAGTGGGAGGTGCCAACAGCTTTTAAACAAGGGAGTCCCTGCCAGATGCCAGGCACTGTGCCTACGTTCTGGGGATCTGAGCACTAGCTAGATGTCTATGGTTCTCATCTGTATGCTGGGGGCAAGGAGCACTCCTACAAAGGCATAATTTCTTCAGAGAAGTGTCTCCAAAGGGGACTCTGGGGCAGCGTATGGGCCCTGACCCACCCTGGATCAGAGGAGGCCTCCCTAACAAAGCACCATGTAAAGAGAGCCCCAAGGAGGAGTGGGAGGCAGCAGAAGGAGCGTGGGGCAGCATCCAGAAGGAGCCGGGTGCAAGGCGGTCCTGGAGGGAGGCCTGTGTAAGATGGGAATGAGGGGGCGGCCCCTGGGCTGGGGACTTGCTGATGGAGATCTGAGTTTGGGAAACTCTTTCAGAGGTAGCGTAGGGAACAGACCCGAGGGAGAGAGGCCCGAAGAGACCACTGCGGGAGGCCAAAGCCGAATCTGAAGCTAGGGAAGGTTATGGGACAGGAGAAGAAGGCAGACTTCTTGGAGGTGTCAGTAGTAAAAAGCTGGTAGAGTGAGATGACCGGTCTGGTCCTTGAGCTCTGGGCCCCAGGACCCAGCCCACAGACCAAGCCCTATGTGCTCTGTGTACACTTACCGTGAAAATCCCTCCTTTGAGTCGCCTCCGGAGCTCCTGTACCTGGCACCTGCGGTCCTGGGCCCAGCACAGCCCAAGCTCTCCTCGCCCCCAGCAGATGCGCCTATGCGTTTATTTGCGTTATATCCCCGCTCCCTGTGGGCCCAGCAGCCTCTGGCCCCCAGCCCTCAGGGCGATCCTGCGCCCCCTGCTGGCCACAGTGGCATCGCAGCCCAGTGCCACCACCCCCACCTTGACCAGCGCCCCCTGTCGGCCATCGAGTGCGGGCCTTTTCCTGGAGCCCTGGAATTTCAGAGAAGTAGTTCTTCGAACCTGGTACTTAACCCGGTACTTGTGGCGCTCGGCAAGAGCTCCTAAGTCCTGGGTGCCAGGCCCTTCGCCATCTGGGCCCCGATGTCCTCCAGCATCTCTCCTGACCGCCTGCATTCAGCCACCTCCAAATTCCCAGCGCCCACTCAGAGCTTCCCGCTTCGGGGCCTTTGTACACGCAGATCTCTCTGCCAGCAATCCCTTTCCCACCGAGTGCCCCGAGGAAACTTGGTCCGGGCCAGCTCCAAGAGCCCCCTCTTCTGGGAAGCCATCCCAGTCACTCCTTCCCCAGTTACTCACGCCTCCGTCACCCCCTCTCCGCCTCACCACGGCGAGAGCAGCGATCGTCGGCACAGCTGGGGGCGTTTTGCAAAGTTGGGGGTGGAGGGTTCAGGCAGGCTCCCCTCACTCCCTGCCTTCCCCACCCGCCCCCTAGGCCATTTACAAGATGGTTTCTTCCGTGATGAAGATGCCAGAGGACGAGTCGACCCCGGAAAAGAGGACGGAGAAAATCTTCCGCCAAATGGATACAAACAACGACGGTGAGGAGGCCGGGGCGGGGCGGGGCGGGGCGGGCGCCACTCCCCCTTCCTCTTCTGCTGTCCTGCTCTGCGTCCCCTCGCTTTGCTGCCGCCTTCTCCCCCATCATTGCGCCCCTTGTCTCGCAGGCAAGCTGTCCCTGGAGGAGTTCATCCGCGGGGCCAAAAGCGACCCGTCCATCGTGCGTCTGCTGCAGTGCGACCCCAGCAGCGCCTCCCAGTTCTGAGCAAGAGGAGCCGGGTTTCCCCTCCCCGCCGTCACTGGCCCTCTCCCGGCTCTCAGCTTCCTCGCCCTTGTGTCTATTCCAGGCTGAGGTCAGATTGCCAGCCCCAGGGTCTGCCCTCTGGGAAGCCTACGGAGAAAGGAATCCTGCAGTCCCCTCAACGTCCAAGCAAGCCGGTGGTTAGCAACGCCCAGTTCAAGAGTCGGTCTCTCCCTTGGCAGTGATAGACACAGGCTCTGGCTTGGTCTGCCCCTCGGAGTCCACCCTCCCTTACCTAGATACCAGAACTCCAGCCTCTCCCTCGCCCCCACCAGCCATGAGGCCAGACTTCCCTTCCCCAGCCATGGGGCAAGCTCCCCCACGTCTACCCCCACCCTTGTAGATCTCAGCCTTGGTGGAATTGGGAATCATACCCAGGTAAGGAGCGTGTTCTTTTATTTGGAGCCGAGAGAAAGATTCTAGATGTGTGGGGGTTTGAGGAAAAACCTTCCTTGAGCCATCCTTCCTCCCAGGAGGGCCCCAACACTGCCTGCTCCTGCCCTTGTTGGCTTGGAGGCTGTGATGCAAAAGGAAAATCTCCTGATTCCAGCCCCCCAGCTGTGCATCCCATGAACCCCTGCCTGCGTTTCAGCACTTGGATGAACACAGATCCACGGACCCCTCTCCTGTATATCTTGTCTCTCTCTCTCTCTCTCTCAAACACACACACACACACACACACACACACACACACACACACATGCACGCAGGCCCCAGACAGATGGGCATAAATACCTAGAGCCCCACCCTCTGTGTCCTGTGTGGGAACAAAGCACGGCCCCCTTGGCTGAGCCCCTCCCCCACTGCATGCATCCATATGGAGCATCTCTGTTGTTTTTATTAACTTCAGAATAAAGTCTCGTTTCAGTGCAGTGGGCTGGGTGGCTGGAGTAGGGGGGTGAAAGCCCCACCCGGGTCCTGGAGTTGCGGCCGAGTCCTCTTGGCTGGCTCCAGGAATCCCGGCCTGATCACAGTGCAGACTTGGGTGCAGGGCTCTAGTGGCCATGGGGCGAGGCATTTGCGGTCAGAGGGTCAATGGCCCAGAGCTAGTGCAGCTTGGCAGGTCACGGTCCTCCACAGACTCTGGGCTTTCCTGCATCTGTGGAGACAACGGAGGCTGCCAGGCCTGCTGGCTCTGGGTCTGGGTCTCCTCCTCCAGGACATCCAGAACATGCGGGGCTGGGAGGATCTTCAAGGCGAAGGGACGTGACTACTCTCCACTATGCAAGAGGCAGGCCATACCCTTGGAGTGCCCCCCGTTCCAGCCCAGATACCTCTTCCCATCCTGGGCCTTGGGAGAGCCAGGTGTCAGCTGTATGGCTTAGCTGGGAGATCTGAGCTCTCTGAGCCTCCAAGCCTCTCCCTTTGGTCCTGGGGAGAAAGCTGTTGCCCCAGTTTTCAAGAAGAGTGGGGGCAGATTGGCCTGGGCTTCCCAGGAGGGGCTTCCAGGAAATATGGGAAGTCAGGACTTGGGGTGGGGGATGGCAGGCCTTACCATGTGGTGGCTGCTTTTCCCCAACCAGGGCCTCAGTTCCAGCAGCTGGTGGGCGAGCTGGGCGCAGCGCACAGCAAACACACTCTCTGCCACGCAGAACAGTAACGAGATGCCCCAGAGGCACAGGCTGGAGCTCTGTTTGGGGACAAGGGATCAGAGACGGCTGCCTGGGATTGCAAAGTGGAGGGTGGGACTCCAAGAACACTTCCCACCTCTGATGAGCACCTGATGTCCCCCCAGGCCAGGCCTAAGCACTTACGTAAATGCGTGTGGGGTCGAAGGGACAGTCAGGCGCCAGTGCCAGTAGTTCGGGGCTCCCAAAAGTGCAGGCAGCTAGGAGTGCCCGGCCTTGGGTGGCAAAGGTCACAGCGATTGAGGCCAAGAGGCCGAGAGCACAGGTCAGAGAGAGAAGGGCACAGGCCACGTTCGAGCTAAACACTGTCCAGCGCTGGATGAGAGAGGCCACTGGTCAGCGGACATTGGGCTCAGCTCCATGGGCAGCTCTGGCCCCCATGGGATCAGCCTCAGCTTCTCCAAGGGAGCCAGGCTCTTGGGGGTGGCTGCTGCCCCCACCCCTACAGCCCCATCCCAGGAGATGCCACATACCAGGGGGCTGCTGGGGAGGTAGCGTGACAACACGATGGCTGCAATGCCAGAGATGATGACCTGTGGAGGAGGCTTAAGTCAGTTCTGGCCCCCCAGCTGCAGGAGAGTGGGCAGGGGGCAGGGCCACTCTCCAATAAAGACCCACCAAAGCCTAGTCCTGCCCTCCAAGCCCCAAGCCCCTGCTCAGCTTTGGTCTCATTACCTCCATCTGAACAGGGGTTCTGTCTCTTCATGGTTCAGCCCTGAAGTGATGTTTCTAAAACGCAATCACTTTGTGCCTACAACCTTCCATGACTCCCCACTGCTTACAGCTGTGTTTTCAAATGGGGACCTGTGTATCCACAGGGCCATGTCACAGGACATATATGACGTGTCTCCCTGGACTGGAAAAGGTTTTGGGAAAGACTAAGTAACTCAACTGGCAAGGAACTAAAAAACAAACGTGTTATTTGAAAATTAACCAGGATACCTTATGGAGTAGAAATCAAAATCCCTAGGAGTATTTTAAGTTATTTCAGGCCCAGGAGTTCCTGTTGTGGCTCAGCAGTAATGAACCTGACTAGTATCCATGAGGATGCAGGTTCCATCCCCGGCCTTGCTCAGTGGGTTAAGGATTGCTGTGGCTGTGGTGTAGGCTGGTGGCTACAGCTCTGATTCGTCCCCTAGCCTGGGAACTTCCATATACTGCAGGTGCAGCCCTAAAGTAAAATAAAGTAAAAAGGTAAGTTAGACCAGGCCTTCAGTGACTGGTCCCAGTCCCATCAATTTCTCAGCTCCATCTTGGACCGGTCTCTTTTTCTTATCGTCCCGGGTATGGACACACACTCATAGCCTGCCCTTGACGCTACCTACACAGAGTCTTCTCAGGAATGGCCTTCCTGCTCTTCTTTACCTGCTCGGTTCTTCCTCCTGCAGGCCTCCCAAACCACCCCTGGTCCCCAGAGGGGAACCCACCCCACTGTTTAGCCCACCAGCTGGCCTCTGAATCTTCTGGGTTCTATTCAGCCAGGCTCACTCCTTCACGCCATCACTCTACTAGGCATGGGCTGGATCCACAGGAGGCAGGTGAGATGATGGGGGCGGAGGGGGGGCACCCAGCAATGCCTCTAATGCCCAGTGCAGCCACAAGTAAATGCCACAAACTCTTTGGGCTGAGTCCCCTTCAGCAGGATGAGCTCATGGAAAGGTTTGGCTTTGGCGATAGTCACAGATTGTTTCACATCCAGCGTGGCTTTTCTGTATCGGCAGGAGGTTGGATGAATCCCTGCATCTGGGTTTCCCCCTCTGTAAAGTGGGGATAATGGCCCCATGTTGCAGGGAGCTGTGGGATTCACTGAGGAAATAAGGGCACAGCTGAAGTGGTCCAGCCTGGAGCCCATCTCTGGGGGACCTCCTAACCCCGAGCTCACTGCTTTCCCTGCCTTCCTCACAAGGCTGGTGAGAGGAACAAACAACAATAAGAGTAACTCCAAGGGACAATGCACATATCTGCACAGCCTGGCTCTGGACCACCCACTGAGGCTCTCCTACCTGCTGGGGCCTGTGATCCTTGCTTACCCTAGCCTTGGGGCCAGCAGGCTCTCGAAGCTTCATTTTGCAAAGGAGGAAACAGCTCAGAGAGAGAAACAAGTCCCTCAGCCAGGAGATGGCAGGGATGGATGCAGACACTGAAGGGCAGATGTTCCCTCTGATGGTGGGAAACGGCTTTATGAACTTGGAACACCAGGCCCCTTCATTCATGTATTGATCCGGTCATCACACAGCCACCATTTATTGAGCACTTACTATAGACCAGGCCTCATGCTAAGCTCCTGCTAAACTGGTTTTGTCGGTGTCTCCAGGACAGACCGTATCCATTCCCGCCTCCTCACCTTTGCACCTGCCACTCTCTGTACTTGAAATGCCATCCCAGCTTCCCCTCCTACCTGCTGGCCCCAGCAGGCCTCATGCCTGGGTTATGGTCATTGCAGCCTGTTGCTGCACTGCTATTCATCCACCAAAACCCACCTCAGGGGCCTCCACATCTGGGAACCCTCCTGAATGGAGCGGATGCTCCTTCCTTCTGTCCAGCAGTGCCTTGACCATTTCCTTATGGTGATAATAATCCGAGCTCACAGCAGGGCACGCTAACCACGTTCCAGGCACTAGGCTTAGCCCTTTATGTGGATGATTTCAAATCCACACTCATCAGGACCCTCTGAGATGGACACCGTTTCCATCCTCATCTGACAGATGAGGGAGCTGAGGCAAACAGAGGTTGGGTGACCCATGTAGCTGGTAAGTGGCAGAACAGGAGTTCGTGCTTGGGGCTCTCTGCCTGCCCACTCCAGGCTCTAGGTGGGGACTCCTCGAAGACCTTTCCAGCCCCCTGCAGCCCCCTTCTCCCAGGTCCCTCCCCGGCTGGCCATACCACGATGGCCGAAGTGACAGAGAGGATGTTGACCACGCAGTACTGCAGGGCCACGGCATCATGGGGGGCGGTCACATAGCGCAGCACGGTGCCGTGCAGCAGCGCAGCTGCGATGAAGCTCACGTGGCCCAGCACCACCAGCACCAGCCCCATCTTCATCAGCACCTTCCGGAAGTCACTTGCACTCAGGCCACCTGAGGGACAGCCAGCCATGTCAGGGTCACGGGTGGGGCACATCCTGCTGGGCGGGGGAGGAAACTGAGGCCCTGACAAGAGTGATGGACATAGGTTCTAAATCTATTACCGGATGACTTGGGGCCAGTGATTTGTATTCTCTGAGCCTCAGTTTCCTCATCAGGAAAAGGGGTTCACAGTGCTTTCATGAGCATCCTTGGAACTCTTAAGGCTGGAAAAACACACAGGTGGGACTTTATAAAGGGTAACAGTCCTTATTAGTGTTCAAGGTCGTGAGTGGCACGGTCAGGATTTGGACCCAGATCTCTAGCTCAAGACATATGATCCTTCCACTAAGCTTCACATCCACTGATTTTGTCAGTCATACATTCGTTACATCAATGTTCACTGACTGCCTGCTCCACAACAAACCCTCAGGTACCATAGAGAGCTAGCTGTCCAGGCCCCAAAGAGCCCCCTAGTTCGCTGGGCGGGGGTCAGGTCCAGTGCGGGATTCAGAGCAGTGGACTGGGCCTGGCACACAGTAGGACACTCAATTCATAATTGCTGAAGTGACTCAGGGCAAGAAACTCAAACTTTCTTTTTGTCTTTTTTTTTTTTTTTTTTGCCATTTCTTGGCCCACTCCCGTGGCATATGGAGGTTCCCAGGCTAGGGGTCGAATCGGAGCTGTAGCCGCTGGTCTACGCCAGAGCCACAGCAACTCGGGATCCGAGCCGCGTCTGCAACCTACACCACAGCTCACGGCAATGCCGGATCGTTAACCCACTGAGCAAGCGCAGGGACCGAACCCGCAACCTCATGGTTCCTAGTTGGATTTGTTAACCACTGCGCCACGACGGGAACTCCTCAAACTTTTTTTTTTTTTTGGTCTTAGGGCCGTACCTGCAGCATATGGAGGTTCCCAGGCTAGGGGCTGAATCAGAACTGCAGCTGCTTGCCTACACCACAGCCCCAGCAACTCAGAGATCTGAGCTGCATCTGCGACCTACACCACAGCTCACGGCAACGCCGGATCTTTAACCCACTGAGCAAGGCCAGGGATCGAACCCCTCTCCTCGTGGATACTAGTCGGGTTCATTAACCACTGTGCCACGATGGGAACTCCCAAGAAGCTCAAACTTCTGAGTCTCCATTTCGTCATCTGTCATATGGGAAGAATAACCCTTGTTTCCCGGTGGGGAAGGAGGGCCCCATGAGGACATTGATGGCAAAGTGGGCCATACTCTGAGGGTGCTGGGAAAACCAAGCTCTTGGTGCAGGGACAAGGTAAGCTGGGGAGGCTGGGATCAAAAAAACATCAGGGATTCACGTGCAGATTCTGAGTGTCCAAGTGGCTACATGCCCTCAGGACCAGGGAGCACTCTTCCTGGCTGTTTCAGATCTGCTTTTTGGAATGTCCCCCATGGGTCCTGGCCCTGCCCTTAGGACACACACCATACTGGCCCCTTGGGCCCACCACCCTCACTCTAGCCAGCTCTGTGAGATGGAAGACTCGCCTGGCCCCTAGAGCTAAACACCCACCCCTCTTCCTTTAGCGGCTCCTTGGGAAAACCCTGCGTCCCTTCCTAGACCTCAGTGTCCCCAGCTGTGGCAGAAAGAATTGGGTTATATTTCACAGAGGGGAACTCTGTAGTTAAAAAGAAAGGAAGAAAGAAATCCCTAGACTGGATGTTCTTGGGCGCCAGGTGCCAAGAGGAGGTCTCCAGGGAGCAGGGAGGCCTGGGGCTACTCAGTCACAGCCCCTCTGTGTGACACCGGCCTCTCTCTTTTCTGGGCCCCAGATTCCCCATATATAAAATGGGAAGGGGTTGGTCTAGGGGGTCTCTGAGACCCCAGGAGCCTACAGGACCCTCTGTGGCTGCACCACATTCAGGGAAATCAAAGAGCAGGCACTGTGGTACTGGATGGCATTGTAAAGATTAACTGCTGGGCAAACAGGAAGAGGCAAGGCAGCTTTATCCCAGGGGCCTGACCCACTTTATCCCAACCACCCACCCACCTGGCCACCCAGACACCACCCAGCTCAGGGCTGGGCTCAGGAACAACAGCGCCCCACGACCAAGACTAGGTCAGACTAGCTTGGAGCTGTGCCTGGAGCACTGGACAGAGTCTCAGGACAGCCTCAAGCTTCTGTGCGTCTACGTTACCACCCTCGGAGCCCTCAGCAATGGGGTTGGCAGAGTGGCAAGCCCGTGATTGCCCCATAGGAGCTAACTTCATTCTCACTGTTGCCCCAGGAGGTGGTGCTACCCTCCCCACTTTACAGATGAGAAAACCAAGGCTCACACAATCTCTTGGCTGGAGTAGGGACGCCCCCCCCCCCCACAGGTCTGTCTGATGCTCAAGAGCAGCATCACTGTGTCCAGGGAGTGAGGGGAGGGGACACATCGGTCTCACTCCTCGGCCTGGATCCTGTTTGCCAACGGCCCCTCCCACTCCGCCTGGTTGGGGGAGTGGGAGGGTTATGGAAGCGGGAGCCCTTGGCGACGCTGAGGAAGCAAAGAGCAGGTAGCCTCGGGCTCGGAACTCTCTGGGTTCTGAACCCCCCTCCTTCTGCTCTCCCTTCTGAGCAAGGGGGCGCTGCTCTCCTCCCACCTGGGGGTCCCTCGTCCGCAGGAAAGTGGGGGCGGGCGAGGAGCTACTTGGAGAAGATTCCGGCATCCACCCCCCCGCTACCCCCCCCCCCCCCCGGCTCCAGCTCGGTGCTGGGGAAACTGAGGCCCAGAGCAGAAAGTGACCTGCAGAGAAGGCGGCCTGAACCCCGGGGCTCCGGGCTCCCACTCCTGTGCTCCGCCCCTGCCAAGGATGTGGGGCGGGTTCGCCAGCCCCGCAGTCCCCCACGGCTCACCCAGGCGCTGGCACATCTCGGCTCCCGGGCGGCGTTCTCGCGGCAGCTTCAGCGGGGCTCCAGACGCTGCAGGCGGCCGGGCGGCCCGGCTCCCATCCTGGTCCGCAGCCGCCGCTCGCCCAGCACAGCCCGCGCCGCGCCCACTTCCCGCCTCGAGCCCTGGGCTCCCGGCGCCCGGCCGGCCTCCCTTCCCGTCACCCCCTGGGCGGCCCGGCCCCGGGAGGGACCTGACTGCTCGTTTGCATCCCGGGCCGGTCTGACTGGCTGGGCAGCCCTTCCTGGCCCGCCCGGCTGAATCACGGAGCAGGCCCCACCTCCCCGCGCCAGCCCCGGGTGCCGGCGGCGCCCGGCCGCTCCCCTCCGCTCCTAACCCGCCCGGCTTCGGGGATGCCCATTTTACAGATGAAAACTGAGCCCTAGAGGAGCCGCGATCGTCTGGGCTGGGGAGTGAGATGGGGGCCAGATGCGCGGTTGCCATGACCTGGTGGGCACCTGGACAGGAAAGCCCCAGGGTGAAATTTGGGAATCCACTTCTTTCTAGAGGATGGGGAAGTTCAACTCTCTGGAGAACCAGGGTCTGTCCTGCACCTGCTGTGTGACCTCAAGAAAATCACATTTTGTCCTTGCCCTGGCCTTCAGTTCCCCACGCGGAGCAAGGTGCTTTACTTCACTATGTGTGGGGGTGTGGGGGTGTGGGGGATGGGGAGTACCTCTGTTTCCTTGTCAGAAAGTCAGGGATTATAATTCCTGTTCCCTAAAGTCGTGGTGAGCTACAAAAATGAGATCAAACGCTTTGAAAACCTTCTAGATTATCTTTACAGATGAAGGATAGACCTAGCAGGAGCACATAGTAGGAGCTTTACTGTTACCCACTATTGGTTACTGTGCCCCTTCAGTGTGTCGGGATGACTCCAGTCCTCCTTTGTTTCATCCACAACGTGTAGGAATGGACTTGGCAAGAGTGACCAATGGGAAGTGGTGGAGTAGTGGGTCTCTGTGCCCACATTCTCCAATGTGGCTGTGCTGCGGCTTCCTTCCCTGGGCTCTCAACCCCTAGAGCAGGCCTCTGGGAGGCACTTCTGTGGTATCTGGGCAGCATCAGTTCACAGTCTGTACCCCCCACCCCAGTGGTCAGTGGCCCTGAGGGCAGGGGCTGGCTTGAAGCATCTAATACCAGATGTCCACTGAATGCTATGCTTTGTATGTTGGGCATACAACGTGCATGTGACCTGCACCTGGCTTCTCTATCAGTGTCAGGCAGTCTCTTTAAGCCAGTCTTGGACCATCTGGAATTAGGCTGGGGACCCAGTTCTTTTAAATGTCTCTGCTTTTAGATGCATAAATGAGGGTTCTCTCTTCTGTCCTTGGAACAATACTGAGAGTTAAAGAGTATTACCCCATTTTACAGGTGAGAAAATCGAGGTCCAGAGAGGTAAAGGGGCTTTTCAAAGAGCACACAGCATGTATCAATGACAGAGACTTGAATCTAGATCTGTTTAACTGTGAGGGCTGCTTCTGGGTGTGGGGGACGAGGGACAGGGGAGCTGTAGCCTCCAGGGAGTAGGCCTGCTCTCTGGGGCCCTGAGGAGGAAACTGCCCACCTATTTCTCCTCTGGCACAGCCTCCCAGTCCTGGCCCAGCCTTAGCAGCCCGAAGGTATTGCCATATCTCTTCCTTATTGCCAAGAGGCCAAAGTCCGTTCCTCTGAGCTGCCCAGTGTCCCTTGTCTGCGCCTCACCCTTCCACACCCTGGCCTGGGGTTCTGGGGTTTTGGGGTTCTGGGAAGAAGCCCAGACTAGACCACTAGTTTCTTGTGCTTTCACAACTCACTGTGATACCCTGGCAGCTCGCTGCCCTCCCTGCGCCTCATCTATTAAGTAGATAGTGATTGCCTTCCCAGATTTCTGAGGGGTAAAGAGTCTTGAGAGATATGAGAGTGGGTTGAAACCTAGCCAGGGAAATACAAATAGAAATTCTCCCCTTCCTGGAACATTTAACAACCAGGTGTGGTCCGATACTCTTCCATTGGTGGATGGGTCTTCCCAGGGCACAGCTTCTCCACGGGGCTGCTCAGCTGGGAAGGAGGTTCAGGCTTTCAATCCCAGTACAAGTCTTTTTCACCTTAGAAAGGCTTTTTCCTCCCTGATTATCAGAGCAGTTCTTCCCTGTAAGTAGAACAATCACATGCGAACTCTACCGTGTTCAATTTTGTATATGTATATACACATATGTAAAATGAAAAGCCAAGTGATCACGCTTGTCTGGGAGGAGGAGGTGGCTGCAGGGGACTTCTGCATGTTTCTAACGTCAGAGTCTACATGGCCTCAATAGGGGAGTTTGTTATTCTTTGTATTTTCTCTTTTACACCCCCCCCCTCTTTTTTTTACAGCCACACCTGCAATATATGGAAGTTCCCAGGCTAGGGGTCGAATTGGAAATGCAGCTGCTGGCCTACATCACAGCCACACCAACACCAGATCCTTAACACACTGAGGGTATGGATCAAACCCGCATCCATACTATGTCAGGTTCTTAATCCACTCAGCCATAAGGGGAACTCCTACATGTCTTTTTTTTTTTTTAGGGTCCAATCAGAGCTGTAGCCACTGGCCTATGCCACAGCCACAGCAATGTGGGCTCTGAGCTGAGTCTGACCTACACTACAGCTCATGGCAATGCCGGATCCTTAACCCCCTGAGCGAGGCCAGGGATTGAACCCGCGTCCTCATGGATGCTAGTCGGGTTCGTTAACCACTGAGCCATGATGGGAACTCCTTTTTTTTTTTCCCCCTTTTTTCCTTTTTAGGGCCTCGGGATATAGAAGGATATGGAAGTTCCCAGGTTAGGGGTCGAATTGGAGCTGCGACTGTTGGCCTACACCGCAGTCACAGCAATGCCAGATCTGAGTCACATCTTTGACCTACACCACAGTTCACAGCAACCCCTTAACCCTCTGAGCAGAGCCAGGGATCCAACCTGCATCCTCATGGATACTGGTCAGGTTCGTTACTGCTGAGCCACAACTGGAACTCCTCGATGCATGTTAAAATGGGAATAGTACTGTTCTAGACCCACTCACCTCCTTGCTCCTTCTCCCAGTCACTCCTCCAGCTCCGTATGGACCACCCTCCATCCCTCATCCTCCCCCTTTCTGCCAAATCCTTCCCATCAGCCTATACGCAGAGCCAATTCTCTTTTAGCCCCAAAATCAGACCCTCCCCTTGACTCCTGTTACATGTCTAGTTACTGCTTTTTCACCTCCTCTCCCTTCCCCTCCAAACTTCCGGAATGAGTTCATCTTTACATGCTGTTTTCACCTTCTCAGCGACCTCCTCCTCCACAGCAGTGTGGTTCAGCCTCTGCTGGAGAAGCCCTAGGTCACCAGTGACTTCTAACTGCACAGGATCCAAGGAAGCGTTTCAGTGCATAACTTCTCATCAGCCACTCTCTCCGTCCTCCTGGGGCATGCCTCCTTCCTGGTTTTCCTGCTCCCTCTGACAGTTCCTTCCCAGTCTCTAGTGTAGACGTTTTGTTGTCAGCGCAACCTTTAAATATTGATATTCCCTTGCATCCTTTCTGCTTTGTTTATGGATCCCATTGGTTAATTCATGTAATCTCGTGGCTCCCCTTGTGCATGATGATTCTCCCCAGAAGCTCCCCTTGGGATGAGACAAATATCCAATTATTTTACCTATTTCACCGGAGTGTCCAGTCACCTCAAGCTCAACACGTACCAACTTTCTCCCCAAACTGCTTTTTGTATATTTTCTCTCTCAGTTGGCAGCATCACCAGCTACCCAAGCCCAAAACCTGGCAGTCATTCTGTCCTCTTTCCTTTCTTTCTATACAAAATCAAGTCCTGCCGATTTACATCATAAATATTTCTGTAACGAGTGCTTTTCCTCTTTATCTCTGGTTCTATTGCCCTTGTTCATGAATCATCTCTTTCTCCCAATTGTTTTTTCATACTACAGAGTAATCTTTCTAAGTATAAATCAGATCATGTCACTCCTCTGCTTATAATCAGTTACATAAAAGAAATTAAAGGAGACATAAATACAAGGAAAGACATCCTGGGTTCATGGATTGTAGGCCTTAATATTGTTAGGGTGGCAATTCTCCCAGAACTGATGGATAGATTCATTGCAATCTCTATCAAAATCCAAGCTGCCTTTTTATTTCTTTTGCAGAGATTGATAAGCTGACCTTAAAAGTCATATGGAAATACAAAAGAACAGAATGAGCCAAAACAATATTTTTTTTTTTTTTTGTCTTTCCAGGGTTGCTCCCGCAGCATATGGAGGCTCCCAGGCTAGGGGTCAAATTGGAGCTGTAGCCACTGGCTTACGCCACAGCCACAGCAACTCTGCATCTGAGCCGCATCTGTGACCTACACCACAGCTCACGGCAATGCCGGATCCTTAACCCACTGAGCGAGGCCAAGGATCGAACCTGTGGTTCCTGGTCCAATGCGTTAACCACTGAGCCATGATGGGAACTCCCAAAACAATCTTGAAAAAGAAACAAATTGGAGGAATCACACTTTCCAGTTTCAAAATCTACTACAAAGCTACAGTAATCAAGACAATATAGTGCTGCATGATAGTTTCATGGAATAAAACAGATGGTCCAAAAATAAAGAAACCAGAAATAAATCAGAAATAAAAATATACACATGGTCAACTGATTTTTGACTAGGGTATCAGGATGATTCTAAGGAGAAAAAAAGTGTTTTCAGTAAACATAGGAGTTCCCATTGTGGCTCAGCGAGTTCTTAATCCAACCAGTGTCAAGGAGGACACGGGTTCAATCCCTGGCCTCTCTCAGTGGGTTAAAGATCCGGTGTTGCCATGAGCTGTAGTGTAGGTGGCAGACGAGGCTCAGATCTGGCATTGCTGTGGCTGTGGCGTGGGCCAGAATACATAAAGAACTATTATAACTGAACAAGGGTAAGTTTTCTGGACATTCACATCTTATTTTTTCCCCCTCCTTTATATGGCCACACTTGCAGCATATGGAAGTTCCCAGGCTAGGGGTTGATTCAGAGCTAGAGCTGCCAGCCTACACCACAGTCACAGCAACGCTAGATCTGAGCCGCATCTGGGACCTACACCATAGCTCTCGTGGCAATGCTGGATCCCCGACCCACTGGGTGAGGCTAGGGATGGAACCTGCATCCTCATTGATACTAGTCTGGTTCTTTATCGCTGAGCCACAACAGGAACTCCCTGGCTATTCACATCTGGATAACTCCATGGGCTAATAACCAAGTCAGAAGAAGGATGAATTTTTTATGGTCTCTGAACCCAGAACTTGATCTTGGTATGCAGAGTATTAGCAACAGGATCTCCCAGTCCTCAGCTCAGGGCCTCCATCTTCTCTGTCTTGGAGCAATTGTGAGCAGCAGGCATTGGGGGAAGGCACTGCTGGCTGCCCCTGACCACTGTGCTGTATTCCAGTGAGAGGCTATTTACATAGGGTGACTGTTCTCTTAGTGGGGACAGGTAGGAAGGGCTAGGGAGGGCTGTTTCTTGCTTCATTGACTTTGTTCCTACTCACTTTAGCTTGGACATGAATAGACAAGCTTTTTCAATCCTGCAAAGCATGTGACCATCAGACTGCATCAGCTTGGATGGCTGGCTTCAGGCTGTCTCTCTTAGCAAAGCTATAGGACCATAACCTCAGAGCTCAGGCTGCCCAGATTCAAGGCATAGCTCCAGCCCTGTCTAACCTTGGGATCTTGGGTATATTCTTCTGCCCTTTAGTTCCTCAAATGGAAAATGGGGAATACAATAATACCAATTTCTTTGTGTTACTGTGAAGATTAAATGAATTAATTATGTGTAAAGCACTTAGACCTGGCACATGATGAGTGCTTCAGAAATGTTAGCTCTTATTCTTCATTATTCTCTCTGCAAACTTAGTCTCTTTGAACTGAAGCCTTGAGAAAATAGCAAACGCAGCCAACCACCTGACATATTTTACCAAGTCCCTTAAAGCTCCCGCCTATGTCAGGTACATGGTCTGAGCTTCAGGACTCCCCGGATTTGCAGGGCATCACAGGGAAAGCTGACCTCCTAGCCTCCTAGGAATGGAAAATTGCAGGATTTCCTCAGTGGTGGGAAACTCCTCACCTCATTTATACCCCACATGTTAGGGATACCACTAGTACAACCACATATCCTGTATTAGTCAGAACTTCAGTTGCAGGTGACAGACTCCTAACAGAAATGGGCTTTGGGTTGGAGAAGGAATTTGTTGGATTACATTCTGGGCAAGTTCAAGGGGGCCTTAGGTGTGGTTAGACCCTGGCATTAAAACAATGTCATCTTGGGGAGTTCCCCAGTGGCTCAGCAGTTTAAGGACCTGACTGTCTCTGTGAGGATGTGGATTCGATCCTTGCTCTGTGGGTTAAGGATCTGGTGTTGCTGTGGCTGAGGTGCAGGCCTCAGCTGAAGCTCTGATTTGACCCCTAGCCCGAGGCATTTCCCTATACTGCAGGTCTGGCCCTAAAAAGACAAAAGGAAACAAACAAAAATAGTGTCATCTGGGAGAGCTCCCTGGTGGTTCATAGGTTAAGGATCCAGTGTTGTTACTGCTGAGGCTTGGGTCGCTGCTGTGGCACAGATTTGATTCCTGATCTGGGAACTTCTGCATGCCATGGGCAGAACCAGAAAAAACCCACCCCAAAACAAACAAAAAAACCCCCAGTGTCATCTGGTATGTTCAAAGGTGCCTCTGTCTCTTGTCCTCTCCCCATGTCTCAGCTCTGCCTTCCTCCCGGCTGGTTTTGAAATCAGGCAGTCTCTGTTCACAAAGTGGAAGATCCATGCTTACAACTTCCCAGCGTTGAAACCTCAGGGGAAAGCAGCCTCAATGCCCCTGGAAGACCAAAAAGGCTCGGGATCGCCTTTAATTTCTCCAGCTTGAGCTTGTAACATCCCACAGAGATGTCACATGTGTCCTCAGAGGACTGAAACTGCACAGCCAAGAAAGGGAAGAAAGGATTGATATTTATCAACCATCTGTCTGTAGTGGGCATTTTATAGCTTCTCATGGTGAAGATGATCCCTTTTGAGGAAGGAAACTAAATCTCATGGTGGTCTCTGCCTCCCTCCAAGCTGTGGGCAGGGGGCCCCCTTCTTGTGCTAACCCCCCTGCCTGTGCCCTTGATCCTGTCTACTCCCCCCCACCCCCGCCTCGCCCATCCTTCTGTCTTTTTAAAGACAAAGCACCAGCAAAGAGCTTCCTCTCTTAATATTCTCACTATCTCCATCTTCACCCTATTTTCTCCTGAGCCTCCAAACGTGCTTGAATCACTCCTACTTCAAAAAAATCTCCACTCCTTCTTAGGAGAGAATTGTCTACCATTTCTCCCTTCTCCCTGTTCTTTTTTTATTGCTTTTTTAGGGCCGCACTTGCAACATATGGAGGTTCCCAGGCTAGGGATTGAATGGGAGCTGTAGCTGCCAGCCTCCGCCACAGCCATAGCAACGCTGGATCCGAGTCATGTCTGCGATCTACACCACAGCTCACAGCAACGCCAGATCCTTAACCCACCGAGCGAGGCCAGGGATCGAACTTGCATCCTCATGGATACTAGTTGGATTCGTTTCCACTGCGTCACAACGGGAATTCCTTAACCTCCTCCCTTTTCATTCACAATGCCGATAAATGAAATCACTTTCTGATTACTGCCATGTTCCCAAACTGCTCTCTCCAAGGTTACCATTTACTTACCCAGAGACCAATCCAGCCCTTGGCTGGCTTGACCCGTCTCACACATCAGCTACGCCTGCTCTCCTTCCTGAAATCCTCATCCCACTTGGCTTCCACCACTTTCTTTGTTCCTGGTTTTCCTCCTCCCTTTTCTGGTTGTTCCTTCCCTGCCCTTACTGGTTAGGGGGTTATGAAAAGAAAAGTTCAATTCCCCTTTCATTCATATCTATGGTTTCAAGGGCTGTTTTTTCCCTTGTTGATTTCCATCTCCAGGGCCTGGGTCCATCTCTGGGTGCTCATTTCACAGAGCGTGCACAGAGCACAGTGCCCGTATATAGTGAGCAGTGAGTGGATTTCCTCAAAGGCCAGTGCCCAAGGAAGGCCAAGGAGGTATCCAGAGCTGGGACTATAACCCAAGCCACTCACAAAGGCAGATGAACGAACCAAAGAGGAGGGGCGGCTCTCCTGCCCTTGCTGGATCCTTCTGATGACAGCTCAGACCTCAGAATTCACCCGCACAGCCCCAACAGTCTTCTCTCCTTCTCACCCTCCACTTGTGAAGCCCCTTCTCGTGTTTGCACGTGGGACAGCCAGGTGGAATGGGAAGAGCATGATATCTGGAATTCCAAATCTGGGTTTGTGGCTTGCTGCTGCTGCTTCTTCTTTTTTAATTATTATTTTTTTATTTTTAATTACTCCAATGAGTTTATCACATCTGTAGTTGTATAATGATCATCACAATCCAATTTCACAGGATTTCCATCCCATAACCCAAGCACATTCCCCTGACCCCCAAACCGTCTCCTCCAGAGAACATAAGTTTTTCAATGTCTGTGAGTCAGCAATGTCTGTGTCTCATTGTATGGCTGACTTCACTTAGCATGATAATTTCTAGGTCCATCCATGTTGCTAAAAATGCTGGTATTTCATTCCTTTTAATGGCTGAGTAATATTCCATTGTGTATATGTACCACATCTTCTTGATCCACTCCTCTGTCGATGGACATTTAGGTTGTTTCCATGTCTTGGCTATTGAAAATAGTGCTGCAATGAACATTGGAGCACATTTGTCTTTGCGAGTCGTGGTTTTCTCTGGATAGAGAAAAATTTAGGGCCGCACTTGTGGCATACGGAAATTCCCAGGCTAGGGGTCAAATTAGAGCTGTAGCTGCTGGCCTTCGTACACCACAGCAACACCAGATCCAAGCCACATCTGTGACCTACACCACAGCTCATGGCAACGCAGGATCCTTAACCCACTGAGCGAGGCCAGGGATTTAACCCGAGTCCTAATGGATACTGGTCGGGTTCATCAACTGCTGAGCCATGACGGGAACCCCTCTTTTTTTTTTTTAAAGATTTTAATTTTTTCCTATTATAGTTGATTTACAATGTTCTTTCAGTTTCTGCTGTACAGCAAAGTGACCCCTTGCTTCTTTTCTGATCTGGCTGAGATCACCAGGAAATCTGTGGCCATGTTTGGGTACATTCCTGAGCTTCTTCAGGTGCTCAGGTGACTTTCAGGAGTGGGGGCCAAGGTACAGACTCAGAGGAAGCGGGGTGTCAGGGAAAGTCACCTTAGTGGCCCCAAGCAGGTCCTTGGAAAATAGGAACAATGATCTGGCGATGTGTGGAGTGTGTGTTCCCAGTACTTGTGTCTCCCCTTCCACACGGTCACATACTGGTGCATGGCCTCCATCACATCCGGGTTTTTCACAGCAGCATCTGGCTTAGGTTCAAATCCTGTGTCCAATCAGCTGCAGTACAGTTGGTAGGGCTGGCCTTGTTGGGTTTATGTAACCTAGATCACAGTGATTTCACAAAGCAAGGTCAGCTCAGGTCTGCCGGCCTCAGGAGAAGGCAGAAGGACGTGCAGGCCCTCAGCTTCGTGGTTTTGTGTTTTCCTCATTTTGTCTACATTTCCTTCCTTCATTTGACAAATGAAGGAGTTGGACTGGTTGATCTTCAAAATGCTTCCAAATTTGACTTTCCAGGAATTTATTATTATAGTTTGGCTGCATATCTGTTCTAGCAAAATGACAGGTCATATCCCTGCTCCAAGGTTTCAAGTTGTGCTATTTATTAGTCAGGGATCAGTTGCAGGAAACAGAAGCCACTCATTATTTTCATGTAGGAAAGGATTTAATAAAAGGAACTGGATGTTTAAAAAATAGTTGGGAGGGTTAGAGGAGGGGGATCCAGAAATGACTTCCAGAACAAGACCCCAGAATAGCTGCTAATTGGCACAATTATGAAGATGATGAGTCAGGAGGCCATTACTGGAATTCTTGTGTTAAAGAGCACACCAGGTTGGAGTTCCTTGTGGCACAGGGGGTTAGGTATCCAGCATTGTCACTATAGCAGCCCTGGTTGCTGTGGGGGCGCACTTTCGATCCCTGGCCCGGGAACTTCCATATGCCACAGGCACGGCCAAAACAGCACAAACCAACCAACCCAAGCCACAAACCAACCAACCAACCCACACCAAGTAAAAGCCTACAGAATGGGAGAGGAGAAAGTATTTGCAAATCATGTATCTGTTCAGGGACTTATAACCAGAATATATAAAGAAGTCTTTATAACTGAACAATAAAAAAGACAACCCAATTTAAAAATGAGCAAAGGATTTGAATAGATATTTTTTTGAAGAAGATATACAAATTGCCAAGGAGTACATAAAAAGGTGATCAACATCATTAGCCATTAAGGAAATGAAAATCAAAGTCCAGTGAGGTACCACTTCATGCTCAGTAGAACGGCAATAACGAAAAAACAGACAACAGCAAGTGTTAAGAAGGATGTAGAGAAATTGGTACCCTTGTGTATTACTGGTGGGTAAAATGGTATAGCCTCTGTGGGAACAGGATGGTGGTTACTCAAAAAGTTAAATGCAGAACTTCCATATGATCCAAAAGTTCCATTTCCGGGGCATATAGCCGAAAGAACTAAAAGCAGGGACTTGAACAGATATTTGTATGCCAATATATATAGCAGCATTATTCACAATAGCCAAAAAGTGAAAACCACCTAAATGTCCATCAATTGATGAATGAGTAAACAAAACATAGTCTATCCTTGGAGTTCCCATTGCGGTGCAGCGGAAATGAATCCGACTAGGAACCATGAGGTTGAGGGTTCGATCCCTGGCCTTGCTCAGTGGGTTAAGGATCCAGTGTTGCTGTGAGCTGTGGTGTAGGTCGCAGATGCGGCTTGGATCTTGTGCTGCTGTGACTGTGGTGTAGGCTGGCAGCTGTAGCTCTGATTGGACCCCTAGCCTGGGAACCTCCATAAGCCGTGGGTGCGGCCCTAAAATGACAAAAGACCAAAAAAAAAAAAAAGTGGTCTATTCATACAAAATGCTTGCAATATCCAAATGGAATATTATTCAGCCAAAAAAAAAGGAATGAAGTACTGATAACATACTACAACATGGATGAACCTTGAAAACCTATGCTGAGTGAAAAAGTCAGACACGAAAGGCTACATAGTGTATGATTCCACTTATATAAATGTCCAAATTCATAGAGACAGAAAGTAGACTAGTGGTTGCCAGGGTTGGGGGGAGGTGGGAAGTGGGACTGACTGATAACAGGTTTGGGTTTTTTTGAGGGCGCGTGTCCACAGCACGCGGAAGTCCCAGGGCCAGGGATCAATCCTGTGTTACAGCAGCAACCTGAGCCATGGCAGTGACAATGCAGGATTTTAACCCAATGAGCCACCAGGGAACTCCACAATATGTTTCTTTGAGGGTGACGGTGATGATCTGGAATTCTATAGTGGTGATAGTTGCACAACCTTGTGAATATATTTAAAGTCTACTGAGTTGTACACTTTAAAATGGTGAATTTCATGTTATGTGAGTCATATCTCCATAAAGAAACAGGATGGTTAAAACACACACCCCACCATTATGGCTACAGTCTAGGGTTCAGAAGGCTACCTCTGCTGCTGCTGCCACTGCTTCTTTTTTTTTTAGCTTTTTAGGGGCCGCACCTGCGGCATATGGAGGTTCCCAGGCTAGGAGTAAAGGTCAAAACGGAGCTACAGCTGCCAGCCTATGTCACAGTTACAGCCTACAGCACAACCACAGCAACTCAAGATCCTAGCCATGTCTGGGACCTACACCATAGCTCACCACAACCCCAGATCCTTAACCCACTGAGCAAGGCCAGGTATTGAACCCACATTCTCATGGATACTAGTTGGAATCATTTCCCCTGCACCACAACAGGAACTCCCCGCCACTGCTTTTTGATGAGGCTGGTACTTGGACATTGGAATGCTGCTGGAGTAACTCAAAGTTGCGACAAATGTGGAGCAATAACCACACAGCTGGGAGATGGCCTTCGCCTTACTTTCTCCTCTCAACTCTCATATAAATGGATGCAATTTATAGATCCTAATTTCCATGCAGAATGTTAATGGCAAGGGATTCTGGGAAATGAAGCATTTAATATCTTGGCCTTGGCAGCATGAGAAAGAGATTGGCATGGATGCTGATGGCCAATTCACCATATCTACACAAATTCACCTTTTGGCCTTTTAAGAATCTAAACACCTTCTCTAGGAGTCCCTTTGTGGCTCAGAGGGTTAAGAATCTGACACAGTGTCTGTGAGGATGCAGGTTTGATCCCTGGCCTCGCTCAGTAGGATAAGTATCTAGTGTTGCCATGGCTGTGGTACAGACCGCAGCTGCAGCTCCAATTCAACCCCTAGCATGGGAACTTCCATGTGCTGCAGGTGTGGCCTTAAAAACAAAAACAAACAAACAAAAAAACCTTTCCAAATAGGAGAGACCCCAAATCCTAATAGGCATGTATCCAGCTCTGGGTGATATTCATTCCAGATCACTCACAATGTTACCTCAATAACCTGTAACCTAAGGACTAACTGATCAAGTTACCAACACACCTTTTAATACTAGGGAAAATGTGGGAGGTGAGGAAGAAATGGGTTGATATCTAAAAATATATACACATCAGAGCAAGGAGAAAATATGAAATGCTAATATAGTCCTTATTTCTCAACCTTTCATGAATTATTTATATTCACAAATCTCTCTCTCCCCACTACTTAAATTCCTTTTCCCACAGCCAGTACCCCAGTTGGATGAGGCTCTTTATCTGGGGTGGCGACCCAAATCTTCATTCCTAAAGGAATTAAGTCCTCCCTGGAATAGCCTTTTAACTTTGATTCCTGAATATGGTAGTACTAGAAGGAGCCCAGGAGTTCCCATTGTGGCTCAGCGGCAATGAACCTGACTAGTATCCCTGAGGATAAGGGTTTGATCCCTGGCCTCACTCAGTGGGTTAAGGATCTGGCGTTGCCATGAGTTGTGGTGTAGGTCATAGATGCAGCTCGAATCCTGCATTGCTGTAGCTGTAATGCAGGCCAGCAGCTATAGCTCCAATTTGACCCCTAGCCTGGGAACTTCCATATGCCACAGGTGCAGCCCTAAAAAGCAAAAAAAAAAAAAAAAAAAAAAAAAAAAAGACCAAAAAAAACCCCCCAGGAGCCCAGAGAGCCATTTAGCTACCAGACATCCTTCTTCCTGCCTCCAATGAGCAACAACTGACTATCTCCCTTGATAATCAGGATCCACCACTCCATCTAACACAATTGCCCCCTCTTAGGCTACTGGTTCCCTGGATGAGGAGTCCAAATTGGCCAGAAAACTTCCAGTTCAGTGGACTCATTGCTGTGTGCCCTGGTGGAAGTTACTCCCCTCTGGGTATTGAGAATTCTAAACTAACACAGATCAGTCACAGGGACAAGAAGCAAAATTTTTGTGAGTGGGTTATATATAGGTCATTGTGTCAAAACATACACCTCATCCTACAGAACAGAACTTCCAATTCACAAGATGTTGTCTTCCAGTAGTGCTGGAAATGAGTCTTTAGTAAACCATTTGACATTTGTGTGGGGCCAGTTGCTTTGGGATGATCCTATGTGTCTCACTTGATGAGCGATAGTGTTGTGAGGAAGAATACACGACGAATAATAGGCATTTGGTAAGTTTACAGACAGTAGCAATGACAATGATGAGCATGGTAATAGTAAAAGAAAATGATGGTACTAGCTAATACATACAGCATTAACTACAGGTCAGGCACCAACACATATATTCATTTAATCCTCACAGTCCCAAATGAAGAAAGGGAGCTAGAAAGGTTAAATAATTTGCCCAAGGTCATAAGCTAGTTAAATAAACGGTGGAATCAGAATTCCTACCCTTGGAGTTCTTGCAGCTGCGCAATGAGATGGCGGCATCTCTGGAGCACTGGGACACAGGTTTGATCCCTGGCCCAGCACGGTGGGTTAAGGATTCAGCATTGCTGCATGTGTGGCGTAGGTTGCAACTGTGGCTCAGATCTGATCCTTGGCCCAGGAACTGCATATGCCAAGGGGCCACCAAAAAAAAAAAAAAAAAAATTCAAATGCACATTCTGGCTTTGGAGTGAGTGTATCCTCTTAACTACATGCTTCTCAAAATGAATGTATAATCAAATTTAGAATAATGGGGGAATGTTTTTAATAATAATTGTTATTTTTCTCATTTAAAATTTATTCTTTTTTTTTTCTTTTTTTCTTTTTTGTTGTTGTTGTTGTTGTTGTTGCTATTTCTTGGGCCGCTCCCGCGGCATATGGAGGTTCCCAGGCTAGGGGTTGAATCGGAGCTGTAGCCACTGGCCTACGCCAGAGCCACAGCAACGTGGGATCCGAGCCGCGTCTGCGACCTACACCACAGCTCACGGCAACGCCGGATCGTTAACCCACTGAGCAAGGGCAGGGACCGAACCCGCAACCTCATGGCTCCTAGTCGGATTTGTTAACCACTGCGCCACGACGGGAACTCCTAAAATTTATTCTTTATGAATATTTTTAGGCTTGGCTTCATGGAAACAATTCATATCTTGAGTGTCTTTGCCAGTGAGGACAAATCCCTGCCTTCTCCGTAATGGAAGGGATCTGATCTGATATTAAGTGCCCAGCTGGTCTCTCCAGAGCATGGAGCAGGGCTCAGTTATAAGCCAACATCAGCTTCTCAAAAGGAAAATTGCCACTGCCAAAAATAGCCTGGCTTGACTCCAAAATCTGAAGGCCCTGTGCTGTTTTTCTCCTGTGGATGTTTGCCACAGTGTGTACACAGTAGCCTCACTTGCTGAGGGCTTTGCACACCACTGGATCTGCTAGACCATAAAATTCAAAGTTCTGACACTGCAGCCTTTACAAACTGGTGATCATTCTCTCTCTCTGGGTAGCCTTTATAGGTTACTTGGAAAATGGGTCAGCACAGCATAATCAAACATGGTACATTACCTCCAAAACCAAGAAATCCACCAAATGCTTGGAATTTTTCTTAGTGGGGGGGTATTCAGGACAACAGCTCACCTTTCTCTTTAGACAAGTTACTATACTCCAGACTCCTGCTCTGAATCCCTAAAAACTCCACTGAGGTGGAATTGCCCTTACATTTCCACAGGGATTATCTCCTCTCCTCCAGATCACATGTGTTTCACCAAGGCATTTAGATACCTGCTACTGCCTATTAGGTATGTGGATGATTATAAGTCATCACACGTGGAGTGATGTTCTGAGAAGTGGGAGATCATTAAAGTACTGGTACATTAGATTTCAGTAGAGCTGGAGAAGTGATACAAACCAGATGCAGGACAGTAAGATGCTGTTGACCTCAACAGGTAAAAGTAATCTACTTTTCATGTTTTCTGCTTTGGGCTAGAGAAAAGAAGCATATTCCCAGTCAGTAGCTACATGGCTGCAGGTGTTCATTTGCTTTAAATCAAACTTACCTGAAAGAACAGATACAAGCTGTCCAGTATAGGGCAATTAATTTAAACGTAGGTAAGGTAAAGTTCACCATCTTGTGAATTTTCAGTTTTTGATGGTGGAGGAGAGCTCCAGGGTCTTTGCTTTTCTTACCACAATAACTTTCACTCTCCTGGTCAATGTGAAGATTCTGCCTGTTGCCAAATACGTCTTCATAACCGTGCTCACAGGTAATGGAAAATAACCACAGGATAGGTAAGATAGATCCAGGCCAAGTTTCTTTTAAAATTACATGATCCCTGCATACTGCTAGGTATGCCATAACAAAGTTCCACAAACTGGGTGGCTTAAGCAATGCCAATTTATTGTCTCAAAACTCTGGAGGCTAGAAGTCCAAGATCAGGGTGTTGACAGGGTTGGTTCCTGCTGAGGGCTGTAAGGGAGAATCTGTTCCATGCCCCTCCTGTAGCTTCTGGTGGTTTGAGGGCAATCTTCAGCAGTTGTTGGCTTCTGCTGCATCATCCTGATCTCTGCCTTCATCTTCACATGACATTCTCCCTGCATGAGTGACTTTTGGTTCAAATTCCCCTTTTATTTTAAAATTAGAAAATAAATTGGCCACATCTGTGGTATGCAGAAGTTCTGGGGCCAGGGATTGAACCTGTGCCATAGCAGTGACAATGCCAGATCCTTTACCCTGTGAGACACCAGGGTACTCCCAAATTTCCCTTTTATGTGGCACCAATCATACTGAATTAGGGCTCTACCCTATAACTTCATCTGAATTATATCTGTAACAATCTAAATTTCCAAATAAATTAACATCCTGAGGTACTGGGGATTTGGGCCCCGGCACATGAATTCTCAACCTGTAACACCCTATAAGCCTTTTTTTTTGGGGGGGGGGGGGGAGTACGCCTGCAGCATGCAGAAGTTCCCAGAATTGAATCCACACCACTGACCTGAGCCACAGGAAGGACAACGCTGGATCCTCAACCTGCTGAGCCACCAGTGAACTCCATAAAGTCCCTTCTCTTTTTTTCTTTATGGCTGCAGCTGTGGCATAAAACAGTGACCTGAGCTGCGGCTGTGGCAACACCAGATCCTTTAACATACTGTGCCCGTCCAGGGATGGAACCCAAGGCTCCACAGTACCCCGGGCTATTGCAGCCAGATTCTTAATCCTCTGTGCCACTAGTTGTCCACAAAAATCTTTTAGATCCCTTGAGATCAGTACTGGCTTAAGATCAATTTCCAAGCATTCCCTAGAGGCCTGGGTATTTCCATTAACCTACACACAGGATTCTAGTTAATGGACTTAAGATTCCTTTGGGGAAGACTAGATTTATAATTCAGTTATGATAACACCGCTGGGTGCTTTCTCCAGGGTACTCAGCATTCCTTTATTCAAGGGCTTTGGGTCTGAGAATTTACTGAGTGTCCATAACTCTCCATCTTGGTAACTTAAAATAGGCCTCTCTTTGCCAGACCTGGATTTTTATTTTGTGTTATACAAACCAAGCAGGGCCTTAGTAGATTATATTTCATCATTCCTGCTCTGTTGCCTTAGTACTGCCCCCTGGCTCCTGCAATTCCAGGATCCCTACTGACATCAGGGATTCCATTTTTTTTTTTTTCCCCCTTTTTCCTTTTTTGGCCACCCTGAGGCATATGGAGCTCCTGGGTTAGGGATCAGATCCAAGCCACAGTCAAGACCTAAGCTGCAGCTGTAGCAATGCAGGATCCTTAGCCCACTGTGCCAGATTGGGGATGGAAACTGAGTCCCAGCACTCCCAAGATGCTGCTGCTGATCCTGTTGTGCCACAGTGGGAACTCCTGGGATTCCATTTCAATGGCAGCATCTCTTAGCTTCATCCCAGCCTATTCAGGATATACACTGCAGCACTTTCAAGGTAAGGTGTTCCCCTTACCTATGTCCTTCCCAATTCCTTGTCAGGAACATCCCTTGAGCAATTCTGGAGGGCAAAATCAGGAGATGAGTTGGTCACACACATGATAAATCTATACCAACATTTCTATCTTAATATGTTTTTGGATTCATCTTCTAAGGCTGTACTAAGGAATTTTTAGCGTTTCAATTTATTTGCGTATAGTCCACTGTTAAGTCCAGGTTTCCTCCAACCAACCAAGAGCTACTCTTAGCTGCTAAAGCCAAAATATTGAACCCAGACTCTCTAGACTGCCCATATTAATCAATTCAACCCAAATGATATAAAATTGTTTTCTCCCTGGTCTAATACCTTTGGAATCCAGTCCACACACATTCCCCAGGTTTCTACTGATTCAATTAGTAACATCTTGGGAGTTCCCTTCATGGCTCAGTGGTTAATGAACCCAACTAGGAACCATGAGGATGTGGGTTCATATCCTGGCCCCGCTCAGTGGGTTAAAGATCTGGCATTGCAGACGCAGCTCGGATCCCTCGTTGCTGTGGCTGTGGTTTAGGCTGGCAGCTGTAGCTCCAATTAGATCCCTAGCCTGAGAACTTCCACATGCTGTGGGTGCAGCCTCAAAGGAAAAAAAAAAAATCAAATTAGCAACATCTTACCATTCTGAAAGCCATCTTCTCTCAGGTCAGATTTGGAGTTGCCTTTCTTTCTTTTTTTCTTTTTAGGGCCTAAACCTCTGCATATGGAAGTTCTCAAGCTCACTGAGGGAGGCCAGGGATTGGACAGGCATCCTCATGGATACTAGTCAAATTCCTTTCTGCTGTGCCACAATGGGAACTCTCTGGGGTTGCCTTTCTGAGGCATATTGGAATCTGATTCTAGTCACAGACCTGGTAGCAACATGGGGTATGGGTGGGACATGAGAAGTACATGAGAAGAGACATCAAAGCATTTCAAGGCAACTACCCCAGGGTCTTCAAGTGAGATAGGACTAGCCCATCAGCAAGGGGAAGAAGGGCTTCTTCTGCTGGTTAGAGAAGCTAAGTGGAATCTGTAGGTTCAGAACACTAGGATTTATCCAGATCTACTCAAACATCCCCATTTTTCATTTTACTCTCCCAAACAATGCCAATTTTCACATAAGAGACCTGATAAGGTTAAGAATTTAACTTATGTTATAATTCAATAATCCAGAATCTCTAGCTGATTTTCCTGTACATTAGACTTGTGGCTACAAGGTACAGCTTTGAGTTGAAAATTTAAAACTCTTGAGGAGTTCCTATCGTGGCTCAGTGGAAACAAATATCTAGTATCCATGAGGATGCAGGTTCAAACCCTGGCCTCGCTCAGTGGGTTAAGGATCTGGTGTTGCTCGTGAGCTGTGATGTAGGTCACAAATGTGGATTGGATCTCGCATTGCCGTGGCTATGGCGTAGGCCGGCAGCTACAGCTCCCATTTGACCTCTAGCCTGGGAACCTCCATATGCTGCGGATGTGGCCCTAAAAACAAAACAAAACAAAAATAATAAACTCTTGCGCTTTACATTTTCTTTCTTTAGCCTCTCTAGCATAAGCCACCTCCACTTGAGTAATTTCTTAAACAATGGTCTGTTGCAGCCACTTGGTCTATCAAAGTCTTTTATCCAAAAGACATTCAATCCGACATAACCAAGAATGTATGTAATTTCTGCCTATTAGTCTGCCACTTTCCAGTGCCAACTATATCATTTCCTTCTAATCCAACTTAGTCATAACTGATCAATTCATAATTAACCATCTTTGAGGGCCTATTGTCTATAACCAATCCTGGAACCAAATACTGTATCCGTCAGGGCTCAGCAACTGCAGGGAACAAATCTTTTCTACCCATTTTAAGTTGATGAGAATTTAATACAGGCAAATTAGGTGCTTACAAGAGTTGGAAAGCTGGGCAAGAGGGTTCTAGGCTGGGCCTCCAGGACAGGCTCCCAGATTGGTCCACTCTGGGAGTTGCTCCCTCTGCCACCACCAGGAAGATGAGGAACCAGGCCACCACAGGCTGACCACAAGAACATACATCAATGGTATTTTATGGATCAGGAAGCCCTTCAACATCCAAACGACCACTGATGGTTATTGGAACACTACTGGAAGGAAACCTAAGGGCTCTATACCTCTGCAGGAGCAACTAAGTTGCTGAAGTCGACCCTTGAATTACTCCTTCCACATCTTTGTTGGTGCATGTAATCTGTAAGGCAAATTACATTCAGAAACTTGGTTTCAAGAAGTATAAGACATGTAGTTTTAACTTCCCAGCCTCTAGAATACAAGAAAGTACCTAAGAAAGAGGTCAGGATGAATAAGTACCTATTTACCATATCTACAAACTTCTTTTCACTGGCCCATCCAAGTAGACACACCCTCTCCCAGTTTTAACTCGTTGAAAGCTGACCACAAGCGCCCCATCTGTCTGGCTTTGAAGATCACCTCTTTTCCTGGCCTCAGAGGAACCTAAAATGTCCTGTCCTCAGAGTTGTTTCGATAATCTATACAATCTTGTCGTCAGCCACTTCTTCAACCTAATCTACTATTCTCCTCCTTGGTCCACTCTGCTCCAGCCATATAGGGCTCTATGCTGTCAGTGTTTGTTTAAACAGACTAAGGATGATGCGCCAAAGGGCCTTTATTCTTCATGTCTGGTATGTTCTTCCTGGAGAAGATATCCATATGGTTCTTTCTCACTCAAGACTCTAATAAAATGCACCTTTATCAAAGAGACTTATAGACCAATCTAAAGCAGCTCCATTTTCCCCCTCTCTTTTCACTTTCCCTGCTTTGTTTTCTTCATTGCATTTATCCTCATCCAGATCATGTATCTAATCATCTTTTCCCACTTGAGTGTGAGTTTCACAGGGACAGGAATTTTGTGTTTTCCTTATTGCTGCATCCTGTACCTGAAACGTAGTAGGTACTTCAGAATGAATGAATGAGTGCTGTACAAAGAGGAAATTAAAGTTGCCCCATTTTCTAAGCTGACAATCAACTTTTCCTATGCACTACTCATGTTATCCTCCAGGTGGTGCTGACCAGCTTTTTCATCTGCTAACTTCTGGAGAGAAAACAGTAGTGTTGCAATGGATTAGGATAAGCTTAGGTTTTTCAGTCTCTGGTCCAGAATTCTAGGCTTTTTTTTTTTAGATGGCATCCATAATCCCCCTTATTTCTTCTTATTCCTGCAGGAGAAAAAAAATGGGCCTTCTTCACCTAAAGCATCATCAGTACACTGTCTCACTTAACCTTTACAACTTTGTAACTGGGATTAGGATTTCCATTCTGGCCAAGTGAAAACACACTCAGAGTAAGTAGCCCAAGTCTCACAGAAGTGGGGTCCAGATAAGAATACATACAGGCTTGGCTGCAAACTCCCGCCCCTCCAAAAAAACTTCCTTGATTTTATTCAAGTTAATGGCTCTCTTAATGAGAACTACAAGTCTGGAGTTGATATTTTGCATTTCAGAGATTTCCATATTGCCTGCCCCTTTTCCCACCAGGTTCCCTTTTTTCACACAAAGACATCCTCTCAGGCACTTTCTTCCAGAGACCCAAAGTCCACTAGCAGCACTTCCTGTCCCAGGTGCAGGGCAACGTGCTAAGTCTGGCTGCGGTGCCCAAGAGATAAGAATTCTCCAAGTTGGCTGTTGTCCAGATGCATCATCCTCATGGTAGTAACACACAGGCCAGGAAGACAAAGAGCAGGTGCATCTGTGAAAGGAAACAGAAAGCCATCTGGTCCTCAGAAAAAGAATGTTTTCAATTCTTCCTCTGGGCCCAGAGCTGAGGTGACAGAGAAGTTTGGCACTGGAAGCTCCAAAAATACTGAGAGTTGGGGAAATTAGGGATATGAGACAGCACCTAACTCACTCAGTCACAAAGTAAATTACTGCCAGATTTGAAATCTCTCATCAGGTCTCATGAATCTTTTAATTTTTCTGCTATATTATGTATGAGCATTACTTTCTAAGGCCATTATTCTAGACAAAGCCAAAATCCCAAGTAGTACTTAGCTCAATTCTGACAAATTTATAAGATCAGATAAAATTAAATATGTTGTGATTTTGATGGCATGTCTCTTCTTTCATTACAAATTCTAGTCAGATTCTTTAGTCACTCTTACTCAAACTAGATTGGCAAAACTAGAAAGTTTTTGGAATAGGGAATGTGTCCCTGAGCATTAACAAACACCTAGGTTACTGCTTGGTGATTATGCAGAATAGGTACATTTCTTCCTCCTGTAAGAATATTCTGTTTCCCAAGTTATAACCACTCAATATTACTGGGATTTCTGAAGAGCCACTGGAACTGACACCCCTTCTCTCCTCTAAAGAACATTTCTCATAATGACTATAATGCAGAAAAGGGCAATAACAGGAAAACTGCACAGCTGCCTCTAGAGGGCAAACAAGGCTCATTTTAATTTAGAGCTTCTCTATCTGGCTAATTCAGCTAATTCTTCAGTCTGACTACACAGTCCAAAACAAGCCTGGCTTTGCTTCCTGTCATGCTAGGAGTCACTGCAGTAGGATGACTCCATTGCAATGTGGTTAGAATACATCCTTCTTCCTGGGATTAGGGAAACTCAGATCTAGAGATAGTTAAAGACATAGTGGTCTGTTTCAAACACTTGGCTCTGGAGGACTACCCAAGCCAAGGAAAATGAGAGGAGTTGAATTACAACAGAAATTTTTATTAAAATGTGTCCTTCAGTAATATGTTAGCATACATACAATATACCCACATACATCTGTACACTCTTTGACACACCTCACGGATTGCCACCATCAGTTTAACCAATAAATTAAAACTAAAAAAGAGTGGGGGGTGTGGGAGTGGGACTAGGGCAAAGTTTCCATGTTTTATCTGGTAAGAAATTGCAAATTCCTTAGAATTTTCCTGGGGAAAACCTATGACAAGAGAATCTCTGAAATAAAATACATAAATCCCTGCCCGCCCCCCGCCCCCCCCAAAGACTTCAAAAGATGCAGTTACAAGTGTGCTTCTCAGAACAGGAGCATTCATTCCACTTCATACTCTGGCTTCTGCATCTTCCAGCTTCAAGACAGTCTTCCCCTCAGCTGGGGCAGAGAGGTTCCTATGGGCACTTGGGCTCGGTGCACCTGGGGCTCTGGGTGTCGAGGGACAGGCTGTGGCCTGGGGGTGAGGGGAGCCACACTCATCTGAGGTGATGTCTGGCACATCATCTGATTGCGTATCAGAGCTCTCCAGGTCACTGCGGATGCTCTCGGGCTGGGCCAGGCTGATGTCCCAAGCTTTGTTGGCCAGGCAGTCTTTCTGTTCACAGCTTTGGTGTTTGCAGGGGGGATCCTCTTCATTGTTGCCACCACTACTACCACCTTCTTCTTCATTCTCCGCCATCTGAGCATGAACATGGAGTGAGTCCTCCGTGCTGCTTCCACTCACTAGCTGGTAGTGGCTTGGTTTGGCTTCAATGTCCACTTGGATTTCCATATTGTTGCATTCTCTGTGGAGACAAAATCCACTTTGCTGAATCATGCATGGGTCATGCTATACCTGTTGGTAAAAGCAGTTTGTGGGTTCAAGATTAGAAAGTCCAAAAACATAGGTAAATAGTAGACTAGAGCTCACTTTTAAAAATAAAATTACCCTAACACTCAAATAAGATGGAGAAGAACAACTAGATTTTTTTTGTTGATTTTAAATATGCACACAAATATACACCTCTGCCTATTAAAAAAGCAACTAAAAACGAGCTTCTAAAATTCAACTAAGGGTCAGAGTCTTACACTATCTTATACTCAAAATATGAAAGTGAAAGAAAAGTCGTAACTTTTTATTTCTTTGCCACAATTAGAAAAGACCAGAATCTCTCTAGTAGGGAGTGCTATGATCACACCATGCCAGATACACGAGCTTCTCAAAAATAAGGAGAAATAGGCTATAGGAGCCACATCAAGCAAAGAATGTGAGAGCAGAAACCACAGACACGCAGACATCAGTGAATACCAATCTAGCTCTTTAAGTTCTATGTGAATAATTACACTGTTATAATAGCCAAGAAAAGAAAAAAAAATGGAAAAGAAAAGGAAGAATAAAAGAAAGAACCTCTAAAAATCAAGTGCTAAGAAACAATCAAGAGATGCCAAACACTCCCATACCAAGAACTTGCTCAATGAACTCACAGGGTATACACACTATGTATCCCACTAGATGGTACAACAGCCCTAACATGAAGCAGTGAGCTTCTGAAGGCTGAAACCCAACCACAAAAAATGCAACCTCTCCTAGGCATCTGACTGTTCACATACCTGTCCTGTGGGTTGTAGGAACTGATTATGGAACCGGCCATAGCACGAGTGCTTGCGTTGTCACTAATTGCACCAAGACTGGCTGTGTCTTTGGGGAAAATTTCCTTTTGGACATCGGCTTGAACTTCTAACCTGTGTAAAGAGGGGACGTTTAAGTTAATATGAGACCTGGGTATTCCAAGACAGTCTGCTTCCTGGCACATACCTCTTCCATTATTCTCTTGGAAACTGAGTTGATCTGATCTTCTCCAAATGTCAAATCACTCAAATAGACACCCACACATCTTCTTTCTTAAATTTATCCATCTCAATCGTCCCCTCATTTCTATTCCCACTGCTACTGCTTAACTTCAGGCCCTCAACTGCTCCTGCCTGGGTAACCGCAATTGGGCTCTCTTTCCAGTAGCCCTTAGTCCAAGTAAAACAACTTTCAGATCAGTGCCAATGTCGACAAAGACCTGATCACTCTAACAGCTCTCTCTTGGCTCCCTCTTGCCAACAGGCATTTAAGGTCTGCCTGATCTGCCTCCAAGCTCTCTCTGTAACCACAGGTCCTAAATCATAATTGCACTGAATTTTTTCTTTCCTTGTACACCTATACACATTTTATACCTCCATGACTCTGCACATGCTAGTCCCTCTCTCTCCAAGTTCCCTTTCTCTACATGACAAACTCTGAATATTCAGTCCTTGACAATAAAGGAAGTATCATCTCCTCTCTCTTCCAGGAAATCAGTCACATCCTGCTAAGTGCTCCCATAGCACCTACCTATTTATTAAATCAATTTATGCACATCTCTCCTGCTCATCTGTGAGCTCCAAAAAGTGAGAGACCACATCTCATCCACACTTTACCCTCCATGTCTTGAGAACTTTAACATTTAGCCATCAAATTATCCCCAGGCTATGAGCTTAAAGGCCATACAAGAGTCAGCTTCCTACAAGGGCAGTAAACTTCACCAACAGTGTCTTGGAGAACTCTGAGCTTTTCCCTTCTTGGCTCTAACACCATTTGGTTGTACACTTAAGTATTTCCTCATAATGGGTTTCACAGTCAAATTCATCTGACTCATTCACTTCCTATAAAAGGCTTTCACAGAACTGGAACAGCTGGACTGGCTAAGCTGCAGTTTCAGCAAGTCACTCTCATTATGTCTGTCTGCTTATTTACAAGGGTGTTGGTTTTAAGAAAGCACAGCAGTGAATTCTCCAGCATGTGGGGGCGGGATCCCCTAACAAGAGACAACCAGAATCATGAGACAGAGGCAGGTCAGCAGCAGTCTGCAGCTGCACATTCAGTCAACCTCCATCCTGCTGCCTGAGTCTTTGCTCTGTTGCTCTAGTCTTAAAGGCTCTTCAAGAATGTGCCATGGCCCAGGAAAATGAAGCAGTGCAAATTAAAGTGCACTGAGTCAGAGACCTGGGTCCTAGTGTCAGCTCTGCCACAGAAACACTCTCAGAATTGGAAGAGACTTTTCACAAAGACCATCTCCTTAGGTGGTTCCCAGATGCCAGTCTATGCAATGGCTATGTTAGAATCACCTGGGGAGCGTTTTCAAGACATAGACCCCTAGGTCCCACTCTAGGAGCTTCTACTTTATTAATTCTGAGATACAGCACGGAAATCCATTTTTAAAAGGCTCCCAGGTGACTGACAGGCACTCAGGTGTGGGATCCAGTGCATGTGCCATCTGTTGCTTGATTCCTTCTAACTCATATTAAACATTTCCAGGGGGCAGTTCTTGTCGTGGCTCAGTAAATAACAAATCCGATTAGTATCCATGAGGATGCAGGCTCAATCCCTGGCCTTGCTCAGTGGGTTAAGGATTCAGCGTTGCTGTGAGCTGTGGTGTAGGTTGCAGATGCGGCTCAGATCTGGCATTGCTGTGGCTGTGGCATAGGCTGGTAGCTACAATTCTGATTAGACCCCTAGCTTGGGAACCTCCATATGCCAAGGGTGTGGCCCTAAAAAGACAAAACAAAACAAAACAAAAACCAGCATTTCCAGGAATATGCAGCTCAGCATCTACTAAGGTAATCCATTCTTTCTTTGGACTTTTATATAGATTTTTCCTATACTCTCTATAATGAAACAAAATTAGTTTCCCTCCAGTTTCTGCCAGATCATCTTAATCTATCACTTGGCAAGAGGAAGAACTCTTAATCCTTTTTTCCAGTTCTAGGCCCTTCAGATATCTGAAAGCAAGTGTCTCCCCTACCTTCCTACCTTGTTTTTTTTTTTTTTTTCCCTGTCTTTTTTTGCCTTTTCTAGGGCCACTCCCGCGGCATATGGAGGTTCCCAGGCTAGGGGTCCAATCGAAGCTGTAGCCACCGGCATATGCCAGAGCCACAGCAACGTGGGATCCGAGCCGCATCTGCAACCTACACCACAGCTCACGGCAACGTCGGATCCTTAACCCATGGAGCAAGGTCAGGGATCGAACCCGCAACCTCATCGTTCCTAGTCAGATTCATTTCCGCTGCACCCCAATGGGAACTCCTCCCTATGTTGTTGTGTACCACCTGTACTCCTATCTAGGCCTCTCTTCTCCAGTGCATTCAAATAATTGCTTCTCATATAACATCTACTATGCTCCTCTTAATATGTTCTGCTTTATCTAACTGGTGAAAAAAACCAAGCAAGTCACAACCTTTTTAGTCATAAAACTTTACATATTTTCAACACAAGTTCATAGAATTGATTCTCCTTATCTACCAATGGGAATCAGAATAGGAAGGTTTTATAAGGATAACAGCACCAATAAGCCAACAAGATACAGCACAAATGCTGTAGAGCTGAAAGCCAGTGACAAACCTAATGGAGGGCATAGCCTTGGGAATGCTACCAAAATGCGTGCTTCCCTTCCTGATGGAGGCAGCCTAGTGCATAGAGGGAGGATCTGAAGTCAAGATTATTCTTTATATGGAGCCACTATGGTACAGTAGGAAGAAGCACTGAACTTTATGATAAGTCATTCAACCTGTCTAGCTTGTTTTCTAATTATAAAAGTTAAACCCACCACTGATGATTAAATCAAAATGAGACGACACATGGGACATGCCTGCACAGAAAAATGGCTCAGTATGATATGTTACTTCTCATAACTGCAAGTGGTCCTGTCAGAAATTACCTATTGGCTTACCTGCTGTATTTTCCCTTGCCACTGGAAAGAATGCCACCATTCAGTGTGCCTCCTGAGAGGGCTGCAAAGCTGGCTGTTTCGCTGTATGGACCCTGCATAACACTGAGTCCATCTGTAGGGCTTCCACTGGTGCTCAATACACTAGTTAGACCTTCAATGCTACTTTCCCCAATGCTGGGATTCTTGAGGGCTCGCCAGGCATCTGCCACTGGGGATGGAACCAAATATCTCAATTGAAGACAGCACGGCATCAAAACAGTGTCTGGCATTTACCTGCAATGACTCTTCAGAGTGGAGAATATTCATGTAGAAAAATACTCATTTATTCACTTAATGAACAGCTACCACACATTAGGCAGCCACCACACATTAGGTGTTTAAATATATGCTCACATTTAATCTTCCCAAACCTAGGGACTAAAAGCCCCAAATTTAGATTGAGGAAATGAAAGCTTAGGACTAAATAACTCGTCGGTGGCTAATCATACAAAACTACAATCTGATTCCAAGTCCACTATTATTTTTATTACACTGTAGCCACCTAATCGAACATGAAGATTTCAAAATATATGTAGGTCATGTGCTGATTCTAGTAGGAAGCTTGAAAAACTTTGGGGGAATCTCTCTTTCCCAAGTTAGTTAATATGGTAAAGCATAAACGACATCAAAATATAAGTTAGAAGACTTGATACAGTTCCAGCTCTGCAGAAGCTCTTAAACCCATTTAACAGATATTGAGACAAAGGCTTAAAGAAGTTCCCATTAAATGGCTAATAATAGCCCTAGCCCTCTCTCTTCAGAGATATTGTAAAAACCAAGTGAGATAATAACTGTGTGAAGTCCTCTGAAAATTATATTTTTTATTTTTATTTTTATTATTTTTTTGTCTTTTTGCCTTTTCTAGGGCCACTTCCCAAGGCATATGGAGGTTCCCAGGCAAGGGGTCTAATCTGAGCTGTAGCCACCGGCCTACACCACAGCCACAGCAATGCCAGATCTGATCTGCATCTGTGACCTACATTACAGCTCACGGCAATGCCGGATCCTTAACCCACTGAGCAAGGTCAGGGATCGAACCTGCAACCTCATGCATGGTTCCTAGTCGGATTCGTTAACCACTGCGCCATGACGGGAACTCCTGAAAATTACAAAGTACTGTGCAGATACAAGACTTTATTATAATTATGTAATTTACTACTACCAGCATACTTAGAGTTACTTGGAATCCTACTAGTTTGTACCAGCTACACAGAGGAAAGCACCAGAGGAATTAACCTAATAACTCTGGAACAAAGAAATGAAAAGCTAAAAATACTTTACCTCCTATAAAGCTCATTATCTAAAATAATCCAATGACAATCTCTGTAAAATGTGCTGAATTTTACTGACTTTTATCTTGTGTCCCATAAATTCAAAGGGAAATTAAAGTTCTCTTTTTACCTGTGATTGGACCATCATCTTCATCAAACTCAATTTTCACTCCCTTTCCATTAGCTGTGCTAACTCCACAGCCACCTCCTCGACAGAGAGAAATGGGCACAACCCCATAGACATAAGCCAGCATAATAGGAACGCCAATACCTGGAGAAGAGAAGGAAACATGTCAGCAGGCCATCAGGTTGCAGCTGCCCTGAATTCTCCTTCCCAGGCTGAGCACAGACAAACCACTTTATAAAGGGCCAAGGAAAGACAAAAGATGGCAATGCTAAAGAGTTAGCCTGGTCTAACAGGAATCGGAAAGGCCTGGATTAGAATCCTAGCTCCAATTTATCAGCCGTTATGACCTAGGGCTGCCAATGATCAATATATGTATCATGCCCAGCAAAGTAAGTGTATGTTGCTTTCACTTCCCCTCTTCCACTCTGAAGTGCTAATCCAAGAACCAATCAAACATTAAATAAGTGGCTCTTAGGGTTAAGAATCCCTCCAAAGTGTCAATTCCAAAATCCTACTGCTGTCAAAGGCAGAATGGATTAGCTGTGAAGAGCCCAGACTCTGAAGTCAGAATGCCTTGATTGATATCCCAGCTAAGTGACCTTGGGCAAAGTACTTGTACCTTTTTGTTACAACTGTGCCAATGTGAGGATTAAATGAATTAATACAGGCAAAACACTTAGATCTGTTCCTGCCATTCTACAGTCTCAATAAATGTTAGCTATATTATTATTATTCTTCTAAAGCAAACCCTCATGCCTCCTGAAATACTGTGAGGCATTAAGCAAATCAAAAGTAATTTTCTTTTGTGGGTTTCATGCCAAGTGGAGAAAGAAGAGGAAAGGTGAAAAACTAGGCCTTAAAGTAATATTCTTTATTTTAATCTTTTTTATCTGCCAAATGGAGTTCTAGGCACTAACTTAATGAAAGATCCATAAATTCATTTGAGTAATAAAAATAAATAATAAATTAAAAAAAAGAATGAAAGATCCCAAGCTGATAATTTAGTGTGGCTGATAATCACAAAAATATTGCCTAATAGAGTTAACTCCCGAGGTGCGTTTGACATAGAATGTAGGAGCCTCTGGGGTGAAACATCTGACCTGCTGGCAAAACTGTGAGGTCAGAAAGCTGATGGGGATGGGGGGGGGGGGGTTTGGGGAGGAGCTGTGGTCCTGGCTAGTTTCTTACCAACACTAACTGCAGCAATAACTGGGGATGCAATGACCGATAAAGTCACTCCTCCTGTGATAGCCAAATTCCTCTTATGTTTGGAGGTTTTCCTTCCTTCATACCTGCTATGAATCTAAGAATAAGAAAGAAAATCCAGGTCAGCAGGTTAGGACATCAATCTCTCTCCTGGGGAGAGAAAGGATAAATGAATATTCCCGTATATAAATTGTTTATATTAAAACATATTCCCCCATCTCAAAGTGTTCTCAAATTCTAATCTAACTCAAAGAAAGATGATATAAACTAACAAGGAAAAAGTTAATACAAGAAGAGACAAAATAACTCAGAGGAGTGAAGTAGCATTTCACCTTTAAGTCACTGAGACAAACCACACCCAGGATATTAATAAGAACTTTCAGATCTCTTGAGGGTTTATGAAAATCCATTTAAGAAATTAATGTTATTTTTATCCAAAAACCAGCTGGTTTTCAGGAAGCTCTGAAATAAAAGCACCTTCCCATTTCCTTCAAACCTTTACCAATAAAACTGAAGATGGAACATGCATAGAACCAAGCAGATCTTACCTTCCTGCCAACATAAACAGGAATGCCAATGACCATGGCAGGAATGGCAATGCCAGCAATAAGGGAAATCCCCACTGGAGCACCAATCAATGTTCCCAGTTGCCAAAGAATTTTCTTCTTACGGCTCCATGGCTTCTTGCCCCAGAATGTACAGCCAGAGGGACTGCAGAGGAAACATGCTAAAGTTATTATCAATATTAAAAATGCAGTTACTGTCACCAGAGGGCTTGATAAGAACAAGAGCCTTCTTTTCAATAGTGGTGATTAACAGTTATAAAAGGTTATAAGAAATGAATATATTATATGAGGGAGAACAAAGGACAAGGCCAGACAGAGTTCTGGCTCTTTATTTATTTATTTTTTTGGTAAAGGCAGGCCTCCAGACTTGAAATCTCTTTTCCATTCTTTTCTGCTGAACTCTGTCCTCTCTAACCCATCAACACTGATCCTATTTCACTGACTGATACTACTTAGGATCCTGCACAGTCTATGTACTTGACAGTTCATCCAAACACACTGTCCTACAGCTGATGAACTCTGATTTGTACAGTTTTCTTAGCATATGTTCTACCACACCCAGTAGATACTGCTAACCATGTTCCTGGAATAGGATATATAAAAGACTTCCTCACATCCTTCATGTCAGTTTCATACTCTGACTTTGGCTACTTTTACACTCAGCCCTTCTGAGTTCAACCCCTTTTGCTTACTCCTTTTGTCCTATCTTCTCTATTAGATAAGATAGGCAGTTTTGAAAGTAGGGATCATATCTTATGCACTCCTGTGTCCCCAATAATTGGTGTACTGTAAATACTCAAATGTTTGCTAAACTGGAAATGAAAGTGTTTCTTCCACACAACGAATGTTAAGTTTGTAAATATTAACTCCTTCAGGACAGTATGTTAATGACTACCTGATTCAAAGAACTGTAAAAAGGTTAACTATAGCCTTAAGACACTAATAGCAGCATTCAGGGGTTCCCTAGCTAGGGATCAAACCCGCAACACAGCAGCAACCCAAGCCACAGCAGTGACGATGCCAGATCATCAATCCACTGAGCCACCAGAGAACTCCCCATAATGATGTTCATAAAGGAAAACTTAAAGAATGTCAGTAAAGAAGAATGAGGGGCAGAGAAAGCTGGGGGAAGGCATCACAGACAAAATGACATTTGAAGTGGCCCTTGAAGGCTGGACAGGTTGAGATAAAAGAGGGTTGCAGGGAGGGTGGGGTGAATAGAAAGCAGTCCAGGGAAAGGAAAGAACATGAACAACTATGGAGGTAAGATAGCACAGAAGAGACACATATTAGCTGGGATATAGTATTTATGAAAGCAAAATGGAAAAAGGTAGAAAGTAGATTGGGGCCAGACCCTTAAAACCCATGCTAGGGAAATTGAACTTTAATTGGAAGGTAATGGAAAGCAGTCACTGGAAGTTGCTGAGTGGAGAAAAACATGACTGAAGAGGTGCATCAGAGGAACTTTTTACAGCTTTCTTATGCTATAATGAGAGGACAGATAACTACGTCTCTTTGACATCCTCTTCCCTAAATCAGTAAGACAAAAAAAGTTATAAAAACAATGGACACATTTCTCATCTCACCTGAGGTAATGCAAGTCTGAGATCTCTTTCATACAAAGCCAACAGAATTCACAGCCACACACTGCACAGGTCATATGATTACAGCTTCCATCATTCATCTTGATAATGTAAGCACTGCATCGAGGGCATGGCTTGATGTCATCTGCTGGGGAGCAGAGAGAGGAAGAATGGGTAGAAAATACTCTCAGTTAAACTTAGCTTGATTTTATTATTGCTAGGGTTATGCTTAAGAAATGAAGAAGCAGTCAAGAATTCTTGACTGAGGATTCCAAATTGTGCAACCCACTTCATGGGAAGGCTGGCTATGTCTAGACCTCAGGAAATTTCATAAAATGGATCCTGTCTCATGCTGAGCTGCCTATCCCCCAGACTGGCATCTTGCACAGCACTTGAACCACACTCTGAGCAAGGAGACTTCCCTAGAGAGAAGGACGGTTTCAAGAAAAATGGAATTTCAGCAGTCAATAGGCTGGCAGAATTAAAAGCACAGTCCTACAGGAAGAATAGTCTGCAGCCTGAAATCGGATTTAATTCTTGAAAAATTTTAGTTGAGGAAACATTTTTCAGGCTCAACAAGTATCACTGTCATTTGCTGTTAATACAATCCACAGTCCCTTCCGATGATATTTCGAATTCAAAACCTAAAAACAATTGAGTATGCTATGTCACATACAGATGGTAATTTTCACCGGAAATCAGGAACTATCCTATCAAAATAACAAGTCAGAAGATTCTGCTGTGCCAGGAAAAAGTGAATGGTAAACTCTTTCCTACTAGCTTCTCCCAAATGACATCAGGAAATAAAGCACATTTATAAAAGGCAATAAACCCACTGACATTTTTAAATATGTTTACTCTGACATGTTAAAGTTGAAACTGAATGTGTGATATTCCTCATTTTAAGGTTAATCGTTAACCCGTACAATATTATTTCCTTTCCTTAAATCTGTACCCTACTTCCAAAAGCAGTAATGCACTTAAAGCTAGTAGGAAAATAGGACAGGTTTAACATTAAATGTCTTTCTGCTCACAAAAAAAGTTTTGAAAAAGCTTCCAGCAAAAGGACCTAACCGTTCTCCAATCTGAGACATGTTATTAAGAAGATACAAACTATAGAATTCAGTTTTGCTTTATTCCACTTTTACCTGGGTTGGATAATTTCTCAAGAAATTTTCTTTCTTAAAAAAAAGGGGGGGGAGGGGAGTTCCTGTTGTGGCTCGGTGGAAACAAATCTGGACTATTAACCATGAGGCTGTGGGTTTGAACCCTGACCTTGCTCAGTGGGTTAAGAATACAGTGTTGCCATGAGCTGTGGTGTAGGTTGCAGATGTGGCTCGGATCCTGCATTGCTGTGGCTGTGGTGTAGGCCACCAGCTACAGCTCCAATTAGACCCCTAGTCTGGGAACCTCCATATGCCATGAGTGCAGCCCTAAAAAGCAAAAAAAAAAAAAAAAGCAAAAAAAAAGAAATTTACTTTCTCATACAGAATATGTTTTACAGTTTAATACCTATGCAATATTGAAAGTGTTGACAAATATTTTCCGCTTTCTAATCCCATAAAATACTTGAGTTATACAGTAAGGTAATCTCTCCCTGCTTTGGGCTCATACTATAAAATAGCAAATAAAGAGACAAATGAGACGATACCAACTTATACCTGGTCCAGATTCTTGCCCATAACTGAGACCTGAAGTGTGCTTGGTCCGAACTCGTAATGTCTGCGCCCTCTGCTGACGGGCCATATCGCATGTCTGATTTGGATGCCATATTTGCTTGCAGTGGTAGCAGAACTCAGTTTGGCAGCCTTCCCTCTCACAGGTCAGCTTTGGGCAGCTGGCACAGCCATAGGCAATAACAGCATAACTGGATAAGGAAGAGACAGAAGTAGGAAAAACATTAATTCATCATTCCAGTATGGTAACACTGTTTAGGACTTCTCACCACTTCATACCATGTAGAGGAAAGAACACAAATAATACACATGCATGATTACGCCTAACAAACTCTAAAACATATTCTATATGAGAGAGTAAATTTTTTGAGATTCTAATAACACAAACCATTTATTTCCTGAAAAAATAGGAGAAAATATTACATTTAGCCTGAATTTCTAGCATGTATTTAGTCAGTTTAATCTGCTTTAGGAGGAGGGTGTCATACCAAGTTCCATAAATAAGGGTACAATACCATTTCCTTTTTTTTCTTTTTACAGCTGCACCTGCGGCATATGAAAGTTCTCAGGCTAGGGGTAGAATTGGAGCTGCAGCTGCCAGCCTACACCACAGCCAAGGTAATTGCTGATTCGAGCAGCATCTGCGACCTATGCCACAGCTTGTGGCAACACCGGATCCTTGACCCACTGAGTGAGGCCAGGGATTGAACCCACATCCTCATGGACACAATGTCTGGTTCTTAACCTGCTGAGCTACAACAGGAACTCCCAAAACTATTTCCTTTTGATGGTTTGCTATATTTAGAGAAATTAGATTTTGTTTAAAGAACAGAACATTTGTAAAATAAAGAGCAACAGCAAAAACTAAAGCAAGTATAATTTTTCTTATTGAGCTACAGTTGATGTACAATATTATATAAGTTTCAAATGCACAACAGTGATTCACAATTTTAAAGGTTATATTTAACTTATGGTTATTATAAAATATTGGCTATACTCCATATGTTGTACTATATATCCTTGTAACTTATTTTATACATAGTAGTTTGTACCTCTTAATCTCATACCCTATTTTGCCCCATTCCCCTTCTCTCTCTCCATTGATAACCACTAGTTTGTTCTATCTGTGTCTGTTTCTTTTTTATTTTATTCACTAGCTTATTTTTTAGGTTCCAAAGATAAATGATATCATCCAGTATTTTTCTTTCTCTGACTTAATTCACTTCGTGTAATACCCTCCAGGTCCATCCATGTTGTTGCAAGCGGCAAAATTTATCAACTGATCTATTAATGGATATTTAGGCTGTTTCCATTTCTTGGCTACTGTAAATTATGCTGCTATGAATGCTGCTATTGGGGTGTATGTATCTTTTCAAATTAGTGTTTTCTTTTTCAGATAAATATCCAGGAGTGAAACTGCTGGGTCATAGAGTGGTTCTATTTTTAATTTTTTGAGAAACCTCTATACCGTTTTTCATAGTTGCTGCACCAATTTATACTGCCATCAATGTTGTAGGAGGATTCCCTTCTCTCCACATCCTCAACATTTGTTATTTGTGGTCTTTTTGATGATAGCCATTCTGATACATGTGAGCAGATATCTCACTGTGGTTTTAATTTGCATTTCTCTAATGACTAGTGATGTTGAGCATCTTTTTATGTGACTGTTGGCCATCTAGGTCTTCTGCCCATTTTTCAACTGGAATTTTTTTTTTATGTTGTTGTATGAACTTTACTGGATATCTAATTTCTCTAAATATAGCTTCATTGGTCATATCATCAGCAAATGTTTTCTCTCATTTGGGAGGGATTTTGTTTGTTTTGTCAAAGGTTTCCTTTGCTGTGAGAAAACTTTTAAGTTTTTGTTGGTGGGAATGTAAACTGGATCAGTCATTATGGAAAACAATACGGAGTTTCCTCAAGAAACTAAAAACAGAGTCGCCATATGATCCAGCAATCCCACTCCTGGGCATGAACCCAGACAAAACAATAATTTGAAAAGACACATGCACCCCTATGTTCACTGCAGTACTATTCACAATAGCCAAGACATGGAAACAACCTAAATGTCTATCAACAGATGAATGAATTAAGAAGATGTGGTACATATATACAATGGAATACTACTCAGCCATAAAAAAGAATGAACTAATGTCATTTGCAGCAACATGAATGGACCTAGAGATTATCTAAGTGAACTAAGTCAGAAAGAGAAATACAAATACCATATGATATCATTTATATATGGAATCTAAAACATGACATAAATCAACTTATCTATGAAACAAAAATAGACAGATAAAGAGGAGAGATTTGTGGTTGCTGAGGGGAGGGAAGGATTGGGAGTTTGGGATTAGTAGAGGCAAAGTATTATATACAGAATGGACAAACCACAAGGTCCTACTGTATAGTGCATAGCACAGGGAACTATGTTTCATCTTTTGTGATAAACCATAATGGAGAAGAATATGAAAAAGATATATATATATGTATATATGTGTGTGTGTATATATATGTGTGTGTGTGTATATATATATATATATATAACAAATCACTTTGCTGTACAGCAGAAATTACAACACTGTAAATCAATAAAATTTTTTAAATTAAAAAAACTGCTATAATTTATGTCAAAGAGTATTCTTTCAATATTTTCTTCTAGGAATTTTATGATTTCAATACTTTTCTTTTTTTATCTGCACCCACAGCGTATGGAAATTCCTGGGTCAGGGACTGAACCTGTGCCAGAGCAGTGACCCAAGCACAGCAGTGACAATGCTGGACCTGATGAGCAGGGAACTCCTACTTTTTCATTTTTAAGTTCCACAGTGAAGCTGGTCTGACCACAGACTGAAAAACAATGGACAGAGAAGGATTCATGATCAACTTCTACTGAAAGCTTATTTCATCTTTCCATATTTTTTTTCCGTTCAAATCTGTACCTTGAAATATCTTCTTTCTTGACAGCTTCCAGAATCCAAGGATACAACTCAACTATCTTATTAATTTACATAGAATATAGCCATAGCTCCCCCAACCCCTTACGATACATATTCTTATTAAGATGGGGAGATTCAGAGAGTTCCCGTTGTGGGACAGTGGAAATGAATCTGACTAGGAACCATGAGGTTGCAGGTTTGATCCCTGGCCTCGCTCAGTGTGTTAAGGATCTGGCATTGCCGAGAGCTGTGGTATAGGTCGTAGACTCAGATCGGATCTGGTATTGCTGTGGCTGTGGTGTAGGCCGGCAGCTGCAGCTCCGATTTACAGTCTGGGAACCTCCATATGCCGCAGTTTTGGCCCTAAAAAAAAAAAAAAAAAGATGGGGCGATTCAGAATCAGCCCTGGCATCAATTGTTTCTTATAATTCATGTTTATTTACCAAGATTTACTTTCCCACTAACAATCCAATATAACTATTAGCCTTTCTGACTAATTCTAAATATGTCAACTAAATGCACAGATTACTCTAATAAATGGTTGGATACTTTTTTAATGGTTTCTTCATTTTTTGCTTTTTAGGGCCACACTTGCAGCATATGGAATTTCCCAGGCTAGGGGTCAAATTGGAGCTATAGCCACTGGCCTATGCCATAGCAACTCAGGATCCAAGCTGAGTCTGCAACCTACACCACAGCTCAAGCCAGATTCTTAACCCACTGAACAAGGCCAGGGCTCGAACCTGCATCCTCACGGATCCTAGTCGGATTCGTTAACCACTGAGCCACAAAGGGAACTCCAATGGAAACTTGTTTACAATAAAATTTTTAAAGGTTTTTTTTTTTTTTTTTTTTTAAGGGCTACACCTGTGGCATATGGAAGTTCCTGGGCCAGGGATTGAATCTGAGCTGCAGCTGCAACCTACACCACACAGTTGGGGCAATGCCAGATCCTTTAACCCACTGAGCCACAACAGGAACTCCTAAAAAAAATTTTTTTTAAAGTAATATAAACAAACAAATGAAAAAGGGAAGACAGCAGTTGTGAAAGTTCAAACAATTTTTAGGTCAATGATTACAGACCTAGGTGTTGTCATCTGGCCTTTGTCATTCCTTATTCCATGCTCTCCTCCAAAAGCCAAAGACCTCAAACAACTTAAACAAAAGACTAATAACATTTTCTTTGATTTATTCTACGGTCTGTTCAGTTATCTTGTTGTACATTAGATCTTCATAACAGCAACTGAGGTTCTCAGGTTTATCAGGGATTCTGCAAGTTAATTCAAGAATGACACTGAAAATATCGATGACAACGTATCATCTATATTACATAATACAGGCTGTATTAAAATTCTTCTCGGAAAGAGCAAAGTGAGAAGAGGTCAATATATGAATGCAAATGATTCATATCCTGTAGGAGTTCTGAGCAAATCTATCCCATCTAGTTGCAAAATAACTACTAAAGATAAATGTTTCTCCTCAAGAAAGTGACTTGCTTGCTATATTTGTGTTAAATGAGAAAGGTACTGGATGATCTCAGAAAAGTATTAGATCAACTTCTGACAGTATAAATTAGATAGACCGCCAGTCAGAAAACCTTGAACATTTCATGATCCATTCCTACCTCGGATGTAGGAGTAAATATTTACTAGCAGATTCTTTTTTTTTTTTCAAAGATGATTGACGGAATTGACAATGTCAATTTTGGGTGTAGAATTTGGTTCCAAAGAAGTAAAATAATCCCAAGTACTCACAAGCCCTCAGCAAGATATTACTATTACACAGAATTACTCAGGGCACGAGACTTGGCATTCCTGTTTTTGGGTATGGAGCCTTGTCTGGGCTCCCTGCCCCTGACTCATACTGCATGACAATGAGCTAATTAAAACCTACAAACTTCAGATTCTATCCCTAAAATGGAAGTATAGGTGCTTGCCATCTTCAGGTGTAACTAAACATGTATTTAAAACTGCATTTGAGATCTTGCCCTAAAAGTCATGGTATGAATACATAGCACATTTTGTCCTACTTCCTAGCCTTTGCATACTCTATTCTTTCTGCCTCTAAATACCCTTTCCTTACTTCTTGCCCTGGCAAATATTTAACCATTTAATAACCAGCTCAAATGTCATCCTCTCTATAAAATCCACTTAACCTCTCCAGGTAGCTGGTTGTCCACTTTGTGTCGCTGCATAATTAACTTATAATACTCAGCACATTATATAGTAATTATCTGTTTATATGTATGCTTCCACAACTAAACAAGAAAAAATATCCATTTTTTAAATCTCTAGTGTCTAGCACACTGATTCATGCTTAAAATACTTGTTTTGAATGAATGATAGAGAACCCACTCCTGATGTTTTTTTCCTTTTCTTTTTTGCTTTTTAGGGCTGCACCTGCAGCATATGGAAGTTCCCAGGCTAGGCTAGTGGTCAAATCGATGCAGCTGCTGGCCTACACCACAGCCACAGCAATGCCAGATCTGAGCCATGTCTGTGACCTAAGCCACAACTCATGGCAAGGAGGGATCCTTAACTCACGGAGCAGGGCCAGGGATCCCACCCACATCCTCATGGATACTAGTCGGGTTCATAACCTGCTGAACCACAATGGGAACTCCCTGATGTGTTTTTTACTTTCCCCAGGTCATCTAGCTCTTTTCCTGGGCTCTTACTCTCCCCTAAAGCAACCTTTCAAACTTATATATGCATTTACCGGCTTTCTATATGCCAAGTACTATAACTTAATTATTATTATTTTTTGTAGTTGTCTTCAGGGATTATGGGAATGTTTTTTCTTTTAAAAATTTTTTTATTATAGTTGATTTACAGTGTTCTGTCAATTTCTTCTATACAGCAAAGTGACCCAGTTATACATAAATATACATTCTTTTTTTCACATTATCCTCCATCATGTTCCATCACAAGTGATTAGATATAGTTCCCTGTGCTACACAGCAGGATCTCATTGTTTATCCATTCCAAATGCTTATTATAACTTAATTCTAAAATTCTGATAAGACCTTTTGGGGGGTAATCTCCTAAATTCAGAAGAGGGCAATCTTCTACCCCAGGTAGTTTTAAAAAAACTTCATCCTTGAGACCAAATCTGCCTTGACCATCCTTTTTTTTTTTTTTTTCCCACACACTTTTTACAATTATAGTTGATTTACAATGTTGTGCCAATTTCTGCTGTACAGCAAAGTGACCCAGTCATCCATGTGTAAATATACATTCTTTTTCTCATATTATCTTCCCTCGTGTTACATCCCAAGAGACTGGGTGTAGTTCCCTGTGCTATACAGTAAGGCCTCATTGCTTAATAGTTTGCATCTACTAACCCCAAACTCCCAGTCCATCCCACTCCTTCCCCGCTCCTCCTTGGCAATCACAAGTCTGTTCTCTATGTCCGTGAGTCTGTTTCTGTTTTGTAGATAGGTTCATTTGTGCCATATTTTAGATTCCACATATAAGTGATATCACATGGTATTTGAGTTTCTCTTTCTGACTTACTTCACTTAGTATGAGAATCTCAAGTTGTGTCCATGTTGCTGCAAATGGCATTATTTTGGTTTTTTTTAATGGCTTGCCTTGACCACCCTTGTTCCTTTTCTTCTATGTCTTACACTGGAGCCTCTCTCCTACTCTGTCTACTCTCTTAGCTGAACAGAGCATTCAGGTTTGCTAATTGGAAGCTAAATGGAAGGTGGAAGAAATTGCGTGCTGCTAAGAATACAGAATCATCCTTTTCCCTCCTTAAGTTCGTACAACTTTTATTAATTTTGTTAATGCCCTAACTCTGGAAACATCTTAATGTGTGACAGGCTAAATAAACCAGAGTGTTACCTTACTCTAACCCTGGGGGAGAAAATTCCATTAGTATGAATTTTTAAAATCTTTTTTTTAAAATTATAGTTGATTTACAATGTTTCCATTAGCATGAATTTGATTATGTTCCAGCAGACCTTGGTAGTCAAAGAAATGTATTCCTATATTATGTCTGTACTTCACTGCTCAAGGCATATAACTTCATTTACAAACAGACCCTGAGCATGTATGAGGGGGGAAGACATGGCCCAAGTTGTCACAATGAGCCATACTTTTACTTTTCCTTTTTTTTTTTTGGTCTTTTGTCTTTTTGTTGTTGTTGTTGCTATTTCTTGGGCCGCTCCCGTGGCATATGGAGGTTCCCAGGCTAGGGGTTGAATCGGAGCTGTAGCCACCGGCCTACGCCAGAGCCACAGCAACGTGGGATCCGAGCCGCGTCTGCAACCTACACCATAGCTCACGGCAACGCCGGATCGTTAACCCACTGAGCAAGGGCAGGGACCGAACCCGCAACCTCATGGTTCCTAGTCGGATTTGTTAACCACTGCGCCACGACGGGAACTCCTACTCTTCCTTTTTACTGCCCTAGTTCAAACTCATGTCACCTCTTGGCCAGACAACCAAGAGACTACTATCGGATTTCCTTACTTCATACTCAAATCCATATTCCAATTCTAGAAGTTTATCTATCATGATATTACTCTTTTGCTTAAAATCCTTCAACAAAAAGAAAGAAGTCCTTCAAACCTATACTTCTTTGCATGGCACAGACAGACCTATCAATTTGAATCCAGTCTACCTTTCCAGGTCGATCTCGAGTCACTCCCCATTTTGTACATTCAGAAGCTAACCAAACTAGACTCCAGATTTAGTCTTAAATTTTTATACCTCCTTGAATTTGTTCATCACACTCTACCTTCATCTTTGTTTTCCTGGTATAAATTTCTACTCACATTCTTCAAGCCCCGATCAAATATCATCTCCTCTGTGAAGTCTTTATTGACACCATCATGTAAAACCTTTCATCTAGGAGTTCCCGTTGTGGCGCAGTGGTTAACGAATCCAACTAGGAACCATGAGGTTGCGGGTTCGGTCCATGCCCTTGCTCAGTGGGTTAAGGATCCAGTGTTGCTGCGAGGTGTGGTGTAGGTTGCAGACACGGCTTTGACCCCCTAGCCTGGGAACCTCCATATGCCGCGGGAGCGGCCCAAAGAAATAGCAAAAAGACCAAAAAAACAAAAAAAACAAAAAAAACAAAAAAACCCTTTCATCTATCCTCTAAGAGCACTTGTATTTTCCTTAGTATATATTACAGTGCATTTATAATTATCTATCTACCTACCTACCTCCTCTGCCAGGCCAAACTCCTTGTCAAGAGGACCATGTCTAAGTCCTTTTTGTAATGCCCAGTACTCACCCAGTTTCAACATCATATAATTCTCAAAAGTGTCTACTGAATGATTACTTGTCTATCCTCTTCTTGCCTGCCCTCCTCTTACCTGTTTCTCCTCCCGAAACTGAGCAGTTTTATTTACCTTCCTTATCAAAAATTCAACTATTCATCCCATTCTTCTGGAACCTAATTGAAAAGATTTTATTCAGAGTTGTAGAAAATACTGGAATATAGATAGCCTAGTCTGGAAGAGCTCTTAATTTACTCAGAGCAGAAGATTCAGTGTTAAATAAGGAAACTAACAGAAGACAGGTCAGAATAACTGTTAAAGAAATTTAGAAAACTGCAAACAGGGAAAGTTTCAGGTATGCTTTAAAGATGTCATCAAAAGGAGTTCCCATCGTGGCACAGTGGTTAATGAATCCGACTAGTAACCATGAGGTTGCGGGTTCCATCCCTAGCCTTGCTCAGTGGGTTAAGGATCCCACGTTGCTGTGGCTGTGGCATAGGCTGGTGGCTACAGCTCCGATTAGACCCCTAGCCTGGGAACTCCATATGCCGTGAGAGCGGCTCAATAAAATGGCAAAAAAGACAAAAAAAAAAAAAAGATCTCATCAAAAAAATTAAAATACACATATGTTTCCTGGCAATCTAAGTTTAGAGAAATTATACCAGACTGAATATCAGCATTAACAATCTGACATTTCCCCAGCTTATTCAATCACAAAACATTTTTTCTTTTCAATAATGCCTATACCTTGGGAAATATTAATATAGGTGAAATATAGAAAATAATATCAAAAGATAGCTGGAGACCATAAAGGGTCTTAAATCATGAGGACAGAGCATATAAACAATAAGTTCTTAAAGACAATAAGAAGTCCTCTTGGAGTTCCTGTTGTGGCTCAGTGGTAACGAACCCAACCAGCATCCATGAGGATGAAGGTTCGATCTCTGGCCTTGCTCAGTGGGTTAAAGGATCTGGCATTGCCAGTGAGCTGTGGCGTAGGTCACAGACGCAACTTGGATCCCACTTTGCTGTGGCTGTGGTGTAGGCCAGTGGGCGCCTATAGCTCTGATTTGACACCTAGCCTGGGAACTTCCATATGCCATGGGTGTGGCCCTAAAAAGACAAACAAACAAACAAACAAAGTCATCTTATAGATCAGGTATGAGCAGGTTAAGCAGGGGAGTGATATAAAATATTCTACTTTAGAACGAGTACTTTGGCAGACATGAGAAAGATGTACTGGGCTGCAGGATGATGTAGATGGCAGGGGGAGGGGGGCAGATAGAGAGTTGTAAAATAGCTTAATTAAGAGAAGAGGTCCAGGAAGGTTTCAGAAAGGAAAAATCCTTCACTGACTGAGAAATCTGTCTTGCTCAGGGAGCTTGCTCTTCCCTCACAAATGTCCTAGAAACAAACAGAGGCTTCCTATTTACGGAATGATTCAATCCAGTTTTTGGGGAAGACCAATAGCTAATACTACCTTGTGGGGTCATGTGGGAGGGGGGATTTTGCAGGAGACAAAGGTAGCAATGAGAGGCTGGAGTGGTGGACCCACACAAAGAATTTAGGTTAAGACAGCCTTATCTCATATTCATCTGTACAGAAGACCTACTCCATAAGGCAGGAAATACTCTATTGCCTCCTCTGCTCACCCCTCAGTCTTCTAGAGATTCTGAAAGGGCTTAAAGACTGGCAACAGGGCATTTGAGAGGAAAACATTACATCTTTTCATGGTTTGGAGGTTTCATGCCTAAATAGAGACTCTAGGGCATAGCAGATCAACTTAACATCTATTAGCTATGAGACACTAGGCCCATACTTAAACTTCTTGGAACTGGTTTCTCCTTTAAAAAATGAGTTTACCACCATCTACCTGTATGAAACTGAAATGAAATTATTTCTGAATGAAGTTAGAGTCTGAAGATTATAAAGAACTATAATTTTATCTCATTTGAAAGTATGTTTTAAAGACAGCGCTTGGTAATATTGTACTTAAAAACATTAAATAATAATGCGAATGTTTTCCCACAGAAACTGGATCCCTTATTTATGAATAAAATAAAACTGTATTCAAGTATGGAAAAAGAAAAATTCAAGGCTCTTTTCTCTGTTCTACAAATATTTTGTAAACAAATTATGAATCTTCTAATATAGTGTCCTCATTGTCATGAGTAATCACAGTGAAACTAATGATCAAAACTTTGTAAGACCACTTATAGGCTCCTCTCACCCTACCAAATACACAAACATACACACAGAGAGCAAAGAACTTGACAAATCTGGCTGGCAAGAACTTGATCTGTGGACAGTAAAGACGGTCAGGTATGATAAGGGATAACTGGGGTCTTCAGCTACTCTTCTAGTTCTCATCCATGATTTTCACCCAACCCAGAAAGAGAACAGTTTGATTAAAACAAAACAAGCTATTTTTTCTCATGACATTAAAAAGAGACAGCAAAACCAGTGGCCACATCCCCATCTATTTGGGAAGTGACAGAAATTTAAAATTACTCCGTTTATCTAACACCTTCAACTGAACTCTCAAAACACTGTGAAAATATCAATTAAGCCTCTCAAGTCAGGAAGGACTAGGCCTATTTCAGATAAGAAAAATGAAGTAAGTTAAGAGACTGTTAACAATAAGAATCAGAAAAGAAACTACAGATTCCAGCATCCTTGTCCTTCATGTTGTCCTCAGGCCACACTTGATGAAATGACCCAAACAGTAGCATCCCCAATAATGCTGATAAGCCTAAATTTTCTAAAGCTTTGAGAGAAAAGAATACTACTCTTGGTTAGAGTTAAGACCAGTGTTCCACATCTGGTTCCACCACATACTAGTTATGTGACCCTAAACAAGGCACTCAATTTACTTAAACTTCAGCTTCCTCAAATGTAAAACTAGATCAAATCTATTTTACAATGCCGTAAGGATCAACTTAAATTACGTGTGCATGACACATAAACACTCAGATGTTAGTTTGCTTGCTTTTCCCAGACTTGACCTTCTTTAAATCTTCAGATAATACATTTGAAAATTGTATTAAGCTTCTAATTTTTAACTAATTAAAAACTAATGATAATGTAATCTGGTAATTGGCTAAAATAAGAAATGGCCTAATTCTTTACTAACTTCCAAATCAGTAATGGTTTAGAGTTGTCATCATCAAGAGTGTAAATTGATTCCTATCCATTTTTATTTATTTTTTTAAGTTTTTTTATTTTTTTGCTATTTCTTGGGCCACTCCTGCGGCATATGGAGGTTCCCAGGCTAGGGGTCAAATTGGAGCCGTAGCCACTGGCCTAGCCAGAGCCACAGCAACGCGGGATCCGAGCCGCGTCTGCAACCTACACCACAGCTCACGGCAACGCTGGATCGTTAACCCACTGAGCAAGGGCAGGGACCGAACCCGCAACCTCATGGTTCCTAGTCGGATTCGTTAACCACTTCGCCACGACGGGAACTCCTGATTCCTATCCATTTTTATTGATGTGAACAAAGACAGAGACCAACTTCAGGGAAATAAAAAACAAAAAGGGAACTTGTCCAGAAAGATAATCAGTGATGTCACATCTCTCAGTTAAAATTCAAGGAAATTCACTTCTCAAAAAGGAGTTTATATACTATTCCAAAGTTAATCAAACAGTGTTCTCTTAAGTAAATATTCCTTTGGTTCAAAAAATCTATCAATAGCGTCTGCGAAACTTCAATACCCTATAAATTAACCTCTTAGGTCTAGGAAGATCACCAGATCTTTAGGTACAAGCAAACTTTTCAAAGAGCCTACAAGGTTCTTTCTCATTCTTATTAACTGAAAGTGAAAGTGACCTACCATAGACAAACACCTCAACCTTTGACCACAACACTTCAAAGTAATTTAGAAACAACAACTCAGGGAGCTTAAATAACACACCCATCTCTAAACAAGTTTGGCAGAATAGAAAAACAGAAGAAATTAACTCATCTTACACTCCCATACACTCTCGGATGGCTTCTTTTGAAGGAGACAAATAGCAGGCAGCATCACGGAAATCTTAGTCTTTATATGTAGGCTACAATTAAAAGCCCTTTTTAACCCATGTGAAAGAAAGGAACACAGAGCTTTTTACTAGGTGTCCCTAGAATTTTTTTATCCTCAACATAGAGCACACAAGAATAAAATGATCTGTACAAGGTCAAGGAGCAGGTAATGGCACTGTCGGATGCCCCTCTTTGCTGCACCCAACCGTACACAGGATGTACTGACAGTACACAATCAGACTTTTTTAAATGGGGGTCTCTACTGAATGCTTCATATAGCAAAATCTGGTTATACTATCTCTCTGCATCTACTACATATTTTCTCACGGACCTTAAAAATTCAGCTTGCCATGGTGCATCATCGAGAATTCAAGATCAGAGGGGCTGGGAAACAAACACATTTTCTCCTACCATATCATCCTTCTCAGTGCCCCACTGCTTCTCTGGACAAAGCAAGGGTCTGTCCACTCCTCACCCTGACGAAGGCAGCAGTCTAAGAACCCTAGGGGACTCCCACTAGCTTGGCACAGAAAACACACAACGCCCGGGGTGCCCCAGAACTCTGTCAGTGAGCTATCCTTTCCCCCAGTGCCATTTCAGTCACGTGTATTCCAACTTTCAGCAGTGGGGGTCAGGAAGAACACACCTCTTCCGCAACGCTGCTAAGTCTGCCCCTGGCCAAACAGACACACCCCTCCAGAGCGCTGCCCCCTCAGAAAGATACTCTCATTCCGTCCTTTGAAAGATACCCCCTCCCCACCCTCATTAAAAGACATCTCCTACTTCTGGACAGAGAGGCACTCGCCCGACCAAAAACTGCCTCTCCCTGCCTCCTGACTTGATGGACTGCTCTCTTCCCCTCGCGGACTGCTCAGCGCCCATCTCAAGCCTTCCGGCAGGGGTGGGGTATTAATTGGGTGCGTCCATCCCACTTGTCCTGGCTTGCGGGTGGTTACTGGTCACCAGCCCGCCGCAGTGGCCACCTCACCCTCCCTCCAACTGGTCATCCCTCACCTCTCCCTCCAGGCTGGGACACACGCGCGCACACACACACCCCCGCTGCGCAGAGGACCGCCCCTCGGGGCCGGCCACAGGCAGGGTCCAGCCCCAGGCCCCGAGTCCTCTCCCGGGCGGCCACCGCCCCCGGGCCACGCCCCCGCGCTCACCCGCAGTCCGGGGCCGGGCACCAGCGACAGTCAGGGTCCGAGGCCAGGTAGCGGCGCAGCATGAACTCCTCGTACTTGTGCATGAGCGGCGGGTCGGCGAGCAGCAGGCGGATGTCGTGCGGGTTGAGTCGCTCGCTGCATTCGGGGCAGCTGATGGGCACCCGGCTCTCGCTGATCTCCAGGCGCAGGTAGTGGCGGAGGCAGTCCCGGCACGAGCGGTGCGGACAGCTGAGGAGGCGCGGGGCCCGCTCCGGCGGCAGCCGCACCAGGCACAGCGGACACTCCACCTCCTCCGGGCCCGAGCCGCCGCCCTCCGCTGCCTCCTCATCGTCCAGCCCGGGCCCCGCCGCCACGGCGGCCTCTGCCTCTGCTTCGGCGGCAGTCTCGGCGGGCAGCGCCTCGGGTGGCGGGGCCTGGGCCGCGGCCGGGACCGGGACGGGCGGCGGCGGCGCGGCCGGGGGCGGCGGCTCGGCCTGCGGCTTCGCCCGGGCGCGGCGGCCGCGGGCCGAGGCGGAGAAGACGCTGTGGAAGGTGAGGCGCCGGCGCCGGCCGCCGCTGCGGCACTTGGGGTCGGGCGCAGCCGCGTGTAGGGATGTAGAGCGCGGCGACTCGGAGTCTTTCTCGGAGCCCATGGTCCCCAGAGGCCGAGGGGCGAGGGGCGCCCAGCGCCGCACACAGCTCCCGCCTCAGCGCCCCCTCAGCCGGCGCCCAGGCCGCCGCCGCCACCGCCGCCTCAGCTGCCCTCCCCGAGACAGAAGCCAAGCGGTTACGACGAAGTGGTTATAAAGCCTCCGCCCGTAGCCGTTGCCCACTGCGCAGGCGCCTCGCGGAAACACCTCACAACCCGCACCGCCCCGGCCGCAGGGGGGCGCTGGGCGGGGCAGAGTGGGTGGGGCCGGCGTGCTGGGGCGGAGCTCCGCCTCCTCGCCGTCAGGTGATTCCAGGGCAGCCATTTTAAGCAGACGTTTGCCCAACTGCTTTTCTTGGCCTCCTCCCACCAGTCCGTTACCTCTACCCCATCATCCCCACAGTGCAGTTGTCGGTTTACCTTTCCTCAAGTATCACTTCCTGCGAGAATACTTAAGTTACTTTCTGTAAAAGCAGGTATGGGTAAATCAGATGGTGACTCCCAACTGGTCCACCTTCCAACACTTCTTTTGTTGTTGTTCATTAAGCGAATAGCATTAAAAAAAAATTTAGGAGTTCCCATAGTGGCACAGTGGAAATGAATCCCACTAGGAACCATGAGGTTGCAGGTTCAATCCCTGGCCTCGCTCAGTGGGTTGAGGATCCAGTGTTGCTGTGAGCTGTGGTGTAGGTCACAGACACAGCTCGGATCTGATGTTGCTGTGGCTGTGGTGTAGCCTGGCAGCTGTAGCTCGTGTTGGACCCCTCGCCTGGGATTCGCCTGGGAACTGCCATATGCCATGGGTGCAGCCCTCAAAAGAAAAAATAAAATTTAGTCATTCCTTGAGCATTTATTAAGCGGAAGTATTATTCTATAAGACAGACAGAGTCCCCCTATCTGCAAGAAACTTACAGAATAAAATTCAGATGCCTTAATCTAAAATTCAGTGCTCTCTGCACTAGTAAACTATTCCAAGGCTCACCTCCCATTCTATTCTCTTGGTAGCTTGGTTACTTACAGCTTGTGGACAGAATCCCAGCATATTTTTTGTCTGGTTCCCCACTGCTCTGACTGGGGGAAGAGCTTGACTCAGGCTTCCAAATAGAGGCCCCAAGCCGCTTTAACAGCAGTAAGAAAGTATCAGGATTATATTCAGTTGCAAGTAACAAAAGAAAAAAAAAAAAGGGCTTAGGATAGAAATTTATTTTTCTCTTCATGAGACAGTCCAAGGCTGCTCCACCATCCTCAATACTTGGTTTCTAATCTTAAGGTCATATTATTATGGTCCACATTCCGGACAGTTGGGAGGAAAAGGGGAAGAAAGGTACACTTTTCCTTTTAAGAAGACTGCCTTGAAAGTCCCACACATTTCTGCTTACGTGTCAATAGCCAAAACATAGTCACATGGGCATACTGGAACATGTGTTTTTGTTTTTGTTTTTTTGTCTTTTTAGCAGCAACACCAGACCCGAGCCACATCTGCCATCTATACCACAGCTCATAGCAACACCAGACCCTTAACCCATTGAGTGAGGCCAGGGATTGAACCCGTGTCCTCATGGATCCTAGTCAGATTTGTTTCCGCTGAGCCATGACAGGAACTCCTGGATCATGCAGTTTTTTAACTGGACACAATGTACCCTCTAAAAATAGGTGCTCTGTTATTAATAAAGAACGGTAGAATGAGTACTGGAAGGTAACCAGCTGTTTTTTTCATATGTGGTATTTACATTTAAAACCATGAGAAAAGTCCCCAGGAATAAACCCAGAGAAACTTCAAACTTTTGAGGTAAAACGTGAAAGAGGAGCCAGCAAAAGAAACCGCGAAGCTGGGGGCTGTGAGATAGGAGAAAACTCAACCTGGCACGATGTCACAGACACCTAGACAAAATGTTCCCAGGGAGGGAGTGGCCAGTTGTGACAAATCCTGCTGAGAAATCAAGGAAGATAAGAACAGAGAAGTGACCACTGGATTTGGCAATAGCGAAGAGTCCCATAAGGAGGAGAGATATTTCTCCTCAAGGAGAAAGGAGAATTGATGCTAAATGGCTAAAACAATTAATTTCTATATAGTGGTCAGAGTAGTCTGGGCTCTACTGAGGTAACAACCCAAATATCTTAATGTTTTAACACAACAATGTATATTTCCCCCACTCATACAAAGCCTGCTAGGGGTCAAGGCAACCTCCAGGGCAGCTCTCCTCCACTCAACTGAGTCACTCAGAAGGTCCAGGCCACGTCCATCCTGGCCTCCATGACCTCAATCCAGGGCTTTCAGAATTGCCTCATTTGGGCAAGAGAGCTGAAGGCTTGTGCACCAACAATTGAATCCTTCAGCCTGGAAATGACACATGTTATTTACAGACTACTAGCAAGAACTTGTCACACAGGCCCAATTTAACTGCAAAGGAGTCTGGGAAATGTATAGGGGAGCTATGGACTATTTAGTGGTATTAGCTCAGCCACAATTCCCTATAATCTTTTTTGACTCTGTTCTCAGTGCCCCATGTCCTGAGCAGTTGCAGAGGCCCCTTTGAGGAGGTGTGTGCCTCTGGCAGGGATGAAAGATGGAGAAGCCTGCCTTGTTCCTTGGGTCAGGTTGTGCTGAAGGTGATGGGGACCGGTGATTCCAAGCAGACCCATCTAACTTTGACAGAAACAGCTGTCAGAATCCTAGCTTTGCTGAAAAGTTCAAGGTGCTGAACGTTTGCTTGTCTTGGCTCTGGTTTCCAAACAAACTCTGCCTCAAAGCTTCCACCATCAGTGCTTTGGCAGACAACTGACCTCTCATAAATGCCATTAGATTTCGCTATCACCCTATTTCTACTGGGTTTTCTTGTCTCCTGAATCCATCACCCTTGAATCAGGGGACAAAAGCAGTTCCTCCCACTTTTTCCTCTTTGTCTCCACTTGATACAAGTTGAGCAGTGACTCAGGGAGATGGTATGAGAGAGGAGTCTCACTCACCTACTCACTCATTCAGTAAACATTTATTATACGTACTTTGTGGAAGGCTCTTTGCCAGGCGCTAGGTCATAGAAATGAAAAAAGTCTAATGGGGGTTTCAGACAGGAAAGTAGGTCATTGGGATACTAAGTGATGAGGACATGTACAAAAAGCTGTGACAGGCCAGAGGAGGGCATGGTTAAGCTTTCCTTAGGGTGGTGAGTGATGCCTATCCCAAGGAAGAGCCCTTTGGGTTGGGTCTCAAAGGATGAGTAAGAGTAGGCAAATCATAAGAAGGGGAAAGGACATTTCAAACTGAGGGAGCCTGAAAGAAAGGCATGGGGATACAAAGGCTGGATCACCCTAAGGAATTGTATGCAACAAGGTATGATGGGAGTAGAGAATGTTTGAAAGCGTGTGTGAGAGAAGAGGGAATGGACTCCATTGGATCCAAGGAAAAGAAGCCCAGTGTGAACTAACCTAGACCAAAAAAGTGATTTGGGGCACATGTAACCCTTTGAGATAAGTACTACAGCTACTGGGCCCTTGGTCATGGGGGAAAGGATGCCATGGCTGGTAGTCCCTGCCTGGACCATATGGTTGGACCAGGGGGAAGAGCAATACTTATGCTTTTACAAGATGGGAGGGGTCAAACATGAGCAGGTAAAATATGAAATGTTCACCAGAGATGGGTTGGGGCCAGATCACCAGGAGCCTTGAATACCAGGCTGAGGACTTCAGTCTATATTCTAGTAGGTAGTAGGGCACTGTGGGAACCTTTTGCTCAAGGAGATTATACGTACAATCAAGCTGGCCTATAAAACCTGCTTTTTATTTTCTTGAGGCTCTACTTGAGGCTAATTTTAATCAGATGTCACCTGAATACTGTTGGTCTCCAGCTTCTTCCTCTGGCCTTAGGAGTGACCTCTACCAGTTGTGACCCTTAGCTCTTCCCTCTGGATCAGGAATGGCAAATGTCACCCGTCTAGTCAGTCCAATCTGGGTGGCCTCCTGTTTTCTGGGTTCCCTGGACCTTCCTATGCCCAACCTACTTCAGTGAATGGCCTCCCCATCCACCCGAAAGTCCTCCTGCCGCAGACCTGTCTTCTGACCTCAAGTCTTATTTACTCCATCCAAGTCTTATTTACTTCAAAGTGCTTATGGAATCTCAGGCCTCATCACCTCTCTTGCCTGGATTTCGACCCCAGCTTCTTAGCTGGTATCTTTGTGAAACCATCTGTTCATGTCAAAAAACTTTCTATAGTTCCCACTGCCAGCCTCATCGCCTTCCATGCATCTTGCTTCTTTGCAAATGCTAGTCCCTCTAAGTAATCCCATGCATACTTCCAGGCTCATTTCCACGGTCACCATCCCCCTTTATTTTTTGACTCCCCTCCCTCGTCTCCCCAGAGCATGACATCGATCACTCCAGAGTCACATCTGTTACTAGGATGACCACATGATTTACTATCAAAATCCAGGACATTTTTTTGGAGGGGGGGGCATGCACGTGGCATGCAAAAGTTCCCAGGCCAGGGAATGAACCTGTGCCACAGCAATGACAATGTCAGATCCTTAACCCGCTGAGCCACCAAGGATATTTTTGAGAATGAAAGGGAATGCTATTATTATTATTATTGCTTTTTATGGCCACACTTGAAGCATATGGAAGTTCCCAGGCCAGGGGTTTAATTGCAGGTGCAGCTGCCAGCCTATACCACAGCCACAGCAACACAGGATCTGAGCTTCTCTGTGACCTACACCATAGCTTGTGGCAACACCAGATCCTTAACCCATTGAGGCCAGGGATCAAACCTGCAGCCTCATAGATACTGGTTGGATTCATTATTACTGAGCCACAATAGAAACTCTGCTTTCTCCATTTTTAAGATGAGGAGATGGAGAGAGAAGAGGCTAGGGTCACACAACCAGAAGGCAGCAAGAGCTAGCCTGGGAAGACAGATCTTCAGATCCCAAATCCTGGACGCATCTGACTCTAGAGTTTGGCATGTACCCCCATACCTGACCCCTCAATACCACAGAGTCTTACTGTCTAGCTTAGTCAGGTGTGGTCCCCCAGATGGTGGGGGAAGGTAGAAATACGGTCTTATTCATCTTGTGAACTGGTCCCACCAGCACCTGGTGTAGAAAGAAGGCTTCAGGGCACGTACCTTAAATAGACGAATTTTTTTTTATAATTTTTTTGTCTTTTTAGGGCCACACCTATGGCATATGGAAGTTCCCAGGCTGGGGGTCAAATTGGAGCTGCAGCTGCTGGCCTATGCCACAGCCTCAGCAAGGTGGGATCACTGAGTGAGGCCAGGGATTGAACTAGAGCCCTCATGGATACTAATTGGGTTTGTTATGCAAACTCCACCATGCAAATTCCAATAGACAACTTCTTGTGTTTTGAGCTGTGTATTTCATCTTAAAATCTGAGCCCCCTTTTCCACACTTAGTACCTAGCAAAGGATTCGCTATGCTATTCATTCAATGAAAACTTACTAAGCACCTACTATGTGCCTCATACTGTGCTGGTGATACAGGAATGAGCAGGATAGACAAGGTCCTTGTTCTCATGAAACTTACAGCCCGATGGGAAAAGCCATACAAAAACAATCACAAACATAATTACAAATCAGGATAAATGCTAAGGAAAAATACGAGACACTGAGTTTTAAGAACTATTTTGGAGGTAAATTTAAAATTTTTTTTGTCATAGATTTGATGGAGGACGGCGAGATAGAGATGGCTTTGGGGCTTCTGCGTCAAACAGAGATGGAGACAAAAAGAAGCCGTTTGGGGAGATAAAAAGTCCGTTTGGCTGTGTAGGGCTGGAAGGGTCTGTGGCATTTCTGTTTTAATCTCCCCCACCTCCAGCCAGGTTAACTGATTTGCCACCAACTGCAAAACTGTGGCAAGTAACAGAAACCTGCTTCAGCCAGTCCAAGCAAAGCTGGTCTCCAGGTAGCACAGTAGTAACAGAGGGAGAGAGGTGGGAAGGTGGGAGAGAAGCAGAGGGATGGATTCACGGAGACAATCATCAGACCTCCCAAGCTGCAGGGAGGACGATGGCGAGCAGCCAGGAAGCAGGCTGCGTTCCACCCTGCAGAGCAAGTAGAATCCACACCCCGCTGTCCTCCGCCAGGGGCCAGCGCACCCGCGGGCGCTCGAACGAAGGGAGGGGGCTGCTCCGTGCATGGAAACCCAAGCAGCTTGGCTGGCTCCGCTGCGCGACCCGCCAATCGGGTTGTGCCTGGGGCGGCACCATGTGACTAGCCTCCCCATCTCCTCCGTCCCCGCCTTCCAGGGAAGACCGGCATCCCCGCAATCCCGCCACCCCTGCCACTCCGCCCCCGCCCCTCGCGTGCCGCAGCGGCGCAGGAGTGCGCGCAGGCTAGGGGCCGGGATTCCCCCGCAGTCCGCTGCGGCGCGGGGGAGGGGCGGAGAGGCGAGCGAGCTACAGCCGCAGCGCACGCAATGTTTTCCATCAAGGTCAAGCTAACCCACTCCCCCCCGCAAGGCTCCCTCCAGAATCGCTCCCTTACAGCCCTCCCTGGCATTACCACCGCCGCTGCCACGCGGTAAGGCTGCAGCATCCCTGGCCCTCCTGGACCACTGCTCCAGCCTCTCGCTGGGCTTCCGGCGCGGATAGCGGGAAACAGGAGGGTTTTCCCAGCCACTTTTCTCTTATGACACACCTCATGCTGTGTTGTCTTGCTTTAAACCCTACATTGGCTTCCAAAAGCTCTATTAGAGAGCTTTAAGGCCCTGCATAACCAATTCCCAGCTTAACCCTTTCAAGCCCCACGCCCCCCTTGCATCAGAGACTCACTCCCTCTGGATCTCTTCCCTTCCAGGAACCGCCACCACTTGCATACTTAAGTGACTATTCTTGGTGAACCTTCTGCCTAGGGTGCCCTCTGTGAACCTAGCACATTTATAGACCCAACTTTATTATAATAATGCAATGGGGAGTGGGGGGCGGAAATGATGCTGAAATGTCTCTTAGTGAAGATCACAAGGTTGAAAAGACCGCACGGATCAAGCAGAAGTAAACGGGATCGGGGAGCAGGGGCATAGGAAAAACCTAGCCGGAAGGCATGACCTGCCCTTCACTGAGGCCCACATGCTCCTTGGAGGCAAATGATGCCAGATATTATGAGTTTAGAAGAAAAGCCACAAATCTGGATTTTTATATGTCATCACTCACTTTTAAAATATAGATTCAACTTTTAAACATTCTATGGATAATATGCAGCTCATAGACCCTCAGTGCCTGAATTCTTCTCTTTAGGAAAGAGGATGGCTTTCATTGGGAAAATACTCTGAAAAACCTTTTAAGCTGAAGGTGTGATCTTGAAGCTCCCAGAGGCAGCTGCGATGGAGGCAACAAAGAAGAGGATTTGGGATTTGAATTTGTTCCTAAAATGCCACAAATGTTTTAAGCTACCAAGGACTCAGAGAATCTACCAGAAAATACTCTGAAAAACCTTTTAAGCTGAAGGTGTGATCTTGAAGCTCCCAGAGGCAGCTGCAATGGAGGCAACAAAGAAGAGGATTTGGGATTTGAATTTGTTCCTAAAATGCCACAAATGTTTTAAGCTACCAAGGACTCAGAGAATCTACCGGAAACTGGAGGACTGAATTTGGGAAATGGGCAGGAACCAAGGGTAGGGGTGGAGTTGGGAGTGGGGCAGAAGGGAGGCAGCAGGAAGCCAGCCAGGAACACCCACCTACTCCCTACTCAACCACTAGGAATGGTAGGAGACATTTCCTCCCATCCTCATGGGGGCTACATGAAGGCCAGAATAGGCTTGGACTTGCAGGTGGTGAGGGTGAGGGGGTGACTGTGACCAGGAGACAGGAGAGGAAGCCACCCCCCCCAACCCCTAAGGCTTCACGCAGTAGGGGGGTAATGCCTGGAAATTGGAGAGCTCCTTAGAAAGAGAGAGTAGAAACCATAGCCAACTGGCAGATATCCATCACTAGGAGACAGCAGCTGGTGACAGCTGAGGGCCTAGGGACAGTGTAGAGAGAAGCAGAAGAGCCAGCTGAGGCTGTCTTGGAAACCGGTGTATTTTTAGTTTACCTTGACGTCATTTGTGGATATGATGTGGTCTTCTTCCCTGTCTCCCATCCCTGGAAGCTTCAAAAATATCTCCTATACTCACCAAGGCTGCCCTGACTGGGATGTTTTTGAAAGTGGCCAAAAGGGCCAAGTTTTATGACTGTTTTGGTGTAGTGCTGACCAAAGACAGTGCAGGCTGAATCAGGAGCTGGACCAGGAGAAATAAAACCTCCTAGGAATTTGCAGTGATCTTGGACAGGGTTTTGGAACGGGTGCTTGGGTTCATCTCATGATCTCAAGGGGCCAGGAGGCCCCTGGCTGACATCTAGTTTATAGTAATAAAGAACCAGCTATAATTTACCAAGTGCTGGAGTTCCAATCATGGCTCAGCCATTAACGAGCCCAACTAGCATCCATGAGGATGTGGGTTCGATCTCTGGCCTCACTCGTGGGTTAAGGATCTGGCATTGCCATGAGCTGTGGTGTAGGTCACAGACACAGCTCAGATCCCGTGTTGCTGTGGCTCTGGCGTAGGCTGGCAGCTACAGCTCCGATTCGACCCCTAGCCTGGGAACCTCCATATGCCTCGGGTGCAACCCTAGAAAGACAAAAAGACAAACAAACAAACCAAAACCAAAACCAAAATAGGAGACCCTTGAGTTCCTGTTGTGTCTCGTCAGTTTAAGAACCTGGCATAGTGTCCGTGAGGATGTGGGTTTTATCCTTGGCATCACTCAGTGGATTAAGGATCTGACATTGCCTGGAGCTGAAGTGTAGGTTGCAGACGTGACTTGGATCCTGCGTGGCTGTGGCTGTGGTGTAGGCCGGCAGCTGGGGCTTGGTTTGGACCCCTAGCCTGGAAACCTCCATTTGCCGTGGGAGCAGCCCAAGAAATGGCAAAAAGACAAAAAAAAAAAAAAGAGAGAGAGAGAGAGATAGGTGACCTGACTTCCCCAAGGGAAATACAGCTACACAGTGGCTGAGGCAGGATTTGAACTTAGATCTGTGTTGTTCTAAAATCCTTGTTCTTTCTGCTTTCAAATTCCACAGCTTCTTCAGTTTTCTCTTGACTCACCAGAACATTTATCGAGCATCAACTAAGTGCTTGGCCTTCTTCAGGGGCAGGGGCTACAAGACCATCTAAGGCTATTTCCAGGTCAAGCTAGGACTCCAGTTGAGGTCCTCATTGAGGCAGACAACTCAAATGACATTTACAATTCAGCGTGATGAGCTCTAGAAGAGTGTGCCATTGTCTTGGGCTTACCTTTCTCTATGGTCTGTGGACTCCAGGTACATCTCAACCTCGCCAAGTGGTTTCCTTCAAATCCACCTCCTTGGGGTGGAGGGTGTTTTTCGGTGGCAACCAAACAGTAATCAAAATGTTCTCCAAAAGAGATCCCTTCTATGGAGTTCCCTACTGGCTCATCGGGTTAAGGATCTGGCATTGTCACCGCTGTGGCATGGGTTCGATCCCTGGCCTGGGAACTTCCACATGCTCTGGGTGCAGCACCCCTTCCCCCCACCAAAAAATCCCTCCCCACCAGGCTCTCCTCTCTCCATCTGTCTCTGTCTCTGTCTCTGTCTCTGTCTCTCTCTCTCACACACACACACACACACTCTCCATGATGACCGGAGATGGGTGATGGCATAACGCTGGTAGAACCGGTTTCTCCATCCTTGGCATGCCCTGCTTGGGTGATCCATGGTTCATGGCATTTGTTACCTCTGCCAAAATGACAGGAAGCTTGCATTTAAGATCCTGTCACACATTCATTAAAAAGAAATCAGGAAGGAAAGCCACTCAATCAATAGGGATTATCTCTGTGTGGTGAAGTTAGTTATGTGTAATCTCTATTTTCTTCTTTTTACTTATTTACTTAAAATTTTTTTTCTAACACGGATTTATGACTTTCGTAACTAGTAAAACTGTGTTAAAAGTTATTTGTGGCCTCACAGGTGTGGGAGAAGTTCTGTTAGAAGCAATCTCAGAAGAGCCTTTGTTCTAAGCACCGCAGGGACTGGACAAAACAGCTGTTGGGGGTGGGGAAGTGAGAGGTCATCAAGGATTAAAAGCAAGACCAGGAGTTCCCATTGTGGTTCAACGGAAAGGAATCTGAGTAGTAACCATGAGGTTGGGGGTTCGATCCCTGGCCTGGCTCAGTGGGTTAAGGATCTGGCATTGCCGTGAGCTGTGGTGTAGGTCGCAGATGCGTCAGATCCTGTGTTGCTATGGCTGTGGTGTAGGCCAGCAGCTACAGCTCCAATTCAACCCCTAGCCTGGGAATCTCCATATGCCCTGAGTGTGGCCCTAATAAGCAAAAAAAAAAAAAAAAAAAAAAAAAGGCAAGACAATTCCTGAGGGCTTGCTCTGAACCTAGGTCCTTCCTAACCTTGATGTGCATTTCTTTTTTTTTTTTTCTTTTTAGGGCCACAACTGTGGCATATGGAGGTTCCCAGGCTAGGGGTAGAATCAGAGCTGCAGATGCCAGCCTGCACCACAAGCACAGCAACACCAGATCCAAGCTGCCTCTGTGACCTACACCACAGCTCACGACAATGCCAGATCCTTAACCCACTAAGGGAGGCCAGGCATCGAACCTGTATCCTCATAGATACTAGTTGGGTTCTCAACCCACTGAGCCGCATTTGCATGGGAACTCTTGTGCATTTCTCAGTTAATCCTCAAAACCAGTTTAGGAGATAAGCTATTAGTTCACAGCCAAGGAAACCAAGAATCCATTTTATAGAAAAAGAAACCAGGACTCAGCCAGGTTCCAGGAACACACATCTAGAAAGTAAGGGAGGCAGGATTTGAATCCAGATCTGTGTATTTTTGCCTTTTGGACTTAGGGGCCATTCCAAGTTCTCCTGGTTGCATGATGCTTACATATTGCCAGCTCTTCACACTCGAGCATCGATTCTAGTACAACGCAGAGGAGCAGGTGTGGTCAAGATCATTGTCTCATTTTCCGAATGAGAAAGTTATAGCCAGAGAGGGGACTTGCTCAGGGCAGAGCTAAGAAGTGGTGGCACTCTTTCTAGAATCCTTTTTTTTTTCTTGGGGCAGGGTTCCTCCTTCTGCTAGCTTCTGCCAATTGCAGGGGCTTCCTTCTTGAAACAAATGACTCAAGGTAAATTGCTGGCTGGACTTCCCCTTTCTCAAAACACAGGAAGTCTGTCTTGTTTGCAGTTGTGAGAGGACAATTTCAGGTCACTTACAGTGTGTAGGCGGGGCCACATAGAGGATTGGGTCCTGCCTCCAGGGGGGCAGGGCTCCCTGCAAACTGGGCTGTCCAGAAACACCCGTGTTTTTCCTTTCTGTGGGTCACATCAGTGTGTCTGCCCAGGCTTGAAGTCCCACCCCAGATAGCTGACTGAACTATTATGGGATTTAGAAAAATGAGCCACAGAATTCCCTTGTGGTTCAGCAGGTTAAGGATCCAGTGTTGTCTCTGCCATGGCTTTGGTCACTGATGTGGTACGGGTTCAATCCCACACCTGGGAACTTCTACATGTTGTGGGCATGATTAAAAAAAAAATAATTATAATTAAAAGACCATAAAGAAAATAGAAAAATGAGGAATTCCAGCATTGTCACTGCAGCAGCTTGGGTCACTGCTGTTGGCCCTGGTTTGATCCCTCACCTGGCACTTTCACATGCTGCAGGTGCAGCCAAAAGAAAAAAAATAGGAGTTCCCCCTGTGATGAAATGGATTAAGAATTTGACTGTAAAAAAAAAAAAAAGAAAGAAAAAAAAAGAAAGAAAGAAAAGAAAAGAATTTGACTCTAGCAGCTTGAGTTGCTACAGAGGCACAACCTTGACCCTGGCCCTGTGAATTGGGTTAAAGAATCTGGTGTTGCTACAGCTGCAGCATAGGTGGCAGCTGCATCTCAGATTCAACCCCTGGCCCAGGAACTTCCAAATCCTGTGGTGTGGCCATTAAAAAATAAAATTAAATAAATAACAATGAGCCGGTGGGGGGGAGGGGGGCTGTATAAATAATAATGGTAATGATGACAGCTCATGTTTATAAGACAACAACCTTTGTACTAGGCACTGTGCTAAGTGGTTAGTACATATGAACTTATTTGAGCCATGTAACAGCCTTAGGGAGAAAATTCTATAGCTTTGAAGCCAAATAAAGTTGGCTTCTAATCACAGCCATGCTGCTTCCCAGCTGTGTGATCTCAGAGACATTATTGACATTCATTTGACAATTTCTTTTTTTGTCTTTTTAGGGCTGCACCTGTGGCATATGGAAGTTCCCCAGCGAGGGGTCGAATTGGAGCTAGAGCTGCTGGTCTACACTACAGCCAAAGCAATGGGGGATCTGAGCCCCATCGGTAACCTACACACAGCTCACCGCAACACTGGATCCTTAACCTCCTGAAGGAGGCCAGGGATTGAACCTGCATCCTTATGGATACTAGTTGGATTTGTTTCCACTGCGCCACAGTGGGAACCTCCTCAACAAATATTTTTGAGTGCCTACTATGTGCCATACTTTGTTCAGTGCACAGAACAAAGATCCTTGCTTTGGTGGTGCTTACATTCTCCAAGGGAAAGCAGACAACTTGTAAGCATAATAAGTAAATGATGTCAGAAGGTGATAAGGGCTATGCAGGGTAAGGAAGACAGGGAGTGCTGATGGGGTGGAAGAGGACAGAGGATGCCATATTAAACAGTGGTGTCAGAGAAGTGAGACTGCAGAGCATCCTTGGTTCATGCCACCCTATCTGTGCCACGTGCTTGCATTCTGGGGATGTTGTTATTTGCTGGAGAGCCTCCCAGAAGAGTTCTCTGGCCCTTTTCTGCTGGATGACCGAGAGTAGGGTCATTTACAATCGAGAAGGTTTACCGGTACAGAGTGGTACATATTGATACTGAATGCCCACTTCTTTGCCTGGTACTTGACATTCATTATTTCACTTGCTCCTTATCCAGACCTGAGACATAAATACGATGAACCTCATTTTACCAGATGAGGGAACCAACTCCGAGAGGTGGAGTGATGTGACTAAGATCACATAGCCACTGAGCAGCAGAGCCACGGTCCGGATCCAGGTGTGACTCCAAATTACTCTCTTAAGGTGCCTTCCAATGGTGATGAAAGGCCCTGGCAGGAATTTCTCCTCCAGCACTTGCTGTTGTGCTGACAGTCCAGAGTTCAGCTCTGCCTAGAGAGAAGGGGTCATGGGAGTCTGTCCCTAAGCTAGAAAGACAGACAGGTCTGGGTTGCCTGGGACGACTTCTAGGACCTAGAGGGGCACTGACTCTGCCTTCCTTGGTCAGTGGTTTAGCAGGAGAAGCCCTGCTTCCAATTGCCACATAAGCCAGACACATTTTCTCTGAGGTCTGAGCTCAATTGTCACTGGGTGGCCCGATTCCCATGGAAATGTGGAGATAGAAAACATCTGGGACTGCTGCTGTTGCCAGGCAACAAGCAGCTTACTCACTCACTTGATACTCAGGAAGGCTGTCTGATGCGGTCAGAGATTCTTGGATCTGAGACCTGGTTCTGATTTGCTGTGTGATCTTGGGCAAGTCCCTGTCCCTTTCTGGGACTCAGTACCCTATCCTTTATATAAAGAGCACTCAGACTGTCTGAGCTGCAGTAGGAATAGATATCAAATAGAAGCAGAGCGGGCCAGAGCCAGAGGCCTAGAGGCTGGTCATAGGTGTGGAAGACTCGCTACTCCTCTTGTCTGTCCTGCCCCAGCCTGTCCCGGCCCTGGTTACCAGCTGAGGGCAATGGACATTTCCTTCCCCACCTTAAGCTATTTCAGGCCACCCAGACTTTATCCCAGACCCATTCCTGCAGCTCAGTCTGGGAATCATCTTTGTACTCACAAGTGAGGGCAGCGACCGCCCACCCATCATAACTTTCCCAGTGGGGAGTTCCCTTAGATCTTGCCAAATGCAACTACCCAGTTCTGGGTGTTTCCCTGAATACCCATCAGAGAACCTTCTGATGCTGTTTGCCGAGACTGCACCGATGGTAAAACCCCGAGGGTGGTGCTTTCTGCAGCAATCAGCAGAGTTAACTCATTCCATTTCACGACCAATGATGTCGTGAAAAATGATGGCAGTTGCAACGGCAACAAATGTTTTATGTCCCTAATCTCATTTAATCCCGGTACAATCCAGAGGGGTGGGAACAAAGGCCCCTGTTTTACGGACGAGGAAATGGAGCATCAAAGAGGTGAAATGCCTTGCCCCAGGTCCCAGTAAATAGCTCCGTCAGTACACCCACTCAGAGCTAGTGCCACAGCCTGGGGTTTAAAACTATAGAGCTGGAGGACACTATTTCTGTCCAGCCCCAGAGGGACTATCAGAGCTGGAAGGGTTCAACCCACTTTACAGATGGACAAATCAAGGCCCAGAGAGATGTGACTGGCCCAAGATCACATGGCAAGTTAATGTCAGAATAGATTCTAGGACTCCTTCCTGTAAACCTCACCACACAGTTCCAGAAAACAAAAGGTGCTCCAGCATGAACAAGAAATCCCAAGTTTTAAGAAATCCTCAGGAGGAGTTCCCAAGGTGGCACAGCGGAAATGAATCCGACTAGTATCCATGAGGATGAGGGTTCAATTCCTGACCTCACTCAATGGGTCAGGGATCCTGCGTTGCTGTGAGCTGTTGTGTAGGTCGCAAATGCAGCTTGGATCCTGTGTTTCTCTGGCTGTGGTGTAGGTTGGCAGCTATAGCTCTGATTCGATGGTAGCCTAGCCTGGGAACTTCCATGTGCTGCAGGGTGTGGGGCTATTAAAGCAAAAAAAAAAAAAAAAGAAAGAAAGAAAGAAAGAAAAAGAAAAGAAATCCTCAGGAGTTCCCACTGTGCCTCAGCAGAAATGAACCTGACTAGTATCCATGAAGATTCAGGTTCGATCCCTGGGGCCTCATTCAGCGGGTAAAGTGTCTGGTGTTGCCGCGAGCTGTAGTATAGGTTGCAGATGTGGTTTGGATCTGGAGTTGCTCTGGTTGTGGTGTAGGGCAGCAGCTCTAGCTCTGATTCGACTCCTAGCCTGGGAACTTCCACATGCTGCGGATGTGGTCCTTAAAAAAAAAAAGGATTTCCTAGGAAGTGGAACAGTGCCTAGGGGTCACAGGCAAGGATCTCCTAAAGATCTCCAGGTTAGGGCTAAGAGTCCCAGGGTTTTTTGGGGGAAGCAAGGGGGGCTGTGGGTGTCACTCTTTTGCTTCTACGAACAAGGCCTCGACCCTAGCCACTTGCTGAGGTGGTTTGTGTGCCAGGAATATTCTCCCAGTCAGTTGTCTTGCCTAAATAATGCACACCTTCCCATCTATCTACAGGTGTCAGTTCAATGTCGCTTCCTGGGGGAAGGCCTCTGTGGAACCCCATGTTTCCCCAACCAGAGATTCCCATGGGTCCAGCTCTTTTTCTGTAATTGTACTGACCTCAGTTTGCCCTGTGGATTCTCATCTGAGGCCTTAAATTTAAATAACATTTAAATAACACCAATTTATCCTCCAACCACTGACCTCCAAAGATGCAACTCCAGAATTTGTATTATTCTCACAAAAACAAACTAATCTTTTAACATGAACTAAGATGATAGCTGCTTAACATAAAAGCAGATGGGAGGAGTTCCCATGGTGGCTCAGCGGAAGCAAATCTGACTAATATCCATGAGGATGCAGGTTCAATCCCTGGCTTCTCTCAGTGGGTTAAGGATCCGGTGTTGCTGTGAGCTGTGGTGTAGGTTGCAGACATGGCTTGGATCTGGCATGACTGTGGCTGTGGTGTAGGCCGGCAGCTGTAACTCCAATTGGATCCCTAGCCTGGGAACTTCCATATGCCATGGACGATACCATTAAAAAAAAAAACAAAAAAAAAAGCAGATGGGAATCACCCTGCAGCTGCAGGAGCACTCCTAAATTCTCCCCAACTTCGATTCATCCCTAGAGATTGCGCCTTTTTCTTAAAGGCAGAGCAGCTTCAACGTGTAGATATCTCGAGACAGCCTTTCCTTTCTTTCTTTTTTTTTGGGGGGGGGCATGCCCATGGCATTTGGAAGTTCCCCTGGCCAGGGATTGAACCTAAACCACAGCAGTGACTGAGCCAGCCGTAGCAGTGACAATGCTGGATCCTTAACCACTAGACCACCAGGGAACTCCCAGCCTTTCCTTTCATTACTCCCTTCAGCCTAGTCCTCAGACCTAAGCGTGCAAAGGAATGACTGTGCATTTTAGGTAGCTTAAGGGCTTTCAAATGTAGGGCATTCCTGCTGTGGTGCAGCGGGTTAAGAATTTGCCTGCTGTGGCTAGGTTGCAGCTGCGGCTCAGAGTCAATCCTGGGCCCAAGGAACTTCCACATGCCATGGGTTGGCTGAAGAAGAAAAAAAAAAAAAAAAAAAAAAAGAACGTGAAAGGGTATTGAATTTCTGTGCCCTTCCCAGGAGCCCCAGGAAGATATTTGTTTCATCTCTCTGTATCCATTTCCAGCACCAAGCTGGGCACAGAGCAGGTACTCAGTAAATGTTTATTGAGGGCATGAATCACAGACCAGAAGTGGTCTGTGTGGGTCTGGGTGGCTACAGGTACTCTCACTCTTTGAGGCTGGAAGCCACTGAAGCACTCCTCGTGTGCACCTGCTCCCCTGCACACAGAAGGCAGAAGTAGAGTGAGGGTGAATGTGAATGTGAGCATATTTATTGGCTCACACATTTATGTGACAACCAGAGGCAGTTTTCTATTTTGGGCACTTATATCCATATCGGTTTCTTATAGCTTCTGTAACCCATTATCATAAACTTAGTGACTTAAAATGAGACAATTTTATTATCTTATAGTTGGAGGTCAGAACTCCAAAATGAGTCTTGCTGGGGTTAAAATCAAGGTGTTGACGGGCTTTGCCGTTCTTCTGTTTCTTTGCTTTTTCAGCTTCTAGAGCTGCATTCCTTGGCTTGTGGCCCTTCCTCCATGTTTTCAAAGCCAGCAGCATAGCATCTTGCAGTCTCTCTCTGCGCTTGCCTTCTCTCTTATAAGGACACTTGTGATTGCATGGGGCATACTCTGAAAATTCAGGATAATCTCCTCCTTTTAAGATTCTCTCTCTCTCTCTTTTTTTTTTTTTTCTTTTTTGGCTGCCCCATGGCATTTGGAAGTTCCCTGGCCAGGGATCAGATCTGAGCTGCAGTTTTGACCTATGCTACAGATGAGGCAATGACAGATCATTTAACCCATTGTGCTGGGCTGGGGCTCAAACCCGCACTTCCACAGTGACCTGAGCCACAGCAGTGGGATTCTCAACCCACTGCACCACAGCAGGAACGTCTCCCCCTCCATTTTAGGACTCTTGATGTAAGAGCTTCTGGGTGGCCCAGCAGGTTAAGAATCGAGCATTGTCGCTGCTGTGGCTCGGGCCTCTGCTGTGGCACAGTTTCCATCCTTGGCCCCCGAACTTCTAAATGCTGCAGGCTTGGCCAAAACAAAACAAAAAACAAACAACAACAAAAAAGATGTTAAATACATGTTTAGTGAATTTTATCCTAAGAAAGGAAAGAATGACTGCCCCAGCAGGGAGCCCGTAACAGGAGATCCTGGAGCTGTATGAACTGAGAAATCCTGGGCCAAGTATAACCCAAAGCCCTTCCCACATGGAGAGAAGGGCTGAATCATCACTCCCCCCTCCCCCAAGGCATTGCCATTTCTCTGCCCTTGGAATACTGGTAATTCCTGCCCAGCTTCTTCCAGGGATCAGAATTTTTATATTTATGTGTTTATTTTTTGCTTTATTTTTAGGGACACACCCACAGTACATGGAGGTTCCCAGGCTAGGGATCGAATCAGACCTGTAGCTGCTGGCCTATGCCACACCCACAGCAACACCAGATCCGAGCCGCATCTGAAACCTACACCACAGCTCACGGCAACGCCAGATCCTTAACCCACTGATCGAGGCCAGGGATCGAACCGGCGTCCTCATGAATACTAGTCATATTCGTTTCCACTGCACCATGAAAGGAACCCCCAAATTTTAATTTTTTTAATAACTCGAAGGAACAATTTACAAGTTTGTTACTAAACAATAGAATCTTGGTTTTATTTATCAATGAATTAATTTTTTTTTCTTGCTTTTTAGGGCTGCACCCGTAGCATATGGAGGTTGCCAGGCTAGGGGTTGAATCAGAGGTATAGGTGCTGGCCTACACCACAGCCACAACAACACAGGATCTGAGCTGCATCTGTGACCTATACCACAGCTCTCGGCAATGCCATATCCTTAACCCACTGAGCGAGGCCAGGGATTCAACCTGCAACCACAGTTCCTAGTTAGATTAGTTTCTGCTGTGCCACAGTGGGAACTCCTATTTGCAATTAGTTGGAAAAAAAGGACTTACTGTTTTGGTTAAGCATGAACTTTGGAATCAGAAAACCTGGCTTCAAACCTAGGTTCTGCCACTTACCAGCTGTAAATAATAATTTTACCTCCGTGGGGAGCCTCAGATGAAGGGTTTTGTTTGTTTGATGTTTTTTGATCCATAAAATGGGGATCATAACAGAACCTCTACTGTAAGGTGGTTGTGACGAGTACATAAGATAATGTATATTGTGGTTCTCAAAGTGTGGTTCCCAGACCAACCACATTTAATCATCTCTGCATTAGCCCCACCCCTGACATACTGATCAGACTCTTGGGGTGAGGCCCAGCAATCTGTTGCAAGAGACCTTCTAGAGGATTCTAGGGTAGCTGAAATCTGAAAGCCATATATATATATATATATATATATATATATATATATATATATATATATATTTATATCACCAGGCTCTTTATGTCTAGCCATATGTATGTATATATTTTTAAATTATATTCTACAACATACCATATATTGTATACAATACATAACATAATTAATATTATATATTGTATATAATTACATGCAGTACAATATATGTTACATATAATGTGCTGGGCATAAATAGCCAGGCACACAATATGCATGCAACAAACAATTCTCATTATTGTTATCACTGTTGTTTACCGTTGGTAGTTCTAGCACATTCCCTGTGAGAATATTGAGTTGGGGATATATCTCTCCCCCGTCATATCCTACAAATACTGTACATATTGGGGAGGTCTCCTAATGGGGTTGAGTCAGAGCTATAGCTGCTGGCCTACTCCACAGCTCCAGCAATGCCAGACCGGCGCTGTGTCTGTGACCTACACCACAGCTCAGGCAACACTGGTTCCTTAACCCACTAAGCAAGGCAGGGATCAAATCTGTGTCCTCAAGGATGCTAGTCAGGTTCATTATTGCTGAGCTACGATGAGAACTCCAGCTCACTATTTCTCTTTCTCTCTCTCTCTCTCTCTTTTTTTTTTTTTTGCTTTTTTAGTGCTGCATTTGTGGCATATGGAGTTTCCCAGGCTGGGGTCAAAACGGAGCTACAGCCGCCGGCCTACACCACAGCCACCGCAACCCCAGATCCGCGCCACGTCTCTAACCAACACCACAGCTCATGGCAACACTGGATCCTTAACCCACTGAGTGAGGCCAGGGATTGAACTTGCATCCTCATGGATGCTAGTCAGATTTGTTTCTGCTGCGCTACGACAGGAACTCCAACTATTTCACAATTAATTTCACTATTTTGCAATTAATTTCACTATTTCTGGAGTTCCCTTTGTGGCTCAGCGGTTAATGAACCTGACTAGGATCCATGAGGACATAGGTTCGTTCCCTGGCCTTGCTCATTGGGTTAAGGATCCAGCATTGCCATGAGCTGTGGTGTAGGTCACAGACACAGCTCGGATCCTGTGTTGCTGTGGCTGTGGCTGTGGTGTAGGCCAGCAGCTGTAGCTCCAATTCGACCCCTAGCCTGGGAACCTTCATATGCCTGGGCATAGCCCTAAAATAGAAAAACAAAAAAAATCACTGTTTCTTACTTCACAAGTTGAGCCCCCTGGTGGCCCTGCCCATAGCTGCATGCCAATTGTGTGGGTATTCTGAAGACCTCTCCCAGGTGACTCTTCTCCAAGTCCCTCAACTGTGTTTGGGTCTCCCCAGCTGTGGGGCAGTTCTCCAGGTTGCCTGAGCTTCCAGTGAGGTCTGACCATCCCTGAGATGCAGGGGAGGTTTCCTTCTCTAACTGGGACCTGAGTTTGTACTTGTCTGCCCAGCGTTCGGCAGCTATTTCACTCAGATGACTCACTTTGGTCTGAGGTCAACCAAAACCCCCAAGCCTTTTTCTCAGGAACTGCCTAAGCTCTGGCTGTTCGGGTCACCCAGTCTTTGATGTGTGCAATTCATTTCTTAAAAATAGCATTGACTGGAGTTCCAGTTTTGGCTCAGCGGTAACAAACACAACTGGTATCCATGAGGATGAGGGTTCGATCCCTGGCCCTGCTCAGTGGGTTAAGGATCCGGCATTGCCATGAGCTGTGGTATAGGTCACATACACAGCTCGGATCCCGTGTTGCTGTGGCTGTGGTGTAGACGGGCAGCAGCAGCTCGGATTTTCCCCCCACTGGGAACCTCCACATGCTGCAGGCGTAGCCCTAAAAAAAAAATAGCTTTGACTTTTGAATTAAAAAGGTAATACATGTTAAGTGCAATAAGTTAGGAAAATACAGAGGGAAAATAATCACTGGAGGAGTTGCTATTGTGGCACAGTGGAAACGAATCTGACTAGTATCCATGAGGATGAGGGTTTGATTCCTGGCCTCGCTCACTCACTCAGTGGGTCGGTGACCTGGCGTTGCCGTGAGCTGTGGTGCAGGTGGCAGACGCTGCTCAGATCCCTTGTTGCTATGGCTGTGGCATAGGCCAGCTGTGGTGTAGATGGGTAGCTGCAGCTCCACTTCGCCCCTGGTCTGGGAACTTCCATATACTGCAGATGTGGCCCTAAAAAGCCAAAAAAAAAAAAAAAAGAGAGAAAAGAAAAGAAAGAAAAAGAAAAAGAAAATAATCACTGAATCACTGGAAATGATTTTATTTATTTATTTATTTATTTATTTATTTATTTATTTATTTATTTTTGGCTCTTTAGGGCCACACCCACGGCATATGGATGTTCCCAGGCTAGGGGTCAAATCAGAGGTGTAGCTGCCAGTCTATGCCACAGCAAAGGGGGATCCTATCTGTGTCAGTTACCTACACCACAGCTCATGGCAATGCCAGGATCCTTAACCCACTGATCGAGGCCAGGAATTGAACCTCCGTCCTCATGGACGCTAGTCAGGTTCATTTCCGCTGAGCCATAATGGGAACTCCATTTAAATATTTATTTTTAAATGGACCGATTTTCAAAAAATGACCCTGTATTTTTGTAATCAAGAGAAAAAAAAAAAAAACCCACAGTCATGCAATTTCCGTTTCTGGGGGGAGAAAAATAACTGGAGAAAACAAAACTAATCTACCATGGGGAAATCGTGAATTGTAACATATATAGATATCTTGTCTCATACATAATTCAAAAGTATGTCAATACATAACAATGTAAGTTCATCTCCCAGAGACTACCATTGCTAATATTTTGGGTAGAGCCTCCAGGATTTTACAGATAAGTTTTGTTTGTTTGTTTGTTTGTTTTTGCTTTTTAGGGCCTCACCTGCAGCATATGGAGGTTCCCAGGCTAGGGGTCAAATCAGAGCTATAGCTGCCGGCCACAGCCACAGCCACAGCAACGCCAGATCGGAGCTGCATCTGCGACCTACATCACAGCTCACGGCAACACTGGATCTTGAGCGAGTCAAACCTGCAACCTCATGGTTCCTAGTCAGATTGGTTCCCACTATGCCACGACGGGAACTCCTATTTAAACTCTTGAAGCCTCAGTTTGCTCATCTGTAAAATGGGAGTGATAATACCTACTTCCTAGGATTGTGGCAAAGATGAAAATTAATGGAAAGAAAGCACACAGGAAGAGCCTGCAAAAACCTTCTATTTGGGTTATTATTATTAACTTCACTTGGCCAGCTGTTGCTCCCTTCCTCACCCAGGTCAGACGCCACTCCCCCTTGTAGCCTTGCCTGGCTGCTCTCACACTTGACCCTCCCTCTTGGTCTTGCTGCTGTCCAGCGCCCATCCTTCTGTTACAGCATCAGACACACCGTGCTGTTCCTCTACACTCTTAAAATCCTTCAGAGCAGAGACCACGTCCACCTGTTCATTTCTGTGTTCCCAGGTTCAGCAGCAGGTGTGACCCAGTATGCCTGTCAGGAGGTGTCTAGTGAAAGAATTAGAAGGGTCTGGGGCAAGAATTTGCTGAGGGAATGCACGAATAAACATCAGAGATGTTGAATGCATGTAAGAAAGAGTCAGTAGCAGCAGGTGTCGCCCACCAGCCGGACCTCTCTTTCCTAGAGGGAGCGAATCTTTCACCTCCCATTGGGGGCCTTATCAGGTAGGGGGACCCGGCTCCCGCTAGGCTGGGACGAAAGGCCCCTCCCCTTACCCCCCGGCGCATCTCTGGGAGCTGAGCCTTTCCTGCCCGGTGCTTGGAGTGTAGCGGGTGTGGCAGGGGCGTGGTAAGGGCGGGGCTGGAGGGTCAGGGAGGCCAGCGGGGGCCGGAGGCGCGGCCGGCTCCTAAAGAGGCGAGGCCGAAATCGAAATCTACGCACCCTCACAGATAAATCGGTTTCCGCAAACGCAGCTCGCGTATTCTGCAGCCCCACCCGAGCCGTGAGCTCTGGAAGGGCCCCCGGCCTATGGAGCGGAGAAACTGAATGCTTAGGGGTGGGAGGGGGCAGCCCTGGGGTCAGGATGTTAGCCTGGCAGATGTTCCCGCCGCCAAGTCTGACCCCAGCCAGTTAGTTCACTTGCTGTGTGATCTGCCGCTAAATCAGATATCCTTTCCCGCTCCAGTCACCCCCAACGCCAGGGGTGGGGGTAGGGGTGTTCCCATTTTGGCAGGGTTTTGACTCTTAACTCTTTCCCAGGCAACCTCCAAAAAAAATCTCCGAAAGCGAAACAAAAACCAAAGCCTGATACTCTGGACTACTTCCCTTGGAGGAACAGATTGCTCAATCAGTCCGGGAAAAGTCGTTACTCTGAGCTCCTTCCTGCTTTCAGTTTCCTTACCTGTAAAAGGGCCATTGATAATAACTGTTCCCCCGCCGCAGGATGACTGTGAGCATTGAGTCGTGGTGTGTGCGCTGCTTTGCCAGCAATGGGAACCTGTTACTCCTCTCTCAGAGAGTGGCTAGCCTCATCCCCGCCCAGCCTGAGGCCAGCCCCCTGGCCCCCACACCCTCAGTTGTGGCAGTGGCAGAGGCAGAGGCCAGAGGGCCTCCTGGGACATTCCTGAGCCTGGTGTGGCTACAGCTAGAGAAGCCAAGTCCTGTGTGCTGAGAATCTGGCTGGTCTCAGGGCCTGTAGGGAAGGGAGTTTTTAGAGAAGGAAATGATTGTGGTGAGACAGAATGATGGAGCAACTTCTCTGGATGATCTGGGTGGAAAGCCCCTCGCTCCTGGTATGTTCTCATGGAGGGATGGGCCTGGCCCATCCTCCATCCCTGCCAGAAAGTACCTGGGGTTCATCAAATGCTGTGAGAGGGCAGCCACAGGTCTTAGCTCGTGGTACTTCAGGCCAGAGCCTTGTCATCTCTGGGCCTCAGAACCTCCCTCTCCCCAAGGAGGTTTCCCATGATCACCCAGAGGCTGGTCCCAAGAGCCAAGCCTCTGTTCTGCCACTCCAAGGCACAGGCCCGGGGAATAGGTGGAGTTAGAGCTTGATTTTCTGGGTGATGTGGGAGTGTGTTCCCCCCACTCCACCCCCGGACCTCAGTCCTGAGTGTCAAGTTGCACCTGGCTCCGCAGCGGCATTGTCATCTTGAACCCAAGATACAGTGGCCAAGACCAGTATTTTGTAAACTCTGGGCTTGGGGGTGGTAGAAAGACCCAGATCTGCGGAGAGATGAAAAAACACCGAGGACAGTCAGAGAACTTAATCGCTATTTACTGAACAGCTTGGAGAAGACCCAACCTTCCTGTGTTTCCACTTCCTCATGGGCAAAATAGGGACCTTCCCCTCTGGGCCTGTCGTTCCTTCTCGGTAAAACAGGAGGGGGATGGGCTCCAAGTGATTCTCTTCCCAGCCATGACCTTGGGCACACACATCATCTCTCTACCTCTTATTAATTTCTCCATCTGCCCAACAGGCAAATAGCCCTCCCTGCTCTCGGGGTTGCGGAGCTCAAATGAGGGGAGCAGGGAAGAAAGTGGATGCTGATGTGGACACAGCCCGGCTTCATCTGTCCCTGCTCCCTGAGGAATCTGAGGGTGCTATTCCCATGGCACTACTGGCTGGAAGTGACCTTTGGATCGTGTCTCTGAGGATCTCTTACAGATAATCAGGGGCTCACCACTTCCCAAAAGGAATCAAGGACCAACCTCAGCCTCCATTCAAAAGCCTTGACCATTCATACCTAATTCTTCCAGCTTTCCAAGACACACCAACAGCCTTCCCCAAACAAGCCTTTGATTTTTCTTTCACCACGCCTATACTCGTGATTTCAAGGATCCACCTCTAGAAGGATTGTCATGTTCCCTCTACAGCTGCTCTTCTTTCAATTGTTCTTAAAATCAGAGAAGGTTACCCCTATGAATCCAGGAGCAGAAGCCTGGCACCTGGGGTGTACTACCTCAACTCCTTTTCTCTCACCACCCACATTTACACTAGCCCCAGGTCACGAAGATTCTATTCTCCTGGAGTTCCCATTGTGGCTCAGCAGGTTACCAACCCAATTGGTACCCTTGAGGATGGGGGTTGGATCCCTAGCCCTGCTCAATGGGTTAAGGATCCGGCATTGCTGGGAGCTGTGGTGTGGGTTGTAGACGCAGCTTTGATCTGGTGTGGTTGTGGCGTAGGCCAGCTCCTGGAGCTCCAATTTGACCCCTAGTCTGGGAACTTCCATATGCCACAAGTGCGGCCCTAAAAAAAGCTAAAAAAAAAAAAAAAAAGATTCTATTCTCTGTGTCTCTCATAAGTACCCCAGGACCTTGTGGAACATGTGGTGACATTACTAAACAGCCACATCTCTTCTCTATGCTAGGCCCTGTGTTGACACTGAAGGCACAGAGGTGAGTCCATCTTTATGCCTTAGGGGCTCCAGGCTGGTGGGAGAGGGTCACATAACCACACTCCTGGACTTGCCTATTCGATTTCTACAGTTTAAGCCCCTGTACAATGGAACACAGCAAGACCTATAAACATGGGTTGGCGAGACCTGGCCTGCCTGCCTGGCTGGGTGGGAAAGCCCTTTATCTCTCTGGACCTCTGTTTTGCTATCTGCATAGTGGTGTGGAATTGATCTGAAGAAGGGAAGGTTGGGGGCTTTTCCAGCTCCAACAATCCTGAAAGTGATGACTCTCCAGGCCAGGGAGCAGGGGGTGGGGAGAGAGAGAGGCAGAACTGTGCCTGTGCCTGACGAGGGAGGGGAAAGTCTCCCTCCTGCTGGGCGGTTCCTTTGAGGCCCCAACCCCCTTGCCCTCACCTCACCTTCCGAGAGGGTGCGAAACCTTTTGTAAAGCCTTGCCTAAAACAGAGAGGCTGCCTTATTGTCCCTCCCCCAGCCCTGCTGGGTTATCTCACTGCCCCCTGCTCTAACTTGGCTGGTGACAGGCTGCTTTTTTCCAGCTGGCATGGGGCTGGAGACCAGGCTGCGAAAGGACAGCCCTGTATTTCTTCCCAGTGGCTGCTGCAGCAAGGGTTCTTGAGTCAGAGTGTCCTGGGTTCGAACCCCAGCTTTACCACTTTTTAGCTGTGAAGCTCTGCTAATTTTTATGTGTCAGCCTGACTGGCTCACAGGGTGTCCAGAGAGGTTCAGACCTGGATTGGAATTAAACCATCAGCAGTCCTGGGTCTCCAGCTTGCTGACTCACCCTGCACATCCTGGGACTTGCTGGCCCCCACAAGCGCATAAGCCAATTCTTTACCTTATATAGAAGTTCCTGTTGTGGCTTATCGGTAACGAACCTGACTAGTATGCATGAGGACAAGGCTTCGATCCCTGGCCTCACTGAGTGGGTTAAGGATCTGGCGTGTGACCTGTGGCGTAGTTTGCAGACTCGGCTTGATCTGGCGTTGTTGTGGCTATGATGTAGGGCAGCAGCTGGAGCTCCAACTCAACCCCTAGCCTGGGAACTTCCACACACAGCAGGTGCGGCCCTAAAAAGAAAAAAAAAAAATCATATATATATACACACGCATATATAATCTCACAGATGTAATCTAAATATTTATATATAAATATTAGTGATATGTAATTATAAGTTTGGAGATATATGTATCTCCATATGTATCTCCTGTTGTTTCTGTTTTCCTAACACAGAGGCTTTTGGCAATTTGCTTGCTAACTCTGGGCCTCTGTTTTGAAACTTGAAAAAAATTGAAATAATATTTTCTTAAGTACCATTTCACTGCTTTAGAATTCCACTATTTCCTGAAAAGAACTCCAAATCTTGGGAGTACCTGCTGTGGTGCAGTGGAAACAAACCCGACTGCTATCTATGAGGATTTGGGTTCCACCCCTGGCCTTGCTCAGTGGGTCAAAAGATCTGGCGTTGCTGTGAGCTGTAGTGTAGGTTGCAGACTCGCTCAGATCTGGTGTTGCTGTGGCTGTGGCTGTAGCCAGCAGCTGTAGCTCAGATTTGACCCCTAGCCTGGGAACTTCCATATGTCTCGGGCTGCCCTAAAAAAACAAACAAACAAAAAACACCAAAAAACCCTCCAAATCTTCTCCGTAAGCATTTCATCACTTCTCTGACCTGCCCTGGTCTGCTTTGCCAAGGCTCTTTTGCTCCATCACTGACCATGCTCTGGCTGTAGCTGGACACTATTCCCTCTCCAGCCCCCTGCCTCTGTACCAGCTATTACATGCATTTTGCTTTTTAGCCATTTGTTTTATTAAAAAAATTTGTGTGTGTGTGTGTGTGTGTGTGTGTGTGTTGGGGGGGGGGGCACAACCACAGCATGCAGAAATTCCCAGATTGAACCCCAGCCACAGAAGTGACTCAAGCTGCTGCAGTGATGCCAGATCCTTAACCCATGGCGCCACATGGGAACTCTTGTTAGGTGCATTTTGAAATGTAGGTCTTCTCTTTCATCTACTTGGTAAACTCTCACATAGCCCTCAGGGGCCATCTCCAAGGTGTCCTCCTCTCGGGGCCTTCCCTTTCTCCCTTAGGAGTTTTCTGTGCCCTCATAGTGCCTGGCACAGCCCTTGGCTGTCACATTAATCATGCCATGTTGGGGCTGTGGGTCTCTGCGTCTGTCTACCCAGACTGCAAGCCCCTCAAAGGCATGACTCCAAACCACTCCTCTCTGTATAGAACAGAGCAGTGGTTTCCCCTGCTTTGTGCAGATTTGATGTTTTTCAGTTTACGAAGCACTTTCAGATCCACGATTTCACTTAAACTCACAGCAATGCAGGGAAGGAGGCAAAGTCAGGATTGAGGTCCCCAGTTCGTCCTACCTCCCCAGACAGGGCTTTTAGGAAGGAGAACTCAGATGGGGGGTGGAGCTTGGTTCCTTAGTTTCTAAGGCCTGCAGCTCTGCAGGGGCTGGAAAGGCAAGGCCAGCTGGGTTGGGGGAGGGTGGGTCCCAGGCTGGCAGAGGGTGGAGGGCAGATGGGGCCACAGGAGAGCTTCAGGTCTGATACCGGATGTGTTCCTCTCTATGGGGAATTGGGCAGCTCTCTTCATTTCTCCATCTTCAGTCTCTTCAGCTCCATAAAACATTAGCTCTGAGGGCCAATGTAGGACACATAAGATAATCAAGGAGTGAGTATTCTGGGAATAAAAGGGACTGAATAGGAGTTCCCGTTGTGGCGCAGTGGTTAACAAATCTGACTAGGAACCATGAGGTTGTGGGTTCGATCCCTGCCTTTGCTCAGTGGGTTAAGGATCCGGCGTTGCCGTGAGCTGTGGTGTAGGTTGCAGACGTGGCTCAGACCTGGCGTTGCTATGGCTGTGGCATAGGCCAGCAGCTACGGCTCCCATTCAGTCCCTAGCTTGAGAACCTCCATATAACTGAGAGGAGTTCCAGTTGTGGCACAGTGGAAATGAACCCAGCTAGGAACCATGAGGTTGTGGGTTTGATCCCTGGTCTTGCTCAGTGGGTTAAGGATCTCGTGTTGCTGTGAGCTGCGGTATAGCTCGCAGACACTGCTCAGACCTGGTGTTGCTGTGGCTGTGGCGTAGGCCTGCCACTGTAGCTCCAATTGGACTCCTACCCTGGGAACCTCCATATGCCTCAGGTGCGGCCCTAAAACCAAAAAAAAAAAAGAAAAGAAAAGAAATGAGGGGCAGGAAGGAGTGGGGAGTGGAATCAGCTGTCCTGAAACCATGTAGATTCCCAATGGGAATTGAGACTTTAGAGAAGGGGAAAGCAGTCTAGATCCAGGAGAGGTAACCAGTAGTAATCTTAACCTCTGAATCGTACGGCATGGACAAGGGCTGCAGGAGTTAAGAGAAGGCGGTGAGTAAGGCGCAGCCAGAGAGAAAGGAAACTTCACCGAGAAGGAGAAGAGGCTGAACTAAACCCTGAGATTAAAGGTTTAAGCAGTGGGGAGTGGTGGGGTGGGGGAAGAGGCGGGAAAACCCTCCCAGAAGATGTAAGCAGCACGTCCATGTGCCCGCCTTCCTGCTAAACTCTCCATTTAGGGCTTAGCTCAATCCTCACAGCGACCTGCAGGGTTAGTGCCTTCATCATTTCCATTTTACAGATGAGAAACCATAACCCAGAGGACACCCAGTAAGTGTTGAAGTTGGGAATTAATCCCAGTTTGTCCGGCTCTGGAGCCATGAGTCCAGTTAGTGAAGGGGGCCAAGGCAACCTGAGAAGTGCATGCGCTGGTGGAGTGGCCTGACCTTAAGGTCATCCTAGAGGTAGCGTGAAGCTAGGTTCCAGATTCTCACCAGCCTATGTTCACCCTGTCTCCCCTGCCTGGGATTCCTTCTCCACCGACCCATCTAAATTCTACCTCTTCGTGGCCCAGCTCAAGCCCGTAATACATTCTAACACTTGCAGTGTGAACTGCATGAGACTGTCCTCCACCAGACCTCTGTGAGCTCCGCACAAAAACTCCACTTCATCTTTGTATTTTGGGGGCTTGACACAGTGAACTTCCCTTTACGGTTGCTATGGTGACCTCTTCCTCTGAGGACTGGAGGGATAGCATAGACACAGAATGTTAGAACCCTCAGATTTACCGTATCTAATCCTCTCACTTCATAGGAAGGGAAACAGGCCCAGAGACGTTGGGATTTGCCCAAAGAAGCAATTGAGTCTAGAACCCAGGAGCTGGATCTCAAAATGATATGCCTTAAAGAACATTGTTAGCTCTGGAGCCAGCCTGAGCTCAGCTCTCAGCTTTTCTGTGCCTAGGCTGTGTGACCTGGGCAAGTCACTTAACCTGTCTGAGCTTCATTTCCTTCAGCTGTTGCAGTGGGGCAGAAATGGAGCCTACCTCCGGGGGTTGTTGTGAGAAATAAATTAATTAGTCCTTATAGAGTTTCCATCACAGAACCTGGCACATGATGGTTCTGCAGGAATTAAGGGTTTTTGTCTTTTTAGGGCCACATCTGTGGCATATGGAAGTGCCCAGGCTAGGGGTCAAATCAGAGCTACAGCTGCCAGCCTACACCATAGCCACGCAATGCAAGATTCAGGCCAAGTCTGCAACCTCCACTACAGTTCATGGCAACACTGGATCCTTAACCCACTGAGCAGGGCCAGGGATCAGACCCACATCCTTGTGGATACTAGTTGGGTTCATTACTGCTGAGCCACAACGGGAACTCTGGAATTGAGGGCTTTTGTTATCATGGTTATGGCCTGTGAGACATGGTGACACCAGGCCTGCCCAGCAGGGCCTTTGGGGGTCCTCTCCTCTTCCACATCCCAGTGCAGCTGAGAGACAAAAAGGAAGTCACTGTGACTTTGGGGTGGGGGTAGGCCAGAGTGTCCCTTTGTGGGTCACAGCCCTCCTCTCCCCCCATCCTGGCCTCCCCACTGGCCTGAGGCCACCAAGACCAGGCCCCGAGCCTCCCCTGCTTCTGCCTCAGGCTGGCACAAGTGTGGGGAAGTTGCAGACTTGGGCGGCCTGGACTGGAGCCAGACCAGAGTCTCAGCCTGCAGTACAGTCCCTCACATGCTCTGCGCCTGATCAGGAGAGCAGCAGGAATGACAAATAGCGCTGGACAGACACCCTGAATCCAAGGTCCTTTGACTTTGGGGTGAGGTGCTTCCAGAGCCAGTGGGCACACGCCTAGGTCTGCCCCCACCCCACTCCCATCCAGAAGACATACCAGGTGAGAGTCCCCTCGTGAGAGTCCCCACCAAGCCCCTGCTCCTGCTCACATAAGCCCCTGAAGCCCGCAGATTCTGCTTCTCTCTGACTAGTCACAAGTCACTTCACAACTGTGAGCTTCGGCTTCCTCGCCTGTACTGCGAGGATAACGATGCCGTCTTCAGAATGAAATAGTCCTTTATGTGAGAGTGTCTGGGCTAGGTCTTCACACCGTTGGTGCTCAATATACATTTCTTCCCTCCTCTGTCAGCTGTGCCATTGCCAGGGCAGTGGAGATCAGAACCAAGGCCTGATTCCTTTGAAAGTTTGCCAGGCTCTGACTCTAGCCGCCTTAAATCATGCCTTCTGTCCCCACCAGATGGACTCCCCAAACCTGGACTTAATCCTGGTTCTGCCCCTAACGAGGCAGCCTTTAATGTTTCATTCACATTCTGTGAGCCTTAGTTTCCTCATCTGCACAACAGACATTTATTGATTTATTCTTGTCTGTACTGGATCCTTGGGACCGCGAAACAAAGATGGATGGGACTGCCTTCCTTCAAGGACCTTCCAGTCAAGTGGAGGAGACAGATGCAAAATCAGAGATGCCTGGAAGACAGCAGTAAGAACACAGGAGGGAGGAATTCCCGTTGTAGCTCAGTGGTAATGAACCTGACTAGTACCCATGAGCATGTGGGCTTGATCCCTGGCCCTGCTCAGTGGATTAACAATCTGGCATGACTGGGCTGTGGTGTAGGTTGCAGATGTGGCTCAGATGTGGCGATCCTGTGATTGTGGCATAGGCTGGCAGCTGTGGCTCCTGGCCTGGGAACTTCCATATACTGACGGTTCAGCTCCCCCCAAAATAATAATAAAAACACAGCAGGGACTGACCAGCTTACTTAGATGGATTGGGGGAGGCCTCAGAGGAGGGGACATCTGGGCTACACCTTGAAAGATGAGTAGAAATTTGCCAGGCACCCATTGGTGACAGAGTTTTTGTGTCAAATGTGTTTTATAAATTGATCTGCCTTTCCCTGCTAGCTCCTTGCTCACATGGGAAATGAAGAAATGCCCTAGAAACTCATCTCCAGCCCAAGAGTTACTAGAACAAGAGGCAGGGGAGGGATCACTGCAGGACAAAGTCTAGACTCCCCAGCCTGCCACACAGAGGTCCATTCAGTTTCGTCCCATTCTTGGGCTTTATCCTCTGGCGTAACAGAGCCACTTAGAGGTCTCTGAAATCAGCACCAGTCCTGTTTTGGCTCCCTGTGTCTCCTCCCTCTCCTCACCCACCTGGCAACCTCTAATTCATCACCTGGAAACATAATTGGGCCCACAAGCCCCCCGGGCGCTTTTTTATTTGAAAATACATGGACTTGGAGTACCCTTTGTGGCGCAGTGGTTAACGAATCCAACTAGGAACCATAAGGTTGCGGGTTCCATCCCTGGCTTCGCTCAGTGGGTTAAGGATCAGGTGTTGCTGTGAGCTGTGGTGTAGGTTGCAGATGCGGCTCGGATCCCTCGTTGCTGTGGCTCTGGCATAGGCTGGTGGCTACAGCTCTGATTAGTCTGGGAACCTCCATATGCCACGGGAAGCAGCCCTAGAAAAGGCAAAAGACAAAAAAGAAAAGAAAAGAAAAAAGAAAATACATGGACTTATCCTACCTCCCCAAATGATCCCTCAAGGACTAAGCATAGGTCTCAGTCTCCTCTGCTCCTGCAGTGCTTAGCATGGAAAGTGACCTAGAGGTTGCATTTCTGGATGGATGGTTCAAAGTCCACTTCTTCAGCAAACATTGGGCTTCTGCCACTGGCCTGCTGGTGCTGAGCAAGACAAGATACATGACAGAAACCTCCATCCTCATGGATACTAGTACTGCAGTAATGAACCCAACCAGTATCCATGAGGATGGAGGTTTCTGTCGTGGCTCAGGGGTTAATGAATCTGACTAGGAACCATGAGGTTGCGGGTTCGATCTCTGGCCTCGCTTAATAGGTTAAAGATCCGGCGTTGCTGTGACCTGTGGTAAAGGTCATAGACGTGGCTCAGATCTGGCATGGCTGTGACTGTGGCACAGGCTGGCAGCTAGAGCTCCGATTAGATCCCTAGCCTGGGAACCTCCATATGCCGTGGGTGTGGCCCTAGAAAAGACAAAAAAAAAAAAAAAGACATGAGGATGGGGGTTTGAATCCTAGCCTCGCTCAGTGGGTTAAGGATCTGGTGTTGGGTGGGCTCTTCTCCCTCCTCCCAGAAGCCCTGGATGCTATTTGCTTTCTTGTAATAAAAACTTTGCTTGCTTGCTTGCCCCCTGTGTGTTCACGGAGTTCATTCTTCGACTGTGTGAACAAGAACCCGGGTTCCGGTAACATCTTTCCAGCATCATCTTTTGGGGCCTCGTCCGGGACCCAATCTAATACACCAGCAATCACAGGATCTCCAGCAGCAGATCCTTAAGATGTCCGATTCAGCCCCAGCTTTTATGAGCTGCCCTCTGGAACTGATTGACCTCCTCCTGGTGAAAATATTTCCTCACCGTAGTCATCATTGTGATCGTGATCCTTTTATATGGACCCTGTATAATTAATTGTATTTCTCGCTTCATTACATCCCAATTAGAAGCTACCAACCTTCAAATGGTGATAGAAGGGGTACCCAGTGTAATGTATTGAAGCCCACTTGACTGTCCCATGAGTGGAGACCTAACCGCTTTTCCCTAATGATGCCCCTTTACAGCAGGAAGGAATCAGAGCAGTTGTTGCCCCTTTTTCCCCTGCAGTTAGAGTCTCCAACTCTAGAAGGGGAGATGGAGTCAGAATACTAACTCAGGTAGTCAGTGTAGGAGCATGGGCTTCGATGCATTCTTTAATAAGGCTATTGATTAACATTTGTGGCTTAAGGGCTCCAAGGAGTAACATCCCCACAGGCCTTGTTTATTATAAGGAGGGACATTCATCCCCAATTCCCTGTGACTCCATTTACAGGAAGAAAAGGGCAAAGAAACTATGAGATTTACTGAACAGTTCCACCCCTAAGACCCCTATACCCCTATTGGACAAGGACTGATAGAGGTAACTGAGCAAGGCCAATGGGAGAAAACCACATCTTTCTGGACCCCACATTGGTACCCCCCCATCTTTAAGGGATAAAAATCCCTATAGGACAATGAGGGGGGGCTCTTCTCCCCTCCCTCCCAACAACCCTGGGAGTGACTTGCCTTCCTGTAATAAAAATTTGCTTGCAAAAGAAAAAAAAAAAAGATCAGGTGTTGCTGTGAGCTTTGGTGTAGGTCACAGACACGGCTGGGGATCTGGCATTGCTGTGGCTGTGGCATAGGCTGGCAGCTATAGTAGCTCTGATTCGACCCCTAGCCTGGGAACCTCCATATGCCCCAGGTGTGGCCCTAAAAAGCAAAAGAAGAAAAGAAGAAACACAGGGTACAGTCCACAGAGAAACACGATAACAGGTATGGTGGGAACACAGATGAGAGCAACTACAGGTTTCCCCTGCTATCCGAAAGCAGAGCGTTATTGAAACCTTTTATAAGCCAAAATGGTATAGGTGAAGAAGCAATTGCTTCAGGAAACACGGATGCATGAAATAAATCAAAATAAAGTACACATGTTCACAGACACAGTTCAAAGCTATGGCAGCTCAATGCTGCAATGCTGAGTTTAGTTCCCAGGGAAGGAGCTTGGCAGTGCCACCCTCACTGCTCTGCTCGGGGTGCGTGCTGCCTCCACAGCTGGCTGCAAAAAAACGCTGAACGCTATTTTCACTTTTTGCCTTTTTTATAAAAGCAAAAATCCCCTTCAGATCTCTCTTGGTTAGCAAAAATGGCTACTAATGTAGGCCTTTTGTAAAGCAAAGTGGTGTAAAACAAGCTTTTGAAAAGTGGGGGCTACCTATAACTTTGGGTGCTTGTGGGAGTCAACATGGAATTTCTTTCTTTTTTGCTTTTTTGGGGGAGTTTTTTTGTCTTTTTAGGGCTGCACCTGCAGCATATGGAAGTTCCCAGTCTAGGGGTTGAATTGGAGCTGTAGCCGCCGGCCTACGTGACAGCCACAGCAACTCGGGATCCGAGCCGAGTCTGTGACCTATACCACACCTCACAGCAATGCTGTGATCCTTAACCACTGAGCAAGGCCAGGGATCAAACCCGAGTCCTTATGGATACTAGTCGGGTTCGTTACCACTGACCACAACAGGAACTCCCCGAACTGGGCTTTTCAAGTGGAGCAGGACTTTGCTGGGAGGTGAAAAGCAAAAAAACATGTACAAGGCACAGAAGCATGAAAAAGCACAGCATGTTCCAGGGACAGCAAGTGTTTGTAATGGCTGGAGCCCTGGAGGAATGGCAGGGGGCTGGGAGATGAGGCTGGGGAGGCAGGCAGGGGCCAAGGAGGAGCAAACCCTACCCTCACGCAAGGAGTTTGGACACATGTGTGTCCTAGAGCCAGTTATTGAAGATTTTCAAACAATGGGATGAGGTGATCAGTTTGTGTTTTAATGCAGAGGAGAGAGGAGCTCAAGAGGCCAGGGAGAGGCTGCTCTGTTAGTCCAGAGCTTCGGGCCACTTAATAGCAGTTAATACTCAGTGATCACTCCTTACAGGCCCTGTTCTAATTACCTGATACAAATCACCAGATTTAATTCTCCCAGGACCCCCTTTTTTTTTTTTTTTTTTTTAAATGTCTTTTTGACCGCACCTGTGGCACATGGAAGTTCCCAGGCTAGGGGTTGAATCAGAACTGCAGCTGCCGGCCTGCACCACAGCCACAGCCACACCAGATCCTTAACCCACTGAGTGAGGCCCACATCCTCATGGATACTAGTCAGGTTTGAAACCCACAGAGCCACAATGAGAACTCCATGGACCCTATTTTAAAGATTGAAAATAAAAATGGAATTTCCTCATGGCTCAGTGGGTTAAGGTTCCAGCATTGTCACTCCTGTGGCTCCAGTTACAGTTGTGGTGTGAGTTCAGTCCCTGTCCTGGGAACTTCCACATGCTGCAAGCACAGCCAAAAGAGAAAAAGAGAAACTGAGCCATAAAGAAGTGCTTTACTTGGTAAGTGGTAGAGCCTGGATGTGCACCCGGGCTGGCACACTACGGGGACTGTGCTTTTAGCTTCTTTTGTGCTATATAGGTTCTTACTATCATCATATAATGATGCTATGCTAATGAGTGTTGAGTGCATAATCAGTGCCAGGCTCTGCTCTGTGTACTTTGAACTGTTACTTCAGTTTAATCAAGTTCTAATCAGGTTGGCAGGGAGGACACTGCCCAGCTGGAAGGCCATCCCCAGAGCCCATAGTCCAGTGGAAACACTGCTCCAGGCCATGCTGGAGGGCCTGGCCACCTCCCCAAATTGCTGACAGCGACCTTTGGCAGGGGCGTCCAGAGCCCAGCCAGAAGGGCTGAGCCAGTGTGGAGTGGGCAGCTGCGGGGCCTGAGCCCCAGAAACCTGCAGGCACACTATGCAAGGCTTCTATAGCCTACAGCTGGGGACCAAGCATCAGGAGCCTTGGGTTTGGGGCTCAGCTCGGTCGCTGATGTGCAATCCCAATCCCTCCGTGGGCCTCAGTTTCCTGAGGGGTGAGTGAATAAGACTGGCCCTGTCTTTGACCTTTCCTCCCTATGGTCTATGATGGGTCAGGCACTGGGTGTCCCACAAAGTCGTCTCACCCACCAGGAAACCCAGGCCCCAGCTTACATAGGATCTCCCCTTGGTGCCAGGCTCTGTGCTGGGTCCTGGGGCCACAGAGCTGAGCTTATCCCTGCCTCCAAGTAATTCCCTGTCAGTTGTAGGGATGGGGAACAGACAGGAAAACCAATCGCAGCTCAGTGTGGTAGATACTGTACTGCACAGCGAGAAGGATACCCAAGGTGGGTTCTGCAGGGCTCCAAGGAGGGAGCAAGTGACGCTACCTGCAGTGGCCTGGAAGGTCTCCAGACAGGAAGAACGTGGAGCTGGCTTGTGTCTTGCATCTTCCAGGTAAAGAAGGGGGGTTGTGTTCCTGTTGAGGGAACAACATGTGCAAAGGCCTGGGTCTGGGAGTTCCTGTCGTGGCTCAGTGGTTAACGAATCCGACTAGGAACCATGAGGTTGAGGGTTCGATCCCTGGCCTTTCTCAGTGGGTTAAGGATCCCACGTTGCTGTGGCTCTGGCGTAGGCCGGCAGCTACAGCTCCGATTTGACCCCTAGCCTGCGAACCTCCATATGCCGTGGAAGCAGCCCAAGAAATGGCAAAAAGACAAAAAAAAAAAAAAAAAAGGCCTGGGTCTGTCGAGGAAGGGGTGAGCCCCACGTGGCAGAGGGTGGGGAGAGGTGTCCAAGGAAATGGGGCTGGAGTCCCTGGTGGCCACACCACCTTCTCCCTTCCCAAGAGCAGAAGCCATCCTGCCTTCCTGCTCAGGGCGCTCCACTGTCTTCAATCTCAGATAAAGCCCTTCACAGAGCAGCCCATTCATTCCAAACACCTCAGCCTGGTGGGCCTCATCCTCCACCTTCTGGATTTCTCCAGCCGTCCAAGGAGGCAGCCGAGACTCAAAGAACCTGCCAGGTGACACAGAAACAGTTATTGAGCACCTGTGGGTCAGTCCCCATGTTGGCCTCTGGAGAACAGGCCAGACAGGTTCCTGCAAGGAGCCCGCAGTCTGGCTGGGAAGACAAATGCTAAACACTTGAGCAGGCTGATAAGTAATTATTTACTGTTGTTTTGGTTGTTTAGAAAAATACCCAAGGGGAGTTCCCATTGTGGCGCAGCAGAAACGAATCCAACTAGGAACCATGAGGTTGCGGGTTCAATCCTTGGCCTCGCTCAGTGGGTTAAGGATCCGGCATTGCTGTGAGCTGTGGTGTAGGTCGCAGACACAGCTCAGACCCCATGTTGCTGTGGCTGTGGTGTAGGCCAGTGGCTACAGCTCTGATTCACCCCCTAGCCTGGGAACCTCCATCTGCCTCGAGTACAACCCTAAAAAGCAAAAAACAAAAAAAAACAAAAAAAAAACAAAAAAAAAACAAGAGGAAGAAGGAAAAAAATAAAAATACACGTGCTAGAGTTCCTTACACTAGACTTCTCCGGGCAGACAGAGAAGATATTCCTAAGGCAGTGATGTTGCAGTTCGAACCTGACAATGTGGGGCGGCTGGCTTAACGAAGCAGCAGGGGAAAGAGTGGTACCAAGTCCCAGATGACTTGTTCAAGGTCATCCAGCCATCAGGGGGATCTGTCCTGCTGCCTCACAGTTCCCTCCCCTCCATGTTTTTCTCCCATTATTCAAGAGTTAACAGCAAAGAATTTCCATATCTTGGATCTGTAGTAGGGCCCACCTGCCCATTCAGAGACAAACTGAAACCTAGGAAGTCCAAATGACTCACCCAGGTCCACACAGCGAGTCAGACCTAGGACAAGAACCCGCATGTCTGGGCTCTGAGCCACCCAGTGAGATCACAGAGGAAAATCACTGCTATTTTTCCCAGCTTGGCCTTGGGCAAGACCATCCCTGGGATGACAGACACCCCGGGGACTTGCCTGGAAAACCAGGTCCTTGAGGGATGTGAGAGCCACCCAAGAAATATTTTCAACTCAGGGACCGTCCCATGCTGAGCCTGAGGGTTCCCAGGACCTCCTTACTGGTAGCCCAGAGCTCAGAGGAGACACTTGGACTATGGTTCTTTCTGCCCTTGATGTTGCAAACAGAACTGCTTTTTTTTTTTTTTTTTTTGTCTTTTTGCCATTTCTTGGGCCGCTCCCACAGCATATGGAGTTCCTTCAGTCCCTTTCTTTCTTTTTTTTTTTTTGTCTTTTCTATGGCCACACTCAACGGCATATGGAGGTTCCCAGGCTAGGGGTTGAATCGGAGCTATAGACACCGGCCTACACCAGAGCCCCTTACCCACTGAGTAAGGCCAGGGATCGAACTGCGTCCTCATGGTTACTGGTCAGATTCGTTTCCACTGAGCCATGATGGGAACTCCTACTGCCCGTCATTTCTAAGGGTAAGGTACATGATCTAAGCTAAGCCAATACATAACCCCTGCCCCTAATGGACGATTCACAGGTAGGCAGATGGCCTTAGTCAGTCCACAGTGAATCTTGCTGGGAATTCTCAGATACAGATTCTATTCCCTCTCTGGCTCTGGATGTTGTAGAGTGCAGAGGTGAAGTCTGGAACTGCTGCAGCCATTTTGCTGCCGTGAGATATGATAATGAGAGTACAGACTTAGGGGACTAGCGGAAAAATAGAGTCCTGATCAGCCCGTTAGGCTCCACTAGACTTTTCAGTTGCATGGGCCAACCAATTTCTTTTTTTAAGCCAGTTTTCTTTTATTTGTAACTAAAATCATCCTGATTCAGAATTCCCATTGTGGCACAGCAGGTTAAGATCTCAACATAATGTCTATGAGGATGTGGGTTTGATCCCTGGCCTTGCTCAGTGGGTTAAGGATCTGACATTGCTGTAAGCTGTGGCATTGTTGCAGCTGCACTTGGATCTGGCATTGCTGTGGCTGTGGCACAGGCCTGAAGATGCAGCTCTGATCTGACCCCTGGCCCAGGAACTTGCATATGCTGCAGGTATGGCCAAAAAAGAAAAAAAAAAAAGTAAATAAATAAAATCATCCTGATTCAAACACCATCTAGTTAAACAGTTTACCAAGGGATGTATTTATTCACTTACATATTAGGCCCCCGCTACACACCAAGTGCTATGCTAGGTGTTACGGATTTAACAATGGATAGTATTGCTGACCCACCCTCTGCAAGTTTAGAGTCTGGCGGAAAGAATCGGAGATTAAAATGACTGCTTTGGGAGCTGACTCTGATGTTGTATTTAACCTGTTCAGCATCCATCCCCCCTCCTTTTGATAGCCAAACTCTTGATTTTTCTTTGGACACCATCTAAAGGACTGGTCAACAGATCTAGGCCTGGTTGATTGGCATATTCCATGGCCCTGGCCGCAGCACCTCATTAAGCGATGGGGATAACAGTCAGCCGTAGGATGGCAAACTTTAAAAATAAGTCCAGGGAGTTCCCTGGTGGCTCAGTGGGTCAAGGATCCAGCATTATCGCTGCTGTGGCTCTGGTTACTGCTGTAGCACGGGTTCGCCCCATGGCCCAGGAACTTCTGTATGCCAGGGGTATAGCCAAAACAAAACAAACCTCTGATGAAAACAAGTCTAGTACTTCTGCCAGGGGTACTAAACTGGAGAAATATAAGCCTGAGATTTCCTTGAGTTGAAAGAGTTCTAAGACTAGTTGTGAGAGTTGACAGCAATAATCTTCTCTGACTTTACTCATTTGTTCAATCAGAATTCAGTGCCTCTCCCCATGCTGTATGAAGCAGACATGGCCCCTCCTTTTAAGGTCAGTCTATAAAGATAGGGAAAAGTGAATAAACAATCTCACACACAGCGCAGTCACACTAGGAGTAATTGGAGAGGGCACCAGCTCAAACCAAAGGTGTTGGTTTTTTGTTTTTGTTAATTATGTGATATTTAAACACAGAAAAATTAGAAGACCTAAGAAAAACTTAAAAAAAAAAAACCCCAAACTCCTTAGTTCCAACACACAGCTGTGATCACAGTTAAAATTTTTTCATCAATAACCTTCCAGATGTTCTTCCATGTGTATAAATTAAAAGAAACAAATAAACACCTAAATGCAATGTGGTATATTGGGTTGGATCCTGGAACAGAAAAAAAAGGCCATTAGTGGAAGAACGGGTGAAAACCAAAAAAGTCAGAATCTAATAAAGTACCATTGTTAATCTCTTAGTTTTGACAAATGGACCACAGTTACATAAGATGCTAATGTTAGGTGAAGCCAGGTGAAGTGTATGCAGAAACTCTGTACTAGCTCTGGAACTTTTCTATAAACTTAAAATTATTCCAAAATAAAATGTTTACTTTAAAAAAGGACCCATTCTCTATTGTTTAATAACCTTTGTTTATTTACATAATGGTTTATCATGACATTCTTCTGCCTTGGAATGATTTGTTTCATGACTGCATACTATTTCACCCCACCAATGAATCATAGCCTATCTCCCCTGTTGTTGGAAATTTAGGTTGTTTCCCATTCTTTCCCTGTTATACAAATGCTGCACACACTTAGTCATTTCCTTAGGATATTTAACAAAGTGGAATTACTGAACCAGAGCTGGCTGCTAGGGAACACTTAGGGCATGCCACAGCCCATCACTGTTCTAAAGCCCCTGATAGACATGAACTTACTTAATCATGCCAACCACAAGGGGGAGGTACTGCTTTCATTCTTTTAGGGCAATTGTCAAAGGTTTGCTTTTGAAGGATGAGCCCACGAATTCTCACCAGACTCTTTTAGCCCACTCCAGCACCTCCCTGGTGCCCCCTGCTTCAGAAGCACGCAGATCCACCCCATCGTGCTCTTCTGAACTTCCTCTCACTCTGGCTTCAAGGAGGGTAGTTCTGGCAGGCAGCCATCAAGTGGTCTGTGAAATAAGAGCGGGTACCACCAGCCCAAGAGGTGGTTTCAGCAAACACTGCAGAGAAGAGCAGCCTGTTCTGGTTTGGTGCAGAATCTAAAAGGGATGGAGGTAGCACTGGGGAACAGGCACGGGTGAAGGTGCACACTCAAATACCTGGTAGCTATGGTAAGGGCCCTTTGCCCTGGTAAGCGGCCATGGGAAAGGAGAAAAAAAGGATCATTTATTGGGCAGCTGCTATTTTTGTTTTGTTTATTTGTTTTTTAGGGTAACACATGTGACAAGTGGAAGGTCCCAGGCTAGGGGTCAAATTGGAGCTGCTGCTGCTAGCCTACACCACAGCCACAGCCACGCTGGATCCAAGCAGCATCTGTGACCTATACCACAGCTCATGGCAATGCCAGATCCTTAACCCACTGAGCGAGACCAGGGGTTGAACCCACGTCCTCATGGATACTGGTCAGGTTTGTTACACTGAGCCACAATGAGAACCTCCAAGCTGCAATTTTTCAATTCATATCAACTCTGCCCACCTACAGATGGGTGCTATGATCCTCATTTTAGATAAATTTGTTGAGGCTTCATGATTAAGCATCTCCCCGTGTTACACAATAAGCTACTATCAGGGCCGAGATCTAACCACAGGTCATCCTTGCCACTCCTAGAACCCATGCCCACACCACTAAGCACATGACTGAACACTGAGCTGACAGTAAAACTAAGGGATTCCCCCCTTCCATCCCACAGCAAAGGATCACCCAATTCATGGTCAAAGCGCCAATGCGGAGAGTTTGGAAGAAGGATGGCACGTGGACTGAGCTTATTTATGGTGGGCCCCCAACCATTCCTGCACATATCCTTGACTCCTGCTCCTCCGGGTTCTCGACATTATTCTTGAGCTGAAAAACTTCCCTCCTGTGGTTCCTATGCTTGGTGTAAAAAACACTATCTTCCAAGAGTTCTAGGTGCTCACTGGTAAAAGCTGCCAGTGAGCACCAGTGGCCCCTGTACTTTGCCTTGCGCTGTGCCCTCTGCCTGGAATGCCCTATCTTCCCTCCATGGAGCTACCCCAGTCCACCTCCTCCATGAAGCTACCTACCCTCTTCCGACTTTCTGCACCACATAATTAGCCCTTTTGTCAAGCTCCACTTCTTTGCCAAAAGAGACTCAAGGCAGTTTGCAATGCAGCTGAGCGTGTGCGTGCACACACAAACACACACAATTACAACAGCTGACTTTGGGGGAGGTGGGGGTGAGAATTCTATGAAGAACCCATGGCAGAGGAAAGCACAACGAGTGAACACGGGGGCGGGGGGTGCTTTCTCACAGCCAGGGCACAAAGGAAACAGCAGAAAGTGAAGTATTCCTTACCTAGTAGAACACAGACCAGCCAAATAGAAAGCAAAAGTGTCTCCTCGCTCTAAGTTTAGAGATTTGTCCATAAATCTCTGCATTACAGAGATTATTTGTTTATTTGTTTTTTAGGGTAACACATGTGACAAGTGGAAGGTCCCAGGCTAGGGGTCAAATTGGAGCATTACAGTGGTAATGCTTTGTTTTACAGCAATTTTACTGCCAGAGTGCAGATCTATTCAGTCTGAGTTACCGGGCCCAAGACTTGTCTTGTTCTTGCCCTCTGACACCTTATCTTTCTACTCCCTCGGTTCTCTGCTGGGGCTCCTCGTCCGACTGGGCAGCTGAAAGGGGCCTCTTGTGACAGCAGCTCATTGTCACAATGTCCTGGATGACTCAAAACACAGAGCTGCCACATTCTCAAGACGTCAGGACAGTGGTCCCTTTGGGGTTATGAATAATGCCCGAGAGGGATGACTCTGAAGCAGAACCCCCTGCAGTCACCCTTTCCAGAACCAGTGGGGAGCTGACTCCTCTCTCCCACAGTAACTTGTCCTGCTGTAATAGGGGTGGTCCCAAGAGCTTTGCAAATCCAGTACATTGGCACTTTAATGCCCATAGCAAGGAAGCGAAAAGAAAAATGACACAGGGGAGTTCTTGTCATGGTGCAGCGGAAGCGAATCCAAATAGGAACCATGAGGTTGCAGGTTCGATCCCTGGCCTAGCTCAGTGGGTTACGGATGTGGCGTTGCCGTGAGCTGTGGTATAGGTCACAGAGGCAGCTCAGATCTTGCGTTGCTGTGGCTATGGTGTAGGCCAGCAGCTGTAGTTCCAAATAGACCCCCTAGCCTGGGAACCTCCATATGCTACAGGTGCAGCCCTAAAAAAGCAAAAAAAAAAAAAAATAATAATAATAAAAAAAATAAAAATATAAAGAAAAATGACACAGAAAAAGACCTTAACTGAGGGAGCACTCCCAACCCAGGTCCTTCATGTGACAGAGCAAACCTACTTGATTTTCTTCTCTGTTCACTCAGACCTCTCTGTATCACGAGCACCTTGAAAAGCTTTCCCTTCTCCAGCTAAGTGTCAAAGTCATTGGTGCCATGGTAAGAGGCTGGGGTGTGGAGCCACAGACCAGGCTCAGCCATTCCTAGGTATATGAGCCTCGAAATGCAGACATAAGCTGGAGACAATAACAGTATTTACTTCCACATGGTTATTGAGAATAAACAATAATGTATGCAGAAGCTACCACACAGTAAGCATTAAATGTTTATCTATTATTAATTTTGAAAATACAAAAATACAGAATTCTGCATACAATTTCATAGGGCCACGGACTTCTAGGAGATCTTCAGGTTAAGAATCTTTAGCCTAGGCTGGTTCCTGAGTCCAGAGACGACAGCTCTTGCCACAGCCCACGTTTTCTCTGAACTGCATCAGCATGTGTTGAGCATCTGCTGTGGGCCAGGGATCCTGGCTCAAGCCTGCATCTTGGTCACCAGTGTCATCAGTACACCTGAGGGGTGGGGATTGTTCCCATTCAACTGATGAGGTGCAGTAACTTGCCGGAGGTCTCAGGGTGGAGTTGCTGCTGCAACCCGCTTTCTGGCTCATTTAGCTGTCTTCTGAGAAAAGGCTGGTGAGGCTTGCTGAGGACGGAGGCTGCTCTTCACCGTTGTCCTGTCTGCAATACTTCGTGCACATGGTATCCTAAGACACATGCCCCGGGTCTTCAGACTGGCGGTGACTTCTCCCAAATCACTTCTGGCAGTGTGGGTGCCCACCAGAAAGAACCCATCTGGAAGGGCCCTTTCTGCTGCTGCACTGCTAAGTCACTTGTCACTTCAGCAACAAGGTCCAGGGGACAGACTGGTCTCAGTAACCATTTGAGTCCTGGCTCTACTTCTTATGGTGCCTTTAGGAATGTGACCACCATACTCTGAGGCTTGGTTTCCTTGCCTGTGATAGAACGACAGCTCCAGAAGTTCCTGTTGTGGCTCAGTGCAAACGAATCTGACTAATATCCATGAGGACATGGGTTTGATCCCTGGCCCTGCTCAGTAGGTTAAGAATCTGGCGCTGCTGTGGCTGTGGTGTAGGTGTGTAGCTGCTGTAGCTCCAATTCGACTCCTAGCCTGGGAACTTCCATATACTGTGGGCATGGCCCTAAAAAGCAAAAAAAAAAAAAAAAAAAGAATGACAGCTCCAACCGCCTAGGGTGTTTTGTGGGGGTCAATTGAGGTGGTGGGGGCAGAGTTGCGCCCACAACACAACACAATACCTGGCGTATCAGTCCTCCTGGAAAGGTGGTGACTCTTAGCTCATCTAACCTTGGTTTCCAGATGAGGAGACCAGGCCCAAAGAAGTGAGTGAGCATTCCTAGCTCATTGGGTCTTCTTTCAGTTTATCCTTTCCAACCAGACCATGCCATGCGTCTTCTCAGGCTGGTCTGACAGAGATTTCTCTCAGGTTGCTTCATGGTGATCAAGGAAGGGAAGAAAATTTTCATGGAGCATTTAAACAGCTCAGAGGATGAAAAGATCCGTGCGAGTAAGGCACTGAAAAATGATACCTGCAAATGACTCTGCAGAGGGAGGGGAAGTGGTAAAGCAGAAGAGGGGCAGGATTTCATGTGCCAGTGACAACTCTGCCTCTCTCCGGAGCAAGAGCGCCTGAAGAATGACCGTGCTTCCAGCCCAGCTCCCTGTTTTCGGGAACAGCAGCCATTTCTCAAAAACCTCATTGGCAAAGGCCGCCCTTCCAAAGAGCATGAGAGCTTCAGTTAGGACATATGATTTAAGCTCATTTTTGCAGGGAAAGAAATGGATTTAAAAAGAAGCAACCAAGAGTATTAAAGAGGCAGCTGAAAAGGCAGCCAAAAATCTGGCTTAGAACTATACAACAAAACACATTAAAAAAACAAAACAAAACAAAAGAAAAACCAAACCCTGGCTCAGGCATTAGAAGCCCTGGCTTTCTAGGCTGTGGACAGCTGTCTGCTCAACAATCATCCAGCCTGGCAGAAGCAGCTATTATTCTGTGTATATTCAGATCCCCATAGCATTTATCCAGTGTCTGTTGTGTGCCAGGCACCAAGAAAAAGCTGCTTTTTCTAAACTTTATTTATTGCCAACAAGTCTGAGAAGGTGGCATCAGCGGTCTCTCTTTCAGATGAGGAAACAGGGGCAGCGTAAATGGTTGGCTGGGATTCGCTGTACGTCCCCTGAACTCCAGGCACAGTGCTGTCTCCACTGGACCCAAGCTGCCTTGTCCTTAGGCTCAAGAAAATGAGCTCAAGGTCAAGAGGGTACAGGCTCTTCTTAACAACACACGCTTGGACCTTCTATCCCACGGCTTCTAGTGACCACAAAAGAGGGCTTCCAAGTCAGACCCAGAATTCAGCGTCCTTTTACTAGCCAGGATCCCCTTTAAAAATGCCACAACAGGGGATACAAACTTTTAACACGCTTTATTAATTTAGGGGCCAAACAAGGCAGCATTTGGACCGGTAAGAAAGGCACCTCATTGAAAATAATACATCACAGTGCTGTCGAGTGATCCCAGTCACAGGATTTGAGGATGGAAAGGACGATCTTTGGATAATGTTGCTTAGGACACTTGTTCATTTATTAAAAGGAGTCCCTTCACACATCATGGATGGAGGAAGGCAAGAGTGTAGGATTGTGGCACATGCTGGGTGGTGGCAGAGAGCTTACCCGCCAGAGCAGGTGGGCTGGTGAGTCAGGAAGGGAGTGAGACTAGCCTGCCCCTCCTGCCCCATGACCCCAGTAAACCTGATTTGCTGAGCCACCGGCCTCAGGAACACACCCGTATCTTTTTCAAATGCGGAGATGATTTCTTGGTCTCACAGTGTGGGGAACCAGGGTGAGCAGTCGGCTCCTGCCCTGTTCCAAGCTACAGGACAGACAGGACAGCAGTGTGATGGCCTGCATTCCTGGGCTGGCATGAGGTCTGATAAAAGTGAGGTCTTAGGACACTGGCTTTAAAAAAACATTGTCACCAGTCCAGAGTACATGAAAACATGATTCCTTAGAAATAATACTGCAACTCCCTGTTTCTACTTACACCTTCCACTCCATGTTTTAAAAAATTAATTTTTCCCTTTGCTTCTAATTTTTAAGATTCCTACTCTATGTAAAAGAAATCGCTTCACTACCACCTGGGGCTCTTCCCATCCTCCTCTTGAGCCCTCAGCACTCCTCCCTCTCCACCCTTACCCTGCACACCCCTCCCTTCTGCCCAGCACCTAAGAGCAGGAATCACGCCGCGGGGTGATGAGCAGTGGTGCAGTCTCGCCTGGCCTTCTGTTACTAGGCTGAAATAGAGAGGAAACAAGAGAGAAAATGGGTTTTTAAAAACCAAGTAAATATTAGAGAAGGCTGGCATGCATGCCCCAGCAACCAAATGCATTAAACACTGGACATCTCTCTGCCAGGTGAAAGCTCTCATGCCTGCTCAGGTTAAGGCTCTGGAATTAAACGAAGCAAAAACGGAATACTAACTACCTCCAAAAGGGCATAGCATCCCCCACGATCTTCCAGTTCTCACCGGCAGTCCAAATATCACACACGGGTGTGTGCACATGTGAATGTATATGGATGGATGACAAATATTTGAGCAAGGATCATGCACACTCAATTAGCAAACATGTGAGGACCTCATCTTTGAGGCTAAGTGCCTGCAACTGTCCCCAGTCGAAGTGGAATAGATTTCAGGATTCATGAGGCCTCCTTTATCCAGAGAGAGAACCCAGCTCCCTACAATGCTGACAGTTTTGGTTTTACTCTTTTTCCTTGTCCATTCCCAGAAGTCATGTGCTTCCCAGAAACATTCCACGCCAGATTGAGTTTCCGTTAAGAATGGGTGGAGTTAGTTTACAGCCAGGAAAACAAGGCAGAGCAGAGCAGAACCAGCAGACACTCACTTGAAGCAGACAAAGAGGGACGCAAGATGGCCACATACCCACAGCCAGCTTCCAGGTGGACAGAGGACAAGCCCTCTGGTGGTCCCACAGACAGCAGGAGAGCCAGGTCAGATGGGGACTGGGCACTTTAGAGTCCACTGCACTGAGTCAACAGAATACACTGGGCAGGTGGCATTATTTACTGGACCTGCCACTGATTTTCTAATGGTTTTTCCAGAGGCTGCTGTTTTCTGCGGTCGCTCACAGCAGTCTATTAACTCATCTGTTTGCCATAAATCAAACCACAAGACCAAAAGGCACAGCATGGAGCCCCAGGAAATGCTTAATAGTTGGGAGCTGAGGTTAGGAATAGAGCCAGGTTACCACCATAGGTGATCTTATTTTGGGGGGATCCTTTCTTGGAGAGGCTGTAGCCATCACCATTATGATGTAAGGGATGAATTACGGATCTGGAAGGGAGACAGTTGAGTTCTTTTTGTCTTTTTAGGGCTACACCCGCAGCATATGGAAGTTCCCAGGCTAGGGGTCTAATTAGAGCCGCAGCTGCCGTCCACAGGCACGTGGGATCTGGGCCGCATCTGTGACCTATACCCCAACTCACAACAATGCTGGATCCTCAACCCACACTGAGCGAGGCCAGGGATCGAACTCACGTCCTCATGGATACTAGTCGAGTTCATTTCGGCTGAACCACAGCAGAAATTCCATGGAAGGAAGAGGGTTGAGTTTTAAAGGAAAACATCTGATTTGGGTTTCACATACTGCAGGGAGGCTGAGTTTGAATAAATTCTTATTGAAATGATGCAAAAACAGATCACCCTCTAATCACTACTTTGTTCATACTTGGAAACAGAGGCAAACATTAAAAATAAAAACAAACCTACCCTGGTCTCTCTTTGGGAAAATGGACTGGCTGCTCTCAGATGCCCAGCCTGGAGGTTCAGAAAACAATCTGAATTCAAAAGGACCTTTCGCCTGGTGTAATTCTTTGGCAAAAATTCAGTATTCAAACACAGGTCCCAAATCATTCTTACTTTACAGAATCATGAGGCAGATCATAAAAATACTCCAACTTGACCTGGCTCTATCTATGGTGACACCCTCTCTCAGTAATTTCTGGAATCTGTAATGTGCCTTTTCCCTTCTGTTTAGGGAAAAAAATTAATGATCCCTTTCCACACACTCACTGAGTTGGCATTTCATTATGAGTGAGAAAACAAGTGGAATTTCTGGCCAACAGTTTGCCATCAGGAACTATGGTCCTGCCTGACTTCACGTGACTTTGGACTTCTAATTAGCCTTTGGAGATGGAATAAATACCAGGAAATTAGAATGCCTGGTAGATACCTGAGTTAGTTTATTTTGGTCAAAAAATAAAATCAAGAGCATGGCTGCAGAAGTAAACAGCTGGTAAAGCAACCTCGCCCATAACTTAGAAAGTAGGAGGTGGACACATACTTTTACTGACACACGCGCACACACACACACAGATGAGATGAGAGTTGCACACACACCAAAGATACATGAAAAAAGTGCTTTTTAATCAATACACCAAATGATATTCTTGCTGGCCTGAGGAAGCTTCCCTCTGTCTGCTCTGCCATTCCCACCCACTTTCTCAGCAGGGACAGGAAGAAGAAAGAAATTCCTTTTTGGACTCAACATTAAATAAACATAACCAAGTCTTTACATGTGGCTTTGGAGAAGGCTGCTAGGATGCTTGCAAACACGACATCAGGGGTCTGGGATGCGTCGATGGCAGAGTGGATGCCCCGTTTGCTGTAGTATTCCACCAGCGGGGTAGTCTGAGTGTGGTAGGCCTCCAGGCGGATTTTCAAGGCCTTCTCATTATCATCTGATCGGCGGATCAAGGGTTCCCCAGTGATCTGAGAACAGGAAGAGGGTGATGAAAGGCCGGGACTCTTAGCAAGGTCTCCTTATCTGATGCCACATGCAGATTTGAGATGCTGGCTGATCATGAAGACCATCAGAGGGAGAGACAGAAAATCTAAACCCTCTCCAATAAAGGACTTCTCTGCTGGCAGCAAGTTGGTCCCAGGAGACCACCTGGTCCAGGGAACTCAGGGAGCCTGAAACAACAACTGAGAGGAAAGGGCTGAGAGCGGGGCACGGGCAATGTCCTTCTCTCACAGCTTGTGATCAGGCTGTTCAGTTTCCAAGACAAATACTTCTAGGGTGGGAAACGAGAAAGATGGAGGCCCCTGAGTCTAGGAAAATACGTCAAAAGCAGAGCTGCCTTAGCACGTAGGATCTCAGCTGCCTAAGTATCCAGTGTTTTTGCGATGGTGTCAGCCATCGACATTCTGGAAGCAGCAGTAAAGTGAGAAAGAACGCTGAGTGGTAGAATACCGACTCTGTGAAACGTGACTAAGTTGACAGATGGCTTTGGAACCTGTGTGACCTGATGAACTTGTCTCATATGACAAAGGTAAATGCAGGAAATTCTTATTTGCTCTAAAACAGACAACCGGACCCTTTACGGCAAATGTTACCATGAATATGTATGAGACCCTCCCTTTCACATCTGCAAGCAATCGAAGATTGTCACAGGAACTTGGCAATGTTAATCCAGCCAAGTGCTTCTGAATCTGGATGGCACAGCAGCATCGCTAGAGGGAGAGGGTATTTTTCTGAAACAGAACTAGTGAACAAACCTCTCCTCAGTACTATTCTCCCCACCCCAGCTCTAATTTGGGGCTTCCACTTTCTCCTGACTTGTTGACCATTTAGGTTGCCATGACGACAGAAAGGGGCTGCTTTGGATAAAAGACAGGCACAAACTGGGCACTGGGCAGTAGCTAGCACTGGTTCAAGGTCAGACAATAAACCACCTGGAGAAACACTGGACAGATGAGCCACTGCCCATGTGATTGACATGACAGTGATATTTCTCATGGTTAAGTTATATTGGTAGGAATAAAGAGAAGATGAGATGACCAAGGAGGAAAAAAAGAAAAAAAAAAAAGCAAAGGAAGAAAGGTGAAGGCAAGAAGTTTCCTGTCCTTAGTTTACATACGTCATCTTTCATGGGCTCCTTCGGGGGGTTGAACTCCTCATGGTAGGAACGGCCACTCTTGGGGTGAATCAGTCTGAAAGACAGCAAATGAAGACCAATCAGGTCTCCTGAACCCAGGGGTCTCCAAACTGAAAGCACAGACAGAGAAGCTGGATGCCAGGACTTTAATCTAGTCACGAACTCAGTTACAGGCATCTCTTGCTTAGGAAAATAACTGGGCTTATGCCAGAGTGAGTATGTTTCCTATTTTGACCCAACATTAAAATGAGTGTCTGGCTGAGAGTTTGGCATAACAGCCTTATTCGGGATCCGAGAGAAGGACCTCTGGGGCTGGTCTCACTCCAACAGTCATCTATTCACACGGTCATGCAGCAAGCACTTACTAAGTGCCTAGCCCTTAAGCTGAATCTAGGGGCTACAAAGCAACGAGTCAAGATCCCTGCTCACGAGCAGTGCTTAATTTAGAAAGGGAGATGAATGTGGAAATAAATAATTTCTTATCACAATAAGTGTGATAATCCTTTAACAGAGATTTGGACAAAGTGCTATGGGGAACAGAGGACAGACAAGATAACTTTCTTTTCTAACCTAGTTGGGTTATAAACCCAAAAAGATTCTATAGGAAAAATATGTGCTATGGATGCGGACACCACCAGACAATGCTGCACACCTTTGTGATCACGTGGGATGCAGAACCCGGCCACCAGAGTGCAATATTCAAAGACGTCAGGAGAAACAACATATTAAATAAATCATGGAATAAAGAACCCAAGAAGAAGCATTTATTTGGCACCGAATATGTAGTTGGTAGCTGCATCTGAGCTGGGTCCCCTTAAGTAACAAGCCCATGATCTTAACTGAGAGTGGTCATGTCACAGGAACCCCAAAACCTAAGAAGGGAAGGAGGCAGGCAAAACTCTGCTCAGGAGCCTGGGCCCACTTGAGTTTGTGTGGTTTCCCAATGCTTTTTTTTTTTCTTTTCAAGTCCGCACCAGCACTATATAGAAGTTCTCAGGCTAGGGATTGGATCAGAGCTGCACCTGCAGGCCTACATCACAGCCATGGCAACACCAGATCCAAGCCACATCTGTAAGCTATGCCACAGCCTGTGGCAATGCCAGACCCTTAATCCAATGAGCAAGGCCAGGGATTTGAACATGCATTCTTACAGATACTATGCCGGGTTCTTAACCTGCTGAATCACAGCGGGAATTTCTGGTTCTCCATTCTATGCCAACCAAGGTCTGCTTACTTCACTGATGACTGCTCTCCTCACGAAGGTCTGTTAGACCAGAGCTTCCCGTCACCTCTTGGCATGCACAGAAAGTACTCGGGGTGCTTGCTCTGGTGGCTGAGGGGATCCATATCTCAGCACATCAGTTGGGACTATCAAAGCCACACACCTTTGTAAAATGTGACTCTGTGTTTTAATGACAGCATATTTTTGTGGTGCCAAGTGGTCAGTTCTAGCTAGGGGTACAATTGCAATGGGGGGACCTGCAAGCATGGAATGTAGAGTTGGGTCCCCCTTTATTTGAGTTGTTGGAGGGGTTCTTCTGGTGCATCCACTGGGAAAGGACATCCACTGGGAGACTCGGGGAGAGGATGAGCAGAAGCTGCTGGACTCAGCTACAGCTTTCCCTTTGGGAAGGGATGGCAGCATGATATGTAGACTCTGTTTCTTCACCTTCTGGAGGGCACAGGACAGAGAGCAGCCAGACTGCAACAAACACGACTCTCTCTCCACATCTCTGTTTTATTTTTATTTTATTTTTGTCTTTTTAGGGCCACACCCACGGCATATTTAGGTTCCCAGGCTAGGGGTCTAATCGGAGCTGTAGCTGCTGGCCTACGCCACAGCCACAGCAACGCAGGAGCCAAGCCTCGTCTGCAACCTACACCACAGCTCACAGTGAGGCCAGATCCTTAACCCACTGAGCAAGGCCAGGGATCAAACCCGCAACCTCATGGTTCCCAGTCAGATTCATTTCCGCTGCGCCACAACGGGAACTCCTTCTCCCCACATCTCTACATCATCTCTTGCCCACTCCCAGATTCCCTCAGCCATCCACTTACATATAACACACTGCTCATTCCCTACTCCCGAACTTCATTTTAAGAATGAAGACTCATCCCCTAGAAGGGAAATGAAAGAAAGTCCAATCTCTAATTCTTAAAACAGGACTGGTCTCAAGTACCGACCAAAACAGCTCTATAAGCCACTGATCCTGGCCTGGAGGTGGAGGTGAAGATGTGGATGGATCGGCTTGGATGCTACAGCCACTGCTACCTTGACTGTGACCCTACAGACACCTGTTTTCTCACCCACAAAATGGGGATGGTGAAGACATTAAGCTAATGATATCAGAGTCAACAATCAATAGGTTAAAACCAAAAACCACTAAGTACTTATGCAAGATATAAAGTAATTAACCCATAAAATATTAAAAATGAGGTCAGAGTCAATTCAGAAGATATTTACAGTGGGGTCCTTATCATGTCAGAGTTAAGGAAGATCCATAGTAAACCAACTAGTTCCTAACTCATTGTCTTGCAACAATCAGCACAGTGGGCTAGGAGGCAGAAAGCAGGCTCTTGGTGCCAGCTGTGCCGCTGACATGCAGAGTGAACTTGGAAAAACAGCTTTACACAGTCTGACCTGTTCTGTTTCCTCCTCTGTGGGGCAGGGGGCCACGCTAAATCACTCACTTCCAAATCAGGAGACTGAATTTTCCCTCTCTCACCCTCTACAATTCTGCAGTTTGTCCTTCAGAATCTCTGCCATGTCCACCTCTCCTGCTTGGCAGACATCCCCAGCCAAGCTCCCAGTCCACCTTCCCAAGAGCACTTATTCTCCCACCCAACGCCCAGGCCATTTAGCCAGCTCTGGACAGACCTTCTGCCACTGGCCCCAGTTAGCACCCAACCCCTGGGTAACCCATATTCATTCTTGCTTCTACTCCCTTCTGGGAAAGCCTCAGCAAAATGCCCTCTATCCATGAAGCTCTAGTCTGACTTTACACCTCTCCTAGCAGCCACCCCTCCCTGCCCCCAAGCTGCACTAAACAGCCCAGGTTTCATAGGGACTGTAGACTCTTGGAGGTGAGAAAATGGGCATCAACATACTGTTCTCCTATATCCTCTCCAGGCCCCCTGCTCCCTGAGCCTAGTACTATGCTGCACACAAAGCAGGCACATAGGAAGCTGGGCCAATCAAATCAATGGTCCCTCATGTCACCTAGTGCTGTTAACATCTGCCTTGCATGTCCAGGACCCCGGCCCTGGTGAGGTCCCTTCTTGTCAATCTTACTGCTTCCTGGACTACATCAACTTTGTTTGCCAACTCTGTGCCAAGGGAGATGCAAAGAAACAAAAATTCCTGCACTGAAGGAACCTATGGAATAGCCGGAAACATGAACCTGGATATTTGAAAAGAACATTAATATATGATAGATGCCACTGTATCTAATGCAGCCTTCCAGAAGAACACCTCAAACACTTATTCTGCTGTCTTTTTACCTGCCTGCCTCACTCCTTACAGATATGGACTGCAGACACATGAAGAAAAACGTTCAACCTCATTAGGAAATCAAAACAACATTTACAATAAGAAAACATTTCCACCCTAACTGAAAAACTTACATGTACTACGACAGCATCAGTTTAAGAATGGACAACTTGGAGTTCCCGTTGTGGCTCAGTGTAGATGAATCTGACTGCCATCCACGAGGATGCAGGTTCAACCCCTGGCCTCAATTAGTGGGTTAAGGATCTGGCATTGCTGTGAGCTTTGGTGTAGGTTGTCAGTGTGGATCGGATCCTGCATGGCTGTGGCTGGCAGCTACAGCTCCAATTTGACCCCTAGCCTGGGAACCTCCATATGCTGTGAATGTGGTCCTAAAAAGACAAAAAAAAAAAAAAGACTAAGGGATGAAAAAGCTATAGCCCATAATAAAGACAATGGGAAGGTCAATCAGTGGTTGAAAGCTTCCCATATATTTCCAGAAGGAACAAAGCAGATAGTATAGGCTTGAGGAAACTACAGCCTAAAGCAGTGGTGCTCTTTCAGAGCAAACTTGTCAGAAGCAGAAGCAGAAGCATCTCTGTGTTCAACATTGACTACCATAGAGAAATAAGTCCTTTAAAACAAAACACACATACACACACACACACACAAATCTGTGTTTAGGTTTTGCTAAGTGTTTTTTCCTAAAAGCTGGCTGTATCATAAGCAAGTTTTTGCTTAATTTTCTAAACTCTGTGTAGATGGTCCTATTATTTTAAAAATTAATACAATTTAGCCTACATCAAGTTATGACAACTCCAACTGAAATTGGATTTAAAAAGCACTGAAGTCAGAGGTCCCTAGTGGCCTAGCAGTTGCCACTGTTGTGGCTTGGGTTTGATCCCTAGCTTGGGAACTTAGGCGTGCCATGGGTATGTCCAAAACAAACAAACAAACACACCCCAAAAGTACTAACGTGGAGCTACACAGGTAAGGCATTTAGCATTATTTCTTGAGCACCATGAACTACACACACTATGCGCTCTCTACCATGCACAGTGGCTCCTTGAAGCAGGTACTATTGCCCCCTCTCTACATATGAGGAAAACAGCCTTAGAGAGGCTAGGAAAAAGCTAAAAGGTGACAGGACTAAGTTGCTGCTGGACTTCAGATGCCTTACTCTTCTTTCCACATCCCCATCCCATGTCACCAAATAGGATCAATCCATGTTGAAATGGCACAAGCTTCACGGCTGGGATTGGGCAAGGGCAGTTCCAGGGGTCTGACAAAGCTCTGAGGAAGCATGAAAAGAAGGGGGCCTTCGGGGACAAATACCTTCCTGTGATTCTCCGGATCAGCAGAGAGTCTGGGATGCTGAATTCAATCACAGAATCGAGCTTCTCTTTCCTCTTCTCCATGAGGTCATCAAGCTGTAAAAGAGCGTGTGGCCCACCTAAGCTCCCAGAGCTTGGTCAGACCCATTTCCCTCAAAGGAGTGAAGAGATAAAGGGCCAGAGTTCGCTTTCATGCGATGGTGACACAGAGCCACGCCACTCACCATTTCCGCCTGCCTCACAGTCCGAGGGAAGCCATCAAGGAGAAAACCATTTTTGCATGGAGGGGTCTCCAAATTCTTCTCAATGAGCTCCACGACCATCTCATCACTCACCTGGAAGTCAAGAACAAAACAGCTTGGAGTTATTATATTCATCAACTGGGTGGCATTAGCCCAACTCCAAGGTCACAAGTTTGTGTCTGTATAACCTGATTACTAAACAGTATGTTTTCTTGATTCCAAAGAGGCAAAAATCAGAGCAAATATGGAGTGGCTCCATTTGGAAGCTTCAGTTCTATGATTAAATTTCTGTGGCTGCCATATACACATTCTCTTCCCTTGAGATTCTGTGTCCTAGTAATCTGGGTAAGGGAAGAGGACCCCAGCGCCTATCATGCCACCAGAAGATCCCCGTGTCTCAGGGCCTGAAGCCCTCTCTGGCCATTAGTCAGAGTCCTGACCATCAGATAACAGCTTTTCAGCAATCAGCTGTCTTCTAGACACAGAAAGTGAGGGCGTATTGCTGAGAGACCACCTAAGAAGGCTCCAGGAGAGAATGGGGGTTTGACCAGAATGTAGAAAGACACCAACTTGAAGCAACAGTTCACCGACCTGGCAAGATTAGGTCAGAACCAAGGCACCAAGGCGCCAGCCCAACATACTTCTGAGCTGCTCTAAAAGGCCCACTGAGAACCTCCCTAGCTTCCCCAAACTGGTTTCCTCCTGGGCTTTCACTGGAAGCAAAGTTCCCTGCCAGTACGACAGTGAAGTCTGCCTGTTTTGGTAGCTAAAGCTCTTATCTCCTGAGACCAGCTGTGAACTTGGGGACAAAATATAAGCTCTGTGACTAAGTAAAGGCCAGAGATAAGTAATCTCATTACCACATCCCATTTTTTTCTCAGTACAGGATCTTCCACCAAGACTAAAATACCTAGCTTCCTGGCTTAAGGCCTCACTAACATGAAGGGGCAGGTGGGCACACAGGCTAGGCCACCCTAGTTCAGAATCTCAAAGCCTGACAGGAGGTAAGTCAGCCCAGCAACCTCCCCAAACAACGTTCTAAGATATGTAAAGACCAGAGGGCCAAGTACACAATGACTTCTGATGGTGATTCCCACGGCCAAGTCCCAGAATAACTCAGTTATAATTAAGCTCTGACATTAACCAAAGAAGATTCAGTGGATAATAAATTGTACTTGTCCAATCAGATCCACTGGGCTCAAAACAAGCGAAAATGCAATTATATCCCCCAAATAAGCATTACTTGTGTCAACTGCCAAGCAGCAGCTCCATTAGAGACAGAACAGAATCACGCAAGTAGATCACAAACACTTTGTGACCTCCTGAGTCCTCTCTTGAATATACCCTTGAGCCTAGGGATGGCAGTTTCATTTTTGGCCCTAAAAATGGGTATAATACAAAACGTAACATAAAGGAACCTCAAGAATACCGTGAATAAAACAAGCGCCATAAATTCAGAATGAACCAAGTACTTTGCTACCGTAAAATTTCATATAGTGCGCCAGTTTGTTAAAACACCCTGCAGCGCAGGGCTGACCATTAGAACTTTTTGCAATGATGGAAATGTTCCATATCTGTCCTGGCTAGCAAGAACTTGAAATGTGGCAAGTAAGACTGAGGAAGTTAATTTCAAATTAAAATTAATTTCAGAGCTACATGCAGCTGGCAGTCACCCTTTTAGGCAGTGCAGATCTCAACTCAGTGAGATCAATGTTCACTGGTACCAGCAAACCTACCAGTTTCCCAGCATCCATAGTTGCCTTCAGCTTTTTTCCCAGCTCTGAGCCAGAAGCCACCATGGCCCTCAACATATCCCCAGTGGCCAAATGGCAGACGCAGAAGTTTTCAGCCAATCTGGGTGCCTGTGGAGGGGAGGACAAAAAAACAAGATACGGTTAACACCATACGGTCCTGGAGTCAGACAGCCTGGGTGTGAACTTGGCCCTGCCAATTACTGGCTGCATGAACAACCTTATCTGTAACAGGGATAAAAGTACCTTATATTATATTCCAACATGATCATAGGGTTGTAGTAAGAATTACATTACATAACACATATAAGGCACTTAAAACAGTGCACCTTGCACTCAGGAAGCTGTCATAAATATAAGCTATCGGAGTTGCCACTGTGACACAAAGGGATCAGCGGCATCTTGGGAGCACTGGAACACAGGTTCAATCCTTGGCCCCGCACAGTGGGTTAAGGATCTGGTGTTGCCGCAGCTGTGGCTTAGGTTGCAACTGCAGCTTGGATCTGATTCCTGGCCCAGGAACTCCATATGCCACAGGGTGGCCAAAAAGGAAAGGAAAAAAAAATCAGCTATTAACACTACTTCCACTAGACATGCTAGTGACATATAAGCCTCAACTTCCCCATTATAAACGGAAAGTATAGAAAAACCCTATCAATACTTCACATGGTTGCTGTGAAATTTGGGTTCACGTATGTAAAGCACTTGGCATAACGCCTGGCATGTAATGTGCTGAATATCTGCCAAAAGAATGGATGTGTAGTTGTCAAGTGTTGTACCGCTAGTGTGGGAGGCAGCTGGGGCTGGGTGCAGAATGGTCTCCCCCAGGTAGGCTGGGTTCTTCCCCTCTGCTGTCATTAGGCAGCTGTATTATGATGGCCAAATCGCTTAATTTCTCAGGGGGGTGCTTTTCTCATTTGTTTAAAATGAAGGCAAAAAGGCTCCGTTTCAGAAGTAGCTGTGAAGACCAGATGAGATAACATATGAAGAGCACCAGGCAAACGGTAAACACTTACCTATGTAGTAGTTTTAGGAAGTAGTGTATCTTTTCAGTTAAGAGCATAGACTTGAGAGTCAAACTGCCTGGGTTTCAGACACCAGGTCCAGTGATGACTAGATATGTGACTAGAGAAAAATTTAATCCACTTTTCTAAATTTTAAATTTCCTTTAAGTAAAATGGAGGTAGAAACAGTACCTATATCACTGGGTTGATGAGATTATATAGAATTCGACACACACAGGGCCAGGCACATAGTAAGTGCTCAGGGAATATTAGCTGTTACTATAACCCCGGCCCTAATTCTACATTCATTTCTACAGAAAGAAAATACTGATCTCTCTTCCAAGAACTCTGCTTGGAGCCAGAGAAACAGCTGAATAGGAGATACAGACCCTGTCTGCTTTGAGCCCATAGTTTCGTGAACTACACTACAGAGTGAAGTCTAGAAGAGGAAGGGACCCCGGACAGCTCAACATCAGGTTTGTAGTGGCCAAAAAAGAATGTAGAATTCCTGATGAAAATCAGGTCAAGGAGCCTAATACTTAGCTTTCGGGTTCTATTATTTTGTAAAATAAGTAGGGTTAGAACCTTGTTCAAACCAGTTCTCTGGGGCTTTTCTTAGGTGCACATGATAAAAGCTAAGCAGATTGGGGGTCAACCCTACAAATGCTAGTTTGTGATTCACAGACTGATTCAGAACAAGCAAGGAACTGACTTCACAGCAAAGATGAGGTATTAAAAACTGTACTTTGGAAAAATCGGTGAAGGTCAGTGCCCTCTGGCAAGGGGAAATCATGCAGTCGTTTAGGTTGGCACAGTGGCCACGAACCCAGAGCTGTGCTTTTGTGCCCATCTTTCGTCTTGTTCATTTTTTGAGTTTTATTGAAGTACAGCTGATTTACAAGGTTGTGATCATGTCTGCTGTACAGCAAAGTGAAACAGCTGTGCATGTACACAAATCTATTCTCTTTGATTCTTTTCCCACATAGATTATCACAGAATATTGGGTACAGTTCTCTCTGCTGTACAGTAGGTCCCCATTGCTCCTTGGTTATTGAAATGAACTTGGGTAAAAAATGTGGAGGTCAGGATCATTCCAGGGGGAAGGCTAATCCAAACACCGGAGAAGAGCTGTTAGCACAAAGCCGAATGGGTCTATTTCTATCACCCCAACCCGCAGGACTCCTGTGCTGTTCCAGGTGACTGGACCCAACAGCTGTGTGGAAGAACGTGCCCAGAGGGAAGACAGCGCATGGTAGAGACTAAGGGAATCAATGCGTGGGCTGCCAAGAGCATGGGCTTTGGAGTCAGACAGATGTGCACAGGAACCCTGGCTGCCCTCAATAGCTGTATTGACCTCTGGCTACTTCTCAGAATCTCAGTTTCCTCATCAGTCAAATGGGGATAATATCTACTTCATACAGCTGTTATGAGGATAAAATAAAGTACCCCAAACATCAGACACACGGTACACGGTACACATTTAATGTAAAAACAAACAAACAAAAACAAACTCCTTTCATGGACTTTCTTTTTTGCATTATTCTTTACTTGCAAACTACAGAAGAAGCCTGATGAAACAGCTTTATCTTATTCCCCTTAAACCTCACACTTACACCTCAGAGGAATGCTTCCACTCCAAACCACCTGAAGGTGCTGCTAAAATGCAGATTCTGATTCCATCAGGTGGGGCCTGTATTACTGCTTTTAACCAGCTTCCAGGCCTGGCTGTGCTGTTGGCCCCTGGACTGTGTTGTGCTGCTGCTGAGGCTCTGAGCTATGTGTTTCACTAGCTATGGGCCACCATTGAGCCCAAGAAATAGGCTCCCCACCTGCACGAGAAACCTGTGGTTCGGGAAGCACGTGTGTGTGTGTGTGTGTGAACAGCTAAAACAACTAGAGAGGCAGCACGGTGGGTTTAGCGTTCTCAAACTTCAGGTCATCACAGGCAGCTGAAGGCATTTGTTAAAAAATACAAAAAGTGTCTAATTGAATGGTTCTCAGGTAGCGCCCCGGGATTCTGATGCACCCAGATTGTGAAGCCCTGGGGCAGTGGTGCAAGACTGGGTTTTACAGTGGTACAGATCTGGATTACAGTTAACTCACTGTGTCACCATGAACAAGTTAAGCAATCTCATGCTTAGAGTACAGATAACAGTGTCTACTTTTAGGGCTGTTACGGGAATTTAATAAGATTATGTATGTGAAAGAACCCATCATAGTGCCTGGCTTTCAGTGGAAAAAAAAAAGGGAAACTATCAGTCTTCAAGATTTGATTTAATCTCAAACTCAGTTGTTTTCTCAGCTTGAAATCATCTTTCTGCTGCAGTCCTTCCCACTTCCACCTCCAGTGTTTATACATACAGGGAGCTAGAATCACCTCCTAAAATACTGTTGGACATGCCACCCATCCTCCAACATGCATTCATTCAGAAGTATCGACATCTCCCCAGGACCACAGGGGAGAAGTCCCAACACCTCGGCCTAGCTCTCAATGTCCTCCACAACCAACTTCCTGTTTCTCACAAACTACTCAAATTTGCCTCCCCCAGTCCCCTACCAGGATGCCCAGCACCCCTGCAAACAGCTGCTCTATGTGTGATTTCCAAATGCAAAATATAAGCTCTCCGAGGACCTCAGCTCAAGTTCCTCTCGATGCAGAAACGCCATCTCCCTTCCCCCTCTGGTTCAAGCTCAATCCTTCTTTGCAGTCAAATTCTGAGCATATTTCTCCTATCAAAAACCCTCCTCAACTACACTTTTTTCCTCTGGGAAGGAATCATAACAACATCATCTAACTGGGTGTTTGCAAGATGCCAAGCAATTTTTCCATGCATTGTTATAGTATTTAGCATGCATTACACATAACAAATCCATGAGGTAGAAACTATTTTTATATTTGCATTTTACAGATGAAATTCAGACTAGGTTGCCCAAGAACACAAAGCTGGTAATAGGAGATCTGGCAATGGCCTCAAGACTGCAGAGCCTCAGCTCTTATTGGTGACACCACGTGGCCTTATTGGCAACAGCACACCCCAGAGTCTTAGTGGCTGTCCTTGGGAAAGGTGTGTTTGTGTAGAAGGGAGCCCAGACAGTGCTGGAAACGTTTTGTTTCCTGATGGGGTACAAGCTACACAAGTGGGTTCACATGGGAAAATTCATCAAGCTGCTCACTTGGAATACCTACACCTTTCTCTGTGTATATTATACTGCAGCAAAAAGTTTTTTAAAAGCACAGAAATTTGTGTTTAATTTTCAGCTCTGCCTCTTGACTTACCATGTAACCTCCAGCCAGTGATTCTTTAAAACTTCTTCCTCACCTATAAATCAGATACATTAGTACAAACATACCCAGGTCGATAGGAGGAAGAATGGAAGCCTCTCAACAAAATAAAGTTTGTTTTTTTTCTTTCTTTCTTCTTAGGGCTGCACCCGTGGCATATGGAAGTTCCCAGGCTAGGGGTCGAATTGGAGCCACAGCAATGTGGGATCCAAGCTGTGTCTGCCATTTGTGCCACAGCTTGTGGAAATGCCAGATCCTTAACCCACTGACTGAGGCCAGGGATCAAATCTGTATCCTCACGGATAATAGCTGGGTTCATAACCCACTGAGCCACAATGGGCACTCCCATATTATAGTTCTTGTTCTAACCCTGAATTATCCTAGCATTGTCAGTCACTCATCTGACACTTCCCATGTGGTACTTTGCCCTGGTAAGCACTGCCTGCATGCATGTTGATTTCTGCCTCTACACCTAGATTGACAGCAATAATACAGGATGGTTATGCTGCTGAACAATCGGGCATGAGTTCAAATCCTATCTTTGCTACTTTAAGTATGTTCTGGGGCAAGACACAGACTGGGCCTCAGTTTATCAGTAAAAAGTCAAGGAAAACAACAGGACCTTCCCCTTAGGGTTGGAGGATTAAATCAGATGATACATGTAAAGTCTTTGGCTGGGAGGTCTGTCACCTAACCCAGCAAAGGGTGACTATTTTGTGATATAACACCCTCTTGAGGGCAAAGGCTGCTCTGCATCTCCAGCACAGAACTTTTACAACAAAAGAGGCAGAGAGTATATCAGATGGCTACGGAGTTATTCAGATGCAAGATCAGCCAACTACTTGCCTTAGAACCCAGCGAAAAAGCTCTTCAAGCTTTAGTTTCTCTAACTGTAAAGGGGGGAATAAGAGTATGGGTCCCAGCAAGTTGTTTCTGTGCTGTGTCAATGCACTGACAACTGACAGAGCCTGACCTTAGCTGATAACCTAAGCCTGCTGGCCGTGATGAATTGGTATTAACTGGACACATGGGAGGAACTGAAAGGGGTTGGCAGAAAAGCCAGGAAACACACCTCAGTTTTGGCCACACCATGGGAACATCCACCCCCAAAAGGGAGACAGCAAAGTAAGGTTATTTAAACAAAATAACAAACGCAAATGTTCTAGATGTTTTAGACATTATGTTGATGTGAAAGCAGGTAGTTTTAAGATGTTTATTTTAGCTAAAAATAAGAAGTTTGGGGGGAGTTCCCTGGTGGCCTAGTGGTCAAGGATTCAGCATTGTCACTGCTGTGGCTCAGGTTTGATCCCTGGCCTGGGAACTTTTGCATGCCACTGGTGGCAAAAAAAAAAAAAAATAGTATTAAAAGGAAACATTATTTCAGTCATAATGAGTTATGCAGGGATAAAAGGAAGTACTAGTAGGAAGAAAACAAACATTACTGGGCAGGTTAGGATTTCACATTAGAGACTGCAGACATTTACCAAAGGGGGCCAGGCAGGCAAAGCAAAATGAAGTGGGTCAAATATAAGCAGCAGGCAACCTAAAGGGCTATGCAGAGGACAGGGGAGCACATGGATCATCACAGCAGTACCATCACCATTTTGCCACCCACAGTGAATTCCTGGACCCAGGCATTGCTCACCAGAGACAAGGAGACATGATATGGACAGCCCATCACCACCTGTGATGTACTTGGGCCAAAAAATTGAAACCAGATATGGCTACGATCAACTACCAATTTACAGGAAAGAAAAGATGTTAAATATGGCCTGGGGATACAATTTTGAAAGTTCCCAGAAAGAGGACACTCCCAAGATAAGCAACTTCCACAAAAAAACAAAACAAAACAAAACAAACCTGCAAGGAAAAAAAAAAGGTGCAGGGGGGAATCTATAAATTAAAAGAGATTTGAGGCATTCCCATTGTGGCTCAGCAGGTTAAGAACCAGATATAGTGTCCCTGAAGATGCAGGTTCGAATCTTGGCCTCGCTCAGTTGGTTAAGGATCAGGTGTTGCCACAAGCTGTGGCATAGGTTGCAGATGCAGCTCAGATCCAGCATTGCTGTGGCTGTGGTGTAGGCCGGCAGCTGCAGCTCGGATTTGACCTCTAGCCTGGGAACTTCCATATGCTGCAGGTGCAGCCCTAAAAAGAAAAAAAAGAAAAAAAAATAGAGAGAGAGATTGAAATGATCACATCTTTGAAACGAATGGAAATGTGAACATATACTGTTATTGTTTTTTAGGGGATATTTGTACTTGCGTACAAAAAAGAACTTGTCTTTTAGAGATACATACTGATATATTTACAAACGAAATGTTCTATGATATCTGGGAGCTGCTTTAAAATAACCTGTGAAGGCAGAACGGATGGGGAAGGAATGACCATCAGCTGATGGTAGCTGGGGCTGGATAATGGGTACACAGGGGCTCATTACATCAAACTGCCTTTTGTTTATTCAAACTCTTTATAATGAAAAGTTGGAGTGTGTCTGGAGGCTAACTGCTGCTGCAGCATGCCACTTTGCAACCTCTGACTTATGAACACTGCTTTTTTTTTTTTAGTATCTTCTTTTTATTTATTTATTTTTTGCATTTTAGGGCTATACCCTCGGCATATGGAAGTTCCCAGGCTAGGGGTCGAACTGGAGCTCCAGCCACAGCAACGCAGGATCTGAACCGCATCTTCGACCTACACTATAGCTCGCAGCAACGCCAGATACTTAATCTACTGAGTGAGGCCAGGATATGAACCCGCATCCTCATGGATACTAGTCAGTTTTGTTACCGCTGAGCCACAACAGGAACTCCCCAAAACATTACTTTTTAAACTCCATAAAATTACCACCAGCATTTCTACTATGGAAAGAAAGGTGTACAGAGGTTAAGTGACTTGTGTAAATCCTTCCTCAAGTCCTAGCTCTAATCACATTCTCCTCTACTTCCACAAAGACTTCTCTGACCAACTCCCATAATATATACATGTTTATAAATCCGCTCAAAGGTATAATTTTCTTCAAACCCTTCTGAATATATCACCCTTCACACTGACATACAGCCGAATTAGAAAGTGGGGAGATGTGTTAGTAAGATGAGGGAGCCAATAATCAGTGAATACCTACTATGTGTCAAGTCATCTAGGTGTGCTTTACACACGTATATAATTTTCCAATATCCTTGTGATCTTTTGGTCTAGGGGGCAAGGACTTTATCAGTCTTATTCACTGCTTTATCTCCAATGTTCAGTGCTCATGAAACGTTGAATGAGTAAGGTAAGTATTATCCCCATATTTCAGGTGAGAGCAGTGAGGCTTACAAATTGCAAAGCTTGCTAAATGACAAAGCCCTTGTCTCAGCACTGGGATGGGCTGTCCATTTCACAACTACTGAAATTATTAACTTCAATATGAACAATCGATGCATTTAAACTACCTTGTTTATCTCGGTTACTCAGAGCAAAAGTTTATAGAGTTTGGGATTAAACATTCCTAGACTGCAGGTTACCTAATAACTGAAGGTGGCAGCAGCAGGAAAGAGGAGCCTTCAATGTTACCAAGGATAAGAGATTAGGTAACAGCGAGCCCCAGGTTCTGGCTATAGAGAGAAAAGGGCAAGTGGTATTTCTTGACCTAGTGGCCAGAGCCAAAAAGCAAATCACAGGAAAGAATTCAGTCTCCCAGACTTCCCTTCTCCTCATCACCCACATGAATCTGTCTTCATCCATTTCTCATAACCTCATCATGTACCAAGTAATATGCTGGGTGTCACAAGAGTCCCAAGAGTAAGACACATGCCAAGATTCTACCATTTTTGCAAGTGCTAGGAAGGGAAGATGGGGCACAGAGCAGAGCCCAGAACCCCATTCCCTTAGGAACTCAGACTTTCAGGAATTCCTTCTTTAGAACCTAAGCAAAAGAAGAACCTGTTCTTCAGAAGGGCAAGCAAAAACCTGAGGCCTCAGGGGCAACGCCAGACCCCAGGCAGGAAGAGGATACTGATGATAATCCAACCTATGGGCTTTCAAATCCTACACAAGATCATAAATCCCAACCTTGATCCACGCGTCCACTAGGTCCCAGATGCCAAGTGAGGCCCCACAGTCAGCAGAAGGTAACTTCAGATTCCGTAATCGCCCAGAGCCCTGAGGTTCCAGGCTCCATCAAATCAATTTTGCTAACCTGGGAAAACCACCTGACCCCTTCCGGCCTGTTTTCTTATCTGTATATTAAGATTCCCCCACTTGACTGGCTAGGCAGGACATACCTCACGTCTTTTAGCAATACTCCTAATCAGCACAGGCCAGCTCCCGCTTTTCCCCACCTGCAGGAGATGTTCTTCCACCTTCAGGCATTAATCATTACACAAACGGACCCCTACACGGATGCCTGGAACGTAACCCTGGACAATTCACTCCCAATTCTCATGGAGTCTGGGGTCTCAGCCTCCTCTCGGGTTGTAATCGACATGCCTCAGCCCAGGTGGTTCACCCTACCCTTCAAATCTCAGCTTCTAATCCCTTCAGGACTCTGATCAGTCTTTAAATCTCCTAACATGACATCTTAAGCCTGGATCCTTCAAGAACTTTAACTCAAACTTCTCCAACCTCCACTTTGGACCTTCCCCCAAACACCTACCGAAACCCCAGACGCCAGTCACGGCTCCCTCATCCCCACCCCAGGCACCCCAGGCCTCAGCCTGCGCGCGGCTCGGCTCTGGGGCGACCAGGACCTCCGGCCGCCCTGACCTTGGAGTTCCACGGGATCCGCCGACAAGTCCAGCCCTGCAGCTCACCTGAGTACCTTTGCCGGCCCCGGGCGGCCCCAGCAGCACGGCCCGGATGCCTTTAGGACCCTCTTGGGCCGGTTCGGAGGCGGTCACGTTGGGAGCCATGGCCGCCGAAGTCTCTCACTGCTTAACCCTCCAGCACACCTCTTAGCTCCACGGTTTCCAGGCCAGCGCGCCACGCACGTCACGCATGCCCCTTTCGCCCCTTACACTGGTCCGTAGCCACGTCTGTCAGTCTGCTCTGCCCACCCCTGAGCGCGACAGACACTTCAGTTTACCGGCCCAGCAACGATACCGGGGAAGGCTGCTGTTGATTGGGCAGAATCCGTGAGGGAGTAAGGAAGGGGCGGGCCATCATGGACGGGGGTGGGGCTCGCGGCGGGTGTGCGGAGTGGGCGGGAAAATGTGAAGCTAGGCTAGAGGTCCAGTTGGGAGTTCTAGGCGGGCTTTTGACAGTTAGTGATACCGGCAACTCCAGGAGTCCTTTAAAATTGCCCGCGGGATTATAAATGGGTGGAATCAGTCCTAGGAGACAAATTGGCAAATATGTATCAAATACCCTTTGGCCTAGCAGTTCCACTTTCGGGAATTTAAAGGACATAATCTAGGATATATGCAAAGATTTGTGTAACAAGGATAGTAATTGTAGCACTTATAACAGCCCCAGAGCCCAAAACAAAACAAACAAACAAAAAAACAAAAACAAAAGGCACTATCCCAAACGTTCAACAATAAGAGCTTGGTTAAATAAATTGCAACAAATTTGTATACTGGAATCCCCCCATTGTATAAGATATTTAATCACCTGGGAAAACGTTCACCAAACACTGGGATACAAAATTGCAGTTACAACAAAATCCTACTTTTTTTTTTTTTTTGGCTTTTCAGAGCTGCACCCAGGGCATATGGAGGTTCCCAGGCTATAGGGGTCTAATCAGAGCTGTACCCACTGGCCTACACCATAGCCACAGCAACGTGGGATCGGAGCCACGTCTGCGACCTACACCACAGCTCACAGCAAAACCGGATCCTCAACCCAATGAGCGAGACCAGGGATCGAATCCACAACCTCATGGTTCATAGTCGGATTTGTTTCTGCTGGACCACGAGGAGAACTCCCACAAAATCCCACTTTTGACAGTTACAAGTGATGATCACTGTGTAGTGTGATTACAAGAGCACCTCCCCTTCTTTGTGCATTTTTATATTTTCAAAAAGTTCTGTGATGAATTCTTTAATAAACAGATCAAGCTTTTTAAGTCAGGAAATGGTAGTTTCTTCCAAAAGAGAGAAACTCTTGGACAACGTTTTAGTGTATGAAAGTTACATCCCCTATGAAGCAACTTCTGAGGTCCTGCCTGGTACGACCAGCCCCAAGGGCCCCTTTGGACCTTTAGTTGAGAGTGATTATGAAATAATTATGTTTCCCCACAGGCTTATTGCAACTCATTTTCCACATCCTGGAAATGAATTTGCTATCTCTTCAGCTTGGCCTCTTCTGTTTTACTTCAACGAAGACGTTAACATTCATTTCCCATCCCTCCTCATCCCTACACTAGGCGTTCACAAGTTTCCTGACCTTGAAAGAGGCAGTGTTGCCACGCCCATTTTCCAGGAAGATATACAGCGACCAGCTCAAAGCCACATGGTAGCAGAATCACAATTAACATTAGGAATGGCAAGAGAGCATGGGATTCATGAGGGTGAGGGTCAGGGTGGGGAGCAAGAGTATTTTCTCTGGTGAAAGCCTCTATGTGCCCCAAATTCACTTCAATTCAAGAAGACCAGCGTTTATTGAGGTTTAATATGCCCAGGACACTAGGTGAGGGGGAATAAGAGCAACCTTTCTCTTTTATCATTGGTCCCTAAGTGATTCTGACCAGGCATGGAGCTCCCAGCCAAGAATGCAGCTAAGGTTACACATAAATATATAAAACGTCAAATTTATTCATTCCATTTTTTTAAAATGTTCTAGTTGGAGTTCCTGTTGTGGCTCAGCAGGTTAAGAATCCTGACTAGTATCCATGGGGTTATGGGTTCAATTCCTGGCCTTGCTCAGTGGGTTAGGGATCCAGCATTGCCGCTGGATGTAGGTTGCAGAAGTGGCTCAGATCCTGTGTTGCTGTGGCCGTGGCGAAGGGTGGCAGCTGCAGCTCTGATTTGACCCCCAGGCAGGGAATTTCCATATGCCGAGGGTGCAGCCTTAAAAAAGAAGAAAAAAAAAAAGTGTCCTAATCTTTGGGCATACTAAGGATCAAAAGGAAGTATTGGCAACCCAGGAGAAGGAGAGAGGCTCTCGGAGTTACCATGTGGGGCAGCAGAAATGAATTTGACTAGGAACCGTGATGCCATGGATTTGATCCCTGTCCTCACTCAGTAGGTTAAGGATTTGGCGTTGTCCTGAGCTGTGGTATAGATCGCAGATGCGGCTCAGATCCTGTGGTGCTGTGTCTGTGGTGTAGGCATACGGCTGTAGCTCCAATTAGACCCCAAGCCTGGAAACCTCCATATGCCTCAGGTGTAGCCCTAAAAAGCCAAAAAAAAAAAAGAAAGAAAGAAAAATTAAAAAGAAAAAAAGTACCCCATTCATTTATTTACTCAATGATTACATTTATTAATAACTGCTATCATCTACCTATTTATGGGGTACTTCATGCCAACACTGTGCTAAGCACTTTATATTCATTGCCTCAGGTAATTCTCACAGCAAACTATATATGAAGTAACTGCTTTATTATCTGCATTTTTGTGTGTGTTTGTGTGTCTTTTTAGGGCCGTACCCGCGATATATGGAGGTTCCCAGGCTAGGGGTTTAATCAGAGCTGTAGCCGCAGGCCTATGCCACAGCCACGGCAACATGGGATCCGAGAGGCATCTGCGACCTACACTACACCTCACGGCAACACCGGATCCTTAACCCACTGACCGAGGCCAGGGATCAAACCCACATGTTCACTAACTGCTGAACCATGACTGCAACTTCTCTGCATTTTTTAATCTGAAATTTTTTGGTTTGTTTTTGGTTTTTGGTTTTTGGTTTTTTTTTTTTTTATGGCTGCACCTGCAGCACATGGAAATTCTCAGTTTAGGGGTTAAATTGGAGCTGCATCTGGCAGCCTACACCACAGCCACAGCAACACTGGATCCTTAACCCAATGAACGATACCAGGGATTGAACCTGCATCTTTACGAAGACAATGTCAGAAACCCATTGAGCCATGACAGAAACTCCTTATCTGCATTTTTTAATAGAGGAAACTGAGGCAAAGAGAGGTTACTTGTGTCTGACTGGCTGGTACCCAGCGCTGCCAGGTGACAAAGCAAGTAGTTTCTGCAGATGTGGGGACTCTCAGTGTAGCTGGGTTCCAGCTAGAGGGACTACGGAGATTTCTGTGAGAGGGACCTTGAAGGTTACAGAGGATTTGGCTTTGGTTGAGAATGGGGGACACTTCAGGCTGATAAAATATTTGGAGCAAACCATCAGAATTGGGAGAGAGTAGGGTGTGCTGTGGGGTTCCTTCAGTGGACTTTGGGGAGTCAGGAAGTTTCTTAGGATGGTCATGACCAGGTTCATTTTATAAAGATCACTTGCAGGACAGACTGGAGAAGTGAGAAATGAATGCAAGACAAGCGAAGGAATATTTCTGTTAGTGTTTTGTGGTAAAAGAGATGCCCCCCCACCCCCGAGATGTCACATCCTAATCTCTGGAATTTGTCACCATGTCACCATATATGACAAAATGGACTTTGCAGAAGTGATTAATTAAGGATTTTGAGATGGAGAGATTATCCTGGATTAGCTGATTGGGCCCAGTATAATCACAAAAGTCCTCATAAGGATAAAAGAGAGGCAAGAGAGCCAGAGAAGATGTGATGACACAAAGTTCCCATTGTGGCTCAGTGGGTAAGAAGCCGACTTGGTGTCCATGAGAATGTGGGTTCGATCCCTGGCCTCACTCAGTGGGTTAAGGATCCAGTGTTGTCACAAGCTGCAGCAGAGGTTGCAGATGTGTGGATCTGGAGTTGCTGTAGCTGAGGGACAGACTGGCAGCTACAGCTCTGATTCAACCCCTAGCCTGGGAAATTCCATATGGCACAGGGGTGGCCCTAAAAAAGGAAAAGATATGTCGATACAATCAGAGTTCAGAGTGGTGCGACTGCTGGCTGGGGGCCATGGGTCAAGGAATGAAGGCAGCCTCTGAAGCTGGAAAGGCAAGGAGGCAGATTCTCCCCTAGAGGTTCCAGAAGGAGCACATCTGCTGACCTCTGGATTTGAGTCACCTAAGACCTATTTTGGACTTCTTACCCCTGGACTTGGAAGATAATAAATTTGTGTTGTTGAAGCCACCAGAGTTGTCACAAGAGTGACAACACCAGCAGAAGGAAACTGATAACCTGGTCTTTGGATACAAACAACAGAAACAGATTCTGGCTACCTTCAACAAAAAAGCAGTTAATTGGGAGGATACAGTTTTATAATTCAGCTTCAGGAATGATCAGAGCCATAGCTGCTTTGGGTGACAAGGGGACCATGCTGAGGGCAATATTTATTTCCTCCTCTAGCTTTTTCTGTGTAAAGGGCACTCTTGCTTCCTGACTCACCTCCTCATCCATCTATCCTCCCAAGAGGAGGAGGAGGAGTGACTTATCCGATTGGTGAGTTTAGGGAGAATGAATGGATCTTAACTCATTCACTCCTCTTTCTTTCTCTTTCAGATCTACCTACCCAGAAGAAACATATTTTTTGCTCTCTTCCTCCGTGTTCTGAATTTCCTAGGGTCTGATCCTCACAGGAAAGACTATGATTTTCCAACACTGCCTGAGACTGGGGAGGGAAGATTAATTTGAGGGTTCAGTATTAGTAAAGCCACCTGCCAATCAGACCTAAGGTACATCCACAACTACCTTGTCAATAATAAAGCTGATATTCTGATCTGCCTCTGTAGCTTTCTCTTTTTTGGCTCTAAACCTGAGTGAGACTACTACCCTTAAACCCAACAATGTATCATAGATGCTTTGATTGGAATACCTCAGCTCAACTGTTTTCTCTATCTATGTCATTACACGCAATGTTCAAAGTCCTGGCTTGGCTGGGATCTCAGGTTCAACTTTGGCAAAGGCGAAAAGTACCTTGATTGACAGTTCCCTCAAGATTCCGAGGAGGGAGAAGTAGCTCCCCCAAAGCAGATGATGACAGCTTCCAAGATAAGAGGGAAGAGCTATGGGACATGCAGAAATGACAGATGTCAAGTCATAGGCAACTATTTCAAAGGTCCAAGAGAAAGGTGATGAGGGACTGGACTATGGAATTAGAATTAATGGGACCTGACACCAGACCAGATGGGGATAAGAATGTCCCAGTCTTGGGAGTCCAACTAGGACCTATCAGATTGTAGGTTCCATCCCTGGCCTTGCTCATTGGGTTAAGGATCTGGCGTTGCCATGAGCTGCGGTGTAGGCTGGCAGCTGTGGCTCCAATTTGACTCCTACCCTGGGAACCTCCATATGCTGTGGGTGCGGCCCTAACAAGCAAAAAAAGAGAATGCCCCAGTCTTGGACTAGGTGACTGGGGGTAGTGGTGGTGGTGCCACTGATATTCGTCTCGTTTATTTTCTTCCTCTTTTTTTTTTTTTTTCCCCCAGTGGCCCCACAGCTGTGATCTATGCCCAAACTGCCTCAGTGCTAGATAACTTTAACCCACTGCACCGGGCCAAGGATCAAACTCACACCCCCGCAGCGACCCAAGCAGCTACAGTCGGATTCTTAACCCACTGTGCCATGGCGGGAATTCCTTTCATTCATTCATTCATTTTTCTTTTTTTCTTTTTTTTCTTTTTGGCTCTACCTGCGGCATGTAGAAGTTCCAGGGCCAGGGATGGAACCCATGCCACATCAGTGACTGGGCCACAACAGTGACAACACCAGGTCCTTAACCCACTGAGCCACCAGGGAACTCCCATCTCACTCATTGTTTAATTGAGTCATCCAGTATACATTTAGTGAGCATGTATTACATGCCCAGTGTTGTACTTGGTGATAGGGATCCAGTGATGAACAAGAAGGGCAGGGTATCCACCCTCATAGAACTTACAGTCAAATGGAGAAAAAAAGACATAATAGTGATTTCAGTGCAGTAATGGAGGTGGTGCTGGGAAAAGTTCAGACTGCAGTGGCAGCACAAGGGAGGGGCATCTGGCCCATATTTGAGGGCAAATGACGTGTAAGAGAGATGAAATCTTAAGAATAAGGAGGATTTGCCTAGAGAAGAGGGAGAGGGGAAAAAGGAACAGGGTGTGCAAAGCCCTGGAGGCAAGACAGACTATGACGAGTTGAAGAGAACCACGGTACCCAGCAGAAAAACATTTCTCTTATGGGAATCCTATACCGCAGAGGGCTTGCTGGGGAGAGAGCCACATCTCACCCCGCAGAGGCTGAAAGGCTGGAATCTTGCCTGCCTTCCTGGCAACTGGAATGAGCACGTGATCCGGCCTGACCAGTAGGGTGTTCCTACCCAGGACTTTTATCTTTGAGGGAGAGAGGTGAAGTGGCAGGGTCTGTTCTTGGAGGGGAGGGGAGAGTCCCACCACAGTGGGTGGCCAATGGCCAGTAGTGGCTGTCCAACCAGGCTTTTCCTGTCTTTGCCTATGTTCTTAGCCTAAATGCTTTTGGTGCCTATCCATATTTGGAATTTGTAAACACCCCACATTATTCAATAAATTCCTTGGCTATTTAGCTTAGCCATCCAAACCCTGATTGTTACAGAGCCGAAAGAGAGTCAGCCAGATAGCAGTTACAACTTGAGAGGCCAAGGAAAGAAAGAAGAGGGTGGGGAGGCAGGGACTCATGGGGGATTTTCCAGGGGGCTTCTATTTTTTCTTTTTCTTTTTTGTCTTTTCCAGGGCCTCATCCGCAGCATACGGAGGTTCCCAGGCTAGGGGTCTAATCAGAGCTGCAGCTGCCGGCCTACGCCACAGCCACAGCAATGCCAGATCAGAGCTGCGTCTTCGACCTACACCACAGCTTACGGCAACACCGGGCCCCCAATCCACTGAGCAAGGCCAGGGATCAAACCTGCAACCTCATGGTTCCTAGTCAGGATTCGTTAGCCTCTGAGCCAAGAAGGGAACTCCATCCTGGGGGCCTCTAGAAAAAGCTTTCCCCCCGAGTAAGAAGAGAGATGCCTAGGAGGAAAAGGTCCCTTCCTGCTTGCCTTTGGCTGTCGAGCAAGGATGCAATGCTTAATTGAACAGCCATCCTAGGATCTTGAGGGGGAAACCAAGAGACTCAGGGAAGTCAACCCAGAGTGTGACATCATTGAGCTGCTCAGTTAAACAATCTAGATGTCACCCTCCTCTAGGCTTCTTGTGATGGAGATAACCTCCACCCCATGTTCATGCCACATTTATTTGGGTATCCTGGTACCCACACCTGAAGGGACCTTATGGGACTTGAGCAAGTTACCTAACCTCTCTGGGTCCCAGTTTCTCTTTGGAGAATAAGAATGATCATGCCTGCTGCACAGGATCATAGTCAACATTGTGTCAGGTAAAGGATGTAAAGTATTTAGCACACTGCCTTAGCTGTTACTACCTGCATCAAAACCATGGAACAGATGAACTTGCCTTGGGATACAATATAGCAAAGGGGAATAAAGACTAAATCAGGGTACCCAACCCTGAAGTGGAAAGAAGTAGCCAGCAAAACAGCCAGGGAATAATTAGAGAGTGAAGAGGAGGAGTTCCCTCTGTGGCTCAGTGGTAACAAACCCAACTGGTATCCATGAAGACTCAGGTTCGATCCCTGGCCCCACTCAGTGGGTTAAGGATCCAGAGTTGCTGTGAGCTGTGGTGTAGGTCGTAGATGCAGCTCAGATCTGGCATTGCTGTGGCTGTGGCTGTGACTCTAGCACTGAGTCCTGAAGGATAAGCAGGAAGGAGGCATCAAAGAAGCAGCAGGAAGGACGTTCCAGGCAGAGGCAACAGTTAAAGCAAAACACCTCGAAGCACCAATCAGCTTAGTGCATTTGGTAAAGTACTTTGGGGTGACTAAAGCACAGAATTTAAACTAAAAGAGGGGCAGGAGATACGGTGAGAAACAAGGCTTACAGGCCCTATATCTCAGAGGGTACTAGGTGCTGAGGTCAAGAGTTTGGATTTAACCTAAAGACAATAGGAGCTATTGAAAGAATTTTGAGTTAGAGTGTTTATTAATTAGTAAATAAACTCAACTACTGTAAGGAAGACTCCAAAATAACAATGGCCCAAAGAAGATAGAAGTTGGAGTTCCTGTCTTGGTGCAACAGAAACGAATCTCACTAGGAACCATGAGGTTTCGGGTTTGATCCCTGGCTTCGCTCAGTGGGTTAAGGATCCGGCATTGCCACGTGAGCTGTTGTGTAGGTAGCAGATGAGGCTCGGATCCTGCGTTGCTGTGGCTGTGGCATAGGCCAGCAGCTGTAGCTCCAATTGGACCCCTAGCCTGGGAACCTCCATATGCCGCAGGTGCAGCCCTAAAAAGACAAAAGACAAAAAAAAAGAAGATAGAAGTTTACTTGTCACTTATATAAAAACCCAGGCAGGTAAGCCAGAGTGGGCACGGTGGCTTCACAATCCTCAGGGACCCTGGCCCGCCCTGTCCCACCCATTGGCAGAATATCCTTAACACACGGCTTCCTCTGGTGGTCCAAGTAGCTGCTCTAGCTTGCACCATCACTTCTGCTTTTCAGCCAGCAGGGACGAGTAAAGCAGCTGTGGAAGACACACCCTTCCCTTGAAAGGCATAATCTGGACCTTACACGCATCGCTGTCATTCACATTGCTCTCTCCAGCATCTAGTCACACACCCATCATTGGCAGCCAGGGTGCTGGGAAACCTAGTTTTGATTCTGGATAGACATGTGTTCACCTAAAATGTAGAGGCTATAACGAAAGGAAGGATGGATCCTGGGAGACGACTCGTTGCTCGTCCCTGTTGTCTTCAACAGAGAGCGATAATCCTATCTGCCCCCGTTTTTTTTTGGTGGAGGGTGGGGAGCTCACCCATGGCATGTGGCTGGGGACTGAATCTGCACCACAGCAATAACCAGAGCTGTAGCAGTGACAACACCGGATCCTTAACCCACTGAGCCACCAGGGAACTCCCCTATCTGCCTTTTGGAAAGATCTCTCTTGGGAAGGGTGGATAATGGACAGAATAGTTAGTGGTCAGAGCCAAGGATATAATTCAAATGGGAGCTATGGAGGCTTGAACCATGGCAGCGACATCTGAAGTGGGGGAAGTGGACAAGAAAGGCTTAGGAGATATTTGGAAGTTGCATGGACAGGACCTGGTAGCCAATTGACTACACTTCTAATTTACTGTACTTATGACAGTACAGTGCCTAGCACACGATAAGTGCTTATGAGTGAATGAACATATGAGGTGAAAGGGGAATGAATGAGTGAGCATATGAATGAGGTGATACCGGAGGAGTCAAGAACAATAATAATCATAATGGCTTCTGGAACTAGTTTGATTTAGGAAAATCAACATTTAGAGGTAAATATCAAGAGTTCCCTGGTGGCTCAGTGGGTTGAGGATGCAGCACTGTCACTGTTGTGGCGCAGGTCCCTGTTGTGGCTCGGGTTCCACCCCTGGCATGGGAAATTTTATATGTCAAAGGTGCAGCCAAGAACAAAACAAAACAAGTACATATCAAACAGGTAAAAACCATAACATACCAGCTGTAATCTGTCACTCCCCCCTTCCTGATGGGTCATAGGATGACATCTGCAACTGGTTCCAAAACTTTTCAGTCTCTCTTGTTTTGGGCATTAACTTGGTTTTTCCTTTTTCTTTTTTTAAATTTTATTTATTTATTTTTAATCTTTTTGGTTTCTTCTGTGGTATATGGAAGTTCCCAGCCCAAGGATCGAACCCACAGTGACAACATTGGATCCTTAACCTGGCTGTGCCACCAGGGAACTCCTGGTGTTTCCTTTTTCAAAAGCCATTCTGTGTTGGAGCCAAAGTTCCAGCAGGGAGGACGGGTGGCAGGAGAGGAGAAGGGCTCCTTCCACTTTCTCTTCCCTGCCCTCTGTTGGAGGGATAAGAAAGAAAAAAAGATGTGTTTCCTTTGGTGTCCCCTGCTGGCCCTTGGCTGACCCCTCCGTGGCTGCTTATAGGCTGGCTGTGTTGTTGTCATCACAGCTGCTCAGCTCAGCTCCTTCATTATCCGCAGACACAGTGTGCGGGGCGCGCCGCACCCCCCACCTCCCGCCCCAGGCCATGCTGATACAGGGCTCGGTGCCGATAGCTTCCTCTGCTGGCGGCCTTGGGTTCCCCGCCCAAGCTGACCTCTTAGTCCCCATGGCTTGCTGCTCCTGGAGCATCTACCCCACGCAGCCCTAATCCCAGGGCCTGTGGACATGGGCAGAATCTGTCTTTCTTCCTCTTCTTGTCCATTTGTCACCTGGTCACGTCCTTGGCTTTCTCTCTCTAGTGCCCTTTCCCCTATTTCCGCGGCCCCGGGGCGGGTCAGCAAGTGCCGTGGCTCAGCTGACATCCCCAGGGAATGAGCTGTCAGACGCCCTCTGGTGGCAATCTGACCTGGATGAATACTTCTCTTGGCTCTGTTCTCATTAACTACCGCTGTGTAATAGACCACCCCAAAGGTCAAGGCGTACACAGCCACCATTTGATCACGCTCATGAATTCTGTGGGTCAAGAATTTGGGGGGTGGGGGGTGCCTGGGAACCTCCAAGATGGTTCCCAATGACCCTTGGCTCCTGGTTTTCATGCCCTTGTGTAGTCCCCTCCCACTTTGCACCAGATGGGTCTGTGTGGCCGATAAAATATGGCAGAAAGTGAGAGTATATCATTTTGGAGTCTAGGTCATAAAAAGTACTGTGGTTTCTGCCTCTGTCGTTTGGATCACTCACATTGGGGGAAGCCAGCTGCCATGGTGTGATGACACTCACATAAGGAGAGGCCCATCTGGAGAGGAACCAAGGCCTCCTGCTAGCCCCAGAGAAAGTCTTAGATGACTGCAGCCCTTGGCCAATGGCTTGACTGCCACTTTACAAGAGACCCCAAGCCAGAACCACTAAGATATGAGGGTCTTGGATTCCTAACTGTCAGAAACTGTGTAAGACAATAAACGTTTGTTGTTTTAAGCTGTAAATTTTGGGGGCTAATTTTTTCATGCAGCAATAGATAAATAATATATTGTTCCATGATGTCTGGGCCCTTAGCTAGGAAGACTCAAATGGCTGGGGCCAGAATCACCTGGAGGCTGCTTCCATTCATAGGGCTGGTGCCAGAGCTAGGATGACTTGAAGGCTCAGCTGGTGCTGTCACTGGAGGGCTGACAGGTGGCCTGTCCACATGGCCTGCCTCTCACAGCAAAATAACTGGCTTTGAGAGGGAAACGTCTCAAGAAGGAGTGAGCTATCCAAGAGACTAGGAAGAAATTGCAAGATTCCTTTTGGCCTTGGAGTTCCTGTTGTTGCTCAGCAGGTTAAGAACCTGACATTGTGTCCGTGAGGATGTAGGTTCAATCCCTGGCCTCACTCAGGGAGTTATAGTTCCAGCATTGCTGCTGATGCTGCTCGGATCCCAGGCTGGAAGCTGCTGACCCCTAGCCCATAACCTGTGGCATATGGAACTTCCACATGCCACAGGTGCAGCCCTAAGGAGGAAACAAACAAACAAACAAAAACCCAAAAGACTCCTTTTGGCCTTGGCTCAGAATTTATGCGGGGCAATTTCTGCTGGGTTCTGTGGTTACAGTGAGTCACCCAGACCAGTCCGGATTCAGAGAAGGGCTGTGACTGGTCCTTTTGATGGAGGAGGGATAAGATCACCTTGCAGAAGACCAGGTGGGATGAGACATACCATAGTGGCCAGAGGGGGACACAGCTTGCCCTGCCTCAGGGAGAGGAACCAGCCCATTGCTCCCTGCTCTGCCCCTCGGGGAGAGAGTGACACACCTCCAGCCCTGCCAACTTAAAAGCCACTTCCTACAAGTCCTGAGGAGAGCCACTGGTCCTCTGAGCTTGGAAGGTGGAGTCCTGCTTGCATTTTGTTCCCAGCTCTGGGTTCTGGTTGGGCCTGCCCTGCCTACCACTACTTCCCATCATGCCCCACTTCCAAGTCCCTCGATGTGACAGTTCCCAGCACCTACTGCCTGCCAGGCACAGAGCTCATGTTGGGGACCCAGGAATAAAGGAGATGAAACCTCTTTCCTCAAGCAGGTCACAGTCTAGTAGAAGGAGAAACACATTTGGTTATCTGCCAAATGTCAGGTGCTAACTGAGAAGAAAAGCACAACCTAAAAACTGAAAATTATGTTTTATTCAACAGACATAGTGAAGACTTAAGCCCAGAAGACAGGGTCTCAGCTCTGAGAGACTGTTCTGAAGAGGTAAGGAAGGAGCCAGGATATATATCTTTTGCAAAAAAAACCCCAACCCCCAGAAAACCTCATAAATGAATGCTTCCCCCCCTCAAAAAAGCCAAGATGGGACATGAAAAGTCGTGCCTGATACACATCCATCCTTTGGCCATGTTTGCTAGCATGTTGCATTGTGTGTTGGCTGAATACTGGTTTGTTCTAGTGTCGGTTTCCTTCATTTATTGTACAAATAGTAAAATAGTCAATTTAAAACATTTCTTTAATATGGGACCCCTTTTTGTTTTAATCTTTTAAATTATTGTTCCAGAAAGTCCATCCAGATTGTACGGTCCTTACACTCTCACAACACAAAAATAAAAACACTTTGCCTTGTGTTGTCAGTTTCAGGTGGAAGTTGGAAGCAGATTTTAGGATTCTGACTCCCATTAGCTGTGTGATATAAGAATGAACTTCCAGCCAACTAGGATTCAGTTTCTTAATCTGTTTAAAGAGAAACATTTTTGTCTAAAGTATTTCAAAGTCTCTTAATAGGGAGTACTGCACAAGTATTGAATGGTTTAAATAGAACGGATCTTGGAGTACCCATTGTGGTTCAGCGGGTTAAGATCACGACATGGTATCTATGAGGATGTTGGGGAGATGGCTCTGATCGTCAGTGTCGGAAAATGAGACACATGAACATGGGGAGATCTCGACAAGACTCTTTACCTCTGCAGAAGGGCACGGGTGCTCAAAAAGCATGTGCAAAGAAGAAAAGACCCTCCCTAACACGGGCGATGTACCTGTCCCCTTCCCATTGGTCAGGTCAGGGCGCACTTTCTTCTTGATTGGCTAACTTGAAACAAATTGTTACTGGGAGAAGAGGGAAGGGGAGGGGGCATCCAGGAAGGCGTTTCAGCTGAAACAGGAGCAAAATAGAATAACCAAGATTTCCTTTAATAGAAAAGACATTATGTTATTTTCCACAAGGATATGGGTTCCATCCCTGGCCTTGCTCAGTGGGTTAAGGATCGGGCATTGCAGCAAGCTGCTGAGCTGTGGCATAGGTTGCAGATGGGGCTTGGCTCCAGGGTTGCTGTGGCTTGGCTTAGGCCAGCAGCTGCAGCTGTGATTCAACCCCTAGCCCAGGAACTTCTACATGCTGAAGCTGTGGCTGTGGTAAAGCTGTGGTAAAAAGGAAAAACTTAAAACAATACACTTCTCTTATGGCAGAAAAAAAAGAAAAAAAGAAGAAGAAGAAGAAAAGAAAACCTAAAAACCCAGTTAGTTGAAACATAAAAAAGTTACTGTAAGTCAGTAAAAACCAAACACCTCAAGTTAATGAATTTCGCACTTTTCTATATATGGGAAGATGCCAGAGCCTGGGCTCATTGGAATCATTCTTCTGACATGCATCTCAACTATCTAGGGCCGATCCTGTTTTTCTCCATTCTGAATCCCCTCAGGGTATACAGCAGGTCGGCTTTGGTGGCTGATAGTTTGATGGCCTAACATCTTTTATTTACTGGTGGCATTCTCTGTCCACACAGGCTACAGGGCACACTGAAGAAGGCAGGGTAATATACCAATGTGAGAATGCCTCGGCCACAAAAAGGAATGAACTGGTGATAAAACAGGAACAAATCTCACAATTGTCATGCAGAACACAAGAAGCCAGACACACAAAAACGTACAGACTCTCTGATTCCACATTTATGAAGTTCTAGAATGGGCACAACTGTGGATTATGTGTAGATAGAAACAAGATCAGCAGTTTCTTGGAGTCAGGAAGGACTGCCTGGGAAGAGGCATGAGGTGATGGATATTCTAAGGAAGATTCTGAGGATGAAGATGAGGGGTGTTGGCAATGTTTTAAACGTTGATAGGAGTGTGGGTTTCACAAGACTGTTTGATTGTTAACATCAATCAAACTGTACACCTAAGATCTGTGAATTTCATCATATGTAAATTTTTAAGGGGAAGCCACATCCGAGGCTTGTGGAAGTTCCTGGACAAGGGATTGAACCTGTGCCACAGCACTGACCCGAGCCACTGCAGTGACCACGCCAGATCCTTAACCCACTGTGCTGCAAGGGAACTCATTATACTCATTATAAGTAAATTATACCTGTGATAGGCAGCCCTCAAAAGAGCTCCCAGTGGACTCTCTTTTTGGCACAGTGGATTAAGGATCTGGCATTGTCACTGCAGCTTCTCAGGTAGCTGTTGTGGCATGGGTTCGATCCCTGGCTTGGCAACTTCTACATGCCGTGGGTGTGGCCAAAAAAACCAAAAAAACAGCAAAAAAAACTTCCAGTGACTCCTCTCCCCCTGGTGTGCACACTCTGGTGTGCATGCCTCCTCATCATATCAGGTAGGTCAGTGTGGCCCATTGAATATGGCAGAAATGATGGTGGGCCATTTTTGAGATTAGGTTATAAAAGATGCTGCAGTTCTTTCCTGGACTCTCTCTCTCTCAGATCACTTATTCTAGAGGAGGCCCAATGTTAAGCATCCCTATGGAGAAACGCACAAGGCAAGGAACCGAAGCCTCCTGGCAACAGCTGCATGAGCAAGAGTACAGTAAATGGATTTTTAAGACTCAGTTAAAGCCTTCAGATATCTGCAGCCTTGGCCGACTGCTTGACCACAGATTCATGAACGACCCAGAGCTGGGCCACCCAGCTTAGCTGCCTCTTGATTCCTGACCCTCAGAAACGGTGTCAGATAATGTTTGTTATATGCATGACTGAGTCACTTGCTGTATAGCAGAAATTGATACAACATTGTAAAGCAACCATACTTTAGAAAAATACAACAAAAAAATAAATGTTTGCTGTTTTAAGCCATTGTGTTTCGGAAATTACTTGCTTTGTAGCTGTAAATGACAAATACAATATTTCAATGAACTAAACATGTGGGGAAAACATCTCCTAAGGAGTCCTGGCCCAGATGGCTTTTCCAGACAACTACAAATACTTTTGGTGACTCAGACTTCTGGGTTCTGTCTCCAAGATGGGGAAATGAGGGGCCTGAGCTCTGTCTAGACATCAGGAGGTGGTGTCTCCAAAACAGCCACAGCCTCCGCCCGTGCCCACAGCAGGAACTGGCTGCACACAGTGCCCAGGCCCACACCTGCAGAGTCAGAGGATTCCAGAAACGCTCCCCCCCAACCCTGCCTGGGCCACTCAGGGCTCAGACTGATAACAGCTGCTATTTTTAGAACACTTTCTATGTGTCAGGTGATGTGCAAAGCACTTTGTATGCTTTATTTTTATTTATTTATTTATTTATTATTTATTTATTTACTTTGCTTCTTTGCTTTTTAGGGCCACATCCAAAGCATATGGAAGTTCCCAGGCTAGAGGCTGAATTGGAGCTGCAACTGCGGGCCTGCACCACAGCCACAGCAACGAGGGTTCTAAGCCGCATCTGTGACCTACACCACAGCTCATGGCAATGCCAGATCCTTGGCCTACTGAGGGAGGCCAGGGATCGAACCCATATCCTCACGGATACAAGTCTAGTTTGTTTCAGCCGCACCACAATGGGAACTCCTTGTGTGCATCTTTTAATTTACTCTTCCCAACAACCTTCCAAGGAAAATATCACTAAATCTATTTTGCAGTGGTTAAAATTGAGGTTTGGAACACTGAAGGAAATTGAGTCATAGAGCTACTAGGCTGTGGCAGCTTTAGATTGAAACACAGGTTTCAAACTGAGAGGATGGAAGCAGCAGCCCTCAACATGAAAGTACTTTTCTCAATTCCCTGTAAGGAAACGCCACATATTCTTTCAGAGAAAAGGGCGCAATCTCAACTCCGATGCTCCAAGGCAATGATGTAAAGCGACTTCGGAGGAAATCTGAGCTACCAAGAGTCTCAGAAGTCACAGGAGTCACAGAAGAGGGAACTGAAACCCAGAGAGGAAGGTGACATTTCCAAAGGCTCCTGTCCAGTGCTCTTCCACCACAGTGTCCTGTCCTTGCCACACAAGAGGGGAGTGGTTGCCACGTAGGGAAAACACATTGGGTGAAGGGTGGCTTTGGGATGGGAGAAGGAGGAAAATAGGGAAGCCAAAAGTAATAACAGAATCGAGATTTCGTAATATTGTCTTGGTCATCCCCACCATGGCTGGGGCTACGCAAACCAGCACCACAGATGGGCTCATTGAGAGCCTAGGCAGCCCTAGAGGACATCACAGAAACGCTCCAAGAACAGAGCCTGACTTGTGTCAGGGCCTGATGAAAAGCACGGCACCATCATTTGCTGTGACCCTGGGTTGCCTCATTCATGCATTTATTCCTTCAGTATGTATTTATGGACTGTCTGCTTTGTGCTAAGTGCTGTTTCAGGAGCTTGAGATATTTCAGTGAACACAAGTGAAATGAAATTTCAAGTACAGTTTTTTTCTTTTCTTTCTTTCTTTCTTTCTTTCTTTTTTTTTAGGGCCGCACTCCAGGCATATGGAGGTTCCCAGGCTAGGGGTTGAATTGGAGCTGCAGCTGCTGGCCCATGCCACAGCCACAGCCACAGCAATGATCTGAGCTGCATCTGTGGCCTATGCTGCTGTCATTGGTAACGTGAGATCCCTAACCCATTGAGAAAGGCCAGGGATTGAACCCATATCCTCATGGATACTAGCTGGGTTCTTAACCTGCAGGGCCACAACAGGAACTCCCAAGTACAGCCTCAATATACAAATTCTAAAGTATTCTAGAAAGTGAAAGATGCTATAAAAGAAGAAAAATTAAGGAGGGGTAAGAGGACCAAGATTGACAGCAGTGTGGGTGGAGGTGTTAGGTTGAAATCTTTAAAAGGGTGATGGGGAGGCCTCCTTGAGAAGGTTTCATTTGGAAATTCAAAGCCCTGGAGGAAGTGAGGGCGTTCTGCCTCTGGAGCGAGTCATCTGAATTATCTAGAGAAAAACATATTCCAGGTGAAATACACCCTGGTGTACTTGCAGCGAAGAGGAATTTTGCCTGCCATTTAGTTCAGAAAAAATAAATTATATAGGTAGATAGAAAAAGATATACAATATGTACATATATAAATATATTTGTATATAGAGAAAAGGAATAGTAAAGCAGTGTGAAAATGTTAACATTTGGGGAAACTGGGAGAAGGGGATATAAATTAAAAAAAAATTCTGTATGAGATTCCAAAATAAAATATTTTTAAAAAAGATTTATATTATTTTTTCTTTTCTTTTCTTTCTTTCTTTCTTTTTTTTTTTTTTTTTCTGGCCAGACCCACGGCATGGAGAAGTTCCAGGGCCAGGGATTTAACCTGTGCCACAGCAGTGGTAACTCCAGATCCTTAACCTGCTGAGCCACCAGGGAATTCCTAAAAAGGTTTATATTATTTTTTTTTTAAAGTATTCTAGGCAGAGGGAGCAGCCTGTGCAAAGACCCTAAGGTGAGAGAGTATCTGTGTGGGTGAAAAAAACACACTCAGGACACTGGCAAAGAAAAGGCAGATGGCCTCCCACATGATGGTTTGACTTCTAATTTTTCAACTTACTGGTGATGTGAAAGGAATATGCATTCAAGTAGAAATTGTACTTTGAATTTGGAATTTTGATCTTTTTCCAGGCTAGTAATAGGGGGTGCTGACGTCTCTTGTGATGCCAGGCGCTGGCAGCAACCACAGCTCCTGGTCAGCCTGCAGGCACGAGGGTAAACCACACATCCACTGTAACCATTCTGTACCCATATAACTATTCTGTTGTTCACCTTCAGTACAGTGTTCAGTAAATTACATGAGGTATTAAACACTTTGTTATAAAATAGACTTTGTGGGAGTTCTCATTATGGTGCAGTGGAAACGAATCCGACTAGAAACCATGAGGTTGAGGGTTCGATCTTGGCCTCGCTCAGTGGGTTAAGGATCTGGCGTTGCCTTGAGCTGTGGTGTAGGTTGCAGACACAGCTCAGATCTGGTGTTGCTGTGGCTCTGGTGTAGGCTGGCAGCTGCAGCTCCAATTAGACCCCTAGTCCAGGAATGTCCATATGCCATGGGTGCGGCCCTAAAAAGACAAAAAAAAAAAAAAAAAAAAGGCAAAAAAATAAAATAAAAAAATAAATAAATAAAATAGGCTTTGTGCTAGGTGATGTTTGTTGCCTAACTCTCAGCAAACGTCCGTGTTCTGAGCACATTTAAGTTGGGCTTGGCTAAGCTGTGATAGTTGCGAGATTGAGTGTACTATTAGCTTACAATGTGTTTGTTTTTTTTTTTTTGGTCTTTTTGCCATTTCTTGGGCCGCTCCTGTGGCATGTGGAGGTTCCCAGGCTAGGGGTCCAATTGGAGCTGTAGCCGCCGGCCTATGCCAGAGCCATAGCAACTCGGGATCCGAGCCACGTGTGCAACCTACACCACAGCTCACGGCAATGCCAGATCCTTAACCCACTGAGCAAGGCCAGGGGTCGAACCTGCAACCTCGTGGTTCCTAGTCAGATTCGTTTTAACCACTGAGCCACACGACAGGAACACTTACAATGGGTTTTAAGGGAAGGTAACCCCATCCCAAGCTGGCGAAGATGTATAAAGGGAACGCCTTGGTGTTTATTACCTGCCTAGAATGCACCCTCCTTCTTTAGGGAACAACACCCCATTTTTCCTTTGGGGAGCTACCCCTTCCCCACCCTCCTTCCTTCCTCGGGGGAGGGAGGTGGCCGGAGGCCCAGGCCCCGCCAATCAGAGGAGCTCACATCAAGCAGCAGGGCCATGGAGACAGAGTCCTGGGGTCCAGGGCTGGCAGATGGGGTGAGGACCTGCCGGAGGAGGAAGCCAGCCCCTCTGAAGGTCTAGCTGAGACTGGAAATAAAGTCTTGGTCTGAACTTTTAATCCCTCCCTGGCTTAGTTATACCGGCTATAAGCTCTCCTTTGCTTGAGCCAGTTTGAGTTGGGCAGCAGCATTGGCATCACCGGGGAATTTGTCAGACTGTGTATTCTCAGGCCCAACCCAGACTTACCGAATCAGAAAGTCTAGGGTGGGGCCCCAAAATCTGTCACTGAACAGGTGTTTCTGAGGCACACTCATCTGAGAGCCACTGGAAAGTGCAGCAGAAGAATCAATACACTTTTCACTTCTACTCCCTAGTGGCTCTGGAGACAGCAACTGAACAAAGAGAGAATTTTCAGCTGGGTGTATTTTGTGTGTGTGTGTCTTTTTAGGGCTGCACCCACGGCATGTGGAGGTTCCCAGGCTAGCGGTTGAATAGGAGCTATAGCTGCCGGCCTACGCCACAGCCATAGCAATGCGTCGGGGACCTACACCCAGCTCACTGCAAGGTACTTAACCCACTGAGCGAGGTCAGGGATTGAACCCTCATCTCATGGATACTAGTTGGGCTCATTAATCGCTGAGCCATGGTGGGAACTCCTGGGTATTTTTTTTCTTCCTTTTTTGGCTGCACCCACAGCATATAGAAGTTCCCAGGCCAGGGGTCGAAAATCTGAGTTGCCACAGAGACAACGCCAGATCCTTAACCCATTGTGCCACAGCAGGAACTTCTCGGCTGAGTATTTTTTTATTTGATTGTTGTTGTCTTCTCATTACATTTGTTAAAAATGACTTGGGTCTGGCTTGAGAGATAGTGTGTCAATTCCTTAGTTGTTGTACAATATTATTTTTTTTCACACTTGTGTTCAGCCTAAAAGAGTGAAAATAAACATAAAGAAATCCAAAGTACCAAGTTTACCATCTTAGCATCCTGTCTGTCTATGGAAAAGTTGGGACTATAATCCCACATTCAGTCATTTCACTCAAGCTTTGCCTCCTTGGTACCCAGTCTTGAGGTGGGCTCCAAGGCATAGACTGGGCCTCTGTCCTGCCTATCTCTGTGTCAGAGAACACATGCAGTCCACTAATAACTAAAATTTGGGGGTCCTAAGGGTTAGAGTCTGCTCCAGCATGAACCTGGGCTGTACCATTTTCAAGTTCCTTACCAGTGCACAGCCCTGAGTTTGGGTCCAGGCTCTGCCACTTACCAGCTGTGTGATCTTCAACAAATCACTTGGCCTCTCTGGGTCTCAGGTTCCTCCACTGCGAAATGAGAATAATAATTCCCATCTTGCAGGCTTGTTTTTAGGATGGAGGAAATGTATGTAGCCCAGTGGTGCCATTCAATAGCTGTGTGACCTTGAGCAGGTGAATTAGCCTCTCTAGCTTGTTTCCTGTCCTATAATATTAATAGTACAAACCTCACAGGGTTGTTGTGAATTTAAAGGTTATTTAAATCCTTACCACAAGGCTGCATGATAGGAAGCACTTAGGCAATGTTAGCTGCTATTGTTATTATTAAGCACAGAATACAGGCCCAGAGCACAGTAGATGCTCAATAAATAATGACCACTGTCAGGAGTTCTCTGGTGGCCTAGTGGTTTAAGGATCTGGCATTATCACTGCAGTGGTGACCAGGTTTGATCCCTGGCCCTGGAACTTTTCATGCTGCGGGTGCAACCAAAAATAAAAATAAATAGGAGTTCCTGTCGTGGCGCAGTGGTTAACGAATCTGACTAGGAACCATGAGGTTGCGGGTTCGATCCCTGCCCTTGCTCAGTGGGTTAATGATTCGGCGTTGCTGTGAGCTGTGGTGTGAGTTGCAGACACGGCTCAGATCCCGCTTTGCTGTGGCTCTGGTGTAGGCTGGCAGCTACAGCTCTGATGAGACCCCCTAGCCTGGGAACCTCCATATGCCGAGGGAGCAGCCCAAGAAATGGCAAAAAGACAAAAAAAAAAAAAAATATATATATATAAATAAATAAATAAATAGGAGTTCCCGTCACGGCTCAGTGGTTAATGATTCTGACTAGGAACCTTGAAGTTTCAGGTTCGATCTCTGGCCTCACTCAGTGGGTTCAGGATCCGGCATTGCTGTGAGCTGTGGTGTAGGTTGCAGACGTGGCTTGGATCTGGCGTTGCTGTGGCTCTGGCATAGGCTGGTGGTTACAGCTCCAAATAGACCCCTAGCCTGGGAACTTCCATATGCTGTGGGTTCGGCCCTAGAGAAGACAAAAATAAATAAAAATAAGTAAATATAAAAATAAATAATGGCTGCTGTTAGTACTTAGTTTCCATCTTAACTTGAAGACAACTCTGACCTAACAATAGCTAATGCTGCTTTCAGCTTCTGGTTTCTGGTTACTTCAGGGTCTCTACTTTACTGACGCTTTCAGGGAATTTACTGTGCTGACGTGGGGTTGATGCCTTTTCTGCCAATTCATCCTGGGTCAGACTCCAAGTGCTAGGCTCTCTCAAGTCTCAGGCTGTTTGTTCTTGGCTTGTTCTCAGCATTCTTTGTTCTGGCTTCACGTTCCATTCCCAGGGCCCAGCTCATGGGCAGAGTCAGTCAGACCAGAATTAAGTCCCAGCCCTATTACTCACTAGACAGAGAATCAATTTATCTATTTATTTATCTATTTATTTATTTACTTATTATCTTTTGAGGGCCACACTCAGGCTAGGGGTCAAATTGGGGCTGCAGCTGCCAGCCTACACTACAGCCACAGCAATGCCAGATCCAAGCCACGTCTGTGACCTGCACCAGAGCTTACAGCCACACCAGATCCTTAACCCACTGAGCAAGGCCAGGGATCGAACCCGCATCTTCATGGATACTAGTCTGATTTGTTACCGCTGAGCCACGACAGGAATTCCTAGACCGAAGATTTAATACAATTTTCTTGTCTGTGAAGTGGGACTAATCGTGCCTATCTTGCAGGGTTGTCTAAAGATTAAACCAGCGTGGTGCCTGTCATACAGTGGGTGCTCAATCAATGTTAATTTTCTTTTCTGTCACCCCTCCCTATGGAGTAAACCCCATAGTCATTCTGAACCAGGGCAGTGATCTGTAAAAAGGGGCAATGACCTTTCCTACTTGAGGCGGAGACTGCCACTCTCCACACACTATGCACTCTCCTTTTCTTCTTTACTATTTTGACTTTATTGGGGTGGCAGAAAACAATGACATACCAAATAAAGATGACATACTCTTGCCTCCCTTGCAGCTAGTTGGCACCGTGTTCCTATGTTTTGGCCAACGATGAAAGAAATACCAGGAGCAGGTATGGGCTGAGTTGTGTCTGCCCCCAAAAGATATGTTAAAGTTCTAATGCCTAATATCGCAGAGTGTGATGCTATTTGGAAAATAGGGTCTTTACCCAGGTAATCTAGTTAAAATGAGGTCATTCAGGTGGGCCCTGATCCAAGATGACTGGAGTCCTTATTAAAAGGGGAAATTTGGTCACAGAGACTGACAGGTACCCAGGGAAGATGCTGAGAAGACACAGGGAAAAAGGAATGTCTAATTGTGTATGACTGAGTCACTCTGCTGTACGGCAGAAATTGGCACAACATTATAAATACTTTAATTAAAATTTAAAACAATTTAAAAAAGGCACAGTGAGAAGAAGATAGCTGAGTGATTGGAGTGATGCATCTACAAGACAACGAAGAGCAAGGATTGCCAGTGGACACCAGAAGCAAGAAGGATTCTCCTCTAGGATTATTAGAGAGTGTGTGGCCCTGCCCACACCTTGATTTTGGAATTCTAGCCTCCGAAACTGTGAAACTATAAATATCTGCTGTCTTGGAGTTCCCGTCCCGACTCAGCAGAAACGAATCTGACTAACATCCATGAGGAGGCAGGTTCGAACCCTGGCCTTGCTCAGTGGGTTAAGGATCCAGCGTTGCCATAAGCTGTGGTGTAGATTGCACACGTGGCTCGGATCCTGAGTTGCTATGGCTGGGGTGTAGGCCAGCAACTACAGCTCCAATTGGATCTCTAGCCTGGGAACCTCCATACGCCTCGGGTGCTGCCCTAAAAAGACAAAATAAATAAATAAATAGGTATCTGTTGTCTTAATTCACCCAGTTTTTGGTAATTTGTTACAGCAATCCTGGGAAATTAGCATGTGGAATTTGGAAATGGTTGCTTCCTCCTGCCTGGAACATGCAGGGTTGGTGTTTAAAATATTTAAAAATCAGTATAGAGATGGGCACTGATCAATCAGAAAGGACACTGGCTATAAATAATTTGTCTGGTAACACTCACATGTACTGATTAAATATTAGCCCTAGGAATGTGCTGGCACCCTTGCAGCCATTTTGGACCATGAGACTAGAAGCCAAGCAGTGAGGAAGGTAGATTTGAAAGAGAGGAGGCATCTTGGTTCCTGATGATGTTGTGGAACTGTCACACCAGATTTGGACTGCCCACCTCCAGTGTTATACTACTTATATGGTAGAGTAAATCTGTTTATGGCTTTATTACTTTTTTTTTTGGCCTCACCTATAGCATGTGGAAGTTCCCCGCCAGGGATCAAAACTCTGCCTGTGCCACAGCTGCAGCAATGCCAGATCCTTAACCCACTACACCACATGGGAACTTTTTTTTGGCCTTTTTGTCTTTTTAGGGCCGCACATGAGGCATGTGGAAGTTCCCAGGCTAGGGAATCTAATCGGAGCTGTAGCCACCAGCCTACACCACAGCCACAGCAACTCAGGATCCAAGCCGAGTCTGCAACCTACACCATAGCTCACGGCAACGCCAGATCCTTAACCCACTGAGCGAGGCCAGGGATCAAACCCGCAACCTCATGGTTCCTAGTCGGATTCGTTTCCGCTGTGCCACGACAGGAACTCCCACATGGGAACTTCTAATGGCTCAATTACTTTAGACTTTTCCCTTTTCCTCAGCCAAACCTAAATTTAACTGATATCCAATCAGATGAAATACTAGGAATCTAGAATGAACTGATGAACAGGAAAGTATTTTACAAACACTCCAGATCTATGCACATATAAGACATTTTTATTGTTGCAGCATTTGCAACTGCAATTATTATTGGCTTAGGAAGAATAGGTTGAAATTGACTAATATGATTCTGGCCAAAGATCAAAACCTCTTTGTTCTGCACCAGCAACATGTTCTTGAGGGCTCTGCATAGCATTTGTGGATAACAGTGCCATGAGAGACTAGCAGGAAAGGGGCCACCAGCCTTTGGACTGGATGCCAGCAGGATGACTGCGTGACTTTTTTTGAGCTGGGGTCTGAATGCTCAGCCTCTGGTTGGCAATTAAGCAAGAAGGTTAAAGACCAGGCTAGAGAGTTTTCAATTTGAGCTCTACTCTTACTTGCTGTGTGATCCTGGGTAAGTTACTAAACTTCTCTGAGTCTCAGATTCCTTATCTGTAAAGTGGGGACAATTATAGCCCCTATGACATAGGGTTGTCATGGAGATTCAGTGACATCATATACCTAGTAGGGAAAAAGATAACGCCACAGCTTACTTGTATCTAGTCTGGGAGACAGATTTTTCTGCTCTGACTACTACAGATTATACATGGACAGATTGGATCATGGTTTGTTTCTTTTTACCTTTATTGATTCATTCAGTAAGCATATCGAATGTGCCTATTATGTGTCTACTATATGCCAGGTGATGAAAAGAGCTAGTGAGGCAGACTTAGACCATGGCATCCAAATAAAATCAGCGCAAAGAATGATTTTTAAAAAAATAGAGCCAAAGTTTGTTTGGGTGCCTCTCCCCTCCTCTTACTGTTATCTCTTCTTCTTCTTTTTTTTTTTGCCTCTTCTAGGGCCACTCCTGTGGCATATGGAAGTTCCCAGGTTAGGGAGTCTAATCGGAGCTGTAGCCGTGGGCCTACGCCAGAGCCACAGCAACGCCAGATCCAAGCCGCGTCTGCGACCTACACCACAGGTCATGGCAATGCCGGATCCTTAACCCACTGAGCAAGGTCAGGGATCAAACCCGCAACCTCATGGTTCCTACTCGGATTCGTTATCCTCTGCGCCATGACGGGCACTCCTGTTATCTCTTCTTGAGGGCTCTCTTTGAGGTTTTTGCCATGGCCACTCTGGTCTACTCCCTCCCTGTCAGCAGATGCTTGTTCTTAGGAGAACTTCAGTCACTAATACCATGATGCAAATGGCTACAGATCTCTCGAAGACTGGGCCTGAAAATGACCCCTCCTGTGAGGGTGACTGCCTCCCGAAAGGCTGTTCCTGTGCATAGGAAGCAAGAACGTTCCAGGCAGAAGGGCCCAGAGAAATCTTTCAGCATGGACAGTTTCAGTTCACAGGGAGAAATAAAGCCAGGTAGAAGTGGCGTCAGTAGGATGATCCAACCAAGGACATCCAGCAGTTATGTGGCCAGGCCGTGGCGGTCAGAAAATGGCTCTTCTAGACTCTGTGGTCACTGCTCTATACCATCTGTGTGCTGAGGATGCTTTGATGAGATTGTGTGGGGTGCCCTAAGGAGATACAGACACAGAACAAGAAGTGCCTCTGGCTTTCAAGAAGCCTACAGCTCAACAGGGGATATGAACACATATGTTAGACCAGAAGCCTCACTGATTGGAAATGCTGCCTTCACCGTATACCAAACTTTTTCAATATGCATGTTCTAGACTCTATTCTGTTCTACCACTGTCTCTTCCTGTGCCAGCACCATGCTGTTTAAAAGACCAGAACCGTATAAAATAGAGGATGTCCTCTTTCTTCTTTTTCAAGAATGCTTGGATGTTCTTGTACAATTATTGTTTCAGATTAACTTCTGAATTAGCTTTTGAGTAGTACAGAGAGTGACTCTTACTGAGCACTCTTTTTTTTACGCCAGGCACTGGGTGCTCTGAGAAGCCAGGCACTCAGTTCCTGTCCCTGGAAGCTCACAGACTAGCTGGGAAGTGTAACCCAACAAGAAGTGTAAAACAACAGGAATCTCACACCATGGGTGACAAAAGCCAGAAGAGTGAAGAGTCCATACAAATATGTGTTGAGAGTTCCACCGCTTCTCCAGGCTAGGAAAGTCATGGGAGGCTCATCAGAGGAGGTGACATATTGGACTTTGATGGATGTGCAGGAGCAGGAGTTCATGAGATGTAAAAGATAAGAAATGATTTGAGTTAAGGAAGTCAGAGAACGCTTCTCGGAGAAGGAGACACATTTTATTTGAGGAGTAGGAGTTTGCCAGATTCAGAAGGTAGGATGGAGGGAGGGGTTGCCCCGAGCTGGGAAAGTCACAAGAAGGAATTCTGAGACCATTTCATCTGGGTTTTGAGTTGGAGGAATCAAAGAAGATGCTGGAATAGTCAAATAAAAAGGATTTTATTAGGAAGGTAATACAAGGAAATATCATTTGACCTCGGCTTCCAGGGAGGAGTGGGCAGTTTACCGGTTTAGAGAGGAGAGGCACCATGAAGCTGAGGTAGTCCCAGAAAAGGCGGAAGCAAACAGGAAACCTCCTTGGCTTCCTCCTTACTCTAAGATCCAAGATTTAGAAGCTAAGGGTCCCACCGTGTAGATAGATGGTCGGGATTCTGAGCTGGCGGCGCTGCAGTTCTGATTTCCCAGTGCAGGATAGCGGTGGAGGGGTCTCGGCAGGATTGAGGGTCAGCCTTCCGGAGCGGACCCCCGGAGCTGAATGCTTTATGTCGGAATCGACCAATGGGATGCCGGCACCCAGTTGCCAAGGCTACGGAGGGTGGCCGAGCAGAGGCGGGGCCTGGATGCCAGGGGCGGGGTCTGGGCGGGGCTTATATAAGCGGGCTGCGGGTAGAAGGCGGGGCGTGGGGGTCAGTGGCTGCTGGGCGGGCGGGGCGCAGGCCGCGGGGCCCGAGCCCGGGGGAGCGAGCGAGCGGAGGCGCAGAGGAGCAGATTCACTCGCTGGGGAGACCTATGGGCCGAAGCCGTGTAAATGCGTTTTAAGGCGAGTGCGGGGAGTGGCTCGGGGAGCCTGGGGAGCGGGCGCTCGCGGCTCCAGTGCTGACCTGCTCCCCGGCCCCTCTTGCCTCCTCTCAGCAGGGGCCTCGGCTCCGCAACTGCCACTCCTTCTCGGGGTGTTGCACAAGTTTCGAGGTTACCGGTGACCCCCCCTAGCAGCGCGCCTGGTTCTGGCCCCCGCGAAGGAGGACGGGGCTTGGTAAGCGGACCTCGGGGGGCGGGACCTCGGCCCTGCACTCGGGAAGGCTCACCTGGGCAGAATTTCAGCCTTGGGTTCTTGCCTGGGAGCCCGGGCCCCCACCCACCAGGTGGAACCCCCATGCACGCTTAGAATACTAGCATGTCAGGACCAGCCCGACCCCCATTTCGAAACGGTGAAACTGAGGCTCCGAGAGGGGACGGGGCGTACCCAAGGTCACGCGGCAAGAGAGCAGACCCTAACCTCAGCTTTCGAGTGGAGATGCCTAGGTGGGGCCAAGCGCAGCCACTTCAGGTGGGCGTGGTCAGGATGGCGGGAGGCACCTGGAAATTTACCTACTCGGCTTTCCTGCTCCTTTCTCTCTCTTTCTTTCCCTTTTGCTAAAACTCGAATTTCAGAACTGGAAAAGATCACCAAAACAATTCGTCCATTTTACAGATGGGGGACTGAGGCTCAGAGAGGCAATGACATCTAGGCAGATAATGCCTTGTCCCGGTCCAGGATTCTTAATCGTCCCCACTCTTCCCAGTGAACCTAAGCTCCCCAGGCTTGTGCTGAGGGCAGGGTGTGACAGGACGGGGCGCCCTGGCCTGGGGAGGTGAGGGGCGCAGCGGAGGCCAGGCCCCCAGCGGCCCCCTCACTCTCCCCCGCAGTGTGTTGCATACTTTCTAAGGCGGCCGGAGGCATCGGCAACTCCATCCAGCCCACCGGCTCCTCCTCCTCGGCATGGCTGGCTACCTGAGTGAAACGGACTTTGTGATGGTGGAGGAGGGCTTCAGCACCAGAGACCTGCTGGAGGAGCTCACTCTGGGGGCCTCACAGGCCACCACGGTGAGGGTCTGGGAGTGGGGGGGTGGGCCCTCTGTTCCCCCAGCAGGCCAAGCTGCCCCTTAGGGCCCTCATCTTCTTTCACTTATTTGGTATTCAGTCCTTGGTATTTGCGAGAGGCTCATTTTATCTCCAAATTCCTGGTCCTTGTCCCTAAACCTGCCCCTCCTGTGTCCCCCGCCTTCATAAACCACACCACCATCACCTGCCCAGCCTTCTAAGTCAGGAACCTGGGAGTCCTTACATCCCCCTCCCACAGCTGGGCACCACTAAGCTCTGTGGATTCGGCCTCCTTAAATTACCTTGCCGTGTGCGCTTCTGGAATTTCACTTGGTAGTTTAGGCCTCATATCTCTAAAGGCTCCCTAATCTTTTCTTTCCCTCACTTCACTCCCTTCAACTTTATCATAGCTCTGCTCAAAATCAGAATTCTTGGGAGTTCCCATTGTGGCTTAGTGGGTTAAGAACCCAACTAGTATCCATGAGGATGCCGGTTCTATCCCTGGCCTCGCTCAGTGGGTTAAGGTTCCGGTGTTGCTGTGAGCTTTGCTCTGGGTTGCAAATGCAGCTTGGATCTGGCATTGCTGTGGCTGTGGCATACGTAGGGCAGCAGCTACAACTCTGATTTGACCCCTAGCCTGGGAACTTCCACAGGTTCGGCCCTAAGAGGCAAAAAAATAAAATGAAATAAATTTAAAAAATAAAATAAAAATAATAATAATAATCAGAATTCTTTGGGAGTTTCCCTCTGCCGACAGGATCCAAGTCAGAACCCTCTGCCTTCATAGCCCCATGTCTGACTTTTCCCACAGTATATATTATCTTCCATCAGAGCTGGGCCAGTCTACTCATATTTTCCAGTGATTCCACGTGCTCCACCATCACTCCTTTGCCCAGGCTTCTCCCTGGAACACCCATCTCCCAGCCTCTCTTTCTTACCTACTTTCATTCATTGCTTATTACTCATCTGGGTCACCTTTTCCTGATTACCCCAGGCAGATTTTGTATTTTCCTTCTCCATAGCCCCCACTGCATTTTGTAGAAACTCCTGTTTAGTATTTACTGAATGGGCTTGTAATTGCTTAAAGGGTTAGTTCTCATCCAGACCGAAGCCCTTTCAGAACTAGAGCCCTGTCTGGTCTTTTCTGTACCTTACTTAGCATACTTGATAAGTACACTTAGACACCAAGTGGGCATCAGTAAAAAAAGTGTTGCATAGAAGGGAAACTGCATCCCAGGAAAGGGTTAAGTCATGTGATCTCACCCATGGCCACACACATGTTCAACCCTCCACAGCCAGTTGTCCGAGGGCATGGGTGCTGTGGCAGTGGGACTACCTCAAGACTTCATTGAAAGCCAGTGACTGTAGGCTCTAGCTTTGGTCTTCAAGGAATTAATCTTTTTCTGGAGGAGGCATGTATATATACACAGCTCTGTTACTTTGGAAGTATGTACAAAATGCAATGAGAGCATTAAAGGCAGAGTTGCCTTATTGGTTTGGGAAAAAGCAGGGTTTCAGCTAAATCTTGAAGGTAGATTAGGAATTTGCCAGACAGTTGTGGGAGAAGGGTATTCTACATGGAGGGCAGGTGGGAATGAAGGCTAGGATAGAGCTGGAGTTTGAGCTGCCCTGAGGGGAGGGGCTGGAGCTGGATGGCAGAGCCTGGGATGTACTGTAGGCTTGGGGAGGGAGCCCCAGAGAACTTTAAGGCAGGAGGCTTGGGGGGTCCTTGGGTGGGGTCTCATATTCACCCTTGTTGTTGTACAGGACAAGGTTTCTGCCTTCTTCTTGGCCGACCTGGGTGCTGTAGTGAGGAAGCACTTCTACTTTCTGAAGTGCCTGCCACGAGTCCGACCCTTTTACGCTGTCAAGTGCAACAGCAGCCCAGGCGTGCTGAAGGTCCTGGCTGAGCTGGGGCTGGGCTTCAGCTGTGCCAACAAGGTGAGCCCCTGCCCCCCACTGGTGCACTGACCCTCGCTGCCTACTGAACACACACGTGGCCTGGCTGCTGTGGGTGGACCTGAAGCAGAGGGACCTGCAATTGGCCCCTGCCCTCCTGGGAAGGGCCACCCATGTGAGAGGGGTTTAAGGGATGAGGGAGAAACAAGCTTAGAATTTGCCAGCCTTGACGTTCCAAATCAGAACCAAGTGCATCCCTTGGTAGGTGGGTCACTTTTTTTTTTTTTTTTGTCTTTTTGACTTTTCTAGGGCCACTCCCACGGCATATGGAGGTTCCTAGACTAGGGGTCTAATTGGAGCTGTTGCTGCTGGCCTATGCCAGAGCCACAGCAATGTGGGATCCCAGCTGCATCTGTGACCTACACCACAGCTCAAGGCAATGCCGGATCCTTAACCCACTGAGCAAGGCCAGGGATCGAACCCGCAACCTCATGATTTCTAGTTGGATTCGTTAACCACTGCGCCATGACAGGAACTCCGGGTCACCTTTTTAATGGATTTGCAGACTTCTCAGCACGTGTGTCCCTTGGTAGGTGGGTCACCTTTTTAATTTTGGATTTGCAGATTTCTCAGCACAGGACTATATGTGGTATGCTTCCAATTAAAACCAAACCAAACCAAACCAGCTTTTTTAATCATTGGTTTTGTTTTTTCTTTTTTTCTTTTTTTGTCTTTTTGTTGTTGTTGTTGCTGTTGCTATTTCTTGGGCCGCTCCCAGCGGCATATGGAGGTTCCCAGGCTAGGGGTTGAATCTGAGCTGTAGCCACCGGCCTACGCCAGAGCCACAGCAACGCGGGATCCGAGCCGCGTCTGCAACCTACGCCACAGCTCACGGCAACGCCGGATCGCAAACCCACTGAGCAAGGGCAGGGACCGAATCCGCAACCTCACGGTTCCTAGTCGGATTCGTTAACCACTGCGCCATGATGGGAACTCCTGTTTTTTCTTTTATAATCTTAATAAGTGACTGTACATTTTCTTAACTAATCCTTTTAGAGTTTTGTTGTTGTTGCCAGTTCTGCATTTCTAATTTGATGAACACTGTTGTCTTAATACCCTCCTGCTCTCTTACTTTGCTTATTTACTCTCATTCTCTGAAACTCCCACACTGTGCTAGACACTGCGAAGTAGAGTTGGCAATACAGTGTGGAGTGAAATAGACTCTGGTCCTTGAGTTGAAGGCTTCACTTTTCTATTTTCCTTTTGTTCTGACTTCATAAAAGCCTTTAAAGCTATAAAGTTTTCTCAGCGTACAGCTCTGGACATACTTATTCATTCAGCAAACATTTACTGAGCACCTGCTGTGAGGCCAAGGACTTTCCTAGGTGGGGATTTAGCAAGGGAACAAAACAAAGCAAAAAAAAAAGCCCTTCCTTCGTGGCGCTTGCTTTCTAAAGAACAGACAAGTTAAATGATGAAAATCTATGGTATTTTGGATGGTAAAAGCTGTGAAGAAGATTAAAGGGGGAAAGGGAAGTGGGGGAGAGACATGAATGTTGGGAGAGAGGATTGTGCTCTGAGATAGTTTGGCCAGGGAAGGCTTCACTGAGATTTGAACGAAGGTCTGAAGGAAGCAAAGGATCCAGCCAGGTGGATAACCAGGGGAAGAGCAGTCCAGGCAGAAGGACCAGCAAGTGCAAAAGCCCTGAGGTGGCAGCAAGCCTGGTGGGCATTTAGTTTGTGATATTATTATTACTGTTATTTTTCAATGATTAGTCATGATTATTTTGAGGAAGAACCCCTTTTAAGCCCTGGTCAGCAATATAGCTGGGTGTTGTGAGGAGGATTCTAGAAAGGGATTCTGGAGGAAACAGAAGGGGAGCTTGCCTGGGCAGGATACAGGGATGCAGGGATTCCAGCGGGGAGAGCAGTGTGCACCATGGTGGAACACACAGATTCGCCTTTATCAGAGATGCATGTTAACGTCCTCAGTGGTCAATGGGCCTCCTTCATGTCACCTGCAGGGCCCCTTTGCTTCAGCTCTTGCTCTGCACAGCTAGTTTCATGCATGCCCCACATAAAGCTCCTTGAGGTGTCTAAGGGGAGAGATGGCCATTTTGCAGTTGAGGAAACTGGGGGCCAGCTGCAGAGCAGCATACTTGGGAAGTCCTTGGGTCCTTGGTCACAGGGTTAGGATGTTCCCCCCTGCAGCATGCTAAGCCTCCACTCTGACTGAGGAGGAAGGGGACTCTTTTCCTGCCCCCTTGGTCTAGGCGTGAAGAAGAGGACTGAAGCCCACTGACTAGAGTCTTCTGCTTCTGAAAACCCAGAGAGGGGGGGCACTGTTCTTGGCCCCCAGGGCTGGCCTCCGAAGGGCAGAGCCGTGGGTGCTAGGGCTTAGAAGTCAGTGGAGGACATTAAAAGCATCTCTGGTCTGCCAAGGGATCCAGGCGCTTTGCCAAGCATCTTCTGTACATGATTTCATTTTATTCTCGCCACAACCCTGTGAGGTAATTATTAGCATCGTGATTCTGACAACAGCCCTGTGAGGAAGCAGGTACCCTATAAGGAAAGGAGGCTTGAGGGACATCAGCGGTTGAGTGATGCACTAGGCAGGGGTCGTTTAAGTATGACAAGGGTCTCTGACTCTATTGCTGCTGTCTTCTCCAAGGTCCTCGGGGAGGGGATGGCAGAACCGGGACCCTTCCCTGTAGGTGGGGTCACGTCGCTCTTGGGTGCATGCATTTACTGAGAGGTGGCTCCTGGAGGCACAGCTTTTCTTGGAAGGCCGAGGCTGCCCTCTTCTGGTGGCTGTAGTGGTGGCCAGGCTGTACTGCACCATGGCTTTGCAGACACTGACCTAGGTTTAGGTGTGAGCTGGGGCTGGGTGTACAGCCATGCATGTATCAGACAGGCTCCAGGGTCAAGGGCACCCGGCAGGCATTGCACAGGGCTCTGTGTCCCCCCTCCCCCCACCGCTTCCCAAGGACTTTGTCATCTCTCCCGCCCCCTCCCTTGTCCTCTCCTGCTCTTTCCCTCAGCATCCTCCCATCTTCCCTGGACACCACATGGTCCCCTAGCCCAATCCCTTGCTCTGTCTTCATGGCCAAACTGAATTGTCTACACTTGCCCGTTTCCACTCCTTAAACCACTGCTCCCTGTCCTCCATTCATCATTTCAAGGAATCTCCTCTTACCAAGTCCCCAGCGATCTCCCAGATCCAGTGAGCACTTTATTTTAAACATTCATTTTGAATTATTCAAATAATACATTGATTTATTTGCAAAAAAAAGCAGAATATCAGTTTTAGCTCTCCAAAGATAATCGCCATCCTGAGTTCGAGTTTGGTGGGTAACTAGTATTCAAAAAACACTTACCAATATGATCCATAGAAAACATACAAAATGTCTTGTGATTTTGTGAAAAAAAAAAAAAAAAGATGTTCATGTGGTCGGTACTGGAACACAATGGCTTTAAATCCAGTAGATTTTGGCGATCTGTCTGTGTTGATGTATTTAGACCTTGTAGGGTACTTTCCTTGGTCCTTCTACTTTTTGTTCTCACCATAAAAGAGGTGGTTATTTTATTTGTTTTTTGTTTTTGCGTGTGTGTGCTGAGAACATTGTACATGAGATCTACCTTCTTATATTTTTACCTGTGTAACGTGGAATTGTTAACTACGGGCACCGCGTTGTACAGCAGTTCTCTAGAACTTATTCCTCTTGCAGAACTGACAGTTTATGTGCATTGAATAGCAGCTCCCCCTTCACAACACGTTCTTTTAAAAAACACAGGCAGGAGTTCCCGTCATGGCTCAGTGATTAACGAATCCAACTAGTATCCATGAGGACGTGGGTTCAATCCCTGGCCTCGCTCAGTGGGTTATCTGGCATTGCTGTGAGTTGCTGTGTAGGTCACAGACATGGCTCCGATCCCTCATTGCTGTGGCTGTGGCATAGGCCAGCAGCTACAGCTCCGATTCGACCCCTAGCCTGGAAACCTCCATATGCTGCGGGTGCAGCCTTAAAAAGACAAAAGACAAAAATAAATAAATAAATAAAAATAAAAACACAGGCATACCTTAGAGATATTGCGGGCTGGGTTCCAGACCACTACAATCACATGAATATCTCAATAAAGCGAGTCACCTGATTTTTTTTTGGTTTCCCAGTGCATAGAAAAGTTATGTTTACACTATCCTATAGTCTATTTGGTGTGAAATAGCACTATGTCTAAAAAAACCAACATACGTACCTTAATTTAACAATCCCTTACTATTAAAAATGTTATCATCTGAGTCTTCAGCAAATCATAATCTTTTTGCTGGTGGAGGGTCTTGCCTCGATGTTGGTGGTTGCTGATGGATCGGGGTGGGGGTTGCTGAAGTTTGGGGCAGCTGTGGTAACTTCTTTTTTTTAATGGCTGTGGCAGCACCTGCAGCAAATGGACGTTCCCAGGCCAGGGACTGAATCCGAGCTGCAGCTGTGACCGACACCAATAGCTGCGGCAATGCCCAGATCCTTTAACCCACTGTGCCAGGCTGGGGGTCAAATCTGTACCTCTGCAGTGACCTGAGCAGCTGCAGCTGGATTCTTAACCCACTATGCGACAGCAGGGACTCCTATGGCAACTTCTTAAGATAAGACTCTTCCTTTCACTTGAACACTTAGAGGTCATTGTGGGGTTATTAATTGGCCTAATTTCAATGTTGTTGGGTTGGTGTGTCTCAGGGAATAGGGAAGCCCAAGGACAGGGAGAGAGATGGGCAATGGCTGGTGGGTGGAGCAGTCAGAACACAAAGCATTTATCCATTAAGTTCACTGTCTCAAATGAGTGCGGTTTGTCTTCCCAAACAATTAGAATAGCAACATCAAAGATCACTGATCACAGATCACCATTACAAATATAACACTGAAAACATGTAAAATATCACGAGAGTTACCCAGATGTGCCATAGAGACATGAAGTGAGCAAATGCTGTTGGAAAAATGGAGCTAATAGACTTGCTGGATGCAAGGTTGCCACAAACTTTCAATTTTGTAAAAACCATAATATCTGAGAAGCACAAAAAAGTGAGGGGAAATAAAATGAGATCTGCCTATACTCCACAATAACTGTGCTCTTAGTTTTACAAGCTTTGGAAGTGTAGTCAATGAAAGTGGCCACTGCTGTGAGCCTGCTGAGCCTTCTTCCCAGGGTGCCTCTGATGGCTCCTGCACAGACTCAAACTGCAAGACAGCATTTGCTTAGACAGAAATGGCGTAATATGGGGAGAGGGAGGGAGTAGGAGGGATCAGGAGCTTGGGGTTAACGGATGCAACTATTGCTCTTGGAATGGATTTACAATGAGATCCTGCTCTGTAGCATTGAGAACCATGTCTAGTTACTTACATCTCAACACAACAATGGGAGGAAAAAAATATGTATACATGTATGTGTAACTTGGTTTCCATGCTGTACAGCGGAAAAAATTTAAAAAAAAAAAAAAAAAGAATTCAGGTCATAAATATTCATTAGGGGGAAAAAAGAAAAGAAAAAGAAAAAAGAAATGGCATAATCACCCTCATCCTGTTCTGCCTTTTCTGGAGTCACTCATTCCTCCCCTCTCTGCAGGTCCTGTGCCAGTTCTTCCCGCTCTCTGACTTGGGGAGTTCCTCTGGATTCCAGCTCAGGCTCCCCTCTCTTGTAAACCCTCCGTCTTCTTAGGGGATTTCATCATCTCTCATGGCTTCAAATACCCCCAATATGCCACCACCTCACCCGTTTTGATCTCCAGCCCACCAAACCCTACCTACCCAGATGCTGACTTTGATGCCACAGGATGCCTGGAACCCAGCCTGTTCAGACACACTCATGATCTTCCCTTCAAGGGGCCCCAGGATCTGCTGGGCAAGGAGTCCCTGAAGGCTTCTTACCCCACACCCCCATGTGCAATCCGTCACCAAGTGTGCCAGCCCTATCTCCAGATCATACCTCTCCCTCTTGTCTTTCTTTCTTTTTCTTTAGGGCCACACTCTTGGTATATGGAAGTTCCTAGGCTAGGGGTTGACTTGGAGCTGTAGCTGCCAGCCTACACTGCAGCCACAGCAACCCTGGGATCCAAACCTCGTCTGTGACCTATACCACAGCTCACTGCAATGCCACTGAGCAAAGTGGATCGAACCCATGTCCTCACAGATACTAGTCAGTTTTGTTACCTCTAAGCCACGACTGGAACTCCTCCCCTCCCCTAGCACGGCCTGTCATGTTTCCAAGGGCGGTTGTGACTATCTCCCAGAATTCTCCAAGGCCCTTCCTTGGTCTATTTTCACGTGGTTGCTGGAATGATATGCATTAGAACTTACATTCAAAATGCACATCTGGGGAGTTCCCATTGTGGCTCAGTGGGTTAAGAACCTGACTAATATCCATGAGGATGCAGGTTCAATCCCTGGCCTCATTCAGTGGATTAAGGATCTGGCATTGCTGTGAGCTGTGGCATAGGTTGCATATGTGGCTTAGATCTGGTATTGCTGTGCCTGCGGTGTAGACTGACAGCTGTAACTCTGATTCAACTCCTTGCCCAGGAATTTCCACATGCCCCGGGTGTGGCCCTAAAAAGAAAACAAACAAACCAAAATTCACATCCGATCATGTCTTTTCCTCTCTTGAGACCCTTCAAACTGGTTCCCACGGCCTTCAGGGTCAAATATAAACCCCATCGGCCTTCTTGGTCTCCCCATTAGCTCTGCCTGCCTCCCTCCACCCTCATCTTCCCCCACTGTGGTCACCCCACCCAGGCCACCCCAGCATCCTCTGTCCCTTGATCAAGAATGTGTTCTGAGGCACATTTTTGCTCAACTGCCACATAGGCTGCTTCCTCTAGAAACATTCTTTCCTTCCATTTGAGCCTGGCCAAAGCCTCCTGTGGGGCTCAGCTGAAATTTTTTTTTTAAAACTTATATATGTTGATTTATAATATCATTTTGTTTCAGATGTATGACAAAGTGATTCAGTTATACATATATATATAAGAATATATATATTCTTTTTTGATTCTTTTTGCCATAGTTTATTACAAAATATTAACTACACTCCCTGTGTAGTTATACAGTAAATCCTTATTGTTTATTTTATGTATGGTGGTATGCATCTGTTAATCTCATACTCCCAATTTATCCCTCTCCTTGTCATCCCCTTTAGCAACCATAAGTTTGTTTTCTATGTCTGTGAGTCTGGTTCTGTTTTGTAGATAGGTTCATTTGTGCCATATTTTAGATTCCACCTATAAGCGATATCATATGGTATTTGTCTTTCTCTTTCTGACTTACTTCATTTAGTATGATCATCTCTAGGTTCATCTGTGTTGCTGCAAATGGCATTATTTCATTCTTTTTTTAAATGTCTGAGTAGTATTCCATAGTATATGCGTACCACATCTTTTTTATCCATTCCTCTATTGATGGACATTTAGGTTGCTTCCATGTCTTGGCTCTTGTCAGTAGTGCTGCTGTGAACACTGGGGTGCATTTATCTTTTCAAATTAGAGTTTACATCATTTTCAGATGTATGCCTGGGAGTGGGATTGTTGGATCATAGGGTAGTTCTATATATATATTTTTGTCTTTTTGCCTTTTCTAGAGCCGTTTCCCACGGCATATGGAGGTTTCCAGGTTAGGGGTCTAATCGGAGCTGTAGACGCTGGCCTATGCCAGAGCCACAGCAATGTGGGATCTGAGCCGCGTCTGTGACCTACACCACAGTTCACGGCAACGCCGGATCCTTAACCCACTGAGAAAGGCCAGGGATCAAACCTGCAACCTCATGATTCCCCATCGGATTCGTTAACCACTGTGCCATGGTGGGAACTCCTATATTGAGTTTTTTAAGGAACCTCCATACTGTTCTCCATAGGGGCTGCATCTAATTACATTCCCACCAACAGTGTAGGAGGGTTCCCTTTTCTCCACACCCTCTCCTTAGCCCAAATCTCTGATGCTCAGAGAGCTGTCCATCATCCCCCAGACCCAGGTCTCTCCATCCCAGGTTCTCTGCTCTCCGGTGCTTTTCCTCCATGACTCTTACCCATCTGTAATCCTATCATTATGCACTTCTCATTCATTCCTCCCCTCATTTCCATCTGCCAGAAAGCTCCACAGGATCGGAGACTGTCTGCTTTACTCATTCCTTGTTTTCATTAGCACCTGTCACAGAGCCTGACAACTCAATAGATGCTCCAGAGATACTCGTCCATTCAGCCTGGAGGTGTCTTCGCCGTTGAAGTGCTGTGGGTAAGGGCTGGTGTGCCAAAGTCGGACAGTCCTAGCTTAGAATTCTAGCTGTGCCACTTGGAGGCTGCGTGTCTTTGGTCCAAGCCATTTAAGGCCTCTCTGAGCCACTCTTTCCTGTCTCATGAGATTATTATGAGGATGAAATGAGAATATCTATAAAATATTTAATGCAATGGCTGGCACACAGTAACCCCTCAATGAACAACAATGGGTATTATTTAAATAATTCTAATCACAGCTATACCACAGGTCCCCAAAGTGCTACCATTGCCGCTTCCTCTCACCTTGTGAGTAAAGTGGGGAGCGAGACCACATTTTCGTATCTGCTCAGACTCAGAGTCTTTGCAAGCAAGTTGTGATGACAGCAGTTCCAGCTCTGGAGGTGAGCCTTTGTGTCTCCCTCTGCTACTCACTGGCTGTGTCACCACAGGCAGATAAGCTTCTTTGAACTCAATCTTGTCCTCTGTGAAGTGTGGCCAATACATATTGCATAGGAGAGTTACAGGCATCACATGAGATAATGCACATAGCTACCTGGTGCTGAAAAATCACTACATTAAGGAGTTTCCTGTGGCAGTTCAGTGGGTTAAGAGCCCCAACATAGTGTCCATGAGGATATGGGTTCCATCCCTGTCCTCGCTCAGGGGGTTAAGGATCTAGTGTTGCTGTGAGCTATGGTTTAGTTCACAGACGTGGCTCAGATCTGGCATTGCCATGGCCGTGGCATAGGCTAGCAGCTGCAACTCCAGTCTGACCCCTGGACTGGGGCAGGTGCAACCGTAAAAAGAAAAAAAAAGTTGCTACATTAAAATTACAGTCCTTTTCCAAACTCAGGATCTGAAGATGACCCCGTGTCTCATATCATGTTTCAAACTTGCCTCCTTCTTGACTTCCTTCCTTTGATCGTGGAGAGGCAGGCTTGAGTTTGAAAGTTGGTTCTGCCTCTACTTGCTACACAGCCTCTCTAAGCATGTTTTCTTCTCTATAGAATGGAATACCTGTCTAATACCCCTCTGATGTGGTTATTGTAAGGAGTAAATAAAAAAGTTACTCTATGGAGTTCCCGTCGTGGAACGAATCCGACTAGGAACCATGAGGTTGCGGGTTTGATCCCTGGCGTTGCTCACTGGGTTAGGAATCTGGCATTGCCATGAGCTGTAGTGTAGTTTGCAGACACGGCTTGGATCCCACGTTGCTGTGGCTCTGGCGTAGGCCGGTGGCTACAGCTCCAATTAGACCCCTAGCCTGGGTACCTCCATATGCCATGGGAGCAGGCCAAGAAATGGTAAAAAGACAAAAACAAAAACAAAAACAAAAGTTACTCTAAGGCAATCTGCCACACTCAAGCCACTGCCTGTTTCTTTCTTTCTTTCTTCTTTCTTTCTTTCTTTCTTTCTTTCTTTCTTTCTTTCTTTCTTTCTTTCTTTCTTTCTTTCTTTCTTTCTTTCTTTCTTTCTTTTTAGCATTTTATTGGAACACAGACATGCTCATTCACTTATGTATTATCTGGGGTTGCTTTGGTGCTACAAAGGCAGTAGAGTAGTTGTACAGAAGCTGTATGGCCCACAAAGCCCAAATGATTTCCTCTCTGGCCCTTTATTTTTGGAAGAAGTTTGCCAGCACCTGATATGAAGCATCTCATCTGGGGGCTGCTTGGTCGGTGCTCAGTGACCACGGCCGCTCTCACTATCATCATCATTGTCGTCTGCATCATTAACGCAACAGGCAGGTGGAGCACTGTTCTAGAAATGTGAGGAAGAGGAGGCCCCATGGGGAGAGGGCCTTGCCGGAGCCCCCCAGCACAGTGCCATGTAGAGGGCAGGTCTCTGGATCTTGGATGACCTGCCTCAAAAAGATTCTAGGTCTGGTAAACTTTCCAGTACATCAAGTGATATTCTCTAAAACATTCAACTCTGCCAGGAAAATGTGTCCAAAATCTATTTTCAGGACCTTGCATCTGTATAGTGCCTTTGTGTGAATTAGAAAATGTATCCCTGGAATTCCCGTTGTGGCTTAATGGGTTAAGAACTGAAATATAGTGTCTGTGATGATGCCAGTTCAATCCCTGGCCTTGCTCAGTGGGTTAAGGATCTGGTGTTGCTGCAAGCTATGGGCAGAGGTCATGGATGCAGCTCAGATCTGGTATTGCTGTGGCTGTGGTGTAGGCTGCAACTGTAGCTCCAATTCAGCTCCTAGCCCAGGAACTTCCATATGCCGTAGGTGGGGCCATAAGAAGAAAAAAGAAAGAAAGAAAGAAAAAAAAGAAAATGTATCCTTTCCTGAAAACACTTAGTTGTTATAAATAAATATACTGATTTTGTTAGAATAAGGTGCTATACTGTTAGGAAGTTCTTTTTTTTTTTTTTTTTTTTTGGTCTTTTTTAGGGCCATAGCTGTGGCACATGGAGGTTCCCAGGCTAGGGGTTAAATCGGAGCTATAGCTTCTGGCCTACACCAGAGCCACAGCAACACGGGATCTGAGCCATGTCTGTGACCTATACCACAGCTCATGGCAACACTAGATCCTTAACCCACTGAGCAAGGTCAGGGATCGAACCCGTGTCCTCATGGATGCTAGTCGGGTTCGCTAACCTCTGAGCCATGATGGGAACTCCAGGAAGTTCTAATAAACATGCAGATCTACCATATATTCTCTGAATGGGGCCCCACCCTCCCTAGGATTTGTGCAGTGCACCACCTGCATGACTGTACATGGCAGCCCTGCCTGTCAATGGTGAACCAGCGTGAGTCCTGATTTTTGTATATCTGTTGTCTAAAAGGGAGGCCCACTTCTCATGGACTTCCCCAGGTAGAGCTATGACTTTGCTCCTCATCTGTGCTTCTTTTGGCCTCCGTGGGCCCAGTGGGCCTGGCACCTTCTCACCACCACCTTTGGGACCCCACAGGCAGAGATGGAGTTGGTCCAGCATATTGGTGTCCCCACCAGTAAGATCATCTACGCCAACCCCTGTAAGCAAATTGCACAGATCAAGTATGCTGCCAAGCATGGGGTCCAGCTGCTGAGCTTTGACAACGAGATGGAGCTGGCAAAGGTGGTAAAAAGCCACCCCAGTGCCAAGTAAGCTGAGAACCACTCATGTGGGAGGCTGGGCAGCAAGCAAGGGCGGAGGGAGTGGGCAGAGTTGGGTTGGGGCTGAGGACCCTGCCCTGGACCCGGCCATGGTCACGGGAGGTTGGAGCGGGCCCTCCTGGACTGAACCCAGGATGCCAGAGCCTGATCAGGACAAAGGTAGGATTACAGCCCAGGCAGAGCAAAGCCCACTGAACTGTGGAGGTCAAAGTCATGGCAGAGAGAGCAGGGGCGGGGTGGTTGGGAAAGTTTCATGGAGGAGGGGGCATTTGAGATGGGCCTTGAGGAGCGGACAGCATCCGGGAATGTATACATAGCACATCCGTGTGAGCTGCGTGAGCAAACACAGGGAGGTTGGAAGCAGCAGGAGACATTTAAGCGATAAGAAGAAATTTGGTGTGGCTGGAACATACCATGTGCAAGAGGCTTAGGTGGCAGTGAATGATGCTAGTCAGGGGGCAGGGACCCAATGCCTGTGGGCTTTGGAAAGGGTCTAGGCTGGACCTTTGGCTCAGGCTGTGGCTCTCACTTGGTCATCAGGCACCCCGGGGAGCCAGGGGGTCGGTCGCTCTGGTTCACCCAAAGCAGCTTTCATTTTGTCTGTTGTATGCATTGAAGATATCAGGGTTCTCAATAAGACTTTAAAAAATGGTTCCCCTCCATACAAGAGAAGTTGGAAAAGCCTGGTTGGTGTAAAGGCTGATGTGGGGGAAGTAGGGTGGCCCAGGGGAGAGCTGGTGAGGTCAGGACCAGGGCAGGGGTCCAGGGAAAGGCCCAGGGATGTTTAGGGAATGGATTGGACAGGATTCAAAGGCTGACTGGCTGCGCAGGGAGAGGAAGGGGTCAGGGGGCCTATGGGTTGGGTAGTTCTGAGCTACCAGGGTTCACACCCTTGACTGGGAGACTTGGTTGGGCTGTAGGAGGCAGGGTCCCCCCTGCAGAGGTGCCCTGCGTGTCTCCTCAGGATGGTTCTCTGCATTGCCACCGATGACTCCCACTCCCTGAGCCACCTGAGCTTCAAGTTTGGGGCGTCGCTGAAATCCTGCAGACACCTGCTTGAAAATGCCAAGAGGAACCACATGGAGGTGGTGGGTGTGAGGTGAGTGCCTGGAAGTCCCGCCCACCCCGTCAGGCCCACTGCTCTTTCCCAGGAATTAGTCAATGGTGTGTGAGACCTCCCCCAGGGCCTCCAAGATGGGGCTGGAATTCTACCCTGCGAGAGTTTCCTCCCTTTAGAAAGAAGGTTTGGGAGTTCCTGTTGTGGCTCAGTGAGTTACAAACTCAACATACTACCCATGAGGATGCGGGTTCGATGGCTGGCTTCGCTCAGTGGGTCAAGGATCCAGCGTTGCCACAATCTGTGGTGTAGCTTGCAGATGTGGTTCAGATTTGGTGTTGCCGGGGCTGTGGTGTAGGCCTCAGCTGCAGCTCCAATTTGACCCCTCACCCAGGAACTTCCATATGCTGCAGGAGCAGCTGTGTTAAAAAAAAAAAAAAAAAAAAGAGGAAAAAAAAAAGAAGAAGGAGGTTTGGAATGTCCCACTGCGCCAGCCCTACAGTCCCCAGAATGTCCTGTCCTTGGAGGTTCTAGGAGGGACCTGGCTTTGCAGGAGTTTTTCCAGCCTGAGGCCAAAGGTGGTCCAGGCACGTCTTGGCTCTGCCTCTTTTCTGGTGGGGATATGCAAGAAGTAAGAGCAATGACTTAATATAGCTTTCTTTGATCTGGAGTTAGGATGTAGCAGGCACTGTGCTAAATGCTTCACAGACATTATCCTGTAACCTTGTGGGATCTTCACATTATAGCTGGGGAATTAAAGCAGGCAGGCCACACTGCTGACTGAGCTCTACATTGGATCTGGCTGCCTCTGGGGCCCTACCCTTCATCCCAGAAAGCTCAGCCCCAGGGGCAATGTGGGGGGAGGGGAGGGGCACCAAGTGCCAAGGGACCTTGGATCTAGTCTCCTGTCTACTCCTCACTTGCCACACAGCCCTTGACAATGCACTTAACCTTTTAGGCCATCAGTCACTACATCCAGAAAATAGGCACAGCATCCAGTTTGCTTGTCCAAGGTGGCTCCTGGCTGGGGTTGAGGTGGCAGTACTTGGGCCCCTTTGTGTAAGCTGAGACTCTTCCTCCCTTCCCAGTTTTCACATTGGCAGTGGCTGTCCAGACCCTCAGGCCTACGCTCAGTCCATTGCAGATGCCCGGCTTGTGTTTGAAATGGGTGCTGAGCTGGGCCACAGGATGCACATCCTGGACCTCGGCGGCGGCTTCCCTGAAGTGGAGGGGGCCAAAGTGAGATTCGAAGAGGTAAACCTGGGGTCCCAAGTGTCACATTGGGCTCAGTGGGGATGCGGGTGGGGGCAGGGAGGGTTATGATGATCCTAGGAAACCCGTTGTGAGTGGGTCCCATGTGCTATGCTTGGTACTTTACCTGGGTTATCTTATTGTTAACTCTGTGTTACAGCTGAACAAATGAGGCTCATAGAGGTCACTTCACTTCCTGAGTCCATGGCAGAGCAGGCTGCACAGCCAGCTCTGCCTGATGCCAGCCATGCACATATTTGAGGCTTAACCAGGCCATATCTGCATAAGTCATAAGGCTCTTTGAGGGTCTGGTTATACCCTATTCACCCTCTGGGGGACTGATGAGAAATAATGTTGGAAGGCGGGGGAAGGAAAAGCCAGTGTTCCATCCACTTCTAGTCCCTTCTGATGGATAAGGTGAAATCAGGAAAATGTGTCATTGCAATCCCCATTTCAACAACTAGAGGGCACTTTCCCCCCAATAAGTGCCTTGTCCTGGACTGTTCACATCTTGGAACTGACCCTAAGAAAATAATCCACAAGGGAAATAAAAAATTAGCTTCAAAGATGAGCACTGCAGCATTGTTCATAACAAAAGTCCAGTGGACTTCCCTAGTCCATCTAACAATCAGGGATTGGTTAAATTATGGTACATTGTTATGGTGAAAACATTTACACACATGGGGAGGTCATTCAGTTTATTGGCTAAAACAGGTTAAAAAAACATATGCACATATAGCCCTAACATGTTTATAATAAAAGATCAGGCTTGTATCGGAGTTCCCATCACAGCTCAGTGGTTAACGAACCCAACTAGAATCCATGAACATGCAGGTTCGATCCCTGGCCTCGCTCAGTGGGTTAAGGATTCAGTGTTGCCGTGAGCTGTGGTGTAGGTCTCAGACGTGGCTCGGATCCCGCCTTGCTGTGGCTGTGGCATAGGCCAGTAGCTATAGCTCTGATTCAACTCCTAGCCTGGGAACCTCCATGTGCCATGGATGCAGCCCTAAAAAGCAAAAAAAAAAAAAAAAAAAAGTGTTATTTAACATATTGGTTATTCATGAAAGAGCCACATCAGGGCTTCTGGAATCTGAGTACCAAGTTAGATGAAGAGTGCATTTCCCACTGTGGAGGCGTTGAGGAGGGTGATTTACACAAGTGTAAGGATCTTGACCCAGCTCTGTCTCTGCCTATCTTTTTGGCCAGATGTCTGCAGTTACCAGCTGGGCCTTAGCAGCTGCCAAGTCCTTCTTTCTGAAATCAAAGAGGCTTTCAAGAAATAGACTAGGGGTCATACTGTACAGCACAGAGGACTATGTCTGATCCCTTATGTTAGAACATGATAGAAGATAGTATTGAAAAAAAAATGTATATGCATGTACGACCGGGTCACTTTGCAGTACAGCAGAAATTGAAGGAACACTGTAAATCAACTATAATAAAAATTATAGATAAAAAAAGAAATAGACTGGGTGCCGTAGCAAGTCTTTAGCATAAGCTCCGTATTTCAAATGTGTAACTGTGCCCCTCATCACCAGATTGCTTCTGTGATCAACTCAGCCTTGGACCTGTACTTCCCAGAGGGCTGTGGTATAGACATCCTTGCCAAGCTGGGGCGCTACTACGTGACCTCGGCTTTCACCTTGGCAGTCAGCATCATCGCCAAGAAGGAGGTTCTTCTGGACCAGCCTGGCAGGGAGGGTAGGTGCTAGCGGAGCCTCATTCTTCCCCAAAACCAGGGGCAGTGGCTGGCTGAGCAGGGTCTGATTTTAGGGGGTGGGGGAATCTGGAGACTGGGTCCTTGCTTTAGGGAAATTTATAATCAAGTGTTCTCACCCCAAGTGGCTTATTTAGCAAATTCTGTCCTATGCATGTTTATATTTTATGAACATTGAGATCAAAGCAACCTTAGGGAGAATAGATACTTTATAAACCCCATTGTACCAATGAGGAAACTGAGAGCCAGAGAGAAGACAAGTGAATTGCTCCATCGCTAGTAAGTGGTCAAGCCTGCATTTGACCCCATGTTTGTCTTCTCCCCAAAGTACAGGCTCTTCCTCACCCTGCTGCTTCTCATAACAAAATGAAAATAATCAATGACAACTTAACATTTGTCTAAGCCCACTTTACAGACCACAGAACGTAGGCATGGAGAGGTTGAGTCACTTGCCCAAGGTCACACAGCTAATAAGGGGCAGTGCCAGGCTTCAAGTCCAGGCGGGGCTGACTCAAGGCTTCTCTGTCCACACTGCCAACAGCAGTGTTCCACCCTGACCTTCCAGGTGGATCAGTCCTCCCAGCAGACCCTTGAGTGAGAGGTCTGACTCTGATTTGGAGGTTTTGTTCTCTGCGCTGCAACCTCCAGGCAGAAGAACCCGAGGTCTATGTGCTCTTCCCCAGAGAGAACCCATATTGAGGGATGTGGCGTGGTGCGGGTGAGGGGGTGCTCCAGGTGGAATGACGTATTGTGCACGTGCACACATATGCGCGTGTGTCTGATTTTTCTGGCCTCCTTTGTAGATCTGGGGGACTATACTTTCTAGTCTAGCCAGAAGCCTTGGCTTCTCATTCTAGCTCATGCACTGCCCCTTCATAGGCCTCTGAGCCAGTGGTTTAACCTCGAGGGGTCGTGAGTTTGGGTGGGCTGCTCTTCTGCCTTTGCTGGGACATTGAGGGCTCAGATTGCAGGCACGGAGTGTGTCCCGGGCAGGGTTGCTCAGCTACGGGATGTTTCCAACACCGCAGTGAACCTCCTGTTACAGGAGGAAGCAGTAGCCTGTCCTCTCAGCGGAGCCCTCCGCGGTCCCACCCCGCCTCACGCTCCCGCTTGTGCTGCCCCTGCCCCCTCCCTCCCCGCAGAGGAAACCGGTTCCGCCCCCAGGACCATCGTGTACCACCTCGGTGAGGGCGTGTACGGAATCTTCAACTCAGTCCTGTTTGACAACACCTGCCCTACCCCTGTCCTGCCGAAGGTGAGCCAACCCCACGTGGGCCTGTGTTCCGTTGTGTGGGTGCATTTATTTATTTTTAAAAATCAATTTCAATATATTTTACGTAACCCAGTCTATCCCACACATTATTTTAATATGTAACCAATCTAAAAACATTATTGCCATATGTTGTATTCTTTTTCCTTGCTGTCCCTGAAATTCACCCAGAGCACACCTCAGTTGATAACCAGCCACATTTCAAGTGATCAGCGGCCACCCGTGGCTAGTGGCCACCATCCTGGACAGCCAGGTCTATACAAGTGGGTGCATTTAAATGACTTTCTTTGTGTGTTGTTACCTATTTTTGAAAAAGTAAAACATATTCATTGTAGAAAGGAGACAAGAAGAATGAAGATGGTTGTTACCCCGATTCCACCATGTAGAGAAAGAAAGATGCCTTGAACATTAGATCTCCTTTTAATCTTTTAGAAAATGTATTATACTTTTTTTTCCCATAAGGGTGGGGTCTTATCAATTTGTAACCTAATTTTTTTTTTCACTTAGCCTCGTGTGGTGTTCTTCCATGCCATTAACCAGTCTTTGACAGCACTGTTCTTTTCTTTTTTCTTTCCTTTTTCTTTTGTCTTTTTAGGGCCGCACCCACAGCATATAGAGGTTCCCAGGCTAAGGGTCGAATCAGAGATGTAGCTGCCAGCCTACACCACAGCCCCAGCAATGTGGGATCCAAGCCGCATCTGTGACTTACACCACAGCTCATGGCAACGATGGATCCTTAACCCACCGAGTGAGGCCAGGGATCGAACCGGCGTCCTCATGGACACCAGTTGGGTTTGTTAACCCCTGAGCCATGACAGGAACTCCTCTTTTTCTTCTTTAAATTCCAGTATAGTTGATTTACAATGTTGTGTCAATTTCTGCTATACAGCAAAGTGACCCAATCATGCATATATATACATTCCCTTTCTTATATTATCCTCCATCATGGTCTATCCCAAGAGACTGTGTTTAGTTCCCTGTGCTGTACAGCAGGACCTCATTGCTTATCCTTTCTAAATATAATAGTTTGCATCTACTAACCCCAGACTCCCAGTCCATCCCACTCCCTCCCCTTGGCAACCCCAAGTCTGTTCTCTATGTCTGGACAGCGCACTTCTTAATGACTACATAATACTTTAACCCATCTAATTCTTGTGATTGTTCACTTGGTTTCCTGTTTTTGAGCTTTATGAGTTCCTCTTGACCTCTATCTCTGGTCACTGCTCTGGGGTAAATTCCAAGAAGTAAAAATTCATCTTTAATGGACTTTTTCCACATTAACAAAGGAACAGGAACAGACAGAATAGTCCTCCTAGCCTGTGGGATCCAGCCCAGGGTCTCTGGCAGCTTTAGTGGGCTTCATTAAGAGGACAAAGAAAGAGTTCCCGTTGTGGCTCAGTGGTAATGAACCCAACTAGTACTCATGAGGATGTGGGTTGGATCCCTGGCCTTGTTCAGTGGGTTAAGGATCTGGCATTGCCATGAGCTGTGGTGTAAGGCTAAGGGTCGAATCAGAGACAAGGCTCAGATCTGGTGTTGCTGTGGCTGTGGCATAGACTGGCAGCTGTAGCTCCCATTCGACTGCTAGCCTGGGAACTTCCACATGCCAAGGGCTCGGCCCTAAAAAGACACCCCCCACCAAAAAAAAAAAGAGGGGAAAGAAAATCAGACACCACCAGAAAATGCGGTCTTATATTTTCACATCTCCAGGCCTTTGTGTGGTCCTGCTTCAGGAAAGAAACTGAACTGCAGAACCAGCACTCACACCATCATGATCTTTCAGTATGCGTGTTTGTTTTTCTTTCCCTTTCCCTCCTGCCTAGTTTTTTCAGGGGCCATCAGCGGTCAGCAGCTCTTTGTAGTTCTTCCTGCCCCTCCTCTACCGCAGGCAGAGGGAGCCCCTCCTCCCTCCAGGTCCCCCCCCCCCCCGCCCCCCGAGTTGCTGGGTCCTCCTGTCCTCATTCCACGGCTGCATGGTTAACCGCGGGTTGAGCTTGTCTGAGCGCATCTCCTGACCTGCTCAGGAATTCCGTTTCCTACGGGGAGGCCTGAGCACTGCCTGCATTCCTGTGGTCTCCCACATCCTACCGCAGCGAAAGGACCGGCCAACCAAGCCCCAGGTTACACAGCATGCAGCAGCTGCTTCCCAGTGACTCTCCCTTCCTGTCCCCCTCCCCTCCCCTCCCTGTCCCTTCTTCCCGTGGCAGGCAGGCAGGCCCCGACCCTGGGCCCTTCCTCAGCTCCTCAGAGGAGCAGGGCTGTGCTCCTGCACTGGGCGCTTTGGCGGATCAGCCTCCGGTTGGTTTTCCTGACTTGGACACCAGGAAGTGACTGACCCTCCATGTGGTCTGTGCTGCAGCTCCTCTGATGGGTGTGCAGACCACTTAGGAGTCCTGCCAGGTGACCACACCCAGGGTGGGGCTTGCAGTGGAGCCATGGAAACGATACTGTATAGGTGACAGCACACAGTAAGTTAACTAGAGGTGTGCTGGGAGTGTGTCAGGAGGACCCAGGCTGGCTAGAGGTATCGGCCCTTTCTTCCCCCAAGAAAGCGCCCCTCCTTAGCCAGTATGGCAGCTTTGTGCCCGGCTCTTCCTTCCCAGGGACTTTGGTTTTGGGCCTCAGGTAGGAAAAGGTGTAGTGAACATAATTCTTGGTTCAGGGTATTCTTTCTCATCACTGGAATATGCTTGGTCCTTTTTTGTCTGTTTCTTGTTTGTTTATGGCCACACCTGCAGCATAGAGAAGTTTCCAGGCTAGGGGTCGAATGAGGGCCACAGCTGCAGGACTACGTCACAGCCACATGGGCTCTAAGTTGCCTCTGCTACCTACACTGCACCTTTCAGTCGATGCTGGATCCTTAACCCACTGAGAAGGGCCAGGGATTGAACCAACATTCTCAGAGAGATAGCGTTGTGTTCTTAACCTATTGAGTCACAATGGGAACTCCCTTTTTAATTTTTTAAAAATTCAACAAATAGGAGTTCCCACTGTGGTGCAGTGGGTTAAAAATCCAATTGCAGCGGCTCTGGTCACTGTGGAGGATCAGGTTCAATTCCCAGCCCAGTGCAGTGGGTTAAGGATCTGGCATTGCCACAACTGTGGCATAGGTCTCAGCTGTGGCTTAGATTCAATCCCTGACCCAGGAACTTCCATACGTTGTGGATACAGCCTTAAAAAAAAAAAAAATCAACAAATATTTGTGCGCCCTCCACATACAAAACATTGTGCTTAGGTCTGCACAAGTTAAGGTGAGGAAGAATTGTCTGTGCCTTAGAAATACAATCCTGAAGTTCCCATCGTGACTCAGTGGTTAATGAACCCAACTAGTATCTATGAGGACACGGGTTCAATCCCTGGCCTCGCTCAGTGGGTTAAGGATCTGGAGTTGCCATGAGCTGTGGTGTAGGTCACAGACCTGGCTCCCATCTGGCGTTGCTGTGGCTGTGGTGTAGGTCAGCAGAGCTGTAGCTCCGATTAGACCCCTAGCCTGGGAACTCACATATGCTGCAGGTTAGACCCTAAAAAACAAACAAACAAACAAAAAAGCAAAAACAAAGAAATACAATCCTGCTTTGTGTGTGTCTGAGAGAGAGACAGACAGACAGACAGAGTCAGACAGAGACAGAGAGAGTAGTATGCAAACTACAACAGTGTCATGAGAGGAGTTCCCATGGTGGCTCCGTGCGAACTAATCTGACTAGTGTCCATGAGGACACAGGTTTGATCCCTGGCCTCGCTCAGTGCGTTAAGGATCTGGTGTTGCCATGAGCTGTGGTGTAGGTTGCAGATGCAGCTCGGATCCTCTGTTGCTGTGGCTGTGGTGTAGACCGGCAGCTACAGCTCCAATTTGACCCCTAGCCTGGGAACCTCCATTTGTTGAGGGTGTGGTCCTAAAAAGATGAACAAATCAAAACAGAACAAACCAGTGTCATGAGAAAAGTACAAAAACTACAAAACAAATGTTACTGCAATTTTTTCAAAAATGTTTTAGTATTTATCACTAAGACATAAGGACTTAAAAAAACCCACAATATTCTCAAACTAAAAAAAAAAAAAAAAAAATCAAAGAAAGCAATTCCACAGTAACCCTGTCATCTATTTAGTGCTCAGATATCTCCAATTACCTCATAAATGGTTTTTATAGTTGATTTTACAGATGAGAAAACTGAGACATGAGATGAAGCAAATTTAGTCAAAGTCACACCATTAATACAGATTAGGGTTTTTACTGGTGTTGCTGGTGGGTTGAAGGATCTGGAGTTGTCACTGCAGTGCCTCAGGTCATTGCTGTGGTGTGGGTTGGATACCTGACTTGGGAACTTCTGCATGCTGTGGGCATAGCCAAAAAATAAATAAATAAATAAAGAGTTTTTAAATTATAGACCCTTGGGATAGGATTCATGTCTTAATCATCTCTGATTATGCTTGTTGCCAAAGAACAATCTCTTAACTGCTTTCCTCTAAAATGATTGCTGCCCTAAAAAAAATGACTGCCTCCTTATAAAATCTCTCCATCATTGGGTATTTGGGCATTGCTAATTTTGGGTTATTTTTTTTCATTTATAATTATTTTTATTTTTCCATTATAGCTGGTTTATAGTATTCTGTCAATTTTTTACTGTGTAGCAAGGTGACCCAGTTACACATACATGTATACGTTCTTTTTTCTCACATTATCATGCTCCACTGTAAGTGACTAGATATAGTTCCCAGTGCTACACAGCAGGATCTCATTGCTTATTCATTCCAAAGGCAATAGTCTGCATCTTTTAACCCCAAGTTCCCAATCCATCCCACTCCCTCCCCCTCCCTCTGGGCAACCACAAGTCTATTCTCCAAGGCCATGATTTTCTTTTCTGTGGAAAGGTTCATTTGTTTGTATATTAGATTCCACATATAAGTGATATCATATGGTATTTGTCTTTCTCTTTCTGACTTATTTTACTCGGTATGAGAGTCTCTCATTCCATCCATGTTGCTGCAAATGGCATTATTTTGTTCTTTTTAATGGCCGAGTAATATTCCATTGTGTATATATACCACTCTTCTTAATCCAATAATCTGTCAGTGGACATTTAGGTTGTTTCCATGTCTTGGCTATTGTGAATAGTGCTGCAGTGAACATAGGGGTGCATGTGTCTTTTTCAAGGAAAGTTTTTTCCAGATATATGCCCAAGACTGGAGTTGCGAGGTCATATGGTAGATCTATGTATAGTTTTCTAAGGTACCTCCATAGTGTTTTCCATAGTGGTTGTACCAACTTACATTCAATTTTGGGTTACCCTTATTCATGTTTCTATGAATATTCTCTCTGCCTAGAATGCTCTCTGTTAGTCTCTTTGCATGACTGGCTCAGTGTACGTGCTTAAAGTATATTCATTTTTGAAAACAATTTTCTTATGGTGAGTCTCTAAAATAGGACTACTAGGTAAGAAGATTTGAGCATTTTTATGTCTCTTGATATGTATTGTCATTGTTTTCCTCAAAGCTTGGACCAATACATATTGTTATCAGTTGAGTCATTTCACAGTAAGCTCATAGGCATTATGGGCTGTGACCTTCTTATTTGCTAATATATCTGAAATGGTACACCTCAGTATTTCTTTTGTGTTTCTTTGATAAGGACAAAGCAATTTTGGGGGGTTTATTTTATTTCCTTTGATGTCGATGTTTTGTTATATCCTCTGTTCACCTAATTTGGGAGGTCTTAAAGTTTTTTTTCCTTGCAAATGAAGATAGGCTTGCATATACATATGTGTATTTAATATAATATCTGATGCAAATATTTTTCTCAGTCTGATAGTTTATTATTCTAATTTTGTGATGCTTTGTTATTTTTTCATAGAAGTTGCAACATACTATCAAGTATCTTAATAATAAGGAAATTTGTCTCTTTCTACCTGCTTTGCAGACTATAGATTACTATATGTAGTACATATATAAGAAATAGAACATTTATTGGAGAAAATGTAACACAAACAGTAAGATAAAATAAGTCACTAATTCTACCATTCAGAGATGACCGTTGTTAGAATTTACTTTGATTCCTTTTTTTTAAAGTGTCACAGTGCACATTGTTTTTAACTTCAAAAAATATTATGAGAATTTAAATACTCTTATGTTGGGTGGACTTTTTATCTTTAAACATTTTAAATGTTCCCTGAGTGGTCTAAAATGACATATTTTGGGGTGTAAAGCTGCAATTCAATAAATGTGTATTAGCCCCTCATAAATGCAAGGTATAGTTAGATGTGGGGAGGGGCATAAAGGGGGCAAGTACTGTGGGAGTTTTACAAAAATCTCAGAAGCAGGGTGGGGGGATGTGCCTGGGCTATGTGATGGAAATCCTGTGAAATCAGATTGTTATGATCATTATACAACTACAGATGTGATAAATTCATTTGAGTAATAAAAAAATGAAAAAAAATCACTTTTCTTTAAAAAAAAAAATCTCAGAAGCAAAATTCAGGGTATAAACTCTCGTCACCCCACTCTGTATAGAGATACCCTCCCTTCATTGCCAAGATTAGGCTTTCTTACCTACTACTGTAGTTTATTCTAATTATTTATGGTTTAAAAACTATGACTCTGGAATGTATTGCTATAGCATTTGTCACGTCTGGATCCGGTTAGTTCTGGTCTTAAAAATTCTTTTTTCTTTCTTTCTTTTTTTTTTTTAGGGCCACACCTACAACACATGGAGGTTCCCAGGCTAGGGGTCCAATTGGAGCTATAGCTGCCAGCCTGCACCACAGCCACAGCAACGTGCGATCTGAGCTGCATCTGTGACCTACACCAAAGCTCACGGCAACACCAGATCCTTAACCCACTGAGCGAGGCCAGGGATTGAACCTGCATCCCCATGGATACTAGTCAGATTCGTTTCTGCTGTGACATGATAGGAACTCCCCAAAATTCTTAAGTAATGATTTCTATCCCTTTTAAGAAATTTATTTCTGGGAGTTCCTGTTGTGCAGCGGGAACAAATCTGACTAGGAACCATGAGGTTGTGGGTTTGATCCCTGGCCTCGCTCAGTGGGTTAAGGATCCGGCGTCACTGTGAGGGGTGGTGTAGGTCGCAGACATGGCTCAGATCCCGTGTTGCTGTGGCTGTGGCTGTGGCGTAGGCCGGCAGCTGTGGCTCTGATCCCACCCCTGGCCTGGGAACCTCCATATGCGGTTCTGCTTTGCCATACTGTACATTAGTTTTATTTATTCAATGATCTCTAGTTTTTATCTTGTTCTTTTGATTTTTTTTTCTTTGTTCAGCCTTTTCCACACTGTTTTGATAATAGCTTTGTGCTATGTTTAGAAAACTGGTAGGGTGCCTTCTGTTTCCAGCAATGTAGTAGATGAAGTATCCAAACAGCCTCCCCACTGAGAACAAAGAAAACTGTGTCCTGACTCACAAGATAGCAGGGGATCTTCCCAGGTCAAAAAATAAGTAAAAGCTAGAACCTCCCTTCGCTAGAGTAAAAACTAGTCACCCCATCACCCCGAGACATCCTTTTAAAATGGAAGTCAAATCATGGATCTTTTCTACCTTAAACTCTGCTTCGGCTCCTGTCTCACTCCAGATTCAAGCCAGAGCCCTTCCCATAGCTCCCGAGCCCTGTGTGATCGGACCCTGTTTCCTCTCTGACCAGCTCCCTCATCCTCCTCCCCTTGCTCATTCCACTCCAGTCGCACCAGCCTCTGTGCAGTTCCGTGAACAGAATAGGCCCAGGCCTATTCTGGCCTCAGCTTTGCATCAGCTCCCTCCTCGACCTGGATCACTTCTCTGCTACGAACCCTCCTTTAGGTCTTCCCTTGAAGGTCATCTCCCTGGTAAGGCCTCCCCTCACCCTGTCATTGTATCTAATTCTACAACCTGTACCCCCACCCGATCTTATTACTTTATAACATACTATATAATTTACTTTTTTTTTTTTTTGTCTTTTTAGGGCCGCACCTGGAGGCTCCCAGGCTAGGGGTTGAATCCGAGCTGTAGCTGCACAGCTACACCTACACCACAGCTCAGGGCAACGCCAGATCCTTAACCCACTGAGCAAAGCCAGGGATGGAACCCACGTCCTCATGGATACTAATCAGGTTCATTAACTACTGAGCCACAACAGAAACTCCTACTGCTTTATTTTGTTGTCCCCCACCCCCATCCCACTAGACGATAAACCCCATGAGGGCAGGGATTTTTGTCTGTTTTGTTCACTACTCTGTCCTAAGCACATACAACAGTGACTATTCAAATACGTGTTAAGTGAATTACTCCAGAGAGAAAACCTAACTCTGAAACTGGCTTTCTCTCCGAGGGTGTGTACTGTATTCTTTTACACTGATCTTCAGTTTTGATAGTCGTGTACGTTACTAGGGAATAGTCAAGATAGAGAATCGGGAGTTTCCTCTGTGGCTTAGCAGGTTAAGAATCCCACTAGAATCTATATGGGTTTGATCCCTGGCCTGGCTCAGTGGGTTAAGAATCTGGCATTGCTGCAAGCTGTGGTGTAGGTCACAGGTGTGGCTCAGATCTGGCATTGATATGGCTGTGGTGTAGGCTGGCAGCTGCAGCTCCAATTGTTCCCCTTGCCAGGGAATTTCCATAAGCCATGGGCGCAGCCCTAAGAAGACAAAAAAAAAAAAAGAAAGAAAGAAAGAGAATCTGGTAAGATCCTTTACCTAAAGCTTTGAGCCTTAAAAAAATACACCATCATTAGTATAAATATTAGAAAAAAACTCCCACCTAGGAGCACAGCAAGAAAACTCGTCTGTTCTGATATTGTTAGGATTGGAAAGAGGCAAAAAATTGAGAGTTTGAAACCATAAGTCCACCTTTTCTTGGATCTGTTGCTGAAATTCATATTAATTAGGTAGTCTGAAAAACCTCAAGCCTGGACCTAAGCTTTCAACGAATTATCTCTAAAGATGGTTAATGAGTAAAATGGGTAAATGCAGTAACTACCCCTGGGGAGGGAGGGAGAAAAAGGAAGCAACTCAGAGGATGGCTCTCCCTCCAAGGCTGAGATTGAAACCTTTGAGGAGAGGCCATGCCTGTTACAAAGATATGCAGCCTACTAGTGGCAAAGAAACGTTGTGATGGTTCCCAGCACAAATGAAACACAGGAGCAGCCTGTTGCTGAGTGCAGGGAAGCTTGTTGGACTGTGCAGACCAAAGCCGACTGTGAGGGCCGCTGAGGCAAATGCAACCAGACCCCCATACCCTGAACCATAAGTGGCCACACAGAAAAGAGCAAGCTGAAAGAGGGAAAGTTTCTTCTTGGTCTGTCCTTGCAGTGTCCTTCCAGCAGCTTCAATTGACAAAGCCTAAGGTAGACTAAAACAGTGGATAGCAATAGAATGAAAGTTGGGAGGTAGAGTGACCAAGTTGGTGGTCTGAGATCTTGAATTATTTGAGTAGACGGTAAAGATATTGATTAATTTAATTTGGGGGGGTGTAAACTTTAAAACTATGAATTGGAGTTCTCATTGTGCCTCATGAGGTTAAGAACTCAATATAGTGTTCATGAGGATGTAGGTTCGATCCCTGGCCTTGTTAAGGGGGTTAAGGATCCAGCATTGCTGCAGGCTGAGGCATAGGTTGCAGATGTGGCTTGAATCTGGTGTAGCCATGGCTGTGGCTTAGGCCCCAACTGATCGACCCCTAGCCTGGGAACTTCCATGTGCTGCAGGTGCAGCTGTATAAAGAAAAAAAAAAAAGAGCAATTTACAGGAGCAGTTTATATAATACAAATCATTGGAAACAACCTTAATGTTGTCTTGATGCAGTGCAATAGATAAATAAATTACGGTGTATTCCATACAACAAGTTAGGTCCATGCAGCTTATTGCGAATCATGTCTGCATGCATCCATTGGATAAATTTGGGAATGTAGGTTTCTACTAAACAAAAAAAGCAAGTTGCAGAGTTCCCTGGTGGCTCAGTGGGGTAAGGATCTAGTGTTGTCACTGCTGTGGCTTGGGTTGCTGTTGTGGCATGGGTTCGATCCCTGGCCCAGGAACTTCTGAATGCTGCATGTGTGGCTAAAAAAAAAAAAAAAGTTGCAGAGATTACATACCCCATAATTCCATTCCCATGCACTTCAAAATGTGCGCAAAATCAAATTCTAGACTTTTTAGGGTTAGGTATACTCATGGAAAATGAAGAAAAGAGCATAGGAGTTCCCGTCGTGGCGCAGTGGTTAACGAATCTGACTAGGAACCATGAGGTTGCGGGTTCGATCCCTGCCCTTGCTCAGTGGGTTAACGATCTGGCGTTGCCGTGAGCTGTGGTGTAGGTTGCAGAGGCAGCTCGGATCCCACGTTGCTGTGGCTGTGGCGTAGGCCGGTGGCTACAGCTCGGATTCGACCCCTGGCCTGGGAACCTCCATATGCTGTGGGAGCGGCCCAAGAAATAGCAAAAAGACAAAAAAAAAAAAAAAAGAAAGAAAAAAGAGCATAATGAAAACAAAATTCAGGATAATGGTTACCTCTGGAGGAGTTTGTCATTGGGGTGGGGATACAGGAAATGTTTTATTTCTTTAGCTGGGCAGTAGGTACACAGATATTCATTTTATTGTTATTGTTTTTATTTTACACATGATACAAATAGTCTTTTGTACAAATTGCATAGTTAACAAAAAATTGAGTCCAGCATTATTGCTTATTCATATTTTCTGATAGGCTCATGTTTATTCTTTTATCGTATTATTTCTAACATTTAAAAAAAATGTCCTGGGGATTTTAATTAGTAGTAGCTTATTTAATCTATTCATTAAATCAGGGAGAATTCTTTTTTTGCTTTACTCTGTTTACCCAGCCAGGAGAGGATAGGGCTCCTGTATTTTATTTCTCCTTTTATAGTTTTATTGTTTTCTTTGAGTATGTATTATTATCATGGTCCAAATACATCCCAGAGTTTAGTAACATAATGCTTTCATTACTTTGTGAGCGGAGACACTGACTTGCAAGCTGAATCTCACTGATCTCTAGTAACTACATCCCCCTTTTGGTTTTCCAGGTGGGCAAACGTCTTTAATGTGATATTTTATTTCTTCATTTTCTCTATATTATACCTTTCTGTTTCTTTTTTCCCCTAATAGTAATTTCCAGCATTTCTCATGCTATATAAAATAGAAATAATGACAAATGATGACAGAAAGCTTCCGATTTGGAATCAAAAGACATGGCTCCGAGTCCTGGCTCTGCCATATAATAGCTGAGCAACATTAGGCAAGTTACTTAACCTCCCTGGGCCCCGTTTCTCTCATTTCTTCTTCTGGAAAATGAGGGGGCCGAACTTTAATTACTAAGGTCTCTTCTGGTTTTGAAATGAGGCCATTCTAGTGTATCTTCATTCACTTAGAATCAGCTCCCTATTTTAAATAGTTTCTTTACATTTTGGGGTTTAGTTTTATCTGTAGTTTTACTTAAGAAGAGATGGCGCAGGCTATTGAATGCCATGTTGACATGTATTCAGAAAAGTAAAATTTGAATTGTATCTATATTTCCCATATCATGATGAAACCTGTGATCACCTTGCTCATATCATGCCTGCCTTCCATTTAGAGATAAGTTATCTGATCACTGAAGGTGATTCTTTGAAAACGAGTATAGATTTGATTAACTAGGGTTTCATTTGGGATTTCTGCCTGTATGTTCACAAGTGAGATTTTGATCATAGGTTTTTGTGCACTTTCCTTTTTTCCCTTTTTGTGTGCTGCCTTGTTCATCCCTTTTTTCCTTTTAAAATATCTTTGTAAACTGTATCCAGTATAGGAATTGATTAATTCTTTTAAAATTGGGGCATCATTCAGGGATTCCATCAGAGACATGTGCCATTTTAAATATTTCACCTTGTCTCATCTGTGGATCTGCATATTTATTGGGCCTCTTTTTTGGTCTTTTTAGTGCTGCCCCCACAGCATGTGAAGGTTTCCAGGCCAGGGGTCTAATCGGAGCTATAGCTGCCAGCCTACGCCACAGCCACAGCAACACCAGATCTGAGCCACGTCTGCTACCTACACCACAGCTCACGGCAACGCCGGATCCATAACCCACTGAGCAAGGCCACGGATCGAATCTGCACCCTCATGGATGCTAGTCAGATTCGTTTCCGCTGCGCCATGATGGGAAGTCCATTATTGGGCCTCTTTGAGGAAGACAGCCATCTGGGCGCAGCAAGAAGGTGCCTTGTCTGGGACCACTAGTGATTCCGATACCAACTCCCTCCAGAACCTGGAGCGGGTCCCTTCTTCTGAGTTTTCTCCTCTGTAACATGGGAACTGCAACTGCCTCCCCGGTGAGGTATAAAGTGCTGGTGGCCACGCTCTGTGCACTAGGAACCTCCTGCCCACTCCCTCAGAGGGGGCCCTAGTAGCAGACCGGGCATCTTGTATTTTTACAGGTGCTTGTCCATTTTCACTCAGTTTTCCAGCTCATAAACAGAGCTGAGACTTCGAAGCCTGTTGCCACATGCTTTTGGAATACTTACTCTGCAAATTCCTCATTCCCCCCACCCCACCCCCGGGCCATTGTGTGCAGTGGCTTGATCTCAGTTCCCACACCGGGAAATGAACTTGGGCTGCAATGGTGAAAGCGCTGAATCCTAACCACTAGCCCGCCGGGGAACTGCCTGTTGTTTCCTTTTTTTTAAAAAAAGACTTAAAATAGTAACAAGGTAGCTTTGCATTATTTCTTGTGAAGTTTTAAAATCTTCCCCCACCCAGCAATCTCTAATTTATACTACTAATAAGAAGTGAGAGAACTCTGACTATAACTCAAGGGTATATTGTGGAAGAACCTTTGAAACCTGTTTTCTCAAGGATCCTCATGGATACATTTATACAGCATTTTCCCTCACAAGTCTTTAAAAGTCAGCTTAATGGTTTTTAGCAATTGGAGCTAAGGGAAATAATTCAGAGCCCCTGAGATGAATATTACTCATTAACAAGAAGCCTGTGAACAAGCATATTAAGTTCTATGGACAAGGATATATTTGTCTTCCTTTCCTGGAACATGAGCTTCGCGAGCACAGGAACTTTGTTTTTGTCTTCACGGATGCATCCTCAGCTCCTAGATCAGAGCCTGGCACATAGTAGGTTCTCCATAAGTATTTGTTAAATGAATTCATGAGCGTAGGATAGTTTTCATGTTTGATTTTAATAGCATGTACATGATTTTCTTGATTAATGAGACGATGGCTTATTCATTAACTTTTTGTCAAATACGAGTGTTAGCTCTGCTTACGGAACTTGGGATTCTTCTTTCTCAGTTTGACTCAGCCCTGCTCCTGGCTGAGGTTTTGAAAGACCTTTCCCGCTTCCTCCATTGATCTTCATTGCCTCCTTCTAGGCTCTTTGGATGGCTTCTATTCATACCTTCTTTTTCTCTGTTTCTTACTCTTTTTTTTTTTTTGTCTTTTTGCTATTCCTTGGGCCGCTCCCACAGCATATGGGGGTTCCCAGGTTAGGGGTCCAATTGGAGCCGTAGCCACCGGCCTACGCCAGAGCCACAGCAACGTGGGATCCGAGCCGCATCTGCAACCTACACCACAGCTCACGGCAACGCCGGATCGTTAACCCACTGAGCAAGGGCAGGGACCGAACCCGCAACCTCATGGTTCCTAGTCGGATTTGTTAACCACTGCACCATGACGGGAACTCCTGTTCCTTACTCTTGCTCTTTCTTTTGTCACTCATACCTTTCCTGTCCTTTCATTTAAGAAATGTTATTCACAAAAGCACCTACTGTATGCCAGACCGCTAGGTATGGAGGAGAGGGTGGTAAACAAGACTGCTGTGATCTCTGGACTCATGGGGTTTGCAGTCTGACAGGAAAGGCAGGCCTGGGTAGATACATTCCATAAATCCCCAATTATAATTTGGAGTAAACATGTGAAGGTTAAGCTTGGGGAGCCTTGGAGTTCCCATTGTAGCACAGCAGAAACAAATCCGACTAGGAACCATGAGGTTGCGGGTTTGATTCCTGGCCTTGCTCAGTGGGTTAAGGATCCGGCGTTGCCATGAACTGTGGTGTAGCTCGCAGATGTGGCTCGGATCTGGCATTGCTGTGGCTGTGGGCGTAGACTGGCAGCTATGGCTCCGGATAGACCCCTAGCCTGGGAACCTCCATATACTGAGGGTGCGGCCCTTTAAAAAAAAAAAAAAAAAAAAGCTTGGGGAGCCTTAGGAAAGGTTTCTATGAGGAAGCTGAAATTTACAGGAAAATTAGGAATTGGCAGGTTTGAGGCCACAGAGAACAGCATGGGGACGGCTGGGGTTGGGGAAGGGAAGCAGCGTTTACCTGGGAGCCCAGAGCAGCTGGACTAACTAGAAGGAGGGGCTTTCCAGGGCAGGAGTCAGTCAGGACTGGCTCACATCCACCCTTCAGTCATGGCTCCTCCTCCAGGATCTGCCTGGCAGGATCCCTACGCTGTGACAAACTGTATTGATATCTTGGTTGTCCACCAATGGTCTGTGTCAACAGATTTCTTTTCTAGATGTGAAGTCACCTAAGAAAAAAACTAAAATTTTGCGTTACTGTGAGTTGTGTCTTTGGGCAAGTCACTCAACCTCTCAGAACCTTAGTCTCCCTGAAATGGGAGTAGTTCTCTCTACCCTGCGAGGTCCTCTGTGACCTCTGTCAGGTCACCCTGGGACTGTGGGAAGCCGGTCTTCCTCATCAGACTGCGAGCCCGAGGGAGGAGGGTCTGGCTCACTGGGGTGCTGCCAGCTTCTGTTACCAGGCCCCGCGTGGGAGGAGGGGATCAGGAGGCCTTGACAGTCAAAGGACCTCAGGGCTGGGCTCGGAGGACCTCTCTATTTGAGGGAGAAGGAAGGGCTGCAGGGTGGGGACACCCCTAGGGTCTGGAAAGAGGCAGATACAGCAGAAAAGACTGAAGCCAGGAGGTGACAGCAACACCCACAATAATGACAGTGCTAACTTACTAGGACCTGGCCATGTGACAGATGATGTCCTCAACGCCCTACCTGTACTCAGTTATCCTTTCAGTGACCCTAGGAGATAGGTAATATTATTCCCATTTTACACATGAGCAGACTGAGGCACAGAGGGATGACATATCTTGCCCAAGGTGACACAGCTAGCAAGTGTTGGAGCCTGGATTGAAAACCAGGCACTGTGGCTTCAGAATGTACAAGGCAATGGATGCTGAGAAGTGGGAGAGCCTTAATGTCAGGCCAGGAGGCCCACTTTCTTTTTCCCACTGGCTTTGGGAGCCAGGAAGGCTTTGGAGGGAGGGAGTGCTCGGGCTGTGCACCTGTGCCCAGGGAAGCTGAACGTGGCCATCCCTCTCTCCTGCAGAAACCATCCCCGGAGCAGCCTCTGTACAGCAGCAGCCTCTGGGGCCCAGTGGTCGATGGCTGTGACTGCGTAGCTGAGGGCCTGTGGCTGCCATCACTACATGTAGGGGACTGGCTGGTCTTTGAGAACATGGGCGCCTACACCGTGGGCATGGGTTCCCTCCTCGGGGGGGCCCAGACCTGCCGCATCACCTATGCCATGTCCCGGGTGGCCTGGTAAGGGGGCCCTGCTGGGAAATGGAGTGGGGGGAGGAGAAGTGCCCAGGCTGGGCAGAAACTATGTGGGGAACCCTGAGGCTTGGGACCCTGCTCCTATGTCATCTAATGTGACGAGCAGCTCTTGGCTGTTGATTCCAAGTGAGACATGTGCCAAATAAGGCCACCTGGCCATGGCCTTGAATGGGAATGAACTTTCCACGAGGAGCTTAGAGTCCTATGAGAGACACAGAAACAGAAGGCACTCTTGATAATACAGGGCTGGGTAGAGGGGCAGGCTCTGGAGGCTTAGAACCCATACCCCCACCCCTACCCCCACTCCCAAGGCCCAGATCTGATTCCCTGAGGAAGGATGAGGTCAAAGCCAGGTGGAGGAGTGGGAGCTAGGTGGTGGGAGGCAGGAGGGGCGGGAGGAGGGTTCCAGGCAGAAGGAACTGGGAGCAAATATGCCCTCAAGAAACTATATGAGGTTGGTCAGAGCTGGAGAAGAAGCAGGGCTGGATCTGGAAGGGCCTTGAAGGCTTGTGAGGAGGTTTGAGCACTGGCAAGCAGGGACTGGCTGGAAATCGGGGAACGTGGTCTGATTAGGATTTTAATTAATTAAAAATTTTTTTGGTCTTTTGTCTCTTTAGGGCCACACCTACAGTATGTGGAGGTTCCCAGGCTACGGGCTGAATTGGAGCTGTAACTGCCGGCCTACACCACAGCCACAGCAATGCAGGATCCGAGCTGCATCTGCAACCTACACCACAGCTCACGGCAGCACCAGATCCTTAACCCACTGAACGAGGCCAGGGATGGAACCTGCATCCTCATGGATACTATCTGGGTCTGTTAACCACTAAGCCACAACGGGAACTCCTGATTAAGATTTTAGAAAGACCATGCTAACTACTGGGTGGACTAAGCAGGGACGAGAGCAGATGCAGATGGAGCCGACCCGTCGGGTGGCTGCTCTGTGACCCAGGAAAGACTAGCCCGCTCACTGAGCTTGCCCTCGCCAGGCTAGCATAGGGATCCAGTGAGGCAAGACAGAAAGAAAGTCACATTTGGGAGTTGCCTGGTGGCTCCGTGGGTTAGGGATTCGGTGTTGCTACTGCTGTGGCATGGGTTTCAATCCCTGGCCCAGGAATTTCTGCATGCCTTGAGTGTGGCGAAAAAAAGAACGTCACGTTTGTCGAACCTCTCCGTCAGGTCCTACATTAGGCATTTTACGGTTTCCTTTTACTCACACAAAATGCCATGGGGTCGGTGCCATACACAAACAGAGGTCCGTGGTGAAAAGGCCCCCCTTTGGGGGCTGGGAAGATGGCTGCAGAGGACAGGAGCTTTTGTGCTGGGCCCTCAGGAGTGAGTGCCACCTGTGTCCCCAGGGACATGCTGGGTCCTTGAGGGCCCGCAGGAACAATGCTACCACACTCCAGGCCTGATGGGGCTCAGGATCAAAGTCAAGTGTCGTTTATCCAGTCAACAAACCTCTGTTTTTCCTACGCTCTGCAGGGAGGGGTACAGGCTAGGCGGATGTAGCCATTCTGACAGCAGAGGTGTTTTGACAAGGCCGGAAAGACAATCTTAAAAAAGCAATAAGCACACAGGCTTTCTTCTCCCATCCTGGCTCATCATTAGCAAACACAGGTGGGTGAGGTGCAAGGAATCAGATACACTCATGACTAGGAACAAAAAAATCTGATGTATTGAAATGGCCTTGTCAAAAACTTCCCCATATCTACAGTTCCCCTTGTGGCTAAGTGGTGAATGAACCCGACAGTATCCATGAGGACATGGGTTCGATCCCTGGTCTCGCTTGGTGGTTAAGGATCCGGCGTTGCCGTGAGCTGTGGTGTAGGTCACAGACCTGGCTCGGATCCCACGTTGCTGTGACTGTGGTGTAGGACAGCAGCTGTGGCTCCAATTCGACCCCTAGCCTGGGAATCTCCATGTGCTGCAGGTGTGGCCCTAAAAAAAAAGACAAAGGACAAAAAAAAAAAAATTCCTCATATCAAAGAGGCCTCGTTGAAATGTCCTGCTTTAGAGCCTAGCCCTGGGCTGGGTCCTGGGAGGTAAAAGAGCATCTGAGAACGTGGTGAGCCGAGGTTGCAGACACAGATGGTGGCACAGAGTGTGCAAAGGTGATGAGGGAGGGCCAGCAGGCTGGGGAGGGTGGTCAGGGCTGCTTCTCAGGAGGCTGAGGAGTTTGCCAGGCACAGGAGGGCAGGTGAGCGGACAGGAGTATGGACTGGGCTGAAAGGGGTGAGGGCTTCAGAGTCCAGTTCGTCCAAAAATTTTTTTTTTTTTGGTCTTTTTAGGGCCGCACCTGCAGCATATGGATGTTCCCAGGCTAGGGGTCCAATCAGAGCTACAGCTGCCAGCCTCCACCATAGTCAGCAAGGCAGGATCCGAGCTGCGTCTGCGACCTACACCACAGCTCACGGCAACGCTGGATCCTTCACCCACTGAGCAAGGCCAGGGATGGAACCCGAGACTTTATGGTTCCTAGTTGGATTCGTTAACCACCGAACCACAACGGGAACTCCCATCCAAAGAATTTTAAGCGGCTCTGTCTGGCTGGAGCAGCATGTGGGGAAAAAAGCTGGATGAAGAAGGACCTTGGAGGCCCAGGTTGGACTTGATCTTGAAGGTAGCAGGGAGCCAGTGAGGGGTGAAACTTAGCTTTCACAAGCTGTCTCCAAGACAGAGTTCAGGCAGAGGGTGCTTTGGCCCAGAAAGCCTCCCACCTGAAAGGAGATGGCCTGACTGGACTGGGTGCAGATACTGCCTGCTGATTTGTGGCTGAAGTGCACACGCTGGCCAAGAGGGAGGCCTTCCTGTAGGTGGGGGCTGGAATAGGTTTGAAGTATGAAAGGAGGGAAGGGAGGAGAGAAGAGGGAGGCTCTTGTGGGAAAGCAGAACTTGGCCGAAGTAAAGGACAGGCTGTCATGCTGCCCCCACCCCCAGGCCTCCTGACACCGAAACCAGTGCCTTTTCCCTGTCCTCCCACCCAGCGTCCCCCTGCCACCCCCATCAAGTGTACCATGTGTCGCCTGCTGTTGAGGGCACAAGGCAGTAGCTCAGATGACCCCTTGCGCTGCTGTCATTGAAGCAATGTCAGAGACAGAGACATGGAACCTTTGTAGTATCAGGGAGAGCACTGTGCTGTGGGACTCAGCCAAGGGTTGACAGTGCAGGCAGAGGCCGATGTGCACACGCCTGGGATGAGATGTGTGTGAGCTCAGAAGATGGCTGCTGTGGATGGCAAGCAGGTGACACTGTCGTGCGTGGTGGGAGAGGCTGGCGGGCACCAATCTCATGGGGCCTAAGAGTAGGGGGGAAACCACTGGCAACTCACAAGCAAGGATTTGCCTTTTGGAACGATTAGCCTGGGGAGTTCCTGCTGTGGCTCAGCAATAACGAACCCGACTAGTATCCATGAGGATGCGGGTTAGATCCTTGGCCTCTCTCAGTGGGTTAAAGATCTGGTATTGCCACAAGCTGTGCTGTAGGTTGCAGATGTGGCTTGGATCCCACCGTTGCTGTGGCTGTGGTGTAGGCTGGCAGCTGCAGCTCTGATTCAGTCCCTAGCCTGGGAACTTCCACATGCCACAGGTATGGCCTTAAAATAAAAATAAATAAATAAATAAAAGAACCTTGGTCAGAATTGTCTGGAGGGGGCAAGAGCAGACCAGGAGATGGTGGTGTCAGCGGGAATGGAGAGAAATGGGTACCTGTCAGGGTGTCCAGGCTGGGCTTAGCAGGGATCGACTGGGTGTGGGTGTGGATACAAGAGCTCCAGGTTGCGGCTGGAGTCTGAGTTGTTTATTAATGTGGGGATGCAGGAGAAACAGCTTGTAGGATTTCTGAGGGGGGCAGATCAGATTTTTTTAAGTCCTAAGCTTGGAGTATGAAGGATGTGGGCTTTGAAGTGAGTGTTGGGTTAAATCCCACTTCTACCACTTTCTAGGGATGTGACCTTGGGAAGGTAACTTTCCTGAGCTTCAATTTCCTCATAGTAAAATGGGGATGTAATGTCACCCTTACAGGGTTTGGGGAAGATACAGTCAGACCCTGTTAGTGAAGTTCCTGGCACAATGATGGGTTCTTCTCCCTTACGGGGTAGACTATGGGGAGAAGGGAGCAGTGGAGAAAGAGGGGTCACCAGGCCTCCCCTGCCCCGGGTTCTAGGGCCCATGGCTCAGGTTTTTTGGTGCAGGCGCCATCAGGAATTTCCCAGCCTGGGGGCCCATGCTGGCTGCCTCCAGGGACCCCCCTCTCATTTGCAGGGAAGCCCTGCGAGGGCAGCTGCTGCCTGCAGAACAGGACGAGGACACCGAGGGCATGTGCAAGCCTCTGTCCTGTGGCTGGGAGATCACAGACACCTTGTGCATGGGCCCTGTCTTCACTCCGGCGAGCATCATGTGAGCAGGCCCCGTTCCCCTCTGGAGAACCCCAGCGGGGCCGCAGAGATGCCTCTGGGAGAGGTGGGGAAGTTGGCGAGCAGGGGCAACCTCTGGCCAGGACTCTGGTGCTCGCTCTGCTACCCCCCACGCTCCGCCTGTAGTGTTTCTGCCCTGTAAATAGGACCAGTCTTACACTCGCTGTAGTTCAAGTATGCAACATAAACCCTGTCCCTTCCAGCTGTGTCTGCCTCCTCTGCAGCGCAAGGGGCCTGGTCAGCCAGGTGTGGGGGTGTAGTTGGGGGTCTCCCGTGGTCTCCTTCCCCCTCTTTGTAAATATAAAACAAATAAATATTTAGGTTTTTTAATACTCTAGTGGACTCCAGCAGTTCAGTTCACAAAGCAGCCTGGGTTAGGCCAGGGCCAAGATTTCCCCACCCACACTGATGACCCTGCGCCCTCCGACTCAGTCCTGACCCGGCTACAGTGTGGGCATCTCCCACTGGCGGCCAGCTTTTGGGAACCATCTCTTTCATCTTCACAAGGCTCCATGCCTGGCGTCATGAGGAAAGGAGAGCTGGGGTGGCGATCAGGGCCTCTGTGTGAACCCAACATCCAGCTTGAGGCCTGGCCCAAAGTGGGGGCAATCCATTATGTGACACTGCTTTTGGAAATTTACACCAAAAGTAAAGAGCAAAAGATAGGTATCTGGCAGATTTTGAGGAGACTCTGTACACTTCCTCTCCTTGCAGGTCAGCAAGGCAATCAGAATAATGCAGCTACCTGCTGGTTGGTTTTGCTTATTCAGGCAGTAATTGTTAGAACGTGGTTGGCCAATGTGTTGCCACATTCAGTGCCAAGCCCCGATGCCCATGTCTCCTCAGACTGGCAGTTTGCATCAGGACAAAGGTGACTTCGCAGCACTAGGGTCTCAAGCTGTGCGTGCCTGGGCTGTGTGGGCTGCTTAGCAAAGGAGTTCAAATTTTAGAGTTCCCCCAGCTGCTACTGGGTTACCTCCAGGTGATCTTAAAGATTTTTTTTTTTTTTTGCGCAATAAAAAAAAAATTGAGATATAATCTTCAGGCCTTAAAGTTCACCCTTGCAAGGTGTAGAATGGTGGTTTTGAGTATATTCACAGAGTCTGTGCAACTGTCACCACTACCTAATTCTAGAACATGGTCATCACCTCAAATATTACCCATTAGCAGTCGCTCCCCATTTCCCGACACCCAGTAATCTATTTTCCGTCTCGGTGGATTTGCCTGGTGCAGACATTTCACTGTGATTGTTTTTATATCTTCACTTGAGCTTCTCACTGGGTACAGTGTGTGTGTGTCCCCACAGCACCAACCAATTCTCTGACACCAGCCAGGTGCCCTACAACACAACTCAATTCTGACACTACCTACCTGGAGACAGAATCACATCCCACAGGTTAAGGGCTCAGTCTTACAAATGTGAACAACAGAGCAAGGAGTCTGAACTTAATTCTGCAGGTAGTAGGGAGCCCTATAAGCTTCTGGAGCAGAAGCATGACAGGAGCTTTGAGAGGATAACTGAAAGCGTATTCAAAAGGGACAGAAGGAGAAAACCTGGTAGGCTGCTGGTGGCGTGCTCTTCCTTCACCCACCGGCCAGTTTAAGGCAGGTCCAGCTGGGGGCCTGATAGGAGTCCGAGGGACAAAATTTGTCATCTCTGTCCATCCCTGCTCAGGAGGGAGATGGTGGCTCTCTGGGTGTCACCCTCCTCTGGGAAACCCACTGGCCCAAGCCAATTCATTCCAGCTATAAAGGGACCACAGGGAAGGCAACAGGATGGGAGCGCCTACTCACCCTTTGCTCCATTTTATTATTATTATTATTTTTTTGCTATTTCTTGGGCCGCTCCCGCGGCATATGGAGGTTCCCAGGCTAGGGGTTGAATCGGAGCTGAAGCCACTGGCCTACACCAGAGCCACAGCAACGTGGGATCCGAGCCGCGTCTGCAACCACCACAGCTCACAGCAACACTGGATCGTTAACCCACTAAGCAAGGGCAGGGACCGAACCCGAAACCTCATGGTTCCTAGTCGGATTCATTAACCACTGCGCCACGACGGCAACTCCCCCTTTGCTCCATTTTAAACCCTCTTCCTGGCACTTATGGGATGAGTAGCTAAGCCTGGGTAAATTTAACCAGCAAACTTATCTGATATAGGCTCCTAGCAGCCAGAGGGATCATTCTGAATCTGATAATCACTCCTCACTGAAAACCCTTGAGTGGATTCCCATTGTGATGCCAATAAAAGTTAAATTGCCCAAGATCTTCACACTTTCCAACCTCATCTGCCACTTTTTTCTCACCACACACCAGCCTACTGGCCTCTTTTCAGTTCCTCACGTTTACCAAGTTCTTTGCTGCTTGCAGGCCTTTGCGCTCACTGTTCCCTCTGCCAAAATAGCTCTTCTTTCAGCATCTCCCGGGTGGATCATTCCCATCTTAAAGGGCTCATGTTAAATGTCATGTTCTCAGGTTGGACTGAAAACCGTGTTTAAAGTGGCCCCCAACCTAGTTATAAGGAGTCCATTTTACAAAAATTAAAGGCAGTATTTAAGGCAAGAAACACTTCGTTAAAATCATCGTTGTAAATCCCTGAGATAGTTCCCGTTGTGGCTCATTGGTTAACAAACCAGACGAGTATCCATAAGGATGTGGGTTAGATCCCTGGCCTTGCTCAGTGGGTTAAGTGTCCGGTGTTGTCATGAGCTGTGGTGTAGGTCGCAGATGTGGCTTGGATCCCAAGTTGCTGTGGTTGTAGTGTAGGCCAGCAGCTACAGCTCCAATTCAACCCCCTAGCCTGGGAACCTCCATATGCTGAGGGTGTGGCGCTAAAACAGCAAAAAAAAAAAAAAAAAAAAAAAAAAAAAAAAAAAATCCCTGAGAAAGCTATCATATTGCAGGCAATACATCATTCCTCTTTGTGTTCCTCTAACATGCCAGGCACATTTCCTTATAACCATAAATAGCTCCGTGATCTTGCACCCTCACACCTTCAGATCTTTGCTCAGATGTCAACTTCTCAGTGGAGCCTTCCTGACCACACATTTTTTTCTGTTTGTTTTTAGTCAAGTCCACAGCATGCGGAAGTTCTGGGGCCAGGGATGGAACCCAAGTCACAGCAACGACAACACGGATCCCTAACCAGCTAGGCCACCAGGAAACTCTGTGACCACACTCTTTAAAACTGTAACACTTCCACCTCCACCCCAGCATCTCATGATCCTCTCTGTAGTCTTTTCCCCCCACAGTTCATCATCTGGTATACATTTTACTTAGAATTAAGCTCTTAAAGACGGAGATAGGTTTATTTTGTTTACTGCTGTGTTCCTAGGGCCTAAACACTGCTCTACACACAGATGTTCAATAAATAACATCAATCTTTCAAGCCTCAGGTTGGCTGTCTCCCTTTTCTCAAACTCTATGCCTAGGTATTGTTTCTCTGCGCTTTCACAGCTGAAGTGTTTACCCGTGTTAAAGAACTTGTCGATCACAATGTGTTGTGAATTTTTCTACTTGTCTTCCTGCAAACCTGTTAATTCCACAAAGAGAGGGAATGTTTTTCCTACTTCCCTGTGTCATCTCGAGCCTGGGTTTGTGCTTGGCACAAAGTGCTTAGTGTCTTTTTGAATAAACAAGTCTTGGAGAATGGACGGAGGGTACCCCTGTACCTTGAGGCAAGGATATCTGGCCCCTTCCCCTCAGCTCCTGAACAGCAGCCTAGATCCCACGAAGGGCTGACCACTGACTGGGACGGACCAGGGGCCCGCATGCTTCAGGGTTACACCAAAGAGGAGTATGGGTCCACAAACCAGTGAACCTTAGCTAGGAGGCGGGCATATAGGATGTCTCAATAACCCTGCTCTTGATTTTGGGGTAGGACTGTCATATAAAATACAGGATGCCCAGTTAAATCTGAATTCAGAAAAATGACGGCTCCTTTTCCAGTAAACGTATGACCCATGCACTATCAGGGATATCCTTATACTAAAATACTGCTATTTACCTGAACTTCAACTTTAACTGTCCTAAATTTTATTTTTATTTATTTATTTTGTCCTTTTGCCTGTTCTAGGGCTGCTCCCTTGGCATATGGAGGTTCCCAGGCTAGGGGTCGAATCAGAGCTGTAGCCACCGGCCTACGCCAGAGCCACAGCAACGCGGGATCCGAGCTGCGTCTGCGACCTACACCACAGCTCATGGCAACGCCGGATCCTTAACCCACTGAGCAAGGCCAGGGACCGAACCCGCAACCTCATGGTTCCTAGTCGGATTCGTTAACCACTGCGCCACGACGGGAACTCCTCTGCTAACTCTGGAATCCCTACCCCGCAAGTCCCTGCCTCTCTCTGGGTTGGTCTTCCCCATCTCCGGAACGGAGCTATTCCTGTGACACTTGCATCAGGGACTCCTCAGGCAGAGCAAACCACTCCCAAGGCCATCCCTCTGCTCCGAGGAGTCGTTTGGGAAGCGTGCTGGTCTTGGGAGTCGTTCTCGCTGGGTGAATATGAACGAGCCCCTGCCTCTAGGAGCTCACTTTTCTCATCTGAGCTTCCGAGCTGATGCAGCGAGGAAACCACGCACTTAGACAGCGCTTCGCGGAAGCTTGCACACACCGGCAGCCGGAACTACCCGTCACACCCCCAAGTCCCGGCGAGAGCGAGTTTCCGGTTGCGTGAAGTCACTTCCGCGTCAGCGAGTCTCCTAGGCGCTCCTGCCTGAGCGGAGGAGGGCTGACTTTACCAAATGGCGGTTGCGTGAAGTCACTTCCGCGTCAGCGAGTCTCCTAGGCGCTCCTGCCTGAGCGGAGGAGGGCTGACTTTACCAAATGGCGAGAAGAGAGAGCCGAGCCCATTGGTTGAAAAACGAGCAGACGCAACACGCAGCCTCCACCAATGGAAAACCGAACCTTCGCCGGGGGCGGGCCCCCAAGGGCAAGGGGTTATCCTAGGACGCAGGCCGTGGGTAAGAGGGTGTCTGGGTCCCTGGTCCGCTTGAAAGACCCAAAGGAACACCAGAAGTGGCCTTCTGCCCACCAGCTTCTTCCGCTTCCCCTTACAGAGGAGGAGAATCCCAGAGTAGACCAGAGAGCTGCAGGGGTCTTGGGAGGCTCGTCTCCAGTGTTCACCCCACTCATCTCATCCATTGCATCCCCGAGAGGAGACACCTGATGAGTTCACACAGAAAGCCGCAAATCATGGGCTTTGAATGAATTCTCGACCTGGAGGCCAAGGTGTTTTACATTTTAAAATAATAGAGTATTTACTGTGTGCCATGCCCTGCCCAGGCCCTTCCCTCACATTTTTTCACTTACTCCGCACAAGCCTGTGAAGTGGATATTGTGACACAGACTCTGACCCTCAGTGCCTGTGTTGAAATCCTGGTTCTGCCAGTTATTACCTGTGTTTCCTGGGCTCCAGTTTCTGCATCTGTGAAATGGAGTAATAGACCTACCTCATACCCTAATTCTAAGGATTAAATAAATTAATATATTTAAAGTGCGTAAAACGCAACCGACGTCTGGTCACCATAGGAACCACTTAAGTTATTTCCAATTATAAATTAGGAGACTGAGGCTTAGATATGAAGTAACTTGCCTACAATGGATAGTCACTAGTGGAGGCAGGTTGGGAACCATCTCTGCCTACTCTGGAGGAGCTTCTCAGTCATGATCACACAGCCCTCTTCTTATGGAAGCCTGTGGGGAACATAATTGCCTTTAGAGCAGCACATGTGTTTATTTAGTAGGACCATATTACCAAATGACTGCTCTCTGAGTTTTTTGTTGTTGTTGTTGTTGTTGTGTTTGTGTTTGTTTTTGTTTTTGCTTTTCAGGGCTGCACCCTCAGCATATGGAGGTTTCCAGGCTAGGGGCCTAATTGGAGCTGTAGCCGCTGGCCTATGCCAGAGCCACAGCAACGCCATATCTGAGCCACATCTGCAACCTACACCACAGCTCATGGCAACGCCGGATCCTTAACCCACTGACCAAGGCAAGGGATAGAACCCGAAACCTCATGGTTCCTAGTCAGATTTGTTTCTGCTGTGCCATGATGGGAACTCCTCTCTAGGTATTTTAATAACTCCAATTAAGATGGTGAGGTTCTAGAACTTGTTCTGTACATTTTCAATGAAGACAGTGAGGCTACAAGACCTTTCTCCTGCTAAATCTCATTTATATAAAATCAGGAAAAATAAACTTCTCAAAATGTTCAATCTGAGATCCTGTGAGGGATCCAGGTTATGACTTAGGACTTGGTGTGGTAAGTGGTGTGCTAGTGAAAAGCACAGGGTGCCAGGGGAAATCTGATTAGAGATAGACATAACTGCCTCCAGAGTTAGGATGGACTTGCAGAAGCAGTGAATAGAAGTAGAAACCTTAATGGATGAGTAGGAGTTGGCCAGGTAGAAAAGTCTGGGGAAATTGAGGGACGCATTCCTTCCAAACCAGGGAAATGGGATAGTAAGGTGATAATTCAGAGCTCTTTCGTAGAAACTGGAGTACAGGATGAAGATGAGAATGAAGTAGCAATTGAGGCATACCATGAAGGGTTCTGTCCTGTATCAGCAAGTCAACAGAAGTTTCTGAGATGGGGAGAGAAGAGCCCAGCATTGCACTTTAGGTGACTATTTTAGGAGATCAGCTTTGCACCTTATGGAGATAGTGAAGTAGTTGTGGCAGGCAGTATCTAAGATGTCCCCAGTGATTGCAAACTCCAGTATTCACTCCCTGATATGATTCTCTCACCTTGAGTATGACCTGGGCTTACTGATTCCATTATAATGAATGGAATTGGAAGCGATGCGTTGTCATTTTTGAGATTATATTACAAAGACTGTAGCTTCGGTCTCGAGCATCCCCTCTTTCTCTCTAGCTCACTTGCTCTTAGGCAAGACGCCTGCCATGTTGTAAGCTGCCTTATGGAGAGGACCATGTGTCCAGGAACTGATATCCTTGTCAAATAGCCAGCGAGGAGCTGAGGACGTCTAACAGCCACATGAGTGAGCTTGGATGTGGATCCTCCTCCAGGTAAGCATTCACATGACTGTGGCCCTGGCTAACACATGATGGCCATGATGGTTGGGACCTTGAGCTAGAGGCACCCAGCTAAGCCACATCCAGATTCCTGACCCACAGAAACCGTGAGACAATAAATGTTTGTGGGTTTTGTAAGTTTTAACAAAAATTGAAGATACTGTTAATGCATCAGCAGATAACTGGATAATAGAGAGACATTAGAAGCAAAGAAAAAAAGCAGGATGACTTGGAAGGGACACTTGTTCTAGGCCAAGGAATTGATGATGAGAATCTGGATTGAAGCAGGTTAGAGGGGGTGAGGAGCAGAGGACAGATTTGAGATACGTCTGGGGAAAAAAAGGGAAGATATTTGGCAATGGAGTTAGATGTGGGAATGAGGGAGAAGGCAGAGGAGAGAACAACACCACTGTTTGGTAGCATGGGGGATGGTATTAGCTAGAGTTGCCAGCGTGCGGGCCACTGGGGATGAGTTTAAAAAGTAGCTCCTTGAGATTTCTGGCAACAACAAGATAGATCAACAAGCAGACTCTAGGTTGGATACAGTCCAGTCACTGTGGTCTGGGGGTGTGGGATATTGCAGAAAAATAGGATTAAGGCTGTAAAAACTGGAAGGAACTCTCTTCACTGAGCTAAACTTACTTGTCAAAGTGTGTCCCCTTCATTTGGTCATTCATTCAGCAACTATGTATTAAGTGCCTTCTTTGTGCCAGGCACTGACCCAGGCACTGGGGATATAAAAGTGAGCACAAAAGTCCCTGCCTTCATGGCACTCAATACATTTTTTAAGTTTCTGGTTGTTGCTCTCTCCAGCCTTGTCTCTGTCTTAATCTTTGATGATTTCAGTATACACAGATGATCCTGACCCACAGAAACCGTGAGACAATAAATGTTTGTGTTTTAACAAAAGTTGAAGTTACTGTTAATGCATCAGCATTGTTCTCTTGGTTACTTGCTTCAAAGATCTTGTCCTCTCTCCACCTCAGGCCCTCCATGGTCATACCCCGGACCTTGCCATGAATCTAATACCTATCATGTCTTTCCAGTTATTTCCCCCTCCTCTTCTGACCACATCAATCCTTTAATGCCAGGAACTGAAATCTCTTAGTCCTTCATTTTGCATTATCTCTCTCCCTGTTACTGTCCTTTCCTCCAGTTGTATCAGTCAGGATAGGCTAGGTGGTACTGCAGTAACAAACAATCCCAGTGTTTCAGGCTTATATATTTTTTTTGTCTTTTTTTGTTGTTGTTGTTGTTGTTGTTGTTGCTATTTCTTGGGCCGCTCCCGCGGCATATGGAGGTTCCCAGGCTAGGGGTTGAATCGGAGCTGTAGCCACCGGCCTACACCAGAGCCACAGCAACGCGGGATCCGAGCCGCGTCTGCAACCTACACCACAGCTCACGGCAACGCCAGATCGTTAACCCACTGAGCAAGGCCAGGGATCGAACCCACAACCTCATGGTTCCTAGTCGGATTCGTTAACCACTGCGCCACGACGGGAACTCCTCAGGCTTATATTTAAGGCTTACATTTTAAGCTTCGAAACAACAAAGAAAGATCAATTTCTTGCTTGCACAATTTGAACACTGTGGCTTGACAGGGGACTCTGCTTTTTGTAGCCCCGGCTGAGGGAAAAGCCACCATCTCATTATTGTTGGTCACTGAGCCAGAGTGAAAAGAGAACTCTGGAGGGTCTTGTTGGCAATTAAATGTTCCATCAAGGATCTGCTATCTAATTAGCCAGAGCTAATCACATGGCCAAAACCAGCCACAAGCGGATGGGAAAGGGTGTTTCTACCAAAGGCCCAGAAGCAAGTGGTGGGGTTGGAGAACTGAACTATTTATGAATAACATGATTAAGATTCCCATGCCAGCTTAAATTCCATTGTCAAAGAGAAGAATGTAAAACATCTTATTAGCAATTTAAAAATATTGACTGCATACTGAAATGATAATATGTGTCTATACCGGGTGAAATGAAACATATTATTGAAATTATTATCACTAATTTCTTTTTACTTTTTAAAATGTGGCTACTGGAAAATGTAGAATTATGTATGTGGCTCATATTATGCATATACTGGACCGTGCTGACTGAATCTATACATACCACCAGCTTCATCTCTCCTCACTCTGTTAATTTTAGTTAAAGTTTTTTTCATTAAAAGTATCAGAAACTGACGTTGAAAGGAAACCAAAATTACAGGTTTGGGGAATCGACTGTGAGGGTCTTTAGAATCAAAGGCATTGTTGATTAACAGGTCTGGGAAGGAGCAGGGCAGCTCTAGGGGCCTCAGCCGCAGAGGTTCACAGACGTTAATGTAGCTTAGCTCCATTTCTGGGTCTTATATTCCACATTTCAAATTCCTAGGAGGAGAGAACCTGATTAAATCAGTTTAAATCAGGTGTGTCTACCCGATCAGTCCGCCGTGACCAAGGGAAGAAGGACTTACTGCGAGCTGCCTACTGCAGCTCTCAACCATCCAGCCACTATATTCCTAAAAGTCAGCCTAAGCCCTCTAATCTCTAGGAGTCAGCAAAAAAAAAATTTTTTTGGTCTTTTTGGGGTCATACCCTTGGCACATGGAGGCTCCCAGGGTAGGAGTCGAATCGGAGCTACAGCTGCCAGCCTACACCACAGCCATAGCAACGCCATATCTGAGCTGCGTCTGCGACCTACACCACAGCTCATGGCAACACTGGATCCTTAACCCACTGAGTGAGGCCAGGGATCGAACCCAAGTCCCCACAGATACTAGTGGGGCTCATCAGCCTTTGAACCACGATGGGAACTCCAGGTAGTAAATGTTTTATGCTTTGTGAGCCACAGCTTCTCTTCCAAACTATTCCACTCTGCTGTGTAGATCAAATGAGTTGGAGACAATATGTAAGTGACTGGACTTGACCATGTCTCAGTAAAAACTTATAAAAGCAGGAAGTGGGCCATAGTTTGCCAAACCCTACACTGTGCTTTCTGGCCCCTCTGCCTGTATTGTCCTTTCCCACCTTCCTTCCAGCAAGTGCCTAGTCATCCTTCTTGTCTCAGTTTAGATGGCACTTCTAAGGAGCTTTCCTTATCTCTTCTTCCCTGGCTGGTTAATGGTCTCTTACGAATTTATTTATTTATATCTTAAGGGCTGCACCTGAGGCATATGGAAGTTCCCAGGCTAGGGGTTGAATCAGAGCTGCAGCTACTGGCCTATGCTGCAGCTACTGGCCTATACCACAGCTACAGCAATGTGGGATCTGAGCCACATCTGTGACCTACACCACAGCTTGTGGCAATGCTGGATCCTTAACCCACTGAGCAGGGCCAGGGATTGAACCTGCAACTTCATGGATACTGGTTAGGTTTGTTACTGCTGAGCCACAATGGGAATTCCAGTGGTCTCTTTTTTATGCTCCCCCAGGATCCTATACCCCACCAAGTGATTCTCAAATTCTGCTGTCATTGTTCTGTTCTGGCCACTACATTACTAGTCCAGGCCTCATTTATTGTTATAAACCCAATGCCTGGCATGCCCAGCACAAGGTACACACCTGAGTATCGTTGGATGAGTGAGAGGAGCCATGAACCTTTGGCGGCATCCAGTGGGAGCAGACGTCCTGTGATCTTGGGTCAGTGGTGAGAATTCTGGGTTTTTGTTTTAGCTGCAAGAGACCCATTTCCTCACTTTGTTGCCCCTCTGAGTGCCAGGGCTCAGGCAGTAGAAAAGGGGGAGGGAGGCTGCAGGCTGGGCAGGGCTCTAGGGACCTGGCAGTTTCCATACCATCCAAGCCTTGCCTGTCAGAGGCCTTGGAGCTATGTTCTTCCTAAGAGCCATACAATAAACTGAAACTCCCTGACCTCAGGGAAGCACTGGTGATGCGAGTGTTTTCGGATAAAAGAAGTGGAAAGTTCTAAGGCCCGCAAGCCTTGGATAATATGATAAATGACACCCCAACTGGGATGAAAGCAGGAGTGCTGTCATCCTGTCCCTGGAGGAGGACCTCCTGCTCTTTGGTAAGGTTCCCTATGGGGCCCCCCTAGGGGCATCACAGGGAGGTAGGGGGGTGGCATGTGGCCAAAGGCAGCCTTTGTCTCATAGTCACCTAAGGCCACAGTTACAGGGCCTGTGCAATGGGCTGCCTTGACTTGAGCGGTTAGTAAGACCCAGCAGAACCTGCACAAGGGCATAGGAGACTCTGAGGCCACACACGTGGTTGTGACCTCTGCAAGGCTTTGTCCAGCTCAGCACATCATCATCTGTTGTTGCCTCTGGAGAGTAAGGAGAGTTTCTCCTCCTAATGGTCCCATGTGCCACCTTTGGGCAATAAAGATGCGATAGGGCTTTTCCCAAGGAGACAAAGAATAAAGCAGAAATGGAACCTCGCTGTCCTTAGTGTCCTTGAGCCGCTTACCTGGGCATGGACGGTGGGCTGGAGTGGCTGACCCGAGACCACCGACGGCATGTCTTCCATAAGATGCAGCTGATGACCAGCAGAGAGGACGAGGAGAGCAGGGTTGGGATGATGATCACCGCAGCCTGCAGGCCACCCACGTCTGGCCAAAGGGACAGAGGCATCAAGGCATGGGTAGTGGACTTCTCCCCAGGGGTAGGCTGTGTCCCTGCCCTCAGTAGCTGTGGCCCACACAGTATTAGGGTTCCAGGTCTGGAGAAGGCATGGTTCAGGGCAAGAACGTGCTTGAAGGCAAAGATTGAACGACCTTGGACGAGGAGCCAATAGTTATTTTCCTCCAGTGTTTGGCACTTAGAAGGTGCTTGTGGACTTAAAGGGGGAGAAAAGATGCTGGTAACACCTGATGCTTCATATATCCTGTCTTATCCAATGTGACCAGATGCCTCTGCTATTCCCACTCACCAGATAGAGAGGCTGAGATACAGGGGCTGGTTTGTCCGAGGTTAAAAAGGTAATAAGGGGCAAAGGGAGGATTTGAACCCAGATCTCCTTGCTGCCAGGCCTTCATGCTATTCACATGCTTCCCAATAAGCATGTCTTGAACAATTGCAATGGGCCGGGGATGTGGCCCAGCTCAGTAAAACAACACCCGGCATATGCTAGTCCCTCGGGAAAGTCTAGCTCTCCTTAGGTATTACGATGGGTTTGACTCCCTTGGTCCTCACAGCAACTCTGCAAGGGTAGCTGTTATTATCACTGTTTTTCAGATGGGAAAACTGAGGCTATCCAGGTGTGGTGTCTTGCCCAAGATCACCCAGCTGGTAAGTGGCAGGGCCAAGATTTGAACCCAGGCTGACTACCCTTTGCTCGTGTCAGCTAAGGTGCTTAGGTAGCAGAGGGATCCCCTAGTCCTGCCTCAGTTTATTCAGCTGAAGAATGAGAAGGTGTCCTTGGGAAAGGAGTTAACAGAGGGACCTTTAAAGGGCTGTCCTATGGAGAGGAGGCCTTGGAGAGGGGGGCCAGGAGGACAGAGCTAGGGCCAGTGAGGATAGGAGGGGACCCATGTGAGGAGGGACCTCCATGACTGGAGGAGCTAGTGAGCATCCTGCCTCTGGGCAGGTTTACCCAGGGATGCTGTGGTGTGGGAAACTGCAAGCTTCAAATTCTCAGGATTCTGCTGGTGCCAGGACCAATGAGGGGGCTCTGAGTTTTGTTCTACAGAACTGCCAGCTTTCTGTGCCTGTCCTTTCTGGGGCTCTTGACATAGGGGAAGAAGGCTAAGTAACCCAGCTCTAGACATTTCTCAGGAGAACTGTCATTTCTTCCATTTTTCGCCTCTTCTTCTTCTTCTTTTTTTTTTTTTTTGTCTTTTTAGGGCCACACTGCGGCATATGGGGGTTCCCAGGCTAGGAGTTAAATCAGGGCTGCAGCTGCTGGTCTATGCCACAGCCACAGCAACGTGAGGTCCCAGTGTAGGTTGCGACCTACACTGCAGCTCAGGGCAACATCAGATCCTTAACCCACCAAGTGAGGCCAGGGATCAAACCCACGTCCTCATGGATACTAGTCGGGTTCGTTACTGCTGAGCCACGATGGGAACTCCCCATCTTTCACTTCTTCCTTTACCACCCCTCCCCCTTCAGCCTTACCATCTTTCAGCCTTCTCTCTGGACTCCCTGCCTCCAGCTGTGCCCCACCCCATGCAAATATGACCATCTTCCTTCCCTGCTTAATTCCTTGTCATGGCCCCCATTGCCCTCAGATGGCTCAAAGGATGGCATGACCCAGTCCAGCCTTCCTCTCCAACCTCACTGCTCTGCCCTTCTGCCTTACATTCAACCCCTAGCTGCACAACCTCATTTCCAGCCTCCTCTCCCTAGCGCATGCTATTCCCTCTTCTTGGAATACATTGCTCAAGTCTCACTCATGCTGCAGGCCTCGGCTTCCATGGTACCTCCTCCAGCAGGCCCCTCCACTCCAAGTTCCTGGGGTTCCCCTCCTGTCCCAGCCCAGCCCGCAGCACATGTGCTGTGTCTGCCTATCAGCTCCTTGATAGACACCTGGGATGCACCCGTCCTTGCATAGCTCAGCGCCAGCGCCAGCAGTAGCAGGCACTTGATAGGGATTTGTCAGGTGAGTGACCGAATGGGAGAGCGAGGGAGTGGAGAGCACAGTGGGGCGTCTAGGAGGAGAGTAGGGAAGGGGCTTCTCTGACCCGCCCATCCCCACCCATAGGCAGTGTCACCTTTTCTCCTTCGGGACCTGCCCAAAGTCAGTACTTCTCTGGATGGAGCTGGGGAGGTGGGGGGGTGGACCAGGCTGGGCTGAACAAACACAGCCTCCCCACCTGACCTCCCTACCCTCATTCAGTGCTGGGCTGTTTCTGACTCACCAGCTTCCCTCTTTGAAAACTAGCAGGTGCTGGGCAGGAGGTGAGGATGGGCTGGGAGGCACAAAGCCTGGATTTATCTCGCTTTGGGTGACCTTGAGGAATTCATCTTCCCTCTCTGACCTCAGTTTCCTCAGCTGTAGCATTGATTCCCTGCCCACATCACAGTGGTGCGGAGGTAGGAGGACAAGTAAGGCAGTGTCACACGTTTGGGAGTCACACAACCCTGGGTTCAAATCTAAGCATTACCACTTAATTGGAAAATCATCTTAACTCTCTGGACTTAGTGTTCTCATCTGTAAAATGGGCATAAAAGTAATACCTCCTCTCAGGATTGTTGTGAGGATTAAAGGAGATGACAGCGAATAATCCACCTCATCTTAAAGGTCCCTCAAACAAGGCCTGGTGCACAATTAGGTTCAACAAATCATAGGGTGTGCAGGGGCTTGGAGAGGAAAGAGTGCATGGGTTCAGATTGGATTACAGAATTCCAGAGCTGAGACAGTGCCTTAGGAACCACATGTTATGTTGATGAGAAGACTGAAGATAACACCCCCCTGCTCCCCTCCCAGCCCCCACCAGCAAGGGGAAAAAGGTCTTATCCAAGATCACACTTAGTTCTATGCTCTTTGGCTGGTAACTTCCTGGGACAGATCATGGGCTTAGGCTGGGAAATGGAGTATTTGCTTTGGGAACTAGAAAGCTTTCAAGTGGCTCAGCTTCCTGCCCCAGCCCCTCCCTGACGACTTGCTCCTGTTCCTCCTCCAGTCTGGAGAGTATCAGGGAAACTGGCTGAAGTACAAGGGCAAGTGGAACTCCTCCCTTTACCCCCGACCTGATTCCAGAGGCCTTTCTCCACCTCAAGGTCAGGATCACTTAAATCCCCACCCCCAGGATCAGAGGAGCCCAAAGTCCAGGAAGGCAGCAGAGGAAAGGGGCAGGTGTCTACTTACTGCATTGGGGGGCAGCAGTGGAGAAGTTACAGGAGGGATCTGAGCCTATCAATGGGGCGTTGGGGCCTCCACTCAGGAGGGGTGGCGGTGCAGGTGCTCAAGGGCTTCCCAGGCCTTCGTTTCCTGAAAGTGGGGGGTAGGCCAAGGTTACATCCTGGAGCAACAGGTTCTGGCCAACTGTTGTAGCAGGCTCTCTGCTCAGAAGGGGTCAGGAAAAGCAGGCCTCTAGGGGACCCCTCAAGGTCAAACAATCTCATCATATTAAACAGATGCTGTAGAAGACTATTTAACAACATGGAAAAATGCACACAATCTGTTACCAAGTGGAGAAAAAAATAGGCTATGGAACAATAGGAGAGTGTATTCTGATTTTTGTAAATAAACGCATATACTCATGGAAAAAAAAAACCCTGTAAACCTTATCCTCAAATTGCTAGCAGTGGGAGTTCCTATCATGGCTCAGCGGAAATGAACCCAACTAGTATCCATGAGGATGAGGGCTTGATCCCTGGCCCTGATGAGTGGGTTAAAGATCTGGCATTGCCATTAGCTATGGTGTAGGTCACAGACAGACATGGCTCCAATCTAGTGTTGCTGTGGCTATGGTATAGGCGGTGGCTATAGTTCTGATTCGATGCCTAGCCTGGAGACTTCCATATGCTTCGGGTGCGGCCCTAAAAAGACAGAAAAAAAAAAAAATGCTAGCAGTGGTTATCTCCAAATAATGGTTGATGGGTAATTTTTCTCTGAGTGTCTTGACTGTATTTTCCAAATTTTCTGCAATGAACATGTTATAAGAAAAAAAAATTACTTAGGAAAGCGACGCATTTTAAGTGAGCAAGCCTTTTGACCAACAAATTCCACTTCAGAAATTTACAGAACTCATAGGAAAGGAAGAATGAACTTATTTTTATAAGAAAAAAAAAAAATCTAGTTTTGCTCGTGCATAAGCAGGAATGCCTGGAAGGATCTTCACCAAACTGTTAACAGCTGTTTACTCCTGGGAGCAGGGTGAGAGGACTTTCTGCTTTATGATCTTAGGTTTATTTGAATGTTTTCTGCAGAGAGCAGAAGTTATTTTGTAATTGGGAAAAAAAATAGACAAACAAACAATGTTCCTTGTCTTGCTCACTCTTGCTGGTTCTCTCTGTGCAGAATCTGGCTGGGGGTGGTCAGGGGACTCACCCTGAGCATCTTTAAGGAGGAACCATCCTCCTTCTCTAAGATTCCACCCAACTTGGACATGGAGTGCTTTCTTGATTCCAGCTTGGACACTCACCAGTTCTAGCCAGCAAACATTCTCTGAGACCCTCTCTGCCCCCAGTGGGCAGAACCATGGGACACGAGTCCTGCTTCAAGATGCTCATGGTCTAGTGGCAATGGAAGACCCAAAGTGCCACAAGCCCAGAACACTGCGTTCTGCTGGACCTGAACACCTAGGACAGCTTCACCTTGAATGGGACTTGAAGGATGAGTAAGATCTCAACAGGAAGATAAAGGAAGGCAAGGGAATTCTAGGAGGTGGACAAGTATTACAAAAGCTTGTGTTAAGGGCCAAATTATGCTTAACACTGTCCATTTGGGATCCTAATATTCTGAGTGCTCTGATTCTAGCATTATATGCATACTCTTTTTCTCCTCCACTGGGAGACCCTGAAAACAGAAAGGCAATGTTGTGTCACCATGAGCCTCTTCGGTATTGGTGAGGGGGAGTGAGGGCTGAAGGCTGGACCAAGAGCAGGGCTTGGATCAGTGCATAGGAGCCACGATCATTTCTGGCCAGGTCTGTGCCCATTCAGTAACAGCTGCTGTAGTGCTGCCCAGATGGAATCATAAGAAGTCTCCTCTGCCTTCCCATCCTCATTATTATCTTTCTTCCACTTGTTGGTGTGGTGCTAAAATCCCACCACAGCTACTTTTTTCTTTCCTTTTTTTTTTTTTTTTTTTTTTTTTTAGGGCTGTACCCACAGCATATGGAGGTTCCCAGGCTAGGAGAACCAATCAGAGCTATAGCTGCCAGCCTACACCACAGCCACAGCAACGGGGGATCCGAGCCGCATCTGCGAGCTACACCACAGTTCACGGCAACACCGGATCCTTAACCCACTGAGCGAGGCCAGGAATTGAACCTGCATCCTCATGGTTCCTAGTCGGAGTTGCTTCCACAGCGCCACCATGGGAACTCCCCACCACAGCTACTCTTTAAGAGAGGTTTCTATGTTCATGGGTTTTGGGGGGAGGCCCTGCAAACCATAAGTTAGTGAGGAATGCAGGAGGCTAAGTTTTGATGGAGGAATGAAAGGCGTGGAGGAGGACTTTCCACGAGTGTGACTGAGGGAGACCCCTGAAAGAAGAGGGAGGGTAAGAGTTCCCACTGTGGTGCAGTGGGTTAAGAACCTGACTGCAGCGACTCAGGTCGCTGCAGAGATGCAGGTTTGATCACCAGCCCGGCGCAGTGAGTTAAAGGATCCAGTGTTGCTGCAGCTATGGTGTAGGTTGCAGCTGGGCCTTGGATTCAGTCCCTGGCCTGGGAACTTCCAAATGCTGTGGGTGCGGCCGATTAAAAAAGAAAAGAAGAAGAGGGAGGGTGAAGGGAGTGGGCACTGTTGGGCAGATTTCATGAAGCTGCCTCAAGCTAGAACATTAGAACCTGTGGTTGCCCCATAGCCCAGGGCCACCCATCTCTCTTGCTGAACCAATGAGGGGTGGACACCCACAGGTGACAATGCAGAAAGCTGTCCAGGGTCACTGGACTCACTCCAGATTTAGCTCAGATCTCGATGCGCAGTCCACACCTATGAGACAGACACACCTCCATCTGGTCTCTGCTTCTCCTGGGACCTCCTGGGGACCTTATCTGCTTCTCCCCTCTCCCAGTGGCAGGAGAAGAGCTGCTGCCCCCAGGACCCCATTCCTGGTTTGTAGATCTGGCAGCTTGGTCATGGAAGGTCTGGGGTTTGCAGCAGGTAGAGGAAGCAAGCCCAGGGGCTCAGCCTACAGGGAGTGAGAGGGCAAAGCCTCTTATCTGGGAATAAAAATTCCAAATCCTCAAACCACCTGTGGTACCAGGGCTGACTCTAGTGCCATGGGATCAGAGGACCCCTTGGGCCATTGCTCTCAATGCCCTTGCTTACCTCTGTCTCCCTGTGGCTCCAGCAGCTGCCCAGGTGGCTTTGTCCTTGCTGTGGCTGGTGCTGGCTCTGATTCTGTTGCCAGTAAGGGAGGTAGCAGGTGTGAGCAGGCACCAATTGACTCTGCCCTGGAGGAGGGGCCATTGGGGTCCCAGCCAATTCTCTGTTCTCTTTGGGGAGAGGATGGAGAAAGGTACAGAGCTCTCGGTGCCTGGGGCTGCCGGGACCCTGGCCACTCCCCTTCTCCTTCTGTTCAGACTGCAGGTTCCCAGGGGGTGGGAGGAGCCATCAGAATCCACAGTGGGGAGATTAAAGGTTGCATGAAAAGAGCCGATGGCTGTGAGTCTGGAGACCTGAGTCTGGATCTGGCTCTGCCTCCTAGGTGACGTCACATCTGGGTCTCCGTTTTCTTACCTGTGGAATCATGGCGTTGAGACAGGTGGTCTCTTAGCATCACGTTCTGGAGTCTGTGATGCTGACCAGCATGCTCAGCTGGGCTGTTTCCACCCCAGAGAGGAATTCCTGACTTTGCTTTGTTCTTTCCTTCTGAGGAGCTGCAGTCCTCAACTCTGAGGGCACCCCTACACCCCACTGACCTTTTAGTTATGGGGGCTCTTCTCTTCTAAGCCCCACCCTCCTCAGTCCTGCCCTGACCCCTTCCAGCTGACCCTCTGTGCTCCTTTTTCTTGCCTGGGTAGGGGCCCTCTCAGCAGGCCATTCTCCCTCCTCAGCAACCAGAAGCCAGGACACCTGGGTTCCAGCCTTGGCTCTGCCATGTGTTCTATGACCTTGAGCTAGAAACCCTCTCTGGGCCTCAGGATTAGGCCGGAGGAACCTCTAGGCTCCTCCAGCATTCAGACTTGGTCACATGGCAGCCCACAGTTTTTGAGAGCTCACCAGAGCCTGGGCTTTGTGCCTCTGGCCCTAGCCTCTTGAAAGGGTCTCCCTGTCATGACATCAGAGTAGGAAGCTCCCGGTCCTCTGGTCCAAAATGCCAGCTCTTCCCTACTTCATTGGATTCCTCGGGTGAACGGGGGCATTTCGTAATGGTCAGAAATAAGATAGAACCGACCGTCAAATTTTTGAAAGTTGGAAAACTGTTCTACTCTCTATCTGGGGTAAACAAAAATCCACATAATTTCATCCAGATGGAGAAGAAAAACAAAGGAAAATGAGCATATTTAAAAATAAAAGTCTTTCCTCATCTCCTGCTATTGCTATTTTTTGAAGGCTCTGCCTCCTGAAGGCCTCTCTGCTTTCCCTCTCTCCCTCACTCCCCCTCATTTCTGTTCTGCTTTCTATCACCTCCTCTTCCCCAGAGACACTGGCTAGAATTGTAGGTGTCCCAGAGGGAGGGAAAATTAACCTTGCCCTGATGGCCAATAATGATTCAGCACCTCGGCCAGCACCCCCCCCCCCCCCGCCCCCACCCAACCTCAGGCTCCCTGCATGTAAGCCTGTGACACAGTCCTTTGCAACTGACATTCTGGTGGAGCATTTGGGGACAGTGAACAGAGCCAGGACTCAGGCAGGAGGGGAGGAAGCCAGGAATGCTGCCCAGGTTTGAGCAGTCAGCCTCCCAGGATGGCTTCTCTTGCAGGAGGGAAGGTCCATCCCCAGAGTCCCGAAGCCAAGACTGTGCTGCCAAGAGACCTTATCTCTGTTGTTTTCTGTTCCTGCTGACACCCCAGAGAGAAAGACCCAGAGCTAATGGCCTTGTTAGGTGCTGAGCAGGCCAAGCCCTGGGTCCAACATTAGACTTACAGAATCCTGAACCATCAGAGCCACTACCCTGGCAATCAATTAGCTAGCTCTCTAGCCCCTCCCCAATAAAGGTGGGGAAACTGAGGTCCAGGGAAGGGAGAGGGATTTTCTCAGGGTCCCATAGTGCCTTCATGGATCCACCCTGGACCGGGGAGCTCTGTGAGGCGGGGCTTACAGATGAGACTTGACTCACAATTGCATAATTCAATGATCTGGAGCCTGGGTTAAGCTCTCACTTTGAATCCCAGGGGGAATCTGGTGGCTTCTGCTTATCAAGGAAGCGGTCCTCAAAGTTGAGAAGGATCTTCAGGGAGGTCAGTAAAGGGTTGGACTTTAGCCTTGGATGGGCCTGGGTCTGATTTCCAGCTCTAATGAGTCCTGGCTGCGGATCCCCCAGGAAGTAGAGTTTCAAACACTGAGATAATGATACCGACCTCATGGACTTGTCTTGATGTTAGATAAGGTACAAAAAGTAACAGCACTTTGCTTGCTGACCACAAACAGGGATGGCAATGGGATTTCTTTCATTCTGTCAATTCTTTCCTGTCTTGGGGAAGATCTTTGCTGCTCCCCCTTCCTCTCCAGGGCTGGGCTGCCTTGGCCTCCTGTCTTCAATGACCTGTGTTAAGTGTGGGGTCCTGGCCTTAGCTTGACAACCCCTAGGTTCTTTCATTCAGGAAGTCTCTGGACACTTCATTCCTCTTGGAGGCACCCTAATTTCCCAGAGTCCCCAGCTGGGTGTTCAAATTAGGCCCCTACAGTTCTTCCCGGACACTTGGAGATCGGGAGCGAAGACCAGGCATTGGCCAACATTTCTAGGACCTGATCTGAGATTGGGAGGGGGGAGAAGAGGGGCGCGCCATAGACAGGGCGATTCTCCTCCAGAGGACAGGCCCACTGAGCACAAATGGAGGGGTGTGGCTTTGGGGGAGTCACAGGGATCTGAGAGCATGGGGCGAGGGTGGGATGGGGATAGTCTAGTCCCAGTATCACCCCCTACTTCTCTGCAAACTGGGGTGCTCTCCATCAGCCATTCAGAGACCTCCTCCTCCACCCTTGCCAACAACCCCCCCCCGCCCTGCCCTTGTTCATGTCCCTCCTCCCCAAACAAGTCCATGGCTGGAGTAGTTCCCTCTCCCCCTGCCCCCCCGACCTCCAGGTACAGATGAAGATCCACCTGGTGCCTCAGAGAGGTCCAACCTCCCTCATTCTGCAGGTGAGGACACCGAGGAAAGGACCTTCAGGGTACAAAATGAGTCGGCCCAGAATTAAGACTAGACCCAGGGGTCTTGTTTCCAAGGCTGCTGCACTGTGCAACTGCGGGGGGGCCCCAGTGGCCTTTCTCTGTGGGGCCCTGACTCCCAGCCAGGCCGCTTCCCCATCCATCAGAGGTGGGATGGACCTCCTTCTACACAGCGACCTGAGGACCTTCCTGGCCTAGGTGGTCCCCCGCCCCTCACGAGGCACAAGGAAGAAGACAGACTCCTCAGGGGCAGAGCCAGCCCAGAGGTTCAGAAACCCCACACAGTTCCAGGCCCTGACTGTGGGAGGCAGCTGGCATGAGAGGCACTTTGCAGCTCACCAATATATTGTGTGAGATTGGCGTGATTTTTCCCATGTGGAAAAACTGAGGTCCAGAGAGGTTGAGTCATTTCTCTAAGATCACACAGTGACGGGGCCTGGATTTAAGCCCAGGTCTGTGGGGTTCCAATGACCAGGCTCTTGTCACTGTCTCAGGAGCTTCCCTCTGTCTGCTCCTAAGGCTACCACCATGCTCTCCTCCAGGCAGCCGATAGTCTTTCCCAGATGAAAAGTCATGATGTAGGTGCCTCGGGCCCACTGTTTTAAATTCACCAGTGTGGGACACAGGACTGAAGGCAAGTCATGGCCTCTCTCTAAACCTCATTTCCCCTGCCCCCCGCCCCCTCCCACCCCATAAAATGGGCATAATACTATCCATAATATCCTTGCTTTGTGGATTAGCTATGCTAATGCAGGTACCCTGCCTGCGCCGAAACAGATGTGATCGCAGGGTGTGTCTGAATGGAAGTGACTCTGCACAGCCTGTAACTTTAATTTAATACAAATTCATCATAACTCACAAAATGGGCAACATTTAAAATAAAAATACTGCTGGGGGTGGCCCAGATATTCTGGTAGCTGAGACTGAGGATTCCTCCTGCCCAAGGGAAGGCCCCAGGGGGTGAACAGTTATGAGGAGGGAGCCCCCCAAGTTCAGCTAGTCTGGCTCCTTTGAGATGGGTGGGGTCAGAGACCCCAAGTTCAGAATCTAGGCCCCAGGATTAGAAAGAAAAGCCAAGGCCTACGAGACACTTCAGCTTGGTCCCGCAGGCCTGCCCCCCACCCCCACCCCCCGCCCCTGGCCCCTGTCCTGGACAGGAACAGAGCCACTGAGCAGGACACCTGGAGGCACTGCTGCTCCAAAGCCAAGGCCCAGAGGCGGGTTCCAGTGGCAAAAACTGTGGGTGCGCTTGTTCAACGTCCATCCTAACTTTCCTCTGTTGTGCCTTTTTGTATGGCTGAGGCTGGAAAGAAGAAAAGTACATGTCCCAGACTCCCTTGCAGCCAAGGTTCTGGATCTGATTTAAGTTTCCCCAAACAGAATCCCTCGTAGAGATTTGGATCTGGAAACTGATGTGAGTGGAGGGAGGCAGGCCTCAGGATGTCCACTCACTGGCCTGGACAGTAGCAGAGGGAGCACAGTTCTACAGCCAGCACCCTCTTGATGCAGTGGCTTCCTGCAGATGGAGCAGTGTTCCTGGTAATGATGAATTTGGTGGCTGGGAGTTGTTCCTGGACATTCAGCAGCGTCTGCTCCTCCAGCCTTTCCAGGGACTTTGCAAAGCCACTGGGGACCTGGTAATAAATCCTTGTCTAATTAAACTCGCCAAAGCAGCTCTTGCTTTCTGCAACAGTATCGCAACTGAGGCAGATGCCAAGACTGATGAGGGGGCCCAGCCAACAGCCCATCCCAGCATTCAGGGCCTGACTAAAACAACTGCTCTCCGCAGGCTCACTCCCCCCTAGCCTGGTCACAGAGACCTGGCTGGACCCTTGTTCAGAGCTGCTGGGGGCCTCCACCATCCAAGGGTCCGCCACTATCCAGTGCTTCTTGTCCTGCATCAGCCTTGGCTGTGCCATCATCCTGCCTTAAGACCTGTGGGCAGGAAGGTGGTGGCGTGGTGACCGTAAAATGTGGGCTCCACTGCTGGGTGCCTTCCACAGGCCACATCATTTCTGCCTGCACCTGAGTGGGTAAAAGAGGCACCATAAAGCTCTTGGTACAGGGGTGGAAGGAGAGGGTGGTTCTCAGGCAACCCTGGGACCGGCTGCTGCCTGTGTCCACCATAGACTGGGGTCAAGGATAAAATGGCCCATCACTAGCTTGGTCATGGGCACGTCGTAGGCCTGGGAGCATAGGAGGGCACTGTGTATCTTTTGGGCTGCCAACTGCGGGCAATACTCTAACACATCCTGAGGTCAGGGCATGTGGATGGGAGGGAGACACAGGGACACAGTCCCCTGCCCCTGAGAGAAGGAAGATGAGGGCTGGGCAGGGGCTGCTCTGAGGAGAAGCCATGTCACATCCTTGGACTAAAGCTGTATCCCCATGGAAGTCAGAGCTACAGAACATCAGTGCTGGAAGAGTTCTGGAATCATGGAGACACCTCTCTGGCCCATTTTACAGACAGGGAAATGGAGGCTGAAGGGTGAACAACTGCCTGGAGACCTCAGGGTGGCCCAGCTGGGCTGCGGTCCAGGCCTCAGGTCTCCTGGGCAGGGCCCTCGCTGGTGACCATTCCCGGGCGCCCGTGGTCTCCTTCCATCGCCCTAGATGCGGACGGTATTGATCCGCAGTGGCTGCACGTTCTTGCCATTGGCGTGGCTCTGCCCGGGGCTGAAGTAGGAGCAGAGCTTGCCCGGGAACTTCTCGCGGAACGTGTAGAGCCAAGACATGTCGTCGGCGTTGTAGAAGATGAGCAGGCCTTGGTCATAGTCCAGGAAGACGCCCACCTTGTCGAGCTTGTCGCGGACGTTGAGCCGCGTCCAGGGCTCGGTGCAGGCGCTGTACTGGTTGCCGTCGTGCATGACAATGCAGTAGAAGCCACGGCTGGGCTGGATCTGGATGCTGCCCTTGCGGCTCGCGGCCTCATGGGCAAGCCCGATCACCCACTGCGTCTTCTCTGCCACCACCACCTCCCAGTAGTGGACACCGCTGCTGAAGGCCTCAGAGCCCAGCACCGACACCTCCACATCGAAGCGCTTCGGCGAGTCCTGCAGAGGCTGAGGGTGCAGGTTGCCATAGGCCACAATGGTGCAGTCGTCGGACAGGATCAGGCGCTGGTGGGCAGTGCCTGGGTCCAGGGTCAGGGCGGCTGGCACTGCGGGGATGGAGGAAGAAGAGAAGATGAGAAGGGGCTGTGGCCCCGTTCTACGGTGCCGCCCTAAGGCCAGGTTCCCTTGGTCCCCAGGAGGCTGTGTGATGCTGAATACAAGCCTGCCCTCTCTGGGCCTCAGCGTCCCCCTCTGTGAAATGGAAAGATGACAGCTAGAGTCTTCCCAGATTTAGACCTGGCTGCAGAGGACAGAAACCATGGCTGCTTGTTCACCAACAGTGCCTGGGGGCAGGCATAGAGGGGGCACGCCACAAAAATGTGTTGAATACATCTGAATGAGGTCCAGAAGTGGGTAATTCTAGGGCTGGGAGGGAGCTTAAAGATTATTCAGGTGCTGGATAATCACCCTGCAGGGTGATCTGGCCATGTGTGGCGGTGTTTGGATTGTCTCCGTAGATGGGATCCAAGGATGCTAAATGCCCTGATGGACAGAGTGTCCCACCAGCCCCACCAGAGTTTCAGATACTCCACTAGATACTCATGTGGGTGAAAAACATCCTTTACCATGATCTGGATTACGACTTAATTCCATGTACCATATAAACCTGAAGTCACTGGTGTCCAGTTTGAATATAAACTGAGTATTTTGACACGCAACACCCATGTAAACTCTGGGGCGGGGGCGGGGGTGGGAGAGAGACTGAATTTGTCTAGAACTCCACTGAGAATCGTTTGCTTTTTTGGAAAATATATGTCTAAGGACAACATCACTGACTAATATAATATACCTGTTTTGGATGGTATTTGAGGCAGAAGATGTTTTACCTGTGATGTGAGCACCTGACTCCTTCATTGTGGTTTTCAGTGTGGTTGTGAGTAAGCAGGTACATAATTGACACATACAATATACTACTATAAATAATTTCCTTCTATTTTTCCTTTATATCATAGAGTGCATATATATATACATATATTTGTACATACATGCATATATATATTCTTGAAGGTTGTGAAAAGGTCCTATCTTTGAGACATTACAAATTTATTATGAAAAGCAGATGATGGGTCTGAAAGAGCTGAAAAACCACTGATTCTGAGCCAGCTCTCCCCCCCACCCCACCCCTTTTTTGGGGGGCTATACTCGTGGCATCCAGAAGTTCCCAGTCCGGAGATCAAACTCGAGCCACAGCAGTGACAATGCCGAATCTTTAACTACTAGGCCACCAGGGAACTCTCTGGCCAGCTCTCCCATTTTGACAGATGGGGAACCTGAGACCCAGAGGAGGTGTGACTAGTCTTAGGTCACTTGGCAAACATTGGCAGAGCCAGGATGCATCAAGACCATGTACAGTCCAACCCCAGCCCTCTCTTCCTGCCTACGTCTCACCCACCACCCCCCATCCCACTCAGACCCAAAGCCTTTGCCCAGACTGTTCTTTCCACCACCTTCTCTCTGCTTGTTGTAATGACAACCCCCAAGGCCCAGTTCCAGGGCCCAGCCTCCGGGAAGCCTTCCCTGGTTGCCCAGTAGATGTGCTCACTCCTTCCTCTGAAATTCCTTAACTTTGTTTGTGCCCTTCTCCTGATGCGAGGTGTGGTTTCTGTGCCTTTATCTTACCCCCATTTACACCAGGAGGGCAAGGGCTGGGCGCTATCCAACCAGGTGTTCCCTTGTGGGCCCAGGGCCCAGCACAGGGTCTGGCACGCAGAAGCTTTCCAGAAAGGCCCACCAAATTAAACTGACCCCACTTGTGTGGCTTTTGGGGCAGGCAGCACAAGCTGGGTCACTCAGCTCTGGGCTGGCCACCCTGGCGTAGCAGGTCTGGCTCTCAGAGTCTCATGACTCTTGTCAAGGACTCTGTTTCCTCCCACCTCCCTGGGGAAGCTGATGCCCAATGAGAAGGAGGTACTTGGAACTGACTCTCCTTAGGCTGGATGACCATTTCCAGAACAGAGCAAGACAGAGGCGAGAAAAGGAAAAGGAATCCCACCACCAGCTTGGAGCAAAGGAAGGATTCCTCCATCCGTGTTTGTGGGGCTTCCCTTATCTGGTGGAGCGGGGGTGTGATTACACTTGGCTGCAGCATCACCTCCTACTTCAACCACCTCAGCCGACTGCGTACACGCACAGAAACCACATGCCTCAATGATGGCAATTGTCTCCAGGAGGGAGTGACGGCCAGTCCCTGAACTGTGCTCCTGTGCATACAGCTGCTAACAAAGCTGACCACTGACTTCTAGCAAGCTGCTTCCATGAGCTCTGTCAGGAATAAATTTAGTTTTAAATTTTACACTCTTGTTTCCTGTTCTTAGAAGTCAGAGAGCTGTATGGAAACAATTAGCCCTGTGAATAGAGGGGGGTCAATGGAAACATAATTCTCTATCCAGGGACAGAGAAGAGGGGAGCCGTGAGGAGGAAGCCATGAGTCAGTGGATGAACGTTTCACCCTGTCGTCTGGTCACAGCACAGCCTGTCAGACCAGAAGGCTCCTGCCACGAGGAATGTGGGAGTTCCCACAGTGGGGTCAGGAGGTAGGAGGTGGAGGGGTGTAGGAGGTATGTGTGTGTGTGGGAGGGGAGCTCAGGAGAGAAGAACCTAATCAGACACACGCGGGGCCACTCCTACCACTTGTGGAATGTGGGTCATACTCAGGCATCTATGGCAGAGGGGCAAAAGGGACAGAATGGGCACAATGCCAATGTGTGGGTAGTTATATCACAGTGAGTGCCCCGTGGGAAACTGGGCCTTATATTTGAGGTGCTCAGGATGATTTGAGGAGACTAGAGAGAGGCGGAAACCCAGGCTCAGGGAAGAAGGACTAGAGGAGAGGCTCACCCCCTTGCTTGCAAGCCTAAGTAGTGCAATGTGGGCAATGCAGGCCTTTCTGGTGCCGCTGATGAGTGGGGAGGGCACCCCAGGAGGCAGACAAGTGGGCTTTCAGTGGTTCTGAGATTGGGCAGACAGTAAGCCTGTAGGATGGCGGAAATCCACGCTGCATTGAGCGCTGACCCCAGTGCCCTGACCGAGAGGGCTTGAGGACAGGACCGCCACTTACTGGGTAGGTCTAGGGGCAGGGTCTGCTATTCATTGGTCAGTTCTGACAGTAGAGGTGGGGCTAAGGGGGGGGGTGGGACCTGATCCACAGGGGGCAGGGCTCAACAGCCAGTAGAAGGACAGGGCCTGGCATTCTTATTAGGCAGAGGGTGTGGCCTGATTCCTAGGAGGCTTTTACACCCCAAAGGATGGGCTGAAGTCGTGGCAGTCCCTCCATGCATCATTTATCCCCAGGAGAGGTGATGGAGCCAGCGAAACAAATCCTGTCCCCTGGGGTTCACAATTTTACAGATCAGAGCTCTTTTCTGGGTCCTGGGGCACTTATAAAAACAGAAAGCAGGCACTGAGGCAGCCCATCTGGTCTCCAGGTGTGTTGTCCATGCATTTAAGCTTCTCTGAGACTTCAAGGTCAAAGACATTCAGGAAGGATCATGGACTGTGTGGCGGGAGGTGGGTGGGGTGGAGACTGTCTCCTGGCCACCATCAACCACACATGGCAGTGGCCCAGGCAGCAGGGAAGCTCCAAAGTCCAGTGCCATCAATTGCAGTGAGTGGCTCTTTGTTCTCAAAGATAGTGACTTCAAGGCCTGACAGGGCAAGAACTACCATCAGCTCTTTGCTCTGCTCAGACCTTTAAAAAGTCTGGTCCCTCAGGCCTTTGGTCTACTCAGGTCCCCAGCTGCACAGTGCGGGCATTTGAAAAACATTTTCACACCCTCTAGCTCATGGGAACACCACAGCAACCCCAGGAGCACAAATTTTCAGAAGAGGAAACTCGAAGGCGATTTCTTTGAGATAAGTTGCTTGCTCAAGTTGCCACTTGGGGTTGGAAGCAGAGCTAGAACTTGAGCTGTCTTTTCATACCATGTTCTTTCCTTTATGTGGCTCCAGAAAGCATATCCAGCAAGAATGAGGAAGCACCTCATGATTCATGATATCATAAGAAACAGGTATCAGGCCCTTATCAGATTTCAGGACTATCACAAATAAATAATCCTTTTGTTTTTTTCTTTTTACAGCCACACCTGCAGCATATGGGAGTTCTTGGGCTAGGTGTTAAATCAGAGCTGCAGCTGCATGCCTATGCCACAGCCATGGCAGAACCGGATCTGAGCCATATCTGTGACTTATGCCTCAGCTTGTGGTGCCGCCTGATCCTTAACCCACTGAGCAAGGGCCAGGGATGGAACCCGCATCCTCACGGAGACAACATTGGGTTCTTAACCCGCTAAGCCGCATAGGAACCCCACAAATAATCTTAATGTTTAATTTTCCTAGCTACCCTGGGAGATAAATCACACCTTCCCCATCCCTGTCTTATAAATAAGGAGACAAGCTGAGATATTTGCCCTGGGCCACACAGCTAGGCAGTGAATGCAGGAACCCAAAATGATTGGATTTGGAGAACCGGGGGCGGGGGGGGGGGGGGGGGGGGGGCAGGTGCAAAGGAAGCCGTGTCTGGTGTCCTCTGAACAATGGCCACTTGGCCTGGATAGGAAGGAAGTCTGTGCCCTGGGAGCTGGGCAATCAGGCCAGGCAGTCGGAGGAGGGTTTCCAGTGTCAGCTGAGAGCAGAGGCAGGGGTGGGGGTGGGGGCGGAGAGTGGAGCTTCCAGAGTCGGGAGGGACAGGTGCTAGACAGAGTTCTCAGGTGACCCAATAGGGAGCCTGAGCTGGAAATGGGGCAGGCAGGAAGCTGCTAGAATCCAGGGCTAGGTCCCTGGGGGCACCTGCCCCTCCCATCTGGACATAAAGGGCCTTGGTTTTGGCAAAGGAGCCAGAGTGACTTCACAGGCCTACAGACAAAGGCAGGGGCCCAGCTAGCCAGGTCACTGTTCTCTGAACCCCTAGGGACCTCTGTCCTTGGCAGGATCTTCAGGGCACACACTGCTGCTCCCTCAGCCCCTGTGCCACAGGCAGCTTGCTCTGGGGCAGTAGTTCTCGATTGGGGCAGTCTCCCTTGGAGGGGACACTTGGCAAGGTCTGGAGACATTACAGGATGTCACAACCAAGTGGGGGGCGGGGGGTGCAGCATCTAGCCGCATCCCATCAGGACAGCTCCCAAGACAGGGAATTATCCAGCCCCAAATGTCAACACTGCTCAGGCTGAGAAACCCTGCCCTGGGGCAATCAGCAAGGTCCCACTGCCATTTGCTCACTTGTGAAGGAGTCAAAGGGAACACTAGCATCCCTCTAATACAGAGAAGGAAACTGAGGCTCAGAGGAGGAAGTGACTTGTCCAAGGATGTGCAGCGAATTCTTTCATCCCACAAATAATTATGGGGCACCTATCTAATGCCAAGCACTATTCTGGCAACAGAACTGAGACCAGGAATCATTCATTTCCTTATTCATTCATCAACAAACATTTGCTGTGCTGGCTGCTGGGATGTATAGTGATGAATCAGCCCCAGCCCCTAACCCCTCAGAGCTCACGGTCTTGTGAGAGAGACAGCCATGTAGATATTAAAGAAACAGTGAGAACAGGAAAAAAAAAAGTCTGGAGGAGAATTCCAGGAAGGCTTCCCAGAAGAGGTGTTTATAAACTAAGATGTGAAGGAGAGTAAGAGTTAGTCATCAAAGATTGAGGTTTGGGAGTTCCCATTGTGGCTCAGCAGTAATGGACCCGACCAGTAGCCATTTGGACCTGGGTTCGATCCTTGGCCTTGCTCAGTGGGTTAAGGATCTGGTGTTGCTGTGAGCTGTGGTATAGGTCACAGATGTGGCTCGGATCTGGTGTTGCTGTGGCTATGGCCGTGGCCGGCAGCTACAGCTCTGATTCATCCCCTAACCTGGGAACTTCCATATGCTGCATGTATGGCCCTAAAAAGCAAAAAAAAAAAAAAAAGGCTGAGGTTTGGGTAGAGGGTTCTAAGCAAAGGGAACAAGGGAAAAGCATGTGTAAAAGTCTGGAGGAGAAGGAATACAACTCATGTAAGACCTGAAGATGGTTCAGCGTGGCTGAGTGAGTGTGATATAGAGGGGAGAATGAGAGAATGGCCCGGCCCAGATCTCATAGGTCCTCGACTGTCAGGTCAAGGTGCCTGGATTATCTCTCTGAGCTGTGGCAGGGGCGGGGCAGGTGGCCGCTGAGATAAATAGACCTCCTGAGACCATCTGCCTGAGGGGCTTCCTTGGGTCAGGGGAGGGAACAGGACCCCGGGACCGGCTTCTTGCCTACTTGAGTTACGATGCTTCACTCTCGTGTGGTTACGACCCTGCTGGGTTCTGGAACCTCCAGGGTTGGGAGCACACAGGGCAGCTCCTACCCCCAGAGGATAGCCAAGAGCCCCATGCCATCTGGGGGCAAATGGGCCCTTCCCCCAATTACTATGAGGGCACAGATCCAGATTTAGGAGTATGAGGAGGTGTCCCTTCGCTTTTGTGAAACCAGTAATGATGTATCAAATGAGGCCTTCGGTCACCTAAGGGGAGCCCCATCTCTGTCCAGCATTCACACCCTCAGTGACTGTCCTCAGCCCCTCTCCATCTGTACCTGAAGGCCCAATCAGGAGCATCCTGGGATAATTCATGCTTCTTCCCTCCCCGTAGCACCCAATGTCAGGGACTGGCCGGAGGCACCTTCAGGCCCCACCCTTCCCTGGGTGGGAAAGCCCTCAGTTCAAACATCATCTGCTTAGCATTCCCCTGGCCCCTCCCCTGCCCCATCCAGAGTCTCCTGTTGTCCCTCTGGGCTCCTATGACCCCATGTAACTCTCTCATCATGGCCCTTGTCCCACTGGACTGTCAGGTTCTGTTTTCCCATCTGTCTCCCCGATCCCTGAAAGTGCCTCAAAGGACTTTCAATGTTTGTGGATCCAAAGAATGAATCTGGACAGATGGAAAGAGCTCTGATTGCTGTGTGACCTTGGAAAATCAATGAGCCTCTCTGAGCCTCAGCCTTCCCAGCAGCCTTCTTGGGTTGGTATGAGGCCAGAGAATGCCTGGTTAGTTTAGCAGGTAAGGACACAGGCTCTGGAGTCTACCAGATCTGGGTTTAAATCCTGGCTGTACCATTTACAGATCGTGACCATGGGCAAGTTTCTAAGCGCCTTGTGCCACAGTTTCCTCATCTAAAAATGATAATAACAGTGTCTACGTCTTTGGTGGAAGTCCCTTCTATACCCTACCCTTGTCTCACCTCTAAAGGACATCGTGAGAGTTCCTGTTGTGGCTCAGCAGGTTAAGACATAGTCTCCATAAGGATATGTGTTTGATCTCTAGCCTCTCTCAGTGGGTTAAGGACCTGGTGTTGTCACAAGCTGCACAGTAGGTCACAGATGTGGCTTGGATCCAGTGTTGCTGCAGCTGTGGTGTAGCTCTCATTTGACCCCTAGCTCAGGAATTTCCATATGCCACAGGTGCAGTCATAGAGAGAAAAACAAAGAAAGGACACTGGGCCTGACTCAGGAACACGGAAGGTTCCTGCTGCCAACGGGTTCGACTCTGATGCCCTTGAGGGTTGTGTGATTTCAGGAGGGTGTTTATCTACCAGTCCCAGAATTTACCAACTCTACTAAAAACCCATTTCAGACTTTCTCCTCTCTCGGCAAACCTCCCGTTACCTCCTCTAGCTCATCCTCATCTTAGCGGACAACCTTGCTTGCTCCCTCACTGGGGACGTGAAGCTCTCAGAACCCCCACAAGCTCCTATCTGCTTCAGTGTCCACCTGTTCTACCTTCTCCAGGAGAGGCAGCGGTGGATCCCACTCCTGGCGGTCCCTCCAGCAACTCGCTCCTTCATCCTCAATTCTGCCGCCTTCTACTGGAACTTTTCCATGCCCCAACTCCCCCCCCACCAATATGCTGTCATTTCTTCCATCTTCTTCTTCTTCTTCTTTTTTTTTTTTTGGCTTTTTTACGACCGTGCCTGCGGCATAGAGAAATTCCCAGGCTAGGGGTTGAATTGGAGCTACAGCTGCCAGCCTACACCACAAGCTCACGACAACGCCGGATCCTTAACCCACTGAGCGAGGCCAGGGATCGAACTCACATCCTCATGGATCCTAGTTGGGTTTGTTAATCACCATGCCACGAAGGGAACTCCTGTTTCTTCTATCTTAAAAAAACAGCAGCTGCCACATTCACGCCCCTTCCCTTAAATGAAACTCTTTGAAAGCATGGTCCCCACTTCCTCTCATTCTCCCTTGGATGGCCTCTGGCCAGGCTCTTGCCCCTATCACTCCACCCAAGCAGCTCTTGTCAAGGTCACAAGGACCTCCATGTTGCCAGACACAGAGAACAGTCAGTTCCTGGCCTCCCACACAGCCTTGCCGCCATTAGCCACTCTCTCCTCCTCGAAACGCTTTCTCCTCTTGGCTTCCAAGACAAAGCCAGGTCTTCCTACTTCTCTGGCTGTTCCTTCTCAGTCTCCTCAGATGAGTCCCCCTCCTGTCCTTAACTTCTAGGAGTGCCCCAGGGCTCCAAATGTTAGTGGCTCTCTCTCTCTTCTCTCTGCCCCAGCTTCCTAGGTGATCTCATCCAGGCTCACTCAGTACCGTCCACGTGCTGATGACGCCAGCCCTGACCTTCCTCCTGTACTGCAGGCCCATCACTCCCACCGCCTTCTCTGCGTCCGCACGGAGACATCAAATTGGCCTTGCAAACCTCATGTGCTTGCAACTGCATCCTCCCGGTCACCTTGGCCAAAATCGTAGTCTTCCTTGTCTTTTTTTTCCCCCCTCACACCTGAGATGTGATCCATTAGCAAATCCTGTTGGCTGTCTATTCACGACATGTTCACAATAGATCCTACATCCTATGGCTTCTCTCCACCTCCACGGCCACCACCCGGCTGCAGGTCACCAGCATCTCTCACCTGCATCATTGCAGGAGTCTCCTATCCAGTTTCCAGCCTCCACCCTTTACCCCCTGCAGTCTATTCTCAACCCAGCAGACAGAAGGATAGTAAAAACTTAGGCCAGCTCATGTCACTTCACTGCCCCAAACCCTCCAATGGCTCCCATCTCAATCAGCATAAAATTTAAAGTTTTCACATGAACCCATAGGCCCTCATGGTCAGGGGTCTGGCGACTGCTACCTCCCTGACCTCCTCACCTCCACGCTCCCTCTCACTCATTCCGCTGCAGCCACACTAGTCTCCTTGAATGTGCCAGGCTTGCTTCTGCCTCAGGGCCTTTGCACTTGCTATTCCCACTGCCAGGAACACCCTTTCCTCAAATACCTGCACTCTTCTTTCTTCAGGTCTTTACTTCAATGCCTCCTTCTCCGTGAGGTCTTCCAACTGGATCCTGTATCTAAATGCTCTGTCCTGCTCTACATCCCCTGGCTCCCTTCCTTTTATCATTATCTAATCAACTATGTATTTTACTTATTGACTTTTGTTTCCTTTCTCACACCCTAGGATATAAGTAAGACCCACGAGGGTAGGAAATTCTGCCTGTTTTGCTTACTGCTCTATCTCCAGAACCTAGAATAGGGTCTGGTGTGAGGTAGGTGCTTGATGTATTTTATAGAGTGAATGAATGAACTGCCCAGGACCTTAGTCTCTTCATCTAGAGAATGGGGACACTAGTAAAACCTACCTCCTGGGGTTGTAAGAAGATTCACTGGGCTGAGTGATGGGGCAGGTGCCTAGCCCAGGCCCTGGGACGCAGCAGGTGCTCAGCAAGGCAGTCTTCTCATCCCGTGCCCTGCCCCCAGGCCATGTGCAGAGCAGGGGGCTGGGCGGGGCTCTGCCCCTCTGGCTCTGACCCATGATAATCCCTGCCTCTCCGCGGGTCCCCGTAGTGAGTGGCAGGAAGGGCCTTACCTGGGTGGATGTCCTGGAACAGGGACTTCCAGATGGTGTACTGCAGGGGGCCTGTGTACTTGGAGGTTGGGAAGTCTTCGTAGGTCAGATTAGTCTCATGGATTTTCCCTTTGAGCCTGGAACAAGAGCAAGCGAGCAAGCAGAACTGAGGGCTGGATTCCTGTCCCAGCACCTTCAGGGCAGCTGACATAGGGTGGGGTCAGGCATGGGAGGTCTGCCAGACCCAGACTCAAGTGCCTGCTTGTGTCAATTCCTACTTCTCTAGCTATTACCCTCAGTTTCCTCATCTTTAAAATGGGTGCTGTGGTTACACCTGCCTCCTAGGCTTGTGAAGATTACATGGCATAATGTTTGTGCAATGCTTGGCTCATAGTCAGCGTGGAATACATGACATCAGAACTGCTCATTAACAAACCAATAATTAAGTGTTATTATTATTAAAGGTGGCTATGGAACAAGAGGGCTTGAATCCTGGCTCCTCCACATACTAGATGAAAGGCCTTGGCCAGTTGCTCTAGCTTCTCTGCGCCTCAGTTTCTTCATGTGTGAAATGGGGATGATAGTGATGACTATCTCCAGGTGGCCAGTAGGGTTAAAAGAATATAAATATTACTATTTATTATAATGTAATATCATTGTTATAACAATTAATAGATAATACAAAACACATATTTGTAATATAATATAAATAACACAAGTAATAGCCTACATGATTATAAATATTATATATATAAAATTGGAGTTCCCTGGTGGCTCAGTGGGTTAAGGATCTGGCAATGTCACTGCTGTGGCTCAGGTTGCTGCTGTGGCATAAATTCAATCCCTGGCCAGGGAACTTCTTCATGCCATGGGCATGGCAAAAAACACATAAATAAAATAATATGAATATGTAAAGCCTTTACCCTAGGCTCTGGCACACAGCAGATGTCCTGTACGTTTGATGGAGATTTGAATGAATGAATTCTCTGCTGACTATCCCATTCGCCTCCAATCCCACCAGCCCACAGGGGCCAAAGAGGGGACACCCATGTGGGAAAGACCCCAGGCAGGAGGGCACTTACCGCTCAGACAGTGAGGCCACCCCGGCCAGGAAGGTGTGCCGGTCGGTTTCAGCCAGGCGCTCCTGCAGGATCTGGGCCCCTTCCTGCACCTTGCGCAGCTGCTGGCTGTAGCGCTGGACTTTCTGCTCGATGTCAGTCAGGGTGCGGGCCGTGTCTGCCTCCAGCTCCTCCAGCATGGCCTTCTGCCGCTCCCGTAGCAGCCGGTGCAGCCGCTCAAAGGCCTCCCCAATGGTGGTCCGCAGACTTTTCGTGGAAGACTGTGGAGAGAGTCCTCAGGGGTTAGTCAGAGAGGGTGGATGGGGGGACCCCTCAGTGAGAGGAGGCAATCGAGGGTCCTGGCACACAGAGAGGCAAGGGTGGGAAAGGCACGCTTGGTGGGGGGATGACATGTACAAAAGCATGGTGGCAGGAGAGAACTGATGGCCAGGGACAGCAAATAATTTGTCTTCATTAGGAAATGAATGAAATGGTCCAGGTGAGACAGTGAGGCTTGATCTAAAGGAGCATCAGACAGACAAGGCTTGAAAGATATTTGTGGGGAAGCCTCTTTGGCCCTGGTGACCAACTGGCTGGCTGTAGGGGTGCAGGAGAGACAGGTGTGAAGATGACATCCAGATTTCTGGCTTGGGGGAGGGAAGGATGGGGAAGCTGGCAGGAGATGCTGGTGGTGGTGGGTGTTAGGCAGGGAGAATATGGTGAGTTCAGTCTGGGAGACAACAAAATCTTTATTTTAAAAAAAAATCACTCACGGGGCACAAGCAAATATGACAAGGTCATAGATTCAGCTGTATAAATGGCAGTGTGCTGGGCGAAGCTCCGTGGTCATTTGCCCTGTCCTGCCACCCTGAGACCCTCTGGCCAGGGAACAAGAGCTAGAGGTTAAAGCCATCATCATAAGAGGCAAGCATGGACATGTGTGGTTCTCTCTGTGCCCAAGGCCCTGCCAGGCCCGGGAGGGGATTCAGTGATAAAAGGCACAACTTTGGTGCCCAACGGCTCTGGGTCTCCAGCTGTGGTGACCTTAGTTGCCTGATACCTCTGAACTTTGTTTTCTTATCTGGGAAAAGGGTAACACAAGTTCACTGCATGGAAAATGAGGGAACATTCACAAAGCACATGGCATCGTTTGAGGTGCAAAGAGCCTGGTTATTAAAACATTCCAACAGGCACATCGTAGAAGTCTTTGTAGAGAGATGGCTTCTGAGCGGGGGCCTGAAGGCTGGGCAGGATGTCAGTTGGGGGTGCGAGGAGCAGGCCGAGAGAACAGTAAGAGGCCGGATGACAGGAGGTACGAGTGCGGTGGCTGCAGCAGTGTGTGGGGCCTGCCTCTGCAATTTGACTTTGTGGGATTCTGGCTAGGAGTTCAAGGAGTCAGGGACCCCGCTGTGTTCAGTGCCCAAGGCTCTGTGGGAGGCTCAACAAAGGCTCAATTAGGGCCTGTTCCCTCCCGTCGCGGCAGGAAGAGTTGCTGGCAGAGGGCCAGCCTCCCTGCGCATGCCCACCCAGAGCGCCAGCCAGACAAAGGGGGTGGGGGAGAGGCTGGAGATGAATGGCCAGGCTGCCTGTGGCCTCCCTGAGCCCCCTCACCCAGGGAGGGCTGAGGCTTCTGCAGCCGCAGGTCGTGGTGATGAAGAGGGGGCCTGCCCTCCCTGTTCTTGGCGGCCCCCCAAGAACCCTGTATCTCACAGCCGCCCCTTCCGGCTCCTCCTCCCCCAGTGTGAGGCAGCTCTGGCCCAATGGCCACCCTCTCCTAACTGAAAATTCTGGTTTGCCTCCCACCTCTGTGGCTGCACCCTCCCTGCCACCCATGTTCCCAAGGTGGCTGCCTTTCCTTCTCACCTGAGGCTGGATCCTTCTTCTCATCCCACACACCCTTCCTTGTCTTTAACTCCTGCTGCTTTGATGATGGCTTCCAAGTGCATATTGAAGGTCTCACCTGTCCCCTGAGTGCCACCTTCATCTTTCCACCTGCCTCCTCCACACATGCCTGGGGGTCCCACCAGCTCACTGGATCCACCTGTCAACTCCACGTTTTTGCCCACAAACTTGCCACCAGCGTGATCCTTCTAACCTGCAAACCAGGTCACAGCTGATCTCATGTTTAGGAACATTTTTGGGCTCCTCAATGACTAGTACAATGCTACATTCCTTAGCCTGTAATTCCAAGTCCTTGATCTGATCCCAGCTTACCTCCCTAGTGCCATTGCACTGGAATTCCACCTGCTTAGAGTGGACTCCTTCCCCAACAAACACATTAATCAACTGGCAGACTCCTACTCATCCTGCAAAGCCCAGATCAAAAGCCACCTTGTCTGTGATACCCTCCCTAAATTTTTCAGGCAATATGTAGTTCAGTGTTCCCACAGCACTTTGTACGTATTCTTAAAATACTGCCCCACATTTTATGTGGCTCTCCAGCTGGTGGATGAACCCCTCCTGGGTAGGAATCTTTCTTAGCCTTGCATCCCCTGTGCTCATCCCAGGGCCTGGCACAAGGCGGGCAGTTAGGACCCGCTTGAGAGTTGAGGAAGGGAAGGGTCTTGCCCAAGATTGCTCTGCAGAGGTGGGTACAGATTCCATCTTCTTCCCAGGGTGGGGGCCCGGGATGGAGGCCCAGTGTCCCCAAGACAAGAGGCAAGAAAGAGGCTGGGAGAGGACGGCTCAGAAGTGGAACATCAGAGTGACAGCCACCCCTGGAGCCCTAAGTATGTCTCTGATAGGTTCTCCAGGCCTACCTGGCCTGCAGCCCACAAAGCCATTGTGCTGAGGACATCCCAACATGAGGCTGGAATATGTCCTAACCTCAGACAGAATTAGACTGGAAGCTCTCAATTAGCTACTTACTAGCTGTGGGGCCTCAGGCCTGTCCTTCCACCTCCTTGAGTCTCAGTTTCCTTTCCGATGAAAGGGAGACAACCACCATTCCTACCTCAAAAGGTGTATTTCTTCCCCACTCATTTGTTCCACAACTATTTATTGCACGCTAGGCACTGTGTAGGTTCTGGGGAATCCTGCAGTCATGGAAGCGACATTCTGTAGAGCTTGGCGAGACAATGAATGGGGAACACAATTCCCAGCGCAGAGAAAGCTGCAGCTGAACTGATGTGCCCCATTTATTCTAGTTTTTTCTAGGGAAGAGCCCGCCCCGCCCCACCCCCAATCCATTAGTGCCATGACTGAGAAAGCAGCCCCCACCTCGGCCCACCACAACCCTGGGAACACAGGGAGGCTTGGAGGAGCGGGGGCCATCTCAGAAAAATACCCTGCCAGGAATGCGTCACTCGGTCAGGGCCGACCAAGGAAAACATTGGGCCTGGGGAGGGAGATCAGATGGGCCCTCAGGCCGGGCCATTGGAGGGGCAGGCGCCGCAGGAAAGCCTGCGGAAAGCCGAGTCAGGCACCAGGTGAAATATGACCTCCAAAGCTTCCATAGGCATGTCTTATATAAACACCCCGGTCCAGACAGGAAGCAGGGCTGGGGGAACTGGAGGGGGAGGTGGCCCCACAGGACCCCCCAGAGGTAGACAGATGGACAGGAAGGCAGGGGAGGAAGAGGTCAGTGGAGAAAAACAATGGGGGGGGGGGGAAGAGGAGAAACAGACCATAATATTCGCCTTGGATCCAGAGAGAGGCTTCCATTGCTTCTCTTCACCTGAGAGGTACAGGATCACCAGGCAGATGGGGAAACTGAGGCTGTGAGAAGCAGAGAGGCCAGAGTCCTGTGACTGTTTCTCATCTGTTGCCCACTGAGGGGCCTGCCTGGAGGCACTCCAGAATGTTCTCTGAAGAAATGTTTGTCATGACCTCCCTGAGACCCCACAGTGGGTTGGTGGCTAAGCTGGGGCACTGGTCTGGATCTCCAATGGCCTTTCCAGGCCCCAGCGTGACCTCTGGAGGCCCAGAGCATTCCTAAGGCTCTGCTCCAGCTACTGCTGGCAGCGCCACCCCTGCAAATGAGTGCAGCCACGCTGAAATCACCAGAGAGCCTAGCAGCCAGGCCTGGGTCCCAGCACTTGGTCCCCGAAGGACGGCAAAAATCCAAGCACGCCTTGCCCCATCCGAGTCCCTGGGAAGTGTGCTAGGATCTGGAACATCAGGGCTGCAAGGGGTCTGGCAGAATCCCCACTGCACAGATGGGAAGACTAGGGGCCCAGAAAAGCATGCAATTTACCCAAAGTCACACAATGTATTAGTGGTTGGTCAGAAACCATGACCTTCCTCTCAGGCTCTCAGGTCAAGGAACAAGGCTTTTCTTTTCAAGTCACTATGGCAAGAGCCTGCAGGGTTTGACCCTACTTTTCTGCATCTCCAGTCTGAGTTTAAGAGGGGAGCTGATACCAAGCTGAACCACAAATCATCAGGAGGGCCCTCAATAACATTTTCAGGTTGGCTTCTCAGGCGATGTTTAATAACAGGAGAGAAGGAATGCCCATCGTGGCTCAATGGTTAACAAGTCCGACTAGGAACCATGAGGTTGCGGGTTCGAGCCCTCGCCTCGCTGGGTGGGTTAAGGATCCGACGTTGCCGTGAGCTATGATATAGGTCGCAGACGCTGCTCGGATCCAGTGTTGCTGTGGCTCTGGAGTAGGCGAGCGGCTACAGCTCCAATTAGACCCCTAGTCTGGGAACCTCCATATGCCGCGGATGCGGCCCTAGAAAAGACGAAAAGACAAAAAATAATAATAATAACTGGAGAGGAAAAAAGAGCCTAGGCACATCCTTCCAGCCTTATGGGACGCCAGGTTTTTCCAGAGGGTCCCTGGTCCCACCTCAACTTTAACCCAAAGCAGGAAGGGAGAAAGGGTCCTCTCCTTAACGCAGGCTCCAGCCCACATTCTTGCCCTCACTGACCTTGGATGGGTTCCCGGCCCTTTTACCTTCGCAGAAGCCCAGTGAGGGCTCCGCCTCATCTCCGCGCCCGCCCCTCTCACCTGGCGTTTGGACCCTCGAAGCCCCGCCCCCACAGCGGGCCCCAGTCCCCGTCCCTCAACTTCCCGATTGGCCCTGCCCCCACAAAGCCACGCCCCCACCTCCGCCAGGACCGCCCCCTCGTCCCGACCAGGCTCACCTTGGTCTCTGCCAGCTGTCGCTTGAGCAGCTGCAGCGCCTCGGTGTGTTCCCTCTCGCTGTCCTGAAGGGCCTGCAGCTGCTCCTTCAGCTCCCTCTGGAACACAGACAAGGCTGGGATGGGGGCAGGGGCCAGAGCCGGCCCGGGTATTCCGTGGGGACCCAGAGCCCGCTGAGGACGCTGGAGGCTATCCTGGCCTCCTCTCTCTCCTCCCCCGAGCACCGAGTCCCGTAGTGTACTAAGTAGTAGTCTCCTAAGTCTCCAGTATGTTCCCATCTCTCATCTGGAGTTTTGCAACCACCTCCTGCCTGGCCATCCTAGTCTCTGATTCCAATGTCCCTGGTCTCCCTGATTCCAATCTACCTCCTGGAGCTTTCTGCCCTACCCTGATTTGCTAGCCAAGACTCCTTGCTTAGAATCCTCTGACCAGCACCAAGTCTGTACCACAGTCCATGACAGACTACCAACCTCCTCCGAGCATTTCTGGTAGGCTAGGCACTATTCTCAGACCTTTGCTTGTACTGGGCCGTTTAATTCTCTCAGCAGGAGTTCCCTGGTGGCTCAGCAGGTTAAGGATCCCGTGTTGTCACTGCTGTGGCTCAGGTTGCTACTGTGGCGTGGGTTCCATTCCTGGCCGAGGAACTTCTCCAGGTGCAGCCAAAAAAAAAAAAAAAAAAAGTCCCCTCAATATCCCTGAGGTAGGCATTCTGTGACCCCCATTTTCTGATGGAGAAACTGGTACAGAGAGGTCAAGAAACTGGCCCCAAAGCATACAGCTAAGCACGTAAAGGAATTGCTGGAATTGGAACTCAGAACGTCTGGTGTCATGATCGTGACACCAGGTGACACATTTACTACAGTGATGTCATCCATGATGAACACCAGCAAAAATTCATGATAGACATGCCAAATTTTAAATGAGGAAAGGCTCAGTATTCCTGAATTTTCCTTTGCCTTTAGTTCCAGTATAGTTCAGGACAACACTGTTAGTCATCTTGTCTTTATTTAAATTTTTGATATTTTTTTCATCATGGAGTTATTGGCGTTAATTTTGATTTTTTAAAAACTGCATTAAGTATTATTCATCTTGATTACTGAGGTTTTTCTGTTTTGTCTTGTTTTTTTGTTCATAGTTTTGTTGTTGTTGTTGTTCTTTTTAGGGCTGCAGGTGCAGTATATAGAGGTTCCCAGGCTAGGGGTTGAATCGGAGCTGTTGCTGCCGGCTTATACCACAGCCACAGCCACACGGGATCCAAGACATGTCTGTGGCCTACACACAGCTCACGGCAACGCTGGATCCTTAACTCACTGAGTGAGGCCAGGGATTAAATCCACGTCCTCATGGATACTAGTAGGTTTTGTTACCATTGAGCCACAATTGGAACTCCTTGATTACTGAGTTTGGCAGCCTCTTGTTCAATTTTGCATCTACAGCAAGTGCCTCATTCTCTTTGCCCTAGTCCCACCATCCTTCTCCTGTGACTCCATCCAGCCAGAGCGGTCTTCCTTCCATAAGGGTTGTTTCAGCCTCATGACTTTGCACGCACTGCTTCTTCTGCCTGATGTACTTCACTCTCTGGTTTTCTCTCAGTGATTCCTTTGTACCATTCATGGATCAACTCAGATGCTGCCTCCTCAGAGAGGTCTTGCCTGAACAGCCCAGGTACATACAGTAGCATCCCTTCAGCCCTCCATCACGTCCTGTCTCATAGTCTCTGTAGCACTTCCTGCTCTGTCCATGACCTTGCTTATTTATTTGATGGTGTGTTTACTGCTTATCTCCTCCTCTGGAATGTGAGTGCTATGAAGGCAAGAATCTTGTCTGGCTTGTTCACTGTTCTATCCCCAGTACTTAGAATAGGGCCTGGCACATAGTAGGGCTTCAACAATTATTCGTCAAATGAATGAATGAGGTATGGAAGTGAGTGCCCTCCAGCACTTCTGGACATTTAGCCCACTGTATCATAGCTAGTTGTTCTCCTAGCGGTCCTTTATCCCTCCCGATGCAGGGCAGGCCCTCCCTACCATTTTCTCTTTATAGCTTCCACCCATCAATGGGCTGGTACTGAGATGGGGCTCAAGGAAGTTCGCTTTGGGAGTCAATTTCCATGCAAACAGCTTCTGAGTGGGGCCTGGGCTCCCCCATCAGCCTGGGCTGTGAGTGATGCCAGGGAGCTGACTTACCTGTTCGCACTCACCTCCTGCCCACTCTTTCACCTTGTCAGAGCAGGGAGGGCCCTCCAAAAACATTTAGTCCGACTAATTATACAGACTAGATGGCAACGTGAGAAAATGGTCATGACGACATGCTTAGGGAAGAATGTGGAAAACAAAATGATCTTTGCTTACTATCCCTGATTCATTCAACAACTATTTATTGAGCAATTATGATGTACCAGGCACTATTGAGGCACTGGGGACACAGCAGAGAACCAGGCAGACACAGTCCCTACCAAAAGGGATCATCTAGTGGGGAAGACCAATAACAAAGGAAAAAGAATAAAAGAATCAGCTAGTTACTGATTATGGTCTATGCCCTAGAGAAATAAAACATGGGATGGGTGGTGAATTTAGGTAGGATGTTAGGGAGGGTGTCTCTGTGGGGGTAACACCTGAAATGATGGGTGAAGGATGACAAGGAGCCAGCCGTGAAAATAGGGTTAGACAGAGAAATCAGAATAGCTGCTTTGGTTAGAGCAGACAGCTGGCACAGACATAATGACTGGAACTCTGGTGGCCATCTCAGGCCATAAGGCAACCAGAAAGATGGATGTGACAGGCTGAAAGCAAAGAAATAGAAGCCAGAAGGAGCCTGAGTCCCTGATGGGGTGGCTTTATCATCACTGTACTCAGTGATGCGATAGGTAGCTTGCCCTCTGGACAAAAGAAAAACAGCCCTGGAGTTCCTGTTGTGGCTCAGTGGTTAACGAACCCAACTAGTATCCATGAGGATGCAGGTTCAATCCCTGGCCTTGCTCAGTGGGCTAAGGATCCAGCATTGCTGTGAGCTGTTGTGTAGGTCACAGACAGGGCTCAGATCCCCTATTGCCGTGGCTGTGGTGTAGGCTGGCAGCTACAGCTCCAATTCAACCCCTAGCCTGGGAACTTCTATATGCTGCAGCCCAAAAAGACCAAAAGGAAAAAAAAAAGAAAAAAGAAAAAGAAAAGCAGCCCTAATTTCTAGTGCTTATCAATTTGTATACTGTAAAATTTCCCACCAAAGCCAGTTTCTTTTCTTTTCTCTCTTTTTTTCATTTGTTTGTTTTTTGTTCTGTTTTGTCTTACTTTTTAGGACCACAAATGCAGCATGTGGAAGTTCCCAGGCTAGGGATGGAATTGAAGCTTCACCTGCCAGCTTACATCATAGCCACAGCAACGCCAGATCCGAGCTATGTCTGTGACCTACACTGCAGCTGGAGGCAGTGCCGGATCATTAACCCACTGAAGCCAGGGATCAAACCCACATCCTCATGGATACTAGTCAGGTTGTTTTCACTGAGCCACAATGGGAACTCCAAAGTCAGTTTCAAGAAATCAGCAGACACTGAGCTGGGAAGAGATCTGCATAATCATTTCTCAGGAACCAGGGCAAGCTGGCTTGGCACACCACCGCACTACAGACCTGTTTCACGTGGAAGAGAAATACACCCCCATCTAACTTCAGTTACTTCAGTCAGCTCTCTCTTCCTAAAAGCTCTAAGTCATTCCTAATAGATTCATGTGCATCTGAGTCTTTGGTACAGACGGTGGTTACTTAAGGGCACAGAAGGACTGCTCCTCCCTGATGGCCTTGGGTCTCTGCAGCTTGGTCGGCTTGAGATGCAGATTTTGAGGAGATGAACCGAGTGCTACAACCTTCACCCTTGGTGGTCCTCATGGATCCACATGAGATCTAGCCACTTAGGCAGCTCTTCAGATTCTCTGAGAAAACTGCCCTGGAGGCCACATTCCTCACATCCCTTGAGGCACCCCAGGGACATGGTCAAATTCCTCCCTGCTTTCAGGGCCAGGGAACAACAGGACTCCTGGGAGCAACAGAACATACATTTGTCCATTCTGCAAAAGTACTAACTGGGGCCTCCTTGGGCCCCATGTGCTGCTGTGTCACTAATGGGGAGAGGTTTGGGGGATGAGTCCCAACTCATGATGCCTCAGGAGGTGTGCAGACGAGCTGGGGGGAAGATGGGACACAGCTATTAAGACCACAGTGAAAGGTGGAATAGTGGTAGGGGACCCCAAAACTGCCCCACCTTCCATGTTCCCCATCTCAGTGAAGGGCACCTCCACCCACCCTGCCATCCAAGCCAGAAATCTGGGAGTCACCCTTCACATGGGATCCACCAATCCAATCAGTCATCAAGTTTGCCCTGGAGGAGTTCCCACTGTGGCTCAGTGGGTTAAGAACCTGACATAGTGTCCATGAGGATGCGGGTTCAATCCCTGGCTTTGCTGAGTGGGATAAGGATCCAGTGTTGCCACAAGTTGTGGCATAGGTTGCAGATGTGGCTCGGATCCAGTGTTGCTGTGGCTGTGGTGTAGGCTCCAGCTCTGATTTGACCCTTAGCCCGGAGATGTCCAAATACCACAGGTGTGGCCTTTAAATTTTTTTTTTTTTTTTTTGCCCTGGAAATTGTTCTCTCCTCTCTACACCCACTGCCCCAGTTTATTAAGTAAGTTTTTCATTACTTCTTTTCTGGACTGTGGCCCCAAGTTCCTCCCTGCCCCATAGAGCAGCTAGAGTGATTTTTATTTTATTTTATTTTATTTATTTTTTGTCTTTTTAGGGCTGCACCCATTGCATATGGAGGTTCCCAGGCTAGGGGTCAAATCAGAGCCACAGCTGCTGGCCTACGCCATAGCCATAGCAATGTTGGATCTGAGCCTGAGACCTACACCATAGCTCATGGCACCTTGGGATCCTCAACCCACTGAGCAAGGCCAGGGATCAAACCTGCGTCCTCACGGATACTAGTCAGGTTTGTTACCACTGAGCCAAGATGGGACCTCCTGGGGTGATCATTTTAAAGGACAGATATGTCCATGGCTCTCTCCCCCCATATCCCTTTGCAGATTTTCACACTGTCTGGGAAGAAGCACACCAGGACTGAGTGTGGCATGAAGGCTTCCCTATTGCCCCCAAATTTCATCCCCAGCCTTTTCTCTTCACCCAGACCTGTACTGTTCAATACCGTAGCCACTAGCCACATGTAGCTATTTAAAGTCAAATGAGTTCAAACGAAATAAAATTGAAATTCAGTGCCACAGCTGTACTGGTGGCACATTTCAAGTACTCAATAGCCACATGTGACCAGTGGCTACTGTATCAGATGGCACAGCTGCAGAATACTTCCATTATCCTAGAAAGATCTAGTGGACAGTGCCGCTCTAGATGCACTAAGCGACTGGCAGTGTTTTCCTGCAGGCCTTTGCACATGCTATTCCCTGTCTGGAAGACTTACCCTAATGGGTTTTCTCTACTTGTTAGGCTCATGCTCATGTTGTAAGATCTAGATCAGGAATTCCCGATGTGGTGCAGCAGAAACGAATCTGACTAGGAGCCATGAGGTTGCAGGTTTGATCCCTGGCCTTGCTCCCACGTTGCTGTGAGCTGTGGTGTAGGCTGGCAGCCGTAGCTCCAATTAGACCCCTAGCCTGGGAACGTCCATATGCCAAGGGTGCGGCCCTAAAAAAAAAGACAAAAAAAAAAAGAGAGAGATCTAGATTAGATGTCACCTTCACTGAGAATCTGAACCCCAAACTCCATTCTGTCCTCAGACAATCCTGCTTGCAGAGCCTTCCCTTGCACTATATAGCATACCCTGCATTTGAACTGCAAGATTACCTGTTGGTCTTTCCCATGAGGCATGGGATTTTAGGGTGGGGGCTGTGTCTGGTAGATTTGTACACTTTCAGTACCTAGGACAGGGCCAGGCACAGAGTTTGCAGGATGAGTCTGCCCAGAGAGAAGAGGTTGGGCTGGGTCAGTGCTCACCTCTGAAAAGGTGAGAGGAGACCCTAGAAGGCAGCTCTCCCCAGGTGGATTACAGAGCCCATGAGAACAGCTAACTTCAGAAGAACAAAAAAGAAAACCCACAGAGCAGGACTAAGAGGCAGCCTGAGCTTTGTTACCCTCCTGCCTGCCCTCCTTACAAGCCTGGGATCAGACACAATCCCCTGGGTTAGGAGGCTGGCTCTGCCACTTACTAGCTGTGTGACTTTGGGCAGGCACCCTAGCCTGTCTGTGTCTCAGTCCCTTGCCTGTGAAATGGGGATAATAATACCTCCTAGGATTGGGAGGGTGAAATGAGGTAAGAGTAAGAAGTGGTGAGCTTCACAGTGGACAGCCTGGCATACAGCAGGTGCTCAGGAGATGGAGTGGTCACCATGTCCCCCAGGAGGCTCCTTGGTCACTTCTCCATGTCCCCATCATTTGCTGTGTCCAGGCCCCTCCTTTCCTCCTCAGATAGCCAGAGGAGGCCCCAGGGACCATATGGTCCAACCATCTAGATTTCTAGAACAGGAAACTGAGGTCCAAGAAAAAGGACTGAGTGGCCAGTGGCCACACAGCTTGACAAAGAACCAACTTGAAAGTTTCCTCCCAGCAGAGGTCAGACAGGAAACAGGAAGAGTGTTGATAAACGCCCAAGTGATAGAGCTAACTGTGAAGAAGGACCCTGGCCATGCTGGAGGCTCAGGACCACATCTGGAGGCCATGTGGTCTGGGTTTGAATTTCACAGGTGTCATTGTCACCAAATTCTCACAACTTCATGAGGTGAGTGCCTTTATCATCTCCATCTCACAGAGGGAGAAATGGAAGCTCAGAGAGGTCAAGCAGCTTGCCTAAGGTCACAGAGCTCATAAGACTCAGAAATTGGGATCCGAGTGGCTCCAAAACCCATGCTGGAAACTGTTCGGCCGCTCTGCCTCCTGCTCCGTTCAAGAGAGTAATCACATCTGGGAACCCACGGTCAGGTTTTGTACCTGCCACTGAGGGGGCTGCAGACACAGCCCTTACCTTTGAGGAGTTTGCAGTTGGAGGGGAGGCAGACATGCCAGTAGGTAGACCACAGGGAGAAGAGGATAAAAGGGGAGGGAGCACCTAGGAACCTGGCTGTGTTCGTGATACTCTCCCTCCCACGTCAGTGTCCAAATCTATAAAGTGCAGCTAATGACAGGGCTGGCTCTGTGGTTGTTGTGAGGATTAGGTGACTTCATACATGCCCTGCCATGAGGCTCAGCCTACTGTCATTATCATCACAATAATTATAATTGTATGTCAAAGAGACTCAGAACTGGGGGAGCTTCCTGGAGAAAGTATATTTCTGATGGAAGGATCAGGAAAGATGGATGAAGGGGCAGGGTCCCTTCGAGTCTCCAGGATGGGGTCGGAGCATTCCCAGGGGAGAGAACAGGACGGGCAGGGGCACAGGGCATGGGCAGGAAGTGGGCAGGAAGTAGGGGGCCGTTGGGGGTGGCAGGAGTCAGGTATGTGGGTGGCTTCACAAAGCCGGAAAGGCCAGAGGGGCTGGCGGGGGTGAGGGCGGGGGCGGAGGAGGCCCTGGAGGTCAGTCAGCCTTGGGGAGCTGGACTCTGCAGGCCCCATCTGAGGGGGCAGGGCAGGAATCAGGATGGGGGTGGTGGGAAATGCCCCTTGGAGGGCAGAGCCACAGCTTTGTCTGCCCCCCCCCCCCCCCCCCGGCCCAGAGGGGGCAGAGGCGGGGCTGGTACAGACCTAAGCACACAATTATGCAAATGTGTCAGCTGAGAGGTTCTGGAACTCCCAGAGGCTCGGAGAGGCCAGGACTGGGGCAGCAGCTGAGGGTGCAGACCCAGAGCCAGGGCTCACATGCCCCCAAGGCTAGGCCTCCCCTCCAGCAAGGCCACCCCTCTCCCCACCATGAAGACAAAGCTGCTGCAAGAAACCATCTGCCCCCACTTCACAGACCCCTCACTCTCCTCACTAAGTGTGGCCCAGTGCAGACAGCATGAGCTCTGGTGTCAAAAAACCTGGTGGCAGAATCCGGGCTGCGTGCCCTTGGGTAGATCACTTCTTCCCCTCCCAGGGTCCGCCTTTCAGAGCCTTATCTCTCAGATGAGGATGAGAGCAACTCATGGAGATGCTATGAGGATTAAACGAGATGACGCCTTTGCAAGGGGCCAGCGTGGCGTGGCACCCGGGAGATGCTCCAGGCCCCCTCCTCTCTCTGTGCCCTGCACTGCCTTCTCTTCCTCTCTCTGACCCAAGGATGCCCCAGATTGTCACATGGCAAACTCAACTTGCCTCTCTTTTCCCCTTTCCCCCAAGTCCTTCCTCTAGGTCCAGACCCCCGATGCTCCTGCTCCTCCCAACAAACCTGAACTCTTAGAGTTCTTCTCTGTCTTTGAACCTCTCCCCCAATCCACTCTGAGCCTTGGAGTTCCCCTTGAGGCTCAGTGGTAGCAAACCTGACTAGTATTCATGAAGACGAAGGTTCCATCCCTGGCCTTGCTCAGTGGGTTAAGGATCCAGCACTACTGTGAGCTGTGGTGGTGTTCACAGATGCGGCTCAGATCCCACGTTACGGTGGCTGTGGTGTAGGCCGACAGCTGCAGCTCTGATTGGACCTCTAGCTTGGAAACCTCCATATGCCATGGGTGCAGCCCTAAATAAAAGCACACACACAAAAAATCCACTCTGAGCTTCAAGGTCTCTGGCAGGCAGCACCTTGTGGCTGCTTCCCTTCTCCTGGCTGTAGCACCAGTCCCACCTGCATGCCACCACTTAATGCCCATAATGCCCCTCGTCTGCTCAAACCTGTTCCTGGTTCCCCAGCATCTCCAGGATCAAGTCCAAGCTCCTTGGATGGGGAGTGGTGCATTCAGGGGGCCTCGATTTTCAACACACTCTCTCCCTCCAGCTACAATGAACCACTGGCTCACCTCCACGCCTGTCCCCTGGTCAGACTCAGATCATCTGAGTCCGAGTTCCAGCCTCAGCAACACTTACTGGATGTGTGGCCTTAGGCACAGTTTCTGAGCCTCAGTTTCCTCATCTATAAAATGGAGCAATGAGACCCACCTCCTAGGGCTGCTGTGAGGATTAAACAGGAAAGGGTGCCTGCCCCTGGTACTCTCTGCACTCAGGCAGTGGTGGCTATGGATGTTTTTACTCCTTTTTTTTTAGGGCCTCACCTGAGGCAGTATGGAAGTTCCCGGGCTAGGGGTCCAATCGGAGCTGCAGCTGCCAGCCTACACCATAGCCACAGCAACGCCAGATCCAAGCCTCATCTTCAACCTACACCACAGCTCATGGCAACACCGGATCCCCCACCCCCTGGGCAAGGCATCCTCATGGAAACTGGTCGGGTTCATCACTGCTGAGCCATAAGGGAACTCCATTTTTATTCCCTCTTAATGCCTTATCTCTCTGCTCTCAGGACTTGACTCAGCTGTTGGCTCCACGGGAACCTGGGCAACTGTTACAGCCAGAGGAGCATAGGTGGGATCCAGTCTTGCAGCCTCTGGGCCTGTCTCACAAGAACCACAGCAAGGCCAAGCTTGTCCTGCTCTCTCCTGTCCCAGGACCTGGCCCTCAGTTCTAGCAGGAGTGTCACCTGGAGAAATAACTGAATGAATCCCTGAACCCAAGATGGAACCCATCTTCAAAACTACACCCACCCCAGTGTTCAAGCAGAAGTTAAATACCTGATGCTGTGAAAACAGCACCGGACTGAGAGTCCTGGGAGCTGAGCTCTGGACCAGCCTCAGGAAGTCAGTTTCTCCATCTATAAAGTGGGGAGAGGATGGAAGGGGATGGATTATGAGGTCCCTCCCCATTTGGATGCTCTCCGAGGCAGTTAGTGTGTTGGTGAGGAGGGTGAGTTCTGAGCCAGAGAGACCCAAGTCTGTATCCCAGTTCTGCCTCCTACTTGGCAGTGTGATCTTGGGCAAGTTACTGAATCTCTCAGCCTCAACGTCTTCATCTGTGAAATGGGACTGATCCTAGTCCCACTCAGGGAGCAGAGCAAGGAAAGGGGCTGCTGTGAGGATTCAATACCCAGAATAGCGCCTGCGACATAACAAGTGTCCAACACACCCTGGCTAGTGGGGTTTTTTTTTAGGGTTGTTATTGTGTCTGTTGTCACTTCCTACCAGATCCTTTTCTCTTTATAAAATAAACGTCCTGGGTCCCCAGCTTCAATTCTGAGTTTTGACACCGTGGTGTGTGCTTAGCCAAGGTGTCCTGGATGAACAAGGCTTTCCTGGCTGCCCACGGACACCTGTGAAGAGGGAAGTAGAGATGCCAGCAGTAGCCTTGGGTCTGACTCACTGCCAGCCTCGCCCCCATGGAGGCTGCTGTTTGCACACAGATCCTGCCCTCTCCTGGGAAAAGTAACAACAGAGGCCACTTCCCCAGGAACACAGACAATCTGGCTGCCTCCCTGTCCTCAGTACAAAATAAAGTGCCTTCACATCAGTTGACTTTGGCTAGGTGGCAACTCTCTCTCTCCCTCTTTACACATTAAGTGGACTACTTTTGTTCTTTCTTTTTCTTCTTCTTCTTCTTTTTATGGCTGTACCTATAATATATGGAAGTTCCTGGGCTAGAGGGTGAAGTGGAGCTGCAGGTGTAGCCATAGCAAGGCCGGATCCCAGAGGCATCTGTGACTTACGCTGCAGCTTAGGGCAATGCTGGATCCTTAACCCACTAAGCAAGGCCAGAGATTGAACCCCCATCCTCACAGAGACAACGTTGGGTCCTTGGCCCACTGAGCCACAATGGGAACTCCTGGACAGTTTTGTTCTTATTTCCACTTCCCAGGCTGGGAAAGGGTGTGGAGAAGGCAGTCCCTTCCACTCAGCTAGAAGAAGCCAGCATCAGGATCTGAATCCAGTCCCCAGCTCTGTTCTGTCCCCAGGTGGCTGCCTCAGTGTCTTTGGATCACCACGCCCAACTCACCAGGGCTCCCATTCAAGGCTGACCCATTGCCATCTCCCTTGGCATGAAGGAGGCCTTGGGAAGGGCTCCAGTGGTCACATGAGGTATGGATGGGGTGGCTGGGAATGAATCCAATCCCTCCTCTGGAGTTTAGGAAGCTGAGATGGCCAGAGAGCCGGATGCCAAGCCTGACCAAGATGACATCCAGCACCTGCCCTCGGCGCATCAGCTGGCCCAGGCAGACTGTGTCCTCTGCCTGACCCTGTGCTGAGTATACTTGAAATACAAAGATAGGCAGGATGTGGGGGAGACAACAACCCAGGCTTCAGAGGCAGCTCGGAGGCTAAGAGTGGCCCAGTCAGCCAGGCTTCAAACCCTGTCCCTGCCATTAACCAACTGGGTGACCAAACAAGTCACCAAATTCCTCTGAGCCTGTTTATTTATCTGTAAAAAGAATAAACTATAGTACCCATTCGACGGGGTATGATGAAGATTAAATGAGGCGATACAAGAAGAGCGCTCAGTGCCCTCCCAGGCAGGGTGCTAGGGCTCAGTAAGTACTGGCTGAGAAGCCCCAAACCTTTCTGAGATGAGGCTTCTTCCCTCCCCTGGGCTCTGTGGTCCAGTGCTCAGCAGTGAAGAAAAAGGGAAGGCACGCACACGCACACACTCACTCATACACGCTCACATGCTATTTACACGACAAAAATTCTGTAGCAAATCTTGGAGTTCCCATTGCGGCTCTGTTTTTTTTTTTTTTTGTCTTTTTGCTATTTCTTTGGGCCGCTCCCGCGGCATATGGAGGTTCCCAGGCTATGGGTCGAATTGGAGCTGTAGCCCCTGGCCTACGCCAGAGCCACAGCAACGCGGGATCCGAGCCGCATCTGCAACCCACACCACAGCTCATGGCAACGCCAGATCGTTAACCCACTGGGCAAGGGCAGGGACCGAACCCGCAACCTCATGGTTCCTAGTCGGATTCGTTAACCACTGCCCCATTGCGGCTCTGCAGGTTAAGAACCCAACTAGTATTCATGAGGATGTGGGTTCAATTCCTGGCCTCACTCAGTGGGTGAAGGTTCTGGTGGTGTAGGTTGCAGATGCAGCTTGGATCTGGCGTTGCTGTGGCTGTGGCGTAGGTCAGCAGCTGCAACTCGGATTTGACCCCTAGCCTGGGAACTCCATATGCCTCAGGTGTGGCTCTAAAAAGGGAAAAAAAAAAAAAAATCTGTAGCAAGTTTTTAAGAAAGTAAATCTTTAAGAAAAAAATAATGTTTTTCTATGGGGTGGATAATGGGAGGATTTAAACGTTTACATTATATAGCTCTGTTTATTATGACTCTGACCGAGGCATGTGGAAGTTCCTGGGCCAGGGATTGAACCAAATCCACAGCAGTGACAATGCTGAATCCTTGACGGCTAGGCCACCAGGGAACTTGTATGTTAATTTTATAATCAGGAAAAATAAAGATATTTAAAAGTTGTTGTGGGCTACTTTGTGCCAGGCATAGTATCAAGCACTTTTGATCCAGCCTCCAACCCTTAAAACATCCTTCCCAGAAAGGTCGTATTAACCCCATGTTACAAACAAGCAGGTAGACGCTTAGAGAAGGGAAGTGACCTGACCAAGGACACACAGCTTATCAGTGATGATGCCAGGATCTGACCCCAGGATTGGAATCTAGGGTACAAAGCAATTCTGCTTGGCAGGTCAGGGAGGTGATATTTGAGCTGAGCCTGGAAAGATGAGTAGGATTTCTCCAGGCCAGGCTTCTCAACCAGGGGTGATTCTGACCCCAGGGGACATTTGATGAAGTCTGGAGACATTTTTGGCTATTGGCATCCAGTGGGCCAAGGCCAGGGATACTGTTAAATATCCCACAATGCATAAGATTGCCTTGCACAACGAAGATGTATCTGGCCCCAAATGTCAACAGAGCCGAGTATGATGTAACCAAAATACTGTCATTTAGTGAGTGCTTACTGTGTGTCAAGTGCAGCACCAAGTTCTTGCAAATGGCATCTTACTTAATCCAACCCTGTTACTCTCATGCCGTGAATGAGGGACACGAGGCTCAAAGATGATAAGGGATTTTCTTAAGGTCACACAGGCAGAAAATGGAAGTGCAGGATTGGAGCTGCCTGAGTACAGAGCCAGAGATTTTAAACTTTCCACTCTGCTGCCTCCAGGATTTATAATAAATGAAAAAAAGCTCCAGGCCAACTGCTAGGCAGGGTGTGAGGAGACTCTGGCTGAGCCCAGGAGCAGCCTCCTCTGGCCTCAAGGCCTTGGGACAGGTCTCCTCCTTCCCCCTCTGTCACTTCCCCATCTGTCCAATGAAGTTTGCACCAGCCAATCTCCAGGGCCCTGCAGGCTCTGAGTCTGTTATGGGGCCCAAGCCCAGGCTCCAGGAGCCCTGGGGACAGGCGCCAGCTGCTGGGAGACGAGGGGGCAACCTCATTTCCAGCGCATAAATAGCTAATGAGCCTTACTTCCCTATAAAGAGAAGGAGAAAGAGAGAGGGAGGGAGAGAGATGGGGGATGGGGTAGGGAGTGGCTTGAGCCTCACCCAGGAGCTTACTCCCCCAGGAGAAGGCATATTTCTCTGCTACTTTCTTGCCAAGCCCAAAGGAGGCACCAAAGCCAGGCCTCCTTCTCAGGTGAGAGGCAGGTCTGGGCATTTGCCCAGCTGAGCACATGAGTTCTCATAGGTAGGAGAAGGGATGGGAGCACGTGCTGGCCTGGCCCCCTGTCATGGGCCAGGCATCTCAAATAGCAGGTTCATCTCAGGTCAGCCTCGTCAACATCCTGGTAGGAAAGAATCATCCTGACCCCAGTTTACAGGTGAGAGGATCAAGGCTCCCAAGAAAGGACTTGTGGATTATGCAGACAGTGCAGAAGGAAGGTTTGGGACTCAAGTGTGACTGACCCCAGGACAGGACATTAGAGGGTAAGGGGATAGCAGTCCTGTTTTTCTTTTTTACCCAGGAATGACGTCTGCAGAAAATATATGTTCAGTTTCTCCTGCCTGCCCCAGGTCATGGAACGGACTGCAAAAAACCACAACACAGTAATTTGGATTTCCTGGTTTGCAGACATGCGAATCAAACCTGGGAAGGCAGAGTTCTCATCAGCTAGAAAGTCAGACAGGAGAGAAGGGGGGCGAGTGGCAGGGGTGGGATCTGGTGGGGGTCAGGCTGTGCTTTCTAGGCCGGCTCTCTCACTGTCTGGCAGTGTGGCTTTGGGCAAGTCACATCACTCCTCTGGACCCCAGTCCCCACAGGTTGGACAGATGATTTCAGACAGAGCCCCTTCAAACTCTCAGTCTGCCCCTAGTCCTGCCCAAGGTTCTCTCTTCTCTGTTTATGTGACTTCAGAGACAGGGAGATGGGGACACCGGTGCCTGGCACCCTTGGTGCAAGCTCTCAGAGCCCCCAACCCTTGCTCTCCATCCTCAAACAGCCAAACTGGGAAGGAGTCAGTTGTGGTTTGGGGATTAAAGGGACAGGGAGGTCTGAGGTGAACATGAGGCCATTTCTTCTAAAGCCAGAGCATCTGCTGATGCAGGCTGACTCACAGAAACTTATGTATAAGGAGGTGGAGGGGAGTGACCCCCTACAACACGAGGGAAATAGTTATTTAACTCCTACTTAAGGAGTCAAAAACTTTCTGCTTCCGAGGCTCCACAGTCCCAGACAGTGCAGGTCAGGACCAGTCATTCATTCATTCAACCTTTACTGATGTGTGCTCTGGGCCAGGCCTTGTGCCAGGCTCTGGGGTTATTGATATGATGACTAAGAGACGGTCCCTGCTCTTGGGACTGTGTGCTCATCTGGTATCCCAAGGCCAAAGAGCTGGGGCTGCGAGACTTAAATGGTTTAGCTTGAGAAAAAGATTCCAGGCTCAAATAAGGAAACATTTTATCAGACAAAGCAAAGTCAGTTTCTTTACTACAGGATTTCTCCAAGCCTTTAATAGGCAAATGCACATTGAGAATCCTCCAAGAAGGATATAGAGAATATATCACATTTCCCAAGTACAGCTGATCTTAGAACACTACTTTTTAAAACATTATACTTATTTACAAAGGGCACTTGGGGAGATGCAGCTCTAATGCTAATGTTTTGGCCAGTGGAGCTTGGAGAAGGCTTATACCGAGAGGGCGTCTGAGCAGGGCTTTGGGAGTTGAGCAGGAGTTGGTCAGTGAAGATGGGAAGGCTTAAAGCAGATCAGTTAGAGTCCTAGGCTGACTATGCTTGGGTTACCTTGCATGTACTTAGTCCTCAAAGGTCCCAATGTGGGTCAAGGAGGTCACCACAAATCCCTGGAGACACCTAGAGGTCCACTTTTCTCCTTTTTCTTGAATCACCTCACCTCACGGCCTTATTCTCCAAATTTCTGCCTTCCTTTTTCTTTCTTCCTTTCTTCCTTTCTCTCTCCCCGTTTTGACAACCACACCCAGGGCATATGGAAGTTCCCAGGGTAGGGGTCGGCCTACGCCACAGCAATGCCAGATCTGCGCGGGATCTGCAACCTACACTGCAGCTTTCAGCAATGCCATCTTTAATCCACTGAATGAGGCCAGGGATCTAACCAGCGTCCTTATGGATACTAGTTGGGTTCTTAACCTCCTGAGCCACAATAGGAACTCCCAAGTCTTGAGTCTTTATGTCCTATCCTCACTCTCAAGCTGGCCTCTACTCTAATTTAAACCCGGAATGGTTCTTACAGTATTTAAACATGATCCCAGCCTTAGCCCCTCGCACACCTCAGCCTAGCCCCTGGCGCCCAAAGCCATCCTCTCAGGAGCTTGCTGACCCTCATGTATATACTCTCTCTTGGATTTAACTCTGACCTGCCCAGAGCCATCTGGCCCTAGGTCCTGATGCACACTTAATAGAACTCAGAGGCATTGTGACCCCAAGCCTGCAGTTAGTCTACTCCATATAGTCCAGACCCATTCCTGGACGGCGGCCCCGCCCCTTCTCTAGCTTTGACTTTGTTCCCATCCCCATTTGTGCCTTTGTCTCCAGCTCAGTCCTGAACCGTTCTTTATGTGGGCCCTGTCTCCAGGTCCAGCCCCATGACCCCTCATAGCAGCCCCGCCCTTGCCCAGCTCTGTTTCAGCCCCATCCCTCACCCTGACGCAGCCTGTACCTGGTCCAACTCTGATAGCGTTTGTCCCCACCGTCCCAATCGTTAGTGATCTCTCCCCAACCATGGGCCCACCCCCCATTTCAGGCCTGAGACCCCGCCCAAAGCACCACCCTCAACACCGCCCCCCTCGCCGCGGCCCCGCCCCGTACTAATTCTGATAGGGCCCTGACTCTGCCAGTGGGCCCGCCCTAGGACAATTCCGACTGGGCCCAGCCCACCGTCCAGCCCTGACCCCGCCCCCGACCAGGCCCCGCCTCCGCCCCAGGCCGGCCAGACAACTCACCTGCAGCTCCTCGAAGGCATCATCGATGCCGGTGACTTGGTGCTGCTCGTGCAGCGCGGGTTCATCGCAGAAGAAGCAGAGCAGCGCGCGGTCAGTGAGGCAGAAGAGCTTGACCTTGTCGTGTGCCTGGCAGGGTCGCGCGGCACGGCGCGCGTTGAGGATGGCGTCCAGCGGGAAGGCGCTGTAGCGCTCCACTATGTTGGCCAGCTTGAGGCTGGGCGCGAGCGCGGGCTCGGCAAACGTACGCCGGCACTCGGGGCAGTCGCGGGCGCCCTGCGCCTCCTGCCTCACCCAGTGTTCGGTGATGCAGCGGCGGCAGAAGTAGTGCTCGCAGCCCAGGCTTACCGGGTCCTGGTAGATGCTTAGACAGATGGAGCAGAGCAGCTCGTCCTTGAGGCTGCATGCCATGGCGCCGGAAAGGGTCCCCCGAGATGCAGGGGGGCGGCCAGGAGAGCAAGGCGCTGTCTGGGGCAGCACCTATGGATGGCTGCGGGGAGCAGGCCCGAAGAGGCAGGAGCTACAGGAGAAGGAAAGGGTGCTGTCTGGGACGGGGTAACGCGAGTAATAGGTGCAGGATACATACTATCAGGGAAGCAAGCCCAGGAAGGTGGTCTCAAGGTAGTAGGTGACCCAGAGCTATGGGCGCCGGAGGGAGAGGGCTATGGGGTGGGAGGGAAGGTGCTCCTAGCAAAAAGCTTCTAGGGAAAGGGACAGTACGAAGGGATAGGTGCTGAGAGAGGGGGATCTCGGAGGGGGGCGGAGGCCTTGGGGGGGCAGTGATACCGGGATGGGTGCGGTAGGGGGAGGGGGAGAAGCTGGGGATGGGGAATTCTGGGCGAAGGGGAAGCCAGGCAAAGCCGCACCGCGGCTATGCCAGGCAGAAGAGAGGGGGGCGTGAGCACGCTCCGCTTCCCGATCCCTGCCCCAAGACCCAGCCCCGCGCGACCCCTTACCCGCGCCGGCTCGGCGGCCACTGCTCCGGTCCGAGCGCAGCCTCTCAACCCGGAACCAGCCCAGCCTGTGCTGCCCGCGGCCTTGGCTCGCTCCCCGCCCCGGCGGGCGGGGCCCAAGCGACTCCGCCCCCGCGGCGGGCGGGGGAGAAGAGGGGCGGGGCCCGGCCTCTGGCCGGCGGTCCCCCTCCCCGCCCCCACCATTCTCCAGCTCCAGGGGGTGTGAAACCCAGCTGTTCCTTCAGGTCCGCACTTGGAACAACGTTCGTTCAGGTCTCTCTTGGGATCCCTGCGGCGGGTGGGGGAGGGGGAACAGCTAATTTGAGAGGATAACGAGTAAGGGAGGAATATCTTTTTGGATGATCAAAGTGAAGATTTGGGGGAAATAATACTTTGTATTAAAACCAACAAGGATATGTTGTATAATCTGCATAGAATACAACTTTTGCGTAAAATATAACGATAAAACTCGAGAAATACCCTGTTTGCTTAGAGCAAGTTCAAGACCCTCACACTCCTAAGACTTGGAGTCCCATTTCTTCTTCACTTTCTTAAGGAGTCTGGGGCTGGGCGGTGGGGAAAAAGGCTTGGAAAGCCCTGGCCCTGACTAATGTCTGACTCTAGGGGTTGTCTCCACTCAGCAAACATTTCTGGAGTGCTACATTGTTGGGTGGGGGTCGGGGTGGGTGTTGGGTGGGTGGGGAGGGTGGCGCTGGAGAGAGGCGGAGTAATAGGAGACCTCGCCTTGTTTGCCAGATGGAGAGGGGCTAAAGGATTTCTAGGTAGAGGGGCCAGCGTGTGCAAGAGCGAGGAGGCGTGAAAAGGGAGGGCACATTTGGGGAAGTGCAAGTGGTTCTTTACTGTTGGGGGTGAGGTGTGAAACTGGCTAGGATAAGGTGAGGGCTTTGAGGGTCATGGTGAAGGATTTCCTGAAGGCATCAGGCTTTCAAGCAGGGCACTGACCTGGTCTGATGTGGGTTTCAGGAGGTCAAGGAGATGCTTATTATCCCATCAACACGATGAAGGCAGGGACCTTTTCTGATGTGTCTGCATATGTGCAGCGCTCTGGGAACAGTGAAGCTGTTTGCTGAATAACAGTAGCAAAGATGTGGATTTCAGGAAGAGAGACTGGCACCACTAGATCACTGTCCTCATAGCGCCTGTAGGAGATGAGACCTGACCTGGGGCCATGATAGTGGGGAAGGAGAAAAATCCAGGGTATTGAAAGTGTGGACACTATGGAATTTTGTAATGGATTGGATATGGGGTGAGAAAGGAGGCATGAGGGTGGCTCCCCAGTTTCTGGCTCCTCCAGCAATGTCTTCATTGGAGTTAAAATTCATTGAGGTACAATTTAAGAAACAGGTTGAAGTTTACTCCTTTTTGCTATTTATGTATCTTCCATCATATCATTATCTAGTTCCGTGTGGCTATTATTGCCAGAAACAAGTTAGTAACTCATGCAACAATCATTCACTGACTTTTCCTTGCAGTCAGAGCTGTCATTTTGTTCAGGTGCCCCTTCTCCATGTGACCAAGGGACAGCTGACCCCAGCCCAGCTGTAGGAGTAAATCCCATTTGGTCCAAGTCTTTGGTGGTTGCATTCCTTTTGCTAGTGATGGTTTGGGTTTGGACAGGTGCTACAGGTCTGGCCTGAAAAACCAGAGGGGAAGCCTGTGGTAGGGAGGTGGCTTCTGCAAAAGGTCTCTTCCCTCTCAAAAAACAGTCCCCTTTGCTGGATGTGAATGTGTTTGGTGATGATACTTGGAATCGCTCCCAGTCTGAGGATGCAGCCAACACGTGACAGAGGCGGAGCGAGTCCTAGGAAAGAGATGCTGGTGCACTGATGCAGAGCTTAGACTTTTGGATGTATGATATGGTCCACCTTATTGCTTAAGCGAGTTTAATAGCAGTGTGCTGTCTCTTGGCAAACAAAAGAATCCCAGATGATGCATTGCTATGCGTCTTCAGTCTTTTTTTTTTTTTTGTAAAGAGGGCAGGGTCTAAATTATTGAAGCATTTGAAATGAAATGAAAAAAGGCTTGATGATGGATGAAACAGTGGGCTTCATTTATTCACCATGTAATCCATCCTCCTCTTCTATAGCAATATAGTAGCTGGAGAAATGGCTAGTCTGCCAGACACTGCACTTTCCAGCTGCTCTTGCAGCTGAGTGTGGCTTTGTGACTAAATCCTTTCCAATAGAATGTAAATAGAAATAGTCCTTCAGGCTTTTTGCTCTTCTCTGCCCCATTTCCTCTTCCCTGAGTGGAACACAGATGTGCCAGAAACCCAGCTTCAGTAATGCTTCAAAGAGGCTGACAGAGCAAAGGTAAGGAAGGAACCTGGGTTCCTAAATGACCGTATGGAGTGGAGCCACCCACCAACGTGGGCTAGAGAATGAGAAATAAACTTCCATTTTCTAAAGGCCATTATATTTTGGGTCTCTGCTGCAGCAGGTTAGCCTACCCAATCTACTCTGCAGCTGCTGTATTTTATTTTTTTAGCCACACCCATGGCATGTGGAATTTCTTGGGCCAGGGATCAGACCCACGCCACAGCTGTAACCAGAGCCACAGCAGTGACAATGCTGGATCCTTAACCTGCTAAGCCAGGAGGGAACTCCTTCCTCTCCAGCTGTTTTTAGAAGAGGCTTTGGTACCTTTTTTTTAAATTTAAATTTTATTTTTTTATAGGGAGGCACTCACTGCGTATGGAAGTTCCAAGGCTAGGGGTTGAATTGGAACTGCAGCTGCTGGTCTACACCACAGCCTCAGCAACATGGGATCTGAGCCGAGTCTGTGACATATAGCACAGCTCACAGCAATGCGGGATCCTTTGACCTGGTGATTGAGGCCAAGGATGGAACCGGCATCCTCATGGATACTAGTCCGGTTCATTTCCACTGCACCACAACGGGAACTCCCCTTTGATCCCATTTTACTCACGCTATTGTCTAAACCCTTCCAGTAGCTAAGTTCATCTTAACATCCAGCACCAATCTCTTCCAAAGCTTTTAGAACATGGCTTTCTCTGGCTGAACAGCACAGTCTCTTTGACCCTTCAGAATAATTTCCAGCTTTTAGTCTTGTTGAGCTGTTCTTCCTCTGAACTTACTCCATCTCCGTTAAGATGTTGAAAACTACACTCACACGCACTGTTGGCTATACTTAAGTTTCGTGAGTCATTGCTCTTTTTGCATCTGTTTCCCCAACCTGATGTGGTTGAGGGCTCTGACCAGGACTTGGAGACCCTGACTGCAGCGTATGCCACTCACTCCCATTCATACTCTAAAAGGAACAGCCAGAGTGATTTTTTGGTTTTCTTTTGTTTTGTTTTGGACAGCTATCCAAGAGATGTTGCTGAGTGGGGGGGGAAAAAAAAAAGAAGAGGAAAACACAAATACACCCACAGATGCATAGACACATGGACACACACACACACAGTCCTACACACTGGTATTATTTGCATAGCACAGCTCTGCAGTCTCTGTAGCCATCTTACCCATGTTTATCCGGGGCCTGGGGTGGGGGGAGGAGCTTAATAGTTGCACTGTATAGTTCTGTTTGTTTATTATTTGATTTTATAATCGGAAAAAAAGACACAGTGGATTCTCATTACTCATGGGTTCACTATTTGCAAACTCAGCTGCTCCTAAAATCCCCACATCCGTGCTTGAGGTGTTTTCACTGTCATCTGTGGGCATACATGGACCCAGAGTAGCAAGAATGTAAATTGCCCAACATTCATGTTCCCAGCAGAGGTGGGACCAGGGGACCCTCTGCCTTCTTGTTTCAGCTCTCATATGGTTCAACTTTTCATGGTCTATTTAATGCCGCTTTTTCCTCACTTTTGGGCTTTTTTTTGGGTGATTTTGCTGTATTTGTTGTTGTTGTGATAGCACAGCTTAGATATTTCAAATGAACAAAAAATTAGTCTCATTTACAGTATCTTGAGATAAATTGCCTTTGAATGGGAGCTTTCTTTCCAGTACTTTGAGGTCTCCAAGCTGTATCTAGAAAATTTACTACTGTGGAAAATGAAGACTGCTTACATCGAATGAGGGATAGCGGGGGGCGTGTAGTTTTTCTTTTTGATTAATTGCTGTAACATTGTCCTAGCACTGATACGGCTCTTGGGTCCACTACTCCCTTAGAACTATTAATTGCATTCATTTAGTTTTTGTTACAGTTCTTACAAAGGGGGGGGGGTGCATCTGGGTGTTAGGTCCACATTCTATTTTAAGGCTGTATATTCACTTTTCATAAGTTGTTCCTGGAGGCCCAGTTATCATGCCTGTCCGTCTTGTCTTCGTCATCGTCTAGACCCCAGCGAGCCATGTCATCTGCTACTCCTTTCTGGTCTTCTTTGAGTTCTTCCAACCGTCAGAAATTGCAAGGGACTTTTACTCCCAAGCCCATGGTGGCTGCCATCTTGTGTCAATTTTGCTGTTTTAAAATAGCCCCTAAGTATAGCACTGAAGTGCTGCCTGGTGGTTCTAAGGGCACAAAGCCTATGATGGGCCTTGGGGAGAATATATGTGTGTTTGATAAGCTTTATTCAGGCGTGAGTTATAGGGCTACTGGTTGTGAAGCCAATGTTAATGCATCAACAACATATATTAAATAAGGCATCTTTAAACAGAAACACACAGAAAACAACGTTATGTATTGATTGGTTGCCAAACACGGCCGGAGGCTCGCAGGAACCTAACGCTGTATTTCCTCAAGGGGCAGTGATTCTGTAGTCCCTAGTTCAATCTTTGCAGCAATTCACCAACCATGTGAATGTCGAAGGTCGCTTGTATTTAAAGTTGTGTGTAATAGCATCCATCAGTCCTAGGTACCAAACCCTGCACCACTTTCCCTCCAGGTAACATTGGCTCAGGCCCATCAAAGGGGCAGGGGCAGGAGAATGAACGTGGATCGAGCTGCTCCAATGCACCATGAGCTGGGCTACCTGCTTGGTGGCCTTTGTTTTATTTAATCCTCATAACAGCCCTCCAGACTTGACGTTCCCCCCCCCTTTGCAGATTAGGAAACTGCAGCTCAGAGGGGAGACAAGATCTGTCTTAAGCCAGAGCAAGTAAGAGGCAGAGGCCTCACCCCCAGCTGCTGGAAAAGATTCCACAGTTGTGCATTTTGGAGCTAGGCCAAATCTGAGTCCTCCGCTCCATCCAATGGGCCTTTTTTTTTTTGGCTGTGACCATAGCCTGTAGATGTTCCCAGGCCAGGGACTGAATCCTGAGCCATGGCAGTGACAACACTAGGTCCTTAACTCACTAGGTCACCAAGGAACTCCCCAAAGGTCTTCACAAACCATCCAGCTAGCTCCTATTTCTCCGTTCCTTCCCCACCATTCTAAATCTTTGTTTCCTCAAGCCCCACAGACACACCCCTGCTTCTTTCTCAGTGGGGCACCTTGCCTCCCACACCAGGAATAAAGTCCCTTCCAGGGGGGACTTTTCACCGTCCACGCCACTTCAACCTAAAAACTTAACTGTGAAAGTCCCTTGTGAAGTGAGGCTGAATGTAAAATAAACACATGGACGAAGTCAGTGCATTCATAACTTTATTCATCCTCACCTCCCTTCTTCTGGTCTGAGGATGAAGTTGCCTTCTGTTCAGAATGAATTCCTTGGAGTTCCCATTGTGGGTCATGGATACGAATCCAACTAGTATCCATGACGATGTGGTTTTGATCCCTGGCCTCATTTTGTGGGTTAAGGATCCAGCGTGAGCTGTGGTGTAGACATGGCTTGGATCCTGTGGCTGGGATCCCATGTTGCTGTGGCTGTGGCATAGGCTGGCAGCTGCAGCTCTGATTCGACCCCTAGCCTGGGCATTTCCATATGCCGCATGTGCAGCCCTAAAAAGCAAAAACAAAAACAAAAAAAACAAATTTCTCCACCTGGGCCCTGGTCTCATGGTCTCAGGCCCCCCAGGGACTGACTCCTCCAATGTCTCCCCTCTCCACTCAGTATTTCCTTCCCTTCCTTGGCATTGGCTACTTTCACTCAGCCTACAAACAGGTTCGAGTTTCTCTTAAAGCAGCCCTCTCTCCAGTTGTCCCACCTTTAGCGACCTCCTCATCTCTTGCCTTTTTCTAGACCAGCCTCTGGAAAGAACCCTCTGCACACTTCCCCTGCCAGTCCCCAACTAGCCTGGCTCTGCTCCCCACCACTGTACTGAGCTCACTAATAATCTGCTAATTGCCAATTAAATTAACGTCTAGTACATAGTTGCTGCTGCAGAAAAACAAAACGCAGAGACAAATTAAAAGGAACTTTGAAATAGTCATGATTATACCACCCAGAAAGAACTATTGTTAATACTTGGTTTATATCCTTAAAAGCCTTTTTCATATATTAGCCATGCTTGTGCATGCGCGCGTGCACACAAGGGTGCACACACACACACACACACACACACCCAGGAGGCCGGGGGTGGGGGGAGGGGAGATTTTTTAAAAAATAGATACGAGTTCACTCTCGATGTCACTGCTTCTCTTGACCCACGTGTGTCTTTAGCATAGGTCCTTCCAGGGGCTGACCTTGAGAAAATAGTTTATTTGGGAAAGTAAACTACGGCACAAGTAATACGGCACAAAAGTGGGAAAGAGATACAGGGAAGGGGGGGCAGGCCCCTAAGGCTGCACTGGTAAGCCAGCTAGCACAGAGGGCGAGTATAGATTTCTCCTGCAGGGAAACTCTAGGAAATGGTACCAAACACATGCCTCAGAATGACCCCCTCCCCCCACAAAGGACAAGAGAGCTGGGTCATTCATTATACATCCTCTCTGAGGATTGAGGCTGCTCCCTGGCACTTGTCAGCTCTGATGGATGCAGTCAGCTTCCTGCAGTTCTGGGGAAACGACCCCTCAGCCATGATGCAAATGCTGGCAGCTGGAAGTCTTGGGGGCACACTGACAGGTTTGAAGCGTGAAGGGAGGGCAATGAGTATCTGTCACTACCCACCCCTTGCTCAGATCAACTGCATTCTACCTTAAATTTTGTGTCCTGGGAGTTCCCATTGTGGCTCAGCGAGTTAAGAACCTGACTAGTATCTATGCAAATGCTGTTTTGATCCCTGGCCTCGCTCACTGGGTTAAGGATCCAGTGTTGCCCTGAGCTAGTGTAGGTCACAGACACAGCTTGGATCCGGTGTTGCTATGGCTGCAGTATAGGCCAGCAGCTGCAGCTCCAATTCAACCCCCAGCCCGGGAACTTCCAAATGCCACAGGTATGGCCCTAAAAAGAAGAAGAAACAATTTGGTATGCTACCACTGCTTTTGTTGTTGATTTATTTTATTTTTGGCTATGCCTGCAGCATGTGAAAATTCCCAGGCCAGAAATTGAACCTGTACAACAGCAGAGACAATGCCAGATCCTTAACCCACTCCTGCCACTGCTTTTTAAAGGTGTTGGCCTGGAATTCCCATTGTGGCGCAATGGAAACGAACCTGACTAGGAACCATGAGGATGTGAGTTCGATCCCTGGTCCCTCTCAGTGGGTTAAGGATCCGGCATTGCCACGAGCTGTGGTGTAGGTCGCAGATGCAGGTGGGATCTGGCATTGCTGTGGCTGTGGCGTAGGCTGGCAGCTGTAGCTCTGATTCAACCCCTAGCCTGGGAACCTCCATATGCTACAGGTCCGGCCCTAAAAAGACAAAAGACCCCCCCCCCAAAAAAAAAGAAAAAGAAAGGTGTTGGCCAGTCGCTATTTTGTTAAAGAAGAAGACAATAGGAGAGTTGGTGGAACAAGCAAAAACGTGGCTGATGCAGTTGGTCCTGAGGCTTAAGTGATGCTCATCATCTTCTTTCTCTACCACCCATCCCAGCGGCCCCTTGCCTGACCCAGCCGGGATCACTAACCCCTCCCTACCCGTTCAGTAACTCTTTTTTACCTGCTGGTCTTGTGGCCTGAGAAGCTTAAAGTTGCCCGGGGGCAGATACAGTTTTAGATTTAGTGAAACCATTACTATGTCCTCTGCTAGGAGTGGTCTCCCCTTACCCTCTAGTCCAGCAGGATCTCTAGTCCAGCAGAGCCTAAGCGTTTAGGGATAGAAAGCATACAGTTACCAAGTAAGACATGAGGAATAAAGATGAGAAGGGGGAGTTCCTGTCATGGCTCAGCCATAATGGACTAGTATCCATGAGGATGTGGGATCGATCCCTGGCCTGGCTCAGTGGGTTAAGGATCCAATGTTGCCATGAGCTGTGGTGTAGGTCACAGACGTGCTCAGAACTGTTATTGCTGTGGCTGTGGTGTAGGCTGGCAGCTGCAGCTCTGATTCAATCCCTAGCCTGGGAACTTCCATGTGCGGTCCTAAAAAAAAAAAAGTGAGAGGGGCCACTTCCCTGGTTCTATTGATCAGGAATACAGCATGTCATGGCTATTGGCTAAAGGCATGTAAATATATGTTAAGGATAGCACCTCAACCCTATCTTCTAGCTGATGCTTTAGCTATACCTTCGAGTGAGTCTCCCAAAATTTTCTCAGGATGGCAGCTTCTGGTTGATACATCATAGAGCAGGACCAGTGGACAATATGGTCACATGCCCATGTCCTCCACCATCATGTTATTGGGGGAATCCCATAATGATAAATTAGACACTCTGGGAGCCTTCAGATAGCCTTTAGCTAGCCAAGACATTGTGAACTGAGAAGACAAACTTGTATCATTTCCATGAAGTCATAGAAGAAGCATAAGTCCTCTGGGATGGTGGGTTCTTTGTAGTCAACTTGTCACCATGTGGCTGGCTGCTCTCCTTCAGGGGTGGTACCATATTAAGAGCTTGGCATTAGTCTTTGCTCAGACAGACTGGACCCTGAGTCATACCTTGATCAGCTTTGGTGAAAGGGAGCCCATGCAGTTGGGCCATGCATGGCTCCCATCCTTGCCACTGTGGCTGTTTGGTTCATGGGTCCATTGTGCATGTTCTGAGGTGACAGAATGGCTCATTTCAATGGGATGAACCAAGCTATCCACCTGGCTATTCAGTGCTTTCTTTGCAGTGGGCACTGTCTGGTAGACATTGAAATGAGACTGAGATCCATATATTTTGTACCTTCCCTGAGAGGTCAATCTACAAGCTTATTCTCCAGACTTCCTTAACTCCAAGTTTTGCATCTTGCCCTTAGGAATTTCCTGATTAATTAACCAGATCTTCACCACTGCCCAGGAGTCCTTTCATCAGGGCACGTCTCCTTTTGAACCAAGTTGAGGATCTAACACGCTGCTGCTCGATGTTCTCCTCCCTGGGATAATTTCCCCCTTCCTACTGTCCTGGAGGACACCCCTGAATGGGTTGTAGTGAAGCAAAATAGGATTTTTTTGGTCTTCTCTTAACCTGTTATACTAACCTATGCATAAACCAGGCCCAGGATTTTTCCTCCTCTGAGGCTGGTCATAAGGAATCCCCCAGGAGTTCACAGGAATGAGCTGAGGGAGCGGTTCCAGTGCAAACTGAGGTGATAACATGGGATCTGGCCCGCTTGCATAATTGACTTGTGACCTCTGGTCCTGCTTAGGCTTGATCTTGAATAGCCTATTTCCATCCTAGGATGGCTTGCAGTTGCACCTCTGACTTGATGGCTTGGTGGATCCGACCACACAACTTACAGTGGGCTCTAGTCACATGGTCAGTTGATCTCCTATGGTCAATTACTCTGTTTCTATTTGTTTTGTTTTGTTTTGTTTTTGTTTTTCCTTTTTAGGGCCAGACCTATGGCATATGGAAGTTCCCAGGCTAGGGGTCGAATCAGAACTTCAGCTGCATAGCTACAGCAACACCAGATCTGAGCCGTGTCTATGACCTTATACCACAGCTCACATCAATCAATGTGGATCCTTAACCCACTGAGTGAGGCCAGGGATCAAACCTGCATCCTCATGGATCCTAGTTGGGTTCATTACCACTGAGCCATGACGGGAACTCCCTCTGTCCCTATTTGAATCTAGTAGCATTCCAGGTGTTAGTTTTCCAATACTGAATGGTTTCCTGCTGCTGAAAGCATGCCCTTGCTCCAGATTCCTAAAGATCTGCACTTAAACTTCCTACTGGGGCTTGCCAAGGGCTCCGTGTGTGTCCTTACCTACTCTGGATACGTCTGTCACCATAGCATCTGATAAATGGATTGGAGCAGTGTTCCCACATGAGATATAGGCTGCCTCCAAAATCCAGAGGTCTATTAAGTGCCTCTTTCTCGGTGGTAAGAGACTCAAGGTACAGTTACTTGTCCATTACTTTAGAGGGGATGTCTCTGCACATCCTAAACTTTTAATGCTGTGTCAGATCCCTGAATCTTTTTATCTCCTACCCTTATGTGTATGTGTCTTAGAGGGCATCTCAAATACTGGTCACTTGATCTCATCAACATAGCATTCCTCAGAGCCAAGGGTTCTGCCATTCTGAAGAATGGCAGCTACTGTATTGTGACAGAGTAGGAAAGTTAACAGAGCCCTGGGGCAAGTCTATGAATATATACTGCTGTCCGTTTCAAGCGACTGCCAATTGCTTCTGTTCTTCCTTCCTGAAAATATCTCGGGGTGGGGGGAGAGGGGGAGATGCATTTGGCAGAATAATTGCTGTATGCCAAGTACCAAAAGTATCTTGGTCTGTTTGTTTGTTTATTGCTTTTTAGGGCCACACCATGGCAGATGGAAGTTCCCGGGCTAAGAGCTGCAGCTGCCAGCCTACACAACACACACAACACAACGTACAACACAACAACATGCACAACACAACACAGCCACAGCAATGCCAGATCTGAGCCGCATCTGAGACCTACACCGCAGCTTGTAGCAATGCTGGATCCTTAACCTACTGAGTAAGGCCCAGAATCAAACCCGCATCCTCGTGGATACCAGTTGGGTTCCTAACCTGCTGAGCCACAATGTGAATGCCTATATTTTTTTGATTGATTTACAATGTTCCTTCAATCTCTGCTATACAGAATGTTGGTCTATTTTAGTAAAGATTTCACATCTGGCTCAGAAACTGCTACTGAGCCTACTACTTAGTTTATGGTAGTATGCCACTACCCAGCATGATCTGTCTTTTGTTTTGTTCTGTATAAGTTTTGATCTTTGCAGTGGCCAGTCTGCTGAATTAAATGGGAATAGCATGGGGACCATCACTCCTATATTCTTAAATTTTTGAGGACAGTGCTAACCTCTGCCATTCACCGTGGACCACAGTATTGCGTCTATTAATTATCATGTCTGGGGGGTGTGTATGCAATTTCAGATGCTTCCACTTGGCCTTCTTACCATTATGGATTTTTTGTTACAGATCAAGAAACCCATGTGAGGTTTCTACCAGCTGCTAAGTTTATTCATCCCAATTAAGTATTCAGGGGTGGGAGGAGTATCACAGGAAGGTGTGCAGACCAAAGGACCCACTGTGAGATGGGCTTTGGCCAAGATTCTAGGTGGCATCTTGCCTCCGTATGTCCCTACTTTAACAGGAGGGTCATAGTGGAATTTTGGATGCCCTGGTATTAGTGTCAGCCCAGACTTGTATCTAAAAACCATAGAGGAGTTCCCATTGTGGCTCAGTGAGTTATGAACCCAACTAGTATCCATGAAGATGAGGGTTCTATCCCTGGCCTTGCTCAGTGGGTTAAGGATCCGGCGTTGCCATGAGCTGTGGTGTAGGTCGCAGACGCGGCTCTGATCTGGTGTTGCTGTGGCTGTGGCGTAGGCTGGCAGCTGTAGCTCCAATTCGACCCCTAGCCCGGGAACCTCCATATGCTGCATTTGTGGCCCTAAAAAGAAAAAGGCAAAAAAAAAAGAGAGAGAGAGAGAAGAAAAAGAAAATTTAAAAAGTCATAGAAACATCTGGGTATTCTTCCCTCCCCAGTGTGCAGTTATGTTGGTTCAACAGCCATAGGTCCTTTGGGGAAAGAGCAGGGGAATCATTTTGGTAGCTACTTACTGTGGAATTGCGCGGCTTTGTTCAAAGCAGTCTTTCCTTCTAACAGTGGGCTCTGGCTCTCAGGACTAGCTTTAGCACGGCAAATGGCTGAGGGGAGAACAGTTTTCCAATGTGATGGCTCACACTAACCTTCAGATCCCATGCACTTGATATGTTTTGATTACATTGGCCTGTAATACCCCTGTTGGTTGTCCATTGATCTTGCCCTTGGGGAACTTCAAGGTCTATTGGCTATCCCTCAGAACCCTGTGGGTAAGGGCCCCTGGGTAGACTTTCCATCCACCTTGCCTCTGATGGTTAAGTGCTACCCTGCAGCTCTGGAATCCCATTGTCACACCATTAATAAACACTAGGGTGGTACAAGCATATAGCAGCCTCCCTGTCTGTCCTCTTAGCTTAGAAAGGATGGGCCACCTCTGAGCTACTCTGTGATGCCAGTGCGCCCTTCACAAGCTCATTTCTTTTTTTCTTTTTCTTTTTCTTTTTTTTTTCTTTTCTTTTCTTTTTTTTTTTTTGTCTTTTGTCCTTTTAGGGCCGCACCAACAGCGTATGGAGGTTCCCAGGCTAGGGGTCTAATTGGAGCTGTAGCCGCCGGCCTACGCCACAGCCACAGCAACACCAGATCTGAGCTGTGTCTGCGACCCATACCACAGTTCACGGCAACACCAGATCCTTAACCCACTGAGCGAGGCCAGGGATCAAACCCACAACCTCAGAGTTCCTAGTGGGATTCATTTCTGCTGCACCACGATGGGAACTCCCCTCTGGTTTTAGGTAATACTTTTCTTCTAGGAAACCCACCTCTCTGAACCTTTTGACTGCTTCCTCCAGTTCTGGCACTTGCTGCATTGCCACATCATTGATTTGTAGCTATTCTTTCCTTCAGTTGTTAAGCTAAACCCACCCTTCTATACCGTATTGTTTAGTGCTGGAGCCAGGACTCAGAAAATCATATTTCAGCATCTCCAGCCGCTCCCCATTATGCCTTGCCAATAAGGAGTGCAGAAGGGAATTAAGGAGGCTGAAGGACACAGTAGGGTCTTGCTTCTTCCTACTGACTTCCTGTCAGCTTCCTCTTCCTGCAAGCATCACTCTAGTGGAGCTTGTTCACCCTGGCACAGAAGGGCCTTCCCTTCTCAGCACCTGAGTCCAGTTTGCAGTTTTCCCAGCACTCTGCGTGGCACCAGTGTCCAGCATTTTGGGGTCCCTCCTTAGAGGTCTGTGTTTCAGCTTCTTCGGCTCCCTCCTCTAAGCTTTTCAATTTTGGTAATTCCACCCTCTTACTTTATTTCGCCAATCCCAAGCTTGGCATCTACTCCTGTAATTGCTACCTTTGTGATAACTTAGCGATCTCTCTTTTTGCCTTTTTGGTTATCCAGTTCATATCATTATACCTACTTATTACTTTACTTTAGGTTCTATTTAAATTAGCGTTATGGTTTCTGTCTCCTGATCGAACTCTGATCTTTTTTTTTTTTTCCAAGTTTCATGAAGCCATCCCAACTCCAAGTGTCCTTGCTAGGATAATAAACCCAGAGATCCAAGAGGGTACCTCCATCCCCCAAAACTTCTCTAATGCAGTCTTCCATTCCCCGCCTCACTCAATGCCCTTGAGGTTCATTCTCAGGCATGTTCTCCAGATTTCTGTGCGTACTTATTAGTCAGATGTTATGTTTCCTTCTATAAAAATCCAGTTTCTCTAAGCAGAGATAGTCCTTCTTCAGTGGTGTCTCGCTGAGGCTTGACCCTAGTGGTTAGCCTAGAAGTCATAAGAGGAAGTAGGAGCAGGTCTTGAAGAGGGCAAGTGCCCTCTTGCCAGATATCTGCCTTCAGTGAGGTCTCTACCTGTCCCTAGGCAAGGAGGGGGAGCCCTTGTATCTTCTAGCAAAGGGGAGTAGGACACTTCTGCCACTCCAATCATTGGGTCCTGGTCCTGGTTTTGCAGTCCTTTCTTCCTTCCAGCTGTAGGAGGTTAGGAGATTTTTAAATGCTCTCATAAAAGGCTCCTGGTTTCCATGCCATGCCCTAGATTGGAAGTGGGCTAGTTCCAGCCTATCATTTTCTTCTTTCGTCACATCAGGGGTACTGAACAGCAACCAACAAACTCCACAAGTTCTTTTATATACCATCACCTCCGTATAGCTCAGACGTTAGAGAGCCTACACAAACCATCACATCCCCTTATCCTGGTGCCCCATTCACTGCACATAAGAATGCTTATAACAGAGCTTCTCCAACACATGTCAAGGAGTACTGACAACGGGATTTTTTTTTTCTTGCTTTTTAAGTCCACACCCATGGCACAGGGAAGTTTCCAGGTTAGGGATCGAATTGGAGCTACGGCTGCCAGCCTTTGCCACAGCCTATGCCACACAAGATCCAAGGCGCATCTGCGACCTACACCACAGCTCACGGCATTGCTGGATCCTTAACCCACAGATCAAGGTCAGGGATCAAACCCAAATCCTTATGGATCCTAGTCCGGTTCATTACTGCTGCGCCATGACGTGAACTCCTTTTTCTTTTCCTTTTCTTTTCTTTTCTTTTTTTTTTTTTTTTTTTTGACAATAGGATATTTTACCATGGAGTGGCAAGTGACCCAGCTGTAGAATTCCATCCTAAGGCTCTGCTTCCTAACACCACTTCTGGTACAAGCTGTCCAGATTTGACAAGGACTTCAATTAGCTTATTTGGGAAGTGTCAATTACCTTGGGAGGGAAGTGGGAGGTGATCAAGAAAAGGAAGACAGCCAAGGAGAGTGCGCTGTTGAACCAGCACCGCAGTTGGTTAGCAAAGCTTTCATCCATTGGGGAAACTCTAGAAAATAGTACAAGACACACCCTTCAGAAGTAACCTATGTGAGGGGTGAGGGAGCTGGGGTGTTTAAATATCAACTCTGAGCATCAGTGGTTAGAGGCAGATGCCAGCAGTTGGCAGTTGGCAGGACAGGTCCAAGGGATACGGGTGTGGAATTGACAGCATCGGCAACAACCTACATCTACATCTGAGTCATATGATTCCTTGGTTCAAATGCAGATTCCGGATTGGGGAAAACTATGAAGAGCATACAGAGCTCCTCTGCAACTTCCTGAGAATCTATGATGATTTCGAAATTAAAAGTTAAAAAAATAGATAGGATGACCAGAGAAACTAGTTATATGGAAAACCAATTATATACAGTTAACAGACAATGTACGCTTAATGAGGGGTTTGGGGTTTCCTTTCAGTAAGTGTGGGGTACCACAGTGAAGAAGAAGCCCTTTTCATTTCTGACTCTAAAGAAATAGAAAAGATGGATAAAATATATAAAATGTATTTTTAAATATATAGCTGAGATCAAAACCTGTAGGTAGAAACGAGTCACCTGGGAATAATTGTAATCACAGCTTGCAGTAGTGGGAGTGTGAGGATTGAGTCTGCGCTAAGAGTACAGTGGGGGTGGTGGTGGTGGTTGGGAGAAGTGCTTCCCAAGAAATTAAAGAAAATTCCTCATGGTACAGGTTAAGCAAATGGAGCTTCTTGTGAAACTACCCATGACACGTCTCTGCAATTTAGGGCACCTGGGACTTCTTTTCTTTCTTTTCTTTTCTTTTTTGTCTTTTTAGGGCCACACCCACAGCATATGGAATTTCTCAGGCTGGGCATTGAATCTGAGCTGCAGCTGCCGGAGCAACAGGAGATCCGAGCCGCGTCTGCAGCCTACATCACAGCTCTCAGTAAAGCTAGATCCTTAACCCACTGTGCAAGGCCAAGGTTTGAACCCGTGTCCTCATGGATCCTAGTAGTGTTTGTTACTGCTGAGCCACAAGGGTAACTATAAAGCATTATGATGTATGAGAAGAGAAAGACTTGTAGGAGATAAAGTCAGAAGAGGAAAGAACTTAGGTAATTCACGTGCTGTGCTAGTTGAATCCTCCAGAAAATCAATACAGAATGGAGTTAGGAGTGCAAGGGGTTCATTGAGATGGGGAGGAAGCAAGATTGGGCAGTGAGAGCCTTTGACGTGATGCAGATCTGACAAAGTCTTGGCTAACCGAGAGGGGAGTTGCAGAGCAAATATTGCCCGTTAGAGGAGTCCCATGTTGAGCAGAAATGGGGAGACTCTGGTACCCAGTTCATAATCAGTCACTGCTGAGAGACTGTCAGGGAAGAGCATGGCCTCAGCTCAAAAGCTGAGGCGTATTTGTAGCAACATGGATGGACCTAGAGATGATCATACAAAGTGAAGTAAGTCAGACAATGAAAGACAAACATCAAGTGCTGTCACTTGTATGTGGAATCTAAAAAAAAAAGGATACAAATGAACTTATTTGCAGAACAAAAACAGACACACAGACTTTGAAACCAAACTTATGGTTACCGAAAGGAACAGGTCGGTGGGGGGAAGGGATGAACTGGGGCTTGGGATCGGCAGGTGCACACGGGCGTATGGAATGACTGACCAATGGGGACTTGCTGGATGGCACAGGAAACTAGCCAATAATTCTGTGGGAAAAGAAGCTGAAAGAAGATGGATGTGTGCGCGTGTATAACTGAATCGCTTTGTTGTACAGAAGAAATGATCACAACATTGTAAATCAACTATACTTCCATTAAACTCTTAAAAATGAAAGAAAAGATTAAAAACCTAAAAACAACAACAACAACAACAAACCCCCTCCAAACTGAGGTAGATCCTAAAGGCACTAACAGTCCTACAAGTAGGTTGTCAGCTAACTGCACCCCTTGTGGTTGAATGGAAGGTTTTCAAGGGAGATCCGAAGGATGCACCTACCCAAAATTAGGAGAGTAAAAGCATCCAAAAGACTTTAATAGTAGTATGTTTAAAGACATAAAACTAGGAACAGAAAGCATATGGCAAGATAGAGGAGTTTATGGGGAAAAAAAGCACCATATAGAGATAGTAGAATAAAACTATCAAAAACTCATTTGAGGGAGTTCCCATTGTGGCTCAGTGGGTTAAAAACCTGACTGATATCCATGAGGATGTGGGTTCAATTCCTGCCCTTGCTCAGGAGGTTAAGGATTCAGTGTTGCTGCAAGCTACGGTGTAGGTTGCAGACGTGGCTAGGATCTAGTGTTTCTATGGCTGTGGTGTAGGCCAGCAGCTGCAGGGTCTGCTTCGATCCCTAGCCTGGGAACTTCCACATGCCGTGGGTGTGGCCCTAAAAAGAAAAAGAAAAAACCTCATTTGATGTTTTGAAAAGTAGACTAGACACAGCCGGGAGAGAGAATTCATAAACTCAAATTGGTCTGAAGACATCACCCAGATTGCAGCACACAAAGATGAAATTATGACAGACAGTATAGGCTATTAGTGGAGTGCATGGGCTCTGAAGCCACACACCTGGGATTATATTTCGACTCTGTTAGTTAGTAGTTATAGGGCTTTAGGCATGTTTTCAAACCTCTTTCTGTCTCAGTTTTCTCAAAGGTAAAATGAAGATCTACTGGTCCCCTCCTCATGGTATTGTCATCAGGATTAAATGAATTAATAGTTCTTACCCATCAGTCATAGTTCTTATAGCACACAGTAAGTGCTCAGTAAAATTATCTAATATTATAGAGGAATGGAAAACATGAAAGATAAATTAAAAGTCATGGGGAGAAGATGAGAAGTTCCAGCATTTATCTAATCAGTCCCAGAAGGGGAAAACAGGAAGAAGCAGCATTTGAAGACATGATGGTGGAGAGAATTTTCTATAATACATCAAGAAAAATGAGCCATAAATGAAAAACACAGAGCTCAGAGTAGGTTTAAAAAAAGTCATTCCTAGAAATGTAGAGAAATTTAAAAATAATAAAGAAAAATGAAAAATCTGAAGAGCTACTAGAAAAGAAACAGATTATCCACAAATGAATGATATTCTGCCTGAAGCCAATTTCTCATCAGCAGCAATAGATGCCAATGGAATAATAGCCTCAGAGTGATCAGAAAAACAGTTGGAATCCTATATTCAGCTAACCAGCATTTAAGGTTGAGTATAAAATTTAAAAATTCAGATATTTACAGACTGAGAGATAATGGAATATCTTAGACTTTTGCTCCGAGACATTATGAAGGACGAACTTTAGTAAGAAGAAAATTAAACTTAGAAGGAAAAGACTTCTTTTCCAGCTGAAATGGTCTAACAAGAACCATTGCCTTCCTACCTGGAACAATTTTTTCAAATGGACAAAATATATAAAACAGTCACTCCCAAGGCATTGGACATTGCACAACAAAGGGTGTTGATCTGAGAGATGGGAAACAAACAAAGGGAACCCTACAATTGCCCTAGCATCTGCCTGGAGAAAGCTCTCAGGCCACGGTGCAGGGAGGGGGAATTCAGAGAGACCCTGGAGGTCTTCCCTGAAATAAGGAGACAGAGCTGGGAGTCCAAGGAAGGCAAAGAAGCCAGAGATTATAGGACAAAGTACCAGACAGGGGGGAGATGCACCGTACTGAGTATAGATCAATGCATGCATATGAGGAAATGACCCACGGCTAGGGAAAGAACCTTCCAGAAGAATTAGAGGAAAAAATTCTCACGGTTCACATATAGCCAGGAATAGTTCCATTCCCACCAGCTAGAGTGGAAAATATCATAATTATTGGGATATTGAGTAAAACATCAAAAATGGGGAAGATTATCTCTAGATTAAATGCTACTATACTCCTGCCAAAAAAGTTTAAAAGCAAAACTTGACAGGGTCAAATTATTCCCCAGTAGGAGCTCCTATTGTGTCTCGGAGGGTTAAGAACCCAACTAGTATCCATGAAGATGGGTTCGATCCCTGGCCTCACTCAGATTGTTAAGGATCTGGTGTTGCCTCAAGCTGTGAATAGGTTGCAGGTGAAGCTTGGAGCTAGCAATGCTGTCTGTGGCTGTGGTGTAGGCCGCAGCTATAGCTCCAATTTGACTCCTAGCCTGGGAACTTCCATATGCTGCAAATGCAACCCTAAAAAGCCAAAAAAAAAAAATTATTCCCCAGTAACTTAACTACATCCAGAATAAAGCTAAAGCATATTTATGGGAAGACAAAAATTATCCAGTAATCGACAAGATAAAATTCACAATGTCTGGCACCCAATAGAAAAGTACCAGGCATATAAACAAGCAGGAAGATATTTCTTATAAGAAAGAGAAAAATCAATCAAAACTACCCAGAATTGGTACATAATAGAATTAGGAGACAAAGACATTAAAACCCCTATTATAACTTAATTCCATATGTTTAAGAAGTTAGAAAAAGATTAAGCATGTTAAGTAGAGCCATGGAAGATATAAAAAGGAGCCGAATAAAATTTCTAGACATGGAAATTACAATGCTTGAGATAAAAAATATACTGAATGGCATTAGTGAAAGTCTGATGTTGCAAAAGAAAAGATTTGTGAACTTAAAGACATAGCTATAGAAACTATCCAAAATAAAACATAGAAAGAAAAAGAAAGACTATAACAAGGGAAAAGAGCATAAATGAGCTGTGGGATAGCTTGAAGCAGCCTGATGTGTGTGTATTTGGAGGGAGAGTATAAGGGGAGGGACAGAAAAAATCTGAAGACATGTCTGAAAACCAAATCTGATGAAAACTACAAATTCACAGATTGAAGCAGTATACCACGAGCACAAGAAAAATACACCAAGATACATCATATCAAACTGCTTAAGACAAGTAATAAAGAGAAAATGTCAATGACAGCCAAAATAAGAAGCCACACTATATATAGATGAACAAAAAATGATGACAAACAAACAATGCAAGCTAGAAGATAGCGGATTGTCAAAAATATTTAGCTTACCAAAAGGAAACTCTTACCAATATAAGTTTGATAACTTTGATAAAATGGACAGATTCCTTGAAAGGTACAAACTATCAAAATTCACCCAAGAAGAAACAGGTAACCTGAATAGCTCTACAAGCATTCAATCTGTAACTGAAAACTTTTCCCCAAAGAAAATTCCAGGAGTTCCTGTTGTGGCTCAGACCCCGACTAGTCTCCACGAGGACTCGGTTCCATCCCTGGCAATGCTCAGTGGGTTAAGGATCCGGCATCGCCGTGAGCTGTGGTGTAGGCCACAGAGGTGGCTCAGATCCCGTGTTGTTGTGACTGTGGTGTAGGCCAGCAGATACAGTTCTGATTGGACCCCTAGCCTGAGAGCTTCCATATGCCACATGTATGGCCCTAAAAAAGACAAAATTAAAAAAAAAACCACCTTGGAGTTCCTGTCGTGGCTCAGGGGTTAACGAATCCGACTAGGAACCATGAGGTTGCGGGTTCGGTCCCTGCCCTTGCTCAGTGGGTTAACGATCCGGCGTTGCCGTGAGCTGTGGTGTAGGTTGCAGATGCGGCTCGGATCCTGCGTTGCCGTGGGTCTGGCGTAGGCCAGAGGCTACAGCTCCGATTGGACCCCTAGCCTGGGAAACTCCATATGCCACAGGAGCGGCCCAAAGAAATAGGAGAAAGACAAAACAAACAAACAAAAACACAAAAAAAACCCTTCTAAATCCATGTGGCTTCACTGAGGAATTCTTCCAAACAAATAAGGAGGAAATAATACCAATTCTACACAAAAATCTTCCATAAAATCAAAGAAGAAGGAATACGTCCCAATTCATTTAATGAGGCCAGCAAATTGAATTCAACAATATATAAAAAGAATACTACATCATGGTCAAAAGGATAACACACCCAGGAATGTAATCAATATAATTCTTCATATTAACAGACTGAGAAAGAAAAGCCATCTCATCATCTTAATATGCAGAAAAAAAGTTTTTGCAAAAGCCAACATCCATTCTTGATCAAAACTCTTAATATTCTAGAAATAGTAGGGAAGTTCCTCAGCTCAGTGAAGGGCATTTATGTAAAGCCTACACTTTCTATCATACCTCATGGTAAGGGACTGAACGCTTTCCCCTAAGATCAGAATCAAAGTAAAGATGTCAGCACTTACCACTTTTATTGGACTTTATGCCAGGGAGTCTTACCAGTGCTACTGGAACAGATAAGTGAATTTAGTAAGATTTCACACAAGATTAATATGAAAGAATCAATTTTAGTTCTACTTATTAGCAACAATAATGATAACAAATAATCAGATTAAAATTTAAAACATTATTCACAATATAATAAAATATATGAGGAGTTCCCATTGTGGCTCAGTGGTTAGGAATATGACTAGTACCCATGAGGCTGTGTGTTCGATCCCTGGCCTTCCTCAGTGGGTTAAAGGATCCAGTGTTGCCGTGAGCTATGTGTAGGTCGCGGATGTAGGCTCGGATCTGGCCATTGCTGTGGCTGTGGCTGTGGCCTGCAGCTACAGCTCCGATTTGACCTCTAGCCTGGGAACTTCCATATGCTGCTAGTGTGAGCCCCAAAAGACATATATATATTAATGAAACACTTGGGGATGAATCTGAAAAAAAAAAAAAAAAAGGACGAGACGTGTACACTGAACACTACAAAGCATTGCTAAGAATTAAAGAAGACCTATGTAGGAGTTCCCAGGTGGCTCAGTGTGTTAAGGATCTGGCATCGTCACTGCTGTGGCTCTGGTTACTTCCGTGGCATGGCTTCGATCTCTGGTCAGGGAATTTCTGCTTGCTGCAGGAGTAGCCAAAAATGAAATGAAATAAAAAAGAATACCTAAATAAATGGGAAGCTCTAATGGTTTTAGATTAGAGGACTCAGTTCTTCAGGGGGCTGTGCCTGTGGCATGTCGAAGTTCCTGTGCCGGGGATCAAACATGAGCCACAGCAGTGACAGTGCCAAATCCGTAACGACTAGGCCACCAGGGAACTCTGAGGACTCAATTTAATTAAATGTCAAGTCTCCCAAAATTCATCTATAAATTCAACAAAATCCTAATGAAAACTCTAGCAGACTCTGTGTGTGTGTGTGTGTGTGTGTGTGTGTGTGTGTGTAGAAACTAATAAGCTCGTTCCAAAATTTATATAAAAATACAGAGAACAGGGAGTTCCCATTGTGGCTCAGCAGAAACAAATCTAACTAGCATCCATGAGGACGCAGTTTCGATCCCTGGCCTCGCTTAGTGGGTTAAGGATCCAGCATTGCCATGAGCTGTTGTGTGGGTTGCAGAAATTGCTTGGATCTGGCATTGCTGCGGCTGTGGTGTAGGCCAGCAGCTATGGCTCTGATTTGACCCCCAGCCTGGGAACCTCCATGTGCCGCAGGTGCGGCCCTAAAAAAAAAATACGGAGGACATAAAATAGCAGCAACAACTTTGAAAATGAAGAGGAATGTCGAAGGACTTATTATAAAGTGACAGTAATCAAGAGAGTGTGGTATTGGTTTCAAGACAAACAGATGAATGGGACAGAACAGAGATTCCAGGAACAGAGCCATGCTTTGTCAACTGATTTTTGAAAAGACATGAAGGCAATTCACTTGAGAAAGGACAATCTTTTCAAGAAATAGTGCTGGAACAATTCAATATCTATAAGCATAATGCAAAATAAAAAATAAGTTTCAAAATGAGTCGTGGATTTAAATTTACAATCTAAAACTATAAAACTTCTAGAAGAAAACATAGAAGAACTACTTTGTGGACCTTAAGTTAGGCAATGATTTTCTGGATACAACACTGAAATTTTAAAACCTTGGATACAATATGCAAGAAAAAATTGACAAATTGGATTTTCTCAAAATTACGAAAAATCTTTTCTTTGAAAGACACTGTTACAATAATGAAAAAACAAGCCACAGACTGGGAGAAAATGTTTGCAAATCACATATCTAATAAAGGACTTTAATCCATAATATAAATAAACCTGGAAACTCGATAATAAAACACACACCTTCTCCCCAAATGGTAAAAGATTTGCACAGACACTTCACCAAAGAATAAATGTGAATGGCAAACGAGCACATAAAAAGATGTTCTACATCATTAGTCATCACTGAAATGCAATAAAAACCACAATAAGATACTACAGTGCACCTATTGTAACTTCTGAGACCATATCAAGTGCTGGCGAGGATGTGGAACAGCTAAACCTTTCTCACACTGGTGGGGGAAATGTCAAATGTACAACTATTTTGGAAAACAGTTAAGCAGTTTCTTAAAAAGTTAGACATACATCTATCATATAACCCAGCCATTCCACTCCAAGGTAATCAAAAGAAATAAAACTATTGTTGCATAAAAATTTGTACCAAAATGTTCATTGCTGTCTTATGTATAATAACCCAAACTGGAAATGACTCTGAGTTTCCAAATCAATAGCTAAATAGAGAAACAAATATGGTATAGCCTTACAATGGAATACTACTCAGCAATGAAAAGAACAAAGCATTTACAGGTGCAACAACACGACTAAATATCAAAATAATTGTGCTCAGTGAAAGAAGACAGACAAATAAGAGTACTCACTACTGTATGATTCCATTCAAATAAAATTCTAGAAAATGAAACATCTGTAGTTGTCTGAGGATGGGGTGGGGCAGAGAGTGGAGGGGGGTGGGGAGAAATTAAGCGTCACGAGGAAACTTTTGGGGGTGATGTTCATAATCTTGACGGGGTGATGATTTCACAGATATGTAAATCTACATTTGTGATATAAAGAACTTATCAAAACTTATCAAAATCGATCACTTTAAATATGCGCAGTTTGTTATATGCCAATTATACTTCGGTAAAGCCATTAGAAAAAAATCCCAGGAGGAAAGTGTGGGAAGCAAGACGTAATAATGAACAAAGAAATTGGCAAATGTGTTGGTGAATCTAAATAGGTGTTAATGATGATGATTATAAAATGGATTGGAAACATCTGATTTTGTATTGGTTGGTAGAAATCAGGCGAGGGGTTTTTACTTAGCTCTCAATTCTTGTGTGTTTGGGGGGAGCAGAAGAATCAAATCATGTTGATTGGCAGGATGGGGAAGGAGGGGCTACACGTGGGCTCTATATGTAACAGGGGTGTGATTAGGTGGGGGGGCTCAGGTAGCCAGGTCATGCTGCTCCGGTCACTCAGCAGGAAGAAGATGGTGTCCACCATGTGCTCCACATTGGCCACTGAGTGGGATGCAGTCCAGCAATCTGGGGGATGCTTCATTCACTCTGGCCCACAGGGGTCATCACCACTGTGGGGTTCACTGCATTCACACGGATCTTGTGCGGCCCAAGCTCCAGAGCCATCACCTTGGTCGGCATGTCCAAGGCACCCTTGGTGGAGCAGTAGATGCTGGGTTAGCCAGTGCACGGTGGGAGGGCTGACTGGAGACATGCATGAGGGACCCTGGGGCTCCAGGAGCTATGAAACCTCGGGCCATGGTCTGGGACATCTGGATCACAGCCCAAAGTTTTATGTCAAAAGACACATCATATGCCTCCTTGGTGGCCTCCAGGAAGGGCTGCAGCAGCACCACCCCCTCCGTGGTCTCCTAGACACCCAGGTCCACATACTCGGCTTCTGCCCAGGGCACTTTGCCTGGCCTGGTGACAAGCACCTTTGCCCCATGAGCCCCAGTTCCCTGAGGTTGGGCCTGGTCCTGTGGTGTCAGCTCTCAATTTTAAGTGTGTACATCACTTCCATGGTAGCCGAGAGAAGAAAGGAAGGGGATGTTTTTCTTTTCTTTTCTATTCTATTCTATTCTATTCTATTCTATTCTATTCTATTCTATTCTATTCTATTCTATTCTATTCTATTCTATTCTATTCTATTCTATTCCATTCCATTCCATTCCATTCCATTCCATTCCATTCCATTCCATTCCATTCCATTCCATCCCATCCCATCCCATCCCATCCCATCCCACCCTACCCTACCCTACCCTACCCTACCCTACCCTATCCATCCCATCCCATCCCATCCCATCCTATCCTATTCTATATTTCTACACCCACATATGGAAGTTCCAAGGCTAGGGATTGAATCCAAACTGCAATTGCAACCTACGCTGCAGCTGTAGCAATGCCAGATCCTTTAACCCACTGCGCTAGGCCACGGATCAAACCTGAGCCTCCACAGCGACCAGAACTACTTCAGTCAGATTCTTAACCCACTGTACCAGGGCAGGAACCCCAGAAAGGGTATTTTTAAAAAACCTGTTCAAAAGAAGATGTGAAATAAGAAAAACAAAGTAGGAGTTCCCGTCATGGCACAGTGGAAACGAATCCGACTAGGAACCATGAAATTGGGGTTTGATCCCTGGCCTTGCTCCGTGGGTTAAGGATCCGGCATTGCTGTGAGCTGTGGTGTAGGTCGCAGATGCGGCTCGGATCTGGCGTTGCTGTGGCTGTGGCGTAGGCCAGAGGCTACAGCTCCAATTGGACCTCTAGCCTGGGAACCTCCATATGCAGCCACTGCAGCCCTAGAAAAGACAACAACAACAAAAAAAAAGTAGTAATCGAAGTCATAGGAAAGCAGGTAGGACTAGTTTAACCCACCTCCTTAAATATTCCTGTGGGATCCAGGAAGGCTTCTTGGAAAAGGGGGCATTTATTTAAGACGGCTTTAAAGAATGAGCAGAAGGCGCCCATCTAGAGAAGGCAGAAATGCTCTAGTATATAAAGGGAGTAGCCTGAGCAAATACACAGGGAGATGAGAGACATGCTGTCGTCAGCACATAGGATGTGACCCCCGTGGAGGAGGCTGGATGGGATGGGCAGGGGGGCTGCACAGAGAGGTTGGGGACCACATCACAGAAGGCCTTGGATGAGGCCAATGGGGAGCCATGGAAAGAGGTTCCAATCAGAGGTGAAATGATTGGAGTGGTGTTTTTGACGTATCCCTCGAGGGCTAAAAATATAAAATGTATAAAAAACGAATTATCGAGGCAGAACTGGAGGCAGGGAGGGTGGTGAGGAGGGTTGAGGAGAGGCCACAGGGACAGAGAGAAGAGGCCATCTCTCATTCCCAACACCTCTGCTTCCTAATCACCATCAGCGACAGGCCATTCAGTACAAAGATGTCCCCAGGGAGCTGTGGGTTCCTGGATCACAGATGACACTGAATTAGAGAGAACTATTCTCCCAGCAAATTGGGGGGCAACACCATATCTGTGGAAACATGCTGTCTAAAACTGACCTTCCTGGCGTTCCTGTTGTGGCTCAGTGGTTAATGAACCCGACTAGTATCCATGAGGACTTGGGTTCCATCCCTGGCCTTTCTCAGTGGGTTAGGGATCCGGCATTGCTGTGGGCTGTGATGTGTAGGTTGCAGACTTGGCTCGGATCTTGTGTTGCTGTGGCTGTGGTATAGGCCAGTGGCTACAGCTCTGATTCAACCCCTAGCCTGAGAACCTCCATATGCCACTGGTGCAGCCCTAAAAAGACAAAAAACCAAACAACAACAACAACAACAAAAACAACAACAAAAAGTGACCTTCCTACTGTACAGCACAGAGAACCATATCCAGTCTCTTGTGATAGAACATGATGGAAGATAATATGAGAAAAAGAATGTGTCTCTATCTCTATCTCTATCCACACATGTACGTATGACTGGGTCACTTTGCTGCACAACAGAAATCAACACAACATTGTAAATCAACTGTAACTTAATAAATACATATAAAAAGTGACCTCACTTCTGACCTCCAGATTCACCTCATGAAGTGAGCACAGCCAGCAAAGAGTCCTGGCTTCGGTCTGAAGGCCTGGGTTTTGGTGCTTGAGTCCGCGTTGGCTCACCGTGTAACCTCGGCCAAGTCCTTTGCCCTCGCTGAGCCACCACCTACTTCAACTCCTGCCTCAAAGTGAGGGTGTAAGACAAGCAGGCCCTCCTATCTTGGACCTTCACAGTGGCCAGCAGATCTGTCTCTCCTTAATGTCCCAACCTACTAGCACACCCTCCCAGGAGGGTCACCCCCCCATCCCCACCTCTGGGCTCCACTACTTGGGGAAAGAAGACCCTCTGATTTCTTCCTTTCCTAAAATGAAAATAGCATTACCATTTTCATTATAACAGTAATGTGTGTTCGCTGTTAAGATTTTAAACCAGGAGTTCCCATCATAGCGCAGTGGTTAACGAATCCGACTAGGAACCATGAGGTTGCGGGTTCGGTCCCTGCCCTTGCTCAGTGGGTTAACGATCCGGCGTTGCCATGAGCTGTGGTATGGGTCACAGACTCGGCTCGGATCCTGCGTTACTGTGGCTCTGGTGTAGGCTGGAGGCTACAGCTCCGATTCAACCCCTAGCCTGGGAACCTCCATATGCCGCAGGAGCGGCCCAAGAAATGGCAAAAAGACAAAAAAAAAAAAAAGATTTTAAACCATTAAGAGACGTACAAAGGAGAAAATAAAATTCAAGTGAAATCCTATTATACAAAGGTGTCACTGTTAAGATTTTGACAAGTCTTCCAGACAGCTCCCTTTGTTCACACACACACACACACACACACACACACACACTTACTCCAAACACCTACACACACAACTTTGTGTAAATGAGATCATAGTATTTTAACGATGTTGCAATCTAACCTAAAAAAAAAATCTATTTTTTCACTCAATAATATGTCATGGAATCTATGTAAAAACAGTTGCCTTGTTATTTAAATTTGTTTAAATGTGATTACATACATACACATATACCATTATATTTATGCAAATGCATAAATGTGATCCACATGGACATGGGCAAAACCGAGTCACCTCTATTTTTTTGTGGCTCCCTATTTTCCTCTATCAACAAATGGATCATAAACACTACTACCATGAACATTTTAAAACATATGTCCTTTTGCATTTTTAGGAGAAATATCCAGATGTGGAAGTGTTGGGTCCAAAACCCAAACATGACAATTTTAATGTATATTGATCAATTATCCGCCCCCAAATTTGTATCAATTCTCACTTCTACCAACAATATAAGTACCCATTTCTCAACACCCCCCCTTTTTTTGGTGGGGGGTAGTAGGTGGCTGTTTTAGGGAGCAATGGAACTTATAGATGAGACTTGCTTTGATCAACAGCATTTTGAAGAGAAGGTGTTATCTATTTCTAATCTAATAGATCAACATGTCATTTCATTGTTTTTATTTCTCTATTACTGAAGCTGACCATCTGCTTATTAGCTATTTGGATATTTTCTTTCTTTCTTTCTTTTTTTTTTTGTCTTTTTTTTAAGGCCACACCCGCGGCATATGGAGGTTCCCAGGCTAGGGGTCCAATCGGAGCTACAGCTGCCAGCCTACGTCACAGCCACAGCAGCACAAGATCCGAGCCACATCTGTGACCTACACCACAGCTCACGGCAACACCGGATCCTTAACCTACTGAGTGAGGTCAGGGATCGAACCCATAACCTCATGGTTCCTAGTCAGATTGTTTCCACCGCACCACGATGGGAACTCCTGGATATTTTCTTTTGTGAAATGGTATCTTTATACCCTTTACCCATTTTTCCATTAGGTTTGTTTGTTTCTTATTGCTTTTTAAGTGCTCTTTATATATTAGGAATTTAACCTCAGACCACCTGGTTTTTCAGCGTCCCTAGAGTTGCAACATGGTCCCCTGCAATCGGATTCCCAAGGGACTGCAGCAATTCTGCCTATGGTCAGCGGAGGGCAGCAGTGGGCAAGATTCACTTTCAGGCAGGACACACTTGGGCCTGCCAGGAGTGGGACATATGGGAGCGTGCACACACACACACACACACACACACACACACACACACACACACACACCACAGAGACCCTTCCAAAGAGCATTTCAGGAAACCTTTGGTCCATGGACTCTTAAGTTCTCCTAACACAGATTATTTTCCTTTAGTCTCTGGAGACAGCTGTGAACATGGAAGAGAATCAGGCTTTAAAGTCAAGCCTGGAGTTCCTCTGGTGGTGCCGCGGGTTAAGGATCCCAAGTTGTTACTGCTGTGGCCCAGGTTCAGTCCCTGGCCCGGGAACTTCTGCTTGCTGCGGGTGTGGTCAAAAAGAAAAAATAAATAAAGTCAAACCGGAGTTCAAAATCCAACTCTGTTACCTCCCGGCTGTAGGTTGGGTGCAACCTTTGCAACCTCCCTACGTCTTGGCTTCCTCATCTGTAAAATGGATGCAGTGATCCCCACCTTCCCAGGGTGCGGTGAAGGAAGAGCAAAGGGGGGCTGTTGTAGTCTGGGCTGTGCAGGTGCTCAGAGATGATGAGCCTGAGCCTCTAGCTCCCCACCTCCCCGCTCCTTCCCATTGGCTCACTGGCTAAAGAGAGAGAAGCATTGGCTTCTGCTGTCATGGCTGGATTCTTCCCAGCTCTGGGTCTCAGGAAGATCCCCTGTGCGCTGGCTGCATGGAAAGAGATTGCAGGAGCGGAGACCAGCGAGGAGGAGGAGGAGTGCTGATGAGCACCCACAGTGGCGCAGTGGGAGAGACTTGTGGGGCCAGGGAGAGAGGCAGAAAAAACCCAGCACCGGGTGGGGTGGGGGTGCCCAGATTTTCTGCCTGAGCAACTACAGGGAGGCCATGTGTGTGGGGGGCGGTACAGTGTTGTCACAGAGGAGATGCTGAGTTTGAGGTGCTAGAGGGACTTCCAAGACCACCCCCCCCCCGACCCCAACCCCAACAGAGGGAAATCATGGCTCTAGCCATGACCTCTCCCCTCCTCCCGGCCTTACCTCTGTACCCCCAGGCCTGCAGAACTCAGGTCCCTCCCTGCCCAGGGATTAGAGCTGTTCCAGACCTAATTCCAGCCAATCCAGGGGATCATCTCCTTGCTTGTTTCCTCTCATCTCCCCCCTCCGCTTATTCCTCTAATTCCCTCCAGGTCCCAGTTCTGGGGAGGGGGATGAGAAGGAGGACTTTATTGGACTCGGGGTCCCCTACCACTCCCTTTTGCTAGGACCAAGGCAGGGCCCAAAGGGCCCCTGGTTTGGTGGGGGGGGGAACCGGAAAAATGGGTTTCTGATGGGAGCACAACTATGGCCTTCAGGTGGGATGAATCATCTGCGTTACTAGGCAGAGAGGGCAGTGAGCTGGAGGAGAGGGCAGGGGTCAGGCCGAAGCTGGGCTTTGGCAGGAGGAGAGGTGGGCAGGTAAGAAGTAGTGTGGTCCTGAGGCGCCATAGTGGTGGCCGAGTTGGGTGGGGTATCGTTATCCTGGTCCCTGGGCTGAGGAGGGAATCACAGACTTCGACGCCTTTGCTCATATGAATGATGATGGCCATACCATCATTGATTATAGATGGCTTACAAAGCGCCCAGCTTCCTGCTAACCTCTTTGCAAACATTGTTTTATTTAATCCTCGCTTACCTTGCTGTCAATCTCCATTTTATTGATGAGGTCACCGGAGCCCAGAGAGGTTGACCCATTCGCCCCAGGTCACAAGTGCAGAGTCAGGGAGTCAGAGCATAGCCCTCTGTTTGACCCCAGAGGCTAAGGACTCCCCTCCTCTTTCCCCATCACCCGACATAGTCATGGTTGGGTGGTGTCCTGCACCCATCAAGGTCAGTGGGTTCCCACCCAGGGCCAGGGCACCCAGAGTCCTGGGAGCTGTAATCTAGGTGAAGATGCCTAGAGGGTGAGGGGTACATTTGCTCATCAGTAGGTCATCCTAGGCACAGTTTCCCCAAAGCCAAAGGATTCTGAGCACACTTATTAAATTTGGGAGCTTCCTGGGGAGGAAAGGAATGAGCTGCTTAGCGCTAACTGGGGACTGTGGTGGGGGTCCCCCACCGGAGGGCAGGGCCAGGGTCATCTGAATGAGGGTGCTGGGGATGCCCTGGGGCTCCTTAAAGCTGTGTGTCTGTGGTTCTGCGAAGAAGGGCAGGGGCGTGTGTGCACGTGGAGGGGGAGCTGGCAGTCAGCCCCTGCTGTAAGGGGGGGAAGGGCTGTGCTCCCCTCCTCCCCAGCCTGAGGTAGGGCCTGTGGGTGGTGGGCGTGGCTTCCGGAATCTTATCATCGACCCCTCAGGAATGTGTGTGGCTTTAGCAAACCCCAGCCGCAGGCAGAGGAGTGGGGTACAGGCCAGAGCCTGTCTTGGCTGTGGGTGGGGACCCTGGGGAGGGTCCCTAACCAGGCAGGCTTGGGCTGAGGCCAGGTTTGGGGTGGGGCTGACCAAGGAAACTGCTCAGCGAGTGTGTCAGGCCACCCCTGCTCCCTGCCCCAAGCTGGCTCCTCTCCCTGCTGCCAGGCTCCACTCCAGCGTCACACCTCCCCACCCATTTCTCTAAGATCAAACCCAGGGTGGGTGCTACAGCCTTTGTGTTTTTTGTTTGTCTTGCTTTGTCTTTTTTTTTGGCTGGGGGGGTACAACTACAGCATATAAAAATTCCCAGGCTAGGGTTCAGATCAGAGCTGCAGTTGCTGGCCTACACCACAGCCACAGCAACACCAAATCCAAGGTGAATCCTCAGTCTATACCACAGCTGGTGGCAATGCTGGATCCCTTAACCCATTGAGCAAGGCCAGGGATCGAACCCATAGCCTCATGGATACTAGTTGTGTTCTTAACCTGCTGAGCCACAATGGGGACTCCCCCAATTATGTATTTCTAATCAGTAGCTTATAGATGAGGAAAAATAAGTCTCAGAGAGATGAAGTGACTTGTCCAAAGCCACTCGGCTTTTAAATGTCAGAGCCTTGTGGAATCCTGATGTCTGATTCCTGGAGTTCCCGTCGTGGTACAGTGGTTAATGAATCCGACTAGGAACCATGAGGTTGTGGGTTCGATCCCTGGCCTTGCTCAGTGGGTTAAGGATCCAGTGTTGCCCTGAGCTGTGGTGTAGGTCGCAGACATGGCTTGGATCCCGCATTGCTGTGGCTTCAGTGTAGGCCAGAGGCTACATCTCCAATTACACCCCTAGCCTGGGAACCTACATATGCCGCAGGTGCGGCCCTAAAAAGACAAATAAGTAAATAAATAAAAAAGACAGATATCTGACTCCAAAGCTGATTTATTTTATTAAGCTAGGGGTTCAGAGAAACTATGATATGGTCCTTATCCTTGAGGAGTGTCCAGTCTGTTCCTAGAGGGATTAAACAGATAGATAACCTCACACAGCATGAGTGATGGGGCAGGAGAAAACAGTGATGAGAACACTGGCTGTGGGATGGCTGACTTTTCTCCTGCTATAGACAGTTTCTTTGGTGAGAGGGGCATGGCTGTAGTCACTCCAGGCTTAAATCATCCCTGAAAAGGAGGAGGAAGAAGAGGAGGAGGGGAAGGAAGGAAGGAAGGAAGGATAGAATGATCGAGAGTGTGTGTGTCTGTGTTCTGATGACAGAGTGCCTGGAACCAGCTGTCCATGATGATGTATTTCCCAAGAGAGTCAGCCAACAATTTCCTATTTTGCTTAAGCTAGTTTAATACTTGCAACCACAAGGCACCAAATTAATGACACTTGTATAGCATGTAAATTGCTTCGAAATGGAGTTCTTGACTTTTATCCCCCAAATCTATGCCTTTCCTGTACTTCCCTGTCTTGGTATACGGCACTGCCATCCACCCAATGGCTCTAGCCCTTGGCTTCCCACCCCATACCTAACCCAGCAATGAAGCCCATCAGTCCTACTTCCCATGTATATCTCAAGTCCATCTATTTCTCTTTATTTGCACTGCCACCCTAGTCCAAGCCACCATCGTCTCTCACTTGGATCCCTGCAAATGGTCTCATCAATGGTCTCTCTGCTTCAATTCTTTTTCCCTCATAAATATTTCTCCACATAGCAGCCAGGGAAATCTTTCAAAAACATGAGCCAGATCATGTCTCTCTCTTGTGTAAAATTCGTCAATAATTTCCCATTGCACTTGGAATGAAATCCATGCTCTTTGCCAGGGCTGCTAATATCTGATGCTTATCTACCTGTCTTCCTTCTATTTCACAAAGCTGCCAAGCTCATTTCTACCTCAGGGAACTTGCATTTGCTATTCACTCTGTCTGGGAGAAGCTGCATCTTCACATGGCTCTTTCCTTCTCATCATTCAGGTTGGGCCTCAGTATTCCCTCTCACAAAGGCCTTCTTTGAGCACCTTTGCTAAGGAAGCATCCACTTCTCACTCCAATCCCAAATTGTTCTCGATCACTCAGTTTACCTCTTTCATGGTATTTTTCACACATTGTAATTTTGAGTAAATCAAAAATTGGAGTTCCTGTCATGGCTCAGCAGTTAGCTAGTATCCATGAGGACTTAGGTTCGATCCCTGGCCTTGCTCAGTGGGTTAAGGATCCGGCATTGATGTGAGCTGTGGTGTAGGTTGCAGGCGCAGCTAGGAGTCTGCATTGCTGAGGCTGTGGTGAAGGCCAGCAGCTATAGCTCCGATTCTGCCTCTAGCCTGGGAACCTCCATATGCCACAGGTGCAGCCCTTAAAAAAAAAAAAAAAAGGAGTTCCCGTCGTGGTGCAGTGGTTAACGAATCCGACTAGGAACCATGAGATTGCGGGTTTGGTCCCTGCCGTTGCTCAGTGGGTTAACGATCCGGCGTTGCTGTGAGGTGTGGTGTAGGTTGCAGACGCAGCTCGGATCCCGCGTTGCTGTGGCTCTGGCGTAGGCTAGTGGCTACAGCTCCGATTCGACCCCTGGCCTGGGAACCTCCATATGCCACGGGAGCAGCCCAAGAAATAGCAAAAAAAGACAAAAAAAAAATAGGCTAGCTTTGGGTCAGCTCAATCCCTGATTGAATTAAGGTGATCTGACTCTACTACCTGTCAAAAGTGAAAATATATTCTTTCTTGAAAAAGGGAACATGAGCGCAAGCTTCAGAATATTTCTACATTTTTTCCTACATGATGTCAAATTTTAATAAAAAGATTCCAAACATACAAAGAGATATGAATTGACCAAGAGAAAAGATATATGAGACCACAGAAGACCCAGGTGTTAACATTATCAAACTTTTCTATAATGGTGATTAATATTAATCAAATTAAATGAAAAGGTGGAGATTTTCAGCAGAGAACTAGAAAAGTATTAAAAATAAATTCTCTAACTTGAAAGTATAAACATTGAGATTAAGAACTCAATAAATGGGTTTGACAGCAGATTAGAAACAACTGAAGAGAAAATTATTGGACTGGAAATAGACAAAAAGAAAACATCCAGATTAAACTAAGGAGAGACTACAGCCATTAAAAAAGAACAAAATAATGCCATTTTCAGCAATGTGGATGCAACTAGAGATTCTCATACTAAGTGAAGTAAGTCAGCAAGAGAAAGGCATATACTGTATAATATCACTTATATGTGGAATCTAAAATATGGCACAAATGAACTTATCTATGAAACAAAAACAAACAGACTCATGGACATAGAGAATAGACTTGTGGTTGCCAAGGGGATGAGAAAAGAAGTGGTATGGTTGGGGTGTTTGGGGTTGACAGATGCCAGCTGTTACATTTAGAATGGAGAAGCAATGAGGTCCTACTGTACAGCACAGGGAACTATATCCAGGCTCTTGGGATAGACCATGATGGAAGATAATATGAGAAAAAAGAATGTATATGTTGTATGACTGGGTCACTATGCTGTACAGCAGAAATTGACTCAACACTGTAAATCAACTATACCCTAATAAAAATGATTTAAAAAATAAAGTAAGGGGAGACTAAAGGATGAAAAAATGCAGAAAAGAGACATGAAACAGTGAAAAGGTGTACGTTATATGTAACTAAAAGCTCATGAAAATAAAGAGAAAATAGGGCTGATGCAATAATCAAAGAAATGATGGTTGAGAATTTCCAAAACCAAAGAAAGATCAGGTCATAGGATGCATGAAGCATGGTGAACCCTAGACAGAATTAATACAAAGAAAACCAATTTCAGACACATCATAGCAAAGTTTCTGAAAACTAAAGGCAAATAGAAAATCTTAAAAAACAGCCAGAGGGAAAAATATGTTATCTCAAAGTATACACAATAGGACTTGCAACAGATGTCTACACAGAAAACATGGAAGCCAGAAGACAGTAGAATGAATGAAAATCTCAAATGGCTGAAAGAAAAAAATGCCAATCTAGAATTCTATATCCATTACTGCTATGATCTCATCTTCTACTCTCCCTTGCATTTATTTAGTTCCAGTCATACTGGCTTCTTTGTTATTCCTTGTATAGTCCAGATGTTCATACTATAAGTTCTTTGCACCAGGTGTTACCTCTATCTGAGCCATTCTTCCATTAGATATTCATATGGCTATTGCCCTCATCACATTCAAGTCTTTTCTCAAATGTCATGTTTTCAATGAGGCCTCCTTTGAACATCCTTTTAAAAACTGTAACCCTTGGAGTTCCCGTTACGGTGCAGAGGAAATGAATTTGACTAGGAACCATGAGGTTGCAAGTTCAATCCCTGGCCTTGCTCAGTGGTTTAAGGATCCAGCATTGCCATGATCTGTGGTGTAGGTTGCAGACATGGCTTGGATCTGGCGTTGCTGTGGCTCTGGTATAGGCCAGCAGCAATAGCTCCGATTAGACCCCTAGCCTGGAACCTCCATGTGCTGTGGGTGTGGCCCTAAAAAGACAAAAAGACAAAAACAAAAACAAAAACAAAACAACTATAACCCACTTACTCCTGATCTTTCTTCCCTGAATTATTTTTCTCTCCATATTATTACCTTCTTATATATTTTCTACTTATTCATGATTTTTTTGGTCTCCCTTGACTTAAATATAAGCTGATAAATATAACTGATTCATTGGAAAATATATTTATAATAACTACAGCTTTTTTAAAAAAAATAAGGAGGGTCATTAAGGATATTTAGTATGCCATGATGTCAGAAATATGTCTTCATTTATTACTTGTTTACCTTTGTTCTGATTTTCCCTGTGTCTTTTATTGTAAGATAAGACTAATCCTTTCTGAAAGTAGATGGAGAGAGAGAGAGAGAGATAGAAACTGTTAGGTGTTTAAGGGTGGATGTTTTCAGTTGCCTGTTACAGGAAAGCCAACTACAAGTGACCTTAAAGAAAAAAGGATATTTATTATCTTACACAAGTAGTCATCAAGAGGCAAGGCTTCTCCTGTGTTAGCTCAAGGCTGACATCACTTTTTCTTTCCATCTTCACATTTTATTACACTCAGCAGGCTGGTTGTCATGCACCTTCACGGGAAGACATGAAAATATCTTGCTAAAGAGGGATCGTTTCTTCTTCTCTACCTCTTTTCAAGGGCTAAGACCCTCATCTTCGGCGGGACTCCCAGCAGGCCTCTTTTCTGTCTCATTGACCAGGACGACATCACTAGGTCATTCCAGAACCATTAACAGGGAAGGACAATGGATTATTGTGATTGGCTTCGACTGATCATGATTTGTCTGCTCTGGTAGGAGGTGGTCCATACTCTTGAGGCAGTTGGCTTCTTGATACCTGATCAAAATCAAGGTTCCGTCACAAAGAAAGGGAGTGCGATTGGGTGGGAAACCCACAGGATCTCTTCCCTAGCATCTCTCAGACTCTCATTTTAATAGACATTTCACATCCTTGAGCTCACTAATCCTCACCTGTCATGGGGTATTTTATCACTGTATTTTGCAGATGAATCCCAGAAATATTGAGGGACTTGCTGAGGGTCATAGAGCTAAGAGGTGTCAAGATCCTGTTTGGGGTCCACCCGTGGATGTCCTGCCTCTGGATTTGTGATGGTTTAAAAAACTGGCCAAAAAACTCATACACGAATGTTCATAGCAGTATTATGCATAAGAGTCAGAAGGTAGAAACAACCTAAATGTCCATCAGCTGATAAACAGATAAGCAAAATATGGTATATACCTATAACGAAATATTATTTGGCCATAAAAATGAGTGAAGTTCTGATACATGCTTTAACATGGATGAATCCTGAAAACATTATGCTAAGCAAAAGAGATAAGTCACAAAACACTGTGCATGTGATTCCATTTAAGTGAAATGTCCAGAAAAAGCAGATCCATAGAGACAGGAAGTAGATTGTGGTTGCCAGGGGCTGGGGCAGGGATAGTGGGAGCAGTGGTAATTAAGGATATAGGTTTTCCTTTTTGGGGTGATGAAAATTTTCTAAAATTGATTGTAATGTTGGGTTGAGCAACTCTGTGAATATACCCCAAATCACTGAATTGTACACTTTTTTTTTAAGGCAGCATCTGTGGCATTTGCAAAGTCTTAGGCTAGCGGTCAAATTGGAGCTGTAGCTGCAGGTCTACGCCACAGTCACACACAGGATCGGAGCCGCATCTGCAATCTACACCAAAGCTTGCATCAACACCAGATCTTTAACCCACTGTGAAGCTAGGGATTGAACCTGCATCCTCACAGACACCATGTCAGGTTCTTAACCTGCGGAGCCACAGTGGGAACTCCCTGACGTATACTTTAAATGAGTGGATCATATGACATGTGAACTTTATCCCAAACTGTTATTAAAAATATTGGCTGCAAATTATCTGAAAATTCCTCCTATGGAAAGTAGGGTCTTTGTCACCTACCCTGGAGTCTGAGTGGGCTTCTGACTGCTTCGCCCAATAGAGTGTGGTGGAGGTGACAATACATGACTTCTGAGGCTACCTCTTCTGGCAGCTTCCACCTGGTTCTCCTAGACACTGGTTCTTGAGACATTCCCTTTCAGAACCCAACTGCTGTGCTACGAGAAGTCCAAGTCACGTTGAGAGGCCACGTCTAAGCCCTCCAGGTGGCATTCCCTGCTAAGCCCAGCCTGCAGCCATCCAAGGCCAGGAGCCAGATAGGGGAGTGTAGGAGCCTCCAGATGATTCCAGGCCCTGCCATTGGAGGCTCCCCAGTTGAGGCCTCAGATGTGGTGGGGATGGAGATAAACCCTTTCTGCCAGGCCTTGTCCAGATGCTTGACCCTCAGAATCCATTGGCATAATCAAACTGCTGCTCTATGCTCTCCAGCTGGAGCCGTTTGTTATGCAGCAGTAGAAACCCAGAGAGCCACCTTCCCCCTCGCAGCTCAAGCCCTGTCTCTGTTCCATCCAGCTCCTTCCAGGTCCCTCAAGAGTTCCTCAGCCAGGTGCCCCGGGGAATCAGATGCTGCTCAGAACTGGGGAGGGCAAGGGTCTTCCATTTTCTTTCACCCAGTTTTCTTCTCCGAGGATGTTTCCCTCACATTCTGTGTCGTTGACGGTTTTGCCTGTAGGTTCATATTCCTGTTTTAATCCCTGGAACACCTGCATTGACACCTGTTTGCCCTGACTCTGGGAATTGGGAAATGGGCTCAGGTTTGTATCAATTTGCATGCCTTTTACATAAATTTGCTGGCACTTCTGTTACTCTCTGTCCTTGTCTCCTGCCCAGACCTCTCTTCCTGAGCTCATGCCCTCTAGACCCAACTGCCTGCCAGGACACTCTCTGTCCTTTGTGATGTCCTAGAGCCTCTCAGCCTCCGTGTATCCATAGCAAACACATTCACCTTCCCTTTAAGACCTGTCCCTCCTGCCGTGTTCCCGTGTTCTCCATTTCCAAAAAAGGGAAAACCATCCTGCTCACCACCCAAGCCTGAAACCCGGGAATCATCTCTTCTCTGTACTCACTCTTAGACCTTCTCATCCAGACAGCTCCTACATTTTTGTCTTCAGCCCTGACCCCTCCTCTGAACTTCTTTCCAGTAGGTCCACCTGCCTAGCTTCTCTTCCCATGGAGGTCTGACAGGTATCACAGACATAACATAGCCAACAGCAGATTCTGGATTGCCTTCCACAAACCTGGTTCTCTGGTGGCAATGTCAACTCTATTCTCCCAGTTGCATGGGCCACAAATTTGCCCCCTCCCCCCCGACTCCTCTTCTGCCCCACACATCCAGAAAATCAGGAAATGTTTTTGGCTCTAACCAAAGTACATTCAGAATCCAGAGTTCCTGTTGCGGCTCCACGGTAACGAATCCAACTAATAACCATGAGGATGCGTGTTCTATCCCTGGCCCCGCTCAGTGGGTTAAGGATCCAGCACTGCCCTGAGCTCTGGTGTGGGTCACAGATGTGGCTCGGATCTGGTATTGCTGTGGCTGTGGCTGAGGCAGAGGCCGGCACCTACAGCTGTGATTCAGCCTCCTAGCCTGGGAACTTCCATACTCGGGTGCAGCCCTTTAAAAAAAAAAAGTACATTCAGAAACCAAAGCTGCTCAGTGTCTGTCACTCTGAAGCTACCGTCCCCTGCAAAAGCGTCCTAACTGGTTCCCTGCTTCCAACTCTGCCTGCGTCTGTTTCCCACCCAGCAGCCTCAGTGAGCCATTTGATGAAGGCCACGTCTGTCACTCCTCTCCATGAAACCTCCACTGCTTCCCCCTTCACTCAGAATAAGAGTCTGAGTCCTGACAGTGGCTGACATCATCTGCCCCCACCCCCCAATCCCATCTCCTACTGTTGTCTTCCTCTCTTCCTCCCTCTTACTGGCCTCCTTGCTCTTCTAGGACACCCAAGGTGCCCGTGTCACAAAGCCTTTGCCACTGCTGTTCCCTGTGCAAGAATAGTTTCCTCAAGATACATGCAAGGCTTCTTTTCTCTTTTTCTCTTTTTTTCTTCCATCTCTGCTCAACTGTTTCTTTCTTTTTCTTCTTCTTCTTTTTTTTTTTTTGCTTTTTCAGCCTGCACCTGCTGCAAATGGAAGTTCCTAGGCTAGGGGTCGAATTGGAGTTGTAGCTGTCACAGCCACAGCAACACGGGATCCGAGCTGCATCTGTGACCTACACTCCAGCTCACAACAATGCTGGATCCTTAACCCACTGAGCAGGGACAGGGATCGAATCTGCATCCTCATGAATTCTAGCTGGATTTGTCACCCACAGAGCCACCCCCGGAACTCCTGCTCAACAGAGTCTTTCCCCAGCTGCCCTCCCCCTCACCTGATTTTGCGTTTTTCCATAACTCTTAACATCTGACTCCTTGGGCTCTGCTGGCTTTTTTATCTGCCTTCTCACAGTTGAGCGGAAGCTGCAGGAGTTTAGGGTTTTGTCTGTCTTGTGCAAGCTGGTTGCTAGGACAGCTCGTAGAACACTAGTAGACACCTTGATAGTCTTCTGTGGGATGAAGGAATGATCCCATCAGCTCCGTCACCCGTGTGCAGTCGGTCACAAGTCGTTTCTAATCTCCTGTACCCATCACCTCCTTCATACCTCGAGTCAACAGCCAAGTTCTCCCCTCTCAACCATTGCAACTGTCTATTAACCAGTGTCCGTCTCTCTGCTCCCCATCCATCTAGGCTCTGGCTGCAACCACACTTAAAACATTAATTTTGATTATTTTTCCCCCAATGCAAAAGTGATCCATGTTGCCAGTGGAAAACTTAGAAGACACAGACCAATGAAAAAGGAGGGGAAAAACCCTCCCATACGCCTACCATTTAGAGATGAGCCTTATTTCCATTTCAAAGTGTTCTCCTGCCAGTCTTTTTTTTCTGCGCACAAGCTATTACGTTTTGTACATATAGCTGTGCCTCTGCTGATGCTTCAGATGAATGCTCTACTTTGATAAAAACCTATACTCGTGGCAGCCAATGTGTACATTTGTTGCATAATTTTAAGCATGTTATTTCACCTTCCTGTGCCTGTTTCCTCACCTGTAAAATGGGAATGATATTAATACTTACCTTCGTGGTGGGTTGTGGGGAATTAAATCTGGAACATGAACCTGGTGGGTACTCAATAAGCGTTGGCTGTTATTATTGTCGCTGCTGCCACTGTTTCTGAGCGCTTATGCTAGACCAGGCACCCTTCCAAACACGCTCCATGCACTAATTTATCTAATCCTTGCTACCACGCTATGGAAGTAGGTGTGGTTATAACGTAACACAATAACTTAAAGAGGCTTTGGTGGTTTCACAAAGGGAGGGGAAGGGAGAGCTAGTGAGGGCTTTCTCCAGCTTCCAGGAAAGTCTGATGCTCCCACCATCTGGAGGATATATAATATCAGAAACAATAGCTGGTGCTCCCTCAACAGTTAACGTGTGTTGGGCCCAGCGCTAAGTGTTTGCGTGAGCGGGCAATCCTCCCCCAGCACCAGTTTTCATAACCTGAACTGCGCATAGCTTGATGGATCAATTAGGGAACACAATTTGCATCCTGCAGCTTGCGATTGGTTGTACACCACTGCAAGCTGGAAGCAGCCGGAAGCTGCAGTTGCGTGCGGCTGCTGGCTGGGTCTTGCTTTGTTTATCCTAACAATGGTTGCTTCTCAAGGTGTGTTACCGCTGGTGCTGGAGACGCTAGAAATAGGAAGGCTTAGTACTCCAGAGGAGTATCTAGATGAAATCCAACCCAAAGATGCTCAGGGCAGTTGAACATTCATAGCTGTACACGGATGGCTAGGAAAACTTGTTTATCATTAAAATATCAGTAAGGAAATCGACTTTGCAATTGTGAGACTGAAAATCTCTAATTCAACCATGTTTTCACATTCATTTTTATGGTTAATTTCAAAACACGGTAATAATAATCATAATAATAACAACCTTCATCAACATTTACTGACCTTTTTACTATGTGCCAGGCCCTGGGTAAGAATTTATACACGTGGTCTATTTAACCTCTACACCAACTCTTTTTGTTACGGCTATTTTCCAGATGGGGAAACTGAGGCACAGAGACATGTGGCAATTGCTCAATGTCACTTCTCTAGAAGGAGGCAGAGCAGGGCTGCAAACACATGTGGTCTGACTTGAACCAGAAGCCTCAACCACTGCTGTACTACTGGATAGCTGATAGCATGAAGTTTCTGCATTATTGCATGATGGTTGAAATAGGTCACAGCAACTCATTTCGTTTTCTTTCTCATCCCAAGGGACAGTTACTATTATTTCTGCTGTCTTTCTTTCTTTCTTTCTTTCTTTCTTTCTTTCTTTCTTTCTTTCTTTCTTTCTTTCTTTCTTTCTTTCTTTGTCTTTTTGTCTTTTTAGGGGCACACATGGGGCATATGGAGGTTCCCAGGCTAGGGGTCAAATTAGAGCTGTAGCTGCCAGCCACAGCCACAGACACATCAACTCGGGGTCCCAGACACCTCTGCGACCTACACCACAGCTCACAGCAACGCCAGATCCTTGATTTACTGAGCAAGGCCAGGGATCAAACCTGAGTCCTCATGGATGCTAGTCGGGTTCATTAACCACTGTGCCACAACGGGAACTCCCCTGTTTTCTGACAAAGACCAAGGCACGGGGATGTCAAGAAAATTGCCTTTGAAAGTCCTGCTGCCGGTAAGTGGCTGAGCTTGGGCTCAAGATCATGCCTGCTGAATCCAAAGTCCTTGACTTCCCTGCCCAGGCCCAGTCTTCCTGCTATTTCCTCTCCTGGCATCATGTGCCCGAAGCAACCCACAACTGGATCATGGTTGTCATTTTCCACACACCTGTGTTGTTATTTGAAGGTAAGCTCTGCAAGGGCAAGGTCATTATTTGTCCTACTACAAAGCAGGTGTGCAATTAATATTTGTGGGTTGAATGAGTGAATGATGGATTCTGCCAGAGGGACTGAGCAGGGGGCATAGCCCCACCGAGGCAGTTTCTAAGGCTCAGGGCAATGGGTTCAACCTGTCCTGACCTCAGGGGTGAAAAAAGGATCTCAGCACCTGAGCCCACCAACAAGTGTGGCCTGGAATTACCTTTATTGCCCGGAGCTTGGACCCAGGTTCTTGAAGTCATGTTAATGCCTCTTGGTCTAGCTAAATCCATCCCTACTTCTTCCTTGATAGAAAGGCTTGTTTTGGGAGTTCCCGTCGTGGCGCAGTGGTTAACGAATCCGACTAGGAACCATGAGGTTGTGGGTTCGGTCCCTGCCCTTGCTCAGTGGGTTAACGATCCGGCGTTGCCGTGAGCTGTGGTGTAGGTTGCAGACGCGGCTCGGATCCCGCGTTGCTGTGGCTCTGGCGTAGGCCGATGGCTACAGCTCCGATTCAACCCCTAGCCTGGGAACCTCCATATGCCTCGGGAGCGGCCCAAGAAATAGCAACAACAACAACAACAACAATAACAACAACAACAATAAAAGACAAAAAAAAAAAAAAAGAAAGGCTTGTTTTGTTTGGGTACTGCCCCTTGAGGAAGCATTCAGGGAACAGGCCCCTCCTCAGCCTTGGGGCATGAATTATGATTGGCCTAAGCCAATCGTGGTGATTATATTCTCTTTGCTGGTGTTGGTTTAAGGAAATGTATGTAACCTCATCTTGACCAATGGGAACTGAAGGGGAAATCTGATGAAGGGATTCGAGTAAAGGTTTTCTTCTTTTAAAGATGCATAGGAGGAGTTCCCATTGTGGCACAGTGGAAACGAATCTGACTAGGAACCATGAGGTTGCTGGTTCAATCCCTGGCCTCGCTCAGTGGGTTAAGGATCTGGCGTTGCTGTGAGCTGTGGTGTGGGCTGGCAGTTGTAGCTCCGATACGACCCCTAGCCTGGGAACCTCCTTATGCTGTGGGTATGGTACTAAAAAGCAAAATAAATAAATAAATAAATAAATAAATATGCATAAGAAGAAACATCTTCATTGAACATTGTCATGTTTGCCAGTGATGGCAGGCACTGCTGCATTCATCTCGTGACCATGAGGCAAGTTATTGCCCAGCTGGGGAGGAGGCGGATGAATCTTTGAAGGCATCATTGAGACACTGAATTTCCAAAGTCTAGAATGTCTCTCCTTTATTATGTAAGAAAATGAACTCATTATGACTTGAGTCATATATCGTTGGGATTTCTGTTCCTTTCAGTTCAAAGCTTCCTGATTGGCACACAGGGAGGCTTTAGCTCCCGTGGCATTTGTCGAGTTGTTTAGCTGTATGTCTGCACATTTGAGTCCTCATTTAGGGAGTGATGCAGGCTGGAAATTAATATTTTTGAGGTTCTTACTACAAATGCATTGTCTCATTTATTCCACTACAAAGTAGCTTCTTTTACTTCCAACTCATGACAAAACTGAAGTGCTGTCTAGTAAAGTGACTTGTCCGGGACCATGCAGCTAGCCTCTGTGTTGCCCATTTTGCACGATTCTTCACTCTTTGAGCATTAGTTTTGCTATCAGAAGACTTTCCTGACCATCCAACTTGGCTTAGGCCTGCCCTTCCTCTGCATGCCTGCAATGCCCTTACTCATCCCTCCTCACACTTTATTATAATTGCCTGGAGTCATGTCTGTCTCCCCACGAGACTTTGAGCTTCTGGAGACTTAACAGGGCAGGGCCGTGCCATGGTCAAGAGCACAGACCTTGGCATCTGAGTTTGACTGTCATCTCCATTACTTCCTTGTTGTGGGACGAAGGTACATCGTTTCATCTCTCTGTGCCTTAATTTCACTCCCCATAAGATGGGGATATTTAATAGATTGTACCTTGCACAGTTATTGTGAGGATTAAATGAAATTATGAAATTCACATAAAATACTTAGAACAGTGCCTGGCACATGGCAAGCTCCCAATAAATTGTGTCTATTTTTATTAAAATTATCTCTTTGAACCAACTATAATGGAAAAAATAAAAATCATTTAAAAAATAAAATAAAATATGAACATTTGAAAAAAAATTATCTCTTTGCTCAAAGCGCTTGGCACCCACCAGACATTTAGCAAGTATGAATGGAGCCATTGTGATGGTTAATTTTGCGTCTAACTTGACTGGGCTATGGGATGCCCAGGTATCCAGTTAAATGCTATTTCCCTTTTCGTTTCTTTTCTTTTCTTTTCTTTTCTTTCTTTCCTTTCCTTTTTTATGGCCGCACCTGCAGCATGTGGAAGTTCCCAGGCCTGGGACTGAATTGAAACTACAGCTTCCAGCCTGTCCCGCAGCCAAGGCACCACACGATCTGAGCCACATCCACAACTTATGCTGCAGTTGACAGCAATGCTGCATCCTTAACCAACTGAGAGAGACCAGAGATCGAACCTTCATCCTTATGGAAACCACATCGGGTCCTTAACCCACTGAGCCAAAACAGAAACTCCTAGACATTCTTTCCTTTTTTTTTTCTTTTTTTTCCTTTTATCAGAGCACGCCGCCCCCCCCCCCCCCCCCCGTGGCATAGGGAGGTTCCTGGGCCAGAAACGAATCTGAGCAGGAGCTGCAACCTACTCCATAGCTGTAGCAACACAGAATCCTTAACCCACTGTGCAGGGCCAAGGATCAGACCAGCATCTCCATAGAGACAAGCCTGATCATTACTCACTGCGACACAATGGGAACGCTGACATTATTTCTGAGTGCGTCTGTGAGGGTGTTGCCGGAAGAGATTAGCATTTGTCAGGTGACTGAGTAAAGCAGGTTACCCTCCCGAAAGTGGGTGGGTCACACCCAATCAGTGGAGGACCTGAAAGGTGGAGGAAGAAGTGGATTCACTCTCTGCCTGAGTGCCTGAGCTGGAACTCAGACTGAGTGTGGTCTCTGACACTCAGGCTGGGACAGACTTAACTGGCTCTCCTGGATCTCCTGGCCTTGGATTGAAATGCATCATCAGCTTTCCTGGGTCTTGAGCAGATTGGGGAACTTCTCAGCCTCCATAATCCCATAATGAACAACCTCCTTATAACAAATATCATCTGGGAGTTTCTATTGTGCAGTGGAAATGAATCTGACTAGAATCCATGAGGACACAGGTTCAATCCCTGGCTTCACTCTGTGGGTTTAGGATCCACTGCTGCCATGAGCTGTGGTGTAGGTTGCAGACGCAGCTCGGATCTGGCGTTGCTGTGACTGTGGCACAGGTCAGCAGCAGCAGCTCGATTCGACCCCTAGCCTGGGAACCTCCATATGCCATGGAAGGGGCCCTAAAATCAAAAGAAAGAAAGAAAAAGAAAGAAAGAGCATCTATCTATCTATTTATGTATCTATCTGCCTATCTATTTGTTCTTTTCCTCTGGAGAAACCTAATAGAGAGATGAAACTCAGGTGACCCAGAACTCAACACCCTGGGTGCTGACATGGTCTAAAATTAAACTCTGTTAAGGCTTTTGCACCAGACACACTTGGGCTCAAATCCTAGCTGTGTGACCTCAAGCAAGTTACTTTACCTCACTGGGCTCCGTTTCTACCTCTCTAAAATGAGGAAAGCAAACCTTACCATGAAAGATTGTTATGTCTATGAAAGATTGGCCTGGCACAGAGCCCAGCGAACCCTAGTGGCTCCAATACCTTAAGTTTCCTTGCCCTCATCCCGTGTCATGATTTTTGCCAGGGGCCACATCAGAAGAAAGGATGTTAGGAAATTGGCTTCTGTCCACTTAAAAACTCAAAGGATAAAGTCGTCTTTGTGATTTAAAGACCCACTCCCCACCCTGTGCAGTCCTGCCCCCCCCCACCTCCACCATTCCAGGCGCCTTTGAACTTTTCGGCTTGGACGGGAAATGGACCCCCCACAGCAGAGAGATTGGAAAGAGCGAGCCCTCCCAGTTTGCTTCCCGCTGAGTGAGAGGAAGCAGGAGGAACTTTGAGGAGTGGAGGCAGCCCTGGGAGAGCAAGGCCGGCAGTTGCCTGTATGACCTTGACCGAGGCGTGCACCTCTCAGGGCTCTGTTGGCCCTATCTGTCCAATGGGGTTGGGCTCCGTGACCTCTGAGGTCCTTTCCGGAGCAGGCATTCTGGGACACAGGAAGTGAGACCCCTCGACTGCCAGGGAGATCAAAGGGTGGCTCTCCAGAGGAGGCTTCCCAGCTGCCTGCCCTCTGGAGCAGCTCCTGGCTTCCGGCTCTGCATGGAGCCTGCAGCGCAGCCCTGGGAACTGTGGAGGCCTCTGCCCAGACATCAGGCTTCCTCACTCCCCCTGAGTCTTGAGTCATAGGTTTGAGAGCCGTGGCTCCATTTCCCTCTGTCAGCCACCTGTGATGGAGACACCATGCTGTGTATCCTTCAAGTGTAATTCATAGGAAATGCCTGTCTGTGCCTTAGGACACTGGAGGACTTCCCACTTTGCTCTTCTGGAACCTCTGGAGACGCCGCTTGGGTAGTGGATCTCATCCACATTCTTCATCTGGCCTTTGAGGCCCGTGACATCCGCTTTGCCTGGCCTCCCGTCCTCTGGTTCTGGCTGGCTGATTTCTCCTTCCTCTGCTCAATGCCACCTCTACACCTTAACAGGTGCTGTCCTTGCTATGCTCTGCTCTGCTCTGCTCTATGTCTCCCTGCCCAGGTACTCACAGCCAAACATAGGATTGGTGCTTTCCTAGGTCACCTCCCTTCTTCCTGGCAAAAGCCTCTGAGGGAGACATTATTGCCATCTTTTTTTTCCAGCAGGAGGAAACGGAGACTCAGAAAAATGAGGAGGTCTCTGGGCGGCTCTAGGCTGAGCCCAGTCTATGACCCCAGCTTCTATCTCTACATCCAGTGCCCTGTCTGTGCTCTCTCCTCCCTGCTTCCATTGGTCAGGACTCTTGGCTTTGCGCAGCACAGAAATCCAACTTGAAGAGGCTGAAGCCAAAAGTCACCAATTTACTGGAAGGGTATGAGGGTAGATTTTAGATTTTAGAGTGAGACCAGGAGCAAAACCATGGAGGTACGACAGCTGACTGTGCCCCTTCCTAATGGTGCAGCCTACTGCAAGGGAGGTCCCTTCTTTGTGCTTCAGTTTCCTCATCTGTAGGATGGAGCTTATAGTAATACTTCCTTCAGTGGGTTGTTGGAAAGGGCCAATGAATTAGGGCAGTGACTGCAACCCACTGTAAGAAAGATGTGTTCTACCATGACTCCATATCCCCATATTATAAAATACATGTCCATAAAACAACATTTGCCCTTCCTTTGTGTGATATACTTCAATATTTTCTGTGTAGTTTAGTCTAGTTCCAGTTCTTGTTTAGTCTAGTCTATTTTGTTTATTAGAAAAATATTGGTACCGACTCCTTAAAATGATTTCATGACCCTTCCCTTGCCACGGGTTGTAGTTTGAGTTTGAAAATTATTATTATTATTTTTTGTCTTTTTGCCTTTTCCAGGGCCGCATCCGAGGCATATGGAAGTTCCCAGGCTGGGAGTCTAATCTGAGCTGTAGCTGCCGGCCTACACCAGAGCCACAGCAACGACAGATCTGAGCCTCGTCTGTGACCTACACCACAGCTCATGGCAATGCTGGGTCCTTGACCCATTGAGCAAGGTCAGGGATCAAATCCGCAACCCCATGGTTCCTAGTCAGATTTGTTAACCATGGCGCCACAACGGGAACTCTGAGTTTGAAAATTATTAATGTCTATTAAGAACTCAGCAAAGTATCTGGTACATAATAAGACCTCAGTAAATGTTAGCTTACTATTACGGTGGTTGGTATTCACTGTAGATGAGCAAGACTGGAGAAGGATGGGTTTGATTGCAGCAGGTACTTTAGCACCATCTGGGTTCCCTCTCTGTCCTCTCTCTCTCACCTTGGGCCTTCTTTCTGTGTGTAAGCATCTCTTCCTCACTCTGGCTTTCCCATTCAATATGAGCTATGGTGCAGCTGCTTTAAGGTGACACCAACATGGCTCTACCACAAAAAAAGGAAACGAATGCTTTCCTTTTGCTGCTTCAGCCTCAGGAATAATCATAGTTAACATTTCTTGAGTTCTCTTGAGGCCCAAACACTGTTCTAAGTCTTTACAGTTTTCTCTAACTCAGCCCTTAGGATAACCTGGAGTCCAGAGCAGAGACTGGCAAGATGCTCATCAGATCCAGTTCCTCTTCCTGGACCCACAAGTAAACTACATTTCCCAGACCCCCTGCATCTAGATGGGGCCATGTGACTAGTTCTTGCCAGTGGATTGTAAGTAGAAGTCACCTGTGGCCCAAGGCAGTCAAGAGTGAATAGTCTTCTGTGTTCTCTCTTTCTTTTAATCGGCCAGCTGGCTGAGGACAGGGCCACCTTGAAGCCATGTGTTAAAGATTGTGAAACCACATGGTAGAGTGAGTGTGGGTCTCTGAATGACTTCACAGAACAGAACTGATACTCACTGTGTCCCCTGCCTCTGACCCTCAGCAGTGGACTACGCAGAGCATAAGAAAGAACTTCATTCACTTTGCTGTACATCTGAAATGAACACAATATCATAAATCAACTATACTTCAATTAAAAAAAAATGAAATAACTTCTTAGTTGGACTAAGCCACTGAGATATTGAGGTTGTTTATTACAGTGGCTTGCATTGCTCAGTCTGGTTAACACAAAATTGCTTTTTAAAATTTTATTTATTTATTTATTTTAAATGTACTTATTTATTTTGTATTTTAGGGCCAACTTGTAGTTCCCACGCTAGGGGTCAGCTGAATTGTAGCTGTACAGGCCGGCCTACATCACAGCCACAGCAACACTTGTAGTTCCCATGCTAGGGGTCAGCTGAATTGTAGCTGTACAGGCCGGCCTACATCACAGCCACAGCAACACCAGAGCCAAGCCACACACACAACCTACACCACACCTCACAGCAATGCAGGATCCTTAATCCACTGAGTGAGGCCAGGGATTGAACCCGAGTCCTCATGAATACTAGTTGGGTTCATTACTGCTGAGCCACAATGGAAATCCCCAAAATTGCTTTATTTTATTTTTTTAGCTTTTTTAGGGCATATGGAACTTCCCAGGCCAGGGGTCAAATCTGAGCCATGTATGTGACCTACACCACAGCTCATGGCAATGCTGGATCCTTAACCTACTGAGTGAGGCCAGGGATCAAACCCACAACTTCATGGATACTAGTTGGATTCGTTACCACTGAGCCACGATGAGAACTACCCCAAATCGCTTTTTTTTTTTTTGTCTTTTCTAGGGCTGCACTCGCAGCATATGGAGTTTCCCAGGCTAGGGGTCCAATCGGAGCTGTAGCCACTGGCCTACACCAGAGCCACAGCAACCCAGGATCTGAGCCGCGTCTGTGACCTACACCACAGCTCATGGCAATGCCAGATCCTTAACCCACTGAGCAAGGGCAGGGATCGAATCTGAAACCTCATGGTTCCTAGTTGGATTCGTTAACCACTGAGCCACGATGGGAACTCCCCAAATTGCTTTTTAATCCATATTTTACAGATAAGAAAATTGATGCACCAAGATGTTAAATTGTATATATGTGTGTGTGTGTGTGTGTGTATATATATATATATATATATATATATATATATATATATATAATTTTTATATATAAATTTTTTTGCAAAGATAGCAGATGATGAAGTCAGGATTTTGAATGGAGAAACCACATCAACATTTTATCCATTATTCTATGCTCTAGGTCAGAGATGAGCAAACTCCAGCCCACCACAGGCCAAATCCAGCCAGGACTGTTCCTTTACGTATTGTCTTTGTCTGTCTTTTCCTGCAAGGACAGAGTTTAGCACAGATTTAATAGCTGTGAAAGACCACATCCCTTTCTCCCCCAAAGTTGAAATTTTTTCTTTTTCTTTTTCTTTTGTCTTTTTGGGCTGAATTTGCGGCTTATTGAGGTTCCCAGGCTGGGGATCCAATCGGAGCTGTAGCTGCCAGCCTACATCACAGCCACAGCAATACCAGAACCAAGCCACACATGCAATCTATCCACAGCTCATGGCAATGCCAGATCCTTAACCCACTGAGTGAGGCCAGGGATAGAACCTGCAACCTCATGGATGCTAGTCAGGTTCATTAACCTCTGAGCCATAATGGGAACTCATGAAAAATTTTCCTAGCTAGACTTTTATTTAAAAAATTGGACTCCAACTCTACATTGAAAAAGAGATTCCCTTAGAAAGTCAACTTGAGTCATGTGCCAATGGATGGACCAATCACCATAGCTGAGGAGAGTGAGGTGCTCTGATTGGCCAAGATTAGATCAGGTGCTTGCCCCTCAGCCAATCAATGCAGCAGGAAGGCAGGGTTGTCTGAAAAGATATATAGCTGGAGCAAAAGGAGGTGTTATGAACTGAAAAGTTGTCCCTCTAAATTCTCTTGTTGAAATTCTAACCACCACCACCACCACCCACCCCCCGTCCCCCCTTGACTGTATTTGGAGATATGGCCTGTAGGGAGGTAATTAAGGTTAAGTAAGGACATAGGAGTGGGGCCCTAATCCCATAGGACTGGCATCTTTACAGAAAAAAAAGACAATAGAGCTAACTCATGTGAGGACACAGTGGGAAGGTGCTGTCTGCAAGAGGAGATAAAAGGTCTCACCAGAAACTAACCCTTCTGACAGTTTGATCTTGAACTTCTAGCCTCTTAAACCATGAGGAAAAATTTTCTGCTGTTTAAGCCATCCAGGTGTTTTTTTGTTGTTATTTTGCAATGGTAGTCTGAGTAGACAAATATAAGAGGAGCGCTTTTCCAAACGATGTGCGTTGGTTGGAGGCTTGGGAACACAAACATGGTGAATTAGCACTGGGAAACCACTTGGAGCTCACCTGTCCCATATCTCAATCCGCATCTGCTGCATTATGGCCAAATCCTATTAACCATAGAGTATTATAAATGGAGGATAATTATACCATTGGATAGAACAATGGCAGCAAACTCACTCTGGTGGGGACTTGCAGACAAAAATGGAAAGGAGTGTGCAGATTGCCCCAATACCCTTGGTAAGACCCCAACATTCCCTCTGGGGTTGCTTACGTCATTTTCCTGGTACTCATATACATATTGGTACATAGACACATACTAGTATACATACACATATTGGTATACATTATACATACTGTCACACAGAAAGTAAGGAAGTGCTCCAAAGAATGAGGGGACATATCAAAAGGACAAAAGAGCTAACTAGAAGAGGTTCCCACTGGCCAAATCAGGGACAATCTGAAAATCAAAATAATAAATGATAGTAATGGATTATATACATCACATAAAATAGCAACTATGAATTCCTACTGATATGAATGAATAAATGAGAAGGAATTTTTTTTTCTTGTTATAGAATGTCACCAAATAAATATAGAAAGAATGAAAGCTAGAAAATCATCAAGGGGTAGTAGAACCAGAGGGTGAAAGTCTGATGGGAAACAGGATATTAATGGAGACTTGGGTATTTCTTCCCTTTTGTTTCTTAGTTACAAAAGGGAATGCGGTAACTTTACAGAGGTCTCTGCCTTCACCTAGTGATTGAGTGGCTGAAGAGCTTTCTGATGTGATGCTCTGGATCAGTGTTGTACCAAGGATGGGGCTGAGTGGTGGGGAGTCCACTGCCCTGGGTGCAGGAAGTAAAGGGATGAATTATATTTCGCGGCATATGGAGGTTCCCAGGCTAGGGGTCTAATCGGAGCTGTAGCCATCGGCCTACGCCAGAGCCACAGCAACGTGGGATCCGAGCCGCGTCTGCAACCTACACCACAGCTCACGGCAACGCCGGATCGTTAACCCACTGAGCAAGGGCAGGGACTGAACCCGAAACCTCATGGTTCCTAGTCGGGTTCGTCAACCACTGCGCCACGACGGGAACTTCCTGAATTATATTTCTAATCTAAAAACAGGAGTTCCCTTTGTGACTTATCGGAAATGAATCTGACTAGTATCCATGAGGATGCAGGTTCGATCCCTGCCCTTGTTTAGTGGGTTAAGGATCCAGGGTTGCCGTGAGCTGTAGTGTAGGTCCCAGATGCAGCTCAGATCTGGCATTGCTGTGGCTGTGGTGTAGGCCAGCAGCTACAGCTCCAATTCCATCCCTAGCCTGGGAACCTCCATGTACTGTAGGTGCAGCCCCAAACCACCACCACCACCAAAAAAGAATCTAAAAACTGTAAAATTGACTAAAATTGATTTGCTTTTTACAATGACCACGTGCCAGCAATTTAGCCATGAAACACCTGAAAATACCTAAGCAATTGCTGCCATTGCTTTGGATTTTTAATTTTATATACACGTGTGTGTGTATATATATGCACTTCATATGAGCACTTTTTAAATTTAAATTAAATTTAATTTTTTTTCTTTTTTAGGCTGCATCTGCAGCACACAGAAGTTCCCAGGCTAGGGGCTGAATTGCATCTGCAGCTGAGGGCTATGCCACAGCCACAGCAACGCTGGATCTGAGCTGCATCTGTGACTTACGCAGCAGCTTGTGGCAAAGCTGGATCCTTAACCCACTGAGCAAGACCAGGGATCCAGCCCACATTCTCATGGATACTCCTTGTGTTCTTAACCCGCTGAGCCACAATGGGAACTCCTAATTAAAATTTTTTAATTTATTTTTTAAACTTAAGTATAGTTTTTTTTTTACAGTGTTGTGTTAAAATACACACATATATTCTTTTTTTAAAAATATTCTTTTCCATTATGATTTGTCATAGGACACAGAATATAGCTCTCTGTGCTATACAGTAGGATCTTGTTTATCCCCTCCATGTATAATAGCTTATATCTGCTAACCCTAACCTCCAGCTCCATCCCATCCTTTTCCCTCCCCCTACTCCTTGGCAACCACAAGTCTGTTCTTTTTGTCATATGAGCATATTTTAAATACTTATCTTTTTTTTTTTGTCTTTTTGCTATTTCTTTGGGCCGCTTCCACAGCATATGGAGGTTCCCAGGCTAGGGGTCGAATCAGAGCTATAGCCACTGGCCTATGCCAGAGCCACAGCAACACGGGATCCGAGCCGCATCTGCAACCTACACCACAGCTCACGGCAACGCTGGATCGTCAACCCACTGAGCAAGGGCAGGGACCGAACCCGCCACCTCATGGTTCCTAGTCGGATTCATTAACCACTGCGCCACGACGGGAACTCCCTAAATACTTATCTTTTAATAAATGTTGGGTTCAAAGCAGATGTGTATTTGGAAAATTCCCAGTCATCCAGTTGGCCCTGGCATATATGGCCTCTAAAAAAACGTGGTTTTTTTTCCACTTCTTTTTAGAATTTCAGCTCTTAACCACGCAAGCTAACTTTAGTGCAGTCTGTGCCTCCAACTTCTATTGTACTACCTAACTTTGTATTTAAATAGTAGACTCAAAATAAGTAATAACAGAGTGATGGCAAAGAAACTGATCCTGAGTTAGTGTAATTCTAACATTCTAGGTGACTACCCGGAATTTTCCCCCTATGTGTGACACTTTCTTTTGAACTTGAGGAAAAAACGTAGTCATCCTTTTCAGGCTCACTTCATTGATGGAAAATGCTGCAGAATGAAGAACAGTGAAAAGACTTCCCCAGATAAAAACCACTGCTCCCCATGAAGCTGTGCATGCAGCAGAAGCAAGGCTGGCAAAGTTAACCTCAACCTTTGAAGAACTGCGTGATCCAAAAAGAGGACCAGTTCAGACTTTGCTCTCCACTGTGTGTGACAATTTTCCCCCGAGTTATCTTTCATCAATTGTGAAGTTTTAGGTGAGGTCCATCAGACGCAAAAATAGTTGAATCAGCTGGAATCAGCCTTGATGCCTGTACAGCAAATCATCAAGCTTTAAAACTGCTTCTCGAAGGTTGGTGGACGGAAATGGTGGAGAGGCTCATTAACTCTGCAACGACAAATGTAAAGAAGTGAACATTTACATAGAAAGAATAGTCGGATTTCGAAAGCGAGCTGGGACAACCAACAGAAATGCAGGCCCTGCCCTGCCAGAAGAAATAAAGGGGAAATGTGTGAATGCCGAAATCCTTTTCACCAAGAATTGGATACTTTTGAAAAAACAATGGATCACATAATGTACATGTCCAGCCGTTTTGTCTATTTTTGCCAAAGAAGAAAAACTTTGGAAGTTTGTTAAACCCAAGCATGATAGAACTATTTGATGATTTTCTGGTGAATATATTTTAGTGGAAATGTTTTGACTGTGGAGTTGTTTGAATCAGGATCAATCTGAGAGAAAGAAAGCCACGAGCAGCGTGGAAATTTCTTGAATATATTGTGAAAGGGGATTTTTTTATGATTGTCTCCCAAACTCCTCCCTGCTTGAGACTTTTTCTATGTGTTTATCTGTTGATTCACAGGAAAAAAATTTTCTCATGAAATAAATAAAAACTATCCTCGGATCAACTATGAGGAAAGACAGATTTACAAATTGAGATGCTTTCCGTTAAGCATGAACATGTACATGATAATTCTGATGAAAGCATGAGAAATTTAACAGCAGCTGAGGCACAAAAACAGAAACTAGTGATAGTCTAATAGGTAGGTGTATGTTTTTCTCTCTTCTAATAATTACAGTGATGTAATTAAACATCATGAATCATTCATTTTTTCTTTTCTCCTGGAATTTATTTTTTTATTTTTTTATTTTTTGTCTTTTTGTCTTTTTAGGGCCGCACCCATGGCATATTGGAGGTTCCCAGGCTAGGGGTCCAATCCGAGCTGTAGCCACCGGCCTACACCAGAGCTACAGCAACGTCAGATCCGAGCTGCGTCTTCGACCTACACCACAGCTCACCAGCAACACCAGATCCTTAACCCACTGAGTGAGGCCAGGGATCGAACCCACAACCTCATGGTTCCTAGTCGGAGTCTTTTCCACTGTGCTACAACGGGAACTCCCTAGAATTTTAAAAATATTTTATTTCCTCGTATTCTTACTGGTATTTCTGTATTTCTTTCCTGGGCCATTATTATCATTCATATCATTTCATGGGTATTTCTGGAAGTAATTCTGTCATGCACAAGAGGAGTGTCTGCTCTAAGCGTTGGAAGCCCTAAGTAGGACACTGAGAAGGATACACCTTCAGGGGTATTCCTACTAAAAATGTATAATCGGATTCTGATCAGGAGGCACCATCGAACAAACCGAAATTGAAGGCATTTTACAAAATAACTTGTCCATGGAATCTTTAAAAATGTCAAGGTCAAGAGAAACAAAGAAAGGCTCAGGAATTGTCTCAGATTAAAAGAGATCTAAGAGAGGAGTTCCCGTCGTGGCGCAGTGGAAACAAATCCGACCAGGAACCGTGAGGTTGCGTGTTCGATCCCTGGCCTCACTCTGTGGGTTAAGGATCCAGTGTTTCCATGAGCTGTGGTGTAGGTCGCAGACACGGCTCAGATCTGGCATTGCTATGGCTGTGGCGTAGGCCAGCAGCAGCAGCTCTGATTAGACCCCCAGCCTGGGAACCTCCGTATGCTGCAGGTGCAGCCCTAAAAAGACAAAAAAACAAAAAAAGAAAAAAAGAGAGAGAGAGAGACTTAAGAGAAAATGACAATTAAATACAATGTGCCATTGTGGATGGGATCCTGGACTAGGAAAGAATTGTTACAAAAGACATTATTGGAATAATTGACAAAATTTGAACATGGACTGCGGACTAGACAACAGAATTGTATCATTGCTAAATTCCCTGTTTTAGATGATTGCATTGCTGTGCTTTAAGAGGCTACTTTTGCTCTTAGGAAATATACACTGAAATATTTAGTGGAAAAGGGGCAGGATGTCACCATATGAGTGTGTGTTGGGGGGGTGTAGACATATGTACAGATAGATGAGAGTGAGAATAGCGGAGTGAATGAGGCAAAATGTAAACAACTGGTGAACTTCAGTAAAGGATATTTGGGAGTTTCTTGTAGTATTGTTGCAAATTTTCTGTAATTTTTCCCCCTTTTTACAGCTGCACCTGTGACATATGGAAGTTTCCGGCTAGGGATTGAATCAGAACTGTAGCTGCCAGCCATGGCAACGCCAGATCCAAGCTGCGTCTGCCACCTATGCTTCAACTTGCAGATCCTTTGCCGTCTGAGTGAGGCCAGGGATCGAACCCCCAACTTCACAGAAACTATGTCAGCTTCTTAACCAGCTGAGCCACAATGGGAACGCCTGTAAATTTGAAATTATTTCAAAATGAAAATTTACCAGCACCCACCCTCCCCAAATCAAAAAGAAAAAAATCAAAACAGGTTAAGCTGGTCCCAGTGGTATTAGGGTTAAGAAGGTAACACTGAGCCTCCTACTATGGGTGAACAGAAAAAGAGGGCAGGGGAAATATACCAATTCGGCAAGAAGAATTAGAATTAGGGGAAGGTGACGCGGAGGCTCTGAACTCTTCAGACCCCTGACGGACAATCAGGGGAGGATACAGCAAGCCAGCAAGCCACTGGGTATGTGGCCCTGGGGCTGGCGGGACCGATCAGGGTTGGAGAAGTAATCTTGTGCAAGTCATGGGAAGGATGGAAGGAAATTACACAGAGAAAAGAGAACTGGGGATAAACCCTAGGGAGACCAAGATTTAAGAGCCGGCTGAGGAAGAGAAGTCAGCAAAATAAATAGAAAAGGAGTCATCAGAGAGGCTAAAGGAGAGTTGAATGACAGTGGTGTCACAGAAGTCAAGGGAGGTGAAAATTTCAAGCAGAAGAAAGTGATCCCTGGGGACAAATGCCATGAAAAGTCAAATAGGAAAAAGACAAACTTTTAAAGTGGATTCCAGGAAGCAGTTAGCAATACACCTATGAACATACCGATGAAAACTCAGGAAGGGACAACATTTGATTATGACATCAAAAACCAGGGTTGGGGAATTCCCATCGTGGCACAGCAGAAATGAATCTGACTAGTATCCATGAAGACACAGGTTTGATTCCTGGCCTCGATCACTGGGTTAAGGATCCAGCATTGCTGTGAGCTGCAGTGTAGGTCGTAGACATGGCTTGGATCCCAGGTTGCACGGCTGTACCATAGGCTGGCAGCTGCGGCTCTGATTCAACCCCTGGCCTGGGAACTTTCATATGCTGCAGGTGCAGCCCTAAAAAAAAAAAAGACCAAGGTGGGAACTCAAGCCATGATTGGTACCAAGACTTCCTGCTGATTAGAAAGGGACGGAGATGGATTAAGAAGCAGAATTAACAAGCCACAAGTGATATTTGATAGGACGGGGCAAGCTCTAAACATCTCATCCTTCCTTCTCTGTCCCCAGGTCAGAAACAAGATGTGATGCAACTGGGAAGAAAGGACAGCTGTGTTTTTAAGGTGTGAATACCGCTTTTTAGGGAGCCAAGGATTTCTCTCCTCCTGCACTTCAGTCCTTTAAAAAAATCCATACAAAAACTGCAAGTCCTAGAAAATGGCAAGGTAGGAGGTGGAGTGAGGGACCTGGGAGTGCATTGTATCCTGAACTGGGGGATTCCGGTTCATATTTTTTTCTTTTTCTTTCTCTCTCTCTCTCTCTCTCTCTTTTTTTTTTTTTTTTTTTGGCCATGCCCATGGCGTGTGAAAGTTCCCAGGCCAGGGATCAGACCCATGCCACAGCAGATTCTCAACCCACTGAGCCACCAAGGAACTCCTCTTTTTCTTTATGTACTAATTTTATTCATGTATTATAAGAAGAAAAGAGAGGGAGTTCCTGTTGTGGCTCAGCAGGTTATGAACCCCACTAATACCCATGAGGATGCAGGCTTGATCCCTGGCCTTGCTCCGTGGGTTAAGGATTTGGTCTTGCCATGAGTTGTGGTTTAGACTGAAGATGTGGCTTGGATCTGGCATTGCTGTGGCTGTGGTATAGGCTGGCAGCTGCAGCTCTTATTCGACCCTTAGCTTAGGAACTTCCATATGCCACAGGTGCAGCCCTAAAAAGAAAAAAAGAGAGAGAGATTGGGAAAGATTCAAAATAATTACATGTAAGTTCAGTAAAATGCCTTTATGAAAATGGCTGGCCAAAAAAGATACGTCAAAATATTAGTTATCAGGAGTGCCCGCTGTGGTGCAGTGGGTTAGTGACCCAGCTTGTCTCTATGGAGGTGCCAGTTCGATGCTCAGCTTGGTGCAGTGGGTTAAGGATCCTGAGTTGCTGCAGCTGTGGTATAGGTTGCAGGTCCAGCTTGGATTTGATCCCTGGCCCAGGACTCCACAGGGGCAGCTGAAAAGAAAACAAAAAAATCAGTTATCAAAGGAGATTTTTTTCCCCTCTTCCTTTGATTTTTATGTAGCTTCAAATGTTTCCAACATAACCATTCATTGCTTTTATAATGGAACGAACTAAATGTAATTTTTTTCTTTTTTGCTTTTTTAAGGGCCATACCCGTGGCATATGGAGGTTCCCAGGCCAGGGGTCTAATCGGAGCTATAGCTGCCAGCCTACGCCAGAGCCACAGCAATGCAGGATCAGAGCCACATCTTCAACCTACACATCTCACGGCAACAACAGATCCTTAACCCACTGAGTGAGGCCAGGGATCGAACCCACAACCTCATGGTTCCTGGTCAGATTTGTTTCCACTATGCTACAACGGGAACTCCTGAGTGTAATTTTTTAAAAGGAAAAGAAAGATGAAAAAGTGCCCACAAATTTGGAGATTGGGGAAGGAACTGTCAGTTAAGAGATAGGATAGGGAAAGCAGAAATGCAGTTCCTATGACTAATTGCTGAAATTTCTAGAGTACTTTCTGTTTTGCAAAGTGCTTTTACAAACATGACCTCTTTTTGCAGACTTTGCTGGCTGGCTGGGACCTCGGGTCAACTCCATCACTGCCGCATAGAGGAGACCACTCTTGGGTGTCGGCAATAGGTGTTGACCTAGCTCAGGTTTTTTTGTTTGCTTGCTTATTGGTTATTTTTGCCGCACTCACAGCATGCAAAAGTTCCATGGCCAGGGATCGAACCTGTGCCATAGCAGCGACCCAAGCCACAGCAATGACAATGCCAGATCCTTAACCCACTGAGCCACCAGGGAACTCCCCCCAGGTCATGTATCCATAACAATAACCACTTAAGTGGCAAAAGTGCCTGGTACTCAGCTCACCCTCACACAAGTCCTATGAAGTGACAGATACTATTAAGTCATCTTTATGTTATAGATGAGGACAGCGTGGCACAGAGAGGTTAGGGTACTTGCCCTAGGTCACACAGAATCAGGATTCAGGCTCAGAGAGTGTGACTCCACAGCTGCTCAGCAGTCCCTGGAGGCTCTAGGCCTCAGTAAGACCAGCATCCCAGCACCTTCCAGCCCCGCAATCCTCCCGGCCCCTCCCAGCTGTGCTCTCTTCTCTGAGGCTGTATTTCCTCCCCACCTACACCATGCTGGGCAGCAAGAACACCAGGGCTGCACACTTGCCTCTGTTCTCAGATCCCAAGACCCCTCTGGGGTTCCCTTCTTGGGGGCCCTTCGGCATTCTAAGCTTTGTGTCTACTTCCCCCTCCCTTCATCCACAGGGAGGTGGGTACAGAGGAATGTCTCTTCTAGTCTCAGGGATCCTCACATGTTCTCTTAAACCTTTGATCTGTGGTCTGGGCCTAGAGTTTTGACACAAAAGTCTAGAACATGAGCCCTCTGTTATCCCTGTTATTGTGTCATCCCTTTCCTGAGGCACTAACCACTGACTAGCTAACTGAATGACTTCATGAAACAAGCATTTATCAAGTGCCATGTATGGGCTCTGGGTATACAACTGGAGGAAGGAGTGACAGCACAAGGGCATTTGGGTGGGGGAAACCCCTTAGTTAAATTTTTTTTTTTTAAGAGCTGCACCTGCAGCATATGGAAGTTCCCAGGTTAGGGGGTGAATCAGAGCTGCAGCTGTCGGCCCATGCCACAGCGACAGCAACGCCAGATCCGAGCCGTGTCTGCCACCTACACTGCAGCTCATGGGAACACTGGATCCTTAACCTGCCAAGCAAAGCCAGGGATTAAACTTACATCCTCATGGATACTAGTTGGCTTCGTTACCACCAAGCCACAGTGGGAACTCCCCCCATTTAATGTTTTAGATGTTATCCCACTCTGCTTCTAAGCATCCCATGCCACCTTGTATGAGCGAAGGAGACACTCAAGGGACAGTAGCTTGTTGAAATGACATGGTGGAGGAGACAGCCGGGGCGAATGGAATTGGACCAGGCCCCACAATTCACTTGCTGTGTGGCTTTGGGCCCCTGGCTTCATCTCTCTGAGCTTCAACAACTTTGTCACATGAGGATCACTAGAGCTGCCTTATGAATTTTGGTAAGGATTAAGAGGTGCAGGGGGCGGGTGGGGGGAGGACCTCGATGGCCATTGACTCAGAGCCTGGCCCCAAGGAGGGAACAGCTCTCCATACTGTGTTCTTCTCACCTCTGGAATTTCCCCATGTGGCTGCAAACCTCATTTAACCAGACTTTGGATTCCTGTTCTTCTACAAGACTGATGTACTTGGCAAGAGGATTTAGCCCTCAGCTCTGCAGGAGAAGAAATTTGATTTTGTCAGGTCCCCGGGGGCATACTTTTGGGAACCTGATGAGGGAACCGTGTGTCAAGTGGCTGCTCCTTTTCGGTGACCTGAGTGTTTCATCCACCACCAGGCCCGAGGAGACAAGCCCGTGTGGCGCATGAACTGTGGGATGAGTCTGGCCTGTGACACTTCATCTGATCCACTCAGCATCCCTGAGCACAGATAGGTATGTGGCCCCAGGTTTACAGGTAGGAAGCAAACACGGAGTCTCAGAGAGGGATCGCATTTCTCAAAAGGACCTGGAATTCGTTTTTCAAGTGTTGTTCAGAGTCCAGGACCAGAACAAAGGGAGGAAGAATGATCCACACCCAGCCCAAGGCACCTAGGAGTGAGGGTTCTTTTGGTTACAGGGACACACGCCTGCTGTAGTGGGTTAAATGGTAGTGCCCCCAAGAGCTATGTCCCTGTCCTAACCCCCCAAACCTGTGAATGTGACTTTATTTGGAAAAAGTCATTGCAGATGTAATTAAGAATTTGAAAGGAGTTCCCGTTGTGGCGCAGTGGTTAATGAATCCGACTAGGAACCATGAGTTTGCGGGTTCAATCCCCGGCCTTGCTCAGTGGGTTAAGGATCCGGCGTTGCCGTGAGCTGTGGTGTAGGTTGCAGATGCGGCTCGGATCCCAAGTTGCTGTGGCTCTGGCATAGGCCAGCAGCTATGGCTCCGATTCAATCCCTAGCCTGGGAACCTCCATATGCCTTGGGAGCAGCCCAAGAAATGGCAAAAAGACAATAAAATAAAATAAAATAAAATAAAATAGAATTTGAAAGATCATTCTGGAGTACCAGGGTGAGCCCTAAATCCAATGAGAATTGTCCCTGTAAGAGACAATCCCCTTTTCCCACTTATTTCCTAGCCTGAGATGGAGTTTTATTTCTAACTACCCAAAGTGTGCAAAAAGAACTGCTCAAAATTATGTAGCAACAGAATAAATCCTAGAATAATAGACTCACGGAGACAAGTGTTGGCTCTGTCTCATTTCACCTATGGTACCGCCCAAGCCCAGAGAGGGAGTCAAGCCATTCACCACCACACAGCATGTGAGCGGTGGAGGACCCCAAACACAAGCTTTGGGTTGTCTGCCACTCAGAGTCACTTCTTCAAGGATCTTCTGTGACTTTGGCCCGCTCATTTGTGTGGGACTCAGAGTGGCTGGCCTTATTCCTTTCTTTGCCTCAATTTCCTTGTCCCATCCCCATGGGCATCCAGTCCCGGGCAGAAGAGAAGGGAACCAGATGTTATCCATGTGGGCTGCTTTGAGTTCTCAGGGCCTACAAAAGACTGTTATTATTTAATTACTGCAAATGGTAATTATAAGGGGAGGTAATTGTCTGCCCTTTCATTATGGCACTTCTGCCCTTTTCCTCTGGCAGCCCCCGGGCCACTTGTAAAAAAGAGCTGGGTCCAGATCTGCTGTGACAGCTCATCACTGGAGGTTTGTGGAGACTACCTAGGGAGAAGGGCCGAACACTGCCAACACTTTCTGAAGGTAATTAGTGGATGATAAAGCCCTCCGAACCCATGAACTCCTCGGATCCTGTGAGAATGGGGGAATTAACACTCCAGAGCACCTGCTGGGTCGTGGACACTGTATTGGGCCCTCTACCTTCTCCAGGTGAGATCATAAAAAAGATGCCTCCCGGATAGCAAATGCTTGGTAAATGGTAGTGTATATAATTTCTAATCCTGACACACTGCCCTGTGAAATAATCATTCTTTATTTATTCGTTTATTTATTTATTGCTTCTTAGGGCCACACCCTCGGCATATGGACGTTCCCAGGCTAGGGGTCGCATCAGAGATGCAGCTACCAGTCTACGCCACAGCGACAGAAAAACAGGGTCTGAGCAGCATCTATAACCTACACCACAGCTCATGGCAATGCTGGACCTTAACCCAGTGAGCAGAGCCAAGTATCGAACCAGCATCCTCATGGACATTAGTCAGGTTTGTAAGCCGCTCTGAGTCACAATGGGAACTCCTGAAATAATCATTATTATCTTCATTTGACAGAGGAGCAGGCTGATATGCCCGCAGGTCCTCAAGCTAGTGGGACCCAGTGTTTGAACCCTGTGTGTGTGATCTTGAAGCACACATGATTTGCACTTAACAATCTGCCACAGATCCTACTTGACCCATTTCAAAGTTGAAGAAATTGAGGCCCAGAGCTGCAATGCGGCTTACCCCCAGCTTGCTGAGGTTGTTTCACAGAGTCAGGACCAGGATCCACATGTCCTGCCCTGCCTGGTTGGGGCTCTGACTTGCTTCTGGCTCTGCTCTGCCCCTAGCCCCCTGCCTCCCTGCTTCCCTGCTTCTCTCCCTCCATCCCACACCCCCTAGCTCACTAATAATGACAGAGACGCAGAAGATGACCACCCTCTGGCTAAGCAATCCCTAAGCCAAGCTGTGGATCTGGAAACCCCTGAACAAGGCTGTCCCTGCCTGTGACAGACATTACTAATGCGTCACAGCATTCTTGCTGCTTAGAGGCCAGATTCCTAATCCTTTGTGATTTAAATAAAAATTGACTGGGATTTCCTACCTCACATGGGGTGGCAATCCAATGATGTCCCCTAGGTTTCTTGTGACCTACGGGTTTCCAGTGACTTACAGGGTCCTGGCCGCTTCCAGCTCTGACTGTCTCCTGCCAGTGCCCCTTCGTGCTCTCCCCTGCTGTCTTTCCTTCGTGCTCTGTGCTACTCCAGGCAACCCAGTGCCAACCTACCATTCGGCATGCACTTCATTTTACTAAAGGCTTCAGGAAACGCAGTGGGGTTGTATCGCAGCACTGCAAAGGGCAGAACGCTGAATAATAGATATCACTGCTTTTACAAGTCCTGCAGCCACCTGTTTGCTGGCCGGCTCCCTCCACAAGTTTTCTCATTTTCCTGAGCATCCCCACATTTCACAATACTCACGTATTTCATTTCTAAGCTCTCTCCCTTTCAAAAATTCGACCCCCCTCGTTTTTAACTGAATGAATGAAAAAATATGTACGAAGCATCCAATTTCCTATCTGATGTCCAATGAAAGGATTAGCCATCTGAATGCAGAATTATAGCTGGGCTAAGTACATGAAAAAGGAGAGGTCCATGGAGTTATGAGAGCATACTAAAGATAACAGAAGGCCACCCTCAGGATGTGCCTATGAGTCCTAATGTGTTGGGTGGGTAGGAGGTCACTAGGTGAGGAGGGGGAGATGGTGGGTGTGGTCAGCTGGGGAAGACATGCCAAGAGGAGGATACTGCAAAGGCCATGTGCCAAGAGGAAGCAGCAGGCCTTCCATGAACTTGCAGGAGGCCTGGGTGGCTGGAGAACAGCCACCAAAAGAAAAAGTGATCTTGGCTGGGGATGGAGGGTTTTGCTAGAAGCCAGACCGTAGAGAGACTTGGGAGCTAAAGTTCCCATCATTTTTTCACATAGAGCAGTTTAGACTCCCATCTCTTGCTCAGCTCGAAGACAACCTGGGCAAATGCCCAACTCCATTCAGATCTCCACTTAACAGAGGGCCAGTCCTCAAGCTCTTCCCAGAGGACGTGGTGGAAGTTTTACCTTCCCTGCCTCACCTCCCAAGAAAGCAGAAAGGCGAGGATAGAAAGATTCGGCTTCGGGTGTTCCCTTTGTGGCTTAGCGGGTTAAGAACCCAAATAGTATCCATGAGATGCAGCTCAGATGTGGTGTTTCTGAGGCCGTGGTGTAGGCCAGCAGCTGCAGTTCCAACTTGACCTCTAGCCTGGGAACCTCCATATGCCACAGATGCGGCCCTAAAAAAGAAAAAAGAAAAAAAATTTGGTTTCATAATGATGTGAATGATGCTACCAGACTAAGATGGCAAAGTGGCCAGCTTGGGATTTAATGGCACTTTTTCTCAGTGTTTATTACTTGCATGGGGCAGGTGCATAGAGCTTGCGAAGCTCCTGTTAGGGAAACATTCCTACTAGTTCCTAGCAAGTGTGGGTTGGTGTTCTCAAGGAAGACGTTTCAGAGGAGATGAGGTGGGAGTGGGTCCCCGGAGCACAGGTAGGCGACATTGCAACAGCCTGCTCCACACATTATCTCATTCCCCTATTTCTTATGCTCAATTTGCACATAAGAAAACTGAGGCCCAGAGAGAGAGAGAGAGAAACTTACCTAAAACCATGAGCCTAAAGAGACAAAGTTAAGGTTCAAACCTAGCTCCATTAAACTCTTAAACCGAACCTATTCTCTCTAAACTCTATGGCTTTCTTGAGGGAGACAAAATGAGCAAGGCGAAGAGGGTGGATGGGCAGAGAACCCACATGCTCGTTCATTCATTCAATCAGCTAACACCACATAGCACCCACCAGGTGCCAGGCACTGTAGCAAATGGGGCTCTGGACCAGGAGTTGGAGGACCTCAGCTGAAAGCCTGGCCCCAAACTTAGCCAACCATTTTCCTTTTTGGGGCCTCAGTTTTCCCACCTGTGAAGTGGAGATGGGGTAACATCACGCCAGCCATATTCCCAGGGGTCCTGTGGGGTGCAATTAGAAAATGCCTATGGGAGTTCCCATTGTGGCTCAGCAGTAACAAATCAGACTGGTATCCCTGAGGATGCAGGTTGGACCCCTGGCCTTGCTCAGTGGGTTAAGGATCTGGTGTTGCTGTGGCTGTGGTGTAGGCCAGCAGCTACATCTCCTATTTGACCCCTAGCATGGGAACTTCCATATGCCATGGGTGCGGCCCTAAAAAGCTAAGAAAAGAAAGAAAGATAGAAAGGAAGGAAGGAAGAAGGCAGGAAGAAAATGTCTGTGTTGCTGCTTCAGATTGTTTTTAGTTCTAATGGGAGGTGCATTCCAGCCAGAGGTTAAAGAGGCAGCTAGCTTGAGTGAGGGCAACGGGAGGAAGGTGGGAATCTCTTGGCATCCAGATGACAGGCTGGGGCCGCGAGGCTCTGAAGCCAGCCTTATGCTTGCCAGGCTGGGGTTACAGCACTCAGGAGTCGCCTGGACACCTCTTGCTGCCTCACTCCCCACATCTATCGTCACCAAGTCCTGCTGATGTGAAGTCCTTCATATGTCCCACATTTGTCCACTTTTTCTACCTCTGCTAGTGCCTCCCTCCACCCCCCCCCAAGCCATCACCATTGTTTAGCTGGCCGACTTTGAAAGTCTCCCTCCTGGGCTCTCTGCTTTCCTGCTTTCCCCCATTCCAGTCCATTCCTTCCCAGCAGCCAGCCACAGGGAGCTTTTGAAAAGAAATCTGTTCACATCACTTCCTTGCTTAATGCCCGCCTCCCCATGACTTCCTATTGCCCTTAAGCCCAAATCCTAAATCCTTGCCAGAGCCTTCTCCGAGACTGCTGGCCCTCAGGGCCACTTTGCAGCCCCCTCGTTCCATTCAAGCGGCACTGTCTTTTTGGGCTTTCAATACAGAAAGTTCCCGTTTGCCTCAGGACCTTCACATATTGTTCCCTCTACCAGAAACGCTCTTCTTTCATCCCTTCCCTGGTCTTGGCTCAGTGGCCCTTTTTCTAGAAAGTTCTCCTTGATCTTCTCTTATCCACCCCATAGACACCTTTAACCCTTTCTTTAATGCTCTTTCGAGACGAATTAATTACTTGCTTGGTTATTTGTTAAATTCTGTCTCCTGGACCAGACGACAGAAGAGCACACCACTTCTCTTCTCCTAACAGAGGAACTCTGCTTCCCAGTCTCCCTTGCCGTTAGGTAGGACCACGTGACTAGTTTTGGCCAATGGATGGGGAGGACTCTCCAGTCTCTCTTCTTCCGTGGCAACTGAGAAGGTCACATGTTCCAGTGGGTGTGACTTCAAGATGGTAGGGACCCCTCAGCCTAGGTCTCTGAATGACTAGAGCAGAAGACCCTGGGTGAGCATGTGGCACACGTGAGAAATAAATGACTCTCGTCACTGAGGTTTTGTGTTATGTTCTTGGAGTTCTTTGTTACCGCAGCATCGTCTGGTTTATCCTAACTAATGCTCTAACAGAGCAGGGGCTGGCTACTGCCTCTCCAGAGCCTGGACCCTGGCCACAACACAGAAGCAGGTGCTCCGTAAATACCTGCTGAATGAATGAAAAAGTAAAAATGTCAGACATGTTTTCTTCCTCAGAGACTTGACTCTAATCCAAGAGAGATACTTACACACCGGTTAGAATATAATCAGGGGCTAAATTGTAAGAATTAAAGAAGAAAGAAGGAGGAGTTCCCATCGTGATTTAGCAGAAACGAATCTGACTAGTATCCATGAGGACTCAGGTTCCATCCCTGGCCTCACTCAGGGGTTAAGGATCCAGTGTTGCCATGAGCTATGGTGTAGGTCACAGATGTGGCTCAGATCTGGCGTTGCTGTGGCTGTGGTATAGGCCAGCGGCTACAGCTCCCATTCAACCCCTAGCCTGGGAACCTCCATGTGCTGTGGGTGCAGCCTTAACAGGACAAAAAAATTTTTTAAATTTAAGAAGAAAGAAGGAGATCAATGGATTGGAGCAGTCATGGAGGGCTTCCTGGAGGAGAACAAGGAGGATTTGAAGAAGGGGAGAGGATGAGAATGGGCTCACTGTTCACCCCATCATTTGTCCACCCATTCAGCAAACATTTATTCTAATGCACCATGATAAGTGCTCTGTCGGCAGTGTGGTGCTCTTGGGAATCAGAGGAAAGTGCCTCTCCCCATGCAGAGGACCTGGAACAGCGTCACAGAGAAAGTGATGTTTGAGCTGAACCTTGATAAGCAGGTGTTCGCCAGAGAGACGGGAGATGGGCAGAAAAGAACTAAGGATTCCCAGGCAGAGGGAACAGCATGAGCAAAAGCCATGGAAGGGAAAGGGCCAGGCCAGAGATGGCAGCTCACTTTGGCTGAAGCATAAATTTCCAGGCCGTCAGACAGGAGGCTGGTCAGGCAGGGCCAGATTGCGTTGCCCTCCCCTGTAAATCCCTTAGAAAGATTCCAGCTCAGCAGCAGTCAAAGACCACAGGATTCTGTCTCCCATCTCCCGCTCCACCCTAAACTCCAGTGCCTTTGCATGTGCTATCCTAAGTCCTAGAATTACAATGATGATGATTATAATAACACAACATTCGCTGGGCCTGTAGAAGGTGTTAGGTGCTGTGTCAAGCATTATTTTCCTGAACACCAGTGACATCGACAGTCTATGGATTGGTACATTTTAATGGATTTCTTTTCTTAGTAGACCATTTTTTTAAAGAACAATTTTAGGTTTACAAAAAAATTGAGAAGCTATTAAGGAGTTCCCATATGTTCCTATATCTCCCCATCCAGTTTTCCCTATTAGTAACATCTTATGTTGGTGTATTTGTTTTAATTTATTGCAATTATTGGTGGAAATTTTTATTGATTTATTATTGTTAACTAAAGTCCATTGTTTGTTTAATCAATTAATTTATTATTATTATTATTAGTCTTTTTGTCTTTTAGGGCCACACTGGTGGCATATGGAGGTTCCCAAGCTAGGGGTAGAATCAGAGCTGTAGCTGCCGGCCTACGCCACAGCCACAGCAATGTGGGATCTGAGCCTCGTCTGCGATCTACACCACAGCTCACAGCAACGCCAGATCCTTAACCCGCTGAGCGAGGCCAGGGATCAAACCCGCATCCTCATGGATGCTAGTTGGTTTCCTTAGCCACTGAGCCATGACAGGTGGGAACTCCAATTATTATTATTGAATATTTATTTATTTTTATTTTTTGGCCGAGCCCTTGAAATATGGAAGTTCCCGGGCCAGGGATCAAACCTGGGTCATAGCAGGGGCAACAGCAGACCCTTAATCCTTAGGGTTTTTGTTTGTTTGTTTGTTTGTTTAACCTAATGTCTTTTCTCTGTTGCAGGATCCCATCTGTAATACCGTATTACATCTAGTTATTATGTCTCTTTAGGCTCCTCTGGGCTGTGACAGTTTCTCAGACTTTCCTTGTTTTTGATGCTCTTGTCTGCTTTGAGGTGCATTAGTTATTTTTTCAGATGCCCCACTGTTCTATCTGGTCTGATGTTTTTCTCCTAACAAGCTAGGGTTACAGGTTATTGGGAGGAAGACCCCAGAGATAACGTGTCATTTCATCACATACTTTCAAGCGTACACACTGCCATGTGACTTGTGACTGTTGATGTTGGCCTTGACAACCTGGCGAGGTAGTTATTACCAGATTTCCCTCCTGTGAAGTTACTCTTCTTTTCCTCCTTTTTCACACTGTGCACTTGGGAAGGAAGTCTACCCGCAGCCCACCCCCGAAGAGTGGGGAGTTATGCTCTACCTCCTTGACTATCTGCATAAATCATTTCAGATTCTTCTGCACGAGAGATGTGCCTCCTCTCTTATTAATTTATCATTTCACTGAACTTCTCAACAATGGGGTGATACTCATCACCCCTGTTCTCCTGGAAACCAGAAACGCTCCCTTCTTCCCAACCCAGCTCATCCCAGACCTAATTTCTGAAGAGCTGCTCCACCTCCCTGAGAAAAAAAGTGGCCTCCTCTGTGTCATCTCCGTCCCCTCCCCCTGTATAATTCCAGCGAATTCCCAGTACACATATGTATTGTGCTCTGCTGTCTGCCAGGCACTGAGCTTGGGGCTTGAACACAAATGGCCTGCGTGGGCCCTGTCCTCCTGTTGCTCACAGCCTTGACATCTGATGCCAGATTGGAAACTCCGCGAGGACAGGCGCTGTGTCCAATTTTCTCACGGCTGTGTTTCCAGCCAACCAGGACAGCATCTGATAGTAGGTCCTTCACCACTCTTTACTGAATTGGAAAATGTTTCCTGGAGGAAGGCAAACACTGGCGGGTGATTGTTTTTGTGCGTCCTTCCCCTGGGGCCTGGGTGCTCCCTGAGGGCAGAGCCAGCCTGGATTCATCCTGGCCGAGGGGCTGGGTGGCAGTGTCACAGGAGGTCTGAGCCTGGTGAAAGGACCAAGGGGACTGGCTGTCTCCTCAGGTAGAAGTGAAGTTTGGAAGCTGCCACAGCCCGGGAGGCCGAATTGGGAGGACTTGGTGACTGATTGGCTGGGGAGGGTGAGGCGGGAGGAGGAGTCACACACAGATGGCTCTGAGGTCTGGAGCTGGGGGACAGCCGTTGCCACCTCTGATAGACTCGACGAGGAGAACCGCTGGCAGCCTCGGGAGGCCCCACCCTTTGGGGGCTTGGGCCTAGGGCCAGGGAGGGCCGGGGCTTATGGAGGGAGGGTGGCTTGGCCTTTACAAACTTCTGCCCCTCATCCCCGTGTCCTCGTCTTGAAAAAAAAAAAAAAAAAATCTCGGCCTGGATTTTGAGCACGATCGTTGGTTATCAGGTGCGGAGGGGGCATCCTGGGGACACCCTCCCGCCTGCCATCTGCAAGGGAGACCCCCAGGGGCAGCCTGGCCCCGGGCGGGCTCGGCCTGGTCGGGGCCGCGGCCCGCCAAGCCCAAGTCCCCGGCCCGCCATCGCCGGGGAGGGGGCGGCGAGGCGGCGGCGTCCCGGCCTGGGCGGGACAATGGCTGCGGCCGCCGGGGCCCCGGGAGCCCCCGCGCTGGGGAAGGGGCTGGCCTAGGGCCGGGCGCCGGTGCCCTCCCCGCGCGGCTCGGGCGGGCGGAGGGGGGCGAGGAGTTCCTTTGTGGCTCAGCCTCCGGCGCGGCGCGGGCGGGGGGCGCCGCGCAACTTTGCGAGGCGGCGGCGGCGAGCGAGAGACGAGGCCCCGGGGCCTGAGCGGGGCCCCCAGTGCGCGGCCCGCCCCCCGCCCCCCGCCCGGCCCCCTCCCCTCGCGCGCCGTCGCCCGCGCCCGGCGCTGCCCACTCGCGGGAGCCCCCGGGGCCGGACGAGCTGCGCAGCCGGAGAGGCGGGGGCCCGACGCGGGCCCCCCCCCTCCCGGAGCCGGGCGCCTGGCGCGGGGGCTCGCCGAGCGCACGGGGGGCCGCGCGGCGCTGCAGACCCAGCCTCCTGCTGCCGCCGCCGCCGCCGCCGCCGCCGCCGCCGCCTCCTCCTCCTCGGCGCTTGCAGAACCCAGAAGTGAACAGCAGGCGACCCGGAAGGTTTGCGCGCCGCTCCGCACCGAGCCGGAGCCAGAGCCCGGAGCCGGAGCCCCAGCCCGGCCCTGCTCGGGCCGCCGGGCGCGGGGCTGCGGCCGCGTCCCGGAGCCGCCGCCAGCACAGCCAGGTCCGTGCGGGCCCGGGGCGCGGGGAGCGGGCCCGGCGGCGGCGGGCGCCCGCCCGCGGGAAAGTTGCGCGGAGTTGCGGGCGGGGGGCCGGCCGGGGCGCGGGCGCTGTCAGCGCGGGCCGGGGCGTTCCGAGGGCCCGGGGCTGTCTGCGCCGCGGGCCCGGCCCGGAGCGGCGGCGGCGGCGGCGGCGCGCGGGGTAGGAAGTGTCTCCGGCGGCGTGTCTGGTCTGCTCTCCGAGTGTGCGTGTGTGTGTTTGTACGTGTGTGTGTGTGTGCGCGCGCGCGTGTGTGTGTGTGTGTGTGTTTTCTTAAGCCGGGCTATTCAAACCTGCTGCAATTCTCCGGTAAACAATGATTCATGGGGCTTAATGCAAATAAACGGATTGCAAACGGCGCGGTTCGCGCACTTTGCAGCCGGCCGGGTGGAGCGGCCAGTGCCGGATTTCTCCCTTTTTTTGCAGATCTGCAGAATATGGCGTCCCTGTCCTGTTTTAAAAATAAGCCAGGCTGCCATTTTTGTTTTTCTTTTGTCTGAAAATTTTAATAAAACTGTCTGAGAATGTGGGAGAGGCGGCTGGAGGCAGAGGGGGCACCCGAAGGGTTGGCTTTTTTCCTTTTCTTTGGCAAGAGCCGCGAGCCTTTCGGGGAGGTGAGACACAATGCAATTGCACTTTAAAGAAAAAAAAAAAAAAGGAAGCCGCTGGGCGATTTAGGGGGAAGGGTTGGGAATTTAAAGTTAACTCTGAAAGTTTTCTTTTTTTTTTCTTCTCTTTTTTTAGCTTTTTTTCTTTCTTTTTCTTCTTCTTCTTCTTTTTCTTTTTTTTCTTTTCTTTTTTTTTTTTTTTTTAAGGCGGCGAAATGCCGCGAAAGGATCTCGGGAGCATCTCCTCCCCCAGCCAGATGCCTTTGCGGGGTTTTGGAGAAAAAGTTAACTGCCGATTTCCTCAGAGCTGTGGGGGGCGGGGGGGGGGGTGGAGGGATGGGAATGGGGGTTTTGGGGGAACAGGAAATGTCTTTTGGAAGGGACGGTGTAAGATGGCATTGTAAGGAACTAGATTCTCAGATTTGGAGCGGAAGGTTGGCAGTAAGGGCTCTGAGTGGGCCTTGGCTTTCCAGCTAAGACCCTCGGCATGAGGAAATAATCCTGCTCTCCCCCTCCCTGCCCTAGAGCAGTGAGAAACCCTCAGAGCTCTGTATGTGAGTGTGTGTGTTGGGGGGGGGGTGTCTCCTTCATGGGTGGCCCGGGGCCCCACTCTAGGCGGAAATCCTGCCCTGGGTGCTGGGGTGGCTCCCTGAGCCCTGGGGCAAATGTGCTTAGCAGTTGAAGAGCCCCATCCCCGACCTGGTGGGCCTCCTGGCCCTGGTAGGTGGCATCTGGTGGTGGAGGCCCCCAGGTGGTTGGCTCTTGGCCCAGGGCAGGCTGGCAGCCCCCGTGGGTCCTGTCTGAGGGAGGGGTAGGAGAGGTTGTCTGGTGGTGAGGGTGATCTGAGCCTCTTCCCCTGAGGTGTGCTCATACCCCCTCTGCCACCCCTGCTCTGCACCCTGGGGGCTGCCTGTTGGAGACAGTTTGGACTTGGATGAAGTTCCTGAAGTTTCTCTCTGGACAGGTCAGGGCTTGCTGGTTTTCAGGCTACAGAAGGGTTCTGAAGGCCAGGCCCACAGGCCCACAGGTCTACGGTGCCTGGCGCTGTCCAAGGCGCCTGGGCAGGTCAGGCCTGGTCATTCCTCTTTGTGAAAGTCTGTCGGTCCTGCGAGGACCCTAAACCTCTCTAACGTCTGCTGAGACCCCTCTGTCACTCCTGGTTTGTGACCTGGCTCCGTGGGGCAATGTGAGCTCACTTTGGGCAGAGTCAGGGGTAGAGGCTGGGGTTTAGGGGTTCAGGGCTGCAGAACTCGGCATGTCTGGGCCAGAGGGTACCAAGCCAGGCATTTTTCAAATGGAGAAAACAAGTCCAGCGGGGGGAAGTGACTTGCCCAGAGTCGCACTGCCCGTTAGGAGAGCTGAGACAGGGACTCTGGTGTTCAGATTTTCACATGTGGGCTCTTTCCACTGTTCTCTGTTGGGGGCCCTGACCCCTGGAAGAGTAATTTGGGCTAGAACTGGACTGGAATGAGACAGCACTTCCGCCTTCACTTTTACTCCTGCCGCCCACTGTCAATCCTGCCTCGATGAGTGGAGCTTTACAGTTTGTGTGTAGTGCATGGCTGTTGTCACATCAGGTTCTCCCAGAAACTTGGGTGGGTGAAAGTGTCAAGGTGGATATACTTAACCCTGTTTTAAAATTTAAGAAACTGAGGCTTGGAGGGGTTGAGCAGCGGCAGAGTAGGCCTAAAACGTAAGCTTCCGGACTCCTTGTCCAGGGAGCCTTTTCCTGGGTGGACTTTGGTACTTGCGGACAGGTCTCTTTCCCAACTTATAATTTTGATCGTTCACATTCTTCTGCTGACTCCAGTGACTGTGTACAAAAGCTAGAAGCCCACCCACTAAAGAATGTCAGAACTGGAAAGGCCCCGAGTCATCTGGGCTCAGAGGGGAAGCCACTAGCTTGAGGTCACCCAGCAGTTAGGTCCCAGCTAGGACCAGAGCCCTGGCCTTCTGTCTCCCTTTCTGTGAGACACTCTGAGGGAGAGGGAACCACTCTACCTTCTGCCAGACTCCACTGGGTCCAGGAGAGCAGTGATTGCTGGTGGTGGTGGTGATGGGGCTGTGGACACTATAACTTGGCAAAAACCTGGGTTTGTTGCAAGGGCTGAGGAATAGGCTATCGTGGTCTTGGGGAATGGAGGCCAGATGGCCCCAGGTGGAGAGAAAGCTGGTGTGGGGGTGAGGAGTGGACTGGGCCTGAAGCCAACCTGGCCCCAGCCCTTCCCCGGGGAGACGCTTCCCTGCCTTCTGTAAAGTGAGAGTCATTCCTTCCTTCATCCATTCATCTCTATCCATTAGTTCATTCATTAGTTTGCTAGATTGTTCCTTTATTCTTTCATCTTACGTTCCTTAGTTTACTGGTTAATTTCAGTAGTCATCCATCTGCCCACCTCCTTGTCCATCCATCCATCCATCCATCTCTCTGTCTGTCCATCCATCCATCTGTCCATCCATCCATCCTTCCATCCAGTCCCTGGTTTACCTAGCCTAGGTTGGGCATTTATGAGAGGTGCAAGTGTAGTCCTCCAGGACTCCAAAGGCAGCAGGGTGCAGAAAGCACGAGCTAGGGCAGTATTCATGGGTGCCTACATCAGTCCCCAGGGAAGGTCTCTTGGAGAAGCAGAGTCTTGAAAATACCGCAGGCCGTTTCAGAGACTGTTATGATGAATCTGGGTCCTGGGACCAAGACCCATTTGTGAATTAAACTTGACAGTTTATAGAGTGTGGTATATGGCTTGTGTGACCTTGGGCACATTCTTCCCCTCTCTAAGCCTCAATTTCTTGATCATTAAAATGGGGTAATCTCTACGAATCTCTCATGGCTCGTTGGGAATGATCACCAGAGTGTCTGCGACATCTCCCAGCCCTGGCCAGGCATGTGGTAGGAGCTCCGTGTACACCAACTGAATTATAAGCATTTGTTGATTACTGACTGAGGCCCTACCTTAATTTTGAAAACCACTGTGGTGTTTTCAGAATGAGCCAAATGATTTGGGGACCCCAAAAGCCTTTTTCACCCTTGTCATTCCCCTGCTGAAACTCTTTGAATATTTCCTGGGCATTTTTTTTTTTAATGCTTGCTTTATTTACTTGTTTGATGATTAATTAATTTGTTTTTTGGCCATGCCTGTGGCATGCAAAAGTTCCTGGGTTAGGGACTGAACCTGTGCCATAGCAGTGACCCAAGCCATAGTAGAGACAACACCACATCCTTCACCCACTGTGCTACTGGGAAACTCCTCCTGGGCATTTTGAAGAACAAAAATCCAAGGTCCTTGTGGGCCTACAAGGCCCTTCACGTCAGCTCCCCCTTTGGCCCAGTCTCAGCACTTCCAGCCACACTGACTTCTTTCCACCCCTCAAATTTACAAAGCCTGTTGGCAGGGCCTTGGGATGCCTGCATGGCTGGCACCTTCTCATTTCACAGGTTTTGATCTGTTGGGGCTTCCCTGGCCACCTGCTCTGTAATAGCTTCCCATCATCACTCTTGGTCACATCAGCCCCTTTTTCTTTTCTCATACAGCTCTTATTAATATCAAGAACTTTCCCATTTATTTATTTGCCCTTCCTGCCTGTCTACACAGCTGGCACAAGCTTAAGCCTTATGCCGGCAAGGGGGCAGGTGGGTCCAGCATGGGCTGGCTGTAGCTTTCGTGGAGGTGGGGAGATGCTGGGGAGCCTGGGTGTGCCGGGGGCCTGGGCTGCAGGGCAGCGCCTGGGAGATGAAGTGACACCAGGCTCTGCCCTCTGCGGAGCCTCTGGGCTGTTGTCAGGAAATAACGAGATGATTAAATCATGGGATCTAAGAATCCCGGTCTCTTCCATTCTCAGAACTTTAGCATCTGAGACGCTTTCCCCCCGCAGAACCTTTGACACTTGGAGCCTGCACTTGGTCCGATCTGGGATTTAGACCTTTTCAAAGAGGCTCTCACGGCCTTGCTTAGCTAATGGACGAGAGCTTTCTTTGTGCCAGGCCATGTTCCAAAAGGCTTTAGAAATGTTGTCGTATTTAATCCTCGTTGTTATTCCCCCCAATTTACAGCCAAGGAAATGGAGGCGCAGAGAGCTTGGGGCATCTGCCCAAGTTCACAGAGCTCATTGGGCGCGTTGTGGGATTTGAACTCCTCCTTGGAATCCCACGGCCGTTGAGGGGAAGCCCAGCCTGACCCAACCCCTGCGCAGAGCGGGAACCCCCTTCCCACATCCTTGACCAAAGGGCCTCTGACCTCTGCTCGAGTGGCGGCGAGCTCCCTTCTCACAGGCCCTCCAGCCCTCCCTTGTCAGACAACTGTCCTTGCCGGAAAGGTTTTCTTTACAAAGTGTAAAGTGCTGCACCTCCCTTGTGAATAACACCTGGGAAGTGATGTTAGTGATATGGTTTCCCAGTGCTTTTGACCTTTTGGTTTCACGACTCCAGTAGCTCCTTTCTCCCTTCTGGGTTGTGAGCTCCGCGAGGACAGGCCGCCTCGCTGCCTGGTGTCAAATGGATGAATGAATGAGTCTGCGGACAGAGCCTGCACCCCAAGCCCCTCTCTCTGTAGCACCGTGCTAGGCCCTTGCCCAGGGTGTTGGACAGGCTTGGTGGACTTGGGGAAAGAGGACAGCGATCTCTCCGTGTAGCCCCATGGATCCTCAGTTCTTGGAAAACCATTCGAGATCTAAAGTCACGCGCTAATTAGAGCAAGGTAGACCTCATAGATGATCCAGCCCAACCTGAGTCTGTGCCCTGGGGAAACTAGGAAGCGGGAAAGGGGAGGCGCAGGCCCTGTCCAGGGCCATCTGCACCTCCCGACGCCTTGCCTGGTGGGCTCCCCTCTCCCTGGGGCCAGCAGGCTGCTGCAGTATGTGCCTTGGGGCTCAAAGGCAGCGACAGCCCTGGTTGGGGAGCCGCTCACTCTGTTGCAGCCGCCTCCTCATCTCCATGATGAGGCTAAGATTCCTGGACCCGCAGGGCTGCCAGAGGACTCAGCGCCCCACTTGGACTTGGGTGGGATTGAGGAGTGGAAGTGGATTGGGGGGCTATGGGTTTGGCTTCCGGGAACCCAGGGCTGGGGGCAGGTTTTGGAGGCTGGGGAGGATGGGGAGGAGGCCGAGGAGTGTCTTGAGTGGGTAAGGTGTGTGGGGAAGGCCAGGGGATTTCGCTCTGTGGCCCAAAGCGTCCTGCTTTATCCCTGCCTGGTCCCTGCCCTGTCCGTGTGGCAGGCTCTCCTTAGGGGTGGTCCCTACTATTTGGGTCTTTCTCCAAGCTTTGGGCAAAGGCTTCACACTCCTTGAGGGGACAGTCTAGTCATTTCAGGTTCCTAGGTTCAATGCAGGCTGGGTGAGCACACCCCCAGACACACCCAAACACACACACTCGCACATATTCCCACCATCAGCCTTTCCACTACCACCCGTGACCCTGTTCCCTCTGCCCCACTTTTGCCAATTTGAGGTGCTCCCCTGCTACTTCAGAAACATCACCAGAGGAGTTCCCATCGTGGCTCAGCGGAAATGAATCTAACTAGCATCCATGAGGATGCAGGTTCGATTCCTGGCCTTGCACAGTGGATTAAGGATCCGGCATTGCCATGAGCTGTGGTGTATGTAGGTCACAGATGCGGCTTGGATCTGGCATGGCTGTGGCGTAGACCAGTGGCTACAGCTCCGATTCTACCCCTAGCCTGGGAACCTCCATAAGACACGGGTGTGGCCCCAAGAAGACAAAAGAAAAAAGAAAATCACCACCAGAGATGCCCTGAACTGGGCCTACGGGAGCCGGGAGTTCAGGAGACAGGTCCCCCAGGGTGTGCATGCACACACATGATACATCTATGTCACATAGGAACACGAGCCTATGCTCCTGCCACCCACGGACTACACATATGTCCATATACCCACATGCACCCCCCAGGAAACCACATGCAGCTGCCTGCCTGCCCCCCCCTCGTGTACTTCCACACAGGTCCACGCCATGTTTGTCACCTGCACAAAGGCATCTTCGTGCTCGTGTGTATTTCACCTGCAGGGATGCAGCCTCACATTCTAGCCTTGCACACAATCCCTCCCACACACCCGGGCACTCGTGTGTGCCCGCGCCCTGCCCGGACCTCCTGCTTTCATTCACCCGTACTTCTTGAGCGTTTATTACCTACCAGGCCGCACACTTGACGCTGGGACAGAGGTGAGGAACGCTGATATAGTCCCTGCCTGGGTTCAGGAGGCTGACAGTGGACAGATAGCAGCGATGATGTGATTGCCGACTGGTGGCTGCTGGGAAGGACCCGCTTTTCTGTGACGAGGGCTTCCCTGCAGCCTGGTGCCTTTAGATTTACTATAACCGTGACGATCGTGGCGTGTGTAGGGCAGAGGTGCTTTCGGGAGGAAGTGTTATCGGAACTGGCTTGAGGTTTTCCAGGTGAGGACGTTCCAGGCAGAGCGAACAGCCGAGGCAGAGGCCCCGAGGTGGGAAATCCAGGAACACGTGGAAGGCGTAGCGCTGAGACCTGGGGGAGGGTGTACAAGACAAGGAGGGGGTGGGGCCTCGTCTGCCAGGGGCCTGTCTTAGGTCTTCCCTGGCCTCTGCCCCAGCTCGCAGGGCCACCCCCGGCCCTCCCGGCCCCCCACTCTGACCAGCCCAACCCTCCCTTTGCTGCCTTGCCCTGCTCGGGGCCCACTTGTCTGCTGGCCTCTACCCCAGGCCTGAGCCCTGTCTGTCCTGTCCTACAGGCTGCCCACCCCAGGATCCCAAGGCACAGCCTGAGAACAGGCTCTGACCACCTGCTGGGGGTTCCCGGCCTGGGATCCCTGGGGCCTGTCTAGAAAGCTTCTGGGGGCCAGGCCACAGCTGGGGTTCAGCAGCTGGCTCTCTTGCTTTGAGGGTTGATCCCAGACCTGGTTCTCCACCACTCTGCCAGACAGCCCCCTGGGTCCCCAAAGGCTCCCAGAGTTGCCGTATCCCCCACCCCCCAGCCCAGCCGACGCCGCTGGTTGGTCATGTTTCCACGTGGGTCTTTGGGATGTTGGGAAAGGCTCCCACGTGTCTTGGAGAACCTAATAACGGAACCTAATTCCGCAACCAGCGCGGAATCCTTACTGTGGACCAGGCACTGTTCTAAGGACTTGTTATTAACGCATTGAATCCTCACAATGACGCAGTTATGGAGAGACCATTATCACCCCCAGTTTGGTAACCATCTCTGCGGCTTTGACCTAGGGTGTCTTGTTCCAGGAGCTGTACTTTTAACCCCTCAGTGGACACAGCCCCTCAGAGGGTCCCAAAACCTACTTCACTAGTTGAATCTCTTTGTTCTAGAGAGGAAGGAATACAGGCCCAGAGAGGAAATGGACTTCGCTGAAGGTCACACAGCGAGCTGACGGCAGAGGCTTCCAGTGCCCCCCGCCCTCACCAGCTGCATGACCCTGGTGGGTTCCATCTCCTCTGAGCCTCATTCCTGACCCCCAGCAAGGAGAGATTGCCCTAGAAGCCAGCAGGGACCTTTGGGAGATGCGGGGAGTAGCGGCTGCGGTTGAGAAGGGACACGGGGTGGAGGCTTTGGGGTACCCTGGGTACACGCTTGGTAGTAAGTCATTAAGCTGCTCATTTTTGTTCTGAGCATTTTTCTGAATGTGTATTATATTTCAGAGTGTTCACAGAGTCCACGCCACAGGGCCATGGGGGGCCTGGATGAGAAATGCTTTTAAAGCATCTAGTACCTGGTACGAATAAGAAGTAACTTATTCGTACCGTCATTTCACGCTGGCAGGAGTTCCCAGTGGGGATGGGAGCCGGGGGTCTCAAGGGGAAATGGAAGCAGAGAAGGGCGTGTGCTCCAAGCCTGCAGAGTGTTCTCTCGTCCCTGAGAAGGCTGTCATGGCTTATTCCCTGGTGGGGGCACCGAGGCTCCCAGAGAGGGTCACCACCCTGGGTGTCTCTGGGTGGCTGGTGGAGAGGGAGGGAGGGACAGGGAGGGGAAGGGGCAGCATCCCAGCTCCCCCTGACCAGCTGCCCCCTCCCGCTCTGATCAGCCCCACCGTCACAATGAAAACAGCCCTTCCCGGCCCTGCAGGGCTGCGGAAACCAGCCTAATTGGATCCAGGACCCTCGGGAGCCTGGTTCCTCACAGGAAGTTCCCAGGAGCAAGTTTCTGAGGCTGGCCTGGATCTTGGGGGTGGGGTGGGGTGCAGCAGCTGGGACTCCAGGCTGCAAGGAGTGGGGGGCACATGGAAGGCAGAACGGTCGTGAGAGGAGAACTTTGAGTACATGAAGGTCCCAAGGTCTGGGAGAATGGGGAAGCTCAGCTTCTCTCTCCTAGACCATCTCCTGTTTGTCCCTTCCAGGCCGTCCTTCTGGCCCCATGATGCTGTATCCATTGAAAACCTTGACCGTGGCCTTTCCCTGCTCAGGGACCCTTGAGCATGGCCCCCATGGCCTTTGGTTCAAGTGTGTTAGCCTGGAACTCTGGCTCTTTATGAACTGCCCTGGCCACCTTTCCCTCCTGCCCTGGGAACCCCTGCACTGGGCCCCTACCTGGCCAGACCTGAGCCCTGTGCTCTCCGGCCTCCAGGCCTTTGCACGTGCACTTCTTCCCACCTGGCCTGCCCTTCCCTGGTACCCTCTCTCTTGACATCTCCCCTTCCCACCATCAGTAGGTCCCACACCTTCATGCAGTCTGTTCGTGCAGTCTGTTCATCCCTCAGCTCATCTTCCTGGGAACGCCCCTGCCTCTAGCCCAGCCATACCCCAGGGGTACCTCGTTGCCCCTCCCTGGGGCAGGGGCCATCTCTGAGAACGCTTTGCTGTCCTAGGAAGCTAGCAGCTTTCCATGTCTTTGCACACACGGCCCCTCTGCTCGGGATGCTCCCCCTGCACCCTCACTCTCCTGGTGGACTTGCCTGTCTTTCCCGTCCTCAAGGCCTGCGTAGACAGAGCCCCCTCCTCCCAGTGGGGTCCCTCTGTGAACATTTATCGAGCAGTTTCGGTGAGCCAGGCACTTGAGCACCTACTGTGTGGCCCGCACTAGGCTCTGGAGCTGCAGCAACGGCCCAGTCCTTGAGGGTCATGGCTGGAGGAAGTAGTTAGAGGTGTGATACGGAGGTGGGGTAGGGAGACTGCAGGGGGGCTTGGGCATATGTAACAGGAGAGGATCAGAGTGACCCTTAGCTGAGACCTGAAGGAAGAGCTGAGCGAGCTGTGCCCCCGAGTCTGGGTTTGGAGTTGTAACCAAGAACCAGACCCAAGTCCTGAATGCAGGGAGCTCACAGCCACCTGGGGGACTGGGCGGACAAGTAACCGGGCAATTCTAGGGGAGCGGGATCAGTGCTTTGGTCGGGGGAGCCCAGGAAACTGGGAGCTCAGGGGAGAGAGGCTGCAAATACAGCCTAAGATGGGGGTAGGACGGGGTGGTCAGGAAGGTTTCCTCAAGGCAGTGACACCTCAGCTGAACTGATGGTTGATGGACACCTGACAGGGTCCCAGCTCGGGGAGGGCCCCCATGTGGGAGGGCACAGCCTGTGCAAAGGCACGGTGGCACGGGAGAGCCACTTGCCTTGGGAGTCAGCAGGTAGTTTAGTGAGGCCAGTGGGAAGGGGATGTACCTTTGGGGATGCACATGGCCAGCAAGGCCTCCTTAGCAAAGGCCCCTGGGCCACACTAGGGAATTTGAACTGTACCCCAGAAGTTATGGGAAGCCAGTAGGGATTTTAAGTGGGAGCATGAGTGAGAAAGCAGGCAGCTTTCCTTTGTTTGGCTTGGTCCTTCCCCCGAAGTCCTCAGATAGGAAGGGAGCCGCTCTCTGCACTCTCGGTTGGTGTCTGGGGTGGGGCTCAAGTTCACCGTGGGACTGCGGGCAAGCCCCTGGCCCTCTCTGAGCCCCTCTCTCCTCCTGAGTAAACCTGCAGGGCCTGAGGCCAGAATCCTAATGGGGCTGTAGGCAGGGGCCCGGGTATCTTCCTTGGTCAAAGCTGGCTGAACCTTTAGTTTTATTAAAAATATTCCATGAGGAGTTCCCATCGTGGCACAGCAGAAACGAATCTGACTAGGAACCATGAGGGTGCAGTTTCGATCCCTGGCCTTGCTCAGTGGGTTAAGAATCCAGTGTTGCCATGAGCTGTGGTATAGGTTGCTGACGCAGCTCAGATCCCACATTGCTGTGGCTGTGGTGTAGGCCCGGCAGCTGTAGCTCTGATTGAACCCCTAGCCTGGGAACCTCCATATTCCACGGGTGTGGCCCTAAAAAGCACACACACAAAATGAATAAATAAAAATATTCCATGAAAAGGCACATGGCCACACTTCAGAAAAGTCAGAAAATAGGGAAATGAAATAAACCAAAACCCACCCCCATTTCTGTCCCCACCCCAAGCCCAAAACACACCCCTGTTAGCATTTTGGTGTTTCCTTCCCATATTTTCTCTCAGCACCTGATTTTCATGATCAGTGTCATTGCTCTATCTGTACAAATAATTTTTAAAAATCTTCCTATTCCCCTCCCCCAATTAATGTTGTATCATGAGTATTCTCTAAATGACTGCAGTGTGGTTTTAATCCTTTCTAATGGATCTGGTGTCTGGGTGGAAAGCATGGGCTCTGGAGCCTGACTTTCTGGGTTCAAATTATACAGGCAGTGCTTGACTTGGGGTAAGTTACCTGATCTCTCTGTGTCGCAGTTCCTTGGTGGGTTGATGTGAATGTGAAATGGGTAAGCATTATAATGCCAGTCAACACTGGCTATTATTAACGACCGTAGACTGTGTCACTGTGTTACATGATTTACAGAACCATCCCCTTGTTGTTTAAAATTTTGGCTGTTCCAGGTCTTTGCTTCTGTAAAAAAAAAAAAAAAAAAAACACTGAAGCAAACAGCTTTGTGCATAAAAGTTTGTCTATATTTAGGGTGTTTTCTAGGGACAGATGACCAAGAATAGGATTGCTAGGCCGGGAAGTCTGAAAATTTTTATAGCTCTTCTGACACATTATTGCCAGATTGTTTTCAGAAATGATTGTTCCAGTTTACCCTCCCAGCAATAATGCATGGGAGTGCTAATTTCACCGTACCCTCACCAGCATTGGGTATTGTTGTTTTCTTATTGCTTTTTGCTATTTTAACATGCGACATCTTTAATTTTCGCTGCTAGGGGTGCAGAACCATTTTCTGTGTTTCTTAGCTGTTAACAGCTAGGTTGGACTGCTGGTCTTTATAGCACGCTGCCTCTTCTCAAATCAGTTAGGAAGATAGGGTTTAGATACAGGAAATAAGGAAGAGTGTAACACAGGCAACAACGTAGAGCCAGAGTGGGTGGCAGGGACTCAGAGGAGGGGGAGGGGACTTTCCTCTATCCAGGCCATGACGCTTTCAGTTCCCTCCACCTAGACCATTCATTCAGACATTTATCAGGTACTGTTTGGGGCTTAAAAGGTAAAGGACTTGGCCTTGATTCTGCCCTGACAGAGAGCATGGCCAACAGCAGAGATGGACAAGAAGTCAGGCAGAAAATGGAGTGACAGGTGTCTGATGAAGGAAACTCACACAAAGGGAGCAGAGAGGAGAGGCAGCCAACACAGCCCAGCAGGTGGGGGTGGAGCAGTCCCGGAAGGCCTCTAGGAGGAAGTGGCCTGTAAACTGGGGCCTGAGGAATAAATTATAGTTAACCAGTGAAGTGGGAAAGGCCAAGGGCTCCAGGGAGAGCGGCAGTCTGACTGAGATAAGGCAGTAAGAAGGAAGTGGAGCACTGGGGGAGCACTCAGTCTGGCTGGACAGGGTGGAGGGTGGAAACAACCCCATAGGTCAGCGAGGGGCCGGACATGGAAGGCCTAAGGAATCTACTAGACCTTGTCTGGAGGGCAGGCAGGAGCCATGGAAGGTTCTCAGTAGGGTTTTTTTGTTTGTTTGTTTGTTTGTTTGTTTGTTTGTTTTTTAGGGCCACAGTGTGGCATTTGGAAGTTCCTAGGCCAGGGGTTGAATCAGACCTATAACCGCCGGCCTATACCACAGCCACAGCCACACCAGATCCGAGCCACGTCTGCGACCTATACCACAGCTCACGGCACCGCCGGATCCTTAACCCACTAAGCAAGGCCAGGGATCGAACCCACGTCCTCATGGATACTAGTCAGGTTCATTACTGCTGAGCCATAACGGGGACTCCCTCAGTAGGGGAATGTTTCGATCTGCTTCGTATCTTGGAAAAGTCACAGTACTGCAGTAGGAGAAGGGAATGGGGCGAATGGGCAGAGGTGAGGAACCCTGGGAGGAGGCTCCATAACTGAGGCCAGAGAGGAAGGGGGCCTGGATCACGGCAGGGAAGGGGCTGGGGGGTCTCCCCTGTGGAACCCTAACCAGCTTCAAAGTGCTGTCACCTCTGCCAGGCAGCCCTTGCTGACATCTGCCATGACCCACCCAGGTCACGTGTGCCTGGAGCATGGGGTCTCTGCAGGGCCCCGCTGGCGAGGGTCCGTCGAGCCCCCGCCATCCCTGATCCCCTCTGTCCCCCTTGCTTCTCCCTCCCTCCATACCTTCCATGCGTTACCCCCACCCCCTTGGCTACCAACCACTTTCTTTCCCTGTTTTTTAAAAAGAATAAATTTATTGTTTTCATTATGAAAGGAACAACAACATAGCCAGGGATCCGCAAATCAGAGAAACAAAGACAAAAAAAAAAAAAAAAAAACCCAGCTCATCTTCAGCCGCCTCCTCCAGCACTCCCAGCCTCCTCTGGGCGTGGTTCCCTGCAGCCTGCCTTTTCTGACTCAGGTTTTTATTTTTGCCTCCTTGTAATCATAGTATCCCGACAATTTTGGGTCCTGTTCTCTCCCATTTGCTTTGTTGGAAGCTAGTTCCCCTGTGGCCAGGGGGTCTGGGCACATCTCACTTTTTAACATCTCTGGTCTGGTGTGGGGAGCGGGGGACAAAAGTTGCTTAATGGCATTCTCTGTCCTGCAGCGGGTAAGGCTGAGCACACTCCCCTTTGGGCTGCCCATTCTTTTTGTGTCTGTCTAGGCCTGAACCTTCCCAGGTGGCAGGGCCTGGCACCTGGTTGTACCCCTTCCTCAGTGCCCCTGCCCCTTTTTGGAGCTTGCTAGGCGAGCCTCAGAGGCCACCCTCCTGGGAAAGGGTGATGGACAGACCTGGTTTCTGATCCAGACTCAGCTCTGTGACCTTAGGCAAGTTACTTAACCTCTCTGGACCTCAGTTTCCTTGTATGTATAATGGTCTATTGAAACAGTAAAATAATGGCTGTAAAATGCCCTGATACCATTCCTGGCCTATTGTAAGCGTTCAGGAAAAGGTAATTGACATTATTATACCTTTTAAATCTCTGAGACCACCTTGGATTAGATGCTGGAATGAGCACCAGCTCTGCCTGTTCAGACCTCACAGTCTGGTGGGGAGGTCACCCAGGGAAACATGACCACACCAGGGTGTGAATAGCCCTGTGGTGCTGCACCAGATCTGGGTGGCATCCCAAATCCATCACTTGCCAGCTGTGTGACTTTGGGCAAGTTGGTCAACCTCTCTGAGCTGCAGTTTCCTCTTCCGTTAAATGCATATCTCACAGGGTCATCGGGAAGATTCAGTGATATGATGCGTGTAACATACTCAGCACAGTGCCTGGCACGTAGTAGGTGTTGAAATCAATGGTAGCTGCCATTTTATTGTTATTATTGTTATTGTTATTCCCATATACAAGGTGCTGTTGGGAACACAGAGGAAGTGACTGACTGGGGGTTCAGGGAAAGCTCCGTAGAAGAGGGAACACTTGAGCTGGGTCTTGAAGGATGAGTAGAAGTTCACCAAGTGGGAAAGGACACTCTAGGTAAGGAGCCTGTGATTCCAGGTTGAAACCTGTCAATGAGGGGTTTGTTCTTTGGGGGACGAAGGCATCGTGTTCATCCCAACTTCCCCGAGTGCCCCTCGCTGCCTCCTTCCAGATCTGCCTGGGGGCTGTGTGCTCTCGCCCTCCTGCAATAGCATCCATCTGTGACTCGGTCCTGGTGGCTTTGGGGTCCTGCTCACGGGAGTTGCTGTGTCCCCATCTGTCCACGTCTGGGACCACAGATCTGTGTCTGTCGGAGTTTGGTGCTGTCTGTCTGCATGTTCCTGTGACTCTGTCTGTCTGTGTCCGTATCCAGAGGACCTCCTGGGCCACACTGCACGGGGCAACCTGCACGCTTCCATGGTCTCCAGCTCTAACCAAATAGCCAGGCCTCCTCGGTTACTCTCCAGCTTCTCACTTTGGTTCCACCCCTGGGGGACTTCAACCAGGATCCTCCCTGCTTCCTCTCCTCAGTCCCGCCTACTTTCTGGAGTTGCCAGGGGCGGGGGTGGGGTCTTTCTAAATCACAGATTCTGTCCCACCACCCACTGCTTCAAGTCCAGACTCCAGGCTCAGACTCAGGATCTGCCTTTCCAGGTCTGGCCCTGACTGATGGCCCTGACCCCGGCCCCATGTCCTGTCTCCCAGTCCACAGTGATCTAAATTTAGCTTCTCTCACCCACCGTGTTGCTTCTCACCTCTGGGCCTTTGCTCAGGCTGCTGCTTCCACCAGGAACGCTCCCCACCCCTTCTCTGCCTGGCTGACTCCCACTCAGCCTTTAAGACCCAAAGCACAAATCACCTCCACTGGGAAGTCCTCCCTGCTGCTTTCTTTCCATCCCGGGCTCTGGTCGCTCAGCTCTGACTTGGGGGGGTAGGAGCAAGTGACTCACCCAAGATCACACAGCCGGTGAGTTGGAGCCAAGATTTGAACCGAGTGCACTGGGATCCAAATAACGCAGGCTGTTCCATGGTCTGGGTTGAGGGGATGGTGGCTGGGACTTGTGCAGACGATGGAGTGGATTGGAGCATTTGGAAATGGAATCCTGAGGGCCTGGCTGAGGGTGGATCTGAGCTGGGTGGGGAGGGAGGGGACCTGCTGTGGGTCAGTGTCTGTGGCCTGAGCACCAGGGCAGATGGGGATGCCCCGCTTAGAGCAGGGAGTACTAGAAGAGTCTCTTAGGGGGAGGCCTGCTGAGTCTGAGTGGCCCATGGATGGTCAGGGAGGTCATGGGAAGGCCGGCCTGGTCTGGAGCTGGAGACCTGGGCGGTGGCTGGTATTTGCAGTCCCAGAGTGGATGGGCCACCCAGGGTCTGAAGCCACTGGGAGAGGGGAGGCTCCCGCCCCACCCCGAGGAGCCCAGGCTGTGGGGGTGGGGGCTGGGAAAGAGAGACTGAGAAGATGAGGAAGCCAGGGCTCAGGGCACACAGATCTTCCCCGAGGGCCAGGTGGCCAGGAGGCCATGAGGGATAGGACCGGAAGATGGCCCGTTGGCCTTGACCACATGGAGGTCCCTGATGGTGTGTGACAGTTCTCATGGGCAAAATTCTTTTTTTTGCAGAAGTTTGTGGGTCACGTGTCTGCTTCCTCTGCTTAGCTCCCGGCTCCCGGTGGTAGGGCACTTCTGTGTGCCTTCGCTTCCCCAGCACTGGTCCCCAGTTTAGCCCAGAAGCTGTACACAGAACGAATGGATGGGCGGGTGGGTGGCCGGGCCAGCTGCTGGCAGGGTGCTGTTTTCAGAGGCTGCTCTAGGAGGTGTTTCACTCATTGACCCATCCAACTTCTTCCACCTTTAGAGCAAGAAAAACAAAAGGACAGCTTGCTGGTCCCACTGCAAGGATCAGGGCTGTGTGCCTCGAGGCTCACAGCATAGTCTTGGCTTCTGGGACTTGAAGCCCAATCTGCGTGTTGTGCCCGATCGTGACCTCCAGCGTGGCTCCTCCCGCTGACCTCAGTCCTCTGAGCGCATTGCTTCCGGACTCCCACGCCCACACACTCCTTGCTGCCTCCTCACCCCTCATTCCATCCCAGCCCTGAGCTTGGCATCCCAGGGCCCTGCCGACTGGCCTGTCTCACCACCTCACCTCTCTCCAGCTCTCTGTTGCCTGTAGGTGGCTGCTCAGTGTCCCCAACCTGCCTGGTACCTGGCTGCCTCCGTGTCTGCTCTGTCCACCTGTCCTTAAACACACATCTAACCAGTCTCGCTTCTGCTTAAAATCTCCCTCAACACAAGCTCTGAGCGGCTTAGTGTGGCCCTGGCCCCCTTCCCACCCTGTCATGCAGGTCCCGGGGCTGCGCAGGGCACACCCACCTCACAGGCTTGTTGAGGGGGCTCATGTGAGATACCCTTGCTGCACACCCGGCAATGTGCCTGACTGTCCGTAAGGGCTCAGCAAGTGCTCACACCCCCCAAACCCCTCGTCCCCGGTCGAGGTACACTAGCACCTGGGTCACCTACCGAATCTTTAAGTTACTCAAGCTCAGCCAGAGAAGGACAGAGAAATTAAGCAGAGGCCATGTGGATCAGGGGAGACTCCGTGACCCAGAGCAGACTCCCTTTCTATGCGCCTGCCTCCCAAGCCAGGGTTCAGGGTCGTCCCCGCCTGACCAGGGGGGTCTGATAAGTGGCAGAGAGGGTGCTCTGTCCCAGCTATAAGGACCCTCGGCCTTGCTGAGAAGCGTGGAGCGTTCAGTAGCCTGAACTTGGCATTGAACTGAAGAGGAGGGGGCGAGGACAGCTCCGCCGCAGCTGTCTGAGGAGCAGTTGGATACAGTGGGCAGAGTCCTGGGCCAGGGCAGGAATGAGGCAGAGCAGCCTGTTTTGATCCCATTTTACAGATGAGGAAAACGGAGGCTCTGAGAGCTGATGTCCACAGTAGTCCCTCCTGTTTCCCCACCTGGGTGGCCAGGAGCCAAGTGTGTCCCTCCTGCTGTCCTGGCTTCCTCTATAAAATGGGGCTGACATTTTCCCCGTTTCCTAGGGCTCTGGCGAGAACATTGCTGGTTGCAGAGGGCTTTGTACACTGTCAGCAGCACTAGATAACTGTGTGGCACTGTCTTTAAAATAACTCTTGATTATTTGTTCCTTCTTTTATTCATTCTGTCATTCACCACATGCTGTTAGTCACCTCTGGGCCTGGGTGCTGGGGACACCAAGATGAAAGAGACAGGTGTAGCCAGTACCCAGGCCTTTGTGAGGCAGCTCCCAGTTCCCCTTCCCTCCAGCCCTGGAGCCTCCTCAGCCTGGCTTTACAGCTTGGGCCCCTTCACGTTTTCCCCAGTGGACAATAGCAGGGGAGGGACAGATCGAAGGCTGCTGGATGGGTGGGTAGTGGGTGCCTGCCCACAGGGCTGCAGCTGTACCCTTCTAAGATAGGGCATGTTCCCAGTCCTACAGTCAGCATGCTTTGTCCTTCCCCTGAACAGCTAAGGGACTGATGAGTTGGACTTTGGAGAGTGGGAATCTCAGCTCTCTGCTTACTTGCTGTGTGACCTTGACCAAGTCACTCTACCTCTCTGAACTTCAGTTTCCTCAGTTGTTAAATGGGGATGATGAGAGTACCTGCCTATTGGTGTCAGTGTGCCTGGCACAAGGTGGGGACTTCGTACATGGCAGCCCTGTCCCTCTTTCTCGTGTTGAGGTCTTTCTGAGAAAGGAGAAGTCCCAGGGATCTGGAGCAGTCAGGGACAACTCCAGGCAGGAGTGCTTCTGGAACCGGGCAGAGGGGAGGGCAGCTTGGTGTCAGTGGGCGGAGGAAGCAGGAGGGCTCTTAGAGCTGCCCCGGGCACCCCAGAGGCTCCTCTGATCCCCAGTCTGGCCAGGTTCAAACCCAAACCAGCCCCTAGGCTGGGAGTGAGAGGCCAGGCTTTTGCATACAGGTTTTGAGTCTTTTGCATGTGGATATTTGTTCCACCAAGGACTGGGGTTTGCAAAGCAAACTCCCTGAAGGAACCAGCTTGAGCAAATCTGATTTCTAGTCTTGACCCTGGCACAACTTTAGCACCCTAGCCCTGTGGTCTTGGTCAGGTCTCTTCCCCTCTCTCCAAGCCTCAGTTTGTGTACCTTAAAAAGTGGGGTCGTCATACCTCCAGTGCCTGCTTCCCATGTAAAGATCACAAGAGATAATTCATAGGAAAGATCTTTCTCCAAGTGTTGAGATTATATTGTATCCTTGAGGGTTTTCTCCTGCAGCCCTCTGCCTGCTATTCAAGTAGGGGCTTCTCCAGCTTGTAGGGACAAGAAAAGAAGTGACAGGCACTTCATTTCAGCCTTGCCTTTCAAAAGAAACAGTTCCATTTAAGTGACCATTACCAGTAGGTACTTAATTAGTAATTTCTGTACGAGAGAGAGAAACTTGATAGGGAGCCAGACTTAACCTCTGTCCAGTATGGTCCCTGTAAGTCACTTCTTGACTTACTCTAGGGTCTCAGGAAGACTTGAACCCTCTGGAAGACAAAGATAGCTTTGGAGGCCTAGCCTTCATCCTGCCCAGGTTGCAAAGCCCTTCTAATTGCACAGAACTCACCAGACAGACCGCCGCGTACTCCTACTGAGGATCCCCAAACAGCCCTAGCCTCGGCCTCCTCGACCCTCTCCTTAAGCACAGAGTTCTGACAATCCTTGTAGGTAAAATGTCATACCTAGTCGTGTTTGTTTCTTGAGGATAACTTTCCAGAAGTGCCATTTCTTGGGTCAAAGGGCAATTTACTATAATTATTTGGGTCTCCGTAAATCATCCTGCCAAGTCGTCCTTCAGAACACCTGTATCCGATGACTCAAGTTGCCCCCTATGTTCTGGTGGGGCCATGGGTCAGAAGGGCAGGGATCCAAGAGGGGCAGTTGCCTCTTTTTTGTGGCCATTTACAAAGGTGCCCCAGTACTCTTCAGTTTGGCTTTGGACAGCGGGCTTCTGTGTGGGTCCATGGGGTTGACTCTGTGGCCAAGGATCCTTCCGGGGGCTAGAGACTGGTCTGCTGGCATAACGGTGACCGGAGGTGGAAAGGGGCTGGGCGGTACTCTGTTCTGGGTATGACCTTTGTCCTCTAGGGCTCACTGAGGGAGGCACTGTATTCCAGACTTTTCAGCCTGGAGATGTGGTTCTCCAGGCTTGGTAGGAGGCCTGCTCTGCTGCGGGGTGAGGTCCCACGGGGGCAGGGATCCCAGACACTGGCCCAGACTTGAGTGGGCGTAGCTGATGGGAGCTCGCCCCTGGCCGGTGGGGAGGGCCCTCTTCCCTGTGACAGTCGCTCTCTCCCCGCAGGATGGCCGAGCCTCGATTTAACAACCCCTACTTCTGGCCCCCACCTCCCACCATGCCCAGCCAGGTAAGATGGAGCGTCGCCCCTCCGCCGTCCTCCCCCTCTCGGAGCTGCTCTGCTTTGCCCCGGGCTTTGGCTGTGGCCTGTGGGGCAAGGGGCCCAGGGGTGGCCCGGCGGCCCGGGGACGGGGCCGGGCGCGGCCCAAGCCCCCTCAGTCCCTGTCCTCTCCCGCCCGCAGCTGGACAACCTGGTCCTGATTAACAAGATCAAGGAGCAGCTGATGGCGGAGAAGATCCGACCGCCTCACCTGCCGCCCACGTCGGCCTCGTCACAGCAGCCGTTGCTCGTGCCGCCGGCGCCGGCCGAGAGTAGCCAGGCCGTCATGTCGCTGCCCAAGCTGCAGCAGGTGCCCGGGCTGCACCCGCAGGCCGTGCCGCAGCCCGACGTAGCGCTGCACGCGCGGCCGGCCACCAGCACCGTCACAGGTAGGGCTGGGCGGAGACTACCGGGGGTGGGTGTGGCCAGGGTGGGGCGGGGCGTGGGCAGGGCGGGTGCGGGAAGCTCCCCCACGTCACCGCCAAGAGACTTCCTTCCATTCTGTACTGGAATGAACTAAGCTGACCAGGCAGGGTGAGGGCTGGTCACTGCCCGTGGGGGAGCACTCACCAGGGAAGCCACATCCACGTAGAGGACCTCGGGAATCCAGAGAACGCTAACTGAGCTTGTGGGGTGAGGGAAGACCTCCTTGAGGAGTCCCAGTGCAAAGAAGGGTTGGCGGTGGATTAGAGAAGCGGAGCAGCAGGAGGAAATGGCACGAGCAAAGTGAACGTGTGCAGAAAGCAAAGTAGGACAGTGTCCGGGTGGGGAGGCGGGAAAGGTGGTGGTGGTGATGATAATCACAGTGTGGCAGCTACCTCCAGGTGAGCACCTGTGAATGTCCCTAGCATTGCTGACTTACTGCCGGCCCTTCAGGGAGGCGGCTATTGTTAGGTTGTCTCATAAAAACAACAGTTTAGTGTGGTTCAGCCTAACATCTCCATTCAACAGATGAGCAAACTGAGGCGCAGTGTCACAGCCTGTGAAGAGGTAGAGGCAGGCAGTGTGGTTCCAGAGCCCGTGGGCGAACCCTTTTGCTCTTCCTGGTTCTGCTGATGCTGGAGAGGATGTAGGCACCACATCGTGAGGGGCCCTGTGGGCCACCTGTGCAGCTTGGGCTTTGCCCTCAGGCAGTGGGAGCCATGGAAGGTTGTTAAGTAGATGAGGGAAACACTACTGGGTCTGGCGGCAAGGTGGAGACCTGCTTGTGGGGAGACAAGCATGGAGGTGGGAGAGTTGCAGGAGAGGGTGGTGGCCTGGGCAAGGCAGTGGCAGAGGGGATAGGCAGAAGGGGGCAGATGTGAGGTGTGTTTGGTGCTGAGCCCAATGTAGGGGTGTGGAGTGAGAGGAGGTAAGGGAGACTCCCCTGGCACTGGCAGTGAGATGGAAGTGAGCTGAAGTAGGAGGACGGAGTAGGGGAAAGATGCGAGCTCAGGCTTGAATAGGTTGAGCCTGGGGGTGGAAGGACATCCCAGTCAGTGTCATGGGGCTGGACTGCCTGGTGCCCACCTCAGCACCTGGTGGACAGGCTTTCTCTGGAGACTACTGGGGCTGGGCCTTTGTTCCTTGGAGAGCTCACCCCGCCGCCAGCCGGATGCCTCTGCCTCTTTCCTCCCCTCCTCCGTCTCAGAGATGCCCAAGAATTATGGGGCCCGGTGAGCCTCCCCTAGGCCCCAGCCACTCTGCACATTCCTTCTTTATTATTATTTTATTAAATTTATTTTTTCATTATAAAAGTAATATTAAAAAAGTAATATAAGCACATTAAGGGAAATTTGGAAAAAAGAGAAACTAAGAAAAAAAATCGCTCGTAATCCCCAGCTCGTAACCCAGCAGCCTTTTAGACCATTTCCTTCCTTATCCATCTTTTTTGTTTGTTTTTTAATATGTGGGTATGATTTGCTGAGCTTGTGATGGGGCTGTTCCCATGACTTTAACTTTCTTTTCCTACTCACCATTCTATCATAAACCATGTTGAGTGCATTTTTTATTATAAAGGTAATTCATAGTCATTCTAGGAAATGGCCTACAAACGGAAAGGAATAAAAAATTAACGCTAGTCCTACTATTGTTAGCATTTTTCATATGTTTTCTCTGTAATTTATTTTATTTTATCCTTTAATCACAGATGTAAAAAATGGATGAATTCTCCAGGTAAAAAATTCAAATAATATGGAAGCAGATACATAAAGTATGAACATCTCCTTTACCAACAAATTCTCCCTCCCTTGAGAGAACCACAGTTTTGGCGTGTCTCTTCTCAGATCTATTCCTTTGCTTTCACACACACACACACGTACATTGTCCACATATACATATGTAGTTTGGATGTGTGTTTTTAAATAGATAGGTTCGTACTGTCTGTGATTTGCTTTTTCACCTGACAGCACGCTGGCATTCCCTCTACATTACTGCCCGACAAGTGTCTTGCTTTTGTGGCTTCCCCGTCCTCCATATCGAGGATGGACCACGTCTCTTTACATAGCCCCTGCTGCAGACAAGTAGGTTGTGTTTAGTTTTGTCTGATCACAGTTCTGTATGAAAGGTTCAAGTACACCAATTCTTGTGCTCATGTGCAAAGATCTCTTTATGAGCTATTTCAAGTATCAGCATTGCTTCATCAAAAATTATGTACATTTGAAATTTAAGTGACTGTTGCCAAACCGCCCTCCATTAAGGTTGATAAATAAACATTCCCAGCATGTATGACACACACACACAATGCTTGTGCCAACTCTGGATATTAGTCTTTTCAATGCACAAATTTTTGATTTTTTTTTTTAAATCATAGTTTTAATCTGTTACCATTTTCATCTTTTTGTCTACTTAACCTGATATCATAGATGTTTTCTGGTCTCCTTGCTTTTAGAAGAATAACTTTTATTACAGAAATAAAAAAAGAGGAAAAGTTCATTGTTAAAGAATCAGAAAGTACAGTTAGGCCAAAAAAAATTGTTTTAAAATTACTCTTAATTCTACCATCCATTGTTGCATCTCCATCTCCTACTTAAAACTTTTTCTGTGCCTTAAAATTTTCTTTTTTTATAATCTTCTTTTTAATGGGCAGTTACTGTTCAGTAGAGGAGATTGATCACAATTTATTGAACTCTTCCCTAATATTGCATGTTTCAGTTGTTTTTGTTGTCATAAATAATACAGTAGTGAACATCTTGGATTTGCTTGTTTCTTGTTTGAATGGTTCCCACAGTGCCCCTGTCATAGATAACAGGACTCAGTTTAGTCCTTAGGTATCTAAGGCATATCACTCACACACACACACACACACACACACACACACACACACGCACGCACGCACGCACGCACGCGCGCTCTCATTTAGTTACCCCTGAGTAATAATTTACAAAGGGAAGGGGAGGCTCAGAAAGGCTGGTGACCTGCCAGTCACATAGCTGGGTAGCGGGGACTGAGCTGGCTTCTGCAGCTACCCCTCACCCTTGTCCCCCATGTCTTCGCAGGTCTGGGGCTCTCCTCCCGGACCCCTGCTGTGAGCACTTCCGAGTCGAGTGCCGGCACGGGTACTAGCACCCCGTCCACACCCACCACCACCAGCCAGAGCCGCCTCATCGCCTCGTCCCCCACCCTCATCTCAGGGATCACCAGCCCCCCCCTCCTGGACTCCATCAAGACAATCCAGGGCCACGGCCTGCTTGGCCCCCCCAAGTCTGAGCGCGGCCGGAAAAAGATCAAGGCGGAGAACCCAGGGGGGCCGCCTGTCCTCGTAGTCCCCTACCCCATCCTGGCCTCGGGCGAGACTGCCAAGGAGGGCAAGACATACAGGTGGGGGTCTTGGTGGGAAGGGGTTTTTGTGGGCTTGGGACAGAGGCCGGGTGCCTAGGGCTGCTTCAGGAGCCCAGCCAGAAGGGGGGGATGGGAGACGGGAAAGAGCCTCCCCGGAGGCTGAGGGGGGCGGGGCTACGGCCCAGGGGGCGGGGTCTCCTGGCCAGCCCCACGCACAACCCCTTCAACGGTGGTCTCTGGCTGGTGCAGCCCCACCTGCAGCCTGGGAATCTGTTTTTTCCTGTCTTCAGGCAGTGTTCCCAAGCCTCAACCTTAGCATCGAATTTCCAAAAGTGCTAGTGCCAGGGCACACCTCCAGAAATTCTGACCTAACATGCCGAGGGCCTGGGGTCAGCCTTTCTAGAAAGCTCCCCAGAGGATTCTAAAGCACAGTCAGGGTGGAGGACTTCTCACCGCCGGTGTTGGAGCCCCGCCCGGCGAGCCATGGCTCACCAGCCAGTCTTTCGAGGTCCCCAGTCTGCTGTAAATATGCCTCCTCTTTCCTCTTTCCTCTCCGGATTAGAGGGTATCCAGGCTGGGAGTCTGCCCTCACAGGGAAGCTCTACCCCTGGGGCAAGGTCCCTCTGTGGTGGAAGGTCTCCCCTGAGCTGCCCAGGCACCGCGTGGGGGATCTTATACCAGGTGTGAACCTGCCTCTCACCCCACAGGTGTAAGGTCTGCCCGCTGACCTTTTTCACCAAGTCCGAGATGCAGATCCACTCCAAGTCGCACACAGAGGCCAAGCCCCACAAGTGCCCGCACTGCTCCAAGTCCTTTGCCAACGCCTCCTACCTGGCCCAGCACCTGCGCATCCACCTGGGCGTCAAGCCCTACCACTGCTCCTACTGTGATAAGTCCTTCCGACAGCTCTCCCACCTCCAACAGCACACCAGGTGAGTGGCCTGTCTGGTGCTGCCCTGCTGCAGCACTTGCGCCAGGTGCAAGGAGGGACAAGGACCTTCTCTCGGTGACTGTTCCCCTCAGGGGATCAAGACCAGAGGCCTTTGCTTGGCATGCAAGGCCTTTTATGATACAGGTTTTGTGGACCTCGCTGGCCTCAGCTCTCACTACCTCACTGCCCTTCCTGCTATTTCTCTCTCTCTCTCTCTTTTTTTTTCTTTTTGCCTTTTCTAGGGCTGCTCCTCCGGCATATGGAGGTTCCCAAGCTAGGAGCCTAATCAGAGCTGTAGCTGCCAGCCCACACCAGAGCCATGGCAGCGCGGGATCCGAGCCCTGTCTGCAACCTACACCAGCTCACGGCAATGCCAGATCCTGAACACACTGAGCGAGGCCAGGGATGGAACCCACAACCTCATGGTTCCTAGTCAGTTTTGTTAACCACTGAGCCACAACGGGAACTCCCTTCCTGCTATTTCTCGTCTGTGGGTCTTTGCACATGCCATGGCCTTGACCTGAAACACTCTCCCCCTCCTTTACCCTGTTTCTCTCACCCTCTCCGATCCATCTTTCAGTCCAGCTTCCTCCAGGAAGTCCTCCTGGACTCCCCTGATCTGGTTCCACAGGCCCTGGGCTTCCCCATCCCAGCAGTGGGAGACCATCTTATACTTGCCTGGTCGTTTGCCCCCCACCCCCCCCGCCCCAGTATACTGGGGGCTCTTGAAGGCGAGGGCTTGGTCTCCTCCACTTCCACATCCCCAGTGGGTGGCACATAATAAGCCTTGAGGCGTTTGTTTAATATTGTGGAATAAATAGAACTAGCTTTTACAGGGCACATGAGTCATCCACTTAACCAATATTTACAGTGTCTCTACTGTATGCCAGCTGTGCCCCTCGGTGCTTGGAAATACAGTGATGAACAGCACAGATCCACATTCCTGCCCTCTTAGGGTGTACAGTCCAGTCGCATGTGTGAAAGGGAGATTCAGAGATACACATGCTTTCAGGAAAGAAGAGTTTTTGTAGGAGAGGATAGACCTCAGAAAGACTGGCTTGCCAAATAAAAATACCATAGGTATTTAAAGAAAAAAAAAAAAACTAAAGGTTACCAAATTACAGTTCCTCTCTTCAGAGGAGAAGCAGCACAGCAATTTTCTCACATGCCGGTTCTCCTATCTATCAGCACGGCTGTGCGTCTGCCAATATCAGCCTTGTGAAAGTCAGGGGTAAAATTGTTTTGGTTGTGGAGTTTGTTGCTCACAGAGAGTCCTCAAGGTTTTTTTCTGTTTCAGGGACCAAGGCTAGACAGAGGGACCTTCGGTTTTGTTTGGTGGTGGTGGTGGTTTATCCGTGTCTCTCCTTGTCTTTGTACGCTTTATCCCAGGATGCAAGATGTCCTGGCTGTTGCTCTGACTTGGGGGCCTGTAGGTTTGATAGTAAAAGACAAATGACCCGATGGCAGCAGGACATGGCCTCCGTCTGCTTTTCTTGTTCCCATGCCCCCTGAGGCATGGATTTGACCACGTAGGTTTGTTTCAGAAACTTCCTGGTTTTGTCATTAATTTATTTTTTTAAGTTTGGCTAATTTTATGTGCATAGCTGTGTGTAACGAGGTGCTGATCTAGAAACAAAGTCCTCCTGGCTAAACGGTTATGGAAATTAGAGCATGTGACCCCAAAGTTTGAGCGTTAACTTCTGTCAGGGGACTTTGTAAAGCCCCTGGGCCATAATTTTAATCTGTATGTGTGTGAAAAATTTTTTTTCTTTTTTTTTTTTAATTAAAAAAATTATGGCTACACTCACAGCATATGGAAGTTCCAGGGATTGAATCCGAGCTGCAGCTGCAAGCTGTGTCACAGCTGTGACAATGTGGCATCCTTTAACTCATTGCACGGGGCTGGGGATCACACCCACGCCTGCGCAGAGACCCAAGCTGCCTGCCGCAGTTGGATTCTTAACCCACTTTGCCATAGCTGGAACGCCTGAAAAATTTGTTTTCTTATCGTACTATTTAATCTAAGATCGCTCTAAGTTCCTATTTAAGGTCAGGAATCTAGAACCATTCAATTCACCTCTTGTCAGATTGTGCCTGTGCTACATGAAACGGGAAGGGTACCATCTTTTCAAGTTTGTCAGTGGTTCTGTGTTAGCAGGAATGACTTTTTCATAACCTGAATGGCAGGGATTCCACAAGCCATGGAGTAGGTGCCATCCTGTTTCCAGAAAGCTGGGGAGGCTGCATTCCCATGTAGGACAGACAGGCCTCACTTCTTCCTGTCAGGCTTGTCATGCCTAATTAAATGAAATTTGTCTTTAAATGTGACATTTCTGGCCTGGTCATGGTTACACATTTGATTTGCCCAATCATATCCTGTAAGAAAGAAGGACAGATTCTTCGTGAACCTATTTACAGAAACCAGTGGTCGTGAAAAGGAAAAGGTCTCAGAAAAGGCACTTTGAATATTTTTTAGCAGTTGTTCCGAGAAATTTTGCAGACCAGGCCAATTACTTTTTGGATTTTGATTTTGATTTTTCTGTCTTTTTTAGGGCTGCACCTGGGACCTGTGGACGTTTCCAGGTCAGGGGTCGAATCAGAGCTGCAGCTGCCAGCCTATGCCACAGCCACAGCCACAGCAACACCAGGTCCAAGCCGCGTCTGTGACCTACACCACAGCTCATGGCAACACCGGATCCCCGACCTACTGAGCGAGGCCAGGGATTGAACCTGCATCCTCATGGATACCAGAGGGGTTCCTTACTGCTGAGCCACGATGAGAACTCCAGTTACATCTTTTTAATAGAACTACTATTTTAAAACTTCCCTGATAATTTATTCGTTTATCTCTATGTTAAATTGTCATACTTCCCCCATCCCCTAAATACTGAAGGGTTAGCTGGAGCGAGGCACCACTTAAGGATTATTTTAACCCAGTTCGTTCCAATATAGCCTCCTAAACTGAGGATTAGAAATAGATCAAAGAAAAAAAAAAAAAAAGGTTTCTCATATGCCTCTTGGAAAATAGAACAGTAAGCCCAATTAAATCACTTTCATCCAGTCCTAGGTCATAATCCCTGTTCCCTGAACTTGGGGAGTTAGTCTGCTTTGCAGAGTTGTCTGCTTCTAGACCTGAGACTCTCGGATCCTGCCTTGGCCTCAGGCAGTGTCTGGTCGTGGAGATGGCCCATGGTGATCCCCCAAAGTGTGAAGAGCCAAGTGCACTGGCTCTTCAGTCCTCTGCCGAGTTGGTCATCTTTTTTTTTTTTAATTTTCATATTTTACATTTAAAAAATTGAAGTATTGTTCATTTACAATGTTGTGTTGATTTCTGCTATAATACAGCACAGTGATTCAGTTATGCACACATATGGGTTTACTTTAAAAAGTACATTCTTTGCCATGAATATAGGATATTGACTATAGCTCTCTGGGCTACACGGTAGGATCTTGTTGGTTATCCCCCTGTATTACAGCTGACATCTGCTGAGCCCCAGGAAGACTCAACCTCTGATCTGAAGCACAGGCTTTAGGCAAGTGTGAGGGTGGAGGTCAGACCTGTTGATGAGACTAAATGACTCTGGTCCAGTTATTATATAATCAACAATATCAGAAGGGAGGAGCGTGGCATGCTCTGTTCAGGGATTGTGCCTTATCAATTTTTCAGACTCAGAGCATATTGTAAGGCAGCGAAGGTATTGACCCCATCTTCTCAGTCTTTTAATTGATCTCATAAAGCATCATGGTTAGCACTAATAAGTGTAGTTAAATCTAGAAAAAATATTTTGAAAGACATTTCTCTCTGGATACTTATGGTGCTAGTGTCTGAATAAAAGTAAGTTGTTGGGGAGTTCCCATCGTGGCTCAGCAGAAACGAATCTGACTAGCATCCATGAGGACACAGGTTTGATCCTTGGCCTTGCTCAGTGGGATAAGGATCCGGCGTTGCGGTGAGCTGTGGTGTAGGTCACAGATGTGTCTCAGATGTTGCAGGAACACACAGAGTTTTCCCCACTCAGGGGGTGTGCCTCCACTGCTCCCCTGCATGGAAAGTTCTTTCCCTTCCTCATGTTACTGGGGCTGTGGCGCAGGCCTGTGGCTATAGCTCCGATTTGATCCCTAGCCTGGGAACCTCCATGTGCCGCGGGAGTGGCCCTAAAAAAAGAAAAAAAAAGTTGTTGGTTTTTTTTCCCCTGTCTTAAAAAGTACACAAGTGTATATATTTATATTCTATGTAATTATGTATTTTTTCTGATATGACTATATATTTATGTAAATTATATATAATTACATATATACACACATAAAATTAACTCTGGGAGATTGAGCCCCTTTTCTTTTGATTTGCCAACTTTCTTATACTAGAAACTTCCTAGGACGGCTTTCACTCTAGTGTTTGGCTAATGAAAATGTGGAGACTATAAACCATGCCCTCGTTAAGAGCTTTTATAAAACGAGGGAACAAATCTTTGGTGTTGCCCAAGGGCTAGCTGGAAATGCCAGGACTGTTTGGGTGTAAAAGATACCTTGATATTTTATTATTCTGCATTCGGGGCCTGGATTTAAGAAAGGCCATAGCCCAGAGTTGGCAGAGTAGTAGGAAGTCTGGTAGGAAATGAACACAGTAGCAGGGAATACTCAGTAAGGATCCTAGTGTTTTCCGAAGTAGACATTTGTTTAAAAATATGTTTTAAGACCAGGACCCAACAAGCAACAAAAAATTAACAGGCCTCGAGGGAGGAGATTTTGTCAGAACGTTCCTTGTCCAGGGATGGTTCTCTGTTCCTGGGGGCACGATGTTTTTTCTCTTGTTCTTTTTTTCTTCTGAGTGACTTGAGTTCATCGTGGTTGGAAACCAAACAAACAACACAAGAAGGTCCTATCAACATTTAGAAACGAATTATGAGGCATTACGCAGTGGTATGTGTAATCAAACCAGTGCGTCCTAACCCAGTGACAAAGAGGTGGGTGTTGCTCGTGCCCAGGAGTCCCCGAAGCCTTTAGACAAACACACCAGAAAAGGCCAAACGCCAGGATGCAACCAGATGCCAGGTTGCTTGTTTGCTACCATTCCACAGAGACTTCTGGTTTTTTGCCCCTCATTAGAGAATCAGGCAGTCGGGGCATTTAATCAAATCCACCTTCCCACTGTCAGGCCAATGCTAAAGGGGGGAAAAGAAGGTCATGTCAAAATGGAACCAGCCTGGCTCAGGTAATAAAAGTAGAGCTAGCAGCCGGGTGGGCCAGACCCCCTGGGGGTTGTAAGCGGTGTGCCTGGGAGCATGGCCGGGTTCCTGTGGTTGAGTGGCGTTGGCGATTCTGGAGGATCCTGGAGGGACCTCCGTCGGCGAAAGGAAGGCACAACAGGGCAAGAAAAAGCAGGTGCTTTGCAATGTGTTTGCAGAAACGCAGACCTCAGAAGGATCGGCCCGCACATTGTAAAACTGCGTGTATTTAAGGAGACAGTAAATAGGAATTGGTAGTGAGTCTGTTCATGGTGAAGGTACAGCGGCTGTCTGGTGCCAGCAGCATCTGGTTAAGATCATATATCTGTAGAGAATCACAATGCAGTCCGGATAACCTTGTTTTACGTGGGAGTTAGTCAGGTTTAGGAAAGGGCTCGCTCAAGTTTTTACCTGTTTGGGGAACGTATGTGAGACTCTGGGTTTGTTTATTTGTTCCGGCAGCAGAGCGGGGTTTGTTTTGTTGTTCTTATGGCCACACTGGGGGCATATGGGGTCGAACGGGAGCTGCAGCTGCCAGCCTCCACCAGAGCCACAGCAACGCGGGATCCGAGCCGTGTCTGCGACCTACACCACAGCTCACAGCCATGCCAGATCCTTCACCCACTGAGCAAGGCCAGGGGTCGAACTCGCATCCTCATGGATCCTAGTTGGGTTCTTAACCTGCTGAGCCACGATGGGAACTCCAGCAGAGCGGTTTTTGCCCTTGTTTTCCTTCTGGCTGTGAGATGTTGTGTGCCTGTGTGATGACACTTGTGGCAGGGGTAGGTGTCATTCCGTTTTCTCCAGTGCGATGACAGTGATGGTTGTAACATCCCAGCAGCAACTATTCTTGGTCTGAGAGCTCGAGAGTGCTTGGCCTGCACAGGTGTTTACATACAAGGCAGCGGTAAAGTAAGTCCTTACATGGTGCGAAATTGTTTCCGAGTAAGAGATAAGGAACCTGAAAGGAGCCGCAGACGGAGAACCATCTCGAAGGTTCACTTTCTCTATATCTACCATTGTTTTGGTTACAAAGCACAGCATGAATGAAGCCCTTCAAGATAATGTGTCATTTATCACCTGGAAAATAAAGGATAAATGATAATCAGTCCTCAACAATTTTATTCAAACCTCAAATAAATTCCCCCCTTTGTTGTTTTTCATAAATTGTTTATCTTAAATAGATGTGCATGTATTAAAAACTACACTGTGGAAATACCTTAGGGATGCGCTTTATGCAAATTACAGTCATCTCAGTCTTTATTATTATTATTATTTTTATTTTATTTTATTTTTTTGTCTTTTTGCCTTTTCTAGGGCCGCACGTGCGGCATATGGAGGTTCCCAGGCTAGGGGTCTAATTGGAGCTGTAGCTACTGCCCTACACCGGAGCCACAGCAATGTGGGATCTGAGCCACGTCTGTGACCTACACCACAGCTCACAGCAATGTCTGGATCCTTAACCCACTGAGCAAGGCCAGGGATCGAACCTGCAACCTCATGGTTCCTAGGCAGATTCGTTAACCACTGCACCACGATGGGAACTCCTCAGTCTTTATTATTATCCCCATTTTATTTCATTATTTCTTTGGGGGGGCTGCACTCGCAGTATGTGGAAGTTCCTGGGCCAGAGATCCAACCTGCGCCATGGCAGGAACCAGAACCACAGCAGTGACACCACCAGGTCACTACCAGGGAGCTCCTATCATCCCTATTTTAGAGGCAAGGAAGCTGGGCCTCGGGGGCAGAGTCCCTTGCCCAAGGCCACCCAGCTAAGAGGAGGCGGAAGTGAGATGCGACCCAGAGCAGCAGCCCGTGCCTTGGAGGGAGGAAGAGGCTGAGGGTGTCGGGATGCAGAAGACGCTCAGATGAAGTGAGGTCCAAGCAGGAGAGCAGGGCAAGGCTTTGGGTCTGGGGCAGGGAGGTAAAGGAGCAGCCCAGGGGCACTGATTTCAGCTCGGCCTCCCTATGCTACACAGGCCTGGAGTCAGTGGTGAGCTCCCCGTCAGGGCAGATGTGGGCATCAGAGCTGGGTGTGCCCCTCTTGTGAAGATGCCCTGGAGAGAGAGGATTCTGATGTTGGGATTGAGGGCTTGGCTCTGTCTTGAAAATCAGGAGCTGAAGAGCTCAGGGCCCAGTTATCCGTGGGAACATTGGCTCCCCGATGCCCCTCTGAGCCAGCCCAGTGCTGGGTGCCATGCAGAATGAAGATCAGCAGTCAGAGGTAGGCTCTGGGCCACAGGAACTCCCACCACGACCTGAGAGGCTGGTGGATGTGAACATTTCCATGAATGAGGGAAGTATGTGCTGGAGGTTGGGAAGGATCATCTGAGCTGGGTGTTGAAGGGTCCATAGTGAGAGATGGGACCAGTATTCCCAGCAGAGGGAACAGCATGAGCAAAGGCTTAGCAGCTTGCTGGCAGATGTGTCTGCGTGTGCATTTGGGGAGACTGGTAAGATGCCCTGCTGGGGAAAGCAGTGGTCAGGGGTGCTTTAGGCCTTGAATGGTGGGGGTTTGAATTCTGTCCTGGACAAGGCAGAGACAGTGGGGGATACAAAGCAAGGCTGTGACAAGGTCAGATCCTTGTGCTGCAGTGGTGGTGGACGTGAGGAGGGGAGAGGCTGAGCTGGGAGTCCAGGAAGAAGGCTGGGCAGCTCTGGCACTTGAGGTGGAGGCCAGAGAAGCAAGGTCTTGAGGAAGGACTTGATATTCCTAGAGGACCATCAGTCAGTCAGTCGACAAACGTGTGTGAAATACCCTTGAGGAATGGGTGTTGTTGATTATGTGGAGCGTATTACTATCGTCAGTGACTGACTTCAGGAGGAAAGAACTCACCTTCCTAGGTATCAAGTCCTCTCTGCTGAGCTTGAGCCGGGCTCTGGGAGGAAGGTGATAAACGAGACCAAGGGCAGCCTTGCTCTCAGGGAGGGAGGTGTGACTGGACATTAACAAAACATGTGCCCGCATGCAGGGGCTGCAGGGGGTCAGGCCTAGTCGGGGGTGGGGTGGGGGGGTCAGGAAACGCTGCCCCCATCCAGCACTTTTACACTGAGAATGGGAACCTGGCCTTTAGACAGGTATTCGCTGAGGGATAAGTGTGCCCGGAAGAGGAGCAGCCTGGACGCAGGATGGAAAGTAGAAAGGGACTTGGAACGCTGGCCCGGCCGGAGGGAGGCCGGACCTGGAGCCTTAGGGTGAGGAAGAGGTGTGACTTGGGCAGCAGTGGGAGGTGCAGACCCGGGGGTGGGCCTTGTGGGGTTCAAACAAAATCAGTACATGCCCTCTGCCCCCTGACCCCTCACTGACCTGTTCCCCAGCCCTGGAGGGGAACTGGGATGGGATGCACTGGAGGGATTCTGGCCGCAGAGATGGGGGCTGGTCCAGGTGACCCCCATGGTCCTTCCTTTGTAGAGACGGGGTGCAGTCACCTGGGATGATGTCCCCTAGCATGTGATACCCCCAGACATGCAGGTAGAATAGGGGTCCTCAGAACTGGGCTGGCCCAGCAGCACCCGGCCTGTCCCCACACAGCCTGAGACGAGCCCTCCCTGCCCTCAATGTTCCCCGTCTCGTAGAGTAGACAGAGGAGGGCGCAGCTAGGGCACAGGGGCGGTGGGCAGAAGCATCCGTCAGGGGACAGTGGCCAGATGAGAAACAGTTCCCTGACCAGGGCACAGAAACAGGGAGGTGAGGCCGAACCACACATCAAAGGCCCGGAACAGAAAGAAATTGAGACTGTCAGCTCTGAGTGGCCAGTCAAAGTTCTGGGCTTCCTGACAGCACCGTGTTCTTTATTCCAGCCCAGCCCAAGGGGCCTTGGTTTGCTCCATGAGTCTGCTGATGGGCAGAGCAAACCCAGGCGGCGAGGGGTAGGGGGGCTGGGGCTCTAGGGAAGGAGCAGGACCGTGCGGCCAGCGCTGGTTTCTCCCTCCATCTAGTGCTCATCGGCAAATTAGGCAAAAGAGGTTCAGGTCCAGCCCACATCTCATTGCCCACCTGCTTGGCATGGGATTTGCCAGAGCAGATAACTGAAGATGAGCAAGAAGCAGGGGGCCTCCCATCCCTGCGTGCGCCGCTCTCCTGAGCCCCACACACACACCTCATCCCAACCCCTCTCCAGCCTCCCCATCCTCACCTGGCTGTTGGACGAGCACGAGCTGCAACAGCTGCCAGAAAATGCGGCCATCAGCCTTCAAGTCACCGCCCCCAAGTCACCTTCCCAGTGACGACCCCGACCACCCTAGTTAAGATGGTACCTGCCCTGCCCCCGGGCACTCATGATGCCCTCACCTTGCTCTGTTTCTTCTCACAGCACTTATTACCTGCTACGTGTGCTTTATTTCACGCTCATGGTTTGCACGAGGCAGTGAGTCTTGTCTGTTTTGTTCACTGGTAGGTTCCAAACACTCTGCGCGATGCCTGGCACATGTGAACCTGATAGAATAATTGTTGAGTGAATGAATACTAATATTAATAGCAAGTGTTTGCTGAGTGCTGACTTTGTGCCAGTGCTTGGCTAAGCCCCTTCCATGTATGGTCTAGTGTAACCTCCACAAAGCCCAGTGACGTAGGAACGATATCTTTATACCCATTTTGCAGATGAGGAAACTGAGGTTCAGGGTTTTTAACCAAGGTCACCTGGCTAGTGTGTGGCAGAGCCAGGGCGAGAACAAAAACGGGCTCATGGGAAGGACACGGTGGGGCTGACCTTCGGGGCCACTGTGCCCTACCTTCCCAGTCACTGGGGTGACCAGATGGCTGTCATAGACATGTGCCTGGCATGAGGAGGGGGCAGGAAAGAGAGGCATCTCCCAGATGCCTCCTTCTGAGGGAAAAGGCAAACCGCGCAGGGCAGAGCTGTGAATCTGCGCTCTTCGCAGCGGATGGTCTGCAGATGGCCTTTTTAGGAGAGGGCTGGGCGCAGTCCAAGCAAGCCCACCATGATCACCCGGAGGTCTGGGCCAGGGTGGGTTCAGCGGGGATCGGTGGGGAGCAAGGAGGTGCCGGGAGGTTGGGGAAGAAAGGAGAGGGGGTGGCCCTTGAAGCCCCCAGCTCTTGTCTGGGGCTCACGCTGAGGAGGGTGTGTGGAGTGGAGCCTGGGAGGCTTGGGGGCCAGAGGTGGGGGCCGGCCAGCCGAGGGCTCAGGGGCTGGAGCTGGCCTGGGAGATCAGTCAGGGACTCCACCTCACTGGGCTGCCCCTTGCAGAATCCACACAGGCGACAGACCCTACAAGTGCCCACATCCTGGCTGCGAAAAGGCTTTCACTCAGCTCTCCAACCTCCAGGTGAGTGCCCACCCAGCCGATGCGTACTGCTGTCCATCCCCCCGCCAAAGGGGAGCATGAGAAGGGGACGGGGCTGGGGGAGACCAGCCGCCTCCTGACCCCCTGCTGTGCTCCCCATAGTCTCACCAGCGCCAGCACAACAAGGACAAGCCCTACAAGTGTCCCAACTGCTACCGGGCCTACTCGGACTCCGCCTCCCTGCAGATCCACCTCTCAGCCCACGCCATCAAGCACGCCAAGGCCTACTGCTGCAGCATGTGCGGGCGGGCCTACACCTCGGTGAGTGCCAGTCTCCCGGGAGCCTCTCCCTCTCCCGGCCTCCTCACATCTGTGCTGAGGCTCCCATTTTCCAGGCAAGGAAACTGAGGCCAGAGAAGGGCAGTGACTCCCCAAGATCACAGTGAGTGGCTGAGCCAGGGCTTCTGCTTCCCGGCTCTTGGCTGCTTCCGGTTGAGCTACCTCCAGGCAGCCTTTAGACTGGGTGTCGGAGTCTTGGTTTATTCTGGGCAGTGGTGGGGAGCCTGGCACCCCTGCTCCCCAGAGCCAGGGAGAGAGAAGGGCCTTTCACCACTGAGGAAGCTGCAGCCCCCATCATGGCCACAAGGTGGCACCATGACCTGGCCCAGAGTCACCCTCATCTCCCAGGAAAGGCTCCAACAGGGCAAGAAAGGTGCCAGCCTCCTGTCCTTAGGTGGGAATTTCCCTAAACAAGGGCCTTGCAGACCCAGGAGAGGGAGTCCAGGTGAGATACCTGTTGATGTGCTTCTGGCTAATCAAAGATTCTGGTTAACAGACCCCACGTATACCTAGACAGAGATCCCTGAGCCTCAGTTTCCTCATCTGTAAAGAGGAGGAGGTGATAGCTCTTCACCCATAGGGCTGCTGGCTGGCAGAGTCAGTGCTTGACAAACCTTAGCTAACACAATTATTTATTCACCCAGTGTTTACTGAACGCTTGTACCCGGCACTCGGGAATCAGGATGCATCAAACAGACATATTCTTTGCCCCTGGGGAGGTTGGAATCTGCTGCTAGAGACAGATATTGAACAAGTAACCACACAAATAAATATGTAATGACAAATTGTGGCAGCTGCTCTAAGCAAGGTTTCTCAACCCCAGCGCATGCTGACAACATTTTTTTGCCTGGGGGCTGCTGTGCATTGTAGGATGTTTAGCAACATCCTTGGCCTCTGCCCACGAGCCACCCCTCCCCAAGTTGTGACAACCCAAAATGTCTCGGGACTTTGCCAGATGTACCTGGAGGGTGAAGTCGCCTCTGCTGGAGAACCACTGCTACAAAGGAAAAAAGGAAACAATTTTTCCAAAGACCGCTGCAGGGAGGCCAGAATGGCCCTGGGGAAGGAAGACAGGTCAGGGTAGGTGTCGGGGGAAGCAGCCTTTACAGGGAGCCTTGAGGGATAATTAGCCAGGTGAGGAGGGGAAAGAACTTTCCATGCAGGGGAGCAGTAGAGGCACACCCCCTGAGTGGGGCAAACTCCGTGTGTTCCTGGAACTGAACGAAAATGAGGTCACATGAGGCTGCAGGAGTTTGGATGTTTTTCCAGGTGGAGTGGGAACCCTGGGGACAGGTCTGTCCTCGGAGGGGAATTTTTTTCTTTTTCTTTTTTGGCTGCCCCACGGCATATGGAGTTCCCAGGCCAGGGATCAGATCCCAGCTAGAGCTGTGCCCTAAGCCGCAGCTGTGGCAACGCTGAATCCTTTACCTACTGTGCTGGGCCGGGGTCAAACCCGCATCCCAGCACTCCTAAGACACCGCTGATCCCGTTGTGCCACAGGGAACTCCCAGGAGAGTATTTTCGAAAGTTCGCTTTGGCTGGAGAGGGTGCGTGAGTTGCACCTTCCTACCTTCCTATACATGCCCAGTCTTGGAAGAGAGGCTGCAGGCAGTCACGGACATGGTTCTTGGAGGGAATCTGAACTGGGAGGGATGAGTGTCAGACCTCACCTGGCCTGAGGCCCTACCCTGAATGCATAACTGGACTCCATAGAAAAGAATAATTACTTTTTTTTTCTTTAAAGCATTTTAATAGATTGACTTTTAAACTACTTTAATATATAAAAGAAACATTTTAGAATAGCAAGCCCTCATGTTCCCATCAGCCCCCAAAACTTGGCATCAGCCAGTCCTGCCTCATCCATAGCCCTGTTCTGGGGTTTCTTTTTTTCTTTTTTTTTTCTTTGTCTTTTTGCCATTTCTTGGGCCACTCCCCGTGGCATGTGGACATTTCCAGGCTAGGGGTCGAATTGGAGCTGTAGCCACCTGCCTACACCAGAGCCACAGCAACGCGGGGTCCGAGCCGAGTCTGCGACCTACATCACAGCTCACGGCAATGCTGGATCCTTAACCCACCGAGCAAGGCCAGGGATCGAACCTGCAACCTCGTGGTTCCTAGTCAGATTCATTATCCACTGCGCCACGATGGAAACTCCTGTTCTGGGGTTTTGTTTTGTTTTGTTTTTGTTTGTTTTGTCCTTTTAGGGCCATACCCGCGGCATATGGAGGTTCCCAGGCTAGGGGTCTAATTGGAGCTATAGCTGCCAGCCTACACCAGAGCCACAGCAACGCCACATCCGAGCCGAGTCAGCAACCTACACCACAGCTCACGGCAATGCTGGATCCTTAACCCACTGAGCAAGGCCAGGGATCGAACCTGCAACCTCATGGTTCCTAGTTGGATTCGTTAACCACTGCACCACGACAGGAACTCCTTGTCTTTTTTTCTTCAGGGCTGCACCTGAGGCATGTGGAGGTTCCCAGGCTAAGAGTCAAATCGGGCTGCACCTGAGGCATACGGAGTTTCCCAGGCAGGAGTCAAATCCCAGGCTGTACACCACAGCCACAGACAGCAACGCCAGATCCAAGCCGAGTCTGCAACCTACACCATAGCTCACGGCAACGCCGGATCCTTAACCCACTGAGCAAGGCTGGGGTTTGAACCCACAACCTCATGGTTCCTAGTCGGATTCATTAACCACTGAGCCATGATGGGAACTCCTATTCCTGTTTTTTTAAACAAAACTGACATCATTTTTATCTGAAAATTTTCAGTTTATGGCTTTAAACACAAGGCCTCCTTTCTTTGAACTTACCCACAAATACCTTTATAATACCTTAAAATAACTCACCTTAAATTTAATATCATCACATACCCCATTGGCATTCATAGTTTCATTTGCCTCATGGATGCCATAATTTTATTTACTTATAAATTTTATTTCAAAACCAAGATCCAAATATGATTTTTATATAGCACTGAGTCAATATAGCTTTTAAACTGTTAGTCCATCTACTCCCCCCGGCCTTTTTTTTCCTTCACATTTTACTCACTGAAGAATAGTTTCCTAGTTTGGATTTTGTTGATTGCTTCCCTTTGTGGTGTTTGATCGCCACCACATTCGAGGGCTTCCTCTGCTGGATTCTGAGCAAAGTGAGGTACGAGGCCAAGGAGTGGCAGGTGGGAACCAGGGCGCCACCAGGCAGCTTCATGGGAGGGCCTGTGGGCCTACAGGTGGAGCCTGGGGTGACCCCACCCCCCCCAGTCTGGGTGCCTCTGGTCAGACTTAGAACCTGTAATAGTGCTCAGGGGATGAACTGAGCATGCCCAGTTTATGCTTCCTAAAGTCACCATTCAGATCTGGCCCAGCTTCTTCCCAAGAGAAGATGGAATGTGGGGGTGCAGAGGCCAGGTCTCCCACCACCACCTAGAATGAAAGGTAGACACCCAGGAAGCAGTGGTCCCCTCAACCCTACTGCAGGCTAAGAACTTTACTCCCATCAACATAGGAACCCTTTGAGGTTTGTACATTCCCCATCCCTGCCTGCAGAGGGGGAAACTGAGGCTTGGAGGGGTGAGACGACTTGCCCAACGTTCTCCTGCTGAGAAATGACAGAGCTAGGCTCAAACCAAGACCTCACTGGGCGCACCAGCTTGATGGGGGCAACTGGGCTCTACTGGCCGAACTCCACTCCAGTTGGTAAATGGCACCTAGTCTGGCCCTAGGGAGTTCCAAGTGGGCACTGGTGAAGGGGGAGCCTAGTGCCTGCCAGCTCGCTAGTCAGCACACGTGGGCTCGGACTCTGGTGAATGAGCCAGCCGCCGCTGCTGGTGGCAGTGCAGCGTCGCTGGAACCAATGCTGGAAGCCCCTCCCTCTGATCCCCCAAAGATGCGGCTATCCACCACTAGCCCGTCCTACCTCCCAGGGAGCCCTCTAGTGGCCGCTTCTGGGAACTGCAGCTCCCCCTCCACCCGTCTCGCCTGTCGTTAGTTCTAAATTCTGCATCTCATACCCGCCCACAGGAGACCTACCTGATGAAGCACATGTCCAAACACACGGTGGTGGAGCACCTGGTGAGCCATCACTCACCCCAGAGGACGGAGTCCCCCGGCATCCCGGTGCGAATTTCCCTTATCTGAGCCCACCCAAGGCGCCGCCCCGCCCTGCCCACTGGCAGACATAGACCCAGGCAGCACCTAGGCCCCGGCTCCCTCCAGGGGCCCTACAGGAACAGCGGAGCTCTCTCATGACCTTCCTGACCTTCCAGAAGGCCTGGGCCGCAGAAGCCCTGCCCGGTCCAGCTCTGGGGGCGGCCAGGCCAACTGCAAGATTCTGGACTCTTTTGGTGGCATCCAAAGACGATCTCAGAGCACTTTGAACCTCTCTGCTGGGTTTTCCTTTTGTTCCCTTCACTTGGCTTCACTGTTTTTGTTTTGTTTTGTTTTGTTTTGTTTTAAGTTTGTTTTGGAAATAACAAAAAAGATATTTATTGGCCAAGAAGTTGGTGCTGCTAAGACCGAGAAGTTAAAAGAACCGGACAGATGGACAGAGAACCAGAGGGCAGCGTGGGACCTTCTCTTGCCACAGCCTCAGGCCTTGAGGGGAAGGCTCAGGCCTGGGTTTCTGGACTGCGGAGGGGGGCCCCCAGGTGGGAGGGGCAAGGAGGCAGCTGGAGTGAGCCACTCACCTCTGGGTGCCCAGCTCGAGCCTCTGCAGTTGCGCCCTGGGCCTCAACTGAGCAGAGGGATGTGGCAGCTACCGGGGCAGCCCAGGCTTCAGGAGACAAAACGAGAGGGGCCGGCAGGTCTGCAGGACCAAAGGGTGCAGCGTTGGGCTGGGCTGGGCGCAGGCCCAGGGAAATGGGGTGGGGTGGGCTGGGTAAAACCTGGCACCCCCACTGCCCTGAAGACCACCCCAGTCTACCTCGGTGCTGGCCAGGAAACCTATTGGCTACCTCTCCCACCATCCCAGACTGTGGGCAGTGGGATGGGGAGGGAGTGGGCCTGGGGCTAGGACCCCCCCCCTTTTCCAGAATTTCCTCCAGATGGGGCAGTGCCCGAGAAGAGGTTGTCTTCCCTGCCATGGAGGGGAACGCCCAGCCCAGGCCCTCGGTCCCTCGGCAGGGAAGGGATCCTCGGGGAGGAGGGTCCCAGGAGCAGACCCTGCCCTCAGCCCCCACAGACACACCCCAATCTGAAAGCCATGCGTGTCCGTGTATATAGGAACCATGTACAGAGCCCGGAGAAGCCCCCCCTACGTCCCCCGGGGGGGAAAAAAAAAAGAAAACTAGACAGAAACTCATCTATATATTCTGTATCTGGAGTTCCGTTTTGAATATTAACTGTGTTATTTTTATACACTTTTTAAGCCTTAACTCGCCATTGATTTACCAGTTTAACGTCTCCTGGGGTTTCTTTTCCCACGGGGTTCTCTGCCCCGCCCCTGCCCCTTTGTTTGACTTGCGTCTGATACTCAGTATTGTAGCTTTTCGTCCGCATGTTACTACCCTGTAAATACGCTGTTATACACACTGTTAACATCCCTTTGCTTTTTTCTATGGGACCTCCAGGCCACCATATTTAGAACTAGTTACCTTATTAAAAAAGAGAAAACAGTCTGTTGGCTTCTCAGTCTGCATCGTGGTGGCAGGGAGGTGAGGGCAGGTGTCCCTCGGCGCTTCAGGAACGAAATTTGCGTTATATTTAAGAAAAGGGGTGGGGAGCAAAATAAAAGAGGTGGGTGAAGACACTAAAGGGGGCAAGAAACAAAGGAATTCCAAACCCTCTGCTCTTTGTATTTCTCTGTTGTGAAGAATAAACTGAACCTGCAGCCGGGTGGTGGCCGTGTGTGGCGTGCTCTGTGCGAGGGTGGGGCTGGGGGGCACCTTTCCACTGCTCCTCTCCCCTCCCCCGCCCCCCAGACTTGGGGAAGAAGGGAAACAGCCCTTCCTGTGTCCATCGCTTGTGGCCAAGGACCATGACGGCTCAGAGGAGTGAGTTCCCAATGGCGAGTTCCACGGTGACTCATGGCTGAGTCACTTTCTGTCTCTCCCATGGTACGTTCTGGGGGAGATGCCTACCTTTCCCTCCTGGGCAATCAAAACGTTGACCCCCCATGGGGAAGATGTCTGTGGAGGGGACGTGGTCCCCTCAGTCCCTGGAACAGTTGGGGGCTGCGAGGCTGGAGCTGCTGCCGCTGAAGGAGCCCGAGGATGAAGCTGACTTCGAACAAGGCCAAGTGGAGAGCTGGAGACGCTTCGTCAAGCCCTGATGCTGGCCTCACCCCAGCACTGTCCTTTTGCGTAAGCTAGTAAATCCTCCTTTGGGCTGGCCTTTCATTTTCCTCAAGGAGTCCGTTGCTAAACATTTACCAGCACCCCTCCCCAGGGGGCACGCCAACCAGATTCTTCATTCGGTGAGTCAGCAATAAGTTAGAAGATGGGGGCACCTGAACTGGAAAAGCCTCTGGCCCCAGTGGCTGTGTTGGGCCAGACACAGAAACAGAGGACAAAGGAGGCAGAAGCAAAGACAGATGGAGGAGACTGAGGGCCAGTGGCAACCTCAGCTCCTGACTTTGTCTCCATCTTCTGGTCAGGTTTAATTTCCTGCTTGTTCTCGCATCAGTGAACTTACAGGTGGCTAACTGTGTGACATTGGGTAAGTTACTTAACCTCTCTGTGCCTGCCTGATTTTTGCCATGTAAAATGAGGGCAATGAGAGTAACCAACGGATAGGGTGGATGTGAGGATTGAATGTGTCGACAGGTATCTAAGGCTTAGAACTGTGGCACATAGTGAATACCCAATAAATGTAATTGTTATTATTTGCTGTATCCCTGATGAATCTATGTTCCTCATGATGGAGGAACCCTGACTACCTGGCTAAACAGCTGATGATGTTGAGGGAGTTCGGGGGGGGCGGGGGGACATCCGAGCTGGCATGGCAGGGTGGCATGGCTGGACAGGTGGAGAATTTGCATGTAGCCATGACACTCATGGGACTGAGAGTCTGGTTTTCACCAGCTCCTCAGGAAGTTCTCAGGAACTTGCCTGGTCCCTGAGGGTCCCCAGCATGGGTGCTGAGGACCGTGCGGATTGACAGGGACACAGAGAGGTAGCTGCAGAAGGAGCTTGTCCTCTTACTCCTGCCACCGTCCTGAGCCTCTCTACAGCCCTCACCCCCACCTTGGGCCTCTGGGTGAGACAAAGGAGGGAGCTGTTCCCACATGGTCATCCACTCTGCTCCGCTGCAGCTTCCTTGACCCCTCCCCCTCCTCAGGAAGGTCTTGACCCCTAGCACGAGGCTGCCCCAGCCCAGCACCTGAAAACCCCTGACCTGTGCCATCCCTTCCTCTTTAAAACAGGAAGTGGCTGTCCTTTGGTGAATCCTTTGCAAGCCACAAACTTGCTGGGGAAGGGGCAGGCAAGGAGAGGGAGAAGGCGAATTAGTTTTTGGAGCAGCACAACCCCTGCAAGGAAGGTGACTGGCATCCCCACTGTACGTTGAGAAAACTGAAACGCAGCAAAGGTAAGGACTCTTCCTTTCCACAGCCACGGGGAGTCAGAAGAGGAGCAGATTCCCATCCAGATCTCAGCGGCCTGCGCGCACGTCCTGGCTGGCTCAGGGGTCCATGTGTGGCCCGTGGTGAATGATGCAGGGTAAGGTGGAGAATATTCTACCATTAGAGGAAGGGGTGTGCCAGCTCACAGTTATCAAGCGATAACCTGTTCTTAGGCACACCTGGCCTGTTCCTAGCTCTAACCCGGAGTCCAAAAGGCCTTCTGGGTTCTGCTAGTTTAGGCAGGAGACCCTGGGACCTTGGAACTGCTTCTGAAAGGAGAGTTATCTCTTATCTCACCTCATCAACAACTGGAACATGTTTTAAAATTGTTCACTTGTGAAAACCATCAGAGCTGGCTTATAGCCAGAATTGCTCTCCTACCTGAAAACAGGGGAGGCTGTTAAAAATGCAAGGTCTGTGCCTCAGTGGAAACGAATCTAACTAGTATTCATGAGGATGCAGGTTCAATTCCCGGCCTTGCTCAGTGGGTTAAGGATCTGGCGCTGCTGTGAGCAGTAGTGTAGGTCGCAGGCACGGCTCAGATTCCGTGGTTGCTGTGGCTGTGGTGTAGGCTCGCAGCTGCAGGTCTGATTCAAACCCCTAGCCTGGGAACCTCCCTATGCCATGGGTTTAGCCCTAAAAAGACGAATTAAAAAAAAAAAAAATCAAGGTCTATGACAACACTACCTAAATGGTTCAAAAGACCCAGAGGGAAGGCCCACCCTCTCATTTCCCCAACTGTCAGACAATCTCAGGGGCAGGCTTCCAGCAGATAATGTCCTTGTCCCCACAGCTATTTCCTGGAGGGAACCACCTTTCCTGGAGGGCCTCATGACTTCACGCTCCTACTCAGACGTGTTTTTCCCTACTGAGGATGAAGAGTCTGGACAGCAAGCATGGGTGAGGAAACTGATCTCCCAGACACTGGCCGAACAGCCATATGGGACCCGTGGCCGGGAAATGTCTTCTTTGTGGACTTTTGACTCTCTAGGAGAAAGGGCCATAAGGGCACTTTGGAATAATGTAGTTTATTATAATATTACTTAACTATGTACCAACGGTGTCAAGAGCGGGGGAGGTTAACCAGCAAAGTGAGGGAACCGGATGCCACTGAGTTTCTTCATCTGGGGCTTGTGCCTAGAAGCAGATGTATTTGGCCTGAGGGTCAGTCTTGCTCTCCAGCTGCTGACCTCACAGGCTGACTCATAGATCCTCTGGGTCCTCGGGCCATCATGTTCCCTTTTGGCGCCTCAGTACCATATAAAGCGTAGGGGATATGGGGAAGGGGCTAAAACATCTCTTCAGAGGGCCTCTGCTGAACTCAGTAAGGTCAGAGGTGAAAGGTCTCCAGGCAACTGGAGGTGCCCGGGTCTCGATGGAAAGGGATGGCTCATCCTCCTCCGGGAGCCACGTCCCAAAGGCCCAGCCTCCTGCAGCCATGCCGCAGCGGGGGAGGTGTTCACGCAGTCTCCCCCCACCCCCAGTGTCCCGCTGCTTCCAGAAGGGCCCCCACCGGCGTTGCTAGCTTCGCAGCAGGGCATACTCCTTGGGCGCCCAGAGCAGGCGCTGGCGGTGGATCTCAGCCCGGCGGCCAAGATCGAGGCTCCAGCAAAACTCAGGCGACAGCAGCTTGGTGGGCTTGTGCAGCCAGAAGAACTTATTGAGGTGGCTCTCGTCGTGCCAGCGCACCTCCAGGCCGCGCGAGCGGTCCCGCCGCAGGCCCCCGGCGCAGTGCGCCGTCAGACGCCGCAGCGCGGCCACGCTGCCCCCAAATACGGCCGCGTGGTAGTAGAGGTCGCCCTCGCCCGGGCCCAGCGGGCGGCCGAGCGCGTGTCACGCTCAAAGGGCAGCAGCCACCGCGGCCAGCGGTAGTGCCAGGCGTGCAGCTGCGCCACCGACACGGCCAGCGCCTCGGGCCCGAAGGCGCCACTGAAGTGCTGATCCACGTCCATGCAGAACACGAAGCGCGCCTCGTGGCCCAGGCGCCCCCCGAGGGCCGCGTGCAGCGCCGCTCGCGCGCCACGCGCTCCACCCGCAGCCCGCGGCCCGGGGCCCAGCAGCAGGCGGGGCACGGCTGCAGGGCGCTCGGTGAACACGTAGTACACAACGCACTGGCCCACCATGAAGTGCTGCTCTGCTGTCTCCAGAAGTGTGCCAGGTACTTCTCCAGGTACCTGCGGAGCGGGCCGTCGGAGTCAGCTGGTCACTGCGTCCTTCCCAGCCGTCCCTATGTCTGTTCTGGTGACCCTGCGACCCCAGGCCCAGGAACTCCGGAAAGGCCAGTCCCCATTGGAGGCAAATTAAAATTAATTGCCAATTGGAGTTCCTTGGTGGCTCAGCAAGTTAAGGATCCGGCGTTGTTACTACTGTGGCTTGGGTCGTGGGTTTGATCCCTGGCCTGGGTTGGAATCCTGGCCCAAGAACTTCCTCATGCGGAAGGTGTGGTAAATAATAATCATAACAATTGTCCATTGTTTGCCAGCCCTGCCCCTAGGGCCCCTGTGTCCCTTCCCTTGAACTCAGCTCTCCCGGACCCCTTTGATCAATAGAGGCACAAGGAAGGGATGCCATGCTGGCCCTTGGGAAGACCCGCGCATTAGCCTCTGTCCCTTTAGAGCTCTGACCCTTCGCATAAGAAGTCCTGGAACTCCGATGCTGCCACAGAGTGAGAGAACCCAAGCTAGCCACGGAGAGGCACCCTGCTGGTCTTCCTCAGGCAGCTGTTCCACAGGAGACCCAGCTGTTTGAGAGACGTGATGAACCTTTGCTGCTGAGCCGTCGGAATTCTTGAGCCACAAAGTCATGAGCTATGATAATAGTGAACTGCTTTCAGCTACTGCGTTTGTAGTGATTCCTTACACAGATAACCGAGACATCCAGAATACTGGAAACTGTATGAACAGACTTTGGGATCCTAAGGTTCTAAAATAATAATAATAATGCCTGATCTTTTTGAACATTTATCATGTGGCAGACAGTGTTCAAAGTAATGTGTATTATCTCATTTAATCCTCACCATTATTAGCTCCGTTTCCTGGTGAGGAAACAGTCTCCAAGAGCTTTAGGAACTCATGCACCCTTGCACACAGCTGGTAAGTATGAAGCCAGGATTTGAACCCTGCTTGGCAGTGGAGCCCATAGCTTTACCTGCACTTGTTCTATTCCTGGTGGAACTGTGAAAACTGGAATGAGAGACCTTGGAAGCCTCAGCATCCCAGAGTGTTGGACTCATAGAACCTTGGAATTTGGATCTCAGGACTCTGGAATTTCTGGACCCAGAGACTCTGACCCAGAGGGCTGGTACGGGAACACCCTCCTCAGCATCCAGAACGGAAGTGGGGACATCAAGGCCCTGGAGAGGCCAGCAGTTCCGTCCACCTTGGTCCTCTTTGCACCCTGGCCTCCCAGGGGTCCTCCTGGCTTTCTCTCCCATCTAGGGTATGAGGGACAGAGAGGAGTCATTTGGAGGAGTTGAATTCATCAGATACTTTTGGATATCTTTTCCAGGACGCAAAGCTTTTTACTGCCTCCCGAAAGCAGCCTCTTCCATTATTAAATGCTCCCTTAAATTGTCCTGAACTCTACCTCTCTGAGCCTTAGGACTGTAGGATCTAAGTGCCACTCTCAGCCAGGAGTCCCATTTGCATCACTACTGGAAAGTGAGTACCCAGCTTGGACCCCCCGCCATCCCTAATCGGGAGATGGGGAGACCAGCACCCTTGTGAGTTCTTCTCCACCTACCATTCCGGGTTCCTCCTCCATACCTGGGGGCCTCTCACTTCCTCAATTGGCCTCCTCTCCTGGAGAGAGTCTGTCCTTCCCTCTCCTGAGCCACCTGCCCCCATGACCTCTCCCTCAGCTTGCTCATTATCAGTCTGCCTTCCCTCCCAAACTGCAGCCTCACCCGTCCCCCTCAGCAGCCCCGTCCTTCCAGCCTGCTTCCTGATACCACCCCCCACAGTCCTCCCTCACTGAGCCCTCTGGCCTGCTGACCCTGCCACTCTCAACATCCCCCTTTATTTTTTTTTGGGGGGGGGCGCACCCCCGGCATATGGAAGTTCCCAGTCTAGGGGTCAAGTTGGAGCTGCAACTGCCCACCTACGCCACAGCCACAGCAACTCAGGATCCGAACCGTGTCTGCGACTACTCCACAGTCACAGCAATGCTGGATCCTTAACCCACTGAGCGAGGCCAGGGATCGAACCCGGGTCCTCATGGGTCCTAGTCAGGTTCGTTACTGCTGCATCCCCATTTCTTCACGTTTCTCTTTACTCAGCCCAGATCCACTCCCTTGCAAGAGCCCTCTGTCCACCGGCCCCAGTCCCACCATCAGACTTGCTTGGTGAATCTTCCTCCCTCCCTAACCTGCGCCTGAGCCACTGACCTCCATGGGGCGCTCACTGCAGCTGGGTCATCCCCTCTACTTACCCAGTTCTCACCTCTACTCACTTTCGCCTGAAAAACGCCATTGTTTTCTCACCACAAGCCAGGTTCCTTCCAGGACATGGTCCTGAGCCCCCGGCTGCCTGCACTGGCTGGGCTCCATGGTGCTGGTGTCCAGGGAGGAAGGGAAGACGGGGTAGGTCCTGCCTCACCCCGGAAGTCTTGCCCAGGAGGTGCTGTCTTTGCCTTCTGCTTCCGCTTGGGATGCTGTGGCCCCGGAGAATGGGGCACCCCACGCCCTGATTCACATGCACGCCCCTCCCACCCCTTCGCTTGGACAGCACTGCTCGCCTTCCAGGCCTTACCTGCCCACAGCAAAGACCGTCAGGCCAATGGAGAGGTTCTGCTGGGCAGCCTCTTGCTGGGCCACATCTGGGTCGAATGTGCCGTCCCATATAATGGGGGCCCTCCAGGAGGTGCAGGTCAGGACTTCAGGCCCGGCCCTGGCCAGGGCAGGGATGGAGGGATATGTCCATTATCCACCTGCTTCGTGCGTGGTCACTGTCACCTCCCCAGGCCTGGGCCCCAGGGACTTGCAAGTGGGTCACACCCAGGCCCTGCCCTAGAACTCTCTACCCCAGATCCTAGAACTCTCTACCCCAGATCCAGCAGGGTATTTCGAGATGTGTAACCTGCTGGGGCCCTGGGGTGGAGCGCCTAGCCCTGCCAGGGTGGGGGATGCGAGGAGGGCAGGGATGTGGGGGTGGGGTGCTGGAGGCCTGGAGATCCTGGAGTGGCAGGGATGGCAGCTCCTTACCAAGGATGCAGGGGACCCGTGAAGTTGTCTCTCAGCAGGGGTGTTCTCGTCAAAGGGCAGACACCCATGGGGACGAGGACTTCCAGATGCCTGGGGGATGGGAGCAGCAGTGAGGGGTGCCAGCCTGCTCAGGAGCCCTGTGGCTTTGCTCCTTACAAGGGGGAGAGCCCGCAAGGACACTTGTGCAGGAGAGAGCCAGCACTCTCTATCCCTTAAGGAGGCACTGGGAAAGAGCCACTTTAACCCTGCCCTGCTGGTCCCATCTTGAGCACTGGGGGAAGGGGGTTGTACCTGACAGCAGGGAGGCCAAACAGGAGCAGCCCTAAGAGGCCAAGTGCAAGTAGGATCAACCACCAGAAGATTCTCTTCCAGGCCCTGGGTGGGCGGGGAGTAGGGAGGGACATTAGCAACACAAAATATATGTGTGTGTGTGTGTGTGTGTGTGTGTGTGTAATTTCCACATATATACATATATATGGGAAAGTATGTAATTTAATGTTTCATTTTATTTGCTTTGACTATGAATATATTACTCTGTGCACATGGCAGACATTCAAAGGTCCTAGAGAGTATAGACAGTGCAGTCTTTCCTGTTCCTCTGCATGGGGACAGTCGTGTATATGCAGGCAAATGTAAATATGGTAGCGAATGCGCTCTCTCCTTCTCTTCCTGTGCTTTTCCTCCCACACACGGTAGCCTGCTGATATGCTCTTCCCTGCCTTGTATTTTCCACTGACCATTATGTCTTTGAGTTTATTCCATCTCTCTCTCTCTCTTTTTTTTTTTTTTGCTTTTTAGGGCCACACCCATGGCATGTGGAGGTTCCCAGGCTAGGGGCTGAATCAGAGCTGCAGCTGCTGGCCTACGCCCCAGCCACGGCAACGCAGGACTCGAGCCAGCCTGCAACCGACACTGCAGCTCACAGCGACACCGGATCCTTAACCCACTGAGCGAGGCCGGGGATCGAACCCGTATCCTCATGGATACGAGTCGGGTTCGTTTCCACTGAGCCACAATGGGAACTTCCTATTTTTGAAGCGCTTCCTCACCCCTTTTTCCAGCTGCCTAACATGCCATTGACGGGTGGTGGCATCACTTACCTCACCAGGTCCCTTCTGATGAGCATTTAGATGTTTAATTCCTTGCTTTTCCCAGTAGGCAGACTCAAGCGACAGTAACATTAGGGGGTGGGGCGCTTCATCCAGGCAGTGTGTAGGACTGACCTTGGACAGGGGAGAGTCTGAGAGGGATGCAGGGAAGTTTGTGGCTTGGAAGCTAGGAGTTGAGAGCTCTCTGGGGCTTAGAGATGTGTTGCTGGGCTGCACGGAGGGCCAGCTGTGCTCAGGGACTCTGTGTCTATGGTGGCTCTTAGTCCCCAAGCCAGGTACCTCCAGCAGAGGTATCAGCCCCATTGCTGGCTCAGAGGAGGAGGACTTTAGGATTTGCGCGTGGTTGGCTGTTTTTCAGAAGGGCCCTAAAATGAAGAATTTGAATTAGCTCCTCTGGGGGGATCTCTTCCATCTCTCCTCACCCCTGCTGGGTGCTGGTGTTTCTAGACAGACTGGACCCCTAGGGTGAGAAGCAAGACTGCTGGAGCAAGACCCCCTGGGTTCAAATCCCAGGCCACCACTTCTTAGCTGTCTGACCTCAGGCAAGGTTCTGGACCTCCACACCTGAGTTTCCTCATCTAGAAAGGTGGGTCCTAAGAACACCTACTTTGGAGGGCTGTCCTGGATATTGAGTTAATCCCTGCTAAGGGGTTAGAACAAGGCCTTGCACACTGCAATAGCTCAGGAAGTCTTAGCTATTGTTGATTATCATTAGTAATATTATTCCTCCCAGCTCCACTCCCTGCCATAGAAACCCTTCCAAAATCTGCATCCCCTGGTTTCTTTCGAGAAGCCTGACTCATCAGACCTTCTCTGCTCCCCCCATATCATCACCCCTCAGCAGGTGTATCCAGTAAATAGCTCAGAGAGGCACCTTGCAGTTTGTGTGTACATATCCACCTGTGCATCTCAGCATAGACACCTCCTTCTGTTCAGTTGGCCAAACCTGGGGGCCCCCTGACCCCTCCCTTGGCCACGCCCACTGTCTGCTCTCAGTCCCCAGGGCGTGGCTAACTTAGTCTCCCTGATCTCACCCCCCCATTCCCCCCCCCAGTTATCCTTCCTGCCCCCTGCCCAGGACCATTACTGGTCCAGGACCAGCGACCTCCTCTGCTCCCAGTCACTCCCTACAGCCCCCAGAGTCAGCTCATAAAACGCCACCTGCCTTACCAGTGTCCAGGTCACATGGATAAACAAATCCTTGAAGGGGAAAAGCATTTAGTAGGCAAACATATGGAAAAATGTTCACCCTTACCAGTAATTAAAGACTTACAAATCTGAACTAGGTGGGATGTTTTGCCTATAAAATGAGCACTTTTAAAAAAGAAAGAAATGAAAATAGCCACGCTCTGAAAATACAGTGAGCTCTTGCACCTGCTGGTGGGATGTAAATTGCTACAGCTTTTTTGGAAAGCTACTTAGCTAAGGGAATGGAAGCTTTCAATAGTCATCCCCTTTAATCCAGTCAGGGAAACTTTTGAGAATCTGTTCAAAGGAGATCGTCAGGAGTTCCTGTCATGTTCAGTGGTTAACGAATCCGACTAGGAACCATGAAGTTGTGGGTTTGATCCCTGGCCTTGCTCAGTGGGCTAAGGATCCCGCGTTGCTGTGGCTCTGGTGTAGGCTGGTGGCTACAGCTCCGATTCGACCCCTAGCCTGGGAACCTCCATATGCCAGGAGAGCAGCCCGAGAAATGGCAAAAAAAAACCAAAAAAAATCATCAACTCGTAATAAGTTTATGCATCAAGATGTTCACAAGTCTGCTCATTCGTGCATTCAACCTACACTTATCGGTCACAAGCTCAGAATCACGCACTGTGCTAGGTCGAGGATTTCAGAGGTGAGCGGGACACAGAGCTTGTTTTCAGGGAATGGGGTCAGGCAGGTGTGGGAGCCAGAAGGAGAGGGGGGGTGGGGTCAGATGACAGATTGCAAACAGATGAAATGGAACACAGGGCAGTGAAGGCTGTGATTAGTATAAATACAAGATGCCACTAAGGGCAAATATAAGTGGCATCTGAGCCTTAACAGATGAGGGAAAAGTCAGGAAGTCTTCCTGGAGGAGGTGACCTCTAAGCTAGGATCTGAAGAATTAGAAATTATCCAAGCAAAGAAAGCAGTGGAGGGGAAGGGAGGTCCATGAAAAAGAAACAACAGTGTGTAAAAGTGAGGAAGGGAGAGAGCTCAGGAAATACGTGGAGCTGCAGGGCCCCCGCAGGGGTGGGGTGTAGAGTATGGATGAGGAGTGGTGAGAGCGGAGGCTGGAGAGGAGCCAGGGCCAGGTCACCCAGAGCCTGTGTGCCAGGCCAAGGGATTTGGACTTCATCTTGAAGGCCACAGGGAGTCCTGAAAGATCCTTTGCCCAGGGAGTGATGCAGTCAGATTTTATTTAAAAAATACTCCAGGAGTTCCTGTCGTGGCGCAGCGGTTAACGAATCCGACTAGGAATCATGAGGTTGCGGGTTCGGTCCCTGCCCTTGCTCAGTGGGTCAAGGATCCGGCGTTGCCGTGAGCTGTGGTGTAGGTTGCAGATGCGGCTCGGATCCCGCGTTGCTGTGGCTCTGGCGTAGGCCAGTGGCTACAGCGCCGATTAGACCCCTAGCCCGGGAACCTCCATATGCCGCGGGAGCGGCCCAAAGAAATAGCAAAAAGACAATAAATAAATAAATAAATAAATAAATAAATAAATAAATAAAATAAAAAATACTCCAGCTGAACACTTGTGCTTGGATGTGCGGTGGGGGGCAGGGAGCACAGGAAGACAGGTCAGTGTTGGCAGTGGGTTGGGGACAAGTAGGTGATGAGGGGCTGGCAAGGAGGTGGGATGGGCAGGACTTGGCCATTGATGAGAGGGACAGGGCTGGGGGAATGGGAAAGGGGAAGAGGCCTGACTGTCTGGTTGGGGGTGAGCTGCTGGAGCCCAGAAGGCAGGCAGGCTCAGGAGAGGGTTCTGGGATTCACCAGGAGGGCAAGGATGCCATGGGAGCAGGAGAGAGCAGAGGGAGGAGAGCCAGGGCCCAGGCAGGGTACTCAGCGAGCAGAGGAGGAAGGGGCCGGGCAGAGGGCTGGGTGGCTCTTTCCAGAAGTTTGGCTGTAAAAGGACAGAGGATAGTTAACTGGAGGGGCTGAGGGGTTGGGATTGATGGAGAATGGAGATGTGTGTGTTTCTTTTATACAGGGAGACGTGGCCTTGGTTGCACGCAGGATGGAAGGCACCCACAGAGCAGCATTGCGTAGGCTGCTCCCGTACAACTGAAAAAGACTCCAGTGTCCAGCTGAAGGGACCCGCTAAAATAAACTTTTTATGAAGACTGCAGCCACGTGGAAGAATGTGTACGTAAGAACTTTAAGTGAAAAAACGCAGAATCTAAAATTGGTGGGTACTGTGATTACAAGCTAGCAATGAAACATGCACCAGAAAATAAAACCAAAAGGAAACAATGTAATAAGTTGTGGGAGGAGTTTTTCCCTTTATTCCCTCCCCCACCCCCAGTTGTTTATAATGCACTTTCACTGCTTTCTTAATGAAGGAAAAATACAGAGTCATTTAGGGAAAAAAAAATTCGTTTTAAGCCTTCTTAGTAGACTGCAAGATAAAGTCCACATCTCTCAGCCCTGCCTGAGGAACCTGAAAACCTGGCTCCTCAGTTGTTACATTTTATTTATTTTTATTTATTTGTTATTATTATTATTATTATTATTGCTTTTTAGGGCCCGTGGCATATAGAGATTCCCAGGCTAGGGGTCAAATCAGAGCTATAGCCACCGGCCTAGGCCACAGCAACGCCAGATCCTTAACCCACTGAGCGAGGCCAGGGATTGAAACCACATCCTCATGGATCCTAGTTGGGTTCGTTAACCACTAAGCCACGACAGGAACTCCTGTTACATTTTAAATACTTACATTGGACCCAACTTTTCCACCTCTAGAAAAAGAGATGTGTCACCGTGGGTAGCTGGAGGAAGGGGCAGGGGGACTTTAAATTTTTTTTTTTTTTTTTTTTGCTTTGTAGGACCGAACCCGCAGCATATGGAAGTTCCCAGGCTAGGCGTTGAATAGGAGCTGCAGCTGCCGGCCTACGCCACAGCTCACAGCAACACCAGATCCTTAGCCCACTGAGCAAGGCCAGGGATCGAACCCTCATCCTCAAGGGTACTAGTTGGGTTCATTTCCGCTGAGCCACGACGGGAACTCTGACTTCAACTTTTTACTTGATGAACTTCATAGCAGTGGACTCCACAGTGAGCACGTGTTACTTTTGTTATCTAATGAACGAAAATGAGGTCTTTTCTTCACGTTCATCTCTTACCAGCCCCCCTTATGTTTTGGTCACATTCCCCTCATGTTTTCCAACACCAACCAATTCGGTTCTCCAGTGTCAAGTGCATGTCCAAAAATTCAGTTCCATCCTGACACCAACCACCTGGAGTCAGTATCAGATCCGACAGGTTAAAGGGCTCAGTCCCATAAAAACACCCTCACTTCAGATGCCATTGCAAAGCCCAGGCCACCCATACTTCTGATCGGCGATACATCAGGGGTTCCCACAACCCCCTCCTCAGGTTTAATAATTTGCTAGAAAGGCTCACAGAACTCAGGAAGGCCCTTTCCTTACTGTTACTGGCTTATTGCAAAGGATACAAATGAACATCCAGATGAAGAGGTACAGGGGTGAGACCCAGAAAGTTCCCAGGGAGTTGGGGTGCATGATCCTCCCAACATATGGATGTGTTCCCAACTGGAAACTTTGAACACTGTGTTCGAGAGGGTTTTTTTGGTTTGTTTGTTTCTTTTTTGGCCGCCCCCATGGCATATGGAAGTTCCAGGGGTCAAATTGGAGCCAGAACTTCGACCTACGCCACAGCTGTGGCAATGCTGGACCCACTGCACTAGGCCGGGGATCTAACTAGTGCCTCCAGAGAGACAAGCGGATCATTAACCACTGCGCCACAGCAGAAACTCCTGTTCAAAAGTTTGGGTTTTTTTGTTTGTTTTTGTTTGTTTTTGTCTTTCGTCTTTTCTAGGGCCACGGTTACGGCATATGGAGGTTCCCAGGCTAGGGGTCCAATCGGAGCTGTAGCCGCCGGCCACAGCCACAGCTACAGCAATGCAGGATCCAAGCCACATCTGCGACCTACACCACAGCTCACGGCAACACCAGATCCTTAACCCACTGAGCAAGGCCAGGGATCGAACCTGCAACCTCATGGGTCCTAGTTGGGTTTGTCACCACTGAGCCTCAAAAGTTTTTATAACCCAGTGTTCAGCAGCCCCTTCCCTCCTGGGCAGGGGCGTCGAGGTGGCACTGAAAGTTTTAAGCCTCTAATCACTAGGTCTTTCTGATGCTCAGCCCCATCCTGGGGCCCTGCCCTAAGCAACCTCGTGGCATAAATGCAGCTGTGCTAGGGTCTCATTATGAATAACAGAACACACTCTCATCACTCAGGAAATTCCAAGGGTTTTAGGAGTTCTCTGCCAGGAGCCTTATTATACCACACCCTCCATCAGACTTCCCTCCTGGAACTGGGGGCCAAGTCATGGTCTGGAGCCTGGGGTGGGACTAATCCGAGCATGGTGGGTGCAGTGACAGAGGACAGCGTCCGGCGTTGATGCCACCTGATCTCACCCCTTCCATGTCTCACAAGCATCTCAAACTTGTGTGGCCAGAAAGGAACTCTCCATTTTCTTCAGAAACCTGCTCCCCACGCAGGTCAGCTCCATCTTGGTAAATGACATCCAGATGGCTTAACTCGTCCCTCAAACTGAAGGCCTGGGAGGCCACCCGAGTTCTTCCTGCTCCCTCCCCTGCACACAGTCTGCCGGCAAACCCTGTGGACCCCCATCCATCCTCCGGCCTTCACCTCCCCTCGGTCCACTCTGGGCCATCGCCTCTTTCACTGGACGTCACCTTGCTAAATTCCATGGCCCCCTGCCCAGCCTCCCTGCTCTACTCCTGTCCTCCAACAACTCATTCTCCAAAACGAGTTTTCAAAAATACAAGCCACGTGCTGGCTCAGTGGTAACAAACGCGACTAGTATCCATAAGGATGTGGGTTCCATCCCTGGCCTCGCTCAGTGGGTTAAGGATCCAGCGTTCCTGTGAGCTGTGGTGTAGGTCGCAGACGTGTCTGGGATCCTTCGTTGCTGTGGCTCTGGTGTAGGCCGGCGGCTACAGCTCCGATTGGACCCCTAGCCTGGGAAGCTCCATATGCCATAGGCATGGCCCTAAAAAGACAAAAACAAACAAACCAACAAAAAAACCCACAAAATAGAACACGTTCCCCCCCCCCCCCCCCGCCCGCCCGTGACTCCAAGATCTTCCAATGACATCTCACCACTGTTAGAATATCTTCGGTACCCTGGACTCTGATCCGGAAAGCTCCGTCCCTCCCGGTCCTGCTGGCCTCCTTGGCGTCATTCTTGCCCTCTCGACTGCCTCCCACCCCAGCCCCGCCTTCTGGGCACCTGCGCATGCGCATGCGCATCCTTCTTGCCCGGGTCCCCTGTCTTGGCGTCCAGCCCAACGCCCCCAGCTCTGCGCTCCTGCCCGGCTGTCCACCTGGGTATCCCACAGACTCCTCACATTTGGGGCTCAAGTTGGACTTTGTGTTTCCTTTCATCTCTTCCTCCTCCTGCGTGACTGGTCCCGATGACTCAGGTGGGACCCTGTCTCCCTCCTCCCATGGGGGTTCGGTCCCAAGTTCTGTGGCTTCTGTTGCTCCCCTCGGGGAGCTCCTTCCTCCCCACCCTCACCGAGCTGCTCAGGCCTCAGGGTTCCTCATCCGATGCCTGCGTCTGCCAGCTAGCCTCTCCGACTCCATCTACGAAGGTTCCTACACTTGCCACGACCCCATGTCCTCCCAGCTCTGGATCTTCGCCCTGATGGCTCGTTTCCCATCAGCCACCACCGAGCTCCACCCCGCCTCAACTCCAGTTCCCTCCTTTGCGAAGCCTTCCTGGCCTCCCCGCACCCACTCCCTCAGTGCGCCTCTGTGCTGGTGCCCGCCTCTGCTCAAGGACTTGCAGACTCCACTCTGGAACCATCTGTCGGCCCTGCCAGGCTGTGAGTTTCCAGTTTTATTAGACTTTGTGCTCTTGGCGCCAGATCCCAGAGAGCATCTCCTAGTTGGTGGTATTAGTAATTAGGTGTTCAGCAAATGAGTGACTGCCTTGTCTTCCGCCTCTTTCCCAAACGGTTACATTTTGCTTAAAACTGCATTTTTTTTCAGGGTTAAGTCTGCACTCTTTATGCTTTATGCCCCCATCTCAGTGAAGTCTGACACAACCCCTTGAAGGAGATGTTATGATCACTGCCACCTTATAAATGAGGAAACCGAGGCTCAGAAAGTTTAACTCTCTTGCTTAGGGTCACACAGCTGGCAAAGGTGGAGCTTTAGTTTGAACTCAGGTCTGTCTGACTCCCAGGTCAGAGGATGGCATTTGGGGCTCCTATGACCCAGCCCACCTCGACCCTGAGGCTCATCCCCCCAGGGCCCTGCCCTGTTATTATTCCCCACAGGCTTGGCTCCTCTCAAGACACCTCGTGTTCCCTGCTAGTCACTGTCCCTTCTACGAGAAGCCTGTCCCTTCACTCTTCACCCAGCTCCACGTCGAGCTGCAGGGCTGGCTGCAGCTGGGCCTCTCTGGCTCCTGGAAGCAAGACTGCCCCTGGAAGTGCATGATGGGAGGTGCCAGGGCAGGAAAAGGCTGCAGTGGAGCCTCCTCTGCCCTTGCTGCCATCCCAACCCTCTTAGCCAGCCCCTCCCAATCAGGGCAGCCAGGCAGAGCCGCCCTATGCGGTCCGGGGGCACTCAAACTGTCAGTTCTGGAAGCGTGCTGACACCCCGGCCTGTGACAGGCACCTGCCAGCTCCTGCTGCCCCCTCCCATGCCCCGGCCTTGGAGCCCCTGGTCCATAGAGGCCCCTGCCAGATCCATTCCTCCATGTTCTTTGCTCAGATATTTTCTTTTTTTCTCTTTTCTTCCCTGCCTTTTTTTTTTTTTTTTGTCTTTTTAGGGCCGCCCTGTGGCATATGGAAGTTCCCAGGCTACGGGTTAAATCACAGCTGCAGCAGCCGGCTTATACCACAGCTCATGGCAACACTGGATCCTTAACCCACCGAGCAAGGCCAGAGATCGAACCTGCGTCCTCATGGATACTAGTTGGATTCGTTACCACTGAGCCACAACGGGAACTCCCGTTGCTCAGAAGTTTTCAAAAGGATCCCCCTTTCACCCTGCTTCCCCTGCAGAAGGTGGTCCCTTCTCAAGCCCACCTCACACCTTGCTCCTGTATCCTCCTCACTTTCAGGAAGGGGTTAAAGACCAGTCATTCGTTCCTAAATGGGAACAAGTCTGCAGCATTGGACAGTGACCCCCTGTGGGACAGAGAGTGCTCAGTTCCAGGGGAAGATGCAGCCCAAAGTTTCTAATCTCTGGGTAACCAAGAGGGCTCAGAGTTCAAGGCAGCAAGAGGTCTTGCCGAACTCTTCACAGGCTGCAAGTCCTCCCAGGATGCGGTCTTAACCCACCCCACCAGCCTCCCATGGATGGGCGATGTCCCCCCTGTCACCTTCTCCCAAGACCTCTGTGGCTCAGCTGGTTCTCAGCAGGCCAGCCTTGGTGTCTCCTCCTTGACAGTTCCGGCCGCCAGGCTGGACTTCTCTCAGGTCAGCTGTCCCATCCCCTCTTCCCCTGACACCGGCAGTGTCTCCGCTCACCTGATTCCTTCCTGGAGAGCCATGTCAAGAAGCTAGTGGGAGAGCCTGCCAAGAATCTTCTCAGCTCAGAGCCAGGGATGAAATGACCCTTTCTAGGTGACTGGGACAAAGCAGTTCCAGGCCATCTGTCAGAAGCCACACCCACTGGAGCAAGCAGGGAAGAATTGCTCCAGAGGGCCTGGTTTGGGGGCAGTCCTGCCGGGAGAAGCTGGCCCCAGAATGGGGTGGGGGCTGGGAACCCCCTGGGACCAATCACCTGGAAGAGGGTGGATCTGAGGCATTTTGTACGGACTGCTCTTCCTCCCACTGCCCCTCTTCAGTGTCCTGGTCCTCCGGAAGGGCTGTGGCGTTTGTCACCCGGGGAGAATCCGGCTCTGTCCAGAGCTTCAGCTGGACCTCGGGGCATTGGTCACCTGATTGTGACCTTGGACAGCTCATCTCAAGGAGCCTGTGACCTTTTCGGTAAAAGAGGGTATTTACACCAGTCATCCCGGACAGGGTAACAGTTGCACAAAATAGTGTTACGGAAAAGTTCTGTCAAGGTGACACCAAGCAGGGCTTTTTCAAGTACAGGTTATGATCGATCAGAGGGCCATGAAATTAATCTCGTGGATTATGACTGAAATGTATATGTATGAACAGGGAAGGAATTGAAAAGAAAATATCAGAATGGATTGTACATCAGTATAGTATTGTGATATTTTTGTTTCAGTTATATATAGTTAAGTATGTATGCAGGGTAGGAAACTTTTTTCTTTTTTTTTGTTTAGGGCCACACTCATTGCATATGTAAGTTCTCCTCAGGCTAGGGGTCGAATTGGAGCTACAGCTGCAGGGCTACACCACAGCCACAGCAACGCGGGATCAGAGCCACGTCTGCAACCTACACCACAGCTCATGGCAGCACCGGATCCTTAACCCACTGAGCAAGGGCAAGGATCGAACCTGTGTCCTCATGGATTCTAGTTGGGTTTGTTACTGCTGAGCCACAACGGGAACTCCCGAGAGTGGGAAACCCTTTAAACTGTTGGTCATGATCAAAAAACTTTTGCAATACTCTGTGTAAACATCAGGAACAAACATGTGTTGAGGGAAGCACTGTTCAAACTGGGGCCCTTCACCCAGAGCAGAGAAATAGCACCAATACTTACCTAGGTCAGTCCCTCAAATCCACGACATCCTCTTTCCGTTTTGCCTCCCTGCTCCACCACACATGTAAGAACAAACTCAGGGTGGGCCTGGCTTTTTTGAGGGAAAGCTGAGGTCCAGCATGGACTCACTGAGCTGTAGGCTGCTCCTGGGGCCCCCTCTCCACTAGGCCCCTCCCGAAGTTCTAAGGTTCTTTGTGCCCGGGGTCCCAGGCTGGCCCTCCTGCTAGCCATTCTCTACCTCCTGGAACACCCGGCTTTCGGATCCTGGCTCCATACTCTGGGTCTTCCACTAACTAGCGTCTCCTCTTCCTCCAGGTATTCGTTACATTTCTATAGGCTTTCTGGAGAGGAGTTATCAAGACATGGGTCCTGGCTCACAAATCCCCTTCTCTTCTCCCCGGGCCCCACTGTTAGAGACTGAGTGCCCTAGCAGCCTGCGCCTGGAAGGCCCATCTCCTTCATTTGAGGCTTAGGAGTTACCTCCCTGAGGCAGAGACTCTCCAGTTTGCTATTCCAGCATCCAAAGAAATTGCTCAGCAGGTGTCGCTGGAGCTGAAGGCATCATAAGGGCAATTCTGGACATGGAGCTCCACCAACCAAAGGTGTCTGCTGGCGGAGGGAAGGGTCTGGGTTCGGCCCCACGTGTGCCAGACATCCCTGGCCCAACAGCGTCACGTCTCCCCAGGGGCAGTGGTGGGCAAGGGGGGCTCAGGGTTGAAGGCTTGGAGTAGGGCCCTCCCACTCCAAGGGACACCCATGTGAAGAGCAGAGGCGGTATCTGTTTTTCTCACATGAACTGGGGCTAAGGGCACCTGCCAATGACCCGGCCGGCCAAGCACAGAGCATGTGCTGTCCGGTTAGGGTGGTCGTCCCCTTTGCACCCACCCCGCTCCTTACAGGTGAAGAGCAGCCACTGAGGACCAGAGAGAGGCATCCCCAGGGGAGAAAGGCACAGAAAGAACAGATTTTATGGATTTATTTTTAAAAAACAAAAACAAAAGGTTAAAAAAGTCCTTCATTTCCAACCCTGCCTGGGGGTGTGAGTGGGGGAATAGAACAAGCTGAGAAGGGGGCCCAGCCTCCCCCTTCCCCCCATCGAGGAGAGCCCCACTCTCCCCAGGAGCCTGCAGAGGACAGGGCAAGTCAGAGGCAGGCCCTCGCCCTTCCTGCCCCACCTCCTCCTCCACGGCAGCTCACACTGCTGCCAGCAAGTTCCAGAGGCAAAGAAGTGTGCGAGTGGAGGCCGAAGGCTGCCTTCTTCACCTCAGCGGTCACTCCAGCGCTTCTGCCCTCAGGCCTTCGATGGGCGCCCCCACTGGGCTCCTGAGGCGGGCGGGCAGGCGGACAAGGAGGCTCGGCTCGGCCCGGCCCACTAGCAGCTTCCTTAATGCCGTCTGTGATACAGCAGGGCAGTCAGGGGACGTCACAGTGCAGGGAAGGGGCTCCGGAGAGACCTCGACCTCTGGAGAGGAAACCCTCCTGACCCCGTGGCTTTCTGATCTCGCCTCTCTGCACTGAGGCTGCCCGTCTTTCCTATTCCCCATCCTGAGGCTGAGTGGAGTCCAGGACAAAGCACTAAGTGGCTGTTTGCTACAAAACACCTGGAGATGCCAGAGGGTGGCTCTCGGCCTGTCTGTCAGTCCAGGCTCCCACACAGTTACACAGTCACACACACAGCGTTAAGGCGTCTGTGCCAGCAGGCGTGGCCAAACTGGGCCCAGCTTCTCTCTCTCCACCTGCAGAGGGTGAAGGGGGAGAACCCTTCTGGCTGCTTGAGAAACAGGCTGAAGTGGGAGAAGCTGGCAACGGAAGAGTTAGCCAGGCCTGGAGAAAAAAGTGGGAGGAAGGCAGGCAAGGGCTTCCGAGGCCTTTGATCCCGGCCTGCCCTTGGAAGTGACCCAACTCAGGTTGGGAGCCCTGACCATAAGCCCCCTGGAAAATGGGGGACGGAGAGAGGGGAAGAGAGCGGGGCTAGAGTAGTGGGACTTCGGAGGAAGCCAGTGCTATCAGTATTTACAAGCGTAAAGCCCCATCTGCTGCGCCGCCTACCTCTCTGCCCCTCCCACGGAAAGAAAGGCCCCTGAGAGCCATCGAGGAGGTGCCGAGACCTCCCCAGCCATGCCCCACGGGGAGGGCCCCTTCCCTCGACCAGCCCTGTTTCTGGGCCCCCAGGAGTGTCCAAAGCTGGCTCTGCTCAGTCGGGAGGAGGAGCCCTGGCCTGCCCGCCGCCGGCGCGGCCAGCCCTAGGAGTCCTTGAGCATGCTGATGCGCGCGTAGATCTTGAGGGCGGGCCCCAGCTTGATGTTCATGGCACTCATCAGGTGGTCCTCCTTGAGCAGCAGCAGAGCTTGCCCGTCGATCTCCTGGGCGCGGAATTCCTCTGCTATCTCCTGGCAGCCTGAGGAGAGGCCACCAAAGACCGTGTCAATGAGAGCGACCGGCAGTCACTGCCCTTCAGACGCATCCTCTCACCTGATCCTCACGACCACACCCCCGGGGAAGGTGTTGCTGTTGTTTCAGCTCAAGAGAGGCTGAGTGCCTCGCAAGGAGGCCGTGCCCCTTGTTCACGTGGGTGCTCCTTCATGCCCCCTCAGTGAACCGGGCTGACCCTGGGAGAGTCATACGGTGTCGTGGAGGCTAGATCTCGAAGGGCACAGCAGCTTCCCCTTGGTCTCTGGAGTAAGCCACCACCGTGTCGTGAGGACACTCAAGCAGCCCTCAGGGGAGGCCTGCCTGGGGAGGAACTGGGACCTCTGCTCTCAGCCAGCGGCTGCCCGAGGGGGCACTTTGGAGGGGTTGCAGCTCCCTGCCGTCAGGGAACTGCAGCTTTTGTTGCCATCTGAGTGAGGCCTGGTAAGACTCCGAGCCAGAACTGCCCAGCTAAGCCCCTTCACAGTCTAACCCCCAACACTCCAGATGAGAAGGGATTATTGTTTGGCCATGAGGCTTGGGTACCCTGCTTCACAGCAGCAGGTAACCCCTGCAGAGTCTGGCATCTGGCTTGGAGGGGGGGTCTTGGGGGGGTGCTGCTGTAACCATGCCCTAACAGTGTGCAGTCGGGGGTGTGGCCTTGGAGCTGGAAGGACTTGGAGGAGAGTGTCAGGGAATATTCAAGGTGCTGTGAGAAACTGAGTAGAAGGCTGATGGCCTTGGAGGACACGGCTGGGGAGGCTTAAGGGAAAGCAAGGAAACCATTACTGGAAACTGGATGGAACTTGATCCTTGCTATGAAATAGAAAATTTAGTAGCACTGTTGCTGGTGGTAATCTGCGAAGCCAAGCCACCCCCTGCGCCGAGTGCCCTAGCTAGGAGGCCTCAGAACGCTGCAGGTCCTGCCTGGCTTCCTACTGCAGAAAAATGTGAGGACGAGGTGGAGGAATGCTATGTAACAGGAAGGAGCCTGGATGGGCTGGTTTGGAAAATCCCCAGCCTCTCCAGGAGGCGAATGATGCTAAAACTAAGAAATGGTTTCTAGGCAAAGCCCAATCCAGGACACAGTCAAGAAAGCACGGTCTAAAGCTGAAACTCAGGGGGTGACTTACATCTTTTGTTGTAACCTCGGAGAGCCTGAAGCTGCAGCTTCAGAGATCTGTTGCATCAGAAGGCTCTCACAGGACTTGATGGGTGTGCCTCACGGAGCCTTTCCATGCAATAGCCTGCTTCTAAGATCGTTAAGGGCACTGCCTCAGCTTCAGGAGAAGCCTAGTGTAGGGAAGGGCTTGGGGACCTTTTTGGGTATGGGTTTTGTCTAATGGACCAGACCCGAACTGGATTCATAAAAAGCCCACAAAGACTTTCAGAGAACCATCTGGAAGAAACACTGCTCACTTGGACTGAAAGGGTCAGAAGGTAATACAAAAGAAAAGCAGCAAGAAGTAGGCTGAGAAAACCACCCCACTGAAAACAGGCTGCTTTTCACAGGAAAGAAAAGGTGACTCGGAGGGAAAGAGAATCACTGCAGGCTTTGAGTCCTATCAAGGAAATGCCAGCAAGTGCCCTGATATGGATCAGAGACTCCTGCAACCTCCCATGTCGTCCCTTTTTTTTTAATTTATTTTTTAAATGTTTTATCTTTTTAGGGCCCTGCCTGCGGCAGAGGGAGGTTCCCTGGCTAGGGGTGGAATCAGAGCTGCAGCTGCAGGCCTACACTGCAGCCACAGCAAAGTGGGATCTGAGCCGCGTCTGGGCAACGCATCTGGCTTTGCGGCAATGCCAGATCCCCAATCCACTGAGCAAACCAGGGAGCAAACCCACGTCCTCATGGATACTAGTCGGGTTCGGAACCCACTGAGTCACAACAGGAACTTCGTGTGTAGCCCCTTCTTGAATGGGGCATCCTGAATGGGCACGTCTAAGTGGTTAGCCTGTGCCTGTCCCACCAGATCCTGGGTTTGTGGCAGGATGTGGATAACCTGTTCCTTGGCCTCGGGTCTTCAGATTGAGAGGAATCACATGTGAGGATCTGGGCCCAGGGAGCCTCATCTGTGCTTGAACCTGAGTTAGGTGCCAAGATGCTGGACCTCAAACCACTGCTGTAATGGGATGAGACTCTCAGGGCCTTGGGTGGGGGTGAGGGTGTTCTGCAGGAGGGAGGAACATGAATCATCGGGGTGAACGAGGTAACCAGCCTCCGAACAGCTCCCAATCATCCCTGCTTCCCTTTCATGTCTTCATGAGTCCCTCACAATGAATGAGGTTGTCCTGTGTGATCAATAAGCTATGGCTGATGTGACAACATGTGACTGCTGAGGCTAGATCATAATGGGCACAGCGGTGGCTTCCACCTTGCTCTCTTGGATCACCCCTTGTGGGCACAACTGGCTGCTGTAAGAACACTCAAGCAGGAGCTGGTTCAGAAAAGAACCACGTGGAGAGGAACTGAGGCTTCTTGCAACAGCCACACCCTCCTTGGGAATGTGTGAGTGGGGCTCCTTGGCAGAGGATCACACAGCCCCGGTCGAGTTTTCAGACGGCCTGAGCCTTGGCGGACATCTTCATCACAACCTCGAAAGCGTCTCTGAGGCAGAACAGCCGGCTGAACCACTCCCGAATTTCTTACCCACAGTACCTGTGCGCTATCAAATTTGGGGGATGCAGCAAGAGATAACCACTACCCTGGGTTAAGTGGCAGAGCCAGGGTCTGTGTAAGCAGGAAGTCTGCTCTTTTCTTTCTTTCTTTTTTTTTTTTTTTTTGCTTTTTTAGGGCTGCACCTGAGATATATGGAGGTTCCCAGTCTAGGGGTCGAATTGGAGCTGCAGCTGCCAGCCTACAGCAATGTAGGATCTGAACCATATCTGCAACCTACCCCACAGCTCACAGCAATGCTGGATCCTTAACCCACTGAGCGAGGCCAAGGGTCAAACCCACATCCTCAGGGATACTAGCTGGATTAGTTTCCTCTGAGCCACGATGGGAACTCCCGCAAGTCTGTGCTTGATGACTACACCCCACTTCGGTCTCCTGTGGTCGCCATCAATACCTGACCTGTTCAGCGACTGGTGAGACTGGCAGAAGAAAATGGTAGAGAAGCTCTGGGGACTCACTGAAAGCAGGTGTGCAGATGTGAGGTTTGTCCCTAGATCCAGCCCTCGAGCTGTCCCGCACTGCACGGCCGGGTTACACACAGCCACCACCCACCTCACATGCATGCGTGTCTTCCTGTCTCTACTCAGGGTATTCCTGAGGCAAGCCCTCCATCAGGCACAGGCCTGTGTGCCAGCTGACATTCGGGTGATGTTTCCTTCACTTGATGTTCTCCTTGACAGATCTCCTGGGCTCCCGCCTGACGCCCCTCCCAACCCACCCCAGAGACACACAGGTTTGGTCACAGCATCACCCTCCATGCAGGCTCCTACCTGGGCCTGTAAATATGTCAATTACAGCCCCAGAATAGTATTTAGAGTCTGTCTGTGCTAGAATGTGAGCTCTTACAGGCAGGCACCTCTTCCAGCTCATCTCTGCACCCCTGGTTCCGAACCTGAGTCCCTCACAGAACTTCTTCATCCCTCCCAGTGGCCCCCTCATCCCGCGCTACTCCAGGCGGGCGTGGACTCCCAAGGGCCCTACCTGGCAGGGAGCGGATGAACTCGTAGACGTCTTCCACGTTCCATTTGGTGGGCTCACTTGGCAGGAAGTGGTGTCCCATGCCCACGAGGTCCCGCATGTGCATGTCCGGGAGCTCCAGGTCCCGCTGGCCTTGTCGCCGGCGGGAGGTGGACGAGCTGGCTGAGATGGGTGACAAGGGTTCCTCGTAGCTTGAGTTATCTGAGCAACGGCTGGAGTCCTCCTGGCTGTGTGTTAGCTGCAGGGCAGCAGTGACGGAAAGGGGTACAGTGCCTGCTGGCTGAGAGCGGAGAGAAACCATTTTCCTCAGGACGGGGGAGAAACCGCCCTGAGCACAGTGTGGGCAAAGGCAGCTAGCGTCTCCCTTTCCCACACTACGTGTGCCTCCACGCAGCTCTGCATTCCTAGATCAAAAAGCATCTTCTGTGATGTCCCCTCGCTGAGCCTAAGCAGAGTTACTCCTGGTACTGGACTATATAATGCACTGTACTGCAACAATCTGATTATGTATCTGTTTTTTTTTTCTTCTAGATGTGGGTTTTGGGGTTTTTTGGCTGCGCTAGTGGCACAGTGCCAGGGATCAAACCCATGCCACAGCAGCGACAATGCTGGATCCTTAACCTGCTGAGCCACCAGGGAACTCCCCAGGTAGGGGGTTTTTAAGCAGGGCTCTATGGGTTTGGGGGGATGGTCTGGGAATCACCTGAAAGAGCATGTAAAAGGTGTGCATGTGCACTTTGGAACCCACCCAACTTTCATCAGATGCTTAAAGAGTGTTTATGACCAAAACAGTAACAGTAAACTGCAAATACATGTAAGGTCAGAGGCGTAATACTACGCTGTGAGTTCCTTTAGTACAGCTTAGAGCTTTACTGCCTAACAAGGTTTTTGGCATGAAGCCAGTGCCAAAACATATGAACAAATGCCCATGTTCCTGGCAGGGACTCAGCGCTCTAATGTTCTGAGGCAACAAGGCGGGGCAGGAAGGGGTGCCCGCCTCCTTCTTGCCTAAGCCCTCCACCGAAGACAGGAGCTGAGAGCCTGTCTCTCTGCAGGGCTAGGTGGGGGAGCCCCACTTCCACAGCCCCAGGAGTCAAGGATGGAGGCAGACTGGAAGAAAAGGGTGAAGTCGGGACAAGGTCACAGACAAGAGCAAGTGAAGCATCCATAGGTCTAAATGAAGGGACCTATAGAGAGACAAGGGGGAAGCTGGATCTGGCCGGCGAGGAGAGATGAAACCACAATGGAGCACTGACTCCCGAAGTGTCTGGCTCCCGTCAGGATGGGAGGTCGTGAGAACTCGAGAGAATGAGCTGCAGGCTCTGCCAGCCTTCTCACCTGCTTCTTGGTATCCTTGGTAAGTGTTGGCAGACTGGTTTTGCTGGCCCGACGGCGGTTGTGGGTCGCGGCTCCTGCCTTCTGCAGCTTGCTCCGGTCCGAGTGGAAAAGGCCCACCCGTTTGGTGCATCCCACGTTGTACCTGCCAGAGTCCAGGCAACAAGGGGAGTCAGGGCAGCCGCAGGGCAAAGGGGCCCCAGGAAGAGTTAAGAGCAGCCAAGGCAGTGGGCAAAATCGGAGTTCGTCTCCTCATTCTGCTCCTAAGCCCATCGCTTATTACTGGCTGTGTGAATCGGGGCAAGTCACTCTACCCCTGAGCCTGCTTCCCTCTCTGGAGCTGGGGGTGAGACCACCCCGCCTCTTTCTTTAACTGGTCGGCGATGACACGAGCTAATGTACGCCAAGTGCTGATACAACAACTTGGGTCATGGCGAGAACTCAGGGCTGCTTGTGTCACACAGGTACCGTGTACTCTACTCTACATGTTACCTGTGCCTGGAAACTAGTGTCCACTGTCCTGATGGAGAGGAGCTTGGCAAAGCATCACAAAGGTGCCAAGAGGACCTCCAGCACAGCCAGAGGGGGGAGGGCTGGGGACAGCCTTACTCTCGCTGGTCTGCAGGGCATCTCTGCCTGGGGGCCTAGAGGGTTCTCCTGGGGGAGCTTGCAGCCTCTTCCGCCTTGGCACAAAGACCACCCAGGGCTCAGCGTCAGGCAAGTCTAAATCCCCAGCTTGAGGACTTGAGGCATAGTTACTTCTCCGCTGAGCCTCAGTTTCCTAACATGTCTGAAGAGCACAAGAGCAACACCTGCCTCGCAGTGACACTTTAAAGCTTAGATGGCATGAAGCATATCGGCCCCCAGGAGAGCCTGTGCACGGCAGCCTGCAAATAAACAACACTGGTGTTCCCAGCAATCCTTTATCTTCTAGGCTGGGCGAAAGCTCACAAAGGGAACATCTCTGGGAGCAGAGCAGGGGCTCTGGGCAGAACGTCTGGGGGAGGCTTAGGTAAACCCTAAGGAAAGGGGGGCTGCCAAGGACAGTGCTGGGGACACAGGAGACCAGCCAAGCGAAATGCCACTTCTTTCCCTTGGACTCCAAGCCGCTTGCTCTGATCTGCCTGTGGGAGTTCTCTGGCGCATGAGTGACCTTCCAGGTGGAGGAAACAGGTAGCTGGGTATCAAGGTGCATCCCTGAGCAAAGGGAAGGGGCTGGGCCCCGCAGCGGGCTGGGGCGCTTACCTTTTTGCACAAGCCATGGAACAGAAGCGCTTGGAACGCTTGAATTTGTAGGCAAAGTCCACCCGGCCACAGAGCTCACACTTGAGTTTGAGGGGAGTACCCTCCTCTTTGGATTCTGACAAGCATGAAAATCGATAAGTGTGGAGAAGGAGCACAGGACTGCCCACAGCCCCACCCGGGGCCTCTCTGCTCTGTCCTGCCTGTCCCCCACGCCCCAGAGCCGTGCCCAGCGGTGGTGGCAGCAGCTCAGAGAATGCCAAACTGCTTTCATCACTGCTTTTGGAAGGGGTACGGTTTTGCCCCTGGAAAGCAGCCCAGGGTGTCCAAAGACAGCTCCCGGATACGTGACAGTTTTTCATTTTAGAGACAACACATGGATGGGGAAGAACTGGCACCCCTGTTTATGGCCTTGGAAGACAGCAGGAGGCTCGGAGGAATACCTGAGGCTGTCACCGCTGGTCTGGAACTACCCCACCCTCTGTGAGGCATCGAGCTGGCTGCCAGCCTGGCTAACAGAGCCCGGGGGGTTCTGTAGCCTAGGCAGGCACCACGCCCGCCTCCTTTGAGTCAGTGGCTCATGTGGCAAGTGCAGCCCTTGCCTGGCCACCACTGTGCCTCCGAGCTGGCCCCCGTCCGGAGGATAGGCTCCTGAGGCAGTGGAGGAAGCACACGAGCTGCCTGGGGCTGCTCCTGCAGGCCTACAACTCACCAGCACTCAGACAGGAAAAGCCACTCATAGAATTCCAGGGCTGGAGGAGGGGCAGGGGATAAACAGTTCCCCGGGGCAGGGATTCTTGCTCATGTTCTAGGGACAAGGCTGAGCAGGCACTGGGGGAAACGTCTGGTCAACTGACATGTTCACACTCTCCCTGGCTCTGAGCCCGTCTGCACACACCAAGAAAGATGCCTGAAGCCCCGCCGACATCCTGTTCCACCCCGCCAGAAGCCCTTGCATCCAGAGTCTGAGACGCTACCTTGCAGATAGGGCTCCTCCATCTCCGAGTCAGTGGTGGTGGTATGGTCCTGCTGTGGAAGCTTCTCAGGCAAGAACCCCTGTGCATACTTCTTCTTGAGATTCCCCACCAGCAGGGACGAGCGTCCCACCTAGAGGACAAGGTGACATGGAGGCCATGAGGGTCAGGTGGCTTCCTTGCTAACCAGCCTCATCAAAATTACATGTATAAAGCACCCAGAACAGATGCTGGCCCCTGCATCCACACCCCCCAAAGCACACCACGCTCAAGGCCTGTTTCACAGTTTAGTCTATGAGGCCAGATGCCAATGGCCACTAAAATATGGGGACGGAAATGGCTTCAACCCAGGACCAGTGGATGGCTGGGGGGGTCAGGAGAATACCTCCTGTCCCAAGTGTCTAAGAGGCAGAGGTGGAGGCAGGGATCAGGTTCCCCACACCACCGGAACAAGGGCCAGGCCTAGCGCTCCCATGTCACTGGGCAGGAACACAGCCGAGGCTGTGTGTGAGTGTGCGTGAGCCAGAGACTCATCCTTTCCGGATGTCTTACTGCTCTCTCCCTTACCGCTGCCCCACCCGAGCCAGAGGGACAGGCAGCCACAGAAAAGAGGAGGAAAACGCGGACGCTGGGCCACACGGGAAGGCAAAGGCCTTTGGTGATGCCAGGATCTTGGACTGGCTGAGTCCCTCTCTGGTTCACTCCTTTTGCTGCCTTTTGGTCAGGCAGCCTGGGGGCCGGATCCCTAGCCATTCTGCCCCCGCCCTGTGAGACCAGCTGGGTTCTGGTATTTCTCTGGGAGGCCAAGGCAAGGACCCAGTCCCATGAGGGAACAGATGTGACAGGGCTAGAGCTACTTAGAGCTACGGTGCTCCGGGATTCCTCTGCCACTTTGTCACAGGCCTTGACCGACCTCCAGAGGGAAAGAGGACAAGAATCTTTCTTGGCATTTTTGTCTCTTGGCATTTCGGAAGGGCAGCCCACCCATCTCCGTTAATCAAGCTTAGAGACTTCGGCTGACCATTCAGCCGACTCCTGGATCCAAAGAATGCACAAGAGACAGAAGGCCCATGAAGACGCTGTGTCTCCAAGAGCTGGTTCCCTCTCTCACGAGAGAGGGTGGCGGGCGCCTGGCTCTGGGCTCCTCCCTCCCACAGAGCAGGCCACCTGCCTCCCCAATCCACACTGTGCGCCGTCAGCTCCGGGCGCTGTGCTCTGAGACTGTCCTCTTGCCTCTTCTCCACCTGCCCTGGCCTTACACTCTAACTGGGGAAACCTGATGAAGGGCCCCTTACTCTCCTTCACTCCCCTTTCAAAGGCTCTGTCCCCAGAAAAGAAGCTTCAGGCTCAAACTCTGTTCTGTGGTCTTCCTTTCAGATAGATCATGAGATGTCTCCTCTACACACGTGCCTTTTGCTCTCTAACGGGCCACGGTGTTGCCGTTTGGGGGTTTTGGCATTAAAACCTGAAAGAGGTCTCATCTCCCAAAGTCCATCATCCTGCACCAAACGCCCCAATGTGAATGCCCTTCCAACCAAGGGGGTTGCACTTCACCAGGCAGGGACACAGCTGAGTCTGGGTGGAAACTTCTAACCAAGGGTCCTGCTAACTAGTCTTAGTCACTGACCCCTTCTGGACCTTAGGGAGCCACTCAATCCTACAAAGAAAATGGCTCTGATATTCCTTTGGGGGAAAGTTAGCAAGGGAAGAGCAAAATTTTCACATATTCAGAAATTTCACATGGAAATGTAAAAATATTCTAAGACACATCCAAAATATACTTATTTAAAAAAAAAAAAAAAAGAGGGGAAAAGAAGTAGTCCGTACCGGGAAAGGCTCCGCCCCCTCCTGGATCACAAACCCTTCGATAACATGCGTCAGGATTTGGGGTTTCACAATGGCCTGTGGTGGTTTATTCTCACCATTCTGGGGGGCAGTGCCGGTGATGCTGGAGGCAGAGTTTCCGTTCCCTGAGGTCATGCCGGGGCTGCTGAGGTCGGTCAGTGCATGAACAATGCCCTGCCCTGTCTCTGTACAAGGGAAGCAGGAAAACACAAGCAGGGGAGGTCAGCACCAGGTCCAGGCCGGCAGAAGGACAGCAGGGACGCCACAGCACCCGGCTTCCTCCCGGAGCCAAATGGCAAGGCAAACCCAGCAGTCCCCTCCCTCCCTCAAGGACCCGTTCAAAAGTGGTGCAGTTTCAACAGACACACCATCAAGTGTGACTACAGTCTGCTCTGCAGCAATGCAGCTCGACGGCCAGCGGTGTTTCTTAATTTCCCCAACTGTGCTAGGAGTAGTTCCAACACTTTAAATAGGCAAGGATGCTGTCTTTGAGGAGTTAAGACCTTGGTCAATGTTGACCTGGACAAACAAGTTAACAGCCGCTCAAGAGAGACAATATATTCAACATGGTATCTAAAAGCAGGATGAAAAGCTGAACCAGGCATAAGGCTTGGGGTGTGATGGGGCCTGGGAGAGAGAGGTTGAATGAACCTTCTCCGAGGTTCCTCAGGGAAGGGGTAGATGCCAAGCAGGCTGGGAAAGGTCAAAGTATGGAACCTCAAGGAAACCCCACTCCATCAGCTGCCTATGCGGAGACTGATTTTCTGGGCTCACTGCGTTAAGACGCGCGTGTCCACTTCTCCACCAAGGAAGCCACCAGGCAGAGCGGAGGTTTTCTACGCTGCTTCTCCAAGTCTTATGCTCCCAATCAAACCACTCGTTCGTTCAGTTCTCAGCTCAAGAGCCAGTGAGTTCCAGCCAACCAGATTCCTCCCCCTACAGACAGCCTCACCTAAGTTCTCCTTTCTGTGGGCCTGCCAGTTTTCCTCTGAAAGGCCTACCAGGGCGCTTCAAACAGTGTGATGAGGTGCTTCTAGGCACCCACACCACCAGGGACCTCCTCTTCCCCACTTCAAACAGTACCTCTCATTTGGTGCTTCACTGTTTTATAAGCAAGTTTTATCTCCTCATTTTGGTAACTCTCCCACCACCCCTGCCCAGGGCCCTTCTCTACCACCAACTGTGTGAGTAGGGGCTGCCTTTCACCTGGAACTTCCTAAAAAAGAAAAAAAGAAAAAGCCATTTCTTTACTGCAACAAGGCTATTGACAGTAAGCCTAACCCAGGGTGTGTATAAGTGTTACACATTTAAAAAACGATTTCAGTATATTTATTAGTTAGGCAATTTTTGCACGAAATTTTTATGAAGATGCTCTTCTCTCATGTTAAAGATCTAAGATACATACCACAGAACAGGAATTCTCAATGCTTAGTTACATAGCATGGGGCAATACAAATAAATTCATTTTAGAAAATGTTTATAATTGGTTCATTTTCTTGCTAGTAGTTTTTGTGTGCAATAAACTGAGATAAATCTTTTTTTTTTTGGATTAAAAAAAAGAGTTGGCCATGACATATGCTTTAGCACTGAGACCTCTGTAATTTAACTGTAATACATTTCAGAGCTAAGCAGGAGTCACCTAAGGGGTGTGATTAATGAGATTTTTTAAAAACTAATTTTTGGGGGTGTTTGCATTGTGGCTTAGCAGGTTAAGAACCTGATCTTGTCTCTCTGAGGATGCGGATTCGATCCCTGGCCTCCCTTGGTAGGTTAAGGATCCATCATTGCTGCAGTGTAGGTTGCAGATGCAGCTTGGATCTGGTGTTGCCGTGGCTGTGGCACAGGCCAGCAGCTGTAGCTCCAATTTGAACCCTGGCCTGAACCTCCATATACTGCAGGTGTGGCCATAAAAAGAAAAAAGATAAAAATTAAATTCAAAATAAAAAATATTAAAAAATTAATTGGGGGGGGGGGCAGAGAACGACAGTCATACCAGCAAGTTACAAAAATTTATTTCAGTGTTTACAGTCATTTGAAATTTTTTTTCCTTTTTGGCCACGCCCACAACATACAGAAGTTCCTGGTCAGAGATGAAACCTGTACCACAGCAGTGACCCAAGGAACTGCAATGACAATGCTGGATCTTTAGCCCACTGTGCCACAAGGAAACTGTGAAAAAATTTTTTTGACAGTTTTGACTTTTCTATAGGGATAAAAAACTCTTGGAATTTTTTTCTTCTTTTTACCCCTCGCACCTGTGGCATATGGAGGTTCCCAGGCTAGGGGTCTAATGGGAGCTGCAGCTGCAGCCTATGCCAGAGCCACAGCAACGCAGAAGCTGAGCCATGTCTGCAACCTACACTGCAGCTTGTGGCAACACCGGATCCTTAACCCACTGATGGAGGCCAGGGATGGAACCCGCATCCTCACAGACACTATGTCCCTGCTGAGCCACAATGGGAACTCTGCAATCAATCTTTCTAAATTGTAAAGGTTTGGGAACTGGAAAAAAAAATCTTTCCTTAACATTCTACGAATAAGAAGGATAGTGGTAATTACACAACCAATCATATTATGTTTCTTTGCTTTTAAATTTTAAATACTTAAGTCTGTATTTACATAATTGCATTTTCTCTGCTTTTATTTTAAAATATTTTTAAAATGCACAAAGAGAAATCCACATTTTATTTGAAGCTATAAATACACGTTGTTAAAGTAGAAAGCTTGCTATGTAAGTTAAAATTCTATTTTTAGATGATGGCCATCTAATTAGAGCCCAGGAAAATACTCCCTGGTTTCTCTAAATACAGATTACAGAATCATAAGATTCCCAACGCTGGGCCCTTCTCTATGACAGCCCCATCCGGTGATCTGCTGGCATCCGTTGGAAGACTGTGAGTGACAAAGGAACTCACTATCTCTGAAGGAGTCTGTTCCCACCTTGGGCACTTTAATAAGTTCTTGCTTACAATGAGCCAAAAACCTATCTTCTGTTAATTTCTGCCCGCTTATCCTGGTTCTAATCATATTCATATAAGGGGCAAAAACACAGGCTTAGACCTGGCTTAGAGACTGGCCTCTATCCCTCAAGTGAATTAGGGGCAGTCCTATCTGTCTCTGAGCCTTACTTTCTCCAGCTATAAAATAAGGACCACAGTAAGACCTACCCTGTGGTGTCACCATGAGGACTAAGTGAGAGATGAAGAGCAGTGCAGTGCCAGCACACTGGGAAAGGCTCCAGAAGCACTCTTGGTGTCCTGAAGGATGTCACTCAGGACCCCAGTATATGTTCTCTCCTCCCAGCCCCACTTCTTCTGCTCCTTCAACTATTTCTTACCTAAAATGCTCTGAGTTCATCATCACCTTAGGTCTTCTTTTAAAGCTGGTACTTAGTCCATACGAACATAATGTATCAAGTGGATTGATTTGAGAGATCCAGTTGGTAAGATTTTTGCTTTGTTTTGTTTCTCTGAATGCAACTGCATTCCTCACTGAGAGCACAGATGGAAGGAAATGAGTGACTCCCCTGTTTTAGTCTATAATCCTTCTATGGAATTAATTCATCCTCCTCTCAATTCTGGGATCACACTCGCCTCCCGCTTTTCACTGATATTTATCCCCAAACAGCTTGATACCTTGGCTCCTTCTTTGGGATCTTGTTGGAGTTCTCCTTGCCCCCTGCCCTCTTCTCTCAGATCTATGCCACTAATGTACGCTGTCAGACAAGGTGGTAGCTCTTGAGGTCAGATTCTTTCCTCATGCCAAATACAGTAGCAAACAGAGACATTCAACAGCGCCAAGGCTACAGAGCCAATGCCTAACTCTGGGATGCAAAGACTTTTTTTTGGAATCTAAAGTTTTTTTGGGAATCTTAAGGTTTTTTTTTTTTTAAGAAGATCTTATAAAAAAGCAAGAGAACAAACTAATAAACCCTTTCACCACAACATTAGAAACGACCACTCTCCATTATAACTCTGGGGCAGGTGACAGGGGAGACAGAATCCAAGGCACGGAAACCCTGTACAAAGGTCTGCAGATGTTCTGTTCGGCAGCTGTCTTGCAGGCCAACACCTCATCATCTGCTTCAGTAACAAAGGAGTTTGGGCTACTTCTGGAATGACCAAACAGGATCTTGCCACCTGCCAAGCTCACAACACTAAGATTAATTTAATCTGTTTCCCGCTCTCCCAGACTGCTTTGCTCCTGCTTAGGGGAAAGCAGCTTAAACTTGCAGAAACCTGCCCTGCTGGCCCCAAGGGCGAAAAGACAGAGACAAAGAAATACTCTATCTTTGGAATTCTTCTTCACACAGTTCCCCTGACAGGTGAGGGCTGCTGGGATTCTCACAGGTCTCAAATGCCTTCACACAGCGTTCAGGCACCTGGATCTGAAAGGTGGAGGCCAGGACACCCTGAGTAGGAGCGGCCCTGGGAGGGAAGGAAAGCCAGGCTTCAGTGGCGGGGCGGGAGGGTAGAATCTAGCCTTTAATTGAAGCTGACTACAACGGGCTAGGTACTCAGATCCGAATGAACAAAGCAGTGTGCTCTGGGGGAGTCAATACCTAATATATGCCTCAACCTCTATGCTGCTTCTCCACTAGGGGCTCATAGGCTCAGGTAGAAACAGCCCTTCTAGGGATGGGAGAAAACAGAAAGGGACCCCCCCCCATCCCAAGTGGCCCCATCTGTGAAATTATCTGCTATGGGGCTGATCTCCTCTACTAGGCAAAGCAGGTGTCTTTAGGCAGGGCTGTATCTTCGGGGGTCAACCCAGTGTCCAAGGTCTGGCAGCCGTTTAATGGCTGCTGAACTGGGGTGTGTGGAACCTGTGGTCTCCGCCTTCACGGTTGCCCAAAGAGTACAGATCTCTGCACGCTTTCAACAGCAACTTGTCACCAGCCGAGGTTTGTAAATCATTTTCTGAAGTGATAATGACTGCCAGCGGCTGGGCTGGTGCCTGCCTCCCAGAGTGGCATTTCTGAGTACCTGGCTATAAAAAAGAGTAAGAGCTACTCCTTAGCACATTTCTTCTTGTTAGAGCAGGGACTTCTTCAGCAGAAGGGAGATACAGCCTTACACTGACCCCAAAGACTGGAGCTCCAGATTCCTGGGCCCCTTTGAAATATTAATGCTGGCTTTGGGCATTCAGAAAGGCATGCCGGCCTTTAGAGGCGGAGGCTGGAGGCTGCTCTAAAAACAGCCCCGTGCCCAGGGCCTGGAGGTAGGTGTCCAGACAGGCTGAGCTCTCCTGCCCGCTGAGGACAGAGGTCAGGCTGGCCCCAGCTATGCACCATCTGAGCCACTTCAGAACCAGTTATGATGCTCTTTACAAGCACAGATAAGACAAAAATCACCAGTGATGCTGAAATACAGTTCAGTACTAACATTTATTGGAGGTATTTCAGATGACCTGGCTGTTCATTCTAGATGCCCTTAAAACAAGAAGCCCTGAAGACCTGACCTCAGAGGAAATGGAGGCCAAGCAGAGACCCTCCTCCCCTCGGCTTGGCCAGTGGCTACTTCTACTTTCTCTAGACCTAAGGAGAAAGGAGTATTTTATTTATTTATTTATTTATTTATTTATTTATTTATTTGCCTTTTTTTCCCCCCTAGGGCCGCTCCCGCAGCATATGGAGATTCCCAGGCTAGGGGTCCAATCAGAGCCGTAGCCACCAGCATACACCAGAGCCACAGCAACGCGGGATCCGAGCCGTGTCTGCGACCTACACCACAGCTCACGGCAACGCCGGATCGTTAACCCACTGAGCAAGGCCAGGGATCGAACCTGCAACCTCATGGTTCCTAGTCGGATGTGTTAACCACTGTGCCATGACGGGAACTCCGAAAGGAGTATTTTAATTCACAAGACTTCTAGCGACCCTTGCGTGGCAGTAGCAGGAGTGAGACAGAGCTAATGAAGTTAATAAAGGATTTAAGGAAGCAGAGTAGGTGATAACATGGCTCATTTGCTTGTAGCAAATTCTGCTCAACAAATGGCAAAACAAGGGCGCTTATACAACACAGAACGTTCTCTCCAGGCCCCTGGCTCTGAAGTCCTGCTTGCTGTGCCTGAGCTTAGCAGGACAGTCATGTGGCCAGGAGGGCTGACAGCAGGATTCGTAAACAACTGCTTGCTCTTGACAGACCCTGAATGGAGCACCTGCACAGGGACGCCCCGGGCAGCCGCATCCCAGGCCACATCCCAGGCTGAGAGCAGCTGACGCAGAGCCCATCGCACCTGGCAGCGGGCGCCACACAACATGGTGAGCTGAGGGCCCAGCCCTCTGGAAAGGCTGCGGCCACTTGTTATAACCTCATTATATTTTGGCCCCTGAAGAAATCAGTGCCACTGTGAGTGAGGGAAGCAAGCCATCTCATGTAAGCACCAATCTGCTGAGAGATGGAGGGGGGCGAGAGAAAGCGGGGGGTGGGGGTGGGGTGGAGAGCAGGGAGAGAGGCGGAAGGAGGAATGGCACTCTATCTGGGACCCTGACAGAGTCTGAGTCAATTAAAGAGATTCACCTTGTTAACAACCGTCTTTAAAATGCAGATATACAGCTATGGCCATTCACATCTTGCTGTGACTTGCTGGACTCAGAGAGGCAGATGGCAGTCCTCCAAGTTCAGGGACAGAAGGTTTGGAGGGAGGGGTGGGGGGTGGAGAGTGGACATTTTGGATCAAGGGCACTAGAGCACAGAGGACTGGACTCAGAAGGGCCCAGGGTCTAATATCTTAATTTTCCATAGGAAGAAAAGGGTGCATAGTTAAAAGTGTGCATTTTAGAATCAAGGCAAGAGTGGATGCCTTGAAACTCCCTTCTAAAACACGCACAAAAGGAGCTCTGATGGGAAAAATCGCCCCTTCCCACCCTGCTTCCCCTGAAAACCAGAAGGCCGGAGGCACCAATGCCAAATGTTTCTAACTTTTGCAATTCTGCTAAGGTCCGAGTTGTCAGACGCACAAGAAGTCCTGGCCTCCAAGACACACAGCAGCCTGTGGCTCTCTCACACAGGTGCCATCTCCATCTTGCCCCGCAAACACCTCTGCTCTCAAGGGCATCTCCGGAGAGGGTAAGAAAGGGCTGTGACATGAGGGTCCCTTTGGGGCACTTTGCTGAGTCACAGGAGGGCAAGGCCCTGGGTCCATACCTGGTGCCTGCAGAGGAGCTGGTGGGCACAATGAAAGGGAGGCTGGGTCAGGTGGCTCCAGACAGGCCTCAGAGTCACTTGGAGTGACCTTGCTGAGTCTGGGTTAAGAGGATTGGAGAGCAGACAGGCTTCCAGGGTCTCAAGCATCTGGGTCTGTTAGGGAGGGCTCCCCCTCCCCCGTGGCCATTACCATACAGCTGACTCTCATACTGTCTCTCAGGACACAGGCAGAGAGAGCGGCCCTTCTGACTCACCCACAGTCCCCAGCGAAAGTGTACATAAGCTGAATTGTAAACAGCTGAATGCTCTCCAAGCGGCCACCCCCAGCTCTGGAGGAAGAAATCAATGGAGCGAACAGCCGCCCTGCCCGCGTGGCTCCGGCCGCCGGGAGCTGGGAGGCTGGAGGGGGAGGGATTTCCAACAGCTGCAGGCACTGCTTCCCGGCCGGCCGTGGGCCGAGGACCTGGTCACTGTGATAGCTCACTCCAACTGCGGGAGCCACAGAGACTTCGAAAAGAGCTCTACGCGCTGGAGCCAGGCCCACGATAACCAGTGCCAAGGTCGAGGGCTCCCAGATATCCCGACGTCACAGTTCTCCAGCAGACGCTGTGATGGCAAAAACCAATGGGAGAGGCTCCCCACTAGACATGAAGATGGCAGGAGAGAGGACGAATGCCAGAGCGGCAAGAGCACTGGCTCTGGGGCAGACCTGGTTCCACCCTGGATTACCTGTGCAGCTGCAAGCACACGTACCTGCTGTGCAGCTTAGTTTCTCTATTCATAAAAATGATGATCACGTGGTTCATCTGGCAGGGGTACAGTGAGTATTAGAGTTTGCACATGTAAAATGTCTGGCACACATTTAGAAGCTATGCTACAGAGCAGTTAAGACTTTGGGATCAGAAGGACCCTATGCTTTAATACTAGTTTGATTTTCCAGGCAAGTTACTCTAGGCCTCAGTTTCCTTATCTGTAAAACGGGGTTCTTATCTCTGTCTCATATGGCTATGGTAAGGATTAGATAAGATAATTCAGGTAACACAGTAGAAGAGGCCTGCCATGGCCACTGAAGGGCTCACATCACTGAGACTTCAGAGGTTAGAAAACTGCTCTAGTCTCACTCCCACTAAGTCTAGCCTCTTTCAGCCTCAGAGCAGAGCTGTTCTTTCACTGGCCCAAACTCATGTATCACTCATGTTCCTCAGATGCTCTGGTCCAACTCAAGAGCATCCTGTCCTTGAACTCCTGAGGTGAGGCTTCGGGAAGAAATCTTACTTCCACCTTGACGATGACTGCAGCACAGGGGAAACGCAGCTGCCCTTCAGGGCAGATCACGCATCTCAATTCACCTTCAACAGTCACTCATCCAAAGGATGAGACAACTGTCTGATTCCCTTCCCATTCATTTCTTTTATAGAGTCCTAGGATATCACAGAAAAACCCCAGGAACCAGACAAGAGAACTTAGGAAAAAAAATAAAGATCCACTTTTCCCAGTGGTTCTTGTAATGCCAGGAGGTGGTTTAACCTAGGAAAAGAAATGGGTTTAAAGGGCTGAAAACGAAATCATGGAAGATGGATTTCTAGCCGTTAAAAAAAAAAACCTAGATGTTTAGAAAACTCCCTAATTATTTCCAGGCTGTTAACAAGGAAAGGCCACCATTTTACCTGATATGATGCCCTATTTATTTACCAACTGCAGTAGCATAATATTTTTAGATAAATTGGGGGGATTGGGGGGCGGGGAGAGAAAGAGCCTGAGCGCTCTAGAGAAAGCTAAGCCTCTGTTGCTTTGTCCGTATAAGACATATAATACTTATCACAATAATTTCTGCTCTTAGAATACACAGTCCCCTTTCTTCAGTAACCGCTGTCTCCAATCACCCTACTTTGCTGTCAATCAGCTGATAGAAGAGATTAATACTGATTACTGGAGGCATGAGAATGTGGATTTAATTGATTTAAAAAAATATATTTGATTCACATTAAAATTGTTTTAATTTAGAGTATCATTTGCTTTGTTTAAAAATATCTTGGAGTTCCCATAGTGGCACAGCGAAAACAAATCCAACTAGGAACCGTGGAGTTGCTGGTTCGATCCCCGGCCTCACTCAGGGGGTTAAGGATCCAGCATTGCCATGAGCTGTGGTATAGGTGGCAGACGCAGCTCGGATCTGGCGTTGCTGTGGCTGTGGCGTATGCTGGCAGCTGTTGCTCCGATTAGACCCCTAGCCTGAGAACCTCCATATGCTGCGGCGGGTGTGGCCCTAAAAAAAAAAAAGCAATAAATAAATGTCTTAACATAGTGTGGATTTCAGCCACATATGGATGGTCTGAAATATGCTAAAGATATCAGTAACTAGGGATAATTATACAGTATTGGAGACATAATAGCCATGCAACTAGAGCTTCAAAAATAACTCCTAGCAGTCATGAACTCTCATTTTCTTGCCAACAGTCTCAGTATCAGCATCAGGCCTGCTCCTTCTAATTTACTGGTCCAGAGTTTGGTTATGACATGGCATCTCATAGTTAGCACTTCTTAAGAGAAGCTGTGAAGAAAGAAGCTGCTAAGAAGAAAATCACTGAATAAACCTTTTTTTTAAAGAAAGTCATAATAGCAAACTGGGACTCTCTTCAGCATCTGGATCAACCTCAGAACACTGGCAATCCCTATTTAATAGCAATCATTTCTTTGACAGACATAGAAAGAATGTTCTCTTTCGGGCTTATCTAAACTAAAAACATCATTTGGGAATCTAAAGAATCGGAATCCCCACCTATAAAGTTTATTACGCTGGCCTAGATGGTCTTACAATGAATCACACAGCAATAACTTATCATTTAAATTATATGCTATGTTCCTTACTATATTTTTATCTTCAAAAAGTAACCGTTCTTGGAGCTCCTGTCATGGCTCAGCGGTTAACGAACCCGACGAGCATCCATGAGGATGCAGGTTTGATCCCTGGCCTCGCTCAGTGGGTTAAGGTTCCGGCGTCGCTGTGAGATGTGGTGTAGGTCAAAGACACGGCTTGGATCTGGTGTTGCTGTGGCTGGCGGCTACAGCTCCAATTTGACCCCTAGCCTGGGAACCTCAACATGCCAAGGGTACGGCCCTAAAAGGACAAAAAGACAAAAAAAAAAGTAGTCATTCTTGATTGCACAACTCTTTTTTTTTTTTGGCTGTTCCCACAGCACGTGGAGTTCCCAGGCTGGAGATCGAATCTGAGCAGTACCTGCCACCTATGCCATAGCTGTGGTAACACTGGATCCTTAACCCACTGTGCTGGGCCAGGGATTGAACCCTCATTACCACAGAGACAATGCTGTATCTTTAACCCAGGGCACCACAGTGGGAGCCCCAACAACTCTTGAATAACTATAAAATAGCCCATTTCTTGACCATGTCAATTACACTCTACTTTTGTTACTGAGGGGGGAAAAAGCCCAGAATCTCTAAGTCTGTTGTCTTGGATAAACAAATGGTTGACTATTTTCCTAACAAATGTCATACAGCTAAATTAAAGATGGTTTTGCTTCTTAGTTTCTTTGCAAGTATCAAATCAGCGTTCTGATGCAGCTAAATTCAAACTGAAATATTTAAGCAAGTCAATGCTTAAAATGAAGCCTGCATCTATTTGAACTGTCAATAAGCAATTCAAGTTATCTTCAATAGGCCCACTTTACACAATTTTAACAGAACACATATTCAGAGTCTTTTAAGCCAGTGACTCACATTGTAGTTTAAACCATGCCATAAAAGCACTGAAAACGTAAATCTGTGTCTGTTCATACCTCTACCTTGAAGGGTAGTCCAGCTTTGATTTCCATCAGAGACAAGGTGCTAAGTCACTGCAGAGAGAGTCATTTCTGTTCCTGGTACAAAGGCCTCATGAGAGAAGATTGCATAAGGCAGTCAGGCCTCATCGTGCTTTTCCACGGGGGTGGAAAACACAAAAGCATCTCTACAGTCACTTTTGTGAGATTCCTCCCGACCACAGAAAATCATCATCTTCATCTTCCAGTTGCAAAACGGCACCAAAAAAAGGGACTAAAAGAGAAACTACACTTTTATGAAGGTTCTTTAGTCTCATTTCCCTACTCTCATCTCTCTATTTTTGCAGGAGAGAATCTTTTTCAGGACAGGACCAAATGTGTCTGGAGAGTAAATGGCATTGTACAGCTGGGAGAACTTTAATATAACCTTGGACTGACCAAGAGGGAAAAAACAAAACAAAAAAACCCTCAGTGAATGTCACACTAACATGGAGCAGCATTGCTGGACCTGGAGCCACCATCCTATCCTATTCCCTAGGTTTTTCAATTTAAATTTTATGGTGGCTTACTGATCCATGCCGGCTGAAAGAGAAGAAGTTTGACAGAAAGGGGGTGTACTTTAGTCGGCAAATGGTTACCAAATGCCTAGCATGAGGCCCGAAGCCCAAAGGAGGACAGGGACTTAGAGGAAGAGTCTAAGGGGCTCAAGGTATCCTCTTCACACATTGGAAACAGGAAAAAACAGATAAAAGGACATTCACCAACTCAGGTCAAAGTTCTTAATTCCAAGATGGTAATCATTTTCCCCCCTGAAAACAAGAAAACTTAGGGAGGGGACAGCCAATGTAAGAGCATGCAAGACCAGAGGTAACAACAATTCAATTTTATAAAATCACATCTATTTATTCCTCTTAGTTTATTCTCTCTCCTGCTGAAAGATCCAAGGGATCCAAAGTATCTGAGACAGGAAATGAGTAAGGCAGGAAAAAGGATGTGGTCTGAAAAAAAGTGGATTTTGGGCCTGAGCCAGAACAAGTCCCAGGCACAGGGTCATAGATGGGGGAAGGGGTCTTGGTGGCAGGAAGAGAAGTCTAGGGTCAATCAGCTTCGATGAGAAAGTCAGTGACAGAGGAGGTATGTCTGGAGAAGCAGAACACTACCTTCCTAAAAGGTTATCCTCCACTGAAATGCAGAGGAACGATGGTTGGAGAGACCTACAGCCAGGACAATCACTGCTGGGACAGAAGGAAGAAGAGCTAGAGTTTCTTCCTTACTTTGAAGGGAGTAGAAATAATATACAGTGAGTGCATGTGACAAAGGTAAATGAGAAATTGAGCCAGGACCTGGAAGAGAAGTGGAAAGGGCCGGGAGGTGAATACATGACGAAATACCAACATTCGTTAAGTAGCCATGTGCCACTTATCAATAAGACAACAGCTTAAAAAAAAAAAAAAAAAGACGGCGGGGGTGGGGAGAAGGGGATGAAAACAGGAGCAACTGCTCACGAAAATTCAGTTGGACAAATAAGAAACCAACTCAAGAACAACAGAAAAAGACGAAGGAACCACCTCCTTTCTCAAGATTAACGCTGGAGAAAAAAGGCATCTATTCTTCCCCGTCTGTGCGGACAAGCCTGGAAACAGACCTTGGGTGGGCTGAGAGACAGAGCTCACAAGATGAGTGCCTGGAAAGGGCAGGTGCCACATGAGCACCACTACCCATCTGCTGGGGCCTCTGTGAGACAAGCCAGCCCTTGTGAAGGAGCCAAGCCAGAAGCGCTGGTTCCCGCCTTGCAGGGACTGGAGCTTGGGTGCAGAAACAGTGGGAAACACATTTGTGTGTATGAGTGATTCAAAAGTACGGCTCTTTCCAAATACAGAGCCAGGTGTTGGGGGGCCTGGTGGGAAAACCACTTTTATATTCTCCACAGTGCCTAGGACGCTGCTTCACATGAAGCTGAAGCCTAGTGAAGGTGTGTGAAATCTGAGCAGAACCCAAACCATTTAGCTGTACGGATATCCTAAGATCCAAGATGGCATCTCTGGCCCTGTAACCAACACAGTCAGTCTCTTTCTTTCTATTCTAGAGTTAAAATGATATGAAACCCAACATTCTTTGTGACCTAAACCTAAGCCCTAATCAATAAACGCTACCACAGGTCTGAGGCCCTGTACTGGAATAAAAAATGGGAAGGGGAAGGGGACTGATATACAGGAACAAGAAGGAAGTTCCTTGACTCTTCAGCCTGCCATTTTCAGACTCATCTAGAAATCCTAGCCATTCCAACATTTGGGTTGACTCAGGAGGGGAGGAAAAATCCCAGGTGAATGATAATTGGATTACCCGGTTATGCCCCAGAGCCAAATGGCTGGAAAAGGCCAGGACAGCAGGGTCTGTATGGTTAAAATGATATTATTTTCTAAACCAAAAATTGAGACATGCGGCTGAGAGACAATGAGGTGGAATATTTTAAACTGGGGTTGTCCTAGAAAAATCCGGGACATATAGTGGATTTAGGTCGGTAGCTTATTTCACAACAAGGGATCCTCTGGGTGCAAGATGCTAATGGAAGGGGCTTAAAGATCTAGGATGGGAGCTATCTGAGGGGAGAGCTGTCACTGATTTGTTAAGCAGGAAAAGGAAAAGAGTGTGTCTGCAGACAGCACAGGAAGAAGGTCAACATTCTAAGTACGGAGCAGGAAGGAAAGGAAAGTTGATTAGAACTGAAAGTATGTCAGTGAAATCTGTTCAGGTCTCAAATGCGGCCTTGCGGGAGGGATGGTGAGGGTATCCCTGGCACAAACTGGTATCCAACAATACAGGAGTCGGGGGCTAGAGGTTCACATTGCAGGTTCACCATCGGTTTGCACCGTGACCTTGGGCAAATTATTTCCCTCTCTGTGGATTACACTATAACAGAGAATCTCACAAATCCCGATTTTAATGTAAAGAATCAACAATACACTATGCCTTCATTCGGCATGGGAAGGAGAGAAACACTTCTAAAAATGGAAGAGAAGACACAGAGCAGCCTGTCCTTTTCCATCCAATTAAAAACCTCGTGAGACTGAACTAGATTAAAAACAAAACTCTCCGGTGAAGCACCAGGCCCTCTAAGAGAGGCAGTCAGTCCCCTACCCAGAGAGTACAGCGGATGCCAGCAGCCTTGCCCCTAAACGGACCGTCCATCCCTGGCAGAGCGCAGTCCCGGAGGACAGAAGCGGAGGTGGGGTGTGCGGGGGCTCGGGGTAGCGACGGGGACACACGGAAGCGTTCGGCACGCCGAAGGTGACACAGCGGCTGCCGAGGGTGTGAGGGGCAAGCAGGGTCTCCGACGACGGAGGGAGGCGTAGGGCACCTCCCTGGCGCCGAGAGGGCGAGAGTCGCGGGCTGGCACGGCCTGGCAGCCGAGTAGGCCCAGGCCGGGAGTGGCACCGGAGGGCGGTGCCCAGTGTCCAGTGCGGCGAGCGGGCGCCGCGGTACCCCTCCTGGCGAGAACCCCTCCCCCGCCACGGGCACTGACCTGTCCAGGGCCCGGCTGGGCCTGGCCGGGCGGGGCCTACGGAGCCCCTCGGCCGGGCGCCGCCTCGCGCGGGGTCCCGGGCCCAGGCGGGCCGCCTCCTCTCCGCCGGGAGCCTCCGAGCCGGGGCCCGGGGCTGCCGCGGCGCATCCGACCGCACGGGCCGAGCCGGCGTCCACAAAGGGCGGCAGAGGCGCGAGGCCGGGGCAGGGGCGCGGGCGGCGGCCGGATTGCGCGCGCGCGGCGGGCGCTCGAGGGCTGCAGCCGCCGCGGAGACAATGCAGCGCGTCCCGGCAGGGCTCCCGCGGCCGCCTCCGCCGGGGGCGGGGCGAAGCGCGGGGCGGGGCCTGGAGGCGCGGGGCGGGGCCTCCGGGAGGCGGGGAGGCGGGGCGCCGGCGCGGAAGCCGGGCCGCGCGCTTCCTTTGTGCTGTCGCGCCGGCCCCGCCCCGCGCCCTCCCGAGGCGCTACGAGGCCGGCGGCTGGTTAGGGACGTCAGGCTTTGGTTTAGAGAGGCGAGCGTCACGCCACGCCGCCGTTTGCCTTCGCCTGGTCAAAATTCCCCAGTGCGGTGGTGGACTGTGACTCCCGCCTCGGCCAAGTCGAAGGCAGAAGAATAACGACTAGCAGTAATTGAGTGCTTAACATGTCAAGCCCTACATGTGCGCACTCAGCTCTCACTTAGTGTTTACAATAACCCCACAAGTAGTCATTATCCTCCCCAGTGGGAACTGAGGATCAGAGAGGTTAAGTAATGACCAAAGTGACCCAGTTACACCTCCATAAACGGGGATAATGCCTGCTCTTTAGGCTTACTGTGAAGGTTAACTGAGGGCATTATACAAATTGCCTGCAGTGCCTGGCACACAGTCGGAGCCCAATAAATGTAACTTTTCTTCCTAAACCACACTAGTTTAAAGTGAACTGTCCTAGGGAAGCACATTCATTCAGTAGGTGTGCTGGAGCCTGCAAGACTCCCAAGTCACTACCTTCTTCCCACCCTAGCTTTATGCTGAATTTCTCCATGCGTGACTTCTATCTCCAACATATTCTTACCTTTCTTTACCTTTCATATCCCCACCCCTTCCACTCCAGGCCTCATCCTTTTCCTTTGTTTCCATGGTGTGCATTTTATTCCCTGATTGTTTACTTTGCTCCCTTTCTCTTTCCTCCATTCCCTTTCTCCCCACAGCCATACTATTTTTCAAAATTTCAAAGCCTTCTTTCATTGATATTCACATTTCCTCCCCCTTTCTGCCTTTGCATTTCTTACACTTACATTTTGCTTTATAAATGAAGGTAACACAAGGTTAAATACTCAACTTCTCTATTCCTCAAACATGCTCCTACTTTCCTGTCTCCATACCTGTATTTCACTAGTCCCTTCCGGAATGCCCTCTTCCCCACCTCCAGGTGTCCAAGTCTTACCTATCTTTCGAGGTCTAGACTCAAGAACAATGGTTGGCGAACTTTTTCTGTAAAGGACCAGATAATAAATATTTCAGACTTTGCAAGCCATGTGGTCTCTATTGCCACTACTCAACTGTGCTGCTGTAGCAGGAAAGCAACCACAGACAACACTAAATGAATGAATGTGGCTGTGTTCTAACAATATTTATGGACATAGAAATTTGGATGTCATGTAAAGACCATTATTGGCTCGTGGGCTATACAGACTCTGGTGATGTGATGAATCTGGCCCTTGGGATGTAGTTTGCCAATCCTTGCTCTAGAACAATGCCCATCTGTCCTGATCACCTCTACTTGGCAGGAACTTTTGCTTTCTTAACTTTTAAAGGACTTACCTATAATCCTTCTATGACATTTATCATATCTCTTTTTTTTTGTCTTTTGTCTTTTGTGTTGTTGTTGTTGTTGCTATTTCTTGGGCCACTCCCGCGACATATGGAGGTTCCCAGGCCAGGGGTCGAATCGGAGCTGCAGCCACCGGCCTACGCCAGAGCCACAGCAACGCGTGATCCGAGCCGCGTCTGCAACCTACACCACAGCTCACGGCAACGCCGGATCGTTAACCCACTGAGCAAGGGCAGGGACCGAACCTGCAACCTCATGGTTCCTAGTCGGATTCGTTAACCACTGCGCCACGACGGGAACTCCATATCTCATTTTTTTTGGTATTTTTTTCTGTGCATTTCTCATCTTTTCCAGCAGACCTTAAGTCCCTGAAGGTAGTGTACAGACCTTACTTTTCTGTGGATTACCTCCTGTCCCACGTGCTTTGCACAGAGCTGGAATTCAAACATCTACAGAATGAATAGCTCAATCTCGGGGGGTTGACAATTGTTTCCTCTGCACGTAACTTACTTTCATCATGAGTTAGTACCTCAGGAGCAGCATGCTTTGTTATATGTGTATCATCTTGATTAGATTTCAGAAAGAGGATTTTTAAGAGCTTTATAGACAACAAAGAAAGGTCGGCAAACGCCAGTTCATTTAGGAGTTGTTGGATAACAAATGCTTGAACAAAGAATGTTGATTATCACCAACCTGCAGACAGGGCATGTGTCTTCAGTCAGATCCTATTCAATATTTCTATCATCAGCAAATTGGTTAAAGACAAAGGAAACACACTATATGATTTACAGATGGCAAAGTTAAGCAGAGGCATTCATATAAATGAATGACAAAATTCAGATATAAAACATGTCTGCTCCACTACTTACTCTCTCTGTGCCTCAGTGTTCTTATCTTTAAAATGCCCATGATAAAATTTCCTGCTTCAGGGGGTTGCTGTCAGGATTAAATAAAGGAATGCATATAAAACTGGCAGAGCAGACTCATTAAATATGAGCTATTCACTATTAGCATTTTCTGGCTAAGCTAGAACTGTGGGCTAAATTCACAAGGTAACATTTAACAGATATAATTCATCATATTTCAGCACAGATATAAACTGTATGAGTTCGAGATGGAGAAGACCTGAAGTGATCGTGGTCTATATCGAAAGAAAATGCAAGTAGTTCCTGTTGTGGCTCAGTGGTAAGAAATCCGACTAGTATCCTTGAGGATGCAGGTTTGATCTCTGGCCTCGCTCAGGGGGTTAAGGATCTGGTGTTGCCGTGACCTGTGGTATAGGTCACAGACATGGCTCGGATCCCAGTTGCTGTGGCTGTGGCGTAGGCCGGCAGCTGCAGTTCTGATTCAGTCCCTAGCCTGGGAACTTCCAGATGCCATGGGTGTGGCCTTAACAAGAAAAAGAAAAAAAAAAAGAGAGAGAGAGAGAGGGAGAGAGAGCGAGAGCGAGAGCGAGAGCGAGCGAGCGAGCGAGAGAGAGAGAGAGAGAGAGAGAGAGAGAGAGAGAGAGAGAGAACAGAAACCACAAAAGCAAAAATGGAAACAAAACCCAAACCCAAGCCCTCTGGGATTCAGGTGACACAGTGCTCTGGGAACCCATGGTATCATTCCCCTGGATGGGAGGAGTGACTGTGGGACCATAGGTGCAACATCCTATTGAAGGAAGGTGAAGCAGTTACCCCTGGAGCCAAAGTCTGGTGCTACCCTTTTATATCTGCGTGACCTGGAGCCTCTTTGAGCTTTTGTTTCCTCCTCTAAATAAAACAATCATATTTATCTCTCAAAGCTATCGGAAATGAGTAAAAGAAAATTTAGAACTTGGCAATAACTGACTCATTTTGCTGTACACCTGAAACTAATACAACATTGTAAGTCAACCACACTCCAATAAAGTTTAAAAAAAAATTGGCACGCAGTAGGTGTTTGACAAATTTTAGTTCCTCTCTACCATACCATGCAGATCGAGGAGACAGTCCTGCCCCTGGAAGGGCTTATAAAGATAGGTCCAGGTGCCAGCCTATGGCGACTAGGGGCTCTTTATATTTGGAATTAACGTGCTTCATTTTGGGGAGTCACGCTTTAAGGGAATTAGTGGAAAGGTGGAATGTGGCCAGAAAAGAATGATCTGCATGGGGAGGATGGGAGGTCTTGATATGTGATAGGTTAAAAAATGAAATAAATCTCAGATTTCTAGCCTGGAGATTTTCTCTTTTTTAATGAGGGAGGCAGTGGGGGAGAGGAAAGAGACGTAATAGCTGTCTACAAACACTGTAGGGGATGGACTTGGTTACAATCCACAAGACAGACTCAGTGGTGGGAGTTCAGGAGAGCAGATTATGGCTTCATTTGAAGAGCAACTTTCTGATAATTAGAGCAATTCCAGAATGGAATGGGCTGCTTTTCAAAAGGGTGAGCCCTTCTCATCGCAAGTCTGCCAAGAGAATGCTGACCTTCTTACTGTCTTTTAATTTTTCGAACATTCCTTCTCCATATTCTTTGGCTTTCCTTTTCCTTGCTCCCATCCTCTGTTCTTATAGGACATGTATAATTCCTTTGTCCCCAAGTACTTTTCTTCTCATTTTTCCTCGTTCAGCGCCCAAACCCCTTCTCTCTTGGCTCTCCCCGCTCCCACTCCCAGCACACATTTAGTCCAATGTTGGCACTGCCTTCCCGAGTGGTAGGCGGCCCACGGCTCAGAATGTCACAGAATCTGGGCCAAGTTGCTGTGCACACTGGCAGCAAAGGTAAGGAAAGCAAACGGATCGCCGCGGAGGCAGTGGCACTGCTGCGACTCTCCCATCAGGGTAGAGGGATCCAGCAGAGGCTCTTAAAACCCAGGTGTTGGAGAAGCCCGACTGTCACTGAGCACTCACAGAAGAGGGGGGTGTCCCAGAGTTAAGTACCGTGACTTCTAAGATGCTTTCCATGAGCTGCACTCACTCTGAGTCCCCCTCTAGCTCCCCACAGGCATTTCACTCAGCTTTGTGCAATGCAGCCATCTTGCCAGCTGCAAGGAGGCCTTCAGGGAGTTCCCATGGTGGTGCAGTGGAAATGAATCCGACTAGTATCCGTGAGGATGCGAGTTTGAACCCTGGCCTCGCTCAGCTGTGGTGTAGGTCACAGACATTGCTCGGATCCCACATCGAGTGGCTGTGGTGCAGGCCGGCAGCTGCAGCTCTGATGTGACCCCTACCCTAGCCTGGGAACTTCCATATGCCACAGGTGCAGCCCTAAAAAAAAGAAAAAAGAAAAAAAGAACGTCCTCAGACCAAGCAAAGCAGAGGGTTGAGGCAACCAGATACCTGTGGACTCTCAACCTGCCATATGGATATGTGGATGCGTTTGACATATCCAGTGAGGATGGAGGCCTCATCTGGAACTTTCCATTCTCCTTTTCTTTTTCCATCCTTTTATAGCTTCCGAGTCCCCTTTATCTTTGCTTCATATTCTCACTCCTCCCTCTCTTTCTACCTACCTGGCTTTTTTCTTGCCCCTTGGGGCTTGCGATAGTTTCCTTCCCACTCTAGATGCCCAAGTGACATGTGCCAGAGGATGGCAAGGAAGGCCGACTCTCTCCCCTCCCCCGAGGGCCCCGCTACACCTCATACCGTGAGCCGGGGACTGCTGGATGTTGGGACTCTTGGGCACAGGCAAGCCACTTGGCAGGGCAGTGACGATGGCTTGCTGATGTGGTGATGGGCCAGACCGCGTCTCAGGCACACTCTTCTCCCCAGGTACCACTTCCTTCCAGTTATCGGGGGTGCACTGCTGGGGCTGTTAAAGGGCAGGACAGAGATGATTTTCTCGTGAATGGCCTCTACATTCCTGGACACGTCCCCTGTTTCCGTGGAGCTTGGGTAGAAGGCAGGGACATTAAGATTCAGCCAGCCCCAAATGAGGGAGAGGCCCCTTTTCTTTCCTGGAGTCCTTGGAGAGGACTTCAGGGCTCAGCCCACCCAGAAACACATCCAAAGCGGGGACTGTGGAGCTGCTTGAGCTGTGTGCTCCCCCTTTGTTCCCTAGACCTTGGGATCAGCTTACTCACCACCGGTGAAGCAGGCTGTAGTTGTAAGATGACAGCTGAGGCGTGCTGGAACCTGCGTTGAGGGGTATGGGGCAGGCCCTCAGGATATCCATTGTGAGGCCCAGCATCTGGCGTGGGAGGGTGACACTGCTGAGTGCTGCCAGGCTTGTGCAGGTTGGCAGAGGGGCACTGGAGAGGCAGGGTGGATGTGACGGGGCCCAACGGCACAGGGTGGGCTTCGGAGCTGGGCTGCAGGGCCAGGCTCGGAGGCACCGAGGCGAGCTGGGTGTGGGACTGGGCTTGGAGCGCTGGCCGTGATGGCTGGGGCGGCGGTGGCGGCGGCTGCTGCTGCTGCTGCTGCTGCTGCTGCTGCTGGATCACAAACTGGGGCTGCAGGTGCTTTGAGGATGACTGGGAGAGGAGCTGGTGTGGCTGTAGTTGAGCATAGGCTGAAGAGGGAGAGACCAGGTCAGGCGGCACAGCTCGGCCTCGTCTTCTGCCATGTCCCCAGCTGTGCTCCCTCCCACCTCCATGTCTAGAAGGGTTCCTAAACTCAGTATCTCTTGCTTTCGCCTTTCACTTAGAACCTGGCCTGGCCCTTGCCATGGCCCAGTTTTCTCTCTCTCTTTTCTTACGTTCTTCCCAGGCTGAAACATTGGGCTCTTGGTGGTCCCTCAAAGCCCAGTGCAAAGCTCGCCTCCTCTGTGAAGCCTTCTTTGATCAATCCAGCCATTTAGAGAAACACTGGATTCTGCAATGTGCTATCTTCTCCCTCTCTTCCGTGCCCTTCACTTGCTTTTCTCTGGCCTGCAACAGGTGCAGCCTCCCATCACCCAACCCAGTTCTGTAAGCCTGGCTCTTTTTTCTTTTTCTCACTGCACCTGTGGCATGTGGAAGTTTCTGGGCCAGGGATCAAACCTGCACCACAGCTGTCACCAGAGCCACAGCAGTGACCATGCCAGGTCCTTAACCCAACACCAGGGAACTCTAAGGCTGGTTCTTATTCACCCTCCTGGCTCTGCACAGGCTGGGCCTCCTCTAGGGAGCATCAGATGCACACATGGCCCTCAGACACTGGTGGGAGGACTACCAGTTTCTGCTGTCAGTGTGGGACCTTGGGCTAGCTGCCTAACCTCTCCAGGCCTTAGGTGCCTGGTCTGAAAATTAAAAAGCAAAAATAGTTCTTACCCAGAAAGTTGTAAGGGTGAAAGAAGAAAAAAACTGTGTGAATAAAGGGAGGGAAACCTAATGTGCATAGCAAGTGCCTGGCACATAGACATGGTCAGTCATTTCTAGCTATAATTAAAATTACTACTTCAGTCTTGGTTTAGGTTCTCAAAGTATCCTGGGCTCGCCTTTTTCATCATGATGTTTCTTAGCTGTCTTGCAGATCATGAACCCCTGGTGATCAGAAACTATCATGTGTGTCTTTATCTAGAACCTCACATGATGCCTAATATTAGATGGGGGCTAAATAAATAAACCTATTATTCTGTGCTGGCATTCACGTGTTGCCATTTGCTGCTTGCCCTCTCTTCTTCCATTTTATTTTATTTTAAATGATTTTTATTTTTTCCATCATAGCTGGTTTGCAGTGTTCTGTCAGTTTTCTACTGTGCAGCAAGGTGACCCAGTCACACATGCACACACACATTCCTTTTCCTCACATGATCGTGCTCCATCATAAGTGACTAGCTATCGTCCCCTCTTCTTCCATTTTAACCAGGCTGGCTCATTGAGCTGCGGATTCTTAGACTTCCTAGTCATCCCTCCAGGGTCCAGCTCATGCCTTATAGACAGCAGGGACAGTGGAAATTCAGCACAGGGAGCAAAGGTCTTCACACTGCTCACACTCTGTCTAGTGGCATTCAGGACAGCTGAGTGTCCAGGGCTGCTCAGCTGAATCAGTCCTGCCTGAAAGCCATCCTCCGTAGACGCTCCCACAGCTGGAGGGCCAGCAGAGGCAGGCTGTGCCATGGAAGTACACAGAGGACCGCAGCTGGAACCTCACACTTTTTTTTTTTTTTTTGCTCTTCTTAGCACCATACCCACGGCATAGCCTAGGGGTCGAATCAGAGTTGTAGCTGCCGGCCCACGCCACAGCCACAACAACATGGGATCGGAGCTGCTCTCACGACCTACATCCCAGCTCAAGGCAACACTGGATCCTTAACCCACTGATGAGGCCAGGAATCAAATCTGCGTCTTCATGGATGCTAGTCAGGTTTGTTACCGCTGAGCCACAATGGGAACTCCCACAAATGGGTTTTGATAACCAAAGGCTCCCAGCTAATGAGGGGAATGTAAGTTCTGGGTCCTGAGCTGACAGGTGCAAAGTAAATAGACTTCAGAGAGTTAGGGGAGGTACCTTCTTTCTTGAATGTTGTCTATTTACTCACAAGTTTCCATCGCTCTCATCACAACCCAACATGGACTTCCAAGCAGAATGCCAATGGGAATGGAAAGGAAAGGACAGAAACTAGAGGTGTTAGGGAGAAACAAAATACTCCTTGGAGACCGACTGTTGAAGGCAGTGAAGGAGGGGGGGGTGGTTGGCCCATGGGCTGCAGCCTGGATGGCAGTGAATGATGGGAAATAGGAACGTGGGCAGTGATGAGGCTTTGAGAGAAATGTGCAGGGGTTGAAGTGATGGTAGAATGGCATTTGGTGATTACAAATTTCCCCTGATCCCAACCTATGCCTTGTCTCCTAGTTTTACGCTGAATGGCTCAAAACTTAACAATCAGGAAAAGACTGTTAATTGGCCAAATGATCATCAGAGATTCTTTTAACATGACCGTTGTTGATACCCAAGAGATACGGCAGATGCCACGTAGTGCCTGGCTGGGCTCTAGCGGCCAAAACATCTGCAGTGTGATGGGCTCACTGAAGGCTCCAGTAAAACTTTCCCTCCCTTATTACAAAAACATGAATTGCTGCCCTGGGAACAGTCTAGGGGCTGCTGATCTGAGCTGAGAGTGGGAGGTGGTGCAGGTCAGAGAGGCTAAGAGGGTCAAAGGCCTGTCCCCATTACCCACCGGCTGTGTGGCCTGAGACATGTGCTTTTCCTTCCCAGGGCATCAAGGTTTTATTTGTGAGACAAGAGGTCTGGGCTTGGTGATCACACAAATCTCTTCCAGCTCTACAGTCTGATAGGGGTGACAATCATAGGAAGAGAGTTTAAAATTCAAGGTTTAGGAGTTCCTGTTGTGGCTCAGTGGGTTAAGAACCTGACTAGTATCCATGAGGATTCAGGGTTGATCCCTGGCCTAGCTCATTGGGTTAAGGCTCTGGCCTTGCTGCAAGCTGCGGCATAGGTCGCAGATGCAGCTTGGATCCCGTGTTGCTGTGGCTGTGGCGTAGGCTGTGGCATAGGCTGCTGTGGCTGCAGCTCCCATTCTACCCCTAGCCTGGAAACTTCTATATGCTGCATGTTCGGCCTTAAAAAAAAAAAAAAAGAGAGAGAAAATTCAGGGTTCATAAGGTGGAAAAAGGAGGGTTAGAGAAGAAGAAGCTTCTAGATCTATAGAGCATAGAGTGTAGCAGGCACAGTACACACTTGTTTGTCAAAATTGCAGGAGGCAATTTCGGGCCTCCTGGCCCTGGGTCACTGGGCCTCCCCTCAGTCCCACGATCTCTCCCACTCTGTGCTGCTTGGGGGAAACCGAAGGCCATTGTTTTGGAACAAATGATGCTAAGGTTGGCAACAAAGCTCATGAAAGCTTAAAAGTTCATAGATCAAAGACCCCAGGGTACTTTTGGGAGGCGGAGTGTACATCCTTAACCTTTTGAGGTTAATAAAAAGTGAAGACCATGACTTAACTCCAGCCCTATCCTGGGTCACATTCCTTTCATTTAAAGTTTTCTAACAGCTTTCTAATGGGCCTTTCTGATTCTAGTTTCTGCTCTCTATAATCCGGTAGATTGATATATCTGGTAGATAGATGGCAAATTAATCCTCCTAGTGCACAGATCTGATCCCTGATTAGAAGCCATCAGGGACTCTTCTTTGTCTGTGGTTGTCTAAGGATCCTGGCATTCAGGATCTTCTTATAACATAAATTGACCTTTTAGTTTTTATTATTTCTTTGATCCAAGCCGTCTTTACAGCTCACTGCCCGCTGTACAGAAGCTTGTGCCTTGTCTCATACAGTCTCGAGCACCATATATCAAGTTCTCGTCATCCCTTTCCTGCCACTGATCAGCAGTGGGAGGCTGAGCAAGTCACTGGACCTTTCTGTACCTCTGTGTCATCATTAAAGCGGGGGTAACGACGACACATAACTCATAGTTATCTCAATAAATGACTCATCACCTTTGATAGGCAGAAGTTATGATTCATTTGTTTCTTCCAAAGCACCTGGGATTTGGCAGAGGCTCAGAAGGTACTGCTGAATGAATGAATGAATGAACAAAGAACAACACAGGGGGACTCCAGTTTGTTTGGCCCATAGAACTTTTCCTCTTCAGAGCCCGAATATGAATGAGATGGGCCTGACCCCAAGGTTGATTTTGGTTTTATCAGCACTCTGGTTTATGGCAGACCTGTCTGAGTCTAACCTCTGCTCCGCACCTCCCTGCTTCACTGTCACCTACCTCAACCACTCTCCTCATTGTCCCAACAACATCACCTCCCCTTGTGCCTTTTTGGAATGAATTTCCTGGGATGCCCTCCTTCTGCTTCAGTGATCTTAGGCATAAGTTTCTTTGGCCCAGGCTCAGCTTGTGTTTTCTCTCTTTGCCTTCACTCTCAATTGTGGGTTCTCCTTCAGCAGTCCTGAATGCTTTTTTTGTTTGTTTGATTCATTTGGATTTCACATGTGCTATCTTGTATATGTTATTTCATTGATTATTAAAAATGGATCCTTATCCCTCCACCCACATTTTAACAACTTTTTTTTTTTTTTTTTTTTTTTTTTTTTTTTTTTTTTTGCTTTTTAGGGCCACAGGTGCGGCATTTGGAAGTTCCCAGGCTAAGGGTTGAACCGGAGCTGCAGCTGCCAGCCACAGCCACAGCCACAGCCACAGCAATGCAGGATCTGAGCCGCATCTGCAACATACACCACAGCTCATAGCAACACCAGGTCCTTAACCCACTGAGCAAGGCCAGGGATCGACCCCACATCCTCATGGATACTAGTCTGGTTTGCTATTGCCAAGCCATGCCAGGAACTCCACATTTTAACATCTCTTGAACTGGGATGCATATTACAGTTGATGGTGGCTTAATTGGTAGTGCTTTTCTTTCACAGAGGTAAAAAAAAAAATAATGGCTCATCTTACAGTCAGCAGCATATTAAACAGGAATACTTTTATGCATTTGTATTTTTATTGCCTATCTATCTGACTAGACTATACGTTCTTTGAGTCAAAGACTTGTCTTATGTTTCTTTCTTTTTTAAACTTAAAAGATGTGCTTCAATTGAAGTATGGTTTTAATTGAAGTGTGTTTCTTTCCCCTTCCACAATGTCCAACATGGCCGTAGGTGCTTAGCAACTATCTGCTGCTGATCATGGTGAGATCAATGAATTCTCCTGCCTCTTCCACACCCTCCTAGCTCAGCACGGGGTGAAGGCAGGCACTTCCCATGGAAGCCATGATGCCAGAGGAGGCCATGTCCCTATCCACAGCTAGGATAGGGCATATCTGTTTATGATTTTTTATGTTTTATTTATTTTTATCTTTTTTTTATTTTTTGCTTTTTAGGGCCGCAATTATGATACATGGAAGGTCCCAGGCTAGGGGTCCAACAGAGCTACAGCTGGCAGACTATGCCACAGACACGGCAATGCTAGATCCAAGCCACATCTGCGACCTACACCACAGCTCATGGCAACACCAGATCCTTAACCCATTGAGTGAGGCCAGGGATCAAACCCGTATCCTCATGGATACTAGTTGGGTTTGTTACTGCTGAGCCACAACAGGAACTCCCAGTTTATGAAATGTTAGTGCACAGAAATCTCTCTGGACCTATTTTTTCCTATGGTCCAGAAGCTTTATTTCTCCTTTGCACTTATTTTGGCTGCCCCATCACTGCTTCTAAGGAACACTGGGGTGGTTCCGTGGGCCCTCGGCCACAATTTTGGAAGGCCTCATCAGCGCTTTCCGTTAGAGTGGAGGAGGGGCAGGCCTAGGGCCTCCACGAATTAGGGCCTGGCTCAAAGGAGAGACCCCAGGCAAGGCTCATCTTCCGTCTGGTGCTCTAACCTTTACAGCCTCCTTAGAATTTGAAGAGACCAATTCACTGTTCCCCAAACAATGGGTTGTTAGCAACAAGAGGATTAAGGTCTCCTGCGTAGGAGGGCTGGCTGTGAGGGATTAATGGCACACCCCCTTCCCTGCATCCTCTGCCAGAACTTATCAACAATGGATCTCAATTGATCTCAAGGCTTTAGGTATGCAGGAAAGAGCTCAGGGTCCAGAAATGCTGGGAATCTTGTCTCAAAGTAACTGGGAGCTGCAAGCATCCAGGGGTAGGTTTGCTCAAATGTGTATTTTTCGCTGATCTGCAATACTTGACCAGAATGTGGAGTTACCTGGACTAGAGTGAGGTGAGGCTTCCTGGGAGAGAGAAATGGCATTTTTTACTACTCACCACTCTTCAAGGTTTAGAGAGTTAAGTGAAGAGCCATTTTCAACCATTCATTCACTCAACAAACGTTGCTAACCACCTACTACAGGCTAAGTGCTATGTTTGCTGCTGGCTAAAACATGGTCCCTAGAAGGGGTTACAGTTTAGTAAGAGACAGCTGGTAAACAGATAGTCTTGGCATAACTTGGTAAATGTTATGACAGGATATAAGCACAGAATATTGAGGCATGGAAGAAGGGATTCAGTTTGGGAGAGAAAGCAGAAAAGGCTTCCTAGAGTAAGCGTTCAGCATGATTCAGAGTTAGGAAGATGATGAAAGGAAGAGCATGTGAGAAGACTTAGAGGCGTCAAATACCAAGGTGCATTCAGGGACAGACAGTCTTTTTGCACAGCTGAACCCGGGGTGGCTATGCAAGAGGGGTCAGAGAAGAGGCAGTTTTGGGTTGGGTCGAAATTATGCCAGCATTCTCCAGAGGCTGCTCATTTCCAAAGATGTCTCATGTGATCAGGCTGCAGGAAGAGACCTGAGATTGAGGTTGACTCTAGAGATCACAATCTCAAATATATATCAATAGACAAGGAAGCTCCTCTTAGGAAAACCTAAAGCAATAGCCACGTGAATTTTCCGAGGTGCAGTTCTTCCAGGCTGAGAGCTAGGAGGAATATAGGGACAGGGAGGATGGCGCCAAGGGAAGTGTCCCCACAAAAGGAAATAAGTTTACAAAAACGGGGGCACTCCACGGTGGTCTGTGTATGCCTTAATATCTCCAGACCTGCTTGGCAGCTACCTGGCAAAACCACCGAATAGCCTCTGTGAGCAGTATTCCTTATAAAGCAGCTCACAGCATTAAAAAAGAAACCAGGAGTTCCCGTCGTGGCTCAGTGAACCGACTAGGAACCATGAGGTTGCGGGTTCGATCCCTGGCTGGCCCCACTCAGTGGGCTGGGGATCTGGCATTGCTGTGAGCTGTGATGTAGGTCGCAGACACGGCTCGAATCCCACGTCGCTGTGGCTCTGGCGTAGGCCGGCAGCTACAGCTCCGATTAGACCCCTAGCTGGGAACCTCCATATGCCGAAGGAGCGGCCCTAAAAAAGGCAAAAAAAGAGAAACCACCCATCCTTGGCAAAGGGGTGAGAATACAGCATAAGAGGCTAAAGGCACAGGTTTTAGAGTCAGATCTGGTTTGAATCTTGGTTCTGCTACCTATAGGCTTTGCAACTTAAGACAACTTATTTAACCTTTCTGAATCTTCACTACCTGTTCGGCAAATAGGAATACATATTTCATAGAGTAGTTGTTAGTATCAAATAGAATATTATGTTTCAACCATGGAGGAGAGGTTCACTGCCTTTTGTCGTCCTTGGTAGATGTTCAAGAAATGGTAGCTTTTCTTAAAATGCTATCTGTATATTGCTTTGAACTTCTCAAAAGCATTCTTTTCATTTGGGTCTCATTTATTCTTTATAATCAGCCTCTGAGGCAAATGGGCAGTGTTCCTGTTTCACAAGCAAGGACTGAGCTGTTTCCGAGAGACTTCTACAGTGCAGCAGGCTCAGGGAAAACTGACTTCAGTTGACAGAGGAGGCATGGTGCCTTGCATCTCACACATGCTCAAAAAATGCTGACGGGCGAGTGAATGGCACAGCCAGCAAGCACAAGTGCAAACAGCAGGCAGAGCCTTAGGTGGAGGCTGCTGAGCACTTTGGAGGTAATCTTGGAGGGATGGACAGTGAAAGCAGAGTGTTAGGCCAGAAGGCGGGAAGTAAGAGGTCAGTGCAGGTCAAGTAAGTCACAAGGGGGTGGGAGTGGGGAAGGAGAGGCAGGGGATCTGTGTGAAGAAGCTGTGAACAATTAGAGTGGTTTAAGGGGCAACTGGGGAGGGGTCTCTGAAGGCCCCCACTCCAGATCCCAGTCAGCCTGTCTGAAGTCATTAAGGCACTAATTTTGGACTCCTTCCTATAGGCTAGGCATTGTGACTGATGGCTCCTAAACAAGAAAGGAGAAAGTCTTTGAGAAGGTGATTCTGGAAGCTATGAGCAGGATGTTGAGACAGTCAGTTTTAAGCCTGGTACAATCAGCAGGCCTTAAGCAAAGCTGGGAGCCTACTTGGAGGACGTATGGTCAGAGCCTGGTGATAAACTGGGCGGTGGTGGAGGATGGCAATGAGAAGGAAAGGGAATTGAGATCTACCATGAGCCTCCTCCGCACCGGGTCACTTTGCAGGCCATTCATTCATCTTTACAGCATGTTGTACGTATAATGATTCTTGTTTTACAGATGAAGAAATCCATTTTACAGAGATTAAGTAACTTGAAGATGGCCATAAAACTAGCAAGAGATGAAATTGGGGTCTGAAAGCAGGTCTAACTCCAAAGTCCATGCTTTTCTCATTGCAATGCTCTGGCTCCCTGATGAAGGACAATGAAGTCCAAAGAAGCCTCCGGATTGTAAGCCGGGTTCAGGAACAGCTGAGGACTGCGGACAGTGGTCAGGAACCAGGAAGGGGGGGGGTCCTTTCTGTAGAGCAAGATTTCTGGGGGTTTGTTTTTGTTTTGTTTATGAATCTCCAAATTTTAAAATGTGTATGTGGGTGGGGTGATATCCACGTGGGAACATCCTATATTCTGCTGGGAGTCCCCAGGGAAAGGGCAGGACAGGGATGGACGCATGTCAACAAGTCATCTGCCGACAGGTGGCAGGTGGGAAATGTAAGAACAGACAAGCTCTGCCAGAAGGAAGGTGTTGGAGTCAAATACGAGGGGGCGCAGACTGAGTATTTTGGGCGTCTCATAGCTAATGGTCGCAGGGCCAGGGAAAAGCCAGGAGCAGCAGGATCCACCTACCCGTACAGATGGTCACACACACACACACACACACACTCACACACAGGGCTGCTCTGGGTGTAGGTGCCTCCAAGGGCCAACGGAGATAATCTCCCTTCAGCTCCCTTCTGGAATCTTACTCATTTTTCAAGGCATGACTCAAATTTCCACAACCCCTCCTAGAATTTACACTTGTTCGATACTCTAACTCCCATATGGTTGGCATCATGTTTGGCACATAATAGGTGCTAAACCAATATCCGCTGAGCTGAACTGATTAAAGAGAGAAAAGCTATGTGGAGATGGTAGCTAATTATTTCTTTTCCCTGAGCCCTATCGTCTTCATTTCAGAGATGAATAATGATTGTTAGGATTAAATAAGATATGTAGGTTAGGCATTCAATACAGTGCCTGGAACATGGTTGTTCATTAACCAGTAATTATTATTATTAGCTGGCAGCAACCGTGGAAGTAACATCTTAGGAGCCTAGGGTGAAGGATTTCAGGAAGGAAGGAATGCTTCACAGTGCCAAAGCACAGTCTACTCTCTCTCTCTCTCACATGTGCGGGCACACACATGCACACTCACAGTATCAAGCAAATGTTAAGCAAAACACTCCCCCATTGATATCTGCTGGCTCCCCCTTGCCTCCCCAAACCAGGAGGAGATGCTTAGTAATCTAAATCCAGTCCTAGAGTGAATGACTGCAATGACTTTCACGGCTGGTTGCATGATTTTAACATCAAAATTGTTGGGGATTTGATTCCAGCTAGATGACAGGCCCACCCGTATGTTTTGGTTTCTGTTGGATTCTCTGAGAAAAAGTGTATCTACTCCCCAGTTTGGCAGCTGCTTTGGGGCGGCAAATATGGTACCCCCGGGGTCCTCAAATCAGCAAGCATTGCAATATCCAGCCTATCGCAGTCAGAATCGCCACTCCCAGGCACAAAACCCCCTCTGTGATGAAACAAAGCCGCAGTGTGGCAGGCCTTCCCCACAGTGAATTCTCTCTCCTTCCTGAGACCTGAGCAGGGACCAGGCGTCACAACAAAGACCTGGCATCTGGAGCACAATTGTGCCACAAGGGCCCAGGATGTCAAGGATTATCACAGCCTCTCCCTCCTGGTCAGCTGCCTGCTCCTCATCTTTGAGTTTGAGTATGCCTCTAGGCCTTGAATTTAGCCACTAGAAGGGGGGCTCCAAGAGGCAGGCCTCCTATCCGGAGCTGTGGCCCAGCTCCCCTAGGTCTCAGAATTCTCTGGAAGCCAGGCCCACGGGACCTCGCGGTCTGCCCCTCTTCTGCCCCTTGGCTCAGTCCTCGGATCACCCAGAAGCCCAACCTCTCAGGCAGTGCGCTCCGCCCTCTCCGCCCCTCCCCCACCCACCCACCCACCCACCCCTTTTCAGGGCATAAGGGACCTTTTCTATTTGCAGAGCCTAAAGAAGCCCGTTGCCAAGGTGACAGGAGTAGGAACAGCAGGGAGCTTGCCATGGGGGAGGGGCTTTGCCCCCAAACAGCTGTCAGTGGGAGCAGTCCCAGCTGGGACTAGAGCGGTGGCCTGCTCGGGGGAGCAAGCAGCCCCCAGGAGCACACATTCCTCCCCGCTCTCCCCCCACCGCCCCCCTCACCGCAAGTCTCCACCGGTTACGTTCCCTGGGGGCAACCAGCCAGCCGGCTCAAAAAAGGCTCCAATAACAAACAAAAAAACCTGCCGCTCTGCTCCCCCCACCCCCAACGCATGCGCACACACGCTGCTCCCTCAGTTCATTCACACGGGTTGGCTGGGCAGGAGGCCAGAAGTTACCTCCGCCTGGGGAACTGCGACGCCCAGGGCAGGTGCTGCTCCAGGCTGCACCCCCACCCCCGGTCAGGTCAGGAGGATTATTTCAGTCTTTTTAGTTGTTGTTTTTCTAGAGGGACCTGAGGGGATCCGCAGCATCTTAAACTTCCCCGCTGCCTGCCATTTGGCCGGTGGGGGTGGGGAGTGGAACCACAGAGAGGAAGGGGTGGGGGCAGGAAAGGAAGAAAGGGGGCGGTGGGAGGCAGGAACAAAGCCTAGCCTAGCGATTTGTGTCTATGGGGGTCTGTCTTTGTGATCTGCAGCTCACAGCTGCTCCGTAGAAAGTTCTGGGGAACCACTGGTCTCTGTACTGCGTTTAGCCGCATACTGTTAGTCTTAGGCCACACCTGGGGCCCTGGACCCCAGTCTGTTACTCACCGGCCTTCCCCTTTACCAGGCTTAAGAGAAGCAAGCCCAACCACTAGACGCTGCAAAACCTAGTACAGTCTTAGAACTGTTGGGCTCTTCCAGCTTTGGGTCAGTCATAAGAAAGGCCTAGAAAGCCCCAAATTACCGTAAGAACCGAGAGAGGCAAGTACAGCTCGATGATTAAGAACATAAGTTCTGACTCAGCCAGACATGTAATTGGTTTCCAGTTCTGCCACGTACTACTTATGTGACCTTAGGTGACATAATATAGAAAGTTCTTGGGTAACTGCTCTGAGCTTCAGTTTTCTTAACCGTAAAATGGATAAAAACATCTACCTTACAGGGTTCTTTAGAAAGTTAAAGACGTGGGGTACATATTATCTAGTATAGAACAGAGGTTTTTTTTTTTTTTTTTTTTTTTAAATCAGTGCTTGTCCCCTTGTCCCCTTTCTGCTCAGTTTCTTAAGGCCCCAGGGTTGCCTAGGAGGCTTAGGAAGGAACAGAAGAAACCTTTCCTTTGAAGGGTCCTTAGAAAGGGGGGGGTTGGGGGGTGGTGGTGGTGTTGGCTTAGATCAAGGGAGAGGTTACACTGTGGCCTGGGCAGAAATGGGCTTCTCGGGAAGTCCTGAATCCCAGATGTTGCTCTACGGTTTGGAGGTTGCAGGAGAAGGAAGAAGAAATGTGAATTTCGGGTCCTTGCTCTAGTCTCAGCTGCCATCAATTCATTGTAATGCTCCCCCTCCTCCGCCAAGACTTCGCCCTCTGAACCTCAGCTTCTTTCTCCATAAAAGGAAGAGGTTTGACTAGTCCCTGGAGAAAGCAAAGCTGGAGAAATGGCTGGAGCCACAGGGCAGTCAGGCCTCTGCAGGGAGGTACCTGCCTCAGCTTAGAGTGGCCACTGGGGGCAGAGACCGCCTCTGTCGTTGAAGCCTCAAACGGGGGAATAAAGGGCTCAGATTCGGATTCTGCCCAGCTCATGTCACCACCTCTCCCCTGTGCCTCCTGTCTTTCTAGAATACCTTCCCCTCCCTTGTGGGGGAGATGACTCCTGCTTTAACACTGAGTGCCTTTCCCTCAGAGGGACAGCATCTCTGACCCATCCTGCCTGGCACTGAGGTGCCCATCTAGGCCCACACTTATGTCACCCTCACTCCTACAGTGGAATTTATGAAATTGAATGGATTTGCTTATATACCTGGCACCCTATTTTTTTTTTTTTTTTTTTGTATTTTAGGGCCACACCCGAGGCATATGGAGGCTAGGGGTTGAATTGGAGCTGTAGTTGCCAGCCTGCACCACGGCCACAGCAACGCCAGATCCGAGCTGCATCTGTGACCTACATCACAGCTCTCAGCAACATCTGATCCTTAACCCACTGAGCGAGGCCAGGGATCGAACCTGCGTCCTCATGGATGCTAGTCAGATTTATTTCCACTGAGCCATGACGGGAACTCCATGGCACCCTCTTTTTGACTGCACACTCCTTCAGGTAAGAAATCACATTTTGACTATGCTAGTTAATCTAGTGACAGGCATCAAGTAGGCTCTCAAGACAAAAATCTGCAGCTTGGTTTGGGTGGTAAAATGCCAGGATCAGGTCAGAGGGTTAGTGATTATTTCAGGGTTGTGACCAGGGTGATTTTTTTAATGCAAGGCCATGGAGTCCACCACTGTATTTCTGTGCTGTAACAGCTTGGTCTTGTTTCTAAGACTGATAAGTCTGGCTACCAGGGCTCTTGGCAGATTTTCTCATTAAAGATCGCCTACATAGGCAGCCTGGGAGAATTTCAGCAAGCCGGAAAAGAGTCTAGCCCCAGGGACTACTGATTCATCCTCTTCACAGAATTTGCTTCACAAGTAATTTGCGGGTTTACTACTTTTTTAATCTGCTAGATTTATTCTCAAGTATCACCGTCACCAGCAAGCCTTTCTTGGCACCTCTCCCTGAGGCTAAATGGTGCCTCTGTGATCTTACAGGGCGCAGAGCTCACACCTGTTATAGCACTTATTACACTATATTGCATTGTCCATGTCTGTCGCCCCAGTTTGTGCCCTCCTTGGAGGCCAGGGCCCACATCTTACTGATCTCAGCACACCCGGAACTGGCCACATACCTGGTAAATATTAGTCAACAAATGTCTGTCCAGTGATGAGAAAATAAATTTCTCACTTCCTCCTCTCCCTGGGGGTAAGATCTTATATGCCTCTGGCTAGCCCCTGCCCTTTTTGCTGATTCTTAGAGGATTTTAAAATAGTCCAACTGCCAGAGTTCCTTTCATGGCTCAGTGGCTAACGAACCTGACTAGGATCCATGAGGACGTGGGTTTGATCTCTAGTCTTGATCAGTGGGCTAAGGATCTGGCATTGCCGTGAGCTGTGGTGTACGTGGCAGACCCAGCTCAGATCCCAAGTTGCTATGGCTGTGGCATAGGCCTGCAGCTGTAGCTCGATTCGACCCCTAGTCTGGGAAGTTCCATATGCCTAAAAAGCAAAAAAAAAAAAAAAGTCCAAGTGCCAACCTCCACCCTCCACTCTCAAGGCCAAGAGCGATGATTGAATCACCATGGTGCCCCAAGAGAGGAAGGTCTCATTTATTCCACTGAGGTGGCTTCCTTCTTTAAAGCTAGACTAGATGCACGAAACAGAATCTGGAGCTGATGAGCATCTCAGGAGTGTAAAGGGGAGTGAGAGACACATGGCTGACATCTTAGCATGTCTGTGGGAAAAAGGAAATTTTCAAAGTTTCCCCCAACCCACAGTCCTATGGCGTTTTCTGGGATAGGATCCTTCCTCCTGGAGCCCTTACCTGGTGCAATGAGGGGGTGGGTAGCCACAGCGGGCACCACCCGGCTGAGCCCAGCCCGGCCCTCCAAGCTCCCTGGCACACTGCCGTTGCCATCTCCCTTCTTGACTGGCTCCATCACACTGTCACTTATGCCAGGCTTGGCACCTGCAGGGGAACCCTGAGCAGTGTTTCTGCCCTGGGATGGGGTAGGCAGAGGCTGGCTACCACCTGGCGTGGCTTTCAGGGCCAAGCTGGGCAGGACGGGCTGGGTGGGGGTAGGGCCCGAGGCTGCTGCAGTTGGTGTCTGCTGTGTTCGGAGGGTCAAGTTCTGTACCTGGAAAAGAGGGGTCTATAGGAGTCCAGAGAATGTGGGTAGGAGCGATGCCAACACACAGTCCATGCAGGGAAGGAGCTGGGATGGATCCAGGAATGGCCGTACAGGGCAGTGGGGTGTAAAATCAGAAAGAGAGAGAATGAACTAGGGGCTGAAAGAGGAACCAGGAGCAGGCAGAGTTTCTAAAGGGGACAGAAGGAGTACAAGTTGGATTGGCTTCATCAGCAGGAGAAATTAAATTCTGAGCAGGGATGGCTGCCCCAAGTGGGGGCAGGCCAGGGCAGGGAAGTTAGGCTCGCTCTCCCTTCTTTCCTCCCCTCCTCCCCCATACTACCAGGAAGGGCTGCATACCACTTAGCAAGAATTCCCAGATAGAGCGAGGCCTGGGGCTTCCCACACTGGAAAAGGCCAGGGCAAAAGTGAAAGTTAATTGAACAGTGAGGTCCCCGGGCGAAGGATTATCCTGTCCTCAGGATCAGGTTTACAGCAGGATGAACATGCTTATTCAGCCCGGTCCCTGGTGCCCTCTGCTGGACACATGGAGGCTGTGCCAGATGCGCCTTTGACAAACCTGACTGTCTTCACCCTGTGGGTCCCCACTGTGCAGCTGGGGACAGTTCCTCTCCCCCACCGCCCACTGCATCTTTACGGCCACAGAAGTGTCTGTGGGCTCCCAGCAGAAGGTGGGGGCCCAGGGCTCATCTTTGGCTCTCTCTTCCATGTCATTTTTCCTGTTTCCTAGAGCTGCTACCACGTGTTAATCAGAGTGGAATTTTCCTCTTAAAGACAATAGCCACGGAGGCTACCCTGGGGAAGGTGTAAGGTAAAAGGAAGTGATGATCACCCATTATTAGCAGGCACGCGTGCCTCAGCAGGCTGCTGACTCCTGCGTCAGGGGTGGCCGAGGCCTTCTCAGCGGGGAATGAGGAGCAAGTCTAGGAGCTTTAGGACATCCTGTCTCCCACCTGCTTTCCTCGAAGGTCCCAGTCTTTCCAGAGATGCAAAGCTCTTCCAGGGCTCGGGCCCATACCCCGTGTCAGTGCCCCTCTGTGGGGGCGCCCACCCCCCTGCCCTCCCACAAGCATGGAATCCTCACCTGGGCAGGGGTGGGGGGCCGGGCGGGGGAGCCAGTGCCGAGCTCAGGCTGCACAGTAGCGACGGTGGCCGTGGGCGTGAAGATGAGCTGAGGGGACAAAGGAACAGTGCCGCCTAGGCTCCTAGCTACCTGCACCAGGTTACCTGGCTGGGCCTGGAATCACAGGAAACGAGGCGCCTTTTACCTGCCCAATGTGGGCTCAGCCACAGGACACGACAGTTTAGCCAGGGAGCAAACGGGAAAGTGGGGAGGCATGAGAGGGGAAGAGTCCATGGGCTCTCCTGAAAATCTCAGGCGGCTTGTAGTGTCCTGAACCAGGCTGGGCAGTGAAGGGGCAGGGGTTGGGGGCCGTTCTGGGGGTGCACCCAGGTCAGGTTTACTTCAGCAGCCTCTGTGTGGAACTCCCCCCAGAGGGACCAATGATCACAGGACACACTCAAGTCCCTCTTGGCAGCATCCCAGGGAGCAGGGCCGCTGGGCTGAAACAGATGCCCTGGGACCATATTCTAGGTCTGAGTGACTCCCGATGCCAGGTCTGGGTCAGAACAGGACTCTCTGCCAGAAGGAACCAAATTAGCAATATTCTTAGGGTTATTTTTAAATTGGGCTGTGTGTGTATGTTGGGGTGTGTGTGTGTGTGCACACGCACACACACGCAGAGACAACAATGGTAGAGGAACCAGAATGCCCAGAGCTATACTTGTCTCTGCATTTCTTTCCATGGGGGTGCAGGTGACTGAGGGTTTCTGCATTTCACTCCCACCCCTGCGAGTCTAGCTCAGCATCTGTGGGGGCATGTGGTGTCAGCTCCTCTGAACTTACACGCCTGACTTTGAGGGGATGGTGGCCAGGCTGCCAGGCTCTAGCTGGGGCAGTTGAGTGGGACAAGGGACAGAGTAAAGAGAGGCCAGAGTGGGTCTGGGTGGGGTCACATGGGCTGCCTGGCTCCCTGGAGATGTGGAGGTCCATTCCCCACTGTGTGTCTAAGAGTCTATTCCCTGGGAATGGAATGACCTCAGTGAACTCAGAGTCAAGAGCGGAAGTGCTGGAGCAGGACCAGAAAAGCTCCCAGTGCCAAGTTCTGGGCACAGGAGCCAAGGGAGAGGTAGGGCTGTACAGTCTTCAGGATAGTGCATCGAGGAGCTGGAGGGAGAAGTCTTTGGAATGGGGACTAGGCGCCAGGACTCAGTGACCTGACCCCAGCGTACAGCGAGGCGCTCCTGCCTCCTAGGGCACATGCTGCTGCTTTCCTGGGGAATTCTGCAAATCTTAGGAACCTCTCAGCTTCCTATGGGCCTTTGCACCTCTTAGGATCAGGTGTAAAGGAGGGACTGTAGGTCTGCGTGTTGGAGGCAGATGCTGTCCCGAGCATATTCTGCCCACGCAAGCCCACGTCATGAACAGTTGATAGGGTGATCCTGATGAGAATGGGGGCCCAGCTGGGAGGGCACGTCCTCAAGCTGGCTGCCACCTTCACCACCTGGGCTGGAAGGCACTTTTGGCTCTGAACTAGTGGTGGCCAGTCCCCGCAAAGACTGTCGCAGTGGGTAAGACCCCACTCCGGTAGGGTACTTGGATGTTTGTGCATTTGCTTAGCTTACATGTCTGAGTGTAGACCACCTGCTCACAGATCCCTGCATTTTCTACCCTAATTAATTTTAGGAAATGGTTTCTGATAAGAAGAGGACAGTTGTTTCACTCTAGGAGGGGGAGGAAGGCAGGCATCATGGGTAACGTTATTTCGGCCTGGAACCCCACCTGTCCTTGAGTCATGGAGCCTATGCCAAAGCCTTCCAGGCTGCCTTCTTTATGCCACCCCTTCTTTCCTGCCAATTGTCCCCCTAGTGCTTCTTGCCCACCCTTCTGTAATCCCCACCCTTCTCTAATAGCTCAGCTCCCAACTCCTCTGCTTCGGTCCTCCCTGCCCACTTGAGCCGTGGTCCAGGCTGGGGACTCACCATCTGTGCCCGTAGATACATCTGTGCTTGGCTTGCAGTCAGGGCCGGAGAAGACGTGTTGCCCAAGAGCACAGCCTGCTGGGCGATGCCTGAGGCTGCTGCTGAATTGACACTCTGAGCCCGGTTGATGAGCTGCGCTGCTGCTGGCGAGGCAGCCAGGTTGATCTACGGAGAGAGATACGAGCCGTAGGAAACAGGCCCTGTGCGCTTTCATCCATTTCTTTCTCTCCCCTCCCCCTCTTCTGTTCCTTGGTGGATCCAGCCTTCTTTGGGATCATCCCAGGTCCTTGGGCCCTGGATCTTCACCCAGCACGGCTGCATCTCTGGCCTACACCAGAGCTACAGGGAAGATCTGATGCAGAAAGGACTGAGCTGCCAACAGAGAGCCTTGACCTTGGAACGATGATGGGGATTTGTTAAAGGAAGTTAGACAGTAGCATGTCTTTTCTTTTCCTGGCAAGACTAATAGATTCCAGCCATGACTCTACATGGCTAAGGATTCACCACAATGGGTCTGGAAGCCCACGAGCATTGTGGGTAAGGTGGGAGGAGCCGGTTCTGAGCTGTGGGCTCTGCCCACTGCTCCCCATCCTACTCACCGAGGATGACTGGGCTGGGGCCTGGGCAGACGCACTGCTGCCTGATGTGCTCCCTTGTCTGTTGGCCACCAAGCTTGCCTAGGAAAGAAGAGATCTTGTCACTGGAGACCCAGATGCCCCCAGTCATTCCCCAGGCACTCGCCTTCCCCAGGGAAGGACCCTAGGGCAGTGGTAAGGAGTCAAACCTTTATTCTGGCTCATCTCTGTGACCTCGAGCAAGTGCCTCAGTTTCCCTCTTTATAAAATGGGGAAGATAAGAGTACGTCCCCTGTAGGATTGCTAAAGGATGATGCGAGACAGAGCATTTACACACAAGCACCCACACAGTTGGCTTGGACTGTCAGCACTGGGTCCACCTCTCTTCGGTCCCTGCTTCACCCCTCTCTAAACACCAGCCTCCTGGGCGGCCCCACGTGGAGAGGTGTGCTCGCACTGTCTGGACTGTCCACCTGGCCCCCAGCCTCGCCGAGCTTCTTCTCGTCCCTCAGGGTCAGCTCCCCTGTTCCTCCGGCAGACAGCACCCTCTCCCCATCACTCGACCTAAAGTGGTCCTCCTTGCAGGTGGGGCTTATTACAACCATGATACTTAGATGCTTTCTTCCTTCTCTGTTTGAGCTTCTGTTATTTGCCGTCTCCCTACTCCAAAGCATACTCAGTGCCCAGCATGGACTCTGACATACAGTAGGTGCCTAAAAGTTCTGTTGAATGGATGACTGAGTTCTTCTTGGCCACTAAGGACAGATGAGCAAGCTGAATGGACAGTGGACACCTCCTTGGACCCTCGGTCCCCTCCCTGCAGTGCAGTGATGCAGTGAAGCAGACTGTTCCCTGCCCCTAAGTCCCTCCCTGGAATAGGCAGGTGGAGAGTTCCAGCCACTCCACTCGAGCGCTGGGTGGCCTTGGGCAAGGTGCTTAACCTCCTAGAACCTCTTTCTGCCTGTGAAAGGACTCCGATGATGACAGCTGTACCTACTTCAGGGGTTTCGTGAGGATGCAGTAAGAGAACATGAGGGGACGTGCGTGCAGTCGGTGGCCTCCTCAGGGTTCCTGTATCATTGTCTTACCTGCTGCACGGCTGCCAGGCTCTGGAGCTGGGCACTGCTGAGGTGCTGCTGCTGCAGGGCTGCCGTCTGCAGCATGAGGTGCTGCTGCTGGGCTGCGTACATCTGCTGCAGGTACTGGGCCGCTGTGCTGGGCTGCCGGTGCAGGGCCTGCTGGATCACCTGGGGGAGGGAGGGAAGGGGAGGAGCCCGCACTGCACACCCACCCTTTTGGTGGCAGCGAGACCTGCTCAACTCCTTTTTCCCCAGAGAGAGGGACTAGGCCTGGGATCCCCACTCTCCAGGCAGAGGGGAGACAGCTGTTTGCAAAGCATCACATGTTCCTGCCTTGTCTATCCTGCGTCTCTCTTCAGCCCATGCTCCTCCCAGATATGAGCAGCATGCACTGCTCTGTCCAGTTCTCAGCCTAGGGGCTGGGAGTTCTTTAAGCCTCCAGTGACCCTGGGCCCCACTCCAGGCTTGTTAGGTACCCCCTTCCCCACAGTTCTGCAACCTCAGGTGAGGGTTACCTGGACCACAGGGATGGTGGTGACAGAGGAGACTGAAGCTCAACAAGGCTGAGAGGAGGAAAGGAGTAGGAGGAAAGAGACAAGTCTGAAGGGGGGCTTCTCCAGCTTTGGCCACACAGTCAGCCAAACTAAAACCTCTTCAAGAGCAACACCCTCCCAGCAGAGTGTGCCCTCAGCTGCTTTGGAAGGTCCTATCAGTTCCTCAGAAGACAGTTCCCTTGACCTTGTAGAGCAGGGATGCTGCAGCCACTGGGATGCTGCAGCTACAGGGATGCTGCAGCCACTGGGATGCTGCAGCCACTGGGATGCTGCATTCCTCTTTTACTCTTTCCTTCCCTCTCTCCATCACCCTCTTTTGAGCCACCATCTCCCATTCCCCAGCCTTACTGCTATTCTCTTTCCTGATGGGACTGGTGAGCTACAGTCTCTAGGAAATAATAAAAGGCTGTTCTTTGATCCCCACCCCCACCCCCCGCCAAACCTCTCCCTCCCGCCAGGAACAAGGAAAAGCGAATGCCTTTCCTCCATCCCTGAGACCCTCTATCTTCTCATTAGCCCCAGACATTTCTGCTCCCATCTCCTTACCTGCCGTCTTCCCATGGGGGTGTCCTACCCTGGCCCTGGCCAGGCTTTGGCCCACTTCCCCACTTAGCTCTGCTGAGTCCCTGGCTGCCGGGCTGCCCCCACTCTGTGTTCTGCTCCAGCAGTTGAGCCTCCAGTCCTGTTCTCCCTGGCTTGTTGTCATTTCTAGGGGTTGGCAGCTTTCAGGCCAGACAACCTCTGGCTGCCTGTAAAAACAGGCTGATATCCCATATTCTCCCTGGCCCCTGGGGTCCCCCAGATACTTCCACCCCACTCTACTCCTCCATACACTTTCTTCCGTGCACTTTCCCCTCTGAGGGGCCTGGTTTCCATGAACTCAATTCCTTTTATTGCTTATTCTTCTCGGAATGTGTTCTCCTTTATCTTGGCCTATTTTCCTTAGACTCTGAAAAGCACCTCCTAGCCATCCAGACAGGAGTAATAGAGTTACTGTGACTTCTTCTCACTGGAGGATGTCAAGGAATAGAACCAGGAGATACCCCAGTGCTTCTGCTTGAGTTTGGAACACAACTCTGGGTCACTCATCTGTCCAAGCAGAAACTCCAATCCCTTTTGCCTAGAACTGTGGTGAGGAGCAGGAGGAGGGCTCATTCTAATGTCAGCTGCTAGAAATTGGTGCTAAAATACTCATGTACAAAGGGGCTGGGGAAGGAGGCTGGGTGGGATGGAAGTTTGGTTTTATTAAGTTTGAGGCAGAGATAACTGGGAAAGGGAAGATTTTAGAGTAGCTGATGGTGTTGTCTTCTTTTTTTGGGCCACACCCAAAAACATGTAGAGGTTCCTGGGCCAGGGATTGAACCTGTGCCACAGCAATGACCCAAGCTGCTGCTATGACAATGCTGGATCCTTAACCCACTGCAAGGGAACTTCCAATGGTGTTCTCTTTAACTAGGCTTTTCAGACCCTCTCACTGTCTGCTCTGGCTTCTCCTCCATTCCCTAATCAGAGCCTTGGGCCAAAGCAGGATGAGGTCACTTGTCTAGAAGATCTAAACTGTAACATCAAAGTTGTTAGAGTAAACACGTCTTGGCTGTAGTCTCTCTTTTCTGCCTATTTTATCCAGGAGCCTCAAATAGACAATGCGGTGACTAAGAACACAGTTGTGGGGGGAGAAACAGGTTCTGCTTTTTTGTCTTGACCTGAGTGACCTTGGACAAGTCGCTACCTCCTCTGAACCTCAGTTTTCACAATTAGAAAATTGTGCCTCATAATAACCATCCTCACAGCTGGAGGAGAAGATGAATATGCAAACACTTCATACAGTGTGGGGCACAGGGCAGATGGCCACATGTGTCAGGACTGTGCTTTGGAACAGGGTGTCATCACCCTGAAGGCTGGCAGATGACACTTTGCAAACCGCTGCTTTAGGGAAGAAGGTAAAAAGCTGCAAAGGCAAAGATTGTTTGGGGGTTCTTTTTTTTTTTTTCTTTGGTCTCGTGTGTAAGAAACTTAGATATGTTACATGGCAGTAGTCACTTAGACAGTGGGTCTAGATTGTAGCTGCGTAGCTGCCAGTCGTTTTGTCTGCTTGACAGTTTTACTTGTCTGCCCCTTATAATTTCACACATCTGTCCTCCCCAAGCGGGACTCTGGGATCTGAATCACCAGGTAAGATAGGAATTTTCTGATAAATATCCCCACTCTCTCCAGACTTCCTTGACTGAACCCATCCAACATCACTGCTCCTCTAACACTGCTCTGCTATCTACCCACTAACATACACTCTTGTGCCCATTCTAGGTTCAGCATCCAGGTTGTCCTCCCAGACGTTGCCAACATGTCCTCTTGCCAGCCTGGAGGTGACTACCCAGGTGGTGTCTTACCTGGACAGTCTGCCGATCAGGAATGCCACTGTATACAGAAATCTGGGGCCCTGCAGGGCGGCCACTTCCACCACTGTTGCTGCTGTTGCCACCGCCGCTGCTGCTACTGACCCCACTGGTACTGCTGGTGACACTGGCACTGCTAGACGTGTGGGGGGGCGGCAGCTCATTCTCCATGGCCTGTAGGATGGCACGGAGCTCAGGTGGCAGAAGGGCAGGCAGGAACTGGGAAGAAAGAGGCAGAAGGAAATGCTCAGTGAACGTGTACTAGAGAATGCACGCGTGGGCGCCCGCTCCCCACCAGCCTGCAGTGGGACCACTTTTGAACCGAGGGCTTGAGTCGCACCTGCCACCGGGAGGACAGGAGCAGGCTCGGCTCACTAGGTGAGGGGGAAATCAGGTCGGCCTGAATCTAAACTCTAGGACCTGTTGTTATTTATTTATTTATTGTCTTTTGGGGCTGAACCTGCAGCATATGGGAGTTCTCAGGCCAGGGGTTGAACAAGAGCTGCAGCTGCCAGTCTACACTACAGCCACAGCAATGCCAGATCTGAGCCATGTCTGTGACCTACACCAGAGCTCATGGAAATGCCGGATCCTTAACCCACTGAGCGGCGCCAGGGATCAAACCCGAGTCCTCATGGATACTAGTCGGGTTCGTTGCCGCTGAGCCACGAAGGGACCTCCTTAGGACCTGTTATTCTGCCAGAGGAGGTAACAGACAGCCACAGAGGTAGGTTCCCCAGGACAGCCTTTCTGGCAGTGATCTCAGGGACCATCTCTCAGACTGTCCGCTTTTCGTCACTGAGGTGGAGAAATTGAACATCACAGAAATGAATATGTGTCCATATTTATACAGGCAGTTCTTGAAAGAATTGGGATTAAAGACTCTCTAGGAGTTCCCATCGTGGCGCAGTGGTTAACGAATCCGACTAGGAACCATGAGGTTGCCGGTTCGGTTAACGATCCGGCATTGCTGTGAGCTGTGGTGTAGGTTGCAGACGCGGCTCGGCTCCCGTGTTGCCGTGGCTCTGGCGTAGGCCGGTGGCTACAGCTCTGATTGGACCCCTAGCCTGGGAACCTCCATATGCCGCGGGAGCGGCCCAAGAAATAGCTAAAAAGACCAAAAAAAAAAAAAAGAAAAGAAAAAGAAAAAGAAAAGAAAAAAAAGACTCTCTAGAGAGAAGAGATTGAGAGAAAGAGGCAATAAAATAAGCTGAAGTGTTCATTTTGTTTCCCAGGCCAGGCGTGCTTCAAGTACATTTGGAGTCTCTATTTCCCTGATGAAGGGCTCTCTGGATTAATGGGGAGCAGGATACCAGGTTGAGCAGCTTGGTTACAATCGCAGGTTTTGGAGTCAGAAAGACTTAGGTTTGAGTCCTAGCTCTGCCACTTTCCAGCTGGAAAACCTTGGCAAGTCACGCTTCTCTAAGCTTCTGTCTCAGTCTGGCATATACAACAGTATATGGCTGTTGGGAGGATAAAGTGATTTAATGATACGAAGCACTAAATGAGGTATCAAGCATATACTGAGTGTTCCTTAGGCACTGGCTGTTACCGTGGTCCTCAAAACCACCCCCAGCCTGGTTCTCACTGCCTGGTTCCAACAGATCAGTCCTCTCCCAAAGTGGAACTGGCAGAGCCCAATGAACCTTATTTTTTGTTTGTTTGTTTTTTGTCTTTTAGGGCCACACCAGTGGCATATGGAGGTTCCCAGGCTGGGGTCAAATCAGAGCTGTAGCTGCTGGCCTATGCCAGAACCATAGCAATGTGGGATCTGAGCCGTGTTTGTGACCTACACCACAGCTCACAGCAATGCCAGATCTGTAATCAATTGAGTGGGGCCAGGGATTGAACCCGTGTCCTCATGGATGCTAGTTGGGTTTGTTAACCACTGAGCCACGACGGGAACTCCTCAATGGACCTTCTATTCCCATCACTAAGGGTGCTGGAAATTCCTTCAGGGAGCATCCTGTGATGGGGATTCAGAACTTGAGGCTGCATGTCCCCTCAGCTCCTCAAGGCAGTGTGTTTAAGAGTTGAGAAAGGCTGGGGAAGGAGGACGTGGTGGGAGATTTCTACCCATGTCTGAGATCAAGCTCCTCTCTTCTTCTTTCATGCTATTCTCAAAATCCTAATTACAAACACACACACACACACACACACACACACGTATGTCTTTTCCTTCTACCCATTCCTTCCTACATCTAAAAACAGCACTTCTTTGTCATTCCATCATAGTCATTCAATGCTCTGCTTGTAGATCATACCAACTTGATAAACAAAAATATGATTAGTGCAAAGAAGAAAAATAGCCATTAACAGCCTGTCACCCTCCTCCCAGTGCTGCTCAGGGTGGATGTTGTCCACATTCCTCAGAATGCCTTTCTCAGACTGGTGGGTTTCACCATGGGCTGCAAAAACCATGGGCAAAAGCTCAAAGTATGGGGGTGAGGAATCCAAGCTACTCCCCATGGACAGGCAGGAAGGTGAGGTTCAGAGGCCTATGGCTTCCAAGGCAGTGCAGCAGCCAGCAAACAGTACCTAATACCTGGGTCCTTAAGCAGTGATTTCCCCTCATGTTTTTTTTTTTTTCCTTATTTATTTATTTTTTTTTAAGGACCACACCTGCAGCATATGGAAGTTCCCAAGCTAGGGGCTGAATAGGAGCCGCAGCACCACAGGCCTATACCACAGCCGCAGCAAAGCCAGATCTGAGCATCTATGACTTACAATTGCAGCTTGCGGCAACGCCCAATCCTTAACCCACTGAGTGAGGCCAGGGATTGAACTGGATACTGGCCAGGTTCTTAAACCACTGAACCACAATGGGAACTCCCTCCCCTAATGTTTATATGTCTGTTTCTACTGCCACAGGGCAAGACCCTTCTCCATGAATTCCCCTTGTCCTGAACTGCTGTCAGCTCTGGGCCTCATTTTGGCCACTCACTTGTTAAATATGCTTATGATGATAATGGTGGTGCAGGCTGATGAAACAGCAAAGTCACCAAGTATTTCTTGTGCTCTGCTGAGTTGAAATCTACCTTATGTTCCATAGAAGGAAGGGTCTCACTGGGTAGAAAGCAGTAGAAGGCATAATGCTGATCATGCAGAAACTGACAGCTTAGTTGTAGAGATGAGGCTCGGTTGGAGTTTTGAGGCTTATTGAGCTACAAGTCAGTAAATAAGAGTTATGTTCAAACTTGGAATACCCCACAGAGTCCCAGAGGCTTCTCTTAGTTCAGTGCCCCACCTCCTTTCCCCAGATTGTTGACCAGAATTGGGTTTCTGTTCTTGCTTTGCATCCCACCCTAGGAAATCTCAAGGGAAGAACTTATAAACTAAACAATCACATGGGAAAACAGGGCGGCAGCCACAGCAAACTAAGGAGAGGGCAGTCTACATCCTGGATGATCAAGCCTCAGTGCTATTTCTTTTTTCTTTTGCAGTGGCTAGGGTAGATCTTGGGCCCGGTGTGTCCTCAATCCTTGGTAAGAAATAACACAAGACAATATTCTCAAGAGCGCATGGCATTCCGTTATGGAAGGACTGCACAGGCAAGACAGCAACTGCGCCCCATACAGGGGAGAGAGGTTGACCTTAGCCATGTGGGGGGGGGGATAGGTTTCCTGAATTCTCTCGCCCACTGGCCCCCTCCTTTCTGTTGCCAAGCCTGCCTTTCCTTTCTCTTCATCCCCTCATCTGGGCTTCTGTACCCCCTCTTCTGCTTTTCCCTTCCTGTCTTCTTCATTTTGGTCCCTAACCCCTGGTTTTCCCATTCTCCTTGCTACCCCCCTGCTCCCATCCTCTTGCACACCTGTGCTCACACCTGCCCTACCTGGTGGCACGGCTGGCTTCACCCTCCTGTGTGCTCATACCCACCCCTCCCCTCCTCTTTCTTGAACACGTGCTTATCTCCTCCTCCACTTCCCCCCCCCATTCCATTGACCCTGTCTGGCTGCTCTGTTACTCTGATGAACTCTCTCCCCTCTCCTGCCCTCTTTGCTCCCTTCCCACACCCTCTCCTAGCTGCAGCTGGCTGGGCTCATTGCGGGTTGCTCCCTGGTTCCAGCTCCCTCTCCTCTAAGCTCTCTCCCCTAAGCATATAGAAAAATGTGCTTAAATTGTAGAGGTTAATGAAGCCATTGAAGCCTTGTCCATTAGCTCTAGACTGTTGTTTCTTAGTCGGTAGGGATTGGGTATAAAGTACAAATTTAAAGATCAAAATTACATTGCTGACCCTATGCCAAGTTCCAAATGAGTGCTGAGACCATACCTGCCGGCGCTCAGAAGCGTGAAGTGTTAAGGAACGTGTGCGTATGTGTGTGTGTGTGTGTGTGTGTGAAGCGGGAAGTGGAGGGGGTTACACTAGGCTTTGGGAATGCCAAGACCAACGCTACTGCTGTGTGGTTGGTACTGTGGGGAGAACAGATCGCCAGCCCTCCCCTCTGCCATTCTCTGGTGTCTTAATTTTCCCAGGAAAGGCAATGTGCTAAAGCAGAAAGAACATGGACCTAGGAGTCAGGTAATCCCAGCTTTGGGAATGCCAGCTCCACTGTGACCAATTGTACAGCCTTGGGCAATGCAGTTGATCTCTCTTAGTCTTGGTTTCTTAAACTGCAGAACTGGATAAGAATACCTCTTTGGAATGGTGGTGGTGGTAATATGGGTTAGGATGAATCTCTTAGCCTCATTCCACCTTTTTAACCTGATATTCTAATTTTTTTTTTTTTTTTTTTTTTTGCTCTTTAGGGCCACATGTGTGGCATATGGAAGTTCCCAGGATAGACGTCAAATGGGAGCTATAGCTGCAGGCCTATGCCACAGCCACAGCAACACAGAATCTGAGCCTCATCTGCAACCTACACCACAGCTCATGGAAACGCCAGTTCCTTAACCCACTGAGCAAGGCCAGGGATTGAACCCACATCCTCATGGATGCTAGTTGAGTTGGTTACTGCTGAGTCATAGGGGAACTCTCTAGCCTGATATTCTATAATGCAAGTCCACTGCTCTGGCCTGGAGGATCTGCTTGCTTTCTCCCAAATATCACATGCCCACATGCTCATGATTACCTCCTCTGCTCTTTAATTTTGATGAAGTCCCATTTAACTTTTTTTGTATGGTTGCCTAAAGAAACCATTATCTAAGAAACCATTGCCTAATCCAGTGTAATGAAGATTTATACATAGGTTCTTTTCAAAGAGTTTTATAGTTTAATTGGGACATTTAGGTCTTTGATTCATTTTGAATAATTATTGTATACGGTGCCCACTTATGTTGTAAAACCATTGCCACCATCTATTTCTAGAATTTTCACCACTCCAAACAGAAACTCTGTCATCATTCAGCAATAATTCCTTCTCTCCCTCCATGTCTGTCCCCCAGGAAATTCTCAGTTACTTTGTCTCTTTGAATCTCTATTCTAGATATCTTGTATCTGTGGAATCATACCATGTTTGTCCTTTTGTGTCTGGTTTATTTCATTTAGCATGATGTTTTCAAGGTTTATCCATGCTGTAGCATGTATCAGAATTTCATTCTTTTGTATGGCTGAATAATGTTCTGTTGTATGTATATATCACACTTTGTTCTTCCATTCATCCACTGATGTACACTTGTGTTATTTCCACATGTTTGGCCATTGTGAATAACACTGCTGTACAAGTATCTGTGTGAGTTCCTGCTTTCAGTTCTTTTGGGTATATATTTAGGAGTGGAATTGCCGGACCATATGGGAGTTCTATGTTTAGCTTTTTGAGGAACCACCAAACTGCCCCCCCCCTTTTTTTCTTTTTAAGGAAGCATCTGTGACATATGGAAGTTCCCGGGCTAGGGGTTGAATTGGAGCTGCAACTGCCAGCCTATGCCACGGCCACAGCAACCGGATCTGAGTTGTATCTTCGAACTACACCTCAGTGAGTGGCAACGCTGGATCCCCAACCCACTGAGCAAGGCCAGGGATTGAATCTGCATCCTCATGGATACTATTGGGTTCTTAACCCACTGAGCCACAGTGGGAACCCTGGATTCTTTTGCATGTGAATATTCTTACAGCCCCTGCACCATTTGTTGAATTACCTCTGTTCTTGGGTCCACACAGTTTCCCTGCTAAGCTTCTCACTGTGGCATATGAGCCCCCACGAGCAGATCCTGCTGCCTCCCCAGCCTCCTTTTCTACATTACACCCTCACTGGGGTCAGCATTATTCTGAATGACATGAAGGTCTGGACACCTAGTCATTTCCTACATCTGTGGTTTTATTCATGCTGTTCCCTTCCCTAAAATGCCTGCCTTCCGTTTTTCACTTAACCAACTTCTTAGATCATCAAAACAACTTGAATCTCTCCTGTGAAACAGTCACTGAATGCATCTTCTTCTAACACTTCTCTTGCTTCCTCCAGACAAGGTCCTGATTTGTTCCTTAAAGCCATCCAGTTGGTTGGCTGCTCCCATGACACTTTGTCTTACCTTTCTCCTAGCACTTGTAATGTTGTATCACAAGAAAGAGATTTGCTTATGTTTCTCTGGACTCCTAGGGAAAAGGGATCATATTCTGCTTTCTGATATATACCTAGTGTTTCATTCCATAAACGTCTGTTGAACACAAGTGCTTGACATAACGCCACATTCCATCACACTTCTCATCTGAAAGCTCACCTTATTTTCTACTTCATCTGCAGAATTCACACCAACTACTTTATTTTTTATTTTTATTTTTTGCTTTTCAGGGCCACACCTGCAACATATGGAAGTTCCCAGGCTAGGGGTCGAATCAGAGTTACAGCTGCCAGCCTATGCCACAGCCATCGCAACAGCAGATCTGAGCTGTGTCTGCAGCCTATACTGCAGCTCACAGCAACGCCGGATCCTTAACCTACTAAGCGAGGCTGGGGATGGAATCCATGTCCTCATAGATACTAGTCAGTTTCATTACCACTGAGCCACAACGGGAACTCCACACCAACTATTTTAAAGCATATACCACGGGTGCTCTAATTTCAGTACCTTCCATCAGTGGTATCCATTCTAGTCATATTGATTATTGAGCACCTATTGTATGTCAAGCATTAGAGCAGATGCCATATATACACATATATATACATGACCTCCCTTAGGAGGTAGGTCTTCTCCCAATTTGCCAATGAAGAACTTATCAAAGTAACCTGTCTAAGGTCCTCACAGAACTAGGTCCTCACAGAACTAGGATTCAAAACCAAGTCTGACTCCAAAAGCCAGAAGTCTTCCCACACTACACCCGTGAGACTCCACTCATAGTTTCACCCTGAGCAAGTATTTCAGTGACATTGGCCAAGGTCTATATTGGAGCATACCAGATGAAAGGAATTTAATCCCTAATTATTAATTCATGTCTATTAAATATTTTTATTAAAGTATAGCTGATTTTCAATGTTGTGAATGTCTATTAAATATTTTATACTTACAAAATAACCTCTCTATTGACATACAAAGGATAAGATGCATGTGTACCCACCAATCGATTTAAGAAATTGGGAGTTCCCATTGTGGCGCAGTGGTTAATGAATCTGACTGGGAACCATGAGGTTGCAGGTTCCATCCCTGGCCTTGCTCAATGGGTTAAGGATCCAGCGTTGCCGTGAGCTGTGGTGTGGGTCGCAGACGTGGCTCGGATCCCGCGTTGCTGTGGCTCTGGTGTAGGCTGGTGGCTACAGCTCTGATTAGACCCCTAGCCTGGGAACCTCCAAATGCCGTGGGAGCAGCTCAAGAAAAGGCAAAAAGACCAAAAAAAAAAAGGAAAAGAAATCGAACATGACCATAATCTCCCTTGTTTTTCCTCTGAAAAAATGGAGGCTTCCTTTTTGGGACGTGAGTTGCCCAAGGAGACGGGCTCTGCTGACACTCCTCCAGCAGCATGGGCATGGAGGGCAACCCCCGAAACCCCCCTGGACTCATGCTGGTGAGGATTTACTCAACCAGAGGGTTGGCTTTTGCCCTGAGGAGAAATCTGAGGCAAGGGTCCTGCCATATGTCACGTTCTCACTGGTCTCCTAGTGGAAGGGAACTTGGGTTAGCAAGAAACAGAACTAATTAGGAAGTGTAACGCAGTATAGAAGCTTTCAAACTTGTTCTACTATAGTTCCCATCACTGAACCCAAGCTTCCAGGGCCTTCTGCCTCAAAGCCCTGCTCTTTGGGAAGCAAGGGAGGCTCTTAGGCTCAGTGAGGGCCATTGAGGCACATGTGGTCTCCTTACACCCCGACCCTGGGCCCCACATTAGAAAATCTGAACATAGGAGTTCCCACTGTGGCTCAGTCAGTTAAGAACCCAACTAGTATCCATGAGGATGTGGGTTTGATCCATGGCCTGGATCAGTGGATTAAGGATCCAGCATTGCCATGAGCTGTGGTATAGGTCGCAGATGCAGCTGGGATCCCATGTTGCTGCAGCTGTGGTGTAGGCCAGCAGCCGCAGCTCTGTTTCGACCCCTAGCCTGGGAACTTCCATATGGTGTGGGTGCAGCCCTAATAAGAAAAAAAGAAAAAGAAAAGAAAGAAGAAAATCTGAACACAGACTTGTATGTATTCGGGCTTTAAGCATTTTATACCCCTGTTCAACTTCCCTTTAATTCCTGCCCTTATTCTTCCCTTCTCTTCCTTCTAACTAGTTCCTTATTTCTCCCCCAAGGCCACCCATCGCTGTGGCCTCCCACCATGAACCACAGCCAAATCTGATTAATGGCTAATGTCTAGAAGTGGAAGTCTTGTTTTTCGCTGGGTTCCAACTTGCTGTGTGGTTTTGTGTGAGCCGGGGCTCTGAAAGCTGGAATTCGTACTTTAGTCAATGCTCCCTCCCAACATGTTGAATGCTGTACTGACTGGAACCGGCTCTGATAGTGATCTGATTACAGGTCTTGGCTGCCCATGAGGCCTGAGACCAGCAGCTGGAGAAGTGCTGAGGGTCTGGCCCTCCCAGGAGCCACCAAGTCTGGGGAACAGTAGGCCTTTGTCCCCAGGGTCCGGGAAATCCATTTGCTGTGGATTACAGCTGTGACAGAGGTTCCAGGGAAGTAGAGGGGGAAGAAACTGAAAACAGAGCACTCCAAATGGAGCTTGAAGCCCTGGGGCTCCTCCTAATGGAAGCACAGACTTGACGGGAGATGGGCAGTCTGGTCCTCCCCACAGCCCCCAGTGGTGTCATCAGCCCGTAGTGGCTCTGGGTTGGAGAGTCCGAAAAGCAGGTGATGCTGTCCTTTGCTATGGCTCTGCCTCTCCTCTGGCCGCTTCTCTGTCCAGGTATAAGTCGGTATTAGCAAAGTGTGCGGCCTCTCTAGACACAGGGGCCCAGGGGAGGCCTTCTTATGCCTCCTTACAGCTGCTGCGTCACCCTAAGTGTCCCGATTTGCACTAATCTGATTACGCCTCCGGCAGCTGGCTGAGGTTATACTGATACGCTGGAAGCAGGCCAAATGGAATCAGCTCAAACCTCCTCAAAAAGTTCCTCCCTCCCCACCTGGATCCTCTCTGTGTCTCCTTTAGTGTCTCTGGAAACTGAAGCGAGAGCTCACAAAGGCAGAAACGAAGGATGAGACGTTAAAACTGGCCGTGTGGTCCTAGCAATCAGAGTGGAACAATTTCACTGGGAAACAGAACCCAACAAACAAACAATGCTTTTAAAGACAAGTGCTGCGATGCATTTACTTGTTTTACTTTGAAATAATTTTGGACTTAACAGGAAAAGTTGGGAAAATAGACAAGGGTTTCTCTATACTCTTCGCCCAACTTCCTCCAGTGTTAACACCTCATGAACCACAGTGTGATGATCAAAACCAGGAGACTGATACACTATTATTAACCCAACCATAGACCTTATTTGGTCCCTTTTCTGGTCCAGGACATCACACAGCTTTGGTTGTCGTGCCTCTCAGTCTCCTCCAATCCATGATGGTTTTGTCTTGCCCTGTCTTTCACGCCATGGACATTTTTGACGTGTACTGGCCCGTGATTCTCCAGACTGGCCCTCGATTTGAGTTTCTTTGTTGTTTTTTCCCACATGATTAGATTGAGGTCATCCTTTTTGGCAAAAATACCACAGAAGGGATGTTGTGTCCTTCCCGGCCCCTCATCTCAAGGGTTCCGTGTTGTCAATGCATCTATTATTGGTGACGTGACCACCATTTCTTGGCTAAGGTCAGAACCCTAGGCATTTACATGAATAATCTTTTTTTCTGAAGCCTCATTGTTTTCTTTGTAACTTAGAGAAGGCAGACACTATTAAGTGTTGCTATAACAAGTTGGTGCTGGTTGGCTGAAGAATATCAAGAGAAAAACAAAAGGAATTGATCTCTTCTTGAGGAATATATAATTAAAGCCACGTTATATAAACTGTGTGTTTGGGGACAGAGGTGGTTTTAGTCTCACTGCTCGAAGACAGGGCAGCTAGACAGCTTGTGTCTTCTAAGGCGGGGACTGACACTTCTGTAAAGGGCCCGAGAGCGAATATTTTAGGCTTTGCAGGCATATGGTCTCTGCTGTGCGAAAGCAGCCCCAGACAAGTCCTAAGTGGAGCATGGCTGTGTTCCAATAAAACATTAGTGACCAAAAAGGAGGCGGGCTGGGTTTGGCATGTGGCCTGTGGTGTACACGGGCCTGTTCTATGCAAACCCACGTGGCTGACCGTGTACCTGCAGCATCTCGGTTAACAGCACAGGATTTTGTGTTACAAGACCCGGGTTCAAAGTGTAACCAGGTCACACATTAGACGTGTGTCTAGGAGCAAGTTATGTCATCTTTGGGGCCTGGATTTCTTCAGCAGTGTGATGAGATCCCATTTCCCTCATGGACTGGTTACATGGATTATATGATAAGTTTGCAAAGCACCAAGGGCCACACTTAGCAAACAGTAAGCATGTGGTGACTGGCGAAGATGTGAGCCTGATTGGGGGTTTGGAAAACGATTACTTTAAGCACAGTAAATAGTGAGGACCTCATAGGTCATTATCATCACGGGTCACAGTTGCATTTGAAAGCCTCTTTATAAAGCACTGGGGTCTGTTTTACCTGTTTAAATTTTTGTCTCCTTTTTAAAGGGCAGATTTTCTAGAAGGCTCTTTAGGAGCATAAGATTGACAGGGATTAAGAATGTGTGCCCTAAAGCCTGACCACCTGGCTCGACCTCAGCCTCCTAGCTGTGCGACTCTGAGCAAGTGAGAGAGCCCCTCTAGGCCTCTGTCTCCTCAACCGTAAAACTGGACAACAGTACCACCCTGTAGGCTTGTCTGGAGTAATAGGTGAGCTAACACATAGCAAGCAGTATTTGAAATCAAATGATAAAAGAAAAAAATGATAAAAAGATACTTAATTTTCACCAATAAACCCAAAACTTAGAAAAACCTTCTCCTGTATGTCTGGGGACAAGGTAGATTCTTCATGCGATGGTTTCAGTCAGTTCTTCCTTGTTTAGTTCTAGTAGAGCTATGCATTCCTGGGATTTATACATAGAAATTTCAGTAGCCAAGGCTATAAAAAGACCTCTACAAAAACCTCTTCATGCTAAGGTTCTCCAAAAGCACACATGCACACACACCCCGCCTGCACCATTTCTAGAGCATGCCCTTTTCTGCCACTCCATCTCGGCCTTGAACTAGCCTGATGCTGGGTTAAACCAGGGCAGGCTTGTCTTTCTGCCACTGCCACCTCCTGACAAGCATGATCAAGTCAGGATAGGGATCACGGGAAACAACCAGGCTTTCAAAGTAATTGTTCAAGTGCACAGAAACTTATCTATACGGTGTCACCAGCCTTCGTTTCTCTTCTTCTTATCCTAGCCTCCAAACTGGATATACCTCAGACCTTCCAGTGGCCCACAGATATTGCCTGATACTTTGCAGCACTGGAGGTTGAGGAGTGTACTGACTGTACGAACACCAGGGTCAGGAGTCCCTAGGAGAAGCAGGGGTTATATTGGGGTGCTGCCATCTGAGCATGCTCTCCCCCGCCCCCCAAGCTTATTCCAAGGGTGCAGCCTTCCCCCCTTAGAGCTTCCTTTTACATCCCCTATGAGGAGATTAGGAAATGGGGCTTCGATATATTTTATTTTATTTATTTATTTTTTTGTCTTTTTACCTTTTCTAGGGCTGCTCCCGTGGCATATAGAGGTTCCCAGGCTAAGGGCCTAATTGGAGCTGTAGCTGCTGGCCTACACCAGAGCCACAGCAATGCGGGATCTGAGCAATATCTGCAACCTACACCACAGCTCACAGCAACGCTGGATCCTTAACCCACTGAGCAAGGCCAGGGATCGAACGTGAAACCTCATGGTTCCTAGTTGGATTCGTTAACCACTGTGCCACGACAGGAACTCCTTGATATATTTTAAAGAGACGGTTTGCCTGGGATGGAAGTGGTACCTCCTGTTAAGAAGACTTGTTCTGCATGTGAATGATCTTTTATTTACTAGGAGGCCTGTAAGCTTAGGTCTGGTGGTGGTAACTGATAATTCTTGCCATTTTGAGGTATGGGGGGGAGGGGGTACCTGCTCAGGGACAGGAGCTTGATATGCATGATGGCATTTATTTCTCACAACACACTTATGGCCTAGGGATTAGGTTTTCATTTTTCCCACAAGCAAAATGAGCTTCCAAAGAGTCCAATAACTTACATGAGGCCATGGAGCTTGCAAGCAGCAAGTGCAGTATCTGAAACCAGGGTTGCAAGTCCAGAAAGAGGCAGAACGACTTCTGCTCACTCAGGTCTAGGCCTCTCTGGGTTAGTGGGTTCTTCCCAGTCTAACTTGGCTCAGCTCTCCATCTGACAGATGGTCTTGCGGGTGTCATCTCAAGCAGGGGGAACAATCCACAGCAGACCTGGCAGCTGTAGCTCTGCCAGGGATTGCCTCGCACCCCAGACATCACACCTGGAGTAAGAATAGGGGCCTGTCTAACATATGGAGGCCTTTCCTCTTCTTATTTTCAGATGTACTATCTTATTTAGATATACGTCTGGTCCTGTTAGCGGTGTTTCCAAAATCATGCTCCACCATCTAATTTAAAAAGTAATACAAAACAGAAGCAACTGCCCCACGTCTTTTGATGAGAAGGGACGAAGGAAAGCTGCCTCTCCTGAAAGCCCGCTGTGTGCCAGGCACAGTCTCACAGAGGCCACACGATTCAGAAGAAAAAGGAGTTCCCTACTCAGGGAAAGTTCTTGGAGTCCTGCCTCTGCTCTAGCTGTGAAACCACAGACAGTTTATTTAACATCCATGGGCCTCAGTTTCCTCATCTGTAAACGGTGCTCATGATATAGATTTTTAAGAGTTATTGGGAAGAGTAAATAATAAAATGCAAGCAAAAAACCTAGTGCTGTAGGCAGCTCAGAACAGGCATTTAATAATCATCAGCCCCCCTCTGCTTGCTTACTCTTGCTGGTGTTGTTGCAGAGTAGTAATTACTGATGAGGGAGCAGGTTCTGAGCGGTAAGGTGACTTGCCCAAGATCACAAAGCTACTGAGTGGCATAAACCAGAGCAGTCTGAATCTAGAACTCAAGTCCAAACTGTTAACACAAGAGCTTCTTGAATGTGGAGAAGGGATGGCTCAAAAATTTGGGTTTTTAATCCTGTACCATTTATTTATTTATTTATTTATTTATTTATTTATTTATTTATTTAGTCTTTTGTTGTTGTTATTGTTGTTATTGTTGTTGTTGTTGCTATTTCTTGGGCTGCTCCCACGGCATATAGAGGTTCCCAGGCTAGGGGTTGAATTGGAGCTGTAGCCACCGGCCTACGCCAGAGCCACAGCAACGCGGGATCCGAGCCGCGTCTGCAACCTACACCACAGCTCACGGCAACGCCGGATCGTTAACCCACTGAGCAAGGGCAGGGACCGAACCCGCAACCTCATGGTTCCTAGTCGGATTCGTTCCTGCGCCACGACGGGAACTCCTAATCCTGTACCATTTATTAAACAGACTCTTGGTCCAGGCTTGGTTATAAGCTTTTCACCAGGATCCCAAAAGTCCCAGTCTCAAATCTGAGGAATTTTCTTCCTAGGAAAAGGAAAAAAACCCATCCCACCTACAGAAGCTGGAAGAAGTGATATCCAGGTGGACTTAACCAGGGTGTATCTGGTATGTGTATGTGTGAGAGGGGGGGTGTGTGCACATGCATTCACGCACATATACACTGGGAAGAAAGGGGGAAGGCGAGAGACTAGAAGCTTACTAGTGCCTGCTATTTCTAGATTAAGTGCCCCATGCAACTCTAAGCGCATGCAGTAAGAGTGCTTTAGAAATCCAGAGAGTAAGGGATCAATAAACATGTAGTGATTGGTTTGTTAGTTTGCAAGGTGTCTAGATTGGTACTAAGCCTACATCACACTGTGTATTAGTACTAAGCCTACAGTACACTGTGAATAGGTGTACAACTTGAGATTTTTTCTTTCTTTCTTTCTTTTTTTTTTCTTTTTTGTCTTTTGTCTTTTTAGGGCTGCACCTGCGGCATATGGAGGTTCCCAGGTTAGGGGTCAGATCGGAGCTGCAGCTGCTGGCCTACACCACAGCCACAGCAATGCCAGATCCGAGCCACATCTGCAACTTATGCCTCAGTTTGTGGCCATACCGGATCCATAACCCACTGAGCGAGACCAGGGATGGAACCAGCAACCTCATGGACACTGTGGTGGGTTCTTAACCCACTCAGCCACAACGGGAACTCCCCAACTTGAGATTTTAGCCTCCTCCCTCCATCCACTCCTCCCATCTTCTTTGAGACCATTCCCGCCTCAGTCCCACACTGCTTTGGCCCAGATGGCCATTTAAAGGACTTAGCCATTCCTAAGAGGCTTTCTCTGGCTGTGCTTCTGCCCTAGCAACTTGTCCTGGCAGCTGTTTCATAGCTTTGGGATCACAAAGCAATTCCAGAGTCTGCCCTGGCCCAGCTCTGGGGCCTCCTTTCCCGAATTTGTCCCAAAGAATAGCCTCTAAGTGCTATTAACATTCCTCTCTAGTGGAAACATACAGCATGTCTGTGGTCAGCCTGGGATCTACTGTGACCATCAGTCTTTTACTTCCTATTGTACTTGGAATGTTATGTCCTGGTCTACTTTATACCCATACATTTGCTTTTTTGGGCATACCTGTTGGCTTTTGGCTTCTTATATTTCTACCAGCTGGCTACTGTTTGCGGAAGAAAACTACCTAAATGGGGTGGAGCCCCCTTAACATTCCACTCTTTCTGGAAAAGTATACATTTGCCCACTTATTTGCTCATATTTATAAAACTTAGGTAGCTAGAATAGGACTACAGAGTGGAAATGGTAAGTAGATAGATTTTTAAGTCAATAGAAAAAAGTGCTTACTAATAGTTGGAATTGTTCAAAGGGAAGTGGGCTGCTTTGTGAGGCAGTGAGTCTCCAGTCGGTGGAGGCATACAAGCAGAGGGTGAGCAATGGCAGGTGTGATCCATGCAGCATTGCCTCTAGGGTCTCTTTTAACCCTAGTAGCATATAAATCCATGAAGATTTTTTACTGGACACCAGAAATCCAAGTAAAAATTTAAGCTTTTTGCTTATTTTTTATTTTTATTTTTATTTGTCTTTTTGCCATTTCTTGGGCCGTTCCAGTGGCATATGGAGGTTCCCCAGCTAGGGGTCAAATCAGAGCTGTAGCCACCAGCCTATGCCAGAGCCACAGCAACGAGGGATCTGAGCCGTGTCTGCGACCTACACCACAGCTCACGGCAACGCCAGATCCTTAACCCACTGACCAAGGCCAGGATCGAACCCGCAACCTCATGGTCCCTAGTCGGATTCATTAACCACTGAGCCATGACAGGAACTCTGCTTTTTGCTTATTTTTTAACATTTCTGTTTATGCACATTCCAAATGCTAATCTTGTTTTTCAAGCAGCGCGACAGCTCCTCACTGGTTTTCATCATTCCAGTTATTAACAAAGAGTAAATTTCATTAGTGTGACCTTCCTGACTCAAATGAGAAACTATTGTTCTTATGTCATGGATGGGGCAGCCACAAAGTGGCTAAGCAGAAAAGCTGACCATCTCTTTTGGACTTCCAGAACACCTGTTAACATGCAACTAGCTCCCCAACCAACATCCATTCTTTCTGTTCTTATGGAACGATTACTATGTGCTTGGTACTGAATGGAATACAAAAATGATTCAGATATTGACTTTGGAGTTAATAGTTTATGAGGAGAAGTAAGAAAAGTACATAAATAAATATAGTAGGAAGTGGCAAACTTTTTCTGTAAAGGGCCGGATAGTAAATAGTTTAGGCTCTGAGGATGACATATGGTCTCTGTTGCATATTCTTATTTGACCCCCCCCTCACCCAACCATTCCTACTTTGCTGACCCCTGAGATGTAATAAGGTATAAAGGGATAACCGGGAGTTCCCGTCATGGCTCAGTGGTTAATGAATCCGACTAGGAACCATGAGGTTGCGGGTTCGACCCCTGGCCTTGCTCAGTGGGTTAAGGATCCGGCTTTGCCGTGAGCTGTGGTGCAGGTCGAAGACGTGGTTTGGATCCTGAGTGCTGTGGCTCTGGCGTAGGCTGGCGGCTACAGCTCCAATTAGACCCCTAGCCTGGGAACCTCCATATGCAGTTGGAGCGGCCCAAGAAAAGGCAAAAAGACAAAAAAAGGGGGGGGGGAGATAACCTACAGTAGAATTGACTAGAAGCTTCATTTGGGGGGTGGGCCTTCGATGATGGGTTTGACTGGACTTTGGAATAGGGAGGGGGCGTTCTAGGTGGAAAGTGATCCTTCTCATTACACACCGTTCCCCTGTTTTCTATTCTTGGAGCAGAGGTTTTTCAGAGAGGGGTCAGTATCATCAGGGAATTTATTAAAAGTGCAAAATCTCAGGCCCACAGCAGATGCCAAACTTCAGCATACCTGAGAATCACCTGGAGTGCATCAAAAGGCCTGCAGGCATCCCCTCAGATCTCTGATGCTGCTGGTCCAGGGACCACACTCAGAACCACTGACTTAGAGAGCATCTGTCACATCTGTACACAAGGTGTGGCCACTTAGCCCGGCACCAGGTTTGCCATTTAGTGCACATGTTTAGAAAGGAGCTTGGAGCCACTATTAAGTTCGTAATGGCTCTTTTCCTCTGGGCCAGGGGCTATGAATCTCGTTAGGTTCACCCACTGGAGGCAGATAGTCACTGTGGGGGGCTGTGTATTTAGGAGAATATTCCCTTCTGTGTCCTGGTTATTGGCACACATCCTGTCTTGCTCCTGATACATTTGCTTATTTGCATCACTGTTACGAAATGAATTGTGCATTGTGCTGGGGACTGCCTCCCTTGATCAGACAAAAAAAAGTGACAGTGCTTCTATTTTAGCATTTAAATTAAATGACTTCTAAAAACTCAGATGTGGACTCAGAGGGACTGAGCTGAGGATGCAGGTAGAAGGGAAAGACAAGCCAGAGAGGGCACGGAAGAATCTCAGAGGCGGCTGAGGGCCACCAGACACAGGAGGAGTCATTAATCTGGCAGACAATGAATGGTAAAAGGCAATTAGCTTGCCGGGGGTTGTAGCAAGCCAATGAAGTATGCAGTATGGCGCAGAGGGTCTAGTGTAAGGGCAGGGTCATTGCTAGGAAACTCAAAAGGAGGACAAGATAAGGATGGTTGGAGGTGGAAAGCCACCTGGGTCTAGCAGGAAGGGGGAGGAAAGTGCTCACAGTCTCCGTGGATATTCATTACCCCGTGCAAGTGTCCAGGTGTAGCTGTACACTTGTCAGGGCTGGACCTGCTTGTCATTCAAGGATACAGTCTCGAAAATGATCTAGGTGCTTCAAAGTGCGTGCGTGTGCACATGTATACACCGGCACAGACACACACACAGGCACTCACACACAGACACTCACACACACACACACACACACACACGCACGCACACAATGCTCTCTGCCTATTACTCTTCATTCACCGGCCAAGTCTAACCAGGGTAGGCGGAAGATGGCCTGGTTGAGTAACAGTAGGACCACATGCCTAAACGTTGGCGGAGTCATAACAGACACAACCCCGAACTTCAGTTTATGGGGCTTCCTTCCACATTTGAAAGCATGCGTGGTTTTCCTCTGTCACACGCCTCATTCACATGCACATTCTCACGGCTCTTCCTCACAGGCATCCTGCAGCCAGGCTAATGGAGTCCTCTCTGCCTGCACATGCTCTCCAGACACATTCATTTATTCAGCCTCACTTGGAGTCATTCTCATATATTAAGCACCACCTCCTGCTTCTAAAAATCACTTCAAATGTCAAAGTTGCTTCCATAGCTTCTGTTCCTGCTGTCTGCAGGACCTGCTAGCTTTGTCATTCGTCTAAGCAAGGAAAATGCACCGATATTGGCTTGACTGAGTAACGAGCCCACCCAAAGCAGATTGTCCTACCGTGGGATGCAGGTTTGTGGCTGTGGTGTCCCCGCCTTCAAGACCATCCCATTTATCTCTCTTTGTTCCACTCCCTCTCTCTTCCTGCACAACGCTGCAATCACACACATACTCTGGGTTGGGGAAAAAAAAAAAAGGGACAGCCTAATTTCCTGATGATTATGTTGTTACCTAGCAACAGCCAATCAGGGGCTGGGCTTTTTGCCTGCAGTATTTCATGCAAATAGTTTGGAGAAATTGCAGGGTAACCCAGGCTGCTTAGTCTGTCTTCTCAGGGGACACATTACAGAATAAAACCAAACCAAAAGGGGACTGTTGAAGCCAGACACATGTACCAGACAGCAGGCCATCTGATCTCTTTTCCTCGCCCCCTCTGCCCCATACCCTCTAACAAAGCATGTGGGTTCCACAGACAGACACTCAGGGAGGCCAGAAAGTTGAAAAGGGGCTTATCACAGCTGTCCTTTACCCTGGATCTCCGTGCTGATAACTGGTGCCCAGAGCAGCCTCTGATTCTGTGAAAGCCCTACTCTGCCAGGAAGGCAAGAATGCTGTGTTCTCAGTAGTGTCTGTGTAGGACATAAGGAGGGGCCTACACAGCCCTCCTGTTCAGAAAGGAGCCAAAACCTGGCACTTCTAGTCTGATTTAAGAGCCTTATCTCAGCCCACGCTGGACTGTCTCACGTGGGGAAACCTATTGTTCCCAGCTGCAGTCCTGCTGCTGCTCACTGGCAAATCCTCATTCAAGTAGTTGAACAATGAGAGAAGCCACACCATTCAGAGGACCTTGTAAAGAAATCTCTGTTGTCGTTTTCCCAACAAGTACCGAACATCCGATATAAAACATTGTCAGGAGTCACACACACAAACTTTCTGCAAGGCTCAGGGGCCGGCCAGTTTGCTCTGATCTGAATTGGTATCGTGAAAGGTGGACTGGGAAGATGCCAAGTGTCCAGGTCTCTCTCCCCTGGGGAAACGGGCCAGGCTTCAGGTGGCGGGGGTCGGGTTTCAGTGGTTGGTTTTGTTGTTGTTGACTCCATGCTACTGGACAGCGCCTCACAGTTGTCTTAATTCAGCCTCTAGCCAATAGTCTTGCAAGGAGGTATGTTGTTGGTTACACGGTGAACAGAGCAATCTGAGTTACCAGTGGGATGGAAAACCAACTCAAAATCCTTATCCTACTGACTTGTGGCTTTTACATATTTGTAAGACAAGAGATAATTATACTTCAGTCATTATGGGGAGGTGGTGACAGCTCTCCAACCTCTGACACTCACAGCCTCACCATCCAGAGCCGTATTATGGAACCAAAGAAAAGAACTGTCAATCTGCCTTTGTTCAGAAAGGCGGAGTTAAGGAATCCCACTCCTCCCGGGGGCTGGCAACTATTCATACCCCGAGCCTGTGGTCAATTTCAGAAAATTCTTTGAGTCCAGCAATTTTATCCTCATAACCTTGGAATACATACTGTGAGCCCCATCTCACGGAAGAAGAAACTTGGTCAAATAATACCAAGTGGGAAAGCTGGGATCAGAAAGCTGGTCTTTTTACTCTGAAGTCTGTACTGTGACATCCAGAACATCCTAGACCATGCCCAAGTCTTTTTTTTTTTTTTTTTAATTTTATTGGAGTATATAGTTGACTTACAATGTTGTGTTCATTTCAGGTGTACAGCGAGTCAGTTATACGTAAACACATATCCATTCTTTCTCAGATTATTTTGCCGTATAGGTTATCACAGAAGAACGAGTAGATTTCCCCGTGCTACAGAGTAGGTCCTTGTTACTTATCTTTTATATATAGAAGGGTGTGTATGTTAATCCCAACCTCCTAATTTATGCTTTGCCCCAACATTCCCCCTTTGGTAACCATAAATTTGGTTTCGAAATCTGTGAGTCTGTTACTATTTTGTGAATAAGTTATTTTGTGTCATTTATTTATTTTTTTGTCTTTTTGCCATTTCTTGGGCCGCTCCTGTGGCATATGGAGGGTCCCAGGCTAGGGGTCTCATCGGAGCTATAGCCGCCAGCCTACGCCAGAGCCACAGCAACGAGGGATCTGAGCCGTGTCTGTGACCTACACCACAGCTCACAGCAACGCCAGATCGTTAACCCGCTGAGCAAGGGCAGGGATCGAACCCGAAACCTCATGGTTCCTAGTCAGATTCGTTAACCACTGCGCCACGATGGGAACTCCTATTTTGTGTCATTTAAAAATGAGATTCCACATGTACATGCCCAAAGTTTTATAGCAGTAAAAATAAAGGGAAAAAAGGGAACAGCAACAAAAAGCCACTTTTCCAAATAAAAAAGTAAATAAACTTTTTGCACTTAATATAGTGCAAGAAATACATCTTCACCAATTCTTAGCTCTGGCTGCACATTCGAACCACCAGATGATTATAGCAGAAAGAGTTACCCCTGAGCCCCAATCTAGACCAATTAATAATTAATTAATTAATTAAGAATTTCTGGGAAGAAGGGTGAGGTGCTGTATTTTAAAAGCTTCCCGGAGTTCCCGCTGTGGTGCAATGGAAACAAATCCAACTAGTATCCATGAGGATCAGGATTGATCCCTGGCCTCCCTCAGTAGGTCAGGGATCTGGTGCTGCCACGAGCTGTGGTGTAGGTCACAGACGTGGCTCGGATCCTGCATTGCTGTGGCTGTGATATAAGCCAGCAGCTGTAACTCCGCTTCAACCCCTAGCCTGGGAACTTCCATATGCCACAGGTGCAGCCCTAAAAAGCAAAGAAAAAAAACCCCAACCAAACTAAAAAGCCTTCCCAAGCACAACTGCTTTGGGAATGGTCTGGTAGTTTCTCATAAAACTAAATATACCTACTCTATAGCTCAGAGATTGCATTCGTAGGAATTTATTCAAGGGAAGTGAAAACATCTGTCCATAAAAGTCTTATACACACATGCTCCTGGCAGCCTTCTTCATACGAGCTCAAAAGCTGTGGTAAATCCAAACGATGGAGTACTACTCAGCGGTAGAAAGGAACAAGTTCTCCATAGAGGCAACAGCATGGATGAATCTCGAAAATGCGATGCGGGATGAAAAACCTTCAACAAGAGGGCAAACCGTCTGGCTACACTGATATGAAGTCCTAGGAATAGGAGAAGCTAATCTATGGTGAGAAAAATCAGAGTGGTGGTTACCTCTGGAAGTGGGGGGTGGGGAATAATGGGAAAGGGGGCATGAGGGAACTTCTGGGGTGATGGCAATGTTCTGGATGTTGATGGGGTTGACATTACATTCGTGTATATCATATGCGGACATGTGGACATATACATGGTGTGTGTATCTGTCCAAACTTATGGGATCTGTGCATTTCACTGCACGTAAATGTTACCTCTAAAGAAAAAAGAAACAACTATTGAACTCTAGTTAATGATAGGCCTACTGAAGTGTTTAGGTGTTAGTGGATGCCTGCAATTTACCTTAAAACTGAAAAAAAAAAAAAGATAGACTCATGGATGGACAGAGGGATGGATAGTTGGATGGATATGTGATAAGGCAAGTGTGGTAAAATGCTAACTGTGGGATCTAGATAAATAGATATAAAATATTCACTGTATAATTGTTTCAACTTTTTCATGTTAAAATTTTTTCATAAATATATAAATTGGGGGAGGGAGGAAACTTCCCAGGTGACACTAATGAGTAGATACTGGGCTAAAAAACAAACTTTAATTGTCTTAGCTGAAGAATACAAAATGAATAATGCTGTGATGATTGCAAACACCTCCAACACACACACATCCACACAGAGAGAGAGAGAGAGAGAGAGAGAGAAGGAAAGAAAAAAAATTTGAAACCCTGGAATAAATGGCCAAGTAGAAATAAGACTTCCTAGAGTCAGGCTAAACCTTATGAAGACACTGTGGCCTACTTCACTGTGGACTTAAATAGGACACATCATTTGACATAGGGTCTAATGAGACAAAAGGTTTGAAATCAGGACAGCTCTGAAAAACCTAGGCAATGCAGGAGCTATACTTAAGCCTAGAATTGGCAAACCTTAAACCACACTCAGCAAGTAGAGAGTGAAGTGCTATCCACCACTCAGCATTTGGCTTAGAAGCTTCTATTTAGCCCCCGATTCTCCTCCAGGGCTTTACGTCTAGTCGTCTCAGACTGTAATTTTCCCTCCTCCATTTTCCTCTGGTTGGACCACAAATCCACAGGGATAATGCAGGGTCAGGTATCAGAGAGGGAGAAGCTGGTGTGTGGGGCCCCCAGGGAACTGAACGGACCGTCGATCTCCATGGGGTGGGGAAAGAGTGAGGGGAGGAGGAGTGGGGGGTAATGCAGTCAAGTGCAATATGGAGCCCCTATTCCCTGAGCTGCCCCATTTATTCCGCGTAATTGCTTCATTTCCACCGGCAGTGCATCTCAAAATGAATTTCATTACTGGTGCCTTGGATATCATATTGATTACCAGTTTCATCGATTCTTATCTTGCTAATTAGCATATAAATTAGCCATTTGGGGGAGGCATTAGGCAAAATTGAATTTTCTCCTTAATCTTCTTTCAGAAGGTAAATGAAAATGGATGTGGCCTGTTAAGACCCACGGCCTTCCCATGACACGATCTAAGTGCTGTTCACAGACAGCCACGGAACCCTCTAGTTGGGGACAGAAGACTCATGGAAGCAGCCTTCCTACCCCACTGGCTGATACTGCTGCCTTCTGAGCCCCTTCAGATTATCAAGAAAATCTGAGGCAAAGGAAAGACCTGCGAGCTGAGACGTGTTCCCTTGGAGGAGACCCAGCACTGATGGACCACACTGTCCCCCTCCCGCATAGCCAGGATGCAGTGCTGCTCACTTCCATCTGCTCTTTGGTTCTGCAGGGAGATGAGGGGTCTGGAATCGGACAGCCTGGGCTGGACCGCCTGCTCTGCCCCTTACCAGCTATGTAATCGTGAGCGCTTTAACCTCTCCAAGGCTTAGTGTTCCTCGTCTGTAAAATGGGGATAATGACCGCACTGACTTCAGTGGGCAGCTGTGAGGGTTAAGAGAGCGAATGCACCTGGAGCGCTCAGCACAGCGCCCGGCACACAGTGGAGCTCACAGAACGTCAGCATTCCTCGAGAGAGAAGACTCTTTGACCAGATGTCAGGGTTCTCCAGAGGGAGCTGCTCAGCTTCAAAGGAAACGTTACGCCAAACTTCGAGGTGCTTAATCGTCAGACGAGGTCTTGGGCCGTTAGGGAGGCCAGCTTGGTCATTGCTACTCAAGACCCGAGCCTCAGCCCCACAGGATGTCATCACCTGGGAACAGGTTTAAAATGAAGACTCTTGGGCCCCAGCCTAGATCAGCAGAATCAGAATCTGCATTGTAACAAGATTCCTGGGTGATTCATAGGCATGGTAAAACTCCAGAAGCACTGTGTTAAGTTATCACCTATTATGGACTGAATGTTTGTGCCCCCCCAATACACATGTTGAATCCCTACCCTCTCAGTGTGATGGTATTAGGAGGTGAGGCCTTTGGGAGATAATTAGGATTAGATGAGGTCCTAATGGTGGAGCCCTTATAAAGGGGATCAGTGCCCTTATAAGAGCTACCAGAGAGCTTGCTTCCTCTGCTCTGCTCTCTGCCACATGAGGATGTAAGAAGTTAGCCATCCACAACCCAGAAGAGGGCTCTCATCAGAACCCTATGATGCTGGTACCCTGAGTTCAGACTTCCAGCCTCCAAAACTCTGAGAAATAAATGTCTGTTGTCTGTAAGCTACCAGTTTATGGAATTTTGTTAGAGCAGCCCAAGCTAAGACATCCTCTTAATTAATCTCACATGGTCAGAGAAGAGAGGGACTTGGAGATAACTGGGTTAAAACCTGCAGCTCAGAAAGGTTAAGTAACTTGTCTAGAGTGGGTTCAGGGCAGAGCCCAGACGGTGCTTTTGGATCCCTTGACCCTGAGACTGGTCTGGGGTCAGCCGTGCCTCCAGCGGAACAGGATGCTGCTCTCTCCCTTTGAGTAGTTTCAGGGATACAGGGATACAGCCTCAAGATACTGCCACAGGGGGCTTAGGAAGGGGGAGGATGTTTCATTGGGAATATTTTTTTTGGGGGGGTTGCACCCAGTTACTCAGATGACATTAGTGGAGGATGCGACGTGATGGAGGAAAATACCGAAACACGTTCTTCTCACCCTTCATGACCTCCGTGCACTCCTGCCCTTTGAACCCAGCGTGCTTCAGGTGAGAGACACATGAGACCAGCTAACAGTGATGTTCCAGAGAGAGCACCTGGGCGGCAGAGGATCTCGGGGGCTGGGAAATAGGGTAGGGAGGTTGTTTTCATGGTATACCTTTATATCTTTGAAATTTTGTTCCCTATGCATATAAAACATATTCAGAAATTAATCAATAATAATTTTTAGAAGAATGCCACAGATAGACGTGCAGTTAAAAACAATACCCCATCTGGCCCTGTCATTTGATCAGCTAGCCCTACTTACCACTGTACTGTTTCTCTTTCTCCTCCTGAAACCTGAAACTTTAAAGCATTTGTGGAAAGACTGTGAGGCTGCTGTGCAGATAGAGACTCCGATGTTGCTTTTGCACTCTGAGTCGGACTGAGGTTTTTCCTCATTAGGATGTGAAGCACTTTACAAACTTTTAGATGATATTAAATAAGTTTAATTATGACTTAACCCCTCCTCACTGTACTAAATCACAGCAAGGGGAAGGAGAGGACTCATATCTAACTGGGCTTTCACTAGGTTTGGAATAACCAGTAAAAATGGAAGAGGATGAAGCATGTTGCAAACACAAGATGAATAATATGATCCATTTTTGTTAATTCTACATTACTAAGTGTATAGCTAGCTGGGAGGATATATACTAAAATGTTAATAATGGTTGCTTGGCTACAGACTGGGAGAAAATATTTGCGAATGATGTGACCGATGAGGGCTTAATTTCCAAAATATACAAACAGCTCCCACAATCCAAAAACAACAAAACAAACCACCCAAAAGAAAAGTGGGCAGGAGACATAAATAGACATGCAGATGGCCAACAGGTACATGAAAAATGCTCATCATCGCTAATTATTAAAGAAACGCAAATCAAAACTGCAGTGAGGGACCATCTCACACTGGTCAGAGTGGCCTTCATTAAAAAGTCTACAGGAATTCCTGTCATGGCTCAGCAGTTAATGAACCTGACTAGTATCCATGGGGATGTGGGTTTGATCCCTGCCCTTGTTCAGTGAGTTAAGGATCTGACATTGCTATGGCTGTGGTATAGGCCGGCAGCTACAGCTCCGATTTGACCCTGAGCCTGGGAACCTCCATGTGTTGCGGGTGTGGCCCTAAGAAGAAAAAAAAGTCTACAAACAAAAGATGCTGGAGAGGGTGTGGAGGAAAAGGAACCCTCTTACACTGTTGGTGGGAGTGTAAAGTGGTGCAGTCACTACGGAGAATAGCATGGAGGTTCCTCAAAAAACTAAAAATAGAATTGCCATATAATCCAGCAATCCCATTCCTGAGCATATACCCAGACAAAACTAAAATTTGAAAAGAGGAGGAGTTCCCATCATGGCTCAGTGGTTAGCAAACCTGATTTGCATCCATGAGGATTTGGGTTCAGTCCCTGGTCCTGCTCAGTGGGTTAAGGATCCGACATTGCCGTGAGCTGTGGTGTAGGTCTCAGACACGGCTCGGATCCTGTGTTGCTACTGCTGTGGCGTAGGCCAGTGGCTTCAGCTCTGATTGGACCCCTAGCCTGGGAACCTCCACATGCCGCAGTTGGGGCCCTAAAAAGACCAAAAAAAAAAAATCAAAAAGAAACATGCGCCCCTATGTTCATAGCAGCCAAGATGGGAAACAACCTAAATGTCCATCTACAGATGAATGGATAAAGACATGCTACATATACACAATGGAATACTACTCAGCCATAAAAAGAATGAAATAATGTCATTTGCAGCAACATGAATGAAGCTAGAGATTATCACACTAAGTGAAGCCAGACATAGAAAGATAAGTATCATATAATATCACTCATATGTGGAATCTAAAAAAAAGATACAAGTGAATTTAGCCAGGAAAGAGAAACAGAGTCACAGACACAGAGAACAGACTTGTGGTTACCAAGGTGGAAAGGGGATAGGGGAGGGATGGATTGAAAGTTTGGGAGTAGCAGATGCAATTACATATAAAATGGATAAACAAGGTCCTACTGTATAGCACAAGGAACTATACTTAATACCCTGTGATTAAACCATAATGGAAAAGAATATGAAAAAATATATATGTATAACTGATTTCACTTTGCTGTACAGCAGAAACTAACACAATGCTTTATATCAACTATACTTCAATAAGAAAAAAAAATGGTTTCTTGGGGTGGTATGGTTACTGCTGATTATTATTTTCTCATTTGTGCTTTCATTTATTTTCCTAATTGTCTATATTTTAAAAGTATCTGGGCTTAAATATCACAATATTCTTAGCACAAAACATTAAGTGGAAAATAAAAACCTCAGGGAAGGGATGTTCTTTCTCCAGCTGAACAATTCCTGGTCATTCAGAAGCTAGTGGTACAGGTTTGCCCACAGTGTCCAGACACCTGCTGAGTCATAGCTGGAGGCATTCTTTGTTTCTTAAATACATATTCCGATGGACCCAGGGACTGTTCAGTAGTTTTCAGAGCCAGAAAGCACACAAAGGAGTTCCCACTGTGGCGCAGCGGTTAACGAATCCGACTAGGAACCATGAGGTTGTGGGTTTGATCCCTGCCCCTGCTCAGTGGGTTAATGATCTGGTGTTGCTGTGAGCTGTGGTGTAGGTTGCAGACGCGGCTCGGATCCCGAGTTGCTGTGGCTCTGGCGTAGGCCAGCGGCTACAGCTCCGATTAGACCCCCTAGCCTGGGAACCTCCATATGCCATGGGAGTGGCCCAAAGAAATAGCAAAAAAAAAAGACAAAAAAAAAAGCACACAAAGATGGGAGACACTTGGCTCCTGGGATGGTCTGCCGGCAGAGAGTGCAGCTTCAGACCTAGACATTGACCACAAAGTGTTCCCAGAGCGGGTCATTCAGTCCAGTTCGCCTCTTGGGCCTTACTTGGGTTGCTTGGCCAGGAGGTGAAAAAGACATTTTTCTGCCTTCAAGGACTTTGACAATATTATAAGGATGGTAGAAATATATACAAGGAACTACAATGCAAGGCAAAATGTGGAGAATCCTACCATGGACGTACAAAATGAGCAGGGGGACACAGCAGTGTGAGGTAGTGGCCTGGGGTGGGGTACACCTGTCATCCACCACCAGTGTCACTAAGGACAAGGGGCCAAACCACCCTTGAGGGGACACTGTGAGGAACAGATAGGATCCCCATTAAACTTCTAAACAGCACTCACACGTCAGAGGTACACACGGAAGCTGCTGCAGTCGTTACAACTTTGGACACTAAGCTGACCAGGGCCATGAGAGCCACATTATAGAATGTTATCATCACCACTGTCCCCACTAGAAAAAGTTCTATGGAGCTGTACAGTTACAGGTTCTTGGTGCCAAGGTTTCCTGGCTCAATGCCACACAAACAGGCTAATATTTCATGTGCTGTAATAGACTTGAACCTCATCCGTGGAGAGATGTAGGGTCTGCTTTGCCTCTGGACAACTTCTGCTTCCCAGGCCGTGCACGACCCAATGAGTGATTTACATCCTAGGATGTGACTCTGTCCACTCCCTTGAAATTCCTCTGGCAAGGCTCCTCTACCATCATTGAATTCAGCAAAGAAGCTGGTGCTACTGGGGAACAGGGGGCAGGGAAGACATTTATGTATTTCTATATAAATCTATAATTTTTACTGACTTCCTGGCCCACTCCCTTAAAGACCTTAAGAATTAAACCTTAGGAAAGAATTCATGCAGTTGCCACCCGGTGGACTCCAGCCATTCAACATCCCTGTTGCTCCTTCAGCTGAGTACTGAGCATCAACCACGGGCCAGACACGGTTCTCAACACAGGGGTACAGTAGGGAACAGAACCAGGTCCCTGACTTGTGGACACTGCATTTCAGTTGGGAGAGACAGAAAATGAGTATTTGGCTATGTTAAATGCTTTGGGAAAATTAAAGCAGGGTCAAGGGGACAGGGGCCCTGGGGTGGAAGGAGAGGTTGCTATTATATAGGGTAATCACAAAAGGACTTGCCATGTAGGGACATTTGAGCAGAAAGCTGAAAGAAATGATGGAGTGAGACATGTAGCTATGGGGGTGGGGTTGGGGAGGGAACAGCCTCCCGGCAAAGAGTAGCAAGGCTGCAAAGGCCCTGAAGTGGGAGCATGCTTCGTGTGTTCAAACAAGAGTGAAGCAAAAGAATAAAATAAAATAAAAACGCCAGGGTGGCTGAGCTGGGGTCGGGGAGGCAGACTGGAGCATAGAGCAGATTGAATCACATGGGCCAGCAGTTCTCAATTGAGAGCAACCTCCCCCTGCAGGGGATACTGGGCAATGTTTGCAGACATTTTTTTTTATTGTCACAATTGGGGCTGGGGTGCTACTGGCATCCAGTGGGTAGAGGCCTGGGATGCTGCTAAACTTCTACCACCTTCAGGACTGCCCCTGCATCAGAAAAGGATCTGGTCCAAGTGTCAATAGTGTCAAGGCTGAGAAACACGGGTGTGGGGCCTTGTAGGCTGCTGCAGGGGCTCTGAGTTTTACTCCAAGTAAGCCGGGGAGCCACTAGAGTTTGTGAGTAAAGGGATAATGTGATCTAAGTTACATTTTTTTTTCCTTTTTAGGCTGGCACCTGCCCTAAAAAGTTCCCAGGCTAGGGGTCAAATTGGAGCTGCAGCTGCTGGCGTACACCACAGCCATAGCAAAGCCAGATCCGAGCTGTGTCTGTGACCTACACCGTAGCTCACAGCAATGCTGGATCCTTAACCCACTGAGCAAGGCCAGGGATTCAACCCACATCCTCATAGATACTAGTCAAGTTTGTTATCGCTGAGGCATGATGGGAATTTCCTTGGCTACATTTCTAAAGTATCACTCTGGTTGTCAAGTGGAGAACGGACTGCAGAGGGGCAAGGGCTGGTGCAGAGACCTCTTTTAAGGCTTTTGCAGCGATCTGAGTAAGAGTTAATGGTAGTTTGAACTAGGATGCTGTGTTACAGGTGGTAAGAAGTCTGCTGCTGGATGAATCTTAAAGGCTGAGCTGATAGGATTTGTGGACATCATCAAAAGTCACCTCCTGCTTTCTCTGCCCCCTATATGCCAAGCTCATTTCTGCCTTCATTCCCGCTATTCCCCTCCTCCTGCCTGGGCATGCCTGTCTTATTTGATAAATTCGAATCTGGATTTCAGAATGTTGAGCAAGAGACTTCCTTACTCAACAAATCCTTTCTTCTTCAAAGCTTTTCTAGCCCACAACTCAGTTTAAAAGTCACACCTCAATTTAACCCCCAGTGTGCTTTTCACTGTTCAAAAATGTATTGAGATTCCATACTTGATGGAAACTGATGGGGTGCCTGCTACCACCACTTTGTAGATATTGTGCTAGAAGTCCTAGCCATCTCAGTAAGGCAAGAAAAATAATTCCAATGTATAAAGTAAAAAGTATAGGGAAGGAAGAAACAAAATTGCCATTATTTGCAGATTACATGATTGTGTACATAGGAAATAGAACGGAATCTATAGTTAGATGATTAGAATAAAAAAGGTATTTAAGTTTCTGACTATAAAATCAACATACAAAAATCAGCTGTATTTCTATATATTAGAAACAAAGATTTAAAAATGAAATTTAGGAGTTCCCTTCATAGCTCAGCGGTTAAGGAACCTGATTAGGATCTATGAGGATGCAGGTTTGATCCCTGGCCTCGTTCTGTGGGTTAAGGATCCAACGTTGCTGTGAGCTGTGGTGTAGGTTGAAGACGAGGCTCAGATTCTGTGTTCCTGTGGCTTGGTGTAGGCCAGCAGCTACAGCTCCGATTTGACCCCTCGCCTGGGAACTTCCATATGCCTGGGGTGTGGCCCTAAAAAAGCAAAATAAATAAATAAATAAATAAATAAAATTAAAAAATAAAATAAAATAAAAAATAAAAAAATGAAATTTAAAAGGATACAAAAAATATAAAATACTCAGGAATAAACCTAACAAAAGATACCATGAAACATCTATCAAGAGCACAGGACATTTATGAGGAAAAATTGTAAAAATTTAGTGAAAGACACTTAAAAAGACCGAAACAAATGAAGACATATACTATGTTCATGGCTTTGAAAGCTCCGTGTTATATAAAGATGTAATTTCTCCCCAAATCAATCTATAGATTGAGTAATTGCAATATAAATCCCGAGTTTTTCTTTTTAAAGAAACATGACAAGATGATTCTAAAATTTATATAAAAAAGCAAAAGACCAAGAATAGGAGAGTCATTCTTTTGGGGGACAGGTCATTCTTGAAGAGAAGGACAATGTGGGGAAAGCATGCTACCAAATACCCAACTATGGTCATTAAGAGAGTTTGGGGTGAGCATCAGCATAAACCCTGCTCTCGAGAGCCCATTGTTGGCATCTCTTCCAAACTCTGCTTCTGTGACATCATGTTGCTACCTTGAAACTGGTCTCGGTGGGGGATTTACACTCCACCAGAAATCAGCAAACGGTACAAATCAGGGCTTTTTTGTGTATAAAGGAAAGGAGAGGTAAGAGCTAGTTGCTAAACATTTACCAGGGCACCTCTGAATGGAACTAAAATAGGGATTCCCGGAGCGGAGCCACACATCCATGAACTCGTTATCTGACAGGGTGTGTGTCACATCAATAGCTGTGATGGACATTTCATTAAACAGTGCTGGGAAAATCAGGTGTCTACATGGAAAAAAATGAAACTGACATCCCATTTCACACCAAACCCCCAAATTAAGTTTAGGGAGATTAAATATTTAAGTGGAAAAGACAAAGATATGACTTTTAGAAGAAAATCATAATGACTTCAGAGTAGGAAAGGCTTTTTTAAACAAGAGAAGATTGATAAGTTTGACTGTATTAAAATTTAAACCTGTTCACTAAAAGGCATCATAAAGAAAGGGAAATTTGAGTCTTATGCTGAAAAAATATTTTCAACACACATCACCAAAAAATTTTGCATCCAAAATATTAAAGAATACCTATGCATCAATGAGGATGAGAGAAAACAGAAAAATAGACAATAGATTCAATTGGGTTTTCTTTTTTGTGAAATACATGGCCAAAAAGTATCCAAAAATGTTCACCTTATTAATAATCAGGAAAAGGCAAATCAAAACCACAATGAGATAAAACTTCATAGCCATCAGACTGGGAGCAATTCTAGACCATGACAATGTCAAACACTGCGGAGGATCTGGAGTGATGGTTACTCTCACACAGACGGGGAGGCATATAAACTGAACGTCACTTTTGGGGACAGTTTGGTCCTTCACAGTAAAGGTGAACATACCCATGTGACCCCACAGTTCCATTCCTATGGATACACCATCCTAGAAACACTCTTACACAAGGTCATGAGGCAGCACATATGGTGATGCTCATGGTGGCGATGCTGTCAGCGCAAAGACTAGAACTGACCCCAATGTCCATCAAAGGCCGAATGGAAAAATAAATGCGGTGTATCGATTCAACAGAATACTATATATGACAGCAAAAACAAATGACCTACAGTCTCATCGTCATCCCAGACAAATCAGAAAAACAGCCTGGTGGGCAACCCAAAAGAGTAGATCCAGGAATGATTCCATTCCCACAGAACTGAAAATGGCCAAAACCAAAAAGGATATTGTAAAAATAGCAGTGTATTTTTCAGGGAATCATTCATATGTGGTAAAACTACAAAGAAAAGCAAAGGGAATTCTTATTGCCATGGTTGGCAGAGTGGACTCTCTGGGCGGAGGAGAAGGTAGATGTAACCAGGTGTCTTCCAAGGTTCTACTGACTTGGGTGATCGGTAAATGTTGTTTGCTTTATAATTATGCGTCAAATTCTACAAATACATATTATACACATTTCTACATTAGTAAATATTTCACGTTAAAAAAAATGAATAGATACATCTGGTGTCTACGCTATGCAAAGGCATCGTGGATGCAGATCTAAGACTGACTGAGATTCTACCAGCACTCTGCTCAAAGGACTTTCACCGAGGACAGGCTTTAATGTCACTAAATCTATTAAACATTTCCATTCCTTGTTCTCCTTGACGTCTCAGCAGCATTCAACACTGCTGACCCTCTCCTTGCAAAGGTCTTGAACTTTGGCTTTCATGAATCCACATTCTCCGGGCCATTCCTTCTTGGTCTCCTTCCCTGTCTTGTTTCCTACCACCTAACCATTTCATGGTGGTGTCTCTCAAGGGACATCCCTGGAATCTCATTTTTTTTTTCATACTTTATTCTCTCCCTCTAGACATTAGCATCAATTACCTTCCAGACATCAAAGATTTAGATCTCCAGCTCAGACCTCTCCTCTGAGATGAAGGCTGATGTTATCCCATCATCTTAGTCAACATCTCCCTTTACTTGGGTGTTTTAAAAGCCTCTAAATCTTAACTTGCTAAAAAGGAAATTTACGATTTCCCTCCAAACGGGTTTTCTAGTATTCTCTCTCAGTGAACGGCACTACCAGTAATCGTGTACAAATATTACAAGAGGAAAGCAGATAGCCTTTCATTTTTAATCCTATAGAATGAAAGAACTTGCTCTTTTCTTCCTAGGAAAGGGTTGAAAATAAACAAAATTATTTTGGTTACAGCTCTAGGTAGAAATGAAACTTTTCAAAAAACCTCATCTGGAAATTTAGGCTTCCTACATAGAGGAAGCTCAATAAAGTTAGTTCCTTCCCCTCTAATTAAAAGAGCTTTTCTGAACACAATGGTACTACTATATAATTAAAGTATTTTCTTCCCTCCTCCTCCCAAGCCGTTGTGCACATTTTCTTGTCTCTTCTTTTTCTTTTCTAAAAATGCTCTATTTTTGTATACAACAGGTTCTCAACTGGCTTGATTTTTCTTCATTTTCTGTCCCCACTTTTTTTTTTTTAATATTTTCCCTAGCCCACCTCTCCTTGACTGAATTGGAAAATGTTATTTCAATCAACAAATACTTATTGAGGGAGTTCCCATCATGGCTCAGTGGTTAACAAACCCAACTAGCATCCACGAGGATGTGGGGTTCGATCCCTGGTCTCGCTCAGTGGATTAAGGATCTGGCATTGCTGTGAGCTGTGGTATAAGTCGGTGGCTACAGCTCCGATTGGACCCCTAGCCAGGGAACCTCCATATGCCGTGGGTGCGGCCCTAAAAAAAAGACAAATAACAACAACAACAACAACACAAATCCTTATTGAGTACCTACTGTGTTCTCTCTGGAACAGAGTGGTGACCAAGAAAGGCTCCTTGTCTTGTGTGTTTTATATCTGGGGCAGGGAGGAAATAATCAAAAAGCCAGATAGTAATATGTGCTAATCAGGGAATTAAAATTGGGTCACGTGATGGGGAAATGACTGGTGGCCACATTTGGCTGGTGGTCAGGAAAGGCTTCGCTGAGGTTATTGTTAAAATGGAGATCAAGCTACAAGGAGACAGCCATGGCGTCCAAGAAAAAGTGAAAAGTTAGTGCTGAGTCCTTAAGATAGAGACAGACTTGGCAGGTTTGATGGCTGCATAATAGACGAGGTGTAAAATGAGAAGAATGCAGGGATTAAATCACATGGGGCTGTGTACACCCAGGGTGAGAAGCTGCAGTGCACTGTTAATATATATGTGATTTTTATGCCTGTAGGTTCTATAGGGACATTCTCTTTTTCATTCTAGCTATCGGTAATCTTTGTCCTTTTTTCTTTCTTTTTTTTTTTTTTTTTGGCTTTTTGCTATTTCTTTGGGCCACTCCCGCGGCATATGGAGGTTCCCAGGCTAGGGGTCTAATCGGAGCTGTAGCCACCAGCCTACGCCAGAGCCACAGCAACGCGGGATCCGAGCCGCGTCTGCAACCTACACCACAGCTCACGGCAACGCCAGATCCTTAACCCACTGAGCAAGGGCAGGGACCGAACCCGCAACCTCATGGTTCCTAGTCGGATTCGTTAACCACTGCGCCACGACGGCAACTCCCTCTTTGTCCTTTTTTCTTCATCCGTCTTTTTTTTTTTTTTTTTTCTTGCCACGTCCCATGGCATATAGAAATTCCCAGGCCAGGGATCAAATGTGTGCCGAGGCAGCCCTGAGCTGCTGCAGTAACAATGCTGGATCCTCCACCTGCTGCGCCACAAGGGAACTCCTCTTCATCAGTCTTTGTAAGGATTTTTAATCTTATAAAGGACCAATTTTTGGTTTTGCTCAACCTCTCTGAATATTTTCTCTTCCCTGAATTTATGTTATTTTCTTCCTTCTACTTTTTTTTGGGGGGGGGGTCTAATTTGCTGGGTTTTTCCCCCTAGCTTCTTGAGATGGATGAATTTAAAGCTATAGAATATGCCTTAACTCAGCTTTTTTTTTACAGCCTAGGAGTTTTATATATACAGTATTTTTCATTAGTATTCAGTTAAAAATATATCCTAATCTCTACTGTGATTTGTTCTTTGACCCACGGGTTATATAGAAGTGTAGTGCTTAGTTTTGAAATATCTGGGGAGAGAGTGTGTTTCCAGTCACCCATTTCTTATTGTTTCTTGTTACACCAAAGTCAGAGGGTGTAATTATGTGGAACTTTTATCTTATGGAATTTGTTAAGACTAGCTCTATGTCCAGTATATATAGGGTCAAATTTTATAAATGTGCTTGAAGAGAATATGCCCTCTGTAGTTGTTAGTTACAGGACTCTATGTATGCCCACTAGGGAAAATTAGTTAATTGCTAATCAAACCTTATACATTCTGGTTTTTTGGACTGCTTTGTTATTTCAAATACTGTGGGAGAGATGTAAACATAAAACACTTTGACTGTGAATTTGTTTTGGTTCTCAGAGTTCTGCAAATTTTTGCTTTATGTATTTTGAGGCCATTTTATTGGGTACTTAGAAATTTCAAATTCTTGTATTTTTATGATAATGGAAACATTTATTCTTTTGAGTAATACTTTTTATCTCTGGAAGTGTTTTCTGGTTTAAGATGGTTTTGTCTGTTATTAATATATCAGTTTCCTTTAGGTGTATATCAGTTTCCTTTAGGTGTATATTTTCACAGTTTCCTTTAGGTGTATATTTTCATGGTATATATTTTTTTCCATTTTTCAGTCTTCAAAATTTCTGTTTGCTTAAGAGTTTCTCAACCTTGGTGCCATTCACATTTGGGGCCAGGTAGTTCTTTGTTGTAGGGACAGTCCTGTACATTGCAGTTTGGCAGCATCCCAGGCTACTGGATGTTAATAGTACACCCCTCTCCTCCCAGTTATGACAACCAAAGAACCTCCAGACACTGCCAAATGCCCCTTGGGGGCAAAAAGCATCCTCCACTCAAAAACACTGGCTTATGTTTTATGTAGTCTTCTATAAATATCAGGTAATTGAGTTATTATTCAGTGTGACAGTCTTTGTCTTCTAAAGGGAACATTGAGCCTATTCACATTTAATGTAATAGTAGTAAACTCTCTGCTTTTGTTTGCCTCAAAATATTTTCCTTCTGGGATATCCAGCTAAGCCGTTTTCTATAATGGGAAGAAAAGAAAGCATGTGTAGCTTCAAACTAGTAGAGACACAATAAAATTATTTTACTTTCTTCGGCAGAACTGCTGCTAGCTCATTTGGTGATTTTGCTCACGTTAAAACAGAATACCTCCCCTGGGCAGATGCTGCCCCACTGGCACATGGCTTGGCAAGCGGAAGTTATCTTTGTGGGAATTAGAAAAAGGCACCCCTTTCCCTCGGCAGAAGCAGCCCAGAGCCAAGCATGTCTTCTGGTGACTGGAATGAGAACTCAATTTTGCCTCCACTCACTCGATGCAGGAAGTAAAGCAAACAATCTGCAGAAAGAATTATGGAAGCTTGGTTTCTGGCTTCCACTGTCGATACTGAGAAAGTAGCCATCAGCTTATCCGCTACGTTTGAAGGCAATCTATTTATTTATTACCAATTTGTCTTTGGTTGTCTGCATTTTCACTGTGATGCATTTTAAGTATTTTTTTTCTCATTTGCTGGCTTGAGACTCACTAGGCTTCCTGAATCTATGGGGTGGTGTTTTATATCAGCTTGAGAAAATTCTCAGTCATCATCTCTTCCAACATGTCTCTGTCCCAAACTGTTTCTCCTCACCTTTTGGGACTCTCATCAAAAGCATGTTGGGTCTTCTCCTACCTTCTCTTTTATCCTATCTTGTGTACACTCTATTATTTTATCGCCTCTCCTTCATTCTGGGTAAGTTCTTAGATCCATCGTTCAGTTCTCTCCTCAGCTGTGTATGATCTGTTGATTAATATGTTCACTGAGTTCTTAGTTTTGATTACAGTATTTTTCAGTTTTGGAAGTTCACTTTACAATCTGTTGTAACACTTTTTTATAGATTCCTGTTCCTGCAGATACATTCCAAGCTCTTAACAAAAACCTCTTTAAATGCATTCAGCACAGCTGTTTAGAGTCTGTTTAGTAACTGCAATGTCGGAAATTTTTGTGCGGCTTTAGGTTGTCTCTTGTCTCTGTTGGTCATGACTCAGGGTAGTTTGTTATTTTTTGAACTCATGATCTTTGACTACTGGTTATTATACCTGGGAAAAATTTTTGAGATTAGTTTGAGTCCTTAGGATAATGGCATTAAGCCTCTAGATAGAATTTTCCTTTGTTTTTACCAGAGGACACTACTAGTATTCACTCTGGTTTAATTTAATAAAGGTTTGAGGTTCCCTGGGCCACCTGTGTCAACAAGTTTTAGCTGCTCCAGGGCTGGTTTACTTCTGCTTTATTCTTACTCTGAAGGTGTATCTCTTCAGGGACCAGTTTAAGAAGGGGAAGGTTTGTTAGGTTTATTAGATTTCTTACTGAGGTTCTGGTTCCTGTCTTACTTGCACTATAAGGCTACTCAGTTTGATTTCACAGGCATGTCTTCCAGATTAGCGAAATGTCTTCAGAGAAAAAGAGGCTTTGAGTGCTCAGCTTACATCTCTGGGTTCTCGATTTATCCTAGATTTTTGACTCAGGTCTACAAACTGTGCTATTTTGCTAGCTCTTCAGTACATTTAAGAGAATTAAAGAGTATACTTCTCTAGACTTTCTAGTTGTCCTCAATGGTCCTAATTATCTAGCCCATGGCTACCAGAAATGAAAATTCAGATTAAGTTGTGATGGGAAGCCAAGAGAACTTTTAAAGAGAGGAGGGAGGAAATCAACTAATTTATCTTGGTCACAGTCTGTCAGACTCTGTTTATAAGCAGAAGGGATAACATATTTAAAACATTAACCAACAGAGAAAATAACAGTTTGAATTTTGTGAATTTGGTATTTGCACAATGTCTGCTTTACATGGATGGGTGTTCTCTCCAGACTGGACAGTGAGCTCTTGAAGACTGAAGATCAGTTTGGTTTAGAAAGGTCCCCCTTTCTCTGGGACCTGAGACAAGATGAAATGGCAGTCTTCTTGCCTCCTTTGTCACCATCCTGGGGCTTCAGGGAACTTTAGGAGAACTAGATTCTCTGGAATTCATCTCTTTCCTTATCTTCTGCCTACTAGTGGTTGGGCATTAGCTGAATACTGAGAGCAATGAAAATGACCTTATATCAAGTGTGAGGACTTAATCAGAGTGCAAAGATGCACGAGTAGGTAACAAATACAGAGTTTGATAGTGTTCAGTTATATCCAGCTTAGAAGTCAGACTTGCCTCATATATTCACTGCAGGATCTAAAATACAAGGTTAGGAGTTCCTATTGTGGCTCAGCCGTAATGCACCCGAATAGTATCCATGAGGATTCGGATTCGATCCCTGGCCTCATGCAGTAGGTTAAGGATCCGGTGTTGCCATGAGCTGTGGTGTAGGTCACAGATGTGGCTTGGATCTGGCATGACTGTGACTGTGGCATAGGCTGGCAGCTGTAGCTCTGATTTGACCCCTAGCCTGGGAACTTCCATATGCCGTGGGTATGGCCCTAAAAAGCAAAATAAATAAAATAAAATAAAAGGTTAACAGCATCATTTCGGGTTGGTAGGACAGCAGGGGGTTTTTCCTTGGCTTTGCTTATACCCTGCACGACCCCCCATTTTTATCATGAAAATATATTATTTTTA